>NW_026948690.1:6041250-7282500 GCF_035770615.1 Melospiza melodia melodia
ACTCTCCTTGTCTGCCTATTCCCCCACGGTCTCTGGGCAGGGATGGCCTCAGTGGGGGCTGCTGACATCCTCAGCAACTTGGAGGCTGCTGCTGAATTTTCCTGCTGCAGAGGCTTGTTCAGCCTTCAGCTCTTCAGTGCAGCAATTCAGTGTGCCAGGGCTCATTAACATTCACAACACCTTAACAAGCCAAGCCTCTGGGGGTAATTTGATTTTAATTTTCAAATCATTGGTGGTTAGGTAGATCTCAGTAGTGATTCAAAGTGAATACATGATATTTAAAAAAACAGTGAGAAAAGATTTTTTTAGATCCTGTTTAGTTTTGTTTTCCTGTTAATTTATTGATATGTGCAATCTCCAGCTGAACCTGAATCCAAGGACCTCCTCATGCAGTTTGAATAGATATGAAAATCAAGACCCTTAATGGCTGACAACCAATCAGATTCCGTCCCACCCCACCATTTCCCCCATTCAAGCCCTGGCACTCAGAGCAGCCTTGTGCAAATCTGAGCTCCCTCCAGCCCAGGCTGCACCTGCAGCTTTCAGCTCCTTGCCTCCAACTCCCATCTGCTTTCCTTGGAGAAGGAGCTGCCCGAGACAAAGAGGGACGTTCATTTCTTGTCAGCCAACAAAGCCAAGGGAAGGCACTGCTCCATCAAATGCAAAAGTCATTCCTCTGCTGGATATTAAATCCACTTTCCACAGCAGACAGTCTCAGAGCAATGGAAGACACCTTCTGAGCCCAACACTGGTCCCAAGGTCCCCCCAAACCCTTCCTGCCCCAATTCTTCCCAGATTTGCTCTTTGCACACACAAGCCCAGGCAGAAGTCTGGAGCTCCCTCCACGGCCAGAGGAAGGAAAAGAGAGAAAGGGGATGAAGAGCTCTCCTGTGCAGAGCCAGGGTCCGAGTGCCCCTGCAGTGGGAACCACAACTCATCAGGTTTGTGTCCTTTGGGCTCAGGGCCTGGTGACACTCAGAGGCACAGAAAGGTTTCTTGCCAACAAACACAAGTTGAACATTTGAGCAGTTTAATAACCATCACAGCTCTTCCATCAGCTCTCTGTGGTGTCCCAGCAGCATCTGACATGTCCTCCATCCCCAAGGGATTTCTGTACATGAGCAGTTTTAGACAAGGACATAAGGTAATTAACTGATAGATAAAAACACAATTAAAATTATATTTATTACATATTTATTTGAACTTCAGAAATATTGGGCAATTTCTTCCAGCTCAAAGCATGAAGCCAGTCAGTTGAGAGGCACTTGAATGACCAGAGAGCATCTAGAGGAGGAAATCAGAGAGCAGTAGAAGTACATAGATCCACCTACTGTAAAAGAAGTCGTTAGACATTGCCATTTCAACAGAAGAGCTGAAAACACCTGAAGGAAAAGGGAGAGGAAGTAATAAACAGAATATTGGTGACACCAGTAAAAGGGAAGGTCAGTATTTCTCCTCCTGCCATCTGTACACCTCCAGGAAATTCCTGTTTCTGTGTGAAGGTCCGCCCAAAATAAACGGGTGATGAATGATTTTTGGGTGCAAAAATAACCAACACAAGGCACAGGGGTTTTGCAGTAACAAATCAACAAGGTGCAATTTATTGATTATAACCACAGCTAATATGCGTTTGGTTAAGGGATCTGGGGAAGAGAAGGGTAAGACAAGGAAAAAGGGAGGAAAGAAGGTCAGGGAATGGGGTATAGCTACCAAAATGTGATGTCTTCGGGGTCCCGCCGCCGAAACTCGCTGGTACACGTCTTGGGGAGTACTCAAAGGACAGTCGGGCCGAACCCCAATATATACTGTTCATGGTTGGGGGAAGGGTGGCTGAAATTAGGTTTCCATGGAGGGGAGAAGTCCATTGTTTTCATGGCCGAATGCTCACATGTACGTTAAGTTTTCCCCCTCCCTGAGTTGGGAGGGAGTACAGTCCCAGTCTCTGGAAGGAGGTTGCCATGGGGGTGCCATGGGGGTGCCATGGGGGTGTCAATAGGGTGCCAGAGGGGTTCTTGGTTCCTTGATGAGGGGATTCGCATCTCTGTTGGTCCGTCACGGTGGTTGAAGACAGGCAAGAGGGGTCTTCTCATGGAGCGGGGGGGAGCCACCCCAGAGCTCAGTCCAGCCAGATCAGGAGTTTGGAAGAAAGTCCAGTTCAATTGTCCAGAAAAGGGCAGCATGCCCCCTTCGAGTACAGCATGGCGTGTTCTGCAAACATCACTTGTGAACACACTAGATAAGCAGGAGACTTTCTTTCCCAACTGTCCCAGCAGCTTTAACCCTTCGGTAGTCTTTTTCTCATGACAATTGTGAGGCAAAAAATGAAGGGTTTTCAGATGGACTTCTACATTCTGGTGGGAAAATTGTGCCATTTCTTAAAAGTACTCAAATGATCCAGATAATAAAGATTTGCTGGTATATTATGAAACTAACAGGTATTAACACCTGTGCCCCTTTTCCAGGCAGGCATCAGTTGTGTTCCCATGAACAGGCAGTGCCACTTGTGCCCTGAGGTGCCCAGCTGGGATTGGATCTCTCCGACAGCACCTGAGGGAGAGCACAGCACCTTGCAAGCTGCAGGTCCCTGACAGCCCCGCAGGGATCCTGTCCCAAACATCAGCTCTGCTCCAGTCTGAAACAGGGCCCAGCATGGTGCCGGGATCATCAGAGAGCTGAGGTGTGTTCTGGAATTCAATGCCCTCCCCATCCCACAGCAGCCCTGCATTTCCCTCCTGCAGCCTTGGTCTCCAGGCCAGCCATGGAGGCTCTTTGGGCTCTGGACTGTTGCTGCAACCCCCAACAGCAGCTGAGCTCCGCCTTTGGCACAGTCAGGCCTGGCCAGAGCAGGCCATGCTCAGCAATTGCTTGTGTGTGCCTGGCCTTGCTGTAAGCCCTGGCAGCGGCTGCATGGCCCCTTTGTGGCCCTGTGTTGGCCCAGCCATGGTGGCCCAGGCCCTGTGCAGGCCCAGCCCAGGCCAGGAGCATTGCGGCTGGGAACGGCCCCTGTGCCGTGGTGCCCACAGCAGCCTTGGGGCTCTGTACCCCATGGCCTCCCGGCTGGGCAGCCTCTGCCAGCTCCTGCAGAGCCCGTGGCACCTCTGGGGCTGCACAGACAGCCCTGCCCCAGGCTCTGCCAGCCTCTGGGCCAGCAGAGAGGCCAGCCAGGGCTGGCCATGGCTGGGAACAGGCCCTGAGCCCTGCAGGAGGATGGAGCTGGGCCACAGCCAAACTCAGCCCAGGACAAAGCTGGGCTCAGCAGCCAGGGCTGCCAAGGGCTGGGCACAGAGGCTGGCGCTGACAAATGTCCCGGGCCCCCTCCCTGCTCTGTCCATGCCACCAAGGGCACAGAGCAGCCTCCTCTCTGGGCCACTTGCCTGTTTGCAATGCCTTGCACAGGTGCTGGCCCTGCCCCACAAGGCCTGGCCTGAGTCCTGCCCCTGCACGCTCAGCCAGGCTGAGATGGACACTGATGGTTTCTGGGCCAGGTTCTCTGAGCCCAGTGAGACAGAGTAAAGATCCATTCTGAATTAGGTGAAGTGTCTAAGAAAGGCGAAAAGTCTGTGAGGCCAAAGCTGAAGGAAAAACTCTCATGCCGAGACAGCAAGGAGACAGAGAAAGAAAAGCAGAAAAGACCACAAGGTCGATTTGCCCCCGACTTAGAAATTCCTTTGATAAAGAAGAACTGGTGCTAAATGTCACGCGGAATGAATATGTATGAACTTATTGTGAAGCTGTATGCATATGCATTTAGAAGGGGGATAAAAGAAGACCCGAGGTCTTCAGAGGCACGCATGCCTTGTTGGGGGGCTTGCGTCCGGCGCGCGTCCTAATAAAAGCATACTGGGCTTTACAACTTTTACGAAGTTGTGAGGTTTCTTCTTTTCTCCGCAAAACATTATGGCGACCACGAAGGGACTTCTCTGTCCCCGCAGGGGCAGGGGGGATAGACGGACCTCCAGAGCGCGCCCTAAAATTTTTTCCTGGTGGGGCTCCGCTCGTCTCAACTTGCCACCTGCGAGGACAGACAAGGACCTGCTGGCCTGCAGAGGAAGATACAGTATGTACTGAGGGGCCCCTGGGGGGGGAGAAAGGAGAGCAAGAGAATAAATCACCCAGAGACGTCTGAGTCCAGCTGATAGAGCAGCTGTATAGAGACAGAGTTCATCGTTCTGATAGAGCGGAACCGCCAGCAGCTCTGGGGTGAGCTGAGTGGACCCGTGTATGAGTGTGTTGGGGATTCATCGTTCTGATAGAGCGGAACCGCTAGTGGCTCTGGGGGTGAGCTGGGTGAACCCCTGTATGCGTGTATTGGGGTTCATTGTTCTGATAGGGCAGAGCTGAACCCGCGTATGTTTTCTTTGCTTGTGTGTGTGAGTGGTGTCCAGACACTGTGTTGCTGTATTTGTAATTGTGCAAGTGTATGAAGTGTATGTTGTATAAAAGATAGTAGATCCATAGTGCTCGGCTGCGCAGGGAGGAGAAGGCCCTACCCGCCGCTAGAGAGGCTGAGTAAACACCGGCCGAGGTAGGCTGTGGGGGTGGGGAGCGCCCGACAGAGAAAACAGAGTAAACTGCAGAAAAGCGAGTAGAGGAATGTCAGTGATAGTATTTATCATGTTTAAATGTAGTGATTTGTGTAGATTTGGTACATTTTAACCGTGAATATGAGCTCAGAGAGTTCCTTTGCCTTAGATGTTTAGACTTGTTCTCTAGACTGTGTGCCGTTATTCTGATTGTGTCCAGGAAAAATTGATGTGAGTAAATGCTGAATTATGGTATGCTGTGTTGTGTTGAGAAAATTGAGCACTTTGAGAAATATGCCCTTTCCCAGTGATTTTGTGTAGTGATTTTCTTCCGTTGCATTGTGGTAATTTGATTCTCAGATTGTATAGTGGTCTTTGTAGAGATTTTAAGATTTTGTTTGCAACAAAGTTAGCATTTTACATAGGAGAACTATAGTACGGTGATTTATGCTTAACTACGATACAGCGAGTTAAAGGAATTCCAAGAATTCTCCCCCTCACAGCAATTCAAGCCTTAGCTCTAGTGAATTTGAGATAAAGGGGGGGTACGGGTGCATGTGTCCATGTCTGTAGGCATATCAGAGTTTCGGCTGTGACTAGCAACAGCCTTTTTGCAAAGCAGTAAAACAAGTGTAAGCAGACACAGTGCTTAATTAGATTGTGCAAGAGAACGAGAAAAGACTGATATTTTGTTTGATCAGAACATAGTGTCTATGTCAGGTTTTGATTAGCATGCTATGTGAGGTGACAGTGGCTGCCCCCTGGGCACAGGGACAGCTCTGGCTGCCCCGTCTCCCCAGGGAACACGGGAATGGCCTGTGAGCAAAAGCTAAATGTGCAGGTATTATTGCAGTGTAGTGTTTATGAAAAACACTAGTATTGCTGTTTTGCTGTCAGGGCACATGCCCCGAGTGTAAATTAGAGGTTTCTGGTAAAGCAGATTCAGAACTTAAGGTCTTAGAGCTTGTGTGTAGGAACCACATCTGATACCTGCCACCTGGAGCTGTGTGTATAGGAGGAAAGTTGAGAAACTACTGTGAAAGTCTGTAAAAAAGTTTGAGTGGAAGCGAGATAGGGCAAAGAGAAATAAATAATGAGAACTGACCAGAGCAAAGAAGTTCCTAAATTAGCCCCTTTTGAGAAGAGCTCACTGGGAGAAGGCTGCCAAGTAGGAGCAGCTCAGAAAATAAAAAAATTTATAATACTTCATTGCTGTTAGTACTGTTTTAAAATAGGAGGACAAATGAGATAGAGTATTTTTGTATGCTGAAATGTCTTTTTGTTTTAAGAAATCACCCGGAATGGCAAAGAGACTGTGAGATCAGACCACCCTCTGGTCTTAGCCCTTGAAAAAGGAAAACAAGGCAAAGAGAAAGCAAATCAAATGTTGTTCAGCATGCAGCATAAGATAGCAACGTATGAAATCAGGCAAGGATTATCATGCTGAAATGCAAAGCAATCACAATTCGCAAAATGAGTACATATGATTTGCTAAAGGCTCCTCCCAAGGTAAGGGAGGAAGAGTAAAGATGACCTCCCCAAAAGAGAAGAATTTTTGTTGACACAAGGGCCATATATTCAGTTTTAATAAAGCTTTAGTACCTGTGGAGAATGTTTATGTTGTAGTGTGGAGAATGAACAACTAGCCAGTTTGAGAAGGCATACTTGTGCAAACCTTTAAAGTAACATGTGTACTATGTGTACCTAAAAGCTTTTGTACAATTCGCTCAATTTGCTAAACATTCTCAAATGAGAAAAGTTACTCTGAAGGCAAATGATATAAAGATGTTAGGCTTAATATTAACAGACACTGAAATTAAGAAAGACATTAGTAAAGAGATATTAGAATAAGTAAACAAGTGTTTTCAAAGGTATGGGCCTCTGCTGTACCAAGGAGAGTGAAAGATGCTCCCCCATGAGCATCAAGTTTAAGGAAAGAACACAACTAGTGAGAACTGAGTAGTACCCTCAAAAGGAAGATAAAGAATGAATCAGCCCAATAACTGATAGTACTGGATTAAGGGCTGTCAATAAGATAACACAGAATTTATACCCTGTGGTAGCAAATCCATATACCTTACTAACTTGTTTAACACCTGAGCTAACCTGGTTCACTGTTTTAGGCCTAAGAGATGCCTTCTTTTGCCTCCCTATCCACAAAGCCAGCCAGAAAATTTTGCATTCAAACTCAAGCTCACATGGTCCGTGTGCGTGAAGGCTTCAAGATTCCCCACTCCGATTGGAGAACAGCTTGCAAAGACCCAGAGACCCAAGAAGCTCCACAAGAAGAAAAGAAGCTGTTGCAGTACGTAGACGGTCTTCTAGTAGCCACTCAGACGAGAGAAGCAAGAGAAGCCTAGACGGTAAGCCTTTTGAATTTCCTAGACCTCCAAAGATGCAGAGTCTCAAAGAAAAAGGCACAGGTTATGAAACAGAAGGTAATCTACCTAGGGTAAGAAGTGAGTGCTGAGCAGCAGACTTTAAAGCAAAGAAGCCGTATGCCAAACCCCGAAACCCCAGACAACGAAGGAACTCTGAACCTTCTTAGGCATAGCAGGGTGGTGCCAGCTGTGGGTTTATAATTATGGACTGTTCGCCAGACCCCTCTATGCTCTTATTGCCAATGGAAACTGAGATCTCCAGTGGACAAAAGACACCACATGGGCCTTTCGCCAGCTAGAGAGAGTGCCCTCATGTCGGCTCCAGCTTTGAAACTTCCAGATGTAAGTAAACCATTCTTTCTATTTTTCCACGCAAAGAATTGCCCAGAGAATATTGGCTCAGGACTTGAGCCCATACTGAAGGGCAGTTGCTTACTTCTCTAAGCAACTAGATGCAACAGCCAAAAGATAGCCAAGTTGCCTCAGAGCTGTAGCAGCAGTCGTGCTGAATATTCAAGAGGCATGCAAGTTTACCCTGGGACAAAAATGACTGTGCTGGTGTCCCACACAGTGTCTGCAGCACTGGAAGTAAAAGGTGGCCACTGGCTCTCACCACAGAAGTTTCTGAAATGCCAGGCCATCATAGTAGAGCAAGACGATGTAGAGATAGTAGTGACTAATATTGTCAACCCAGCTTCTTTTCTCAGTAGAATCAAAGAGAAGCAGTACACCATGATTGCCTAGGGACCATTGAAGCTACCTACTCCAGCTGCCCAAACTTAAAAGACTCCGGCAGATGATGCAGAGACCTGGTTCACTGACAAGAAAGCGACATTGCAAAGTTCACAGTGACTACCTGCAGAGAAGTAATAGAGTCTGGACCCTTACCAACAGGTACCTCTGCGCAGAAAGCTGAGATAATTGCCCTGACCCGTGCCCTAGAAAGGGCAAAAGAGAGGAGAATAACCATCTACACAGACTCAAAGTATGCATTCGGAGTCTACATGCACATGGAGCCATCTGGAAAGAGAGGGGACTGCTGACCTCACAGGGAAAGAAGAGACAATCCAGCTGCTAGAAGCAGTTCAGCTACCTGAAAAAGCATATTAAGGCACACCAGAGAGTGAGCTTAAAATTAGAAGAAAAAATGAGCTGGCAGATAGAGAAGCAAAGAAAGCAGCAAAGAGTGAGGTACAGATTTTCCTCGAAAGTAAGCCATAATACAATAATACTAATCAAAAGAGACGTACAACTGCAAGGGGTGGGCTACTATTGAAAGAGAGCTAGCAATCCCTTCCCATTTTCGTAGTTACTAGTAAAAGAAGGGCACTAGCAAACACACTAGGGCCTAACTACTTAACTACTTAAGCATGTTTTTATAGAGTGTGGCTCCTTTTTCAAAATGACCAAGGCTGCGAGTGATACGGAGTGCGTTGAAATGAAGTGTTGACTTTGAAGTAGTAATTTCTACAAGCTTTCTAAAACACACATCTGATTGAAAGAATCGTTGTATCGTTGTCAAGAATTTCTATGCCACTATCACTCAAGTGAGCCGACAGTGTGATCCTTGCCTCCAGACTAACCCCAAAATACGCCCCCGGCCAAAACTCAGTCAGACTGAAAGAGGCCATAGGCCCATACAGCAGTGGCAAATTAACTTTTCAGAACTCCCAAAGAAAGGGGGGTATCAGTATTTACTAGTATTGATAGATACATTTTCAGGGTGGCCAGAAACATTCCCCACCAGAACTGTCAAAGCTCAAGAAGTGACCAGATTATTTTTATAAAGAATAATACCACGCTTCAGAGTTCCATCCACGATATCCTCAGATAAAGAATCACATTTCATTTCCAAAATAGTGCAACAGATTAGTAGCCATCTGAGAATAGATCAAGAACTTCACACCCCATACCACCCCCAATCAAGTGGCCAGGTAGAGAGAATGAATCATTTGATTAAGCAGCAAATCATAAGACTGGGGCAAGAAGTTAATCTACCCTAGCCCAAGCTCTTCCACTAGCACTATTGCAAATTCAATCTAAATCTTGAGCTAAAAGAATGCTGAGTTCTTTTAGAATGCCTTATATAAGACCACATAGAACACAAACAAAATGTCCAGAATGTCCACCTACATGGTGGCATTAAGCAAACAGCTCAGAGTAATTGAGAAACATGTGGCTGGAACTCGGAGCAGAGAGTTAGACAGCCAGTTAGATAGCCTGGAGATGATGTATATGTTAAGTCTCTTACAGAGAAGACTTCAGAACCACAGTGAGAGAGACCACTGCAAGTACTTCTCACCACCTTCACTGCAATCAAAATCAAAGAGCAAGACGCCTAGATTCATCACTCTCAGGTGAAGAAGGCCCAGAAACCCCTTAAAGAGTGACGCCAAGAAACAATGAACTGAGATTAAAACTTACTCGGGCAAAATGAGTACATTGCGGTCAGGAGTAGCTCATATTTTAGTTTGTAGAATTGTTTTGTGTGTAATCATAACTGAAGTTTTAGAACTTGAGAGTACCTCTATTCAAAGTAATGCTGAATGGCCTTAGTCCCTAGCATTTAATCAGTATACTAGATCCATAAGAAAACCTTCTGAGATAAAAGATTTAAACATATCTACTGTAGTAATCCACAAGAATCAAGTATGAAGAGCAAGAATAGCAGGAACAGGAACTGTAGACACTTCAAAGAATCAGAAGAGAAGAAATCAAAGTAGAGTTCCAAGCCATCAATAGGATAGCTTATGAGAGACCAGATGTAATTAGTGTCTGAACCTCCCCTGGTGTATATGAACACCAGGAAGTCTGTGATAACCTGAGTGAATCAGACTGTTGGTGTAATTTCACCTTGATACAGCCTGTAGAAGTGACCAGCCTTTGAGCTCAAATTACTATCAGACTTTCATTTGAATTCAAAGTAGACACTACACTTTTTACCACAGCAGAGCCTTATACACCCCATACTAGTTCAGACTCTCAATAGCTAGTAAAGGGTGCTGAACTGCAGGTAGTAAATTAACCCAAGCAAAGAAAGTGATTTTCTTTATTTATAGCTATCCCTTTTCCGACTGAGATCTAGATCAGTGACTGTCCCAGTCTGAGGCAGTTAGATTCTGCTTAAAAGAAGTAGAGAGAGAGACCCACCCCCCTCAGAGCTCAGCAGCAAGCTGTAAGATTTTGAGCATCACTTTTGTGCTGAGTGTTTCAAGTAGCAGAAACCTGATCCCAGTTTCTTCTGAGGCACTGCAATGAATTTAGGCTCTTCTCTTAGACTTCCCCTTCATTATTTACTTGAAGCTTAGACCTGAAGCTAAAGGCAAGGTGAGTGAAGTTTTGTAGACCAAGAGAGACATTCCTGCTTGCCACACATCTATGAAATCAAGTGCTTTAGAAGAAGAAGGAGATTCCCTGAAGTCTCTACATTTCAGAACAAACATCTGCCTCAGATATGACCTAAACCTCTGTCAGATACACTTGTGAAGTGTGTCTGAATTTGCAGTGTGAGCCCAGCACATCCCTCTGGCAGAGATTGTCATAGACAGAAAGCAATTCCGGTTCCCCATAACAAACATCTAACTGGCATATTAAAGACAAGATTAAGAGTTTTAAATAGAATTGATTCAGAAATACTGGTGAATAAACTGGCCACTGCAGCAGGTGGCCTAACAAAATTGAAGCAGCCTTTATAGTAATCTCTATTGGCATTAAGAACTAGCCAGTGACAAATTTCAAAAGTACTACCAAAGTAAAGAAGTATGAAAAGGCCGGAGACCAAGACCACAAGTTGATAGTAGAAGCAATTAGTATAGTTCAAAATAATGTGTCTTTAGCTTTCAGTTGTATATAAGCACAGTTATGGATACAAGCAACAGCAGCTCTGATCATATGAGAAAGAAGTGAAAGTAATTTTCCAGCTGAAATTCAAGAAATTGTGTTAGATAATGCAATTGATTTTGAAAGGAACTTTCAATCCTAGCAGACTATAGTGAATTTCACCTATGATTCTCTTTCTAATGTGGCAACTGCCTTTGTGCTTACCATACATAATGCCACTGTTTGTTATCCATCCCATCATTGCCCTAAGATTAAACCATGAAAAAACAATACTCTATCCTTCAGAACATAGAGTGTGGGCACGAAAGATGAATAGAAAGTAGCAGACAGTAAACTTAGAATCCTGCATTACTAGAGAACAGATGGGATTCATTTGTGAAAGCAATACTATTAATGCTTAGGATGTGTGTTTGGACACTGAACAGAGTATTTGTCACTTTGAAATTCATCCAGTCACTGACCAGAAAACTGTGCTCGTATATACTGAAAAAGGGTGTATGCTTGAGAACTGCTTGTGCTGCTGTACAAATTGATAGCAATGATGTTATTCTGTCTAGTAGAAATCATTCTAATCTCTGTATTTGTAATTTTGTTAAGATTATTAAGTGTAATTTTTAGTATTTAGTACCAGTACCATCCCACCAGCTGATTTAAGCCAATTACACAATGTATCACAAACTACCACCTACCCCTAGTGAGATGAACCTTACATTAGTAAAACAATTAATTAAGCACCAAGACCTATTAGAAAGCTTGAAAAGAATCCAAGAAAGCAGAAAGAAAACCTTAATTACTGTCCAACATGATACAAAAGAGGTAACCAGAGTTCTACAAAGAATAAAACAAAATATGGATCATTACTAGTGAGATGTAATCTTTAGGTAGTCACCAACTGCAAATAGAATCTTTAATAAGTTGTGCCATCCCATTGTAATTTTACTAATATTAGTTGAGATAAGCTTAAGATTATCTATTATATTGTTAATTTAGAACTAGAGAATGCTACAACGAATAGCTGTATTAACATCTTTGTAAAATGTACATGGTGAAGCACTAAAAGACACTTACTGTCATGAAAGTTTTCATTAAGTAAAAGAATTTACTTATTTCCTAGGAAAGGGAGGAATGAGACAGAGTAAAGATCCATTCTGAATTAGGTGAAGTGTCTAAGAAAGGCGAAAAGTCTGTGAGGCCAAAGCTGAAGGAAAAACTCTCATGCCGAGACAGCAAGGAGACAGAGAAAGAAAAGCAGAAAAGACCACAAGGTCGATTTGCCCCCGACTTAGAAATTCCTTTGATAAAGAAGAACTGGTGCTAAATGTCACGTGGAATGAATATGTATGAACTTATTGTGAAGCTGTATGCATATGCATTTAGAAGGGGGATAAAAGAAGACCCGAGGTCTTCAGAGGCACGCATGCCTTGTTGGGGGGCTTGCGTCCGGCGCGCGTCCTAATAAAAGCATACTGGGCTTTACAACTTTTACGAAGTTGTGAGGTTTCTTCTTTTCTCTGCAAAACACCAGCCCAGCTCCCTGCAAGCTCTGCCAGCTGCCCTGAGCTCTGGGCAGCACCAAGGGCCTCTCCCTAGACCAGCCCAGCCAGCTCTGGCCCCACAGCTCTGCTCAGGCCTGGCTGCTCTGGGCACTGCCCCACTGCCTCAGCCCCTGGCAAGGGCACAGCAGCAGCTGCAGCTGCCACAGGACTCAGCCCCAGCCATGGGGGAAGGTGCTTGGCCAAGGCCAAAGGAGGCTCCCTGGCTGCCCTGCTCCCCTCGGGCTGAGGTGCTGAGGGCTCTGCAGCCCCTGCTGCCATCCCATCTGCCCAGGGCAGCACAAGAGCCCCGGCCTTGGGGCCCTCAAGAGCTGCTCCTGCTCCAGGCCCAGGGCCCATGACAAAGCTGGGGCAGCCACAAAGCTGTGCCCATTTCTGTTCATTGCTGCTCGCATGGGGATGGATCCTCAGCCTCTTGGAGGTTGCTGCTGAATTTTCTTACTCCAGAGGCCTCTTCTTTGCTGAGCTTTCCTGTTCAGGAATTCAGTGACAAAAGCTCATAAATATTTGTTCAAAACACCCAAACAAGAAAAGGCCCTGGGAATATCTTAAGTGTTCAATTCCTCTGTGGTTACTTAGAAAGATTTCAGAAATGTTTTCAAAGTGAATATACTTTTTTGAAAACAATGCAGACGTTCCACTGTCATATTTTCTGAAAAATCACTTTGTCAGGATTTCTTCCCCTGGGAAGCTGAGATGTATCAGAAAAGAATGAAAACAATAATTATCTGATTGCTTCTCGGTGTTTGCTGCTTTGGAATGTGGTCTGGAGATTGTTTACCAACAGTTGCATGTTTGATTGGTTTCCTGTTAATTGTTTTTACTTAATGATCAATCACCATCAGATGTGTCAGACTCTAAGGAGTTAGTCACGAGTTTTTCAGTAAGATATGATTGATATGATATGATATGATATGATATGATATGATATAATATAATATAATATAATATGATATAATATAATATGATATGATATGATATGATATAATATAATATAATATAATATAATATAATATAATATAATATAATATAATATAATATAATATAATATAATATAATATAATATAATATAATATAATATAATATAATATAATATAATATAATATAATATAATATAATATAATATAATATAATATAATATAATATAATATAATATAATATAATATAATATAATATAATATAATATAATATAATATCAGCCTTCTGAGAACATGGAGTCAGATTCTCATCCCTCACCTTGTCCTTGGGACCCTCACAAACTCAACATAGACTGAACTGTTTTGTCATGCTTTTGTTTCCTGTTTATAGATTGATATCAGCAATGTCCAAATTATATTTATCCCCCAGCACCTTCAAATGCAGTCTGAAAATATATGAAAATCAAGGCCCTCCAACTGGCTGACAAACAATATCACTTTGTTCCCCTTCCCCACCATTTCCCTCCAACCCCTGGCACTCCTATGGATCAGGAATGGTGTGGCCAGCAGGACCAGGGCAGGGATTCTTTCCTTGTGCTCAGCACTGGTTGGGTAGCATCTCGAGTGCTGTGTCCAGTTCTGGGCTCCCAATTTAGGAAGGACATGGAGGGGCTGGAGTGTGTCCAGAGAAGGGCAACAAGGCTGGGGAGGGGTCTGGATCAGAAATCCTGTGAGGAGTGGCTGAGGGAGCTGGGGTTGTTTATCCTGGAGAAGAGGAGGCTTAGGGAAGACCTCATCACTCTCTACACCTCCCTGATAGGAGGGTGTGCAGCCAGGTAGTGGTCGGGCTCTTTTTCCAGGGACCATTGACAGGACAAGAGGACACAGCCTTCATCTGCACCAGGAGATGTTTAGGCTGGACATAAGGAACTATTCTTCACACGAAGGGTGATTGGGCATTGGAATGAGCTGCCCAGGGAGGTGGATGAGTCACCATCCCTAGAAGTGTTTAAGGAAAGACTGGATGTGGCACTCAGTGCCATGGTCTGGGTGACAAGGTGGTGTTGGTTCCCAGGTTGGACTTGATGCTGTCCAAGGTTTTTTCCAGCCTGGTGGATTCTCTGATGATTGTGGCACTGCAGGGCCCTGGGGAAGCAAGAGGCCGTTGTGACACTGCAGGGCCTGCTGGCACTAAGAGGACCATGGTGACACTGTGTATGACATGGCAGCACAGAGCCAAGGGGCCATAGTGACACTGTGGGGCTGAGTGGAAGCAAGGAGTCCATGGTGACAATCTTGGTCCTGCTGCAACCACAGAGGCCACCGTGACACTGCGGGGCCTTGTGAAACCAAGGGGCCAGTGCTGCTCCTCAGGGACTCCTGGAATGAAGGAAACATGTTTGACACCATGGTGGCCCTTGAGACCAAGAGGCCATTGTGACACTGTGGAACCAAGGAGAGCATTGCTGCACTGCCAGACCTCACGGAATCAAGGATTCACTGTGGCACTGCAGGGCCTTGGGGGACCAAGGGGCCATTGTGACACTGCAGGGCCCAAGGATCCCAGGGACTTTGTGACACCCAGGGGTCCCATGGAACCAAAGGGACATTGGTACACTGGGAGGCCTCATGCAATCATGGAGACAATTGGGACACTCTGGGGCCTCATGGAACCATGGTGACACCAAGTTGGCTGGGAGTGTTGATCTGCTGGAGGGTAGGAGGGCCCTGCACAGGGCCCTGGGCAGGCTGGATCCAGGGCCCAAATCCAACAAGGTTTAACAAGTCCAAGTGCATGGTCCTGCACTTTGGCCACAACAACCCCTGCAGCACTACAGGCTGGGGACAGAGTGGCTGGACAGAAGTCATGCAGAAAGGGACCTGCAGGGACTGATGGACAGCAGGCTGGACATGAGGCAGAAGTGTGCCCAGGTGGACAAGGAGGCCAATGGCTCCTGGCCTGGATCCGGAATGGTGTGGCCAGCAGGAGCAGAGGTTCTAGTGTGCCAGCACTGATCTGCCCCGCAGCTCTGCACATGGACATTGCTGCTGCAGCTTCAGAGAAGGGAACACAAGGGGATCTCTGGAAAAAACTTTGATGGGAGATCCCTTAGTTCTTTTAAAGCCACGAAAAGCACAGCCCCTCACAGACACATTCTGTGGTCACAGGGAAGGTTGAGAGAAACAAAATGAGAAAAGGCAAAACCAATGGCTTATTTTTGTGGACAATATTAACTGAAACATGGGGTAAAAAAGAACAAATTCACAACCAAACTCAAAAGAATTACCAAAGCTGATTTATATTACCTGGCCTGTCCCTGCTGCAGCCCCGGCACTGCAACCCCCAGGGCTGTGCCCGGCCCCGAGAGCACTCAGGCCCTGCAGCAACACCAGGGCCACCAGGGCAGCGGGGCAGGGCCACGGCAGCAGCACTGGCAGCACCAAGTGCTGCTGCTGCTGGGCACAGCTGCTGTGCCAGCCCTGATCTGCCCCCAGCTCTGCACACAGACATTGCTGCTGCAGCTCCAGAGAAGGCAACAAAAGGGCATCTCTGCAGAAAACTCTGCTGGGACATGCTTTTGTTCCTTCAAAGCCACCAAGAGCACAGCTCCTCATTGACACAGTCTGTGGCCACAGGGAAGGTGTAGAGAAACACAATGAGAAATGGCACGAACAATGATATTTTTCATGGACAATATGAAAAAAGTTAAACCAAAAACAAGACCTTCAAAGATGAAATAAAAAAGAAGTATGAAAGATGACTTTTATTGCATGTGATTTGCACACCCTGGCCAGCAGTTTAATGCTTCTGAAACCATCCAGTCATCACTCTCCACACTGCAGCCTTGAGCTCCTGGTTCCTCAGGCTGTAGATGAGGGAGTTCAGGGCTGGAGGCACCACTGTATACAGAATTGACAGGACCAGATCTAGGGATGGGGAGGAGATGGAGGGGGGGTTTCAGGTGTGCAAATGTGCCAGTGCTGATAAACAAGGAGACCATGGCCAGGTGAGGGAGGCAGGTGGAAAAGCCTTGGTGCTGTCCCTGCTCAGCGAGGATCCCCAGCACAGCCCTGAAGATGTGCACATAGGAGAAAATGACAAAAAGAAAACAAACAAATAGCAGACAGGCACTAACAAGAATAAGCCCATGTTCCCTGAGGTAGGAATTTGAGCAGGAGAGCTTGAGGAACTGTGGGATTTCACAGAAGAACTGGCCCAAGGCATTGCCATGGCACAGGGGCAGGGAAAATGTATTGGCTGTGTGCAGCAGTGAATAGAGAAAGCCACTGGCCCAGGCAGCTGCTGCCATGTGGGCACAAGCTCTGCTGCCCAGGAGGGTCCCGTAATGCAGGGGTTTGCAGATGGACACGTAGCGGTCATAGCACATGATGGTCAGGAGGAAAAACTCTGTAGTTGCGCAGAAAACAAAAAAGAAGACCTGTGCAGCACATCCTGTGTAGGAGATGTTCCTGGTGTCCCAGAGGGAATTGTGCATGGCTTTGGGGACAGTGGTGCAGATGGAGCCCAGGTCAGTGAGGGCCAGGTTGAGCAGGAAGAAGAACATGGGTGTGTGCAGGTGGTGGCCACAGGCTACGGCGCTGATGATGAGGCCGTTGCCCAGGAGGGCAGCCAGGGAGATGCCCAGCAAGAGGCAGAAGTGCAGGAGCTGCAGCTGCTGCGTGTCTGCCAATGCCAGCAGGAGGAAGTGCCTGATGTAGCTGCTGTTGGACATATGTGGAGCCTTAGCTAGGGGATCTGTAAAAAAAGTAATCATGGAATAGTTGTGTTTGGAGAAGACTTTAAATATCCCAGTACAGCTTGGGGGCACTTTTCCCCTGCCTGCCCAAAGATCTGCTGCCTGGAGCTGTCCCTGCCAGCAGTTGCTTCCCTGTGCCCAGGGCTGGGCCCTGCCAGTGCTGCCAGAGGCCAGCCCAGCCCTGGGGGCTCAGCTCTGCACTGCAGACCCCTCCCAGCCCTGGCACTGCCCAGGGGATGCTCTGGCTCTTCAAGCTCTGATGGCAAAGTCAGAGCAACCCTGAGGAGGCTGGAAAAGTGACACTGATGCTGCCTCTAAGGGGTCCTGTGGTGATTCGTGTCACAGCCTGGTTTATTTAGGTTTAGAAGAAATTTTTTTTTGTTGTTTTTTTGCTCCACCTGAATTGAAAAATGAATATCTAGGTGCAATTTCCCATTCAGGCAACCTAGAGCGGTAAACTAAAAAAGCATGATTTTCCCTTTTATGAAGCCCCTGGCCTTGTTGTGCTCCCTGTATAATGAACTCAGAAATATTGTGCAGTTAAATGCCATGCTGGGAGCAGTCCTGAACAATGCAGCATCCTCTCCACACAAGGAGAATACTTCCAAGCCTTACCAGCTGTCTCCCCCAACCCAGACCTTGTCCCCCAGTGCTGGGAGCAGCTCCCTGGGCTGGCTGAGAGCTGTCCCTGGCAGGCAACAGGGTCCCTGCCCCAGCACAGCCCCCTGAGCAGCAGGACCCTGCTCTGCAGGACAGCCCTGGGCACCCCTGGCTGCTCTGCACAAGAGAAAAGCAGAGAATGTACTCACAGCGTCTGTAAGGGATGTTGGGATGTTCCAGCTTTTAGAAATCACTCCAGGAGCTGCAGCTGCATTGTCCTGCAGCCAGAGGTTCCTGTGCCAAGGGCTGGCAGTGATTCTGCCCCAGGCACTTCTCAGCACCTTCCCAACCCTGACTGATTGAAGCTCTCTGTGCCTCTGTGCTGTGTCCGGGGTGGCTGCAGACAGTGCCTCAGCCCTTCTGGGCTGGCAGAAGAGCTGCTCATCAAGAGAAATGTGCTTTTGAAGCTCTTCCTGGTTACCAGGAGCTTCCTCTGTTCCCAGAGCCCAGCCCAGCTCAGCAGCACAGACACAGCACAAGGACTTTAGTGAGCCTCTGGGGCTTTGTGCTCAGGCCCTGAACATCAGTCCCTGAGAGGAGCTGAAGAAACTTCTCCAGAACCGCAAGGCAGAATCCAACTCCAAAGTTTCTTGGACTTTTAATGGGTCCCACTGAGGGACATGACAGAGAAAATGTCCCCAGGCCCCAGGCAGAACAGAGAGCTGGAGGCAGTGATGACAGGTGGGGACAAAGAGAAGCCAGTTCTTGGTGCCCTGGGGCACAGCATCAGGGTCTGTGCCACCAAGGACTGTGAGAAGACACCTTGTGCTGAGGCACTGGGGCTTCCTGGCACAGCCTCAGCCAGGCTGGGCACTGTCAGCCCCTTGTCCTGCCCTCAGCATCCCCCCCTAGCCCACATCCCAGTGGCCTCAAGGATCTGCTGGAAGGAGTCCCTGGGGAGCCTTGCTCAGCAATGGCCCTGGGGGCTCCTTAACACTCCTATGGCTTTTCAGAGGACTTTGGGTTTGGCTTTTGCTTTGGAGTCTCTGAGAGGTTTGTGCAATCACATCCTCCAATTATCTCCTTTAATTAGTCCCTTGAGATTCTTTGTCAGTAGTAACATTCAGTAGGATGCATTAATACTTCAAGGTACTTCAGTTCTTTAGGGTACTTGTTTCCCTTTTGATACAGAATCTGTGAGAGGTTTGTGCAATCATGGCCCCAATTATCTGCTTTAATGAGTCCCTTGAAAGCTTTGTACTGATAGTCAGTGGGGCTCATTAATGCTTTAATATACTCAAGGTTTTTAAGGTACTTAGAATTTTTCTTCCTACACTCTGAATCTCTGAGAGGTTTTTGTGCCATCCTGGCCTCCAATTCTCTCCTGCAGGAGTCCATGAAGAGCCTGTGTTTGGGATGAACCTCAGTGGGACCCATTCATGCTTTGAGACACTTCTGCATTTTCCTCTGACTTTGACTCTTGGAAAGGTTTCTGCAATCTCGTCTCAGGCCCTGAACTTCCAGAGCTCAACTCTAAATGCACCACAAGGCTCATTAGGATCAGGCAAGTCCTGACAAACCATGGCTCTGCCTTGGTTTCCCTCGGCTCCAATGGAGTTCATTAGGAAGATTTCCTTTTACAGTTAGGGAGAAATATTTCAAAATGCTTCTAAGAAACATGTAATCCTCTTTTAAAGAGTGTATTTTATTACTGTTCTCTTTGGAGAAGAGCTGATTGCAGCATTCCGTGATTGATATTGATGTAGGGTAGCTCCTAAGGAGGTCTGGCCAGATCAGAGAAGTTGTTTACCTTGAGAGCTGATCCATTGTTTACAACCTTGCTCCACATTCCCCAACCCCATGTGAGAAACGACTTTTACTTTCAAAAATTGAAATGCTTCATTAAAACCTTGTGAAAATACAACGGAGGACTGAATAAAGGAAAGAATACAGCACCACGGGCAAAGAATTCAGTCACTGTGTGTTCATCCACAAAATGGATGTTCTGTCTTTTATACCTCTGCCCCCTCCCAAAGTCTTGCCAAGAAATGATCTACTATCACTGGCAAAAACTTCCACCATTGAACCTGAGAAGATCAGTAAAGTCTACTTGGATGTTTTGGAAGGGCCATAAGGCTAGTTCTCACCCTCCTCTGTGTGTTTTCCTCATGATTTTCTTATTCAGTTATTGACATATCACACATCGTTCAGTTACTTGCTTAGGTATCCTGAAAATTCCTTTGCATCCCAAATCCCTTAGAAATTGATCACTTAGCGCTTGTGTACCCGCATGTGTTGTTCCATGTATGCCTTCTAGCATTTTCTTGGTAAGGGGTTTATTCAACATTTGCCTCCCATCTGCTAATCTCCACTTCCCTTCATTATCTTTCTTGGCTCCTATTTTAAGGAGTTTTTCCTCTTCTGTCCCACTGAATAGGGGGACATTATGCATTTCTCTCATGGGGGTTAATACTACTATTAGTCCTTTTGTCCCTGATTCAGTTGCCTTTTTAGCTTCTAAATCGGCTAAATTGTTCCCATGCGTCTCTTGCATCATCCTTTTTTGTTGCCCTTTAACATATATCATGTCCAGGTTTAGAGAAAATTTAGGAAGAATTCCCCAAAGGAGTTCCGGTGGGAAAAGCAGATCCAATCGGCCCCTCCCCCCAACTGGTCTGGGAGGAAAAAATGCCTCCTTGGAGAAAGGTGGAAAAAAAATGGTTATTAAATAAAACCAAAACAATATCAAACAATGAGAATCTCTTTCCACTCTAAAAGAGATGACAAACTGAGAAAATCCTGTCCCTGGGTTGCAGCTCACTCAGTCTCTGATCAGTCCCTCCAGTGCTGGAATTGTCACAGGCCAGGCCTGGCCCGGTGGGCCACAGCTGCAGCTGCCGGTGCTCTCCTGGGTGTTCAGTCCAGAGCAGGTTTCAAGAGGTCCAAAGGAAAAGGAAAAAAAAAAAAGTCCAGGGAACTTCTCTGCTTCAGCTAGCTAGAATTAACTAAAAAAGCAAAAGAAGAGCTCTGTCCTGCTGTCTGTCCGTCTGCAGACAACACAGGCCAGGAGCAGGAATGTGGAGGAGGAGTGCAGTGTCTGAAAACAAACTGCGCTTCTTCTCTCCCCCCCTTCACTCTCTGGAACACTCTTAAAGGTACAAAATTTATTATTCAACATAAACAGAATGAGACGATTTGGTATAGAAGCATCATATAGTCAACCCAGGACACACGGCCACTCCCCCTGCAGGTTTAACTTAGGCCAGACTTCCAGACAATAGTGAATAATTTTTATTTTGTCTAAGCCTTTTGTGGCCTCCTGAGTGTCCCATTGATCTAGCATCTGTCCAAGAGGACTATCGGGGGGAATATTCTTCTCCTTTTTCTCATCTTCCCTTCCAAATCTTCTTCTTTTACTGAAACACTTTCCCATACTGACTCTAATTTGGTTCTTAACTGAAATCTTAAGGTGCCCCAATCTGAACAAAAACTACAGACGGGCAAAACCACACTTAATATACTTTTACTGCTCAAGCAGTCATTCACTTTCACACTGGTAAGTATGGGGAATTTACTCATATACTCGGTAAAAGGAGGGAAACCTCACCCACACTCACAGGCTTGACCTTTCACTTCCCAGGGGTTAGGTCCCAACGGGGCTACCTCTGGCCCCAACCTTGTACCCCTAGGCTAGGTCTGGTGTTAGGTCCCAATGGGGCTCCCTCTGGCCCCTCCCTTGCACCCCTCCTAACCAGGAGGGGGGGTCCTACCCCTTTTGGAGGCGCCTCAACCACCAATTCCACTCACTTTCCCCCATTCCCGGCTGGTCCCCTTGGGGGAGTCCAGAAACGAGGTACTAGGGGCCCTCACTGACATCGGGGGTCCAAGCTGCCAGCCCCTGTCTCACTCACTTGCCACTCGCTCGCCTCCAACTCCCACCACCGGTTCTTCCCAAGTCCCGGTGCTCCTCTGCGTCGCCAGTCCCAGGCTGTCTTCCTAGGTCTGGTGTAGCCAGCTGTTCTCTGGAGGCCCAAAAGGGTAGGCGGCCCTCCTGTCCTCAGTCCTCTTCAGATGTGACTATCCCGGAGGAGTCACCAAGCCGTGATAAATAGGGCCAGGAGAGCAGCTCCTTTAAAAAGGCCTTTATTAAAGACAGCTCTGGGTGGGGAACCCGAGGGGTCGCGCACACCGCCACTGCTCCCACTGGACGACGCTGAGGAGGAGGAGTACAGCTTTGTCTCTCGGCAGAGCTGGGGCTTCCATCCTCAAGAGAGTCCTTCGGAAGGCAAATATTGGCTCGCAGCCGAGGGGTATCTTCCAAGCTGAGTACTGTCAAAGTTATGGTGACAGGGCGAAATCTGGCTCTGGCCAAGAGTGGGTGATTTAGTGTGGTTCTGATGGGCTAAAGTCAAAGTTTGTGTGCTAGTTTGTTGTTTTGAGAGGGTTCATAGAGTTCCCACCGCTTCTCATTTAAATTCAGTCTGGGTGCAAGTCCTCCTGGGAGCAGGGGAGTAGGGGAAGTGGTTCCCGAGGGGAATGGATACAAATCCTGGGTGAGATGGAAAGGGGAACAAATACAGAGTACAACGGGGAAAGATACAAATACAGGGTAAAAGAGCAACATCGAACAGCAGCAACTAAAGGCAAGTCTTAGAATACTAACATTCAAAGTTTAACAAAAGACTAACAATGAGTACAAATACAGAGTATGACGAGGAGAGATACAAATACAGGGTAAAACAGTAACAGTTAGCAATGGCAACTGAAGGCAAGTCCTAGAACTCTAACACTCAATGTTTAACAACAGACCAACACTTCAAAATAAGACCTTATCAACTTCATTAACATCAACTACCAATTACTACTCTGAAAAAGAGCTCTCATCCCTACGATTTCATTCCTCACAACTGCCACCTCCTCTGCCTGTGCATATCCCTGAGCTGCATTTATCTCTTTTTTGATCTTCCTCTGTCCCGTCCCAACCCATTCCTGAGTTCTTTTAGAGACCCAAGGAGCAGCCCAGCACCATCCAGCCCCTCCTGAGTCCAACATGTCCTTTCCTCTGCCCCTGAGACCCCTGGCCATGCCCTCTAAACAACACCTCTGCAGGAGTAGCTTCTTCTATTGCAATAAAGAGATGGAGCTGACAGCCAGTGTCCGGGTGGCAGCAGCAGCAAAGCCGGGCCGGCAGCAGCACTGGCTGAGCTCCATGGACAGGAGCAGCCGTGGATGCCCACGGTGTGGGCAGGCAGGAGCCAGGCAGGGGCTGCTGTGACCAGCGGCGGGGTCCGGAGGGCTGGGGGAGCCCAGGGGGCAGGCAGCAGCATGGGGCTCCTGAGAAAAAGCAACCCCATTTGTGTAGTTTTTCAGTTTTAGAAATTAGAAATTTGTAGAAATATTTAAAAAATTTTTTTCTGTAGAGAGACACCCCCAAATATATCTTCCCAAATGCTATAGTGTTTAAAGATTTTTGTCAGTAGTTTTAGAATCAAGAGAACAAGTGACCCCATTTTTTCATTCTTAGAAATATTTAGAAATATCTTTTGTAGAGAGAAATCCCCAAATGTTTCGTTCCTGTTTCCACAATGCATCTCTATTTTTGAAACTAGTTTTAGTGTTTTGGAAAATACTTTCCCCTTATACAATAAAAAATAAAATTGCATTTCAGTGGTAATCTTTATTCTCGGAAGAAGTAAGACCCCTTCAGCCAGCCAGCCTGCTGCAAAGGCTCTTTTCCCGCAGGAGCTTTGTACCTAGTCACAACCAACATACATAAAACCTTTTCCCTGATACTTAAGATTTTTGACAAGCTCATGTCTTAGTCATCTCAGGATAACTATGAGCACAGTGGGAATCTCTTCAAGGTACCATCATAGTTTGCTCTGGTGGAACTCCCTCAGTTCTAGAGCAGGGCCTTCTCTCAGCTTCGTGCTGCGCCCGGGCTCTCTTCCCAGCCTGCTGGGCTTTGTTGGGTGGCACAGCCTGTGCCAAGGGGAGGCAAGGTGCCTGCAGGCCCCAGCTCTGGGGGAAATGGAGAATGTCCTGCCCGCATCCACCATGCTGCCAGCTCAGCAGTGCAGCACAGCACGGGCTGACCCTCCCCATTGCTCCCACAGGTGCAGCTGGAAGCACAGTACATGTTCCTGATTCCAAGAAGGGCCTTTGAAGGGGTTTGTGTCAGGGAACAGGCTGCTGGCTGGGGTTCCTGGCAGGCCTGCTTGTTTTGGAGCTAATTTTCATCTTATGCTCTATCCGAATTTGGACTTAAGAGAAGACAGTGAGTGTTAAGTTCACCTTTCCCTCAAACAGCTTTTTTCGAAAGTCTACTCTACATAGGAAACATTCCCAATGAGGCTGCAGTGTAGGTGTGGCCAGTCCATGATTGTTTAAAGAACTCTGCTGACGGTTCTGCTGCTGCCCAGAGCTTTCATTGGCCTCCTAATTGCTGGGCCTTGTCCTGGGGGGTCCGCTGGGGCTGCAGCCAGTGCTGGCTCCCACTGAGGCTGCCTGGCCAAGAGCAGCCCCAGGGGCACAGGGCAGAGGCAAAGCACGGTGGGGAGGAGAAAGAGCAGGGACGAGATTGCCCTTGAAAGGCAGAGGCGCTCCGGGGCCCGCTCCTGGCCAGGGAGCCTGCCAAGAGCCGTGCCCTGCTGGCCGGGGCCTTGAGGGACAGCTGTGCAGCTGGGCCAGGCTGTGCCACCAGCTCCAGCCGTGCTGGGGAGCCTTGCCAGCGCTGGGCCCTGCTGTGTAGGAGGGTCCCTATGTGCCACTGGCAGCTGGGGCGTCAGCCACCCCTTCTCTTCACAGGAGCGCCTCTGCAGCTTCACAAGACCAGTCAAATAACTCAGCCAGGGTGAACTGGACCTGTCATCTCTCATTCCCGTGCCAGTGTCCATTGTCCCTGCCATGGCTGCAATACCAGTTTGTTGCTGGGGTCATGCTGTTGCCACCAACCACCCAGAACAGGACCCTCTATCACCAGTTGGGCTGGCTCTGCTCTACAGCCAGGCCAGGAGGTGCAGCCCTCCAGACAGGGATGGGCCTGAGTACAGCAACGTCTTTGGGCTTCAGCTCATGTGTCTGTGAGCTACCACCAGCACAGGCTGAGCTGCTTGTCTGGGCACAGCCGTTGGTGGGCAGGCAGTGGCCAATCATGGGGCTCCTGAGACACCATATTTTGGCTTAGTTCTTCATTTTATTAATTAGAAACTTTTAGAAACAGGTAGGGTTTATTTTTTTCCTTATAAAGAAATTGTCAAAAATTTGACCCCTTTTTCCATAGTCGGTAAGGATTTTTCAAAGTAGTTTTATAATTCAGAATAACTTTGAACATTTTTACACTTCTACAATCAACTGGACTTGTCATCTTGCATTTCCGTGCCAGTGTCCATTGTCCCTTCCCCACAGCTGAATTACCAGCTTATTGCTGAGGACATGCTGTTGCCTCCACCACCCAGAACAGGACCCTCTGTCCCCAAAGGTGATGGCCCTGGTGTCCAGCCAGACCAGGAGGTGCAGCTCTCCTGCCAGGGAAGGGCCTGAGTCCACCAACATCTTTGGCCTTCAGCTCAGGTCTCTGTGTGCTACCACCAGCGCTGGCAGAGCTGCTTGTCTGGGGACAGCCAGGGCTGGGCAGACAGCTGCTGGGCACGGGGCTCCTGAGAAAAAGCAACCCCATTTTGTCTTCATTTTACATAGCAGAAATTGTTCAGGATTTTTACATAGCCGAAATTGTTCAAAATATTCAGAAACAGTTTTTGTAGAAAAAAATCCCCATATATTTCTTCCCTTTTCCCACAGGAGTTCAGGATTTTTCAAAGTAGTTGTAGAATTCTGAAAAAGGTAGAACACTTTAATACTTACAGAATAAAAAATAAAACTGAATTTAATTGGTGATCTTTACTCTAAGAAGAACTAAGTCATCACAAGGCACCCAGCATACTGGAGAGGCTCTTTTCCCACTGGACATTCTTACCGAGTGACAACAACCAACCTAAAACCTTTTCCCTGATATTTTCTGAGATTTCTGAGAAGCTCACCTCTCAGACTTCAGAGGCAAACTTTGAGCACAGTGGGAATCTCCTGCTGGGCAGGAGGGTCTCTGTGTGCCAGCTGTGACTGGGAGCTCAGCAACCTCCTGTCTCAACAGGCGTCCGTCTGCAGCTTCACAGGAGTGGCCAAACGCCTCAGTCTGGGACACCTGTACCAGACATTCCCCATCGCGATGCCCATGCCCGATGCCCCTGTCACAGTTGCTTTACCAGCTTGTTGCTGTGCAGGTGCTGCCACCACCCAAACAAGGTCCTCTCCTCCTGAAGGCACTGGCCCTGATCTCTGGCCCCTACTGAAGGTGGGCAGAGCTTGGCCCAGCATTTCTGTTGCAATAAAGAGCAGGAGCTGTCACCCCAGTGTCCGGGTGGCAGCAGCAGCAAAGCCCACCTGGCAGCCGCACTGGCTCAGCTCCATGCCCAGGAGCAGCCATGGATGCCCACGGTGTGGGCAGGCAGGAGCCAGGCAGGGGCTGCTGTGACCAGTGGCGGGGTCCCCAGGGATGGGTGAGCCCATGCTGAGCGTCCCTGGGCTGAGGGCACATTTCCTTCCCTGGCATCATCTGGGCCTGGACCTCCTCCAGTGGCAAGCCCAGGAAAAGAGGGAAGCCATCAAGAGCATCTCCATGGACACAGTCTGACCCACAATGTCAGCAGGAGACAAATAAGGTTTTGCTGAGCAATGGACCTGGGATACACAAAAACAATCAAGGCAGTCCATTTGTACAGATGCGGGCACACTCTGGGGGTACAGCTGAGGCCATGAGGTCACAGCAGGGTCAGGGCTCACAGCAGGCTGAGGTCACAGCAGGCTCTAAGGTCACAGAGGTGCCAGACCCAGTGGTTGCACAGCAGCACAAGGAGCGAGCACTCAGCCCTTGAGCACAACTGTTGCGGCAGCAGCGGCGGTGGCAGCAGTGGTGCTGACATTGGGACAGCACTGTCAGGACAGCGGTGGCAGCAAGAGCTGCAGGACTGACAGACGGCAAGGCACCGTGGCCCTTGCTCTGCGCCTCTTCCTCCTGCTCCTCCTGGCCGTGGCCCTGCCTGCCAGGGCTGCCCAGGCTGCTCCGCTGCCAGCATGGCGAGCAGGTGAGCCGGCAGCCTGGCTCCCCTTTCCCGGGACAGCGCTCCCTGCTCCCCAGGAAGTGCTGGGGATGGTTTTCCCCAGGCCTTTAGGGAGGGTTTCCTCTGGGGGAGGGAGAGAGCCCCCATGGCCCTGGGCAGCCCCAGTTTCCTCTCCAGGGATGTGTCACAGGGCCTGCAAAGAGGGTGCCGAGTGACCAGACGCCAGGCCAGAGCTCCCCAGGCCCCTGTGCAGTTTGGCCTTGTCCATTCACACCTGGCTACCGTGGCCTTAACCAACCCCCTTGCAGTGCCCTGTTCCCAAAGGCAGAAGGGGATCCCAGCACACAAAGGAAATGGTTCAGGTCTTTGCTCCATTCTAGATTTGGATCACGCCTTGGAAGATTTGGAAGTCCAGGTGAATGACACTTTGAATGCCTTGACGAATGCCAGAGGCAAGTTCTGAATTTCCCTTTTTACTGGCAAAATAATCAGTGTCCATGTGGCAAGAGCTCACCCATCGGCCATTTTTGTTAACGTTAAATCAGGGCTGAAGAATTCTGTAAACCTTGCCCCGTTCCTTTCTGGAGCACTGAGGGATCCCACAGGATTGCTGTCAGTGGGAGGAAGGAGCATTTAGCTGTCTATCCTCCTCCCATGTGCAATGCCACTGTGTCCTTCCATGTACTCTGTGCAGCCACAGAGAAGTAGAACGGGCAGGGGCCAGGCCCAGGGCTGTGCCCCAGGGCTGAGCCTTGCCTGCAGCCTGAGGATCTCCTACAGTGCCACAGGTGATGTTCTGTCCCGCCTTTCTTTGCAGCTGAACCTGTTGGTGAAGGTGATCTGGCTTCCCAAACCACATCCATGACTGAGCCTCTGGGAGATAGTGAGGGTAGGTCAAGGCCTTTCCCCTGGGAGAGCTGCCAGCTCAGAGCCCAAAGCTCGGCCATGGGGGCATCGCTGCAGGTGCCAGGACAGAGCCATGCACGTGGGTTCCCTCACCCTGCGCGATCCCCTCACTGCTCCTGCGGCTCAGTGGTGCCCGTGCAGCTGAGCAGAGATGGCAGAAGCTTCTGTGGCTGATGTGTTACAGATGTGTCAGCAGGGAGGACTTTTCCTGTCCCTGTGATGATTCCTACGCAGAAGCCAGGCTCCCATTGCAGGGGTGAGGATCAATATTGTTCACCAACCCATATCGGGGAATGATGTTTTCTAAGATAATCCCGGCAACTATTTCCCTGGTTTCTTTTCTAGTTGGAAAGGCTTCTACCCAATGAGTAAGGTGGTCAACTATTACCAATAAATGTTTCTAATTCTGTACAGGTGGCATTTCAGTAAGTCTATGTGAATGTTTTGGAATGGTCTTTGGGCTAATTCTCTTCCCCTGGTATGGTTTTCTCATCACCTTTTGATCTACTTTTTGGCAAATTAAGCACCCTTGAGTTACTGCTTTTGCTAACTGATATATTCCCATAGAGTTTCTCTTAAAAAGTGATTGCATAACCCTTGGACCCCCCAATGGGTTTATTCATGTATCTTTGTTGACATTTTCCGGGCTAGGGCTTTATTTAAAAATTTACGCCCATCTGGTGTCAACCACTCCCCTTGTTCCCCCTGATGCATTTTTAATTTTTTAATTGCTTTTAGTTCTTTCTCACTGAATACTGGTTCTCCTTTCCTTTTTTCACCTAACACTTTGTTTAACCTGAGTCATTTCACTGGCTCTCTGGGTCTAATGCTGCCTCCTTAGCCATTTGGTCAGCTAACTGATTCCCTTTTTCCTCGATGGTATTCCCTTTTTGATGTCCCTTAACATGTACCACTGCAATCTCTGCAGGTTTAGGTAGAGATTCTAATATCGATCTTATCAGTTCTGTGTGCACTAAGTTTTTTCCTTTGGAGTTCAGATACCCACGTTCCTCCCCAATCTTTCCAAATGTATGAACGATCCCAAAGGCGTACCGTGAGTCAGTGTAAATTGTCCCTTGGTCCCCTTTGAGTAAGTCAAGTCCCCTGTTTAAAGCACAGATTTCACAACACTGAGCTGACCAATTAGAAGGCAGTTTGCTCTTCTCGGTAATTTTCATGTCTTCCTTTTCTGTAGTTTCAATTCTTGCATATCCAGACATTCTTTTTCCCTCCACTACTCTTGAAGACCCATTAGTAAATAATTTTTTTCCATAAGGTAAAGGTGTCTCTTCCAGATCTTCCCTAACTTTTGTCTGAAAGTTCACCAGTTCCAAGCAGTTATGCTCTAGTTCTAATAATGGCTCTCCAGAGAGAAACTGTGCTGGATTTAGGGTTTTAGAGGTTACCAGCTCTAGGTTGTCAGCATCTATTAAGATTATTTCATATTTCAGTACTCTGGAGTCAGTAAGCCACTTCTGAGTTCTTTGGCTTAAAATTGTTTTTAGATCATGGGGTGTATGGATTCTTGTTTTGCCTTGCAGGGTCAGTTTTTGACTTTCTTCAATTAAAGTAGCTGCTGCAGCAACTGCTTGAATACAGGCGGGCCAGCCCCTAGCTCCTGGGTCTAGCAGTTTGGAGATGTAAGAAATTGGTTTCTTACACCCTCCCCACTCTTGGGCTAGCACCCCATAAGCAATTCCTTTTCCCGTATTTACAAATAGGTCAAATTCTTTTTCCAAATTGGGCAAACATAGGACAGGTGCTGAGGATAGTTTGTCTTTCAAATTATTTAGTTTTTCATCATCCTCAACTGCCCATTCTATTGGGTCAGGGTTTACTAATTTGTCATATAAAAATTTTACACTTTGGGTATTTTGGTCTAACCATAACTTACAGTACCCAAACCGGCCTAATAGTTTTCTGACATGTCGCTTAGTTGTTGGTGCTGGTATGGATAGTATGCCTGAAATTCTTTCAGGACTTAATTTCTTATATCCTTTCCCAATTATGTGTCCCAGATAAGTAACTTCTGCTTCCACAAATTGCAATTTATTCTGGGATATCTTTAAACCCTTTGCTCCTAGGAAATTTAGAAGACGTATACTTGTTGCCCTGACATTATTCTGTTCCTCTCCAGATATTAATAAGTCATCTACATATTGTAGAATTTGTACTTCACTCTTCGGGGTGAATTGTTCTAGAAGCCTTTCCAAGGTTTGCCCAAAGAGATTTGGGGACTTGGTAATTGGTTCCCACTCAAATGCGAACCAATCCCTACATTCCTCAGGAAGAGGACATGCCCAAAATGCATCTTTTAAATCTATAATAGTAAATCAGGCATGCTCCCTTGGGATCTGACTTAAGAGGGTGTAGGGGTTTGGGACCATTGGATGCCTGGTTATAGTTCTCTTATTTATTTCCCTTAAGTCTTGGAGCAATCGGTATTTTCTGCCTGCCTTCTTGATTGCTAAAATAGGGGTGTTATGTGGAGACATACATGGCTCCAGGATACCTTCCTCTAATAGCTGCTCAATCCCAGGGGTCAGTCCCTTTTTTCCCTCAATAGACATTGGGTATTGCTTTACCCGAATGGGAGGAATTCCTTTTTGCATTTCAATTTTTATTGGTGGGATGTCTAGATAGCCCCTCTTTCCTTCTCCTGCCCAAACCTCTGGGTTTATCTGCTCTGTATCTCCCAATGTCAATTTCATGATCTGGACTATCATTCTCCCATCCTTTTGGATATTTCTCACTCCTAATTGGACTTGTAGGTCCCTTCCTAGCAAATTACTTTCTAGATTAGGTAAATAGATAAAATCAGCCACACACCACCTTCTATTTCCTTTAATTTCTACATTTTCAACTATGGAGGCTCTAAATGGTTTTCCCTCCGCTCCCATCACCTCACAGACCTTTCTCTCAGGCGTCACTCCGGTGGGTAATTCCTTTATACTTGATCTATCTGCTCCAGTATCAACTAAAAAATCCAATTCCTCACTTTGGGGACCCACCTCAAAGTTTACTAGGGGCTCTTCTTGATGATACATTGGGTTCCCTAACATATAAAGCCCCTGACACCCCTAGGCATCTCCCCTCAGGAGTCTCTCAAGAGCCTCTTGTTCTTTTGCAATTGCCTCATCAAAAGAGAGTTTATTGCAATTCCTTCTTATGTGTCCTATCTCTCCACAATAATAACATTTCCTCTCACTCAGTGGTACAACTGGTCGTCTGTTTGTATCCAGCCATGGAACTAGTATAGGTTTTTCTTTGGGTGTTTCAAAGGAGGACTTTCGTCCACTTTCACTGACTCTCGATGGTTGTCCCCGCTGATCTCTGTTTACCCCTTGACTTTCCCTGGCTACGGCTACCATGATTCTAGCTTTAGCTTTGGTTTTCTCTTCTTCTCTCCTTAAATATATCATTAAGGCTTCCTTTAATAGTTCATTTATTCCCTTTTCCTGCCAGTCTTCCATTTTCTCTAACTTTCTCCGGATGTCTGGCCAAAATTTTGTAACAAATTGCACTTTTAGAAGCACTTGGCCTTCAGAGCTATCGGGATCCATGTTGGAATATAATTGGAAGTTCCTCTTTAACCTATTAAGCCAAGTAGCTGGGGTTTCATCCTTTTCTTGCATGCTATCAAAAGCTAGTTTTGTGTTATTACTTCGGGGAACTGATTCCTTTATTCCTCTAACCATCAGAGACCTATATTCTTCCATGTTCCTCCTATCTTCCTCTTCATTAGGGTCCAACTCAGGGCCCTGTAAGGGTAATTTCTGGTCATTGGGATCTCCTGAACGATTTTCTCGCTCCCAGATCTGCATTCCTGCGGCCCTGATCATCCTCACTTCTTCAGCGCTGAACCAAATTTTAAAAATAGAGTTCAGCTCTCCCCAGGTGTAAATGTTTGGGCCTAGAAATTGGTGTACTTGGTTCGATATACCTACCGGATCCTCCACTAAGTTCCCTAACTCCTTTTTAAAACCTCGAACTTTGGTGGCTGTTATTGGGGCTTTCACAAACCCAAGACTCCCACGTATCTCACCCATGGGGACTTCTCTAAGAGGAAAAAAAAAGCTTCTCCACTTTAGATGTTTTAGATCTTGTATTACAGTAAGGGCCCTCCATAAGGTTACCCTTCTGGGAAGAAACAGGAGGAGTGGGGCTAGTTGACTTATACTAACTGGGTTAGAGATGGAGGTGCTCACCTCCCAGTTAGTGGGAGGTAATGGTATAGCCGTAGGTAAGGGGGTAGGAACTGAAGCTGTAGGAAAGGACACAGGGTGGGGCTGGAGAGACAGTTGAAGAGGTTGAGGGGGAGACTGGAGAAATACCTGAATTAGAGGGAGCTGGGACAGTAGTATTTGGAGCAGATGAGGGACTTGGGGTTAAGGTAGGAGTAATAACCATAGCCTCCCAGTTAGGAGGGGGTAATGGTATAGAAGTAGGTAAGGAGGAGGAAACTGAACCCGTAGAAAGAGACACTGGGGGTGGGGCCAGAGAGACAGTTGAAGAGGCTGAGGGGGAGACTGGAGAAATAACTGGATTAGAGGGAGGTGGGACAGTAGTGTTTGGAGCAGGTAAGGGAGTTGAGGTTAGGGTAGGAGTATTGACCATGGGAGGGTTAATTGGAGGTGGTAATGGGATTGGAGCGGCTTCTGGTTCTGGGGATGGAGACGCCAGAGGTAAAAGGGGGGGATCTGGGAGAGGAGCCTGGGGCATTGCCAGGTAAATAGGAGGGAATGGAGAAGGAGGTAAGTAATCAAGAGGGTACCACTTAACACTAACCTCTTCTCTCCCCTCATTCTTTTCCTCCTGTTTTTGTAGTTTACAGACTTTTATGACATTGCCGGTGGTATCCCTCTGCCAACATGCAGCACATGTTAACTGCTCAAGATTGGGACTTTCTCAGGTTTTCAGGTGTTGGTTTAATTGGGAACACATCCATGGATCACTTGTCCCATACTATGGCTACTCCCCCTGCAGGTTTAACTAAGGCCAGACTTCCATACAATAGTGAATAATTTTCATTTTGTCTAAGCCTTTTGTGGCCTCCTGAATTTTGGGAATTCTGTCCATCCCTGCCCCAAAGACCAAAAGAGATGTTAGAAAAGTATTAGGTTTGTTTGAGTATTGCATATTATGACTTGATCAGTATTAAATCACTAAAAGTGGTAAATTTCCGTATGACAAATTGATAGACTTAGAGCCTGTAACCTGGACCTCAAATGATGAGGAACAGCTTCGGAATCTGAAAATGAAATTGTCCTCTGCCCCTGTACTGAGCCTACCAGACCTTATAAAGAACTTTGACCTATTTGTAAACGTGGAAGAGGGGATAGCTTGCGGAGTCCTTACACAGGACTGGGGAGGATGCAGGAAGCCGGTCGCATCTCTCTCCAAGCTACCAGATCCAGTAGCCAGAGGGTGGCCAGCCTGTGTGCAAGTGATAGAGGCAACAGCCATCCCAATAGAAGACACACAGAAAGTAACCTGAAAGGGGAAATCCAGGTTCAAACCCCACACAATGTAAAAGCTGTTTTAAGTCACAAGGGCCCTCAGTGGCTAACCGACACCCAAATACTAGAGTATGAAGTCATTCTAATAAGTACCAAGGGCCTCGAATTAGTCACTTCAAAATGTTTAAATCCAGCCCAGTTCCTCATGGGAGAGCTGTTAACAGACCTGGAGCATGATTGTTTGGAAATTATTGAAATGCAGACTAAAGTGAGAAAGATTTAGAAGATGAGCCCCTCCCATATGGGAGAATTTTATTTACAGATGGATAATCGCAAATGGTAGCCAGTAAACAGGTCTCAGGGTATGCAATCATAGATGGGCAGAACATGCAAGTTCATGAAATGGGAAAGATACCCACAAATTGGTCTGCCCAGTGCTGTGAAATCTGTGCCCTGAAGAGAGGGCTAGATTTACTAGAAAAAGATAAAGGAACAATCTATACTGACTCCCAGTACGCATTCGGAATTGTCCATACATTTGGAAAAATATGGGAAGAATGGGGGTACCTAAATTCTAAAGGCAAAAATTTAATACATGAAAAGTTAATAAAATTAGTACTAGAGTCCCTGAGGAAACCAATAGAGATAGCCATAGTTTACATAGAAGGACATCAAAAAGGGGACACGGTTGAAATAAAGGGAAATCAAGTAGCAAAAGAAGTAGCCTTGGAACAAGGTAGTCCAATTAAAATTCTTAAGATAGAGGGAACACCTAGTAGAGAAAGAAAAGAAGAAAAACCAATCTTTCATGAGAAAGAATTAAGAGAGTTAAAAAAGATGAGAGGACAGAAAAAAGAAAATGGAGAATGGTGGACCCCTGATGGACAGCAAATTTAAATAAAGCTCCAGCCTGAAAGGTGATGACGGAGTTACACGAGTTGACCCATTGGGGAATACAAGGCTTATGTGACTACCTTCCAAGGTATCGTATGTGCATGGGAGTACGTACCATAACAAAGGCAGTTACCAAGGGATGTTTAACTTGCCAACAAATTAATCAGAAAGTAATGAGAAGAGTACTGTCTGATCTGGGGGAAGAGAGTTGTCCTTGCAGCCATTCCAAAGTGTGCAGGTAGACATCACAGAAATGGCCCCTGTTCAGGGATACAGACACTTTTTAGTGATCGTGGGTCAACTCACCCATTGCGTAGAGGCGTTCCTGACCAAAACAGAGACAGCCTAAGTAGCCACAAAAGCAATCCTAGAAAACATCATTCCCCGATATGGGTTGATAAATAATGTCGATTCTGACCGAGGTCCACATTTTGCTGCCCAAGTCTTACAACACGTTGTTGAAGCCCTGGGAATGAAATGGAGGTTGCACAGCCCATTGGCATCCCCAAAGCTCCAGAAGAGTAGAAAGAATTAATAAAACCATCAAAAACATGTTAACTACGTTAGTTACAGAAACCCAGATGAATTGGCTTAAATGTCTACCCTTAGCACTGTTACAAATTAGAACAAGGCCTCAATCAGGTATAAGAGTCTCATCTTATGAAATGATGTTTGGACTCCCCTTCTTAACAACCCCGTATAGCACAGGAATTTATCCAGAAGGAGAGACAGCCACCCAAAAATATCTAAAGGCTATAGGAAGTACATTAGAAGATCTTAGGAAAAAGGGCTATCTCCCTCAAACCTCTCCCTTCGACACTAAGGGACATAACATCAATCCAGGAGACGGGGTGTTAGTTAAATCATGGAACTCTGCACCTTTAACCTCTAAGTTTGAAGGCCCTTTTCAGGTCCTACTCATCACCAATGCAGCCATACGACCCAAGAGAAGGGGTGAACACATATAACCCAGATTAAAGGACGTTTACCGCCTCCCACTGAAGAGTCAAAACCAACCACATCTCCTACTAAGTTTTCTAATGAATTTATGTGTTAAATCGGATTCTAAGATTACAAGCAGTACTTGAGATGGTATCGAACTGAACATCTCTAGCTTTAGACCACATAAATGACCAACTATCCCAGACTAGAACTGTAGCGTATCAAATCAGACTAGCAGTAGATTATTTATTAGCTGATGATGGAAGCATATGTGGAAAATTTAACTCTTCAAGTGCTGCTTAGAAATGGATGACCCCAGTGAAGTAATTAGAAATACCTCAAAGGAAATCTGGAAGTTAGTTTATGTTGGAACATAAGAGTGGACCCCTACATTCGATACCAGTTGGTGGGACAATTTCTGGTCATTAAAAGGAAACTGGTGGAAAAAAATAGCCTTTTTCATCTTACATGAAACTGCTGGTTTAATCCTCCTACCTTGCATGCTCCCCTGTATAATCCGAGTTGTAACATCTGCTGTACAAGCAAGTTTAACAATACCAAAAGAGCTTAATAAGAAAGAAGTAAAAGTATTCATGATAATGAATGATCAAGAACGTCCAGATGCCAAGCAAATTTACAAGCAATATTAAAAATTGTACTTTCAAGAAGAAGTAATTGCTAATTGATGCAGGCTTGAGCCCAATTGAACAATTAGAGGGGAAAATGGTAAAGAATGCATTGTTAAAGGAGTTGATATAAAGTTCATTGTTAAAGGAGTTAATATAAAGTTCCAATGTTAGTTATAGATTGTTTGTTGAATGTTTAACAGCTATGTGAAGTTCCAATGCTAGTTAAAGGATTTATAATTATGTAAATCCCCTCACTGTCAGGTGTTACCCCCACTGCTCCTGTTAGTGTTCAGAAGCACATAATCACGAGAGTGATTCTATGCAGGTGCTTTTACTGAAGAGCTCTGGGTGTCAGGGGTACAAACCCAAATCTGTCTCCAACCATACACTCGAGATGAACATGTTTTTATATTCTATCGTTGTATAACTTTCATGTTAATTATTAAACCTATATTGTTCTATTGTATACATAGATTTCATCCAAGCATGGGCTCCTTGTGGACCCCCCCTTAAACTTCTAACATAGTTTCTCATTATTCTTCTTATGATTATACAATAATTATATTTAATTACTAAACAATCATCACATTGAAAAATTATATCATTTATCATATACTGCTTAAGTAAATGCAATTTCACATGATCTGGCAAACACAAAGCCTAACATTTTCAGAGTCTATTTTTAACATTTTCCAGGGCCCCACTAAGTCTAGCTTCTTTCTAATTCCCTGAATTTTATGATTTTAAAACCTTTCACTATCACTCCCACTCTCATCTAAGATGGCGAACAACCCGACATCATAAAGAAGAGGATTATGTCACCCAATAACCAAATATGAAAATCCCATAAGACCTAACAGAAAAGAATGGCCTAAAGAAAACCCCTAGAACAACAAGCCACCATGCAAATGAAGAATTAAAATGACACCTCTAACCAGAGAAAACATGAGACAACATCAGGACCATGGTCAGAGGTTTTTGCCTTCAACACCCTAATCAGAACAGGCCAAGAGCAGTACAGGGACCATGGACCTGAAGCCAACAGTGTCTACCCAGAGACTCTTGAAAGGAGAGACAACCCAGCTCTACCAGGCCTGGCTCAGCATTGCAGTTCCCTGCTCAGAGCCTTGGGCTCCCTGCAATCCTGGCCTCAAGGATCTGCTCTCACCAGGCCCTGGGCAGCCTTTGGCACTCCCTGCCCTCACTGGGGCCCAGCCATGCTCCAAGGCACTTGGAGTTTTGCTGCTGACTCCTTCAGCAGCTTCTTCATCCTTCTCTGCATTCCTGAGGCTCCTGGACCCAGCCCCAAATCTACCGTGGGGCTGATTAAAATACAGAAAGCCCTCAGGAGCTCTTTGTCTCCCTTCCATTGTCTTGAGTCCCCAGGGCTTGTGCAAGGATTGGAGTCAGTTTGGAGTTCTCTTCAGGAGGAAGATTTCAAAGTGCACCTCATGAGTTTTGGTTTTAGTCAAGGGAATATATTTCTCTTTACATTTCAGAGAAGAGGGGATAGAAGCATTCCCCAATTGATCTGGATGCTGAATGTCTCCTTAGGAGGTCTGGACAGGGAGAAGAATGAGCCCCTTGCAGGCTGAGCCTGTTTGGCCAAGCTGCTCCTGACCCCAAGCCTCACCATGACTGACATTACGCCCCTGGGACTGACATCCCAAAACATTAAAAAATATGCATTTTACTTGAAAATTAAAAGATAATAATTCCTAAAATTAAGTTGTATTATTCTAATTTAGTTGTTCAATATTTTTATTACCCAAATTCTAAATTGATATGAAAAATAAATATTTTTAGAAACAAAAAAAATTATTCATCATTGGTTCTAAGTAACATAATTCCCTTACTTAATTGACAATTATCAGGTCTTGATTTCTCCTTCTTTATGCTAATAATTTAGCACTTTTGTCATCTTTTTTCTTATTTTCTCACACAGGGTCAAGGGGTGGCACTTTGGGATCCCTGGAGACATTTCTGGTGCACATTTGGGGCAGTTTTAGATCTGGGGAGGGAATTCAGAGAGAACTTGAGGGTCTGGAGGGCACTTAGGGGAGCCGGGTGGGCACTTGGAGGGGCACTAAGGAATTCTGAGGGAATGTTGGGGGTTCGGGGCAGCACTTGGGGGTCCAGGGGGGCCCTTGGAGGTCAGGGAGGGGAATCTGGGGCCCTTCAGGGTCCGGGGCGGCCCTTGGGGGACTTGAACGAGGCTCTCTGGGGCGCGGGGGGTGATGGGAGTTGTAGGCACGGATATCCTAGGGTTTAATGAGGCCGCGGAGCATCAGGGGAGTTGTGGGCGCAGCTGCAATGGCTCTTGGTAAGGCGCAGGGCATGACGGGAGAAGTCCCAACTGGAACAGCGCTGGACATGCACTGCGGAGCACGATGGGAGCTGTAGTCCCAGAAGTGGCTAGAACGCGATGTCTCGGGGTCCGGGACACAGCTCTTGGGGGACACTTTTGCGTCCGAGGTGCAACTTTAAGTGCTCGGGGAAACTTAAATACTTCCGGAGCCCTTAGGAGGAGCTCAAGGAGCTCTAACCGGGCACTTTAGGGTGCGGGGCATGGCAGGAGTTTTAGGCGCAGGACTGTGTTCTGAGGGGCTCTGGGGCCGCGGGGATGAGAGGAGATGAATTCCCAGAAGTGGCTGTACCGGGCATCTGTGGGGTTGGGAGCACTCAAGGGGTCCGGGGACGCTTTTAGGGGGTCCCAAATGGACACTGAGGGGGCACTGAAGGAACCTGGAGGGTCTGGGGGAAACTAATGGAACAGATGGGGGGTGGATCCCGGGTTTCTCTGGCTCGCGGGGCATGACGGGCGTTGCAGTCCCGTGTCCAATAAAACTCAAACAGGCTGCGGGGCATCACGGGCATTGTAGGCAAAAATAAAAATTGGCACCCATCTAGGCACCGCCCTTAGGCCTGGATCCCTGGTGCTGATTGGCTGCTGGCGACGATGGGAGGGATCGTCGGCAAATGGGGTGAGGTGGAGGTGGGAACAGCTCATTCACCTTCCTTTAGTCCCTCCCAGTACTACCCTAGTACAGCCCAGTTCATCCCAATTAGAACCCAGTTCAACCCCATTGCCCCTCCAATCCCTCCCAGTACAGCCCAGTCCATCCCAATACACCCGAGTTCATTCTCAGTCCCTTCCAATTCCCACCATTGTAGTCCACAGGATGCCCCAGTGTCCCCCAGTCTTCTTCACAATGTCCCCAGTTTCCCCGGTTTGCACCAGTAGAACCCCAGTATCACTCCCAGTATGTCCCAGTGCCTCCCACAGCGTTCCCAGTATTCCCCAGTATGTCCCAGTTCTCCCCAGTGTTTCCAAGGACAGTTTAATTTCTCTCGGTGGCCGTGGCAGCCAAACTCAGCAGTGGGGTCAGTGCACTGCCCATGGCCACAGCCCCTTGCAGTGGCCCAGTGCAGCTTGGGCTGATGATCCACCCTCACAGCTGGCCCAGGGCAGCTCTGCAGTGCCTTTGGTGGCACCTGGGGCTGGCACACACCTGAGCAGTGTGTCTGTTTGCACTGGGGAAACTCAGCAGTTTGAGATTGCTGCAAAAAACCCAAAAAGGGAAAACCCCTCTTAGGCTGGGTGCAGCCAGCTCTCCAAGCACAGCAGGTCCAGGGGAGTGAGGACAGACAGGATGGGGCTGGGCAATGTGGAGCAAGGTTGTCCACACTGGGTCAGAGCTCCAGGCACAGCTTCTGTGAGCAGGCCGGAGCTGCTGAGGAGAGAGCCTGGGTCAGTATCAATCACAGAATGGTGTAATCACCTCTGCTCTAAACAGAAATAAAATAAAATACTTCCTTTAAAATAAGAATATGTATTTTATTAGAAGTTGTTTGAAATCTTTCTCCATAACAGGACTTGGAAAATTTTAATGACCCTCTCAGGGCTTTGGTGTTGTTTACAACAGACTCATTCCCTGAGAGTGTCTACAAAAAACTTTTCAAGCACTCAAAATTAAATTTGGACTCCAAAGTTTCTTGAAGTTTTAATGGATCCCACTGAGGAACACAACTCAGAAAGTGTCCCCAGGTTCCAGTTAGAGCAGACACTGGAGGCAGTGATGACAGCTGGGGACAAACAAGACCAAGGTGTCTCTGGTGCTGAGCAAAGCTGGATGTGTGTCAGGAATGCAAGTGAGCCCCAGCCCCTGGCCAGGCAGATCCTGTCCCTCCCTCCTTGCTCAGGGCTCTTCCCAGGATGGGCGCTGGCATGTGGGGATGTGCAATGGCAAGGGCAGGAGCATGGGGCGGCCCCTGCCAGGCTGCTGAGCAGGGACAAGGAGGCAATGAGGCCCCAGGCCTGCAAGGGTCACTTGTCTCCTGCTCCTGCCTCAGGCCCAGGCCCAGCAGCCATGGCCAAAGTGCTGCCCAAGTTGGCTCTGGCAGGGCTGTCTTGCAGCTGCTGCCCATCCCTGTGCCCTGTGCAGCCCAGGCTGTCCCACGGTGTCCCTGCCCTGCGCCTCTGTCCCTGCAGGCTGTCGGCATCCCCCGGCTGCCATACCTGGCTGGGCCCTTCCTTTGCTGACAGCTCTGCCTCCTGCCTGCCTCTGCCTGCCCACACAAAGCCTGGGGCTGATACCAAAAGGGTTCATTCCATTTTTACCCTGCCTGTGAAGTTTCAGCACAGGAACAAGGCATGCAGGGGCTGCTTTCCCCGCAAGGATGGTTGGAAGAGAAGATGAAGACATCTGGCTGAAGTGCGCAGGGATAGAGAAAACAAGGAGTGAATCTGGGAACTTGGAGTGGGTTTTATGGAAATGGGTAAATTGTAATTGGCATTTAGTGACTGTCTATAAGCAAGACACTGGTAGAATTACATGTCCATGTAAGGTTACTAGTTTTCTCATCTTGGACCTCAGGCCTGAAGAAATGATAGCCTTATAAACACCAAACGAGTATTAAGGAGACTTTTTCTGATATTTTGGACATTTGGTGACAGCAGAGGCTGACAGAACCAAAGAGTCAGCTGTGACACTGTGGAACCCCATGGAACAAAGGGTCCATTGTGATGCAGTGGAACTCCATGGAACCAAAAGTCCATGGTATCAGAGTGAGGCCTCATGGAACCAAGGAGAGCATTGCTGACAGTGTGGAAGCTCCTGGACCCATGGGGTCATTGTGACAGTGTGGGGCTGCTTGGAACCAGTGGTCCATTGTGACACTGCAGAACCTTCTGGAATCAAGGGGATCATATTCTGCTATGGAACCCCATGGAACAAAAGATCCATGGTGTCACTGCGGTGCTCAGACCATTGTTGACAGTGTGAAAGCTCCTCGAACCAAAAGTCCGTTGTGACACAGCAAGGCCTCCTGGAACCAAAGGTCCATTGTGGCTCTGTGGGGCTTCCCTGAACCAAAGAGACCATTTGGACACTGTAGGGCCTCATGGAACTACCTGGCACTGTGACACAGCTGGGCCACATGGAGCCAAGGTGCCACTGAAACACTGAGGAACCTCATGGAACCAAAAGTCCATTGTTACCCTGAGGAGCCCTGTGGAACCACTGGGACCATGGTGACACTGTGGTGCTCCATGGAACCAAGGGGCCATTCTGATTCTGCTTTCCCTTATGGAGCCAAGCTGCCACCATGACACTGCAGGGCCTGGTGGAACTAAGGCAGCCTTGTGACACTGCAGGGCCCTTGGAACCAAGGGTCCGTTGGGATATTGCAGGGTCTCATGGAACCATGGAGATCATTATGACAGAAGGGGCCTCATGGAACCAAAGGAGCATTGTGACACTGCAAAGTCTCATTGAATCAAGGACACAATAGTGACACTGTGGGGCTCCGAGGGTTCAAGGGGGCATTCTTAAAGTGCAGAATCAACAAGACCACTGTGACAGGAAAGCACATCATGGAACCACAGGTCCACTGTGACACAGCACGGCCTCATGAAACCATGGAGGCCATTTTCACACTTTGAGGCCTTGTGAAATCAAAGGGCCATTGTGGCACTTTGTGTCCCCATGGAACCAAGGAGTCCATTGTGACACTATGAGGCCCTGTTGGGCCTAAGGGCACTTGTGGCATTGTGTGGCACCATGAAACCAAGGGACCGTTGTGACACTGAAGAACTTCATAAACCAAGGGTCTGTTGTGACACACCAAGGCCTTGTGGAACAAGGAGAGCATTATGGCAGTGTAGAACCAAGGAGGCCATTTTGACAGTACAGAACCCAATGCAACCAAGGGTCCATTGTTCTACAGCAGGGCCTCATGGAACCAAGGGGTCATTGTGAAACTGTGGGGCATAATGGAGTCAAGGACACCACTGATACTGAAACCCACTGGATAGAAATATCTGAACAGAGTTTTGAGTATTTGAAAGCAGGTATTCTTTATTACAGTATGGTGGTGACTTGGGCCATCATTCCACCATTTGAGTGCACTGAGGATCAAATGAACAGAGTTTTTATCACACACACTCATTATGCATCCATTAGCTATCCCCACTTCCTTTGAGTTTATTTGACATAGTTGCACCCCTTACCATAAATCCTTTTATGATTCTTTGGGGTCTATCTTTAACATCTGGTGTCCTTTTTAGTTGACTGTTCCTTGACCCCTCCTTTTGAGTAAGAGCAACATTATTGTTTTGCATAACTTCTGTTTTGTCAGCCTTGCAGAGCTGAGCTGTCATCCTGCTTGCATTTTGTGTGACTTCTGTTTGCCACAGGTACATCCTCAATCAGTTTCTCCAAGGCTGTTCTGTTCTACTGTCCTTGACAAAAGTAAATGTTGTTCTGTTCTCCTGTCCTTGTCTCAGTGCTCGCCCTGCATGAGGCGTCTGCAGGCCCCCAACCTATGGGCCTGGGGTGGGCAAGTGTTCCTGGGGAACAGGGATGGGACAGATGGGCTGGACTGACCCAAGGATATTCCATTCCATGTCACACCATGATCCACAATCAACTGAGGCAAGTTGGGGGACAAGGAGGGTAGTAGATTAATTTCTTTTTTCAGACATTTTTCTTTCAAAACAGCACCAACACATACAGAATCCTCTCCTGCCACAAGGTGGTCAAACATTTTCTGCTGTTAAGACATTTCCTGTGGATTTGCTTTTTTTCTGTTTGTGACCTTTTCTTCTTGTGAATGGTTTGTTTGTGGGGTTTTTGTATTGTTGTGGGTGGGTCTTGCTTTGGGTTTTTTGATTGGGTTTGGGCATTTGTTTTTTTGGTTGGATTTGGGTTTTTCCCTATTGAACTGCTTTTCTTCTGATGCATAAGTTTTTTCTGCCCTTTCTTGGGTTTGCTTGGCATCTGACAGCAAGACAAATTTACACAACTCAGTCATCTTGCCCAATTACATTTTGCAGTCACCATTAACTAGATCAGTTCAGTCACAGTCACACATCAGTTCAGTCCCTGAGATTTGGCAGCATCCACAAAGAAATTGAAAGTTCATTTCATGCCATTTTAGAGACAATAGAAATATTCCACAGTGGTGGCCAAGGGCTGGTCACTGAGGGATGTCACCAGGGCATGGCTGCCAAGAGGACTCTGTACCATGGATGACATTTGACCCTCATTGTTCAGCTGAATTCCCACCCAGCCCATGTTCCACTCCTTCAGCCCAGCTCTCTCCAGTCTGGCTCTGAGGAGGCCACAGCAAACCCTGTCCCACACCTGGCTGAAGTCTGGTCACACAACATCCCCTTCTTTTCCCTCCCACGTGGGTTCAGCAGTCTCTGCCTTGTCCTGCCAGTGTCTGGAATGGCTGCAGGAGGAGTTGCCATATCCCATTCCCTGCTGAGCCTGACCAGGCTGTCACTCTCCCAGTCCCCCTCCCTGCCCTGTGTGCAGACTGGTTCCATGTCTGCCCTTCCCAAGTGCCCAGGACCCTCTGGGATGGCTCTGGCCTTTCCAAGGGGTTTGAGAGAGGTCCCACAGTGACACTGCCTAGCCTTCCCAGCAGCCCTGACACCAAAGGCCTTTTCCACATCCCTCAGTTTCAGGTCAGTGCCCAGAACACAGCACACCCCTGTCCAGGTCCTCAGGATGGTTCAGAAGGGAGGCAGCTCTGATTTCTCCCCACAGACCCTCACTCTATCCAATGTCTCTCTGTGCAGTCCATGGCTGCCCTAAGCATTTTTTCCTGGAGCCTCCCTGCCTTGGATATTTCTCTCTGTGCAGTCCTAACCACAACCCAGCGAAGAATTCAGGTGTTTTCCCAGAGGACATTACTCTCAGAGTGAAGTGGCCTCAAGGCCCTGTTTGTGCCACTGGAATTGTGCCACCCCTGGGTGCTGCTGATGGTGTTTGTGCTCACTGGGGTTCATCTCCCCACACACAGACACGATGCACTGCTGAGATCCCCTCAGTACAGAGCAAACATGGCCTGCTGGCCTGGTCACTTGGTGTCCCTCCGTGCAGGGAGAAGCAACCTCCTGCAGGTGTGGAGAGGCCAGTGCAGGCAGTGGTGGTTGCAGGGGCTGGTGTGGAACAATTGCCCTGGGGCACCTTCCCAGGCTGTCCCCAGAACAAACACACGGCCCAGGCCCTGCTCTGTGGCTGCCTCAGGTCCATGCCAGGAGCTCTGGCTGTGCCAGGACACTGCTGTGAGCCCCCCCTGCACACTCCCCCCCTGCCCAGGCACTGGACTTTGCTGTGCCAGGGCATTCCTGGAGCACATTGCTGACAGCAGCCCTGGAGGGGAGCGAAGCATCCCTGCCCTGCCCTCAGGAGACGCCCTTTGCTGCTGGAGCTGCTGTGCTGGAGCCCAGCTGTGTCCCAGCAGTGCCCATGGCCTGGCCCTGCCTGTGGCCACAGCAGAACAGTGACCAAACTGCCAGAGCACTCCGGCCTTACAGCCACAGCAGGGCTGGCAAGGACAGGGTGGAGTTGGGCAGAGCAGATGTGGGAAGAGTCAGGGCCATTGTCCCTGGCTGTGCTACTGTGCTGGGAGTCTCTTCCCTCAACCTCTGCTCACAGGCAGTGCCGCTGCAAGGACAGAGAAGGGCTGAGGAAGAATCCTGGACACACAGGTCAAGGCAAGCACTTGTTTTTATTTAAATGCCAAGGGAAAAAGCCTCTTGCAAGTCTTTGTACTTCAAAAGAACGGTAGATATTAATGTAGAAATGCTAAGAGTAAAGCTGCACTATTTTGTAAAAAGCACAATAACAGTATAAAACAGTTACCAAATAAAAATGGACACATACGGGAAAAAAAAAGCTGAGCTTGTGAAGAGTTACATTCTGAAGGCTCTGCAGCAGAAAATGGTTCTGAAATGCTTCTGAAAATACAGTCCAATCAATTTTCTCAGGGCCTTCTTGAGCTCCTGGTTCCTCAGGCTGTAGATGAAGGGGTTCAGGGCTGGAGGCACCACCGAGTACAGAACTGACACTGCCAGATCCAGGGATGGGGAAGAGATAGAGGGGGGCTTCAGGTAGGAAAATATGCCAGTGCTGAGGAACAGGGAGACCACGACCAGGTGAGGGAGGCAGATGGAAAAGGCTTTGTGCCATCCCTGCTCAGAGGGGATCCTCAGCACAGCCCTGAAGATCTGCACATAGGAGAAAAGAATGATCACAAAACAACCAAAAGCTAAAGAGACACCAACCAATGAAATCCCACTTTTTCTCAAGTTAGAGTGTGAGCAGGAGAGCTTAAGGATGTGTGGGATTTCACAGAAGAACTGGCCCACGGCATTGCCATGGCACAGGGGCAATGAAAATGTATTGGCCGTGTGCAGCACAGCAAAGAGAAAAGCACAGGCCCAGGCAGCTGCTGCCATGTGGGCACAAGCTCTGCTGCCCAGGAGGGTCCCGTAGTGCAGGGGTTTGCAGATGGACACGTAGCGGTCGTAGCACATGATGGTCAGGAGGAAATACTCTGCTGAGGTGAAGAACATAAAGAAAAAGAGCTGAGCAGCACATCCTGAGTAGGAGATGCTGCTGGTGTTCCAGAGGGAATTGTGCATGGCTTTGGGGACAGTGGTGCAGATGGAGCCCAGGTCAGTGAGGGCCAGGTTGAGCAGGAAGAAGAACATGGGAGTGTGCAGGTGGTGGTCGCAGGCTATGGCGCTGATGATGAGGCTGTTTCCCAGGAGGGCTGCCAGGGAGATGCCCAGCAAGAGGCAGAAGTGCAGGAGCTGCAGCTGCCATGTGTCTGCCAATGCCAGCAGGAGGAAGTGCGTGATGGAGCTTCTGTTGGACATTCCTTCACTCTGGCCATGGTGGACTATTGAAACAAGACATTGACAAGCTCTTTAAGTCAATCCAATAGTGTTAATTTAGGAATTCTCTAAAAACTGCTTCTTTACATGTGGGGGAACTTCACTCAACATTTTAATTCTTGAGTTTGGGTTTATGCTCCGGATTACTGCCTCATCTTCAGCATTGCTCTCAGGCTGAGCCCCTGGGAAGCCCAGTGGGAAAACAGGGCTCCCTGTACCCCAGTGCAGTCAGACCTGCTGGAACCACACAGGAGTGCCCTTTCCTCATTACACCTCCCTCTAGTTCAGGGTCATTGAAAATAAATGTGCCTGAAAAATAAAGTTTAGTTTTTAAAGACTCCAGTTTCAAAGCCAGTTTCTCTAAGGCGCTCTCTCTTTCCCGGTGCAGCTGGACAAGATGGGATATCAAGGACTGGTCTGGCTCTCTGCTGCTAGGAGTTGTGCCTACTGGGAGCTGTTTCTCTCTATCCAAGCCTTGTCCCTGCCAGTGCTGCCAGAGCCCAACCCAGCCCTGGGGGCTCAGCTCTGCCCTGCAGACCCCTCCCAGCACAGGGCACTGCCCAGGGGCATCTCCCTGGCAGCAGGGCCTTAAGGGCAAGTCAGACGAACAGAGATGCTGCAAGCCAAGGTGCTGCTGCTGCTGTCTGTAGGGAGAGAAGGCTGAGGAGGCACTTTCTGAGGGAGATCTGAGGCACATCTGCTGATGCCCCGGCTGACAGTGCAGGAGTCTCAGTGACACAGCCAAAGCTGACAGCCCCTTTCCCTTCCCTTTAGGAGAAAGCTGAGAGCAGCCCTGGCTATGCAGCACAATCTCCAGAGTAGGAGGAATCTGCCCTGATGGGGGTGGCTCCTTCCACCTCCAACTTCTCCCTACCGCACCCATGGGGAGCTGCCAGGCAGGCTGAGAGATGTCCCTGGCAGGTGGCACATGCCCTGGGCTGGCCAAGAGCCCTGAGGGCTGCAGGAGCGGCTCTGCAGGACAGCCCTGGGCAGCCCTAGCTGCAGCCCCAACTTCACCCCCTGCAGCCATCCCTGGCAGCAGGAGCCGTCCTGCCCTGTCCCTCTGACGGTGCCCAGGGCAGCCCCGTTCTGCAGCACATCCACCTCCTCCTTCTCTTGTGCCAGAAAGAAACTGGGAGAGTCCTCCTGACACATCCCCCAGGCTATGGGGGGTGCTGGCTTCAGGAGATCCCTCCAGGAGCACAGGGGACATTGCCCTGCATCCACACACTCACCATGCACAGGGCTGTGAAGATCCTTCCCCAGGTGAAGTCTCAGCTCAATGTCTTCCCAATCCTGATTGCCTTCAGCCTGGCTCCTGTCCCCTCAGTGCCTGCAGGCAGAGCCCTCAGCCCTGCTGGGCTGGGAGAGGAGCTGGTCCTGGGAAGAGCTGTTCCTTTAAAGCTCAGCAGCACAGACACAGCACAAGGACTTTAATGAGCCTCTAGGGGATTTGGTGTTGTTTATATCAGACTCAGTCCCTGAGAGAGGGCTCAAAAAACTTTTCAAGAACTCAAATTTAAATTGAAACTCTGAAGTTTCTTGAAGTTTAAATGGTTCCCACTGAGGAAGTGTCCCCAGGTTCCAGTTAGAGCAGAACACTGGAGGCAGTTATGACACCTGCAGACCAACAAGGCAAAGGTATCTCTGGTGCTGAGCAAAGCTAGATGTGTTTGAGGAATGCAAAGGGCCAAGGCCTGAGCCCCAGCCCCTGGCCAGGCAGATCCTGTCCCTCCCTCCTTGCTCAGGGCTCTTCCTGGGATGGGCACTGGCATCAAGGGCAGGAGCATGGGGCGGCCCCTGCCAGGCTGCTGAGCAGGGACAAGGAGGCAATGAGGCCCCAAGCCTGCAAGGGTCACTTGTCTCCTGCTCCTGCCTCAGGCCCAGGCCCAGCAGCCATGGCCAAAGTGCTGCCCAAGTTGGCTCTGGCAGGGCTGTCTTGCAGCTGCTGCCTATGCCTGTGCCCTGTGCAGCCCAGGCTGTGCTACGGTGTCCCTGCCCTGCACCTGTTGTAAATGAGAAGCTTGACTAGGCCAATATTCAAGCAGCAATCAATTTATTATATTCAATGGTAAACTATGAGCAATACAGCACTGGGTACATTGGGAGAAGTTTTCCCTCCAACTGCACACCAATAGTTGAGGCTTACAGGTACTTATAGGGGTACTCATCAGCTTTCTCAGCAGTTTCTATTCCAATTTTTACTCATCAGCAGTTTCTATTCCCAATTTTTCTGTCGCAATTCTATACACTATTGTGATTTAGTTTTTCTCGGGATGTATGCCAAAAAGGAGTATCCCCAGATGGTGGTGGTCCCGTTTCCGAAAGAAGAAAGACAGATCCCATCTAGTGGAGTCCAGGTCCCCAGATGTGGGTCCACCTTTTGATTGCAGAGACTATAAATCTCATAACAGTGATGTCCAGCTTCCCTTGGTCAAATATGTAAGTCCTGGAGTTTATGTTCATCTTCCTTTCTCAAGCTGCTTTTCTCTTTTTTGTTAAGGTGTGAGATAAGCATGTTTCCTTTATATATATTCCAAAGCTATAGTTTCAAGTATACAAGCAATATTCTAAAATTACTCTTCAAAAGGTTATTATTGCAGAACTCTTTGAAGCCCCAAAACAGATATCCTTCAAGAAATAATGAGTTAAAACATAGAATGTGAGGCATTTGAAGAAAGCATAGCATTAAGAAACACATAAAGCAATAAATCAGCTAAAGCATGAAACACAATGACAGGAAAGAGAGATAGGGATAGGGGAACTGATGAGCTAAGCATGATCAGAGCCAACAATGTCAAACTGACCCTAAGAACTTTGCCAAGCCATAGAGACCAAGCCAAGTACACCGGGAATTGACCAAATTAGGAAAGAAGTTCAAAAGTTTAAGGAGGAAGACCCATCAGGAGACCCCAGCCCATGATGAAGGCAACCGGAACGACCACCAAGATGATCCTCAAAAGAGGTGTCCCCGCCCACGCTCCGCCTACGCCACGCCCCATATGAATATTCATGCAAAGATATGACTATGTATATGATCTGATGCAATTTTATATCCAAAAACTGTATAAAAGGCCTGCCTTTGTTACGGGAAACTCAGAAATCCATTTTGTGATTTCTCCGACGCGTCACAATAAAATACCTCCTGCTTACCTGACTTAAGCTGAGTCTCTTAAGCAGTTATTCTCGCCTTTTGGGGCAAAATTCGGCATCATTTTCTGGCGACCCAGATGGGACCAGACAGGAGATCCAGGCCTTGAGGGGTCCTCCTGAGCCGAGTCCGGGGTCGGGAACCTCTGGGCGCCCCTGACGAATTTTTGTCAGAAGAGACTCCCCCCCGGACCAGCGCTTTTCCGTGGACGAAGGGTTCCCTGCATCTCCTGCTCCAATAAGAAGTATTTTAATTGTTTATTGGTTTTGGGAAAAAGCGCTTTGTTGGGAAACGGGGGTCAGACGTGACCGCCCGAAGGGAAAGCTGGGGGACGCCCCGGTAAAGAATCCCAGCTGGGTTAGAGTCCCGGCATTGGTTTTGCTGGGTTACATTCCTGGCATTGGTTTTGCTGGGTTACATTCCCGGCATTGGTTTTGCTGGGTTAGAGTCCCAGCATTGGTCTTGTGAATGCAAAAAAAAAAAAAAGAGGAAAAAAAGAAAAAGAGAAAAAGCAGGTTAAAGTCCTGCTGGAAGGAGTATTTGTTTATCTTGGTATCTTTGGTCTGTTTTTACTGTGTGGGAAACTGTTTTTAACATTGTGTTTAATGTTATAACACTGTGAATTAAGGGTCAAGAACTAAGATTGCTCTCTGAGAGGTCTGTCAGCCGGTGATCTTTTTGTGTCTGTTCTATGTGTCTGTTGCAAAATCTTACAGGAAACATCCTGTCGCCCTCTCTGTAATCTTTTAGAAGAGAATAAGTTGATAGATGTCCAGGAAGAAATTTGTCACCCCCTGCAATTGTTATACTGTCTATGGTTGCGATTGCATGAATCTGGCAAACCGGTATCTCACGGTCTGTAGGCGACCTCTCGTGACAAAATCTGGTAAAAGTCTGTTCTGATATAGACCATAAGGTAGGAATTATTTCATAAAGGTGTGTGGGTATGGGTGAGAGTTAATGAGACGCAGCATCGCTGCGAAGCGAGAGGGAGTCCCACTCTGCATTTCCTGTTCTTCGCGAGAAGCCAGGTTGGAAAAGGACAAAGCGATTGAAAATTGTGTGTATGAAGTGTTAAAATAAATTGGCATACCGTACTTGCGAGAAAGAGACTGATCCGGTTAAACAGACACAGGGAATAGCCATGGGAGGTCAACAGAGTAAGGACGTGGATATGAAAACCCCCTTAGGATGTATCTTAAAGCACTGGAAGGATTTGGAGGGATTTCAGGGGGAAGCATAAGTAAAAAGACACTCCTTAAATATTGTACACAGTGGTGGCCATTGTACAAGTTAGATGACAATGAGAGATGGCCGCCGGAGGGAACAACTAATTATAACACTATTTTACAACTAATGCTTTTCCTCCGCCGGCTCAATAAATGGGATGAGGTAATGTACGCAGACATGTTCTTCACCCTAAGGAATAAACCTGAGTGGCAAAAAGAATGCGAAATTAATGTAGCCCCTCAAGATCCCCTAGTACTAGCCCTGGAAAGGGATAAGAAGGGTCCAAAGCCTAAGGAACGTTGCTGTGATGCATGTAGTAGAAATGAGAAAAAGAAGGGTGCGGGACCTACCTGTTTTTATTGTCATAAAAAGGGGCACCTGCAAAAAAATTGCAGAAAGAAACAGCAAGATGAGAAAACTTCTCAGAAAAATCAGAGAGGGCAAGAGTTTTGTTTAACGAAGAGGACCAAATTACTCCTAGAAGAGCCCTTGATAATAAAGCTAAGAGTAGGTCCTCAGAGTGAAGAATTTGTATTTTTAGTAAATACAGGTGTTTCTCGGTCAACAGTGACAAAATTACCCCAGGGAGGTGAGATAAGTTGTGAGTGAGTTTCAGTAATCGGAATTACAGGAGAAGCTTTCCCTGATCCTGTAATAAAAGGAGTGAAAATTGAAACAAATGACAAATTTAGAGTAAATGATTTATTGTTGATACCAGAGGCCGAGGAGAATATGTTAGGCAGAGATCTAATAATAGCCCTAAATTTACAGATAAAACCCTGTGAAGGAAAACTTGGAATTCATTCTTTATCTGAAGAAGATAATCTAGAAATTAATGACACGGGTTGGCATTCAGGTGAAGTGGTAAAAAGTTTAGGGTGAAAGAGTCTAGTCCCCTTAGTCCCTCCTGGTCAGCGCGAGCCTGTGAATTTTAAAAAGGCAAGAAGGGACTATTTATACAGACTCCAAATATGTTTTTAGTGTAGTACATACTTTTAGAGAAATTTGGAAGGAAAGGGGACTTATAAACACTCAAAGGAAGGAGTTAATATATGGGAGATTAATAATTTCAAAAAAAAAATATAGCGATAGTTCATATAAAGGAACACCAGAGGGGGAAGGATATTAGAGTCAGAAAAATAATTTGGCTGATAAAGAAGCAAAAAGAGCGACCTTAAGAAAGGGAGATACTGAAATCATGACCTTACAAAAAAAAAAAAAAAAAAAAAAAAATTCAGCAGGAGACTCTTTCCCTTCCGCTAGTAGAATTGGCAGCTATAAGGAAATTAGGAGCAACATTTAAGGAGGAAAAGTGAGTTTTTCCTGATGATAGAATTATGATGCCAAAACCAGTGGCACATTAGATCTTAGATAACTTGTATAGACGGACATACTGGGAAACAAGAGCCTTTTGTGATCACTTCTTAAAATTTTTTCTGGTGTATGAGGATATTTGAAATTAGAAAGCAAATTACCCAGGGGTGTCTCACCTGTTAAAAGGTAAATAAGAAGGTGTTTAAAAGCCCTCCCTCTGGAAGATGCAAAATAGCCTAGCGGCTATTTCAAAAGATCCAGGTTGATTTTGTAGATTTGTTTAAAGTAGGTCGGTAGAAATATTTGTTAATTATAATAGATCAATTAACTCAGTGGGTTAAAGCATTTCCAGCGGCTTGGACTACAGTTCAAACAGTACTTTTTGATTGATACGGGAGCAACTTTTTCGGTTTTAAATCAGGAATTGGTACCTAAAAGAGATGAATCTGTACAAGTTGTGGGAGCAACAGGCCAACCAGAAAAGGCTTACTTTTTGAAACCCATTAAATACAAAATTGGGAAACAAATGGGAATTCATCAGTTCTTGTATTTACTAAATTCGCCAAAGCCCTTATTGGGAAGAGACCTATTGGAGAACTTGGGAGCCATAATAAAGTTCAACAAGGACAAATTGCAATTTCAAGTAAATGAGAAACAACTGATTACAGCTCTAAGCCTAACAATCAGTTGTGTGGAACCTTAACCTGAGAATCACAATTTTGAGCGAATCCTGAGCGAGACTCACCCATTAGTCTGGGCTACTGCTTGAGCGGGAGATAAAACAGCTGTTGATTTAGCAGTAACCTGGAACTCGCTCTTTGAGGCTTTAAAGGAATGGAGAATAGAGAGAGAAATGGAGCAAGATGCGGACAAAGAGTCGGGGCTGATACCTGACGGGGGGGGCTGAGGTAGAAGGGGGCTCTGATGGGGAACTTAGTGAAGAAAAGCTCGGATGCCATGGGAGTTACCTGGCATGCTACCAGAGCTTCTGGGAAAGCTGCCAAAGCTTCCGGGAAGGCTGCCAGAGCTTGTGGGCTGGGTACCAAGGCTTCTGGGAAAGCTGCCAAAGCTTCTAGGAAAGCTGCCAAGGCCTTGGAGAAAGCTCCTTATCAGCTTCTTCTTCTTCTCGCTCCTTTAGCTAACAGGCCCGCTGCTAGCCCCTTCCACAATTCCCCCTGAAATCAAAACAAGCAGCACCGATTTTTGTTGAACTTAAAATTGGGGCAAGACCGGTGGTAAGAAAACAATACCCTCTGAGGATAGAAGAAAGGAAGGGGATTGAGCCCATAATCAAAAGGTTTTGGAACTGGGGTTATTGATAGAATGCGAACCAGATTTTAATACACCAATCCTGCCAGTAAAGAAACCTAATGGAGCTTATAGACTAGTTCAGGATCTGAGAGCAGTAAACGAAATAACCAAGACATTACATCCGGTAGTTGCTAACCCATACACGCTTTTAACTAGACTGAAGGACAACTTGGCCTGGTTCACCGTATTAGATTTGAAAGACGCATTCTTCTGCCTTCCCTTAGCTCCCGAGAGTCAAAAGATTTTTGCCTTAGAACAGTGGGAAAGGCCGCTGGGAGATGGCACCCTTCTGCAGTACGTAGACGACCTCCTAATAGCAACAGTGACAGAGAAAGAATGCATTGAATGGACTATTTCCTTGTTAAATTTCCTGGCTTTAAGTGGATATCGAGTCTCTCAACAGAAAGCACAGCTGGTGCAAAAAGAAGTGGTGTACCTGGGATACGAAGTCTCCAGAGGACAGCGATCCCTGGGAGCAGCTAGAAAAGAGGCCATCTGCCAGATGCCTAAACCAGAGACGGTGAGAGATCTGCGCGCCTTTCTAGGGATGACAGGTTGGTGTCGGCCATGGATCTACCAGTATACTCGCTAGAAGGGAGAGCCCCAGCAGAACCCATCTAACACGACTGCCTGGAAACAATTGGGGCCATCTACTCCAGTCGCTGGACAATTGGTTCTTGGATGGCAGTAGCTTCGTGAAGCGAGGAGTAAGAATGGCTGGCTATGCAGTCACTACTACAGAAAGGGTAATTGAGTCGAACCCCTTGCCTGCAGGGACTTCAGCTCAAAAGGCAGAGCTGATAGCTCTGACTCGAGCCCTGGAATTGGCGGAGAACATGCAAATTAATATATGGAGAGACTCTAAATATGCCTTTTCCGTTGTACATGCTCATGGGGCCATCTGGAAAGAAAGAGGACTGTTGACTACACAAGGAAAAACAGTCAAACATGCAGAGGAGGTTCTGCGATTGCTAGAGGCGGTACAACTCCCAGCACAAGTGGCCATAATGCATTGCAAGGGACATGTGAAAGGTAACACTATTCCAGAAATAGGGAACAGGAAGGCAGATACGGAAGCTAAATTGGCTGCCACAAGAACTAGGAAAGTGGTAATAGTGGCCCTAATACCAGGAGAGCTGGATACCAATATCCAGCCAGATTACCAGGAATCAGATCATAGATGGATTCAAAGAAATAAGGGCAAAATATTAGAAAATGGTTGGGGTCAATTGGAAACGGGACAGTTAGTAGTACCAGGAAATGTGATGTGGCAGTTTGTAAAAGCAGAACATGAGAAGGGCCACTGGGGTCTAGATCCGCTTTACCAATATTTGCAAACCAGGATAGCAGGACCAAAATTATTTACTACTGTAAAACACGTTACGTCCCAGTGCGAGCGGTGTCTGAAAAACAACCCGAATACGGCAACCAAGATACACCAAGGAGCCATAAATCCAGGTAAATTCCCAGGTGAAGTATGGCAAATTGATTTTTCTGAACTCCCAAGAAAAGGGGGGTTTCGGTATTTGTTGGTATTAACTGATACATTTTCTGGATGGCCTGAAGCATTCCCTTGTAGGACAAATAAGGAAAGAGAGGTAACTAAAGTACTGTTGAATTAAATTATTCCACGGTTTGGGGTACCGAAGAGCATTTCTTCGGATAGGGGTACACATTTCTGTGCAAAAGTAGTGAGAGCAATAAGTAAAGCATTACAAATCAAATGGCAATTACACACGCCTTACCGTCCACAGGCCAATGGGCAAGTGGAAAAGATGAATCATCTTATCAAACAGCAAATTGCCAAAATATGCCAGGAGACTAATTTGCAGTGGTATCAAGCTTTGCCTATTGCTCTGCTGAGGCTGAGAGTCAAACCAAGGTCAAAAGAAAAGTTAAGCCCATTTGAAATTTTGTATGGTAGACCTTATGCTATGCAAGTTGTAAATGGGGACGCCATAGACCAAATCGGTAATCAATACATTTATGATTATGTAATTACGGTGGGGAAACAGTTTGATAAAAATGCTACTGTGATGATAGAGCACCAACCCAAACAACCTGATTGCAAATTGCATCCGTTTAATCTCGGTGATTGGGTGTATGTTAAGAATCTTTTAGGAAAACCCCTACAAGAGAAGTGGGAGGGACCTTTCCAAGTGCTGCTGACTACCTTCACCGCGGTTCGGATCAAGGAGCGACTTACGTGGATCCATTATTCACGGGTCAAGAAAGCTCCGGAGAACAAACAAGAGGAGCAGATGTCATGATCCTGACTCCACCTCAAACCTTTACAACTCTGATCATTGGACTCTCGATAAGTATAGCTCTTCCCCAAGACTCTGCCCCAATAGACCCATGGTCTCATGCACACCAGTGTATCCACCCGGAGTTGGGAATGAGGGGACCCTATTTCGAGGTTTATGCCTTACGTAACAATCAGCCATACGCGAGTGAAATATGGGATCAGTCCTCCATGGTAGCATACGAGGGAGACCAAATCCAAATTGGGTGTCGAGAGCTTGACCCAGTAGAAGGAAAAACAAGGCGGCTAGTACTAACAATTGAACCCTTGATGCCAGCCTCTGAACATAACCTAATTACCTTCAGTCCAGTGAAAATGGGCAAGCCCACTGTCTGGATCCACCAAAAGGGCCCAATTTCATGTCAGTGGAGTGACTTCAGGGAAGATCCACCCGGATCACAACCCCGAAACTCGGTAATTTATAGAGAAGATCCACTTGGGGAGCTACATCCTCAAAACATAACCTATAACCCCCACCCCCTTCTCTATCCTGCAGGAAAGATTGTAGCATCTAGTGGTCCTGAGGAAGGGAAAGCACAGTGTGAGATGGCATTTAGATTGGATCAGTCGATGACGTTCACATGTGAAAGGGAGTTGAAAACGCTTGAACGGGGTTTCAACTTCCCTAGGCGTGTCACCATGTATAAGGTAGAATTACCGAGAGACGTGATTTCATTGTATCCAGATTTAGACTTGCCCCAAGAAACCACTCGACCGGTGGAATGCAAAGCAGTACATAACCTAACCTTTATAGGGCCTCAGGTGATAAGAAAATCTAACGAACTAAAATTATTGTTAGACCCCACTTATTCCCTGAAAAAGGTGCAGATGAACATTCACGCCGACATTACGTACTTGCAAAAGGATTGCCGACCATTTATACAGCAAAGCCTTAAGGGATGGAATGCATGGCTAGCGACAAGGTCTCATCACAGAAGAGCAAAAAGAGATCTAAGTGGGTGGATTGGCACCGGATTTGGTATAGTAAACACGATAGATCAAGAGGTATTAGTGAACAAATTAAGTACCGTCACGTCAAACTTAGGAAAGCTTAAGATGCCCCTCAGTTCATCCATGCTTACATTAGCTGAAACACAATAGCTAGTAGTAAAATTACTAACCATGGTAGCAAACCATACTGCAGAAGATTTTGTAAAGCTCGATGACTACACAGGGGAACTTAGCAGAGACATTGCACTCGCTATCCAATGCTCTCAGACACAAAAATGGGTACAATCAGTAGCGGCAGGAATAATGAGAGAAGGAACATCAGGTATATTACCTCAAGAAATAAGGGAAACAATATTAAAGGACAATCATACTACACAATTTGAAAAGGACCACCAAGCTTGGTGGCAATTAGTAAACTTCACTTATGAGCCTCAACAAGAACACATTGAAGTTTATGTCCTTACCATTAGTGCGGCAGAGGAAAGAGCTATCTTTCCCATCCTCACTCTAGGGACAATACATCAAGATGTCATTGTCAGGCCAATAGACCATAATGTCTGGGCCAGTTATGATTATACCAAAAATAGGTGGCAATCGGTTAGCACAGAAGCATGTATTCCTAGAGGACAACTAGGCTATGGTAGAAGCAGAAGATTTATGCTTAGATGCCGAAAATAGTGTATGTACCTTAGAAATGCTTCCGCATGATAGAACACAATCACAAGTTTACTATATAGGGAATGGGTGTGCTTGTGTAAGGACAGCTTGTGACAACGTCACTATAGATAATTGCCAAGAAGAGACTAACAATACTAACTTCTGTGTATGCAACTTCACCAAGATCGTAGGTTGTGATTTTCATTACACTGTCCCAATAACTACTCAACAGCTAATTAACGCAGATTTAACCTATATCAAGAGATACCGAAATTACAAATAGGGATGGACGTCAAGATTCTTAAAGCAATGCTCGCACATCCTAAAGTAAAGGAATAGGTGCAAAAGGTGAATCAAATGACTAAACGAATGGTATGGCAGGTAGAACATAATTCAGAAAAAATAAAGAATGTCCTGACCGAAGTAGAACAAGTAGGCCAGCATCATTGGTGGGATATCTTTACAGGATACTCCCCAACAGCTACACAGGTCTTCAACTATCTGGTGCACCCAATGCTAATAGTAATTGTAGTTCTGTTACTATTACCTCTCACAAATATTTGCATGTGGTGGAGACTAAGAATCATAATGAAAAGGACCCAAATGGTTTGGGCTATGGTACGAGCGTATCAGCGCCCTATAGGATTAGAATTTGACGAAAGAATTCGTAAGTTATAAGAAAAAGGGGGGAATGAAGCCCCAAAACAGATAGCCTTCAAGAAATAATGAGTTAAAACATAGAATGTGAGGCATTTGAAGAAAGCATAGCATTTAGGAAACACATAGAGCAATTAATCAGCTAAAGCATGGAACACAATGACAGGAAAGAGAGATAGGGATAGGGGAACTGATGGGCTAAGCATGTTCAGAGCCAACAATGTCAAACTGACCCTAAGAACCTTGCCAAGCCATAGGAACCAAGCCAAGCACACCGGGAATTGGCCACATTAGGAAAGAAGTTCAAAAGTTTAAGGAGGAAGACTCATCAGGAGACCCCAGCCCATGATGAAGGCAACCGGAACGACCACCAAGACGATCCTCAAAAGAGGTATCCCCGGCCACGCTCCACCTACACCACACCCCATATGAATATTCATGCAAAGATATGATTATGTATATGATCTGATGTAATCTTATATCCAAAAACTGTATAAAAGGCCTGCCTTTGTTACGGGAAACTCAGAAATCCATTTTGTGATTTCTCCGACCCGTCGAAATAAAATACCTCCTGCTTATCTGACTTAAGCTGAGTCTCTTAAGCAGTTATTCTCGCCTTTTGGGGCAAAATTCAGCATCAGGGTGATAAGGTCACCTCTGAGTCTCCTTTTCTCCAGGCTGAACAACCCCATCTCCCTCAGTCCTTATTCATACGGCTTGTGTTCCAAGCCCCTCACCAGCCTCATTGCTCTCCTTTGGACACGCTCAAGCATCTCAACATCCCTCCTAAACTGAGGGGCCCAGAACTGGAGGCAGTACTCAAGGTGTGGCATCACCAGTGTCGCGTACAGGGGAAAAATGACCTCCCTGCTCCTGCTGGCCATGCTATTCCTGATACTAGCCAGGATGCCATTGGCCTTCTTGGCCACCTGGGCGCATTGCTGGCTTGTATTCAGCCGACTGTCAACCAGCACCCCCAGGTCTCTTTCCTCCTGAGCAATGTCTAGCCACGCCGTCCCCAGCTTATATCGTTGCAGGGGGTTATTGTGGCCAAAGTGCAGGACTCGGCACTTGGACTTATTGAACTTCATCCCATTAGATTCTGCCCATCCATCCAACCATTCCAAGTCCCTCTGCAAAGCCCTCTGTCCCTCTAACAGATCAACACACGCTCCCAGCTTAGTGTCATCTGCCAATTTGCTAATGAAAGACGCTAAACCCTCATCCATGTCATCAGTAAAAATATTAAACAGAACTGGCCCCAGCACAGACCCTTGAGGGACACAACTGGTGACTGGCGACCAGCTGGATGCAGCACCATTCACCATCACTCTCTGAGCCCAGCCATGCAGCAAGTTCCTAACCCAGCAAAGAGTGCTCCTGTCCAAGCCATGGGCTGCCAGCTTGTCTAGGAGTATGCTGTGGGAGACAGTGTTAAAGGCCTTGCTGAAATCCAAATAAACAATATCTGCAGCCTTCCCTGCATCCACTGGGTGGGTTACCTGGTCATAAAAGGTGACCAGGTCAGTTAAACATGACCTACCCCTCCTAAACCCATGCTGGCTGGGTCTGATACCCTGGCCATCCTGTAAATTCTGTGTGATGGCACTTAATATTAACTGTTTCATTATTTTGCCAGGTACTGAGTTCAGGCTGACTGGTCTATAATTACCAAGATCCTCCTTTGCACCCTTTTTGTGAATGGGTATCACATTGGCCAGCTTCCAGTTATCCGGAACCTTTGCAATGGCTTTGCAATCTCATTTGCCAGCTCTCTCATAACCCTGGGGTGGATCCCATCTGGTCCCATAGATTTATGAACATCCAGGCATTTCAGTAGTTGTATGACTGCCTCCTCTTGGATAATGGGGGGGACCATTCTACTCCCTGACACCATCAACCAGCCCAGGAGGGCAGATGTCTTGAGGGCAAGTCATCTTCCCACTAAAAACTGAGGCAAAATAGGCATTAAGCACTTCTGCCTTTTCCTCATCTTCAGATACTAAGTTCCCTCCTTTGTCCAATAAAGAACAAAGGCTGGTCTTACCTTTCCTTCTACCATTAATGTATTTGTAAAAACATTTTTTATTATCCTTTACAGAAGTTGCCATTCTAAGTACAAACTGAGCTTTGGCCTCCCTAATTTTTTGTCTGCATGCTCTAGCAGCCTTCCTGAACACTTCCTTAGAGACCTGACCCTCCTTCTAATGCTGATACATCATCTTTTTATTCTTAAGTTCCTCCAAAATCTCCTTGCCCAGCCAGGCTGGACGTTTACCCTGTTGACTGATCTTTCGGCACACAAGGATGGTCTGTTCCTGTGTCCTCAGGATCTCTGTTTTGAGGTATGCCCACTCTTCCTGAACTCCTTTGTTTTTTAGGACTGTTTCCCAATGGATGCTCTGAATAAGTCTCCTAAAACTCCTAAACTCCTAAAGTCTGCCCTCCAGAAGTCCAGTGCAAGAGTTTTACTGGTGCTCTTCCTGACTTCACCAAATATTGAGAACTCTGTTATTTCGTGATCACTCTGCCCCAAGCGACCTCCAACCACCACATCTCCCACCAGCCCATCTCTGTTTGCAAACAGCAGATCTAACATAGTCTCTCCCCTGGTGGGTTCATCCAACAGCTGCAACAAAAAGTTGTCCTCCATACATTCTAAGAATTTCCTGAACTGCCTCATTATTGCTGTATTAAGTTCCCAGCAGATGTCTGGTAGGTTGAAGTCACCCACAAGAACAAGGGCTGATGATCTTGAAACATTACCTAGCTGCTTATAGAATAAGTGATCTGCCTCTTCTTCCTGGTCGGGTGGATGATAACAGACTCCCAGTATGGTGTCAGCCTTGTTGGCCTTCCCCTTTATTCTTACCCATAGACATTCAACTCCATCTTCCTTAGTTTCAATTTCGATGGCATCAAAAGTTTGCTTAATATAAAGGGCCACCCCTCCACCTCTTCTTCCTTTCCTGTCTCTCCTGAAGAGCTTGTATCCATCCAGTGCAGTACTCCAGTTATGTGAGTCGTCCCACCATGATCCATCAGACACAAGCAGAAGGGCTGGGGTAGATGCAACATGTTCCTTTCACTGGGAGTGCAGACAGAGGGAAGATCTGTTTTGGGGTAAATCACACATGGATCAGGGAGGTGGTTGAAACCTGGGCTGGCCAAAGCTTTAGAATCACAAAATATCCTGGGTTGGAAAGGATCCACAAGGATCACCAAGTCCAACTCCTGACCCAGCAGAGGACACCTCCCCAAGAATCCCACCCTGTGCCTTGGCACGTGCTGGTGGGCAGGAGCACACAGCTGGCTGTGGTTTTGGGTGGATGGGTAAGATGATCTGCAGGTAAGATGATCTGCATTGCTCTCTGAGCTCCTGGAGAGCTGCAGACACTGAAAACTGGTGAGGACACCACCAGGGGCATCACCTGGGGCTGGTGATCTGGTGTCTCCTTTCTGCTGCTGCTTTCTGCTAAAGATAACAGCCTGTTACCGAGGTCTTGTTGCTGAGGTGATAAACGGCTGGCGAGATTCCCTCCCTGCTTTTGTCTGCGCAACTTTTTATACTCAGCACCAGGAGGGATTGGGCCAGAATGGAGGCATCTGGGGTCTCTGTGCTGAGACTGAGACAGACAGCCAGGCAGAGCAGCTCCTCCTGGCTGATGCAAATATTAGGCCTGTGCTGGCCAGGCCAGTGATCCATAGTTATGGTGGTAGGTATTCACTGGGAGAAGAGGAGGTGTAAAATGAAGCTCCTGAAGCTGGTTGGTATCCTGGAAGCTGGTCAGACCCCACCTAACCATGGTGGTTGTTTGACCAGCTGAGGTGATGGAATTTATTGGGCTGTGCAAGGACAGTTTTCTGTGGAAACATGAAGGACTTTCAAGGGGGATGAAATACGGCCTCACAGTAGAAACAGCTGGGCTGAACACTCTTTATTCCAGCTATGAATCTTTGCTCTTAAGAGCAACAGATTCCACCTTTCTGGATTAAGCAAGAACATCATCATGATAATAATCATGGTCGTTATTGTTATTATTATTATTATTATTATTATTATTATTATTATTATTATTATTATTATTATTATTATTATTATTATTATTATTATAATTGAACATAAATGACCTTTCTTGTTTATTTTATTAGCATTTTAAATCATCTTGTCACCCATTGCATGAGAAGCATGAACCATTAGATGTTACCAAAGTGTGGCACCTGCGATGAGATGGAAATACTGAATCCTCTTTTTGGAGATGTGGGATTCACAGGCTCAGGTTTTTAGTGACCAGCAGGAGATGGGAGACAGGCATTGCACTGACATAGAAGGTGACAGACATCATGGCCAGAGTTTCCCTGTTGGATAAAGCAATTCTGCTTGGACATGTTTTGATTTTAAAAACACAAAATGAGGCAAAGCCATGCTCCTATGTTTTCTGCCTTTGCCTTGATACAGGCTGGGACAGATGGTTTCCATGAATATGTTGCACCCATTTCAGACTTCAGGCACCAATGCTGGTCCTCAGCAGATAAAACTCTTCTTTGCAGGAGGCATCACCCCCTCAAATTGAATTTGGAGCAGAAGTGTTTGGTTTTGAGGCCTGGGCAGAGACAGCCCTGGTGGGCAGCACAGGGCTGGGAGAATCATCTATGTCCTGATGGGAAAATGTGATGGCAGAGGGTGAAGGCAAGTATGGAAATAAATCCAGTTTTGGGGAACACTTTGGTCATTTGGATTGAGATGGTCAATACAGAAAAAGTGGAGACCTCAGTGGATAAACCCCAGCAAGTGCCATTCTCTGCAGGTTTTGAATGTGTCAGTGGAATTTCCATGAAAACCCAGGGATGAGGCAAGCAAGAAGAGCATGCCAGGGACTACAAAGCTGCAGGTGCTCACTCCAGTATCACCTTGGGCCCAGGAGACCAGCAAGCCTCACCTGTGCCTGCTGCTGTGCACAGCCAGAGGCTGGGACTGGACAAGGTCTTGGACCAGCTCAGACCAGCTCTGTCTAACCCAGCTGTACCTGGCCAAGAATAGGCTCCAACCCCAGTCTCAGCCTGTGTGATGTGGGAGGAATTAAACCTTGATCATCACAAACACAGTCTATGCTTTACATCAGAAATGACCTATGGATGGAGGATTAAGGACATAGACACAGGACACCCAAAAAATCCACCATGCAGCACAAGACCTTTAGGTGTAAGCAGTGTGGCAAGGGACAAATGCAGCTCAGAGCTTCTCAATCTACGCCTGTCAGTCTTCAGGAGGAGAGTCAGGGTGAGGAAGGGGAGTGGGAGAAGACCTTTGTGTGCTGCCCTGATGGCTGCTGGTGCAGGAAGTGATGGATGCTCCCCCAGTGGCAGGAGCCCAGCGGTGTTCCAGCACTCCAGCACAGGCAGGGAGGCCCTGGCTGCTTTAGGCAGCTGCCTGATCTCCCTGTGCCTTGAGCCATCCCAGCTGGATGCTCTCAGCTCTGACATGGTCTGGAGCAGAGAAAACAAGAGACATTCCTGCTGTGTGAGGGGAGCACAGGGAGCAGAGCTGTCCCACAGCGCCGTACATCACGTCCCGCTGACAGATCCTGACTGCAGCAAAGAGGCTGCAACCCAAAAAAACCCCCTTCCCTCACACATGAAATGAATAGATGGGAAGGCCTATGTGCACCCACACCTCTGTGTCCTGTGCTGTGCCCTAGCAGAGGAGCATCAGGAGTATCAGGAGAGGGATGCTCCCTATGGCCTCCCAGGAACAGGGTGGATGTGCCAAGGCTGGTGCAAAGATTCCAACCTGACATGGTCCTGCATCTACCCACTGTATGTCCCAGCTCTTGGCCTGCAGCACCATGTGCATCTTCTATTTCCACCACCTCTGGGCCTGTCCCCATCATCTCAGAGAGCTACTTTTCCTGGAAGGTGTTTGTAGTAAGTCCCATGTGATGTTTTACCCATATTTTTGGCTTTACACTGAGAGAGGGCAGGGTTAGATTAGATTTTAGGAAGAAAATCTTCCCTGTGAGGGTGGGGAGACCCTGAGAATCTGTGGTTGCCCCTGGATCCCTGGAAGTGTTTCAGGCCATATTGGATGGGGCTTGGAGCACCCTGGTGTAGTGGAAAGTGTTCCTGCCCATGGTAAGGGGTTGGAACGTGATGATCCTTCCAACCCAAATCATTCTGTGATTATGATCTTAAGATTTTATGATTTTCTATTGTAGCACAGAGCAAAATGTCCCCATTAGGCTTGCTGGCATCTTCCTGTTGCTGTGCTGAAAGCCTGTCACTGCTCTGCTTCTTCCCTTCATCTTTCTTGGAGGAAAACTGTCTTTTATTTTCTGCTGGAGAAAATGGAGAGCACCTTTCATCCCCAGCCCTGAACACTGGGGAGTGAAACATAGGTGGTGGACTAATGCCATTAAAATTTCTTTGTCCCCATGCCTGTATCTCCATGTCTGCTCCCAGTCCAGGGGTGCTGTGTTTCCTCCTGGGTAGCAGCGCCCAGAGGGTGGAAAATTGGGGATGAATTGTTGAAAAGGCTCCGTTTGTAGCTCAAGTTGATGGCTCTGCTCTGAGGTCAAGGAAGAACCTGCTGCTTTTGCCAGCAAAAAGAGCCCGGATGTTTTTCAATTTACACAGGCGAGCTCGCTGAAGGCAGGTTAGCACTGTCATGCTGCACGTTTGGGAAGGACCCCTTCTTCTACAAGGCCCTGTGTCCTGGTTGAAGGCGAATTCAGTAGAGAATCTCAAAAGGAGGGCCCCTCCAGAAAGCAAACCCACACGGCCCCTCTCCCTAACTGGTTCGGGAAGAATTCCTCAGAGAGAAGTGGAAAGAACCTGTTGATTTAACAGGCACAGCACCCCCCAGCACACAAAATGAACAATACCGGATGACACCACTCTGAGAAAGATGGCAAAATCCGAAAGTCTCTTTCGGGGGTGGTTGCTCTGTTAGTCCCTCTGGCGCTGGGGCAGCTGCTGCAGCCAAACGGTGCAAACCCTCAGTGTTCCCGGGTCCCAGTCCGGAGCAGGTCCGAGATGGTCACAGAAAGAGGAAAGGAGAAACAGTCCAGAAAGGAATTTGGACTGTTTAGCTAGAACTAGCTAATAAGCAGAAGCAGAAGCAAAAGCAAGCAGAAGCGAGAGCAGAGAGAGAGCCAGCAAAGCAGAAAGACAAAAGCAAAAAGTGAAAACAGCCCTATGTACTGCCCATCTCTGTGTCCCTGATAAGAGAAACCCAAACAAAACTTTCACTCTTCAGAGCCGGTCTTAAAGGCACAGAACATATGAATGAGGATACAAGCATCATAATGTCACCCCAGGACATTCCACCCCTTATCCCTATATCATCAACATACTACCACACATCATGCATTATTCATACAAAATTTCCATCTGTTCCCCCAAAATTTACAAGAAATACCCATCATGCCGTCATCACATCCCCACACTGGACCACTGAATCCAGGCCCTATACTACAGAGCTGCAGGATTCCCCCCTTTCACTTTACTCACTTAAAGCTCCATCTATTACTTGCTCAGACCTTCAACACTTACACATTTCCTTCTATCTCATGTCTGTATGGTTTAATGTACAGACAATGGCAGTAACATCCAATGAACAGTGATATTGCATATCATTCTTACCCCACAATCAGATCTCCCCGGGGTACATATCGTGTCGTTCCATCTCTTTGCATTATCCACCATGCGCAACCTGGTCCCTGAGCAAAGACAACCCCACGAATGGGTTTGTCTGTACTCGAGACAGAATTGATCCACACAGTCTTCCCTAACAAACCTCTGATATGTACCACTGGGACTTTGTCTCCTTCTATTATATTCAGGGACTCAGACTGGGCAGGACCTGCTCGGTTGGTGGAACCTCGGATGTTAACTAACCAGGTGGCCTTTGCTAAATGCTGCTCCCAATTTTTGAAAGATCCCCCACCCAAAGCTTTCAAATGGGTTTTTAGTAGTCCTTTATACCTCTCTACCTTTCTTGCAGCTGCTAGATGGTAGGGGATATGGTACACCCACTCAATGCCATGTTCCCTAGCCCAGGTGTTGATAAGGCTGTTCTTGAAATGAGTCCCGCTGTCTGACTCAATCCTCTCAGGGGTACCATGTGTCCACATGACTTGCTTTTCCAGGCCCAGGATGGTGTTCCGGGCAGTAGCATGAGACACAGGGTAGGTTTCCAACCAACCAGTGGTGGCCTCCACCATGGTCAGCATGTAGCGCTTGCCCTGGCGTGTCTGGGGCAGTGTGATGTAGTCAATCTGCCAGGCCTCCCCATACCTGTACTTGGACCACCGCCCACTATGGTATCATAGGGGCTTCACTCGCTTGGCCTGCTTGATGGCAGCACACGTCTCACAGTCATGGATAACCTGAGAAATACTGTCCATGGTTAAACCCACCCCTCAGTCTTGTGCCCCCTTATAGGTGGCATCCCTGCCCTGATGGCCTGAGGCATCGTGGACCCATTGAGCTAGGAATAACTCTCCCTTATGTTCCCAATCTAGGTCTGTTTTGGACACCCCTATCTTTGTGGTGGTTTGACAAGGAAGAAGTGGGAATTCTGGGATGCTGTGGTCAAACCAATGGGTGCTCGGATTTTGATATTGGCACCTGGTGTGGCCAGTGGGGTTTGGACACACCTTTGAGAACATACAGGGGTTAAAAACCAGAGTTTCAGCCCTGGGAGGCTCTCTTGGGACTTTGAGGGAAAGAGGTCAGACCTCCCTCCCCTGTTCAGCTGCTGCTGCTGGGTGGGGGAGGGGCAGCCATGTGGTACGCCTGGGCCTGGACAGAGATGGGGGGTGAGGAGGCCCTTGAGGATGGAAGGGTGGAAGAGCCCCAAGAGACATCGGGCAGCCATTTCCCCCCCCCCCCCCCCCCCCCCCGCAGGAGAGAGAGAGGGAGAGCCGGCGACAACGGAATGTGATAGCAGCCAGCCAAGGAGGAGAAGGGGGGGAGTGCAGCGAGAAGGTGCCCAGCCGGAGCAGCAGCGAGTGTGGGAGTGCCGGAGCTCTGTGACAGACAGAGACTGAAATTTTTAACCCTTTTTCTTACATGACTGGGACCTTGAAAAAATGCTGATCCTCCTCAGAGCTGAATAAGAAGAAAGATAGGAAATGAGATAACCAAGAACTAGGCCCGAGGGACGTGGAGAAGACTGGCTGAGTGGGGAGAGATGATTGGAGTGGCCTTTTGGCTGGACTTTTCTTGTTGGCCATAGACTGACCCAGTTTTATTCCTGTGACACAAAGACTGCATTTAGGGGGAGGCAGTGCCTCAGAACCAGGAGGGTTCATTGTGGGGACCCCTCAGCCCCAGGGGGTGGAAAAAATGGGGAGGACAGATGTCCCAAAGCAAAGACTGTGCCTTTTTTGGAGTGAGACAAGGCATCCTTAAAAAACAACCCAAAAAGCAGCTCTGGTCCATGCACAGTGGTGAGAGAACTGAGCATGGAAGGAACATGTCACAAATGGCAAAAGGACTTTCCGGGCGGTGCTGAGTGACATGGAAGCACACGAGGTTTCAGCGTGTTTCCAGGGGAAGCCTATGGTGCAAGAAGGACTCCTCTCCTCTTCATGGACTGAAGTTTGAGTATTCTAAAGGGTGGTGCCAGACTGGGCAGTTGGTGATTTGGGGGAATGTATCAGATTGGGAAATTTTTGGTGGTGAGGAGGAGGAAAGTGTTTTTTGTAAGGTTTTCAATTTTTTCCCTTATAGTTTTTTTCCTTCTTTTCTTGTAGTTTAGGTAATAAAGTTTTCTTTATTTCTAAGCTGGAGCCTGCTTTGCTTATTCCTGGTCACATCTCACAGCAGATACCAGGGAGACGGGATACTCATGGGGGCACTGACTCTGTGCCAGGCCCAAACCATGACAAGCTTGGTCTACCTGCTCATTGTTTTGGTGCTCCTCATTGGCCCTACTCTTGGGTACATGGGCATCTACATGGCGGACTTTCACAGGTAGCCTCCTACCCTGGTAGCGATGTCTTTCCACTCATCAGCAGCCCAGATTGATTTTCCTCTACGTTGCCAGTTAGCCTGTTTCCAGCTCTCCAGCCATCCCCGCACAGCATTGGCTACCATCCATGAATCAGTGTAGAGGTAGAGCTTTGGCCACTTCTCCCTTTCTGCAATGTCTAGGGCCAGTTGAACAGCTTTGAGTTCAGTAAGTTGGCTTGACCCAACTTCTCCTTCGGTAGCTTGTGCAACCTGTCGTGTGGGGCTCCATACGGCTGCTTTCCACTTCCGGTTCATCCCTACGATGCGACAGGAACCATCAGTGAAAAGAGCGTAGCGTGTTTCCTCTGGTGGCAGTTGGTTATAGGGAGGAGCTTCTTCAGCCCGTGTCACTGGTTCTTGTTCCTCTTCATCTGTGACACCAAAATTCTCACCTTCGGGCCAATTTGTAATGACCTCCAAAATCCCAGGGCAAATCAGTTTACCTATACGGGCGCACTGAGTGATAAGAGCAATCCACTTGCTCCAAGTAGCACTGGTGGCATGGTGAGTGGAAGGAACCTTGCCTTTGATCATCCACCCCAGCACCAGTAGTCGGGGTGCCAGGAGAATTTTGTGCTTCAGTGCCTATTACCTCTGAGGCAGCCTGGACTCCTTCATAGGCAGCCAAGATTTCCTTCTCTGTTGGAATGTAGTTGGCTTCAGAGCCTCTGCAGCCTCGACTCCAAAATCCCAGTGGTCGACCCCGAGTCTCCTCAGGCACCTTCTGCCAAAGGCTCCAGGACAAGCCACGGTTCCCGGCTGCAGAGTAGAGCATATTCTTTACTTCTGGGCTACTGCATGAGCAATCTCCTGCTTAATCTGGAAAAAGGCTTGTTGCTGCTCAGGGCCCCACTGGAAATTGTTCTTCTTGCGGGTGACCAGGTAAAGAGGGCTCACGACCTGACTGTGCTCAGGGATAGGCATCCTCCAAAAACCTATGGCACCCAGGAAAGCTTGTGTCTCTTTCTTATTGGTGGGTGGAGACATTGCTGTGATCTTGTTGATGACATCTGTAGGAATCTGACGCTGTCCATCTTGCCACTTCACTCCCAGGAATTGAATCTCACGAGCTGGTCCCTTTACTTTGCTCTTTTTAATGGCGAAACCAGCTCCCAGGAGGATCTGGATGATTTCCTTCCCTTTCTCAAACACTTCCGCAGCTGTGTTCCCCCACACAATGATGTCATCAATATACTGCAGATGTTCTGGAGCCTCTCCCCTTCCTAGTGCAGTCTGGATCAGTCCATGGCAGATGGTGGGGCTGTGCTTCCACCCCTGGGGCTGTCGGTTTCAGGTGTACTGCACTCCCCTCCATGTGAAAGTAAACTGAGGCCTGCATTCTGCTGCCAGAGGAATGGAGAAAAATGCATTGGCAATGTCTATAGTGGCATACCACTTTGCTGCCTTGGACTCAAGCTCGTACTGGAGCTCTAATATGTCTGGCATGGCAGCACTCAGTGGTGGAGTCACTTCATTCAATGCACGGTAGTCCACAGTCAATCTCCATTCTCCTTCAGATTTTTGCACAGGCCAAATGGGGCTGTTGAAGGGTGAGTGGGTCTTGCTGACCACCCCTTGGCTCTCCAGCTCTTGGATTCTTATGGATGGGGAACACAGCATCTCGAGTGGTTCTGATGCCGAATTTTGCCCCAAACAGGCAGAGTGACTGCCTAATCAGACTCAGCTTAAGTCAATTAAGCAGGAGGTATTTTTATTAGCGACGCGTCGGAGAAATCACAAAATGGATTTCTGAGTTCACATAGCAAAAGCAAGCCTTATATACATTTTTGGGTATAGGATTACATCAGATCAGATACATAATCATGCATATTCATATGGGGCGTGATGTAGGCGGAGCGTGGGCAGAGCGTAGGTGGAGACATCTCTTTTGGGGGATTCTCAGGTGGTCGTTCCTGTTGCCTTCATCATAGACGGGGTCTTTCCGGTGAGTCTTCCTCTTTAAACTTTTGAACTCCTTTCCTAATTTGGTCAATTCCCGGTGTACTTGGCTTAGATCCCGTGGCTTGGCAAAACCCTTAGGGTCGCTTCGACATTGCTGGCTCTAAACCTGCTTAGCCCATTAGTTTCTCCTATACTTATCTCTTCCCCTGTCATGATGCTCTACCTCTCATTTAATTCATTGCTCTGTTTTCCTAGTGCTGTGCTGTGCTTTCTCCGTGTGTTCTAGTGCTAGGCCCTGCTTTACATACCTCACATTCCATGTTTTAACCCATTACTTCTGGAAGGCTATCTGCTTTAGGGCTTCATTTCCCCCCTTTTCTTGTAACTTACGAATTCTTTCGTCAAGTTCTGGTCCCACAGGACGCTGATAGGCTCGTACCATTGCCCAAATCATTTGGGTCCTTTTCATTATGCTCCTTAGTCTCCACCACAAACAAATGTTTGTAAGAGTTAGTAATAACAAAGCTACAATTACTATTAGCATTGGGTGCACCAGGTAATGGAAGACCTGTGTAGCTGTTGGGGAATATCCTGTAAAGATGTCCCACCAGTGATGCTGGCCTACTTGTTCTACTTCAGTCAGGACATTCTTTATTCTTTCTGAATTGTGTTCTATCTGCCATACCATTCGTTTAGTTGTTTGATTCACCTTTTGCACCAATTTCTTTACTTCAGGGTGTGCAAGCATTGCTTTGAGAATCTTGACGTCCATCCCTATTTGTAATTTCGATATTTCTTGATATAGGTTGAAATTTGCGTTAATTAGCTGTTGGGTGGTTATTGGGACAGTGTAATGAAAATCACAACCTACGATCTTGGTAAAGTTACATGCACAAAAGTTAGTATTGTTAGTCTCTTCTTGGCAATTATCTATAGTGACGTTGTCACAAGCTGTCCTTACGCAAGCGCACCCATTTCCTATATAGTAAACTTGTGATTGTGTTCTATCATGCGGAAGCATTTCTAAGGTACATACACTATTTTCAGCATCTAAGCATAAATCTTCGGCTTCTACCACAGCATTTTCACAAATGTAGCCTAATTGTCCTCTAGGGATACATGCTTCTGTGCTAACCGATTGCCACCTATTTTTGGTGTAATCATAACTGGCCAAGACGTTATGGTTTATTGGCCTGACAACGACTTCTTGGTGTATTGTCCCTAGAGTGAGGATGGGAAAGATAGCTCTTTCCTCTGCCACACTAATGGTGAGGACATAAGCTTCAATGTGTTCTTGTTGAGGCTCATAAGTGAAGTTCACTAGTTGCCACCAAGCCTGATGGTCCCTCTCAAATTGTGTAGTGTGATTGTCCTTTAATATTGTTTCCCTTATTTCTTGAGGTAATATACCTGACGTTCCTTCTCTCATTATTCCTGCCGCTACTGATTGTACCCATTGTTGCGTCTGAGAGCATTGGATAGCGAGTGCAACGTCTCTGCTGAGTTCCCCTGTGTAGTCAGTGAGCTTTACAAAATCTTCTGCAGTATGGTTTGCTACCATGGTTAGTAATTTCACCACTAGCGATTGTGTTTCAGCTAATGTAAGCATGGATGAACTGAGGGGCATCTTAAGCTTTCCTAAGCTCGATGTGACGGTACTTAATTTGTTTACTAATACCTCTTGATCTATTGTTTACTATGCCAAATCCGGTGCCAATCCACCCACTTAGATCTCTTTTTGCTCTTCTGTGATGAGACCTTGTCGCTAGCCATGCATTCCATCCCTTAAGGCTTTGCTGTATAAATGGTCGGCAATCCTTTTGCAAATAAGTAATATCAGTGTGAATGTTCATTTGCACCTTTTTCAGGGAATAAGTGGGGTCTAACAATAATTTTAGTTCGTTAGATTTTCTTATCACCTGAGGCCCTATAAAGGTTCGGTTATGTACTGCTTTACATTCCACTGGTAGGGTGGTTTCTTGGGGCAAGTCTAGATCTGGATACAATGGGATCACGTCTCCTGGTAATTCTATCCTATATTCGACAGCACGCCCGGGGAAGCTAAAACCCCGTCCCAGTGTTTTCAACTCCCTTTCACATGTGAACGTCATTGACTGATCCAATCTAAATGCCATCTCACACTGTGCTTTTCCTTCCTCAGGACCACTAGATGCTACAATTTCTCCCGGAGAATGGAGAAGGGGGTGAGGGTTATAGGTTATGTTTCGAGGGTGTAGCTCCCCAAGTGAATCTTCTCTATAAATCACCGAGTTTCGGGGTTGTGATCCAGGTGGATCTTCTCTGAAGTCACTCCACTGACATGAAATTGGGCCCTTTTGCTGGGTCCAGGCAGTGGGCTTGCCCATTCTTACTGGACTAAAGGTAATTAGGTTATGTTCAGAGGCTGGCTCCAAGGGTTCAACTGTTAGCACTAGCCGCCTTGTTTTCCTTTCTTCTACTGGGTCAAGCTCTCGACACCCAATTTGGATTTGGTCTCCCTCGTATGCTACCATGGGGGACTGATGCCATATCTCACTCGCGTATGGCTGATTGTTACGTAAGGCATAAACCTCAAAATGGGGTCCTCTCAATCCCAACTCCGGGTGGATACACTGGTGTGCATGAGACCATGGGTCTATTGGGGAAGAGTCTTGGGGAAGAGCTATACTTATCGAGAGTCCAATGATCAGAGTTGCAAAGGTTTGAGGTGGAGTCAGGATCATGACGTCTGCTCCTCTTGTTTGTTCTCTTCCTCTTGTTTGTTCTCCGGAGCTTTCTTGACCCGTGAATAATGGATCCACGTAGGTCGCTCCTTGATCCGCACCACGGTGAAGATAGTCAGCAGCACTTGGAAAGGTCCCTCCCACTTCTCTTGTAGGGGTTTTCCTAAAAGATTCTTAACATACACCCAATCACCGGGATTAAACGGATGCAATTTACAGTCAGGTTGTTTAGGTTGGTGCTCTATCATCACAGTAGCATTTTTATCAAACTGTTTCCCCACCGTAATTACATAATCATAAATGTATTGATTACCGATTTGGTCTATGGCATCCCCATTTACAACTTGCATAGCATAATGTCTACCATACAAAATTTCGAATGGGCTTAACCTTTCCTTTGATCTTGGTTTGACTCTCAGCCTCAGCAGAACAATAGGCAAAGCTTGATACCACTGTAAATTAGTCTCCTGGCATATTTTGGCAATTTGCTGTTTGATGAGATGATTCATCTTTTCCACTTGCCCACTGGCCTGTGGACGGTAAGGCGTGTGTAATTGCCATTTGATTTGTAATGCTTTACTTATTGCTCTCACTATTTTGCACAGAAATATGTACCTCTATCCGAAGAAATGCTCTTCGGTACCCCAAACCGTGGAATAATTTAATTCAACAGTACTCTAGTTACCTCTCTTTCCTTATTTGTCCTACAGGGGAATGCTTCAGGCCACCCAGAAAATGTGTCAGTTAATACCAACAAGTACCGAAACCCCCCTTTTCTTGGGAGTTCAGAAAAATCAATTTGCCATACCTCACCTGGGAATTTACCTCGGTTTATGGCTCCTTGGTGTACTTTGGTTCCTGTATTCGGGTTGTTCTTCAGACACCGTTCACACTGGGACGTAACGTGTTTTATAGTAGTAAATAATTTTGGTCCTGCTATTCTGGTCTGCAAATATTGGTAAAGCGAATCTAGGCCCCAATGGGCCTTCTCATGTTCTGCCTTCACAAACTGCCACATCACGTTTCCTGGTATCACTAACTGTCCTGTTTCTAATCGACCCCAACCATTTTCTAGTATTTTGCCCTTATTCCTTTGAATCCACCTATAATCTGATTCTTGGTAATCTGGCTGGATATTGATATCCAGCTCCCCTGGTATTAGGGCCGCTATTTCCGCTTCCCTATTTCTTGTGGCCGCCAATTTAGCCTCTATATCTGCCTTCCTGTTCCCTATTTCTGGAATAGTATTGCCTTTCAAATGCCCCTTGCAATGCATTATGGCCACCTGTGTTGGGAGTTGGACCGCCTCCAGCAGTTGCAGAACCTCTTCTGCATGTTTGACTGTTTTTCCTTGTGTAGTCAACAGTCCTCTTTCTTTCCAGATGGCTCCATGAGCATGTACGACAGAAAAGGCATATTTAGAGTCTGTCCATATATTAATTTGCATGTTCTCTGCTAATTCCAGGGCTCGGGTCAGAGCTATCAGCTCTGCCTTTTGAGCTGAAGTCCCTGCAGGCAGGGGGTTTGACTCAATTACCCTCTCTGTAGTGGTGACTGCATAGCCAGCCATTCTTACTCCTTGCTTCATGAAGTTGCTGCCATCCGAAAACCAGTTGTCCGCGTCTTCGAATGGCTCTTCTTTGAAATCTGGGCGACTGGAGTAGACGGCTTCAATTGTTTCCAGGCAGTCATGTTCGATGGGTTCTGCTGGGGCTCTTCCTTCTAAGAATGAAGCTGGGTTCACAATATTAGTTACCTGAATGGTTACATCATCTGATTCAGCCAGGATGGCCTGGTACTTTAAGAATCTGGAAGGCGACAACCAATGGTTGCCTTTCTGTTCTAGCACAGCTGACACAGTGTGGGATACTAACACAGTCACCTTTTGGCCCAGCGTAAGCTTCCTGGCCTCTTCTATGTTAATTATCACTGCGGCCACTGCCCTCAGACAGCCTGGCCATCCTTTACTTACTTCATCCAATCGCTTGGAGAAGTAGGCCACAGCTCTCTTGTGTGGTCCCCACTGCTGTGCTAGTACTCCTAGGGCCATCCCTTGCCGCTCATGGGAAAATAGCCAGAATGGTTTTGACACATCTGGGAGACCTAAGGCTGGTGCTCTCATCAGCTCCCGCTTCAGCCTCTTAAAGGCCCCTTCCGCCTCGGGAGTCCAAACTAGGGCATTCTTGGTTTCCTTTAGCAAATCATACAATGGTTTAGCGAGTATCCCATACTGGTAGATCCATAGCCGACACCAACCTGTCATCCCCAGAAAGGCGCGCAGGTCTCTCACTGTCTCTGGTTTGGGCATCTGGCAGATGGCCTCTTTCCTGGCTGCTCCCAGGGATCGCTGTCCTCTGGAGATTTCGTATCCCAGGTACACCACTTCCTTTTGCACCAGTTGTGCTTTCTGTTGAGAGACTCGATATCCACTTAAACCCAGGAAATTCAACAAGGAAATAGTCCATTCAATGCATTCTTCCTCCGTCACTGTCGCTATTAGGAGGTCGTCTACGTACTGCAGGAGGGCGCCATCTCCCGGTGGCCCTTCCCATTGTTCTAATTCTTTGGCTAACTGATTCCCAAAGATCGTGGGCGAGTTAGACCAGCCTTGGGGCAACCGTGTCCAGGTAAGTTGGGTCTTTCTCCCCCTATCTACTGATTCCCACTCAAAGGCAAAAATCCTTTGACTCTCGGGGGCTAAGGGAAGGCAGAAGAATGCGTCTTTCAAATCTAATACGGTGAACCAGGCCAGGCTATCCTTTAGCCTAGTTAAAAGCGTATATGGATTAGCAACCACCGGGTGTAATGTCTTGGTTATTTCGTTTACTGCCCTCAGATCCTGAACGAGCCTATACGTTCCATTAGGTTTCTTTACTGGCAAGATCGGTGTATTAAAATCTGATTCACATTCTACCAATAACCCCAGTTCTAAAAACCCTTTGATTATGGGCTCAATTCCCTTTCTGTCTTCTATCCTCAGAGGGTATTGTTTTCTTACCACCGGTCTTGCCCCGACCTTAAGTTCGACAACAATCGGTGTCGCTCGTTTTGATTTTCCAGGTATATCCGTAGCCCATACTAATGGATAAGTCTTGCTCAGGATTCGCTCGAAGTTGTGGTTCTCAGGTTTGGGTTCCACACAACTGATTGTTAGGCTTAGGGCTGTAATCAGTTGTTCATCGTTTACTTGAAATTCCAATTTGTCTTTATTGAACTTTATTATGGCCCCCAGGTTTTCCAATAGGTCTCTTCCCAATAAGGGCTTTGGCGAATTTGGTAAATACAGGAACTGATGAATTCCCATTTGTTTCTCAATTTTGTATTTAATGGGTTTCAAAAAGTAAGCCTTTTCTGGTTGGCCTGTTGCTCCCACAACTTGTACAAATTCATCACTTTTAGGTACCAATTCCTGATTTAAAACTGAAAAAGTTGCTCCCGTATCAATTAAAAAGCTCAATTCCTTTTTACCTTCCCCTAGCTCCATTTTAACCAGTGGGTCTGCTAGGGTACGGCCCACCGGTCCCCGTCATTCACTATCCTGATGTGTGGTGGTGGTAGTGGCCATAAATCTTTCCCTCAGTTGGGGACATTCTCACCTCCAGTGCCCCATCTGTAGGCAGTGCGCACATTGATTTGGCCCTACCCTAGTGGGGTGGGGCTGGAGTCTTCCTCCCCTTCCCATTGGGTTGCCTCTACCCCTTCCTCGAGTTCCAGGTTCCGGGTAACCTGTCTTCTGAGCTGCCACTGCTACAGCCACCACTCGAGCTATCCTCCTGTCTTCCTTTTTCTTCTCTTCTGCTTCTCTATTATTGTATGCCTTCCATGCCTCGTTCAGCAGTGTCTCTAGGTTTTTGTTTGCTGGATGCTCAAGCTTTTGTAACTTCTTCCTGATGTCTGGGTTACTCTGTCCCATCATTAATCCTAACAGGTGTTGTTTCCCTCCTTCCGTTGCTCTCTTATCCTCTATCTGAATTACTATATTCAGCTTCTGTGAGCTGTTCTCTGCCTCCCTTTCGCATGTCTCACTGTCATTCTTCTCACTATATTTCAACTTTGCCAGTGAGTTACTTTTGTCTCCCGTCCTTGGTGTGCTGGTTTCTATTTTACAGGAACCTGATTTCCTTAAACTTCCATTACTAGGTGTGCTACTATCCCCACATGGGCTTAGTTCGGGCAGGCTGTGTGTCTCCCCTCGGCTCTCTGTTCCATGTGGACTGCCTTCTTCCCTCTCAGCTTCTAGTCTGGGTGGGCTGTCAGCATCCCTGTAGCTCCCCGACCCCTGTGTACTATCTGGTCCCTGCGGGCTGCTTTCTTTCTTTTCAATCCTCGATCTTAATGGGCTATCCTCTTCCCAACTGTTGTCTAATTTCTGAGGGCTGTGCCCAAACTTCGATTTCCACCATCATTCTAGTTCCTTTAATGGGCTAGGATCCCCTTGTTCCTCTTTTGGCCTGGGAAGAGGCCTTTCCCGTCTTGGGGCGAATGGATGGTATTCCCACAGGCTTATTGCGCTCTCCTTTCCACTATCCCTTCTTGTTAATTTAAGACATTGTTGCCCAATGCTACATGCATCACAGCAACGTTCTTTAGGCTTTGAACTTTTCTTATCTTTTTCCAGGGCTAGCACCAGGGGGTCCTGAGGTGCTACATTTATCCCGCACTCTCTTTGCCACTCCGGTTTATTTCTTAGGGTAAAGAACATGTCAGCATACATCACTTCGTCCCATTTATTAAATCGGCGGAGGAAGAGCATCAGTTGTAAAATAGTGTTATAATTAGTTGTTCCCTCCGGTGGCCATTTCTCATTGTCATCTAACTTATACAACGGCCACCACTGTGTACAATATTTAAGAAGTGTCTTTTTACTGATGTTTCCCCCTGGAATCCCTCCCAAGTCCTTCCACTGCTTTAAGATACATCCTAAGGGGGTTTTCATATTTACGTCCTTACTCTGTTGACCTCCCATGGCTATTCCCTGTGTCTGTTTAACCCGATCAGTCCCTTTCTCGCAAGTACTGTAAGCCAATGCAGAGTGGGACTCCCTCCTGCTTCGCAGCGATGCTGCGTTTCATTCACTCTCACCCACACACACACACCTTTATGAAATAGTTCCTACCTTATGGTCTATATCAGAACAGACTGTTTTACCAGGTTTGGTTACGAGAGGTTGCCTACAGACCGTGAGATACCGGTTTGCCAGGTTCATGCAATCGCAACCATAGACAGTATATAGATGTTTCCTGTAAGATTTTGCAACAGACACACATAGAACAGACACAAAAAAAAATCACCGGCTGTCAGACCTCTCAAAGAGCAATCTTAGTTCTTAACCCTTAATCCACAGTATTATAACATTAAACACAATGTTAAAAACAGTTTCTCACACAGTAAAAACAGACCAAAGATACCAAGATAAACAAATACTCCTTCCAGCAGGACTTTAACCTGCGTTTTTTTTTTTTTTGTTTTGTTTTTTTTTTTGTTTTTTTTTTTTTTTGGTTTGTTTTTTTTTTTGTTTTTTTTCCTACATTCACAAAACCAAATGCTGGGACTCTAACCCAGTAGCTGGGACTCTAACCCAGTAGCAGGACTTTAACCTGCGTTTCTATTACTGGGACTCTAACCCAGTAGCAGGACTTTAACCTGCATTTCTATTACCGGGACTCTAACCCAGTAGCAGGACTTTAACCTGCGTTTCTATTTCTGGGACTCTAACCCAGTAGGGATTCTTTACTGGGGCGTCCCCCAGCTTACCCTGAGAGCGGTCACGTCTGACCCTCGTTTCCCAAACAAAGCGCTTTATCCCAAAACCAACAAACAATTCAAATACCTCTTAAAGCCAATAGGCAATTAAAATACCTCTTAATTGAGCAGGAGATGCAGCCACCGTCCATCCGAGAGCACCGGTCCAGGGAAGGAGCTTCTCCCGACGAAAAGCCGTCAGAGGCGCCCAGAAGACCCCGGCCCCGGACCCGGCTCGGGAGAGGACCCTTAAGGCTTGGATCTCCTGTCTGGTGCCATAGCTCCTGGCTGGCTCGCCAGAAATGATGCCGAATTTTGCCCCAAACAGGCAGAGTGACTGCCTAATCAGACTCAGCTTAAGTCAATTAAGCAGGAGGTATTTTTATTAGCGACGCGTCGGAGAAATCACAAAATGGATTTCTGAGTTCACATAGCAAAAGCAAGCCTTATATACATTTTTGGGTATAGGATTACATCAGATCAGATACATAATCATGCATATTTATATGGGGCGTGATGTAGGTGGAGCGTGGGCGGAGCGTAGGTGGAGACATCTCTTTTGGGGGATTCTCAGGTGGTCGTTCCTGTTGCCTTCATCATAGACGGGGTCTTTCCGGTGAGTCTTCCTCTTTAAACTTTTGAACTCCTTTCCTAATTTGGTCAATTCCCGGTGTACTTGGCTTAGATCCCGTGGCTTGGCAAAACCCTTAGGGTCGCTTCGACATTGCTGGCTCTAAACCTGCTTAGCCCATTAGTTTCTCCTATACTTATCTCTTCCCCTGTCATGATGCTCTACCTCTCATTTAATTCATTGCTCTGTTTTCCTAGTGCTGTACTGTGCTTTCTCCGTGTGTTCTAGTGCTAGGCCCTGCTTTACATACCTCACATTCCATGTTTTAACCCATTACTTCTGGAAGGCTATCTGCTTTAGGGCTTCAGTTCTATACTGTCGGAAATGCGCTATGGAAGTGGCAATTGGCACCTGTTGCTCTTCTCCCATCAGGCGTCCTACTGCAGATGCATTCTCAGACAACCCAGGCAAGGTGTTCAATTGCTGGATGCCCTCTGTCTCTACAGCTGCTATTCCAAATGCCCATCTGAGTACTTTTGGGTCTTTGAAATGCCCACTTTGAAGGTAGTCTATGCCCAAAATACATGGGGCCTCTGTAATAGGACGCTTCTTCCACTCATTTCCCATTAGGCTCACATCAGCTTCCACCAAAGTGAAATCCTGAGATCCCCCTGTCACACCATCAATAGAAACAGACCCTGTCCCCACATGTCTTGATGGGATTAATGTACATTGCGCACCAGTATCAACCAAAGCTTTGTATTCTTGTGGTTCCGATGTGCCAGGCCAACGAATCTACACAGACCAGAAAACATGATTTTCCCTGGCCTCTACCTGGCTGGAGGCAGGGTCCCTCTAAGCCTGGTTATCCTCCTTTCCCTGGGCATATGTTTTGGATTTTCCTTCGAGGGGATCAGACATATCATCATTATCATACCTGGCCATTCGTCTACGGGCAACTGGAGCTGCTTTTCTTCTGCTGGCTTCCTTCAGTTCATGCACCTATCGTGCCAGAACAGCAATAGGTTTCCTATCCCACCTTCTCATGTTCTCCCAACAATCACGCAGGTAGAACCACAGCTCAGCTCGTGGGGTGTACCGTCTCTCACCATCTGGGAGACGTCTGCCTTGGATACCAAAACCTCTGATCTGTACTGCTGAAATTTGGAGAAGGTCTTCTTTAATCTCCTCTCTAAACTTCTTAGGATTCTCCTCTATTTATCCTCTAAGTTCTGCAGACGTGTTTCTACCACTGCGATTCTGGCATGTGTCGGGCCATATACAGAATCTGCATAGGCTTGGAGCTTCCTTGCCATGTCAAGCACAGTATCATCCCTCTCATCCCTCTTCATGATGGCTAAGGCAGAAGCATATTCATGTGGCCCAAGTCGTACAAGTTTTCGCCACATCACAGACGTGCATGGTACTAAGTCTGGGTTCCTAGTTACATCATCTGAGAACACAATCTCTGCCACTGCCATTTCTCTCAGGCGTTGAATCCCTTGCTCTATTGTCTTCCACTGGGTTTGTTGCATATAGAGATCATCTGCACACAGGTATCTTCGTGCAACACTGTCCAAGACCCGTGCCCAGAGGCTGTGAGGGTTAGCCCCGCTCATCGTTCCTTGGTCTATGACAGGATCCTGTGACAGGGATCCCAAATGCCTGGCTTCAGTGCCATACAGAATTGTAGCCTCACCTGCAGCATCCCAGAGATGGACCAGCCAACTAATTATGGATTCATCAGGTTGTCGAGTGTAATCCTTCTAAAAGCCACAAAGGTCCTTCAGGGAAAAGGACTCAATATTTGCAACTGATCTTGCATCTGCTGCTTTGACTCCTGATTTTATGTCAGGAGGCATTGAGGTTCCTTCTCCTTCATCATCATCATCATCATCATCCACTGGTCGATTGGTCTTGTCCTGCATTTCGCACTTCTAGTGCTGGTAGCAACAGCCATTGGTTTAGCTGCTGGCTTAGGCTCACTCTCTGGTTTGGCTGCTGGCTTCGAGCCTGGGCTGTTGGCTGCAGCCTGAATCACCGGGATAGTTTCTGATTTATCTCCCTGCCCCCCTGCCTCTGTCTGCTGCCCGACAGTATCTAGCAGCGTGCGATAAGTATATGCCAGGGCCCAGCTCACTGCAATGACCTTCCTCTCCTTAGGCTCATCCTGGTACTTCTCTTTCAGATATTTCCCCACCTCAGCTGGGTTCTGAATTTGTTCATGGGGAAAATCCCAGACTATAGGGTCAGAGAATTCCTTCAGGATTTGGCCCATATCCTCCTATTTCCCACACCACTTAGGATTTTCCACACCAGGGTCTACTCCTGAGTCAGGGGTCTCATCAGCCTGTCTAGAAATCTCAGCCCTCATTCTAGAGAAGCAGCAGGCTGTATAGAGGAAGGTTACCAGATTGAATACCAGAAAGATGGTTTCTTTAACATTGAGGGGAAACTGAACATCCTTCACTAGTGATGCAACCAATTCATAGGCGAAGAAGGAAAGCAGAGTCTGAAAAACCTCATCCCCTGCTCCTCCTCTAACAAACTAGATGCATAACCATAGCCATGAACCATTCATACCTGGAGCAGACCTAAGCATGTTTATGAACTTCTTTCAAATCATTGCCACCAAGCAAAGCAGGATAGCTATTCTGGTCACTGCCCCTCTGATGTAAAAACTATGTATTAGGGGCAATACTAAAGCTATTTCTGGATAAGAAAATAAACCTAGGGACTATAGAGGTATTAAAATCTCAAAAAACCCTAGGGACCATAAATGCATGCAAACCTTCACCCCAATAGACATTATGAATTCAAAAAGCATGGCTATTAGCTGCTTTAAACGAACACAGAGTAATAGCAACCAAAATGCAGTCAAAACAGGGTTTTTTCCATTCTCTCAAGACCCGTGTTGGGTGCCAAGATTTTGTCCTGGTTTAGGGCGAATTTGGTAGAGAATCTCCAAAGGAGGGCCCCTCCAGAAAGCAAACCCACACCGCCCCTCCCCCCAACCAGTTCGGGAAGAATTCCTCAGAAAGAAGTGGAAAGAACCTGTTTATTTAACAGGCACAGCACCCCCCAGCACACAAAAGGAACAATATTGGATGATACCACTCTGAGAAAGGTGACAAAATCAGAAAGTGTCTTTCGGGGGTGGTTGCTCTGTTAGTCCCTCCGGCGCTGGGGCAGCTGCTGCAGCCAAACGGTGCAAACCCTCGGTGTTCCCAGGTCCCAGTCTGGAGCAGGTTCGAGATGGCTGAAGAAAAAGGAGAGGAGAAACAGTCCAGGAAGGAATTTGGACTGTTTAGCTAGAACTAGCTAATAAGCAGAAGCAAAAGCAAGCAGAAGTGAGAGCAGGGAGAGAGCGAGCAAAGCAGAAAGCAAAAAGCGAAACCAGCCCTATGTACTGCCCTTCTCTGTATCGCTGATAAGAGAAACCCAAACAAAACTTTCACTCTTCAGAGCTGGTGTTAAAGGCACAGAACACATAAATGGGGATACAAGCATCATAATGTCACCCCAGTACAACATCAGAGGAAAAACAGTTCACATCAGAAGAAGGACACCACAAAACTTGATCCAAGTGGCTGAGGTATGGATATGGGAAAGGGAGCATGTGAAAGGACCTCCCGTGGTCCTGAAAATGCCCATAGTGCACCCCACCTGGGACTACAACAGCACTGGGGGAAAGAAAGACATGGAGGAATACAGAACACTGATTACAAGTGGTATCAAAGAGGCAACTCCATGTAATCAAAATGCCCGTAAGGCTTTTGATGAGCAGAAACAGAGGGAAGAAACCCCAACAGAGTGGTTAGAAAGGTTGAGGAAAAATATGAGGCAATATTCAGGAGTTGACCCTGACACGGTGGCCAGACAAATTTTACTAAAGATAAATTTTGTCACTCATGCCTGGCCAGATATACGGAGAAAGTTAGAAAGCTGGATGGTTGGCGAGAAAGGAGATTAGAGGATCTTTTAAGAGAAGCACAGAAGGAGTATGTAAAGAGGGATGAAGAGAAAGCCAAAGCAAAAGCCAAGGTAATGGGAACTGCCATTAGGGAAGGAAACCAGCACATAAGGTACTACCCAGGTAAGGGAGAGGGATTCCAAGTGCAGGAAGATAGATGGAGGGGGGAAGCAGCTCCTTGGGACTGGGCACAAAAAGGAGAGTTTGGTAAATGGGGGAACCTAGGACGAGTTTGATTTTACTGTACAGTGGGCATATCAGAAAGAATTGACCCCAGATGGAAAAGGAGCTGAAGGTCTATGAGACTGAGCAAAAAGGAGAAGTTGGAGTCCAGGGGTGTCAGGGGCTCTACCTCCTGGGGACAGAATACCATCAGGAACCCTTGATAACTTTAAAAATAGATCCCCATGAGGAAGTATTTGGATTGTTAGTAGGCACAGGGGCTGAAAGAACTTGTGTTTGTAGAATCCCAAAGGGGTGCAAAAAGGATCAAGATACTGTGCAAGTAGTAGGTTCTAAAGGAAGGTTCAAAGCCTCAGTTATAATGCAAATAAAGTTTGAAGGAACAAATAAAATAGGAATTGGGCATGTTCTATTAGTTCAAGAAGCAGGATGCAATATATTAGGGTGAGATTTACAAGTGCAGTTAAGCATTTTAATACACCCAGAGGAAGGAAAAATGGTGGTTAAACTTCTCGAATAAGGGAAGAGGATGAGGGCAAAATTCATGAGATGGTGTGGGCAAAACCAAAAAATTGAGGCAAATTGAACGTGAAACCTACAGTAATAAAATTAATTGATGACAGCTATCCAGTCTGTGTATGACAATACCCACTCTCGCTGGAAGGGAGACGAAGACTGCAGCCACTGATCCAGGACCTACTTGAGGATGAGACCTTAGAACCAGGATGAGACATTAGAACCGTGTATGTCGCCCCATAATACACCCATATTACCAGTAAAGAAGTCAGATGGGACTTACAGGCTTGTCCAAGATTTGAGAGAAGTGAACAAGAAAAACAGTGAATTGGTACCCAGTAGTGCCTAACCCCTATACACTACTGACTAATATCCCCCCAGCACACCAGTGGTTTAGTGTCATAGACCTAAAAGATGCTTTTTGGGCAGATCTGCTGGCAGAGAAAAGCAGGGATAGGTTTGCTTTTGAATCAGAGGACCCCGATTCTGGGAGGAAGCAATCACTTTGGTGGATTAGGTTACCCCAAGGGTTTTCCAAATCTCCAAACCTCTTCGGTCAAACCCTAGGAGAAGTAACACAATTCTTCTCCATCAAACCTGAGATAAAGCTCATCCAATATGCAAATTATTTCCTTTTCACAGGACAGGAAGAAAAAGAAATTTGGGAATCCATTATAGTGTTGTTAAATTTTCTGAGGGACCAAGGATTTTGGGTATCAACAGGGAAACTCAAATTTGTAGAGAGGGAAGTAAAATTCCCTAGGACATGTGATTTGTCAAGGGAGCTGGCGGCTGAACCCTGAGAGAATTACGGGGTTAGTCTCACTCCCACCAGCAAAAACAAAGAGAGAAGTCAGAAGGTGTCTAGGCTTGTTGGGATATTGTAGGCTATGGATTGAAGGATACATGCAGGCCATCCAGTTCTTGTATGAAAATTTAGTGGAAGAAGAGATTAGGTGGGGAAAAGATGATGAACAAAAGTTTGAAGCTTTAAAGCAAAAATTAGTCAGTGCACTCAGTCTTCCTGCCGTCTATCTGTTTGTGGATATAGAAAAAGGGGTAGCACATGGATTATTAGCCCAGGACTGGAGAGGATCCAGGAAACCAGTGGCCTATTTATCAAATTTACTAGACCCTGTCAGCCGGAGATGGCCAACCTGCATTCAGGCTGTGGCAGTGACTGCCCTACTCGTGGCAGAAAGCAAAAAATTACCCTTTTGGGGAACAATTGAAGATAAGTATCCCAAAATCAGTAAGGAGTATCCGGAGCCAAAAGGCTGAGAAATGACTCACTGATTCCCGAAGGCTACAGTATGAAGCCATCTAAATCGATAAGGGTTTAGAGCTAATCATGAGTAACCAACTCAACCCTGCCCAGTTTTTGGATGGAGAAAGAGATGAGAAACTAATACATAATTGCCTAGAGGTTATAAACTGTCAAACTAGAGTAAGAGAGGACGTAACAGATCAACCACTCCAAGGTGGAAAACAATTGTACATTGATGGATCTTCACGGGTAATAAAGGTGCACAGAGTATTGGGATACGCTATAGTGCACGAAGGGTTGGTAGCCATAGAAAAGAGAAAGTTACCTTCCAACTGGTCAGCCCAAGGTGTGAGTTGTGTGCCCTAAAACGAGCTCTGGAAACATTAGCATGGAAAAGGGGAACAATAGATACAGGACTCAAAATACACTTTTGGAATAGTGCATAACTTTGGAAAAATTTGGGAAGAGAGGGGGCTATTAAATTCAAAAGGAAAGGGACTGATTCACGAAACTTTTGTCTTAGAGGAGTTAGAAACCTTACAATTGCCAGAAGAAGTAGCAGTGGTGTATGTTAAAGGGCATCAAAAAGAGGCAACTCAGGAGGCATGAGGGAACAATTTATCTGATTTTGAAGCTAAAAATGCAACTGAATCAGAGACAGATAAACTAATAATGGTGTTAACACCCATGAGACAAATGCAAAAAGTCCCCATATTCAGTGGGACAGGAAAGGAAGAACTCCTTAAAATAGGAGTCAAGAAAGATAACAAAGGGAAGTGGAGATGAGCAGATGGGAGGCAAATATTGAATAAAGCCCTTGCCAGGTAAATGTTAGAAGGCATAAGTGGAACAACACATTGGGGTACACAAGTGCTAAGAGATCAGTTTCTAAGGGATTTGGGCTGCATAGGAATTTTCAGAATAGCTAAGCAAGTAAGTGAATGGTGTATGACATGTCAAAAAGTGAGTAAGAAAATCGTGAGGAAAAGACCCAGAGGAGGGTGAGAACTATCCTTAAGGCCCTTTCAAAACATCCAAGTAGACTTTACCGAGCTTCCCCAGGTACAACAGTGGAAGTTTTTGCCAGTGATAGTAGATCACGTGACTCATTGGGTAGAGGTGGTACCCACTGTGAAAGCCAGTGCCAGTGTTATGAGTAAAACACTTCTAGAATCAATCATTCCCCAATATGGGATGGCAAATAGGATTGATTCAGACCAGGGAACTCATTTCACATTGAAGATATTGCAGAAAGTTGTTCAGGCCCTGGGAATAAAATGGGAATTACACACTCCATGGCATCCACAGAGTTCTGGTTGGTAGAGAGAATGAATCAAATTCTTAAAAGAGCTCCAGTTAAGCTAACGATTGAAACCCAAATGTCATGGATAAAATGTTTCACTTTGGCCTTATTAAGAATTAGAACCCAATCCCAGTCAGATCTGGGGGTGTCACCCCATGAAATTATGTTTGGGTTACCCTTCCTGACCTCACCCCAGAAGGTTGCCACCTATCAGGAAAGGGAAGCCAATGCCAAGAAATGTCTATAGCACACACCTTAGAAGGGCTAAGGCATAAAGGGGCAATTCCTCAAACTACCACCCTGGATTTCAGAATCCATAATATTAATCCTGGGGATTGGGTGATGATCAAGTCATGGAGAGATCAGCCTCTAACTCCTCAGTGGGAAGGTCCCTTTCAGGCACTGCTCACCACCGAATCGGCCGTGCAAACTGCAGAGCTGGGATGGACTCATGCCAACAGAATCAAAGGCCCAGTAGGAGAACCCAAAGAGTGGACTGTAACGTCCAGGCTGGGTGAAACACGATTGACTTTCAAGCAGAGACTGATAGACAACCAGAAAAAAACACCAAGACGCCCAAAAAGTAGAGTCAAGCTTCCACCAACCAGCTCAAGAACTGTCTTCCTTTTTTAGTGGGTGAGAATTACCAGCATCTGTTGAGGAGAATTACACAAGGGACTGTAAAAGGTAATGGGGCAGGATCCTTAAGAAGTAAGACAAGGAATAGAAGGCAAGACCGGGTTGGCTCCTTTGTTCACTACCAAGAAGGCTCCATAGCCCTGCTGTGGGTAGCAACCCCGTAGGCATGGTAAGGTGGGGACAAAGGCCATACCAGACCTCTATCATTGCTCAGTTGCCTTTTAATTCAGCAGAGACTGGAGGGCAGGACCGAGTTGGCCTCTGTACTCACCCCTAAGGTACACTGACTATGGGTAGCAGCCACATAGGCACGGCAGATGGGAGTCAAAGCCATACTGGACCTCTGGAATGCCCTTTTGTCCATTCCAAATAAGTGTGTCTAAGAAAAACCTGAGATTTTTTCTCCTGTCCCACTGTCTTTGCCCACATCAACAGATGCTGGTATGACTCATTCAAGAGAGAGAGAAAGTTTTTACCTAATTGTTCAAGCAAAATGACTTAGAGAAAAAGAAAAGGGGAGCTTGTTATAGATTAGTAATGTTATGGTTGACTATCACAATTAAGGGGTGAATATTAAATACATGTTAAGAAAAGTTTTGTAGATGTATAGTTATCCTTCCCCTTCCCTTGCATTGTTATCACAGGATGGCCTCAGTAGTCGGGGCATTTAGGAGGGTTGGCTTGTTACTCTGGCAGCACCTGACCTCCAATCAAGGTGTAAGACAGTGATCTCCAACAGTGGACAGTGAAGGAGTTGATTGACAAGACCTTGGGAGGGGCTAGAGGTACAAAAGACAGAGCATCCATTTTGTAGATGAGCACATAGTGACTGAATCCTTTGTCCTGGTGCTGTATTCTTTTCTTTATTCAGTCTTCTGTTGTATTTTGATATGGCCTTAATAAACCATTTAAGATATTTGAAAGTAATAATTGTTTCTCACATGGGGTTGGGGAATGTAGGGCAAGGTTGTCCACACTGGGTCAGCTCCAAGGTACAACTTCACTGACCTGGCCAGACCAACTTAGGAGAGACCCTGGATCAATATCAATCACAGAATGCTGCAATCACATCTTGTATAATAAGAACAGCAATAAAAGACACCCTTTAAGATAGGAATACATATTTCTTAGAAGCTGTTTAAAATAATTCTCCATAACTGTCAAAGGAATACTTCCTAAAGAACTGCTCCAGACCAGAGAGAAATCAAGGCAGAGCCATGGTTTGTCAGGACAGGCTTGATCCTAATGAGCCCCGTGGTGCATTTGGAGCTAAGCCCTTGAACATCAGGGCCTGAGAGAAGATTGCACAAACCTTTCCAGGAGTCAAAGTCAGAGAAAAACCCCAAAGTGTCTCAAAGCATGAATGGGTCTCATTGAGGTCCATCCCCAACACAGGCCCCTCATGGACTCATTGGAGGAGAGAATTGGAGCCCAGGATGGCAAAAAAATTCTCTGAGAAATTCAGTGTAGAAAGGCAAAATCGATACTACCTTAAAAACCTTGAGTATCTCAAAACAATAATGAGCCCCACTGAGTGTCAGTACAAAGCCCTCAAGGGACTGGTTAAACAGATAATTGGGGCCATGATTGCACAAACCTCTCACAGAGTCTGTATCAAAAGGGAAACACCATGTACCATAAAATAACTGAAGTACCTTGAAGTATTAATGAGCCCCAATGAGTGTTGTTACTGACAAAGCTTCTCCAGGGACTAATTAAAGCAGGTAATTGGAAGCCATGATAGCACAAACCTCTCAGAGCCTCCAAGGCAAAAGCCAAACCCAAAGTCCTTTAAAAAATCTGCAGTCCCTTCAGGGAGCATTCAGGAGCCCCCAGGGCCATTCCTGAGCAAGGCTCCCCAGGGACTCCTTCCTGCAGATCCTTGAGGCCACTGGGATGTGGGCTAGGGGGGGAAGCTGAGGGCAGGTCAAGAGGCTGACAGTGCCCAGCCTGGCTGGGGCTGTGCAAGGAGGCCCCAGGGCCTCAGGACAAGGTGTCTCCTAACAGCCCTTCGAGGCACAGACCCTGCTGTGCCCTAGGGCACCAAGACCTGGCTTCTCTTTGTCCCCACCTGTCATCACTGCCTGCACTTCTCTGCTCTGCCTGGGGCCTGGGGACACTTTCTCAGTGGTGTCCCTCAGTGGGACCCATTAAAAGTCCAAGAAACTTTGGAGTTGGATTCTGACTTGGAGTTCTGGAGAGGTTTCTTCAGCTCCCTCTCAGGGACTGATGTTCAGGGCCTGAGCACAAAGCCCCAGAGGCTCATTAAAGTCCTTGTGCTATGTCTGTGCTGCTGAGTCGGGCTGGGCTCCTGACACAGAGGCAGCTCCTGGTAACCAAGAAGAGCTTCAAAAGCACATTTCTCTTGATGAGTAGCTCTTTTGCCAGCCCAGCAGGGCTGTGGCACTGCTTGCAGCCACCCCGGGCACAGCACAGAGGCACAGAGAGTTTCAGTCAGTCAGGGCTGGGAAGGTGCTGAGAAGTGCCTGGGGCAGCATTACTGTCAGCCCTTGGCACAGGAACCTCTGGCTGCAGGACAATGCAGCTGCAGCTCCTGGAGCCATCTCCTCAAGCTGGAACATCTCAATGCCTACAGACGCTGTGAGTACAACTCTGAGTATTTCTGGTGCAGGGGAGGTGAAATGCTCATGAAACTCTGGCATGCTGAGGGGTTTACATCAGTCATAGAATATTTTCAAAATACTGAATTTTACAAAAATCAGGACATTTACAATAACTAAGTGGGTATCCTATTTCCTGCTATTGGAGAATGGCAGCCAACAGGAGATAAATATTAAAGGTTACTTATGAATTCTTATTATTATTTTTGACAAGTGCCAGAAACATCTGAAGTGCTACTTTTACTGATCAATAGGTTACCAGGAGATCCCTTATGAACTTTCAGCCATTCTGAAAGTGGCTATGGACAGCACCAGCATCACCTTTGCTGGACCCATCAGGCTCAGTCTGAGCTGTCCTTTCTCCAAGCTGTAAACAGAACCTGCCCCCAGCCAGTGCTCTGCAAACAGAGAGGATGCTGTAGGGCCAAGGAGAGTGCACAGAGATTTGGGGTCTGTGAGTGGTGGCACAGAAAGATCAGACACAGGGAAACACTTGTATAAGAAAAATCTCCAGGAAGCAGAGAGAAGATCAGGCAATGAGAGAAAACAAAACCCAGAAATGCTGTGGCAGGGACAGTTTAGAGATGCCCACAGAATCCTCTCCAGTGCAGCCCCTCCCTCTGAACAAGCCCCCTCCCTCCTGTGCCCCCAGCCCAGCCTCTGCCCTCAGGGCCAGGGCTCCAAGGCGTGCAGCCCCTCCTGTGCAGGCAGAGCTGCATCAGAGCCATGGGGCAACTCTTCAGCCGCAGGCCCAGTTCCCTCTGCAGAGCACAGGGCTGGGAGCAGCTGCCTGGCCCTGGGGGCTCTGGCAGGGGGCACAGCTGGCTCAGGGTGATGCGGCCCCCAGTGCTCGGTTCTTGGCAATGCTGTCAGGGCAGCCAGGGAAGGAGCTGCATCTCCCTTCATCCAATGCCATCATGAGGACACTTGGAAGTCTCCCTGAGATTTCAGTCCAAGTTGGGAGCTTCAATCCAGGGTGAAAAGCTGTCCTAGAACATCTCTGAGTTCTAAGATTGATGGGGAAAGGCATAGCTGTTCTGACACTGAAAATGCTGCTTGGTTGGTGAAATGAGCAATGTGAGTCCTTGGCTACCAATGTGAGGCTGACCTGTGGTGGATCCATTTGCTCTCAGCGGTACCTGGGTTTTTTTAGGAGAAGCATGTGAACCTGATCATCCCCTCCAAGAGGGTGGAGGCCAGTGAAATTTAAGGCCCAGTGAAATTCAGAACAGGTTACAATGACAGACCATCACCCCTCACTCTCCACTCATCATTTGCCTCACAGAACTTCCTCTCTTCTCCCTGGGGGCAGCAGAAATGCTGAGGGTGAACAGCAGCAAAGATACAGGGGACCTTACAAAAAAAACCAACAGAACTCTTAAACACAAAAGAGTGTCTGTGTGTTACAGGGGGGGTATATGAGAACGGGCTTTAATTTTTATTGCAGGTATCTCCTCTAACTCTTCACTATCGTGTCTCCATGAACAGGTGCACATGTGCAGCCCCGGCAAATGTCCAACAGCAGCTCCATCAGGCACTTCCTCCTGCTGGCATTGGCAGACATGTGGCAGCTGCAGCTCCTGCACTTCTGCCTCTTGCTGGGCATCTCCCTGGCTGCCCTCCTGGGCAACGGCCTCATCATCAGCGCCGTAGCCTGCGGCCACCACCTGCACACGCCCATGTTCTTCTTCCTGCTCAACCTGGCCCTCAGCGACCTGGGCTTCATCTGCACCACTGTCCCCAAAGCCATGCACAATTCCCTCTGGGACACCAGGATCATCTCCTACACAGGATGTGCTGCTCAGCTCTTTTTCTTTCTCTTCTTTATTGCAGCAGAGTTTTCCCTCCTGACCATCATGTGCTACGACCGCTACGTGTCCATCTGCAAACCCCTGCACTACGGGACCCTCCTGGGCAGCAGAGCTTGTGCCCACATGGCAGCAGCTGCCTGGGCCAGTGCCCTTCTCAATGCTCTCATGCACACAGCCAATACATTTTCCCTTCCCCTCTGCCATGGTAATGCCCTGGGCCAGTTCTTCTGTGAAATCCCCCAGATCCTCAAGCTCTCCTGCTCACACTCCAGCTTCCTCATAGAGATTGGGCTCATTGCTGTAAGTGCCTGTTTAGGTTTTGGCTGTTTTGTGTTCATGGTTTTCTCCTATGTGCAGATCTTCAGGGCTGTGCTGAGGATCCCCTCTGAGCAGGGACGTCACAAAGCCTTTTCCACCTGCCTCCCTCACCTGGCTGTGGTCTCTCTGTCTGTCAGTACTGGCATATTTACCTACCTGAAACCCCCTTCCATCTCCTCCCCATCACTGGATCTGGCACTGTCAATTCTGTACTCGGTGCTGCCTCCAGCCCTGAACCCCCTCATCTACAGCCTGAGGAACCAGGAGCTCAAGGCTGCAGTGTGGAGACTGATGAATGGATGGTTTATGAAACATTAAACTGCTGGCCACATTCTACAAATGATTTTTAATAAAACTCATCCTTGATACTTCTTGTTGGTTTGGTTGTGGTGTATTTTATCCCTTGAATTTTTTTTTTCATATTGTCTACAAAGAGATGTCATTGTTTTTGCAATTTCTCATTTTGTTTCTCTCCACCTTCCCTGTGGCCACAGACTGTGTCAACGAGGGGCTGTGCTCTCAGGGACTTTAAGGAACTGAAGGATGTCCCAGCAGAGTTTTCTGCAGAGATGTCCTTTTATTGACTTTTCTGGGGTTGAAGCAGCAATGTCTGTGTGCAGAGCTGGGGGCAGATAAGGGCTGTCCAAGCAGCTGTGCCCAGCAGCTGCAGCAGCAGCACTTGGTGTTGCCAGTGCTGCTGCCGTGGCCTTGCCCTGGTGCTGCCCTGGTGGCCCTGGTGTTGCTGCAGGGCCTGAGTGCTCTCAGGGCCGGGCACAGCCCTGGGGGTGGCAGTGCCGGGGCTGCAGCAGGGACAGGCCATGGGCACTGCTGGGGGAGCGCTGACGCCTCAGCCCAGGGCCTGGGGGCTGCAGGCTCCTTGCCCAGGCTCTCTCAAGAACACGCCCAGGCAAGTGCTCAGCACAGAAAAGCCCCGTGGGCAGCCCCAGGTTGGCTGTGGGCAGGCTGGGGACAAACAGCATGGCTGGGGCTCTGCAAGGGCCCTGGGGCAGATGGGAAGGAGCAGCAGAGCAGGAACTGACCCACCCCCAGTGCGCTGCACAGCTCAGGGCAGCGTCCCAGAGCGTCCTGATGGAGCTGCCAACAACATCCCCCCTCTGCAGCCCTGGCCTCTCCCCCAGCTCACACAGGTGACCCATCCTTCAGGCACAGACACGGCAGCACTGGCTCAGCAGCCCCTGTTTGCATTGCACACAGCCGGGGGAGCACCCCCATGCTGTTGCTGTGGGACATGAACCTGAGGGAGCACAAATGCCATCAGCCCTGAGGCCAGCAAGGGCTGGGGGACACCAGGGAGACCACTCAGCTTTGTCCTGGCTTCTGCAGTCAGCCAGAAAGTTTGTTCCCATCAGCTGGGAGTTTCCAGTGCCACTGCAGACACTCTTTCTCAGAGCCAGGGCTGCCTGGCAGCCACCCCAAAACTGCCCTGAGCATTTCGTTGGCTTCACCTTTGCTTTCTTTACACCTCCTGCTACAAATTTCTTCTAATTTCCCTCCCCAGGGGGCCTAGAACCTGACACAGCCCATGAGATGCTACCCAACCAGTGCCCCCAAGTGCAGTGGAAGAATCACTGCCGTAGTCCTGCTGGCCACATTATTCCTGATCCATGTCAGGATCCTTTGGCCTTCTTGCCCACCTGGGCACACTGCTGGCTCATGTCCAGCCTGCTGTCCCTCAGTCCCTGCAGGTCCCTTTCTGCCTAGCTGCTCTCCAGCCACGCTGTCCCCAGCCTGTAGTGCTGCAGGGGTTGTTGCGGCCCAAGTGCAGGGTCCAGCACTTGGACTTGTTAAACATCACCTTGTTGGATTTGGACCCTGGATCGAGCCTGTCCAGGGCCCTTTGCGAGCTCTTCTACCCTCCAGCATATCCACACTCACACCCAGCTTGGTGTCATCTGCAAATTTGCTGATGGTGAACTCAGTCCCCACATGCAGCTCATCAGTGCAGATACTGAAATCCATGCTGGCTGGCTCTGATCCCACAGCCATCCTGTGGGTGCCCTGCAATGGCACTCAAGGTGATCTGTTCCATAACCTTGCCAAGCACCCAGGTCAGGCTGACAGGCCTGGAGTTCCCCAGATCTTCCTTCCAGCCCTTTCTTGGGAATGGGCTCACACTGGAACCTCCAGTCCTCTGGGATCTCCCTACTGAGCCAGGACTGATGGTAAATGATGGAGAGCAGCTTGTGGAGCTCATCCACCAGCTCCCTCATCCCACTAGGATGGATCCCATGTAGTTTGAGAGACATTTGTGAGCATCTGAGTGGCTCAGCTGGTCACCAACTGCTTCCTCCTGAATTACAGGGGCTGTTCTGCTCCCTGTACCCATCTACCAGCTCAGGAGAACACTTGTCCTGAGGACAACCAGTCCTAATATTGAAAGTTGAGAAAAACAAGGTATTAAGTAGCTCAGCATTTTCCTTGTCTTTAGTTTCTATATTCTTCACTGCATCCAATAAAGAGTAGACGTTCTCCTCCCTCCTTTTGCTATACACTTTTTAAAAAAAACTATTTTTTTTTTTTTTACAGAATGGGCCAGGTTAAGTTCTGATTGAGCTTTCACCTCTCTAATTTTCTTTCGCATAATCTAAGGACATCCTTAAACACTTCCTGAGCTGCCAGTCCTTTTTCCCCTGAGTTCCCACAAAATCTCCATGGGCAGCCAGGCCAGTCATTTTCCTCTCTAGCTCATCTTGATAGTGAAGCTCTGGAAAAAGTTAAAGATAGAATCTAAAATGTTAAGCTTTGTGTTTTCCCAGATCAACTGCACCTACGTAAGCAGTATGATAAATTATATAATTGTTAGATGTGATGATTGTTGAGTAATTAAATATAATTATTATATAACCATAAGTACAATAATGAGAAACTATGTTGGAAATTCAGAGGGGGGCTAAATTTATGTATAGAATAGAACAATATATGTTTAGTAATTAACATGAAAGTTATGTAACGATAGAGTATAAAACATGATCATTTAGGATGTATGGTCGGAGTCATATTTGGGTTGAATATACCCCTGGCACCCAGAGCTCTTAAATAAAAAGCACCGCATATAATCCCTCCGTGATTATGTGTTTTGGAATGCTAACAATCTCTTGCCACACTGGGACAGGCTGCTCCTTCCCCCGTAAGATTACTTCGTAAAGCGTGTCCATCCAGCCTTGACCCCTTTGTTTTTAAAAATATCAGTTTTAAAACATCAGTACCTGATGTTTCCTTAAAAACATCAGTACCTGATTTGATACTCCCCAAATCAGCATCCTGAACAGGCCAAAGTCTGCCCTTCCTAATTCCTGGGCAGAGGTTTTGTTGCTGCCCCTCCTTCTTTCACAGAACATTGAAAACTTGGTTATTTCATGGTCACTGTGCCCCAGGCAGCCTCCAAGCCCCATCTGCCACCAGCCCTTCTCTGTTTGTGAACAGCAGGAGACAGAGCTTTCCTTGGCAATGGGAGCGCTACCAAAAATTTGGTGAAATAGAAAACTCCTTAACCCCAGTGTAGCATTAAGAAGCTGCATTCTTTATTCAGCTGGATGCACGAGGGAGAGCTCCTCCCAAAGCCATGCATGCTGAGTACAGGAAAGTTTCTGTTTATTTTCTGTATTTTGCTCACATATTCATTGATTGTCCTGGACTAAAAATACATGTGATAATCATTTCCCCAAAATCATTAACACATTTCCTGTCCCTATTACCCATGTGTTGTTCTGTCCTGGGGTCTCTCTGGTGGTCCCTGGTGGTCGTGGACCCCAATGTTCCCATGGGCCTGGCTGAGCTGGCAGGACACTGAGGCTGCTGAACTTCCAGTTCCCTTCTCACACAATGGGCATTGTGTGGTTTCCACAGGCCTGGGGTTGTGGAGAACAAACCCCAGGTGTGAGCTCAGCTGGTGGAGACAATTCATCATCTGGTAGTATGAGGTCACAGAGTGGGCTATGACATCACAGAGTGGGTTAGGTGAGGTCATTTAAAAGGGATGACATCACAGACAGCCTATGTGAACATCACAGAGCCAGCTGTGACATCACAGGGCAGAGCTCTGACATCACAGAGCAGACTATAACATCACAGAGCAGACTATGACATCAGAGACCAGCTGTGTGACATTAGAGAATGGGCTGTGACATCACAGAGCAGGCAGTGACATCCCAGAGGGGCTGTGTGACATCCCAGCAGGGCTGTGTCAGGTCACTGGGTTGGTCACTCTGCCCCAGCTCCCCCTCACAGTTTCTCCCAACAACTCCAATGCTGTTCATGCCCAGCAGGGTCCCTGTCCCCTGGGATCCCCCTGGCCCACCTGGAGCCACAGCCTCCACCAAAGGATGTCCCACAGATCCACCCCAGAGCCTGACAGGGGACAAGGGGCCAGGGCTGTGTGACCAGGACATTAAGGACTGGGATTATCCAGGTCACTGGGGCCTGGTTTGGGTTCCCCAGGGCAGGAAAGATGTCTGGCAGCTGGAGCAGGGTCTGGGAAGGGCCTCCAAGGTGGGGCTGGAGCCCTTGGGCTGTGAGCAGAGGCTGAGGGAGCTGGGCTGGTCCAGCCTGGAGCAGGGAAGGCTGAGGGGCTCCTCATGCCAGCCTGGCAGTGCCAGCGAGGAGGGGATGGAGAACACAGTGCCAGGCTCTTCACAGGGGGCTGGGGGGAGACAAAAGCCAATGGGTGGAAGGGGAAAGAGGGGAGATCAGCCAGGGCATGAGCAGATGAAATGAGTCAGGCTGGTTTCAGCATTTCGTCAACACCAAGAGCAGCCTGACCTCCCTTCTCCATCCACCACTGATAGATTTGCAAATCAGGAATTGTTTGAGCTGTTCTGTCCTCAGTCCAAGACAAGAATCCTGATACTAGAACTCAATTGTGTTTATATCTATCACAGACCCACACTAGTCAAAAATTAATTTTAATATGCAAATCAGTTGTGAACAGTGGACTCATCAGACATGCTGGGACATTGCACATAGCTCAGAGAAGAGTTTGGAATTGTGTGATTGTTATTTTATGGTGTAATTTTTATTAAGTTATATCCTGTTCAACTGTGGTCTGTTGGCTAGGTCCAGTGTGGGCTGGAGGGAGCTCAGATTGGCACAAGGCTGCTCTGAGTGCCAGCCTTGGATGGGGAAAATGGTGGGGTGGGGGTAGGGACAGAGTCTGATTGATTGTCAGCCATGAAAGGTCCTGATTTTCATACCCAGTCAAACTGCATGAGGAGGTACTTGGATTCAATGTCAATTGGAGATTGCACATTTCAATGAATTACTAGTAAAAAAAAAATTACAGGACCTAAAAAAAATATTTTCTTGCTGTTTTATTAAATTCAGGGTGTTCACATTGAATTGGCTTCTGAAATCCGACTAATTAACCACACATTTGATTTGAACACTTAAATCAAATTATTCCCAGAAGCTTAACTTGTTAAGGTGTTCTGAATGTTAATGAGCCCTGGGACACTGAATTCCTGCACTGAAGAGCTGAAGGCTGAACAAGCCTCTGGAGCAGGAAAATTCAGCAGCAGCCTCCAAGGTGCTCAGGATGTCAGCAGCCCCCAGTGAGGCCATCCCTGCCCAGAGACCGTGGGGGAATGGGCAGACAAGGAGAGCGTCCCTGGGGCTGGGGCAGCACAACTCAGAGGCACCAGCGGCTCCAGCTGGGAAATGGAGTGTGGAATGTGGCTGGGAAAGCCCTGCCTGGGCTGTGCCAAGCAGGACACACAAGCCCTGATTGCCATCCCTGAAATAAATCTCTCACTGAGACATTTGAAAGGAATTACAATTGTTTGTGTACTGTGAGTTGGACTCCCTGGAGAAATACCAACAGGAGATTCTCAGGAGCTCAAAACAACCAAACAGCTTTTACTGGTAACTTTACAAAATCAGAGAAACTTTGGCAAAAGGTTCTTTATGACTTTGTAGTGGTTTTGGTTTGTTAATTCAAGATTTTTCTAATCTTGAGATTTCTTAATAATGGACTTGTGAATGTGGTGGGTTTTATTGTTGGTTAATTATTTATGTATGTATTTTGTTGTAAGATAGGATTACAAGAAAGGTAAAGTAGGCCTAAAATTTAAAACGGGTATAAAGAAAATGTTATTAAAAGTAAATTAAAAAAGAAAAGAGTAGAAAGAATTAAAATAAATTCTTTATTACACTTTTTTTGTCTTTACAACTTTTTACTGACAATTGGAGAAACTAATCTTAAAATTTCTAGTTAGTTTACTATTTCTAGAATAGTCTTTTTTTTAGATTACCTTGAGAGAGAAGTTTTGGTGTTAAGCTTATGGAGATTTTTTTACAAGAGGAAAAAATAAGGCTTTTGTGGTTCTTTATTTGGTCATGGATAGCAGTTACTGGCGGAAGTTAGTTATTGTGAAGTTGTTTTTATTGCTACAAGCTTTTTTACAGTTTGCTGATGGGCCATGTTGACTTATGGGGTATTGTTTAAAAGATGAGTTGTTTAAAGGTAAAATTTTTAATATTTACTTTTGAAATTATTTTTATCTCTGGGAATAGAGATTTTCTCTTGAGGATACTGGACTTTTTTTCCTGTTTAAACTTTTGATGAAATTCCAGTTATTTTAACATTTGTTTATTTTAGTATGGAGGTTTTTGTTTGATAATCTTTTGAAAATATTTTAAATTTTTTTTTTTGTGTTTTAAAGAAAAAGAGTTTTTTCTTTATAGTTTATAGGAGGATTATAGTTTTTAGATTTAGGTAATTTTTCTTCTTTTTTTATTTGGGATTTATTTTCTTCTTTACTGACTTTGATGGTTTCATATTGTTTTTTATATGCTTATATTTTGTTTTTTTCCTACACTCAAGGGAGGATTTATGTTTTGAAAGGACTGACACCTGACCTGCCAGTAAGTTGTGGTGGAAGTTGTGGTTTGGCTGTGTTAGGATTGGTTTTATGGTTTGTTTTTGACTTTTTTTTTGTGTTTAAGTTTTTAGTTGCAGGGTTATTTTTTCTGGGTTGTGGGTTGTAGGAGTTTTTGGTTTGAGTTGTGTTGGAGGAAAGGGACTTGATGGTAAGATTTTAATAGCTGTGGCTAGCTTTGTTTTGGTTGGGGTTTTGTAGCCTCTTTTGTTTTTCTGTTTGGTAGTTGTTGGGGTTTGGTTTGGTTAGAATGGGGCTGATGGGGAGAGGGGCAGCCTGGGGAGGAGGAAAGGGGCTCAGCCCACAGCAGGGTTGCTTGGTTTGGTTTGGTTTGGTTTGGTTTGGTTTGGTTTGGTTTGGTTTGGTTTGGTTTGGTTTGGTTTGGTTTGGTTTGGTTTGGTTTGGTTTGGTTTGGTTTGGTTGAGATGCGGGCCAGGGCCAGGGCTTGCTGCTTCTTTGTTGACTGGAAAAGAAAGAGGAGGGTCCTGGGCTTTTTGTCTTTAACATTTGTGTTTAACAGAGGTGTGTTCAGTATCTTAGTGGTTTAACAGATTGTCAGTTACACAAAAAGTTTTGTATTACTTTATAAAATTCTTCTCATGTCAAACTACGACAGATAATCAATCAACAAAAAACACTTCTGAAAGCATTGACTTGGCCCATTCAACTTCACAAACTCTAAGCCTGTTCAATTTTAAGTTACTCAACATTTCCAGGAGCACAGAAACAGAAGAAGAAGACACAGAAAGAGAGAAAGGCAAAAAAGATCCAGAGAAGCACATACACAGGCACCAGCTCCTGGATTCCAGCACTGGTAAGATGGATATTCCAAGAGGAGGTAGGGCCAAGATGTGTGCTTGCCTTGTGGTCAGCCTTCAATTCCCCTTGGTCATCCTGGGCCCTTCCCCCAGGACCTGGGCTCATTTGGTCCCTCAGGTGCTGGGCTGGGGCTGCAGAGGTGGCTGTGGAGCATTGCCTGTGCTGTGCCAGGGACTGGCAGCCACTGCTGGGCTGGGATAGAGGCTCTGGGGGGATTGGGGTTCCAGGGCAGGGCCGGGCTGGGCTTACAGGGCAGGGCAAGGCTGGACCTGCCCCTTCCTCCGCACATATGAAATGTTTCCAGCCAACAATCTCCTCCAGTCTATCAGAATAGGGAATGTTGGAGGTGAAATCCCAATTCTGGCCATGGGTGCCTAGAGGTGCAGAACAGTTCTTTTCCATAGGAAGGAAAGCACAGAGCCTAATGTTTGTAAGGCAGGTGAGAGACTGACTAGGCCAAGGCCAGCCAGACTTGTCAGGAATGGCAGATTTTGTCTGGGAGCAGTCTTTGGATTTAGGGAATTTTGGAGGTGGAAGCCCAATCTTGGCCATAGGCACCTGGAGAAGCAGGACAGTTCTTTTCCATGGGAAGGAAAGCATGGAGCCTTCCCCAGTGGTTTGAGGACAGATGGGAAGTGACCCTTGTGAAACCCCTGCAAGACAGACTTTTCCTGGCAATTTTCCTATTGGAACAATCACTGGATATAAGGAAATTCAAAGGTGAAATCCCAATTCTGGACATAGGTGCTTGGAGGAGGAGAGATCATTTTCATAGGAAGGAAAACATGGAGCCCCAGTGTTTCAGCAGCAGAAGAGAAGAGACCCTCAACATGCGAAGGTCAGCTGGACCAGTCAGATGGTCCCTGGGAGGCCAAATCAGCCAGAGCTGTTCTGTGTTACCTTGTTTTTATGGGGTCATAAAAACAGTGCCATAATGGTGACTTGTTTCCAAGGGGTCCAGCAGTGTCACAATCGTCCCTAGGTTTCATAAGGCCCTGCAGTATCACAATGGTCTCCATGATTCCATGAGTCCCCTCAGTGTCACAATGGCTCTCTGGTTCCATGAGGGTGTGAAGTGTCTTAATGGTCTCCCCATGGTTTCATGAGGCCCTGCAATGTCATAATGGACCTTTGGCTTCATGGAGTCTCGCAGTGTCACAATGGCCCCTTGGTCCCATGACACCCCAAAGTGTCACAATGGTCTCCATGGTGCCATGAGGCCCCGCAGTGTCACAATGGACCCTTGGTTTGATGGGGTCACATAGTGTCACAATGATCTCTACACTCCATGGAGCTACACAGTGTCAGTACAGTCCCCTTGGTTCCATGAGGCCCAACAATGTCATAGTGCTCTCCATGATTCCATGAGGCCCCACAGTGTCACTATGGTCCCTTGGTCTCACAGGGTCCCCCAGTGTCACAATGGTCCCCTGGTCTCACAGGGCCCCACAGTGTCACAATGGTCCCTTGGTTCCATGGGCCCTGTGCTGCTGCATTCCCCCCTCCCCTTCTCAGGCCGCTCTGCCAGCTGAGAAATGCTCCTTGGGCCTCAGCCTTGGCCAACAGCCCCTGGGCTCAGCTCCTCTGCAGCTCATCACAAACACTGTCTGCTCCAGGCACTGCTGCTGCCCAACCAGCTCCTGGTTTCTGTAGGAGCAGCTCTGGGAACTGTTTTTGTTCCCTCAGTGGCACAACATCCCTGTTCTCACCGTGCCAAAGAAAGCTGTTGGTGCCAAGTGTGGCCAGGATGAACCATTGCTGGGACTGAAGCCCCTCTCTTGGGGCCCTGCAAACAGCGCTCCAAAAGGAGCCCTTGGAGCTCTCCTGGGCCAACGACTCCGTCTGAGTGGGGCCTCTCCCAGCCGGGAACTCTCCCATTTGCTGCACTCGGGGATCCTGAACAACCACAGAGCCTGGGCCGATCCCCCCACTCCTCCAGGCTCAGCCCTTCACCTGCTGGGGAGATGCCAAAGGATCCACAGTGAGCATTTCCTGCCCTCAGGGGAATTGCTCACAGGTGCCTTGCACTGATTCTTTGTGTCTGTGTGCACACAGGAGCGCCTGTGCTGGGGAAATGTGGCAGAAATGCTGCTCTCTGAGGGCTTGGAGTGCCTTGGATAGCTGAGTCAGTCAGATATCCAGATATCAGTAAGTAAGGTTAAGTCACAAGGTCTAAGCTAAATTAAATGCTGCTAAGAGTTGTTCTTTTGCTAAATTGTTACATTTTATTTAAGTTATTGGTTAAATTAAATATTGTTAAGTGTTATTCCTCTTTTAAATTGCTACCTCATAGGTTATAAGTAAGGTTAAAAAGTGTTAAGTACTGTTGTTTTGCTAAACTTTGATGTTTAAGGTAATGGTCACATTTAAGGTGTAATTTAAGTCCTGTTAAGTGTGAGGCCTGTTAAGCCTTTAGGCCATATTCCTTTTATCCTTACCCTCACTTGTGTCACACACACACACACAGGGATATTTCTCAGTTCATTTCTGGTTTGATTGCCTGGATTCTGTTTGTTTTTTTTGTTGCTTTGTTTCCCTGCTGTGCCTGAAGTGTCCAGTCAGGAGCAGAGTGGCTCTTGCCAAGGAACTTTGTGCTGCTGTCCCTTAATATTAAATCTGTTTTTTGTTGATCCCTTGCCGGGGATTCTTTCAGCGCTCCCAAGCCCTCGTTGGTAACAGGGTGAAGGAGCCCTGGCCCAGGCTCTGGCCCTGGGGGACACGGGGATGCTGCCAGGGGGTCCCTGTCCCCCTGTGCCACCCCCAGGGCCCCGTCCCCCCGTCCCCGTGTCAGGCTCTGGGGTCGATCTCGTGGAACATCCTCTGGGGGAGGCTGCAGCGCCGGGGGCGGGGGGACCCGGGGAGACAGGGGACCCCACTGTGCACGAGCAGGGTTGGACTGCTCTGGGGGGAACTGTGAGGGGGGCCGGGGCAGAGTGACCTCCCCAGTGCCCTCACACAACCCCTGTGATGTGACACAGCCCCTGTGATGTCACACAGCCCCTGTGATGTCACACTGCCCCTGTGATGTCACACAACCCCTGTGATGTCACACTGCCCCTTTGATATCACACAGCCTTCTGTGATGCCACACAACCCCTGTGATGTCACACTGACCCTGTGATGTCACAGGGCCAACTCTATGTCACCCTGTAATTTCATACAGCAGTGCTGTGACATCACAGATAACTGATGTCACAAAGTCACCCTGTGATGTCACAATCTGTTCTGTGATGTCATAGCCTCCTCTATGATGTTACACAGCCACCAGGTGATGTCACAACCCACTCTCTGATGCCTCAGAGCCACCCTCTATGATGGCACACTCTGCTCTATGGCCTCACATCCTGGTCTGTAATATCACAGCCAGCTCTGTGATGTCACCACCAGCTCTGTGGTGTCACAGAACCCGCAAGAACCCTCAAGAACTCAGTTCCATTGAAACACTGAAGTTTCTTGTACTTTGAAGAGATCCCTGTCAGGGACACGACTGAGAAAGTGTCCCCAGGCCCCAGGCAGAGCAGAGAACTGGAGGTAGTGATGACAGGTGGGGACAAAGAGAAGCCAAGTCTTGGTGCCCTGGGGCACAGCAGGGTCTGTGCCACCAAGGGCTGTGAGTAGACACCTTGTCCTGAGGCCCTTGGGCCTCCTGGCACAGCCCCAGCCAGGCTGGGCACTGTTAGCCCCTTGTCCTGCCCTCAGCATCCTCCCCTAGCCCACATCCCAGGGGCCTCAATTAATGCTTTGAGACACTCAATGTGTTGAAGGTACTTTGGATTTTCCTTCCCACACTGAGTGTCTGAGAGGTTTCTGTGCCATCCTAGCCACCAATTCTCTCCTCCAAGGAGTCCATGAGGAGCCTGTGTTGGAGAGGGACCTCAGTGGGAGCCATGAATGCCTGGAGACACTTTGGGTGTTTCCTCTGCCTTTGACTCCTGGCAAGGTTTGTGCAATCTCCTCCCAGGCCCTGATGTTCAAGGGCTCACTCCAAATGCACAGTGAGGCTCATGAGGATCAAGCACGTCCTGACAAACCCTGGCTCTGCCTTGATTTCCCTCTGCTCCAGTGTAGTTGATTAGGAGGTCTTCCTTTGACAGTTATGAAGAAATAGTTCAAAGAGCTTCCAGGAAATATGTAGTCCTATTTTAAAGGGTGTCTTTTATTGCTGTTCTTATTACACAAGAGATGATTGCAGCATTCAGTGACTGATATTGATGCAGGGACTCTACTAAGGAGGTCTGGCCTGCTCACAGAAGCTGTGCCTTGAGCTCTGAGCCAGTGTGGACAACCTCGCTCCACATTCCTCAAGCCCATCGTGTCTGTCCTCACTCCCCTGGGACCTGCTTTGCTTGGAGAAGTGGCTGCACACAGCCAAAGAGGGATTTTCCTTCATTTGTTTTTGAAGCAATCTAAAACTCCTGAGTTTCCCCATTGCAAACAGACATCCTCCTCAAGTGTGTGTCAAGCCCAAGGTGCCACCCAGAGCACTCCAGACCTGTCCCGGGCCAGCTGTGAGGGTGCATCATCATCCCAACATGCAGTGGTGCCATTGCAAGGGACTGTTGCCATGGACACTGCAAGGACCCCACTGCTGGGTTTGGGTGCCATGGCAACCCCCATCAGTTCAGGTTTCCCTGGAAACCAGCCCAAGGAGCCATTTCTGCAGCCAGGTTCCATGACCACTTGCCTGCAGAGCTATTGCTGCCCTCGGCTGCCATGGCAACCCTGAGGACAAAGTGGTGCCAGGGCTGTTCCAGGTACCATTGCAGTGACACTTGTTGGTGCCATAGCAATGGCCATGGGGACCCGTTCCTTGGTTTGGTGCCATGGCAACCAATGCCCGGAGCCGTTGTGATGGTTGGTGGCCATGGAAAGCTGCCCTGGGCCCGTGCTCAGGGCTGGTGTCAGTGCCCAGAGCCAGAGGGGTTCCCTTGCTGGGGGCTGTGCCATGGCCACCTGCCCTGTGCCGCGCTGGCCGCTCTGGCACCAGGAACCAGCAGCCACCGGCACTGCCAGGGCCAAAGGCCAGGTCAGCCAGACAGAAAGGGGCAGGGCTGGGCACTGTTTCCATGGCAACCGGCACTGAGGGGACACCTGGGTCACCTGGCCTGGCAGTTGCCATGGAAACCCCTGGCAGGGACTGAGGGCACAGCCCCTGGCACTGAGACACTGCTGGGCCGGGTGCTGAGCACAGGGCTGGGCACGCAGAGATGGTTTTGTTCTTGCTGAGCTGCAGCACAGCCAAGGCCTGTCCTGCCCCTCGTCAGCCACGCTGGGGAGGGGCTGGGGCTGCGGGGGAGCTGGGCAGGGGACACAGCCAGGACAGGGGACGCCAACTGACCCGGGCACACCCCAGACCAGAGCACATCATGCTCAGGGTGTGAAGGGGGAAATTTTGGAGGGAGGGCTTTTGCCTTGCCAGGGAACACTTAGGCAAGAGGGGGCCCTGTGTCCCCAGTGGGCAGGGTCACTACCAAAGACACAGACACCAACTGAAGGAATTGTGTCATTTATATCATGCACAGTTGCAAAGAATTACAAAAGGATAAGCTCAGCAATCCATCATAACTCATCATTACATTTTGATGACCAATCCCTTGGTGAAACACTGGAGGGGTTTGTGACAGACAAAGATTCTGGCTGACTTTCAAGGTACACCTTACAGACATCAGCAGTACTTTAGTGACAACGTTCTTCATTCTTTTTTCTCAATCCCATTGGAGTTAGGAACAAGAATTCTGTTGCCCATGGAGCTGGCACCTTTTTAATTCCAGAATAATGCCCCGAGGCCCTTTGTTGTTCAGCTTTCCCATGCTGTCTGTGGCTAACAAGGCTTGGGGGGCCCTTTCCCCTCTGGCTGGAAGGGGCCGGGTCCCAGTCCCTGAGGGGCACCCAGCCTCCTGGACGGAATTCCTGTGCAAGTCCCTCAGTGTCACAGCAGCCTTCCCATGGAGCCCCATGGATCAGAGCATTTTCCACAGGGGCCCTTGGGGCAAACAGGGAGATTTGGTCTGGCAGGATGTGTAAAACAATCTCCTGTCAGATCTACTTGTTCTCACACAGAATCCCTGGCTGCAGGGACACATTCCCATTGTTCCTGCCCAGGGTTCAGGACTCAGAGTTGTCTTTCCCAGGAGCTGCTCCTTCAGCTGCCTCGGAAGGGCCTTTTGGCCTCTGGACCCACAATCTGGCTCCATTATCAGGGCTGCTGGATCCAAACCCTTTATCTCTACAAACGGTGGTGACTGGAGGTGCATCTCCTTTTAGCAAAATCGTTCTTAAAATTGCAAGATCAGTAATTGTGCTACCCTGTCATGGGGTTGAATAATCCAATCCTGGTCACTATAGTTTAACAGAATTACTGTAATTTCTCCTTGATATTCTGCATCGATTCCTCCTGCCATGACAGGAACACTTTGCAAGGCCAAGCTCCAAGGGAGCAGTTACCAAAGCAAAGTGTCCTGGAGGAATCTGAATTCCTGTTTCAGGATTGATAGCTCTCATTTGCTTTGAATTTATCCTAATGAATTCCAATGCATGAAGGCCCAGCCCTGCAGCCTCTGGGCTGGCCCTGCCAGGGGCCATCACAGCCAGAACAATTTCCCAGGCAGCCCAAGTCTCACTGCCCATGGCTGGATTTGCAAATTGGGGGCAGCTGTGCACAGCCAGGGGGTTCCATTTCCCCCGTGGGCCATTGTGAAGGGCATGGAGCACATCTGGGACATGGGTTCTCCATGGGCAAAGGTTCCATCTCCTCATTTTTCACACTGCTCTTTAAACAACCTGTTCAACCAGTCCTGTAGCTTGTGCATAGTTTGGTACATGAAACACCCTGCAGGCTTAATCACTGTTCATAGGAACAAACAAAGCACTCTGCATCACAGAATCAGCATACCCTGTAAAAATAGCCAATTTCCTCCCTTCCTCCTTTTTCATTGTATACAATCTCACAAAGTTGGCCACTGACATTAGGGTCCTGGCCAATCCTGTTCTGCAGGGTATTTAGTGTTACATCCCTCAGCAACCAAAACTACCAAATTAGCATTGTCAGCACTACTTCACATTATGATAATTTTACATGTAGACAGTGATAGAGAAATATAGATATAAATTGATATGGACATATATAAAAGATAAATATATATATTAAGGTATTATTATCCTATAAATATATATATATAGTTATTTATTATATTAATATTTCACTTGCACAAATGCATCTGAGCTCCAGATTAGAACCTTCTTCTGTTGCTCCATGTGGGAGCATTCCAACAATAATTGTTCTTTCTGAAGGTGCTGTGTCCAATGGACTCTTAACAAATTCATCTTTGTCTGCCCAAACCCACAAGGTCTTTTCCTTTTCCATTTGCAATTTTCGGATGCATTTGAAGCCATCCAGGGGTGCAGCTTCTTTTACCCGACTGCCCCACTGCTCACACGGGGCTCCGACCTCAGCCCACTCCAGAGCCAGGGAACTCCAGGGAAGGGCTTCCCAGCTGGGAAATTCTGATGGGACTGATTCCTCACATTTACATTGAACAAGTGACATTTTGTTGGGATCTGGCCAGACTGTGCCAGTTTTGTTTTGCCAGAGGGCAGGGTCAGCACCAAAGACACAGACTCCAAGTGAAGGAATCAGTGTCATTTCCTGCAGCTCCAAGCAGCAAAGAATCACAAAAGGAGCAGCTCAGCAATGTACCCAACCATCCCCACCATAGATTGCAGCAGTGATTAACAAAGATCCAGCAGCATTTACCCTCAGCCTTTACCATCCCCCAGACCGACACAGCAGCTGGGGAAGCTGTCACAGCCAAGGGCTGCAGAGCCACTCCAGGGCACTGGGAATCCCTGCAGGTGCCTCCAGCCCCAGGAGAGGCTCCAACCCCGCTGGGAGAGGGCCCAGCTCTGACAGTGCTGAATGAACAAACTGACAGCACTGCTGGTGTGGCAACATCTGGTTTCATCCTCCTCTGGGGTCCCTCCCAAAGCCTGCCCAGGGTTCAAAGAGGAACCAAGGGAGCTGACTTAGACCATACAGCCTCAAATAAGGCCAGATGTCAGATTTCATGGCCTTGTCTGGCTTCTAAATACACAAAGGTCAATACATGTCTCACTAATGAGTGGCTACATCTATTACAGGGCCTAATGACCATGCATATTTCATTAGGGAGCAGATACAAAGATAACCTTTGCTTGGAAGGTTCATCCAGAGGCCACCTTTGGCTCAGGGCCTGCTGTCCAGGCCTCACTCAGGGCTGGTGTCCAGGCCTTGGCACTTCAGGGACGTGCTTTAGTGCTGGGCTTGGCACTGCTGGGTGAGCGGCTGCTGGGGTGAGCTCAGAGGGCTTTTCCAACAGAAAGGATTCTGTGATTCCATGATTATATCCACTGCATTCAGCTGGGGCTATTTTAACAGCATTCCTTTGCTCCAAAAGTTCCCTCTTGCCCAGCTCCTGTGGCCTGAGGCTTCAGCTCCTTCAGCTCCTGGTGCTGAGCTGCTCATGCTGAACGAGACGGCTTGGAGAGAAGAACACAGTCCACGCAATTCCTTCTGGGACACGGAGAGGGGAGGCTGTGCAAGCAGGAGCATTGTTTGCTGTGGCCTCCTCTCTGCCCTTCACGCCTTTCAGCACTTTGAACCAGCCAAGAGCTTTCTCCAAGAGTGCAATGGAGCAGCTGTTCCTGCTTCCGGGCCTGGCTCTCTCCAGTCTCTGCCCTTGCCTGGTTCTGTCCCTCGTGCTGTGCCCTCTGTTCCCCCAGGGCTCGCAGGCTGCTGCCCAGGACTGTGGCACTGGCACAGATCCAGTGCTCCAGAGCCTCCTTTCTGTGCCCTTGCAGCTGCCTGGGCACAGCAGCCTTTTCCATCTGGAAGCTCCCCATGCACAGGGTGTGCCCAGCTCCGTTCCTTGCACAGCCTCCAGGAGCCCAGGGCTGCCATCTCCAGTCCCTGCTGGCACTGGGGGCTCCCAGGTGCCTCAGGCTGCTGTGACACCGCTGCACACGGGAGGCAAGAGGGGCAGGGGCTGTGCTCAAAGTCAGCTCCATCTGCTGCTGCTGCTGCTGCTGCTGCTGCTGTGGGGTCATTTGTGCAGCCCTGTCTGCCCAGAGTCAGGGATCAGATCCTGCCAGTCTCTTCCAGCCCTGGCTGCTCAGAGTTTGGGCCTTGGAGCCTCAGGTGGCCAAAGGCAGCTGCTGCTGGTGCCTCTGTGTGCCCGTGTTCAGCAGTGCTGCTCCATCAGTCTGTGCCCAGCAACGGGGAAAAGCCTCAGCCCTGCAGGGCCAGGAGCTGCCGGGCTCTGCCTGAGCAGCTCAGCCAGCAGGAAGGGAGCTGCTCCACACGGGAACCAGGAGCAACGGACATTCCTTTGATAGGACATGTTTTCTATTGAAAGGAAAAAATAGGAAAAAAGAAAAAATTAGGTTAATTGTAAAAGATAAGAATAAAATCCAAGTTTTAGTGAAAAAACATAACATAATGTTAGTGAAAAAACCAAAACATAAATGCAAAGTTACATTCTTTGCATTAAGAAGTAAATGATCTTTTGAAAAAGAGAACTCAGTTATTTCCATTGAAAATGTTCTGATGGCATGGATCCACCTTGCTGACCTCAGCAACCTCTTAAAAGATTTTGGGCTTTGTTTCCAACATTGGTATTTGAAACTGTGGTCGAAGCAAGAGGAAATTGCTTTGTGCCCTTCCAGCTCCAAGCAGGACTGGGAATGGAAACTAAAGCCCAAATCCCTTAGATGACCTTCCTTCTCAGCCTGGGAATGAGCTGCACATTCCCTTTGAAACTGTCAGGGATTTCAAAGAGAAACTAAGTCCCACTTACGGCTTTTTGCTCTGGTTTGGCAGTGCAGAAGGGCAATTCTCCATCCACCAGCTCCAGACTGCACTGCCTCAGGAGCACGGCCCACTCGCCAGCTTTGGCCCACTCATGGCACTGCTAGAGGAGGAAGAAAGTGCAGTTGCACAATTCCAGCTAATCAAGAAGGAAGAATGGGACAGACAAAGAATCCTGGGGAGATCCAGGCGTTCAGCCGGGACTGTGGAGAGTTTGGGTCCTTGCCAGTTGGATGTGTGTCCCCAGCTGCAATCTCTGGGCCTGCAGCAGAGTCTCACTCACCTGCCAAAGCAGAAAGCTCAGGCGCTGTGCTCGCAACGGGCTTGTCTGATGCAGAGCTGTCAGAGCAATGTGAGGGCAGAGCCAGCCCAGCTGGGCCCAGGGCTGAGCCCAGCAGAGCCCTGGCAGAGCCCAGAGCAGCCTCAGCACCCGCAGAGCACGGCTGCAAGGAGAGAAAGCAGAAAGCGCCCGTCAGCTGAGGGCTCCTGTCCCCTTGTGCCAAGGCCTGCGGTGCCCAGGCCATGCTGATTGTGCCCAGAGCTGTGCCCAGAGCTGCCCATCCCTGCTGCCTTTGGCAGCAGAGCAGGAGGGCAGCACATGTGCCCAGCCTGCAGCCAGCCACGGCACATCCAGCCCTCAGCAGCTGCCCAGAGCAGGATGCTCCTGTGCTCGCTGCCAGCTCCCAAAAGCTCTGATCCCACCATGCCAAGCACACAGGGACCCACCTCACGCCAGCCACATCTGCAAGAAAAGCTGCTCCCAAACCATGGCCTCTGCCTTCTCCAAGGGCACGGCCCATCCACGCCACAGCTGCTCCCCAGCACTTCCCCATCCACACTGGACCACCTGGAACGCTTCCTCTGGAAAAACAAACAACACATTATTGAAAAGAGATTAGATGCAAAAAGGGAAAACAAGGAAAAATGGAAAAACTCTTATCTCTGTCAGAGCCTTGAGGAAGGCCCAACTCCTACATGGTAGGGAAAAACCCAGCCATGGCTGAGGAAAGCCCACATTTTCTCTCTTCCCCCCTGCACTGCCCCCCAAAATCACGGTGATCCCAAAGCAAACAAGGGCTGCTTGTGGCCTCTGACAGCCCATTGCTCAGGGCTTGCCAGCGCCCCAGCCCCTCAGGGGCTGCCCCAGCCCGGCCAAGCTGCCCGGCAGCAGCGCCGCAGCCCCACAGCAGCTCCAGAGCAGCCCCATCCAGAGGCACCTGGGAGCCCTCAGCAAGGCAGCCAGCAGCACCCGGGCAGGAGGATACAGAGGGTGGTTCCTTCCTGGCACAGGGCTTGTGGCCATCTCCAGGCACCGCTCTGGCAGGGATCCCCGCAGCCCCGGCCCCTGCCCAGCCGCTCTGTGGGCAGCACAAAGGCTTCAGCAGAACCATCACAGGACAAGGGGCTTCTGGCCATTTCCCTTTACCCACTGCACGCCTGGGCAGCTGGCTGAGCGCAAGCACCCTTTTCCCCCTTCAGGGCCTCACTACCCCTCAGCCTGCTTTGGTGCTGAGCACAAGCTCCCTTTTCACCCTTTCCTGCCTCTTGCCCTGCAGACCCTGGGCATCAAAGAAAAGCTCCTGGCAGTCTGTGTATCATAACACATTCTAGAATTGAGTTATTTACAATAATCTATAATATATACAAATATATATATAATGAAATATACTCTATATTATTTATTTACAATCTAGATAAAAAATGGAAAAGAAGAAAAGAAAAATCTTCAAGAAAAGGAAAATTACCCCTGGCTCAGGTTGCCCCAGCAAAGACAGCCTCCCAGATCAGCTCCCCTCCTCAGTCATCCGGCAGTGCAGCAGCCAAGCCCCGGCAGGCGAGGCCGAGTCCGCCATGCCCTGCGCAGCTGATTGTGCAGCCTCCAGATGGTGGAATATCGCCCACGCTGTATTGCCCGGAGGACATGCAGTGTTTCAAGTGCCAGCTGCGACACGGCACTGCTCGTGTCCTCTGTCAGGGGGTCCAGGGCTGCAAGAGAGGGAGACAGAGGCACGGTCAGAGCCGGATCTGTGGGGAGCCCAGGAGAGCCCTTTGCCAGGGCCATCCCAGCCGGGTCTTGCCATGGCCAGGAGGGAGCAGGGAGCAAGGGGATCAGCCCGAAGCTGCTGGCCACCAATGGCCCACGTGGCCCTGAAACCTCCGTGTACTCTGCCCACGGGAGCAGAGCCCTCTGCAGCTGGGGCAGGGCTTGCAGCTCCCCTCGGCAGCCCCCGCTGTCAGCCCGCTGCCCTCACTCACCAGTGCAGATCAGCTGCAGCTCTTGCTGCTGCCCCCTCAGGCGCCGCCCGGCCATGCCTGTGAACACAGAGCCTGTCACGGCCCCAGCGGCACAGCTCCCTGCCAGCGGCGCTGCCGGCGCTGTGGCCACACGGGCTGCTGGCCCGGCAGGGCTCAGCCCGGCCCTTGCCGCACGCTGCCGCCCCAGGGCACGGCTGCCAGAGGGCGGCAGCAGCAATGCCCAGGCCAGGCGGGGCTCCACGGCGCCCGAGGGCATGGCTGGCGCTGCCGGGGCAGCAGGCGGAGCTGGGGCCGAGCTGCGGCGGGCCGGGGAGGGGAGGGGCAGCCCGGGCTCGGGACTCACCCATGAACCTGATGGCCGCCTCTCGCAGGGACTCCTGTGGACTCTGCAGGTAGGGCAGGGCCCGGCGCAGGTGCTCGGCCGCTCGGCTCCTGTCCTCTGCCAGCTGCAGAGAGCGGCAGGAGGGAAGGGTTGGCGCGGGCTCAGCCCCTGGGCCGGGCGCTGCCTGCGCCCAGCCCCGGCCTCCCCTGCCCGCGCAGCCCTGGGGCGCGGCCAGCAGCCGCTGGCCAAGGGCTCCCGAGGGGAGGGGGCAGAGGGCCGGCTGCTGCCTGGGGAGCCACGGTGCTGCCCCGCAGCCCCGCCGGGCCAGGGCTCCATGGGCACCTGGCTCGGGCCCACGGGAGCCTGGAGAAGAGCCCGCGGGGCCTCTGCGTGCAGCACCGGGCAGGGGCACAGCTGCCAGCCCCGCACACTGAGCACCGCGCTTGGGGGGCTTCTCCAGAGTGAGGCTGGGGCTTGCAGGCCCTCCTTACCAGGAGCTCAGTGAACTTTGAGAGTTTCTCTTTCTTCACAGTTTTTTCAAGAGCTTTCCTTTTCAGGAACTTGACCGCACAAAGCAGCGTTTCCCGAGAAGTCTGGAGAGCAGCAGAGATGCGGAGATGGCCCCAGAGCCCAAGGCACAGGAGCTGCAGCCTGGAGGAGGCTGCAGTCCAACAGGCGCAGGGCAGGAGGCAGCCGAGCCCCCTGCCAGGGGGACAGCAGCAGCCCACGAGTCCTCACCTCTGCCACACGCAGATTCTCATTATGGCAGTGGAAGAGCAGTGGGAGCAGGCTCTCACACACTTGTGTCATCAGGGGCGTTTTTCCTTCTTCTTCTACAGCAGACATCAAGTTTTGAAAGACAGTCATGGAGAGCTGCTGCACCTGGCTGTCACCCTGTAGAACAGGAAGGCAGCAAGAGCTCAGCAGCAGCTGATTCTGGTCCACATTGGCACAGGCCTGCATCTCCACGGGGCACCCAAGTGTGCAGGCAGCAGCCAGTGTCCGTGGCTGGGGGCACAGAGCCTTACGTGGTCAAAGAGTGGCAGGAACACCTTAGCCAGCTGCAGGGCCATGGGGCTGGGTATTGGGGCACCGTTATCCAGGAACAGATAGTCCAGTAGCATGGTGGTCACCCTGACCTGCGGGAGCTCCACGAGCCCTTCAGTCAGGCCCCGCATTCTTTCGGCCTGCGTGGAAGGCAAGTTTGTGAAAGGCCACCCTGCTGCCGCAGGGCCCAGAGGCCAAAGGCCTGTCCTGAAGCACTGGGGCAGCTGAAGCGGGAGGCAGGAGAGCTGGGAGCAGCTGCCCCAGCGCCCAAAGCCCAGGCAGGGCCAAGCGACTGCGTTGCCCAGCCCCACGCTGCCTGCACGGCTTCAGCCACTGCCCCCTTCTCACCAGCGGGGAATGGTCCCTGCGCGGGAGGAGGGCCCTGAGCAGCTGGCTGCCAATGTCTGCACGCTCCCTCCGCAGCTCCCATGACAAGACATCCATGATGCTGTCCCTGCAGTCCCTCAAGTCCAGGCACTCGAGGACCTGCAAGGCACAGGGCAGTGACGGGGGAGCCGGCCGGCAGGAGCCCGGAGCCGCACGGGGCTGGGCCCAGGCAGCAGCGCAGGGCACGGGCACCGTCCCAGGCGTCTGAGAGGGCAGAGAGCTGGGAGGCAGCTCAGCCAGGTCATGCTGGCCTTCAGGCTCACCTCCGCAAGGAATGCCAGGGCAGGGAAATCCCAGTATGGCATCTCTTCACTGAGCATGTCAAGGAGGCAGCATAAGATGCTTTTACACAAGGGCCTGGATGCATGGCGCATCTCCCTGCAAGGCAGAAAATGGCATTAAGATCCTGAGCCGGGGGGCGGTGGGGGGAAGCCTCTCCCAGCACTGACTCACACGGTTCTTGTCTTTCCCCACCACCCACTGCCAGGGGACCTGGGCCCTTTGAGATGTGGCTGCTCCTAGGCAGCCTCTTTTCCCAGCCTTTACCAGTCTGTTTGGCTGTCCCTCGTCCCTTTGGCCCCAGCCACGGGGACTGTGTGGGACAGCCCAGGCACGGGGCACAAATGCCAGGAGCAATGGGGAGAAGGGGGGTCTCACCGGGCCAGCAGAGCCACGGCAGAATGGTGGGTATCAAGGCAGAGCAGCGTGTCCCAGCCATGCTTGCCTTCCATTGACACCACCACCTGCTCACACTGGAGAAGGCAGAGCAGAGACTGCAGGGTCTGCACTGCAAACCTGTGGGCAGAGAGCAAAGCCCAGGTCACACTGGCAGCACTGGCTCCTTCACAGGCCACGTGGCAGGGACAGGAGGAGTGGCATGGAGCACCTGTTGGGGCTGGTGGCAAGGCCGTGCTCTTCCTGGCATTTTTTCCAGAAGGTATCCACCTCCTCTGGCATCTCTTCTGTGCTGAAGAACACTTGGAAGAGCAGATGCACAAACAGGTGGGGGAAATACAGCATCACTACACGTGGGACACGGGGCTCCTGGAGGATCTTCCACATCACCACGGTTGCCTGCAAGGGACAAAGCCCCCCGAGACAGCGCTCAGTGCCTAGGTGTCTGTGTGGCAGAGCCTGAGCAGGGCAGGGAGAGGCTCAGAGAGATGCAGGGGGAGCACGGGGCCTGGTGGGCCTGAAGCTGCCACTGGGGCAGGTTTCAGGCCAGCGCCTGAGGCAGGGAGATGCAGTGGGGGAAGGAGGAAGGAGAGCTGCTGGAGAGGCAGCCTTGGGGCCAGCAAAGGCCAGTGTCAGAAACTCACAGCCAGGCCAAAGACACCCGTTTTGTCCCTATCGGAGGTGCACATGCTGCACTCTGGCCAGCTCCCCAGCACATCCAGGAGTATCAGCTGCACTGGCTCTGCAGTCCTGGGCGAGCACATGATGGTCTTCCACATGGTGATGGCAGCTCTGCAGGGTTAGAGCTCTGTCTCAGGGCGGGTCTCAGACACAGCACCGTGGCCTGGGCATCCCTAGGGGCCCGGGCTGACCACCGGCTCTGCCTCTGCCCACTGGCCCTTGCCAGCAGCAGCCAGGCAGCCCAGCCCTGTGGGGACAGAGCCCTGAGGGGCGGCAAGGGAGCATGGCAGCAGGCTTGGGGGCTGATGTACCAGGGCTAGGAAAGGCAGCAGCCAGAGGGCCCTGGAACTCTCTGTTGGTCACACACCTGGGCCAGGCGGTACAGGGTGATGGGCTGGGGAGGCCTGAGCCCTCTGGGCAGGTGGGGCCCATACCTGTCACAGGACGGGGCCACACGCAGGAGCGTCACCACTGCGTCATCTGGGTGTGCTCTGGTGAGATTCAGCAGGGCCTTGTCCAGTCTCTGCTCGGCAGAATCATTGGCCACAAGCCACTGGTGGATGTACCTCACCATGGCGGGCACCTGGAGAAGGCAGGGGAGACTTGGAAAGCTGCCAGAGGGAGTCATGTGCCCAGCTGCCCCAGAAAAGTACTTCCCTTGCCTCCACACTGCCATGGCCTCAAGGCTTACAGTAAGCAGCAGGTGTGGCTTGGGAGGCCAAGCAATTGTTGGGAGGATGGAAGTCAGGCCAAAGGCTGCTTACTTGCTTTGCACGGGAAGGACCCTCCTCCACAAGCATATCCAGCAGGGCAGCACTGGTGTTGGTTTTGAAGATGGGAGGGTATGCTCTGAGCACAGTGCCCATGACGCTGGTCTCTTCCTCCCGAATCCTCTTCATGAATTTGCCAACCATCTGTAGCAGAAGGGCAAGAAGCCGGGGATGTTGCATGGAGTGCTGCACACACGGTGCTGGGCTGAGCAGGGACAACAAGCCCAGCCCAGGTGGGGGTGGCTGCAGGTACCTGCGCTGTGCTGCGGAAGAGGCCACGGGTGCGTTCCTGCTCCTGTGTGCGCTCCAGGGCTGCATCTGGCAAAGAGCGAGCGCAGCCAGAGCTGAGGGGCTGCAGGAGAGGCCGGAGAACACAGCCCAGCCCTGCGCTACCCCGGCAGGGAGAGCCCCGGGATGCTCCAGGGCGATGGAGCACGGCCCCTGCAGGGTGTACCCCCGGCCCCTCTTCCGTCCTGTCCGTGGGCATTTCCCCAGGGGATGGGGCCAAGTTGGCTGCAGGCTCCAGCCCTGCAGCCCAGCTCTGCCACTCACCCTCCTGCGGTGGAATGAACGGCACCACCTCTTCAATCTCCTGCGCTGGGGTAGCTCCAGGGCCTTCTTCCTCCTCCTTCTCCACCCAGGCCAACTTGGGCGCTCTCGGGGCTCTCTGCTCCAAGGCTGTGCCTGGAGCGCGCCCCAGCAGCGAGCCCAGCCGGTGCCGCTCCTGCAGGGCCTCCTGCGCCTCACCTGCGGGCGGGACGCGGCGGTCAGCGCTCGGCCCGGGGCCAGCAACGGCCCCCGAGCGCCCCTCACCCGCCCCGGGCCGGCCATGCCCCGGCGTTCCATCTTCGGAACGCGCCACGGGAGGCTCGGGGCCGGCGGCCGCGCTGCCGAGCGGCGGAGCTCGGGCCGGGGAAGCCGCAGCGGAGGCGGCGGGAGCGGCCGCGCCGCCTGTGTCCTCCGCGGGCCCCGGGAGGAGCCGGGGCCGGGGCCGGGGCCGGGACTGGAGCCTGCCTCGGGGCCGGGGCCGGGCTCGGGCCAGGCGGAGCCGAAGGGCGGCGGTGCCGCCCCGGCCCCCGGCACCGATGCCCGCCCAGCAGCGCCACCGCCAGCACGGCCAGAGCCGGGCGGAGGCGAGACCGCGGCGGGACGGCCGGGGCCGGGCACGGGGCAGCCCCGCCCGGGGCCGGGGGCGGGCCGGGGGCATGGCCCGGCCCATGACGGGGAGAGGGAGGCGGGGAGAGGGGAGGGACGCCGGGCAAGGGACCCCGAGAGAAGGGTGCCCGACAGAGGGAAAGGGAGAGAGAGAAAGAAAGAGAATAAGAGAAAGAAAGAGAGAAAACGAATCTGTTTTTGCTGCTTCTTCCGCTGCTGCTGCCGCCGCTGCTGCTGCCGCCGCCGCTGCTGCTGCCGCTGCAACTGAGGCACCGGGGCCGTTCGTCCCCGTGTCCGTTCCCCGCTCGCCCCACGAGCCCCACGTTCGAGCCCCGCGCGCCCCGGGGACAGCCCCTCCGTCTGCCCAAACACGGGAACTTTGCAGCCTTGAGCCCGGATGCAGAGCCCTGACTCCTGCACACTGGCACAGCGATCCCCTCGCTTGCTGCTGGGCATTGTCCTTGCTGAGGGGCAAACACTGTCGGGCCACCTTCCCTTGGGGTAGGATTCCTACCTGACCCCAGCACTGCACTTACACTTCCAGTGTTGCTTTCCAGTAAAAACAGGGGAAGGAAAACTGTGTGTGCCTCATGGTATTTTAGAGTGTCTAAAAATCACTAAGTCACAGATCTTAGAGGTGCAGTGCATCTGGAATTACTGGGATGGAGAAGTAGTGCAACATAGAAAAGGGGAGCATAGAATTTAATAGAGGAAAACATCTTGGATTGTTTGTTTCATTTTCATTTCCCTTCTGGAAAGCTGTTTCAGTTTTCCAGGAATCTTCTCCTGTCTGCTCTTCCCAAGAATCTCTCATGGAGAGCAAGGTCGAGCTTCGGTCACAAGACTTTCCACCAGGAAATTATGCCACTGGTGAAATTTTCATTGTGACTGTTTGTGCTGGTTTAGGGCAAATTTTGGGAGGAAACCTCCAAAAGGGGTCCGTCTAGAAAGCAAGTTCAAGCGGCCTCTCCCCCTACTAGTTCAGGAAAAGACTTCCCTCGAGAAAAGTGAAAAAAAACCCCAGTTTATTTCACAAGTAAAGTATTCACAAGCATGAAAAATGAATAATATTAAATCAAACCTCTGGCAGTGCTTAAGAGATGGCAAATTCAGAAAGTCTTTTTTGTGGGTTGTAGTTGGCTCACTCGGTCTCTTCTAAGTCCCTCTGGTGCTGGAATGCAGCGTCCCAGAGCTCGGGGGGCCACAGGTGTGAGCTGCCGGTGTTTGTCTGGGTTTTCAGTCCAGAGCAGGTTTAAACAGTTCCAAGAAAAAGGAAAGTCACAGTCTGAGGAACTTCTCTTCCTAAGGTGGCTAAAATCAAATTGCTGGACCTGGGCTGTGAAGGCATCGGGAAATTTCCAAATCTGGGCACTGGCGGTCCCAGCAAACACCAGATCATGGTGGCGCTGGAGCCAGAACCTGCAGATTTCCAAACTTTGGCTTTCTGTGCCAGCAAATCACTGGGCTTGGGCTGTGCCAGCACCAGGAAGTTTTCCGATCTGGGCGCTGGCACTGCCAGCAAACACCAGATGTGGGTGGTGTCATTGCCAGAAATCAGCCAGATTTGGGCTCTGCTGGCACTGAGAAATTTCCAAATCTGGGTTCTGGTTACATGAAACACAAGATGTGGGTGGTGCCAGAGCCAGTAGCAGGAAGCTGCCACAGGTTTTGGATTTCTGTTCCAGCAAATTGCTGCACTTGGGCTGTGCCAGAATAGGGAAATTCCAGATCTGGGCACTGGCAGTGCCAGCAAACAGCTCATTTCAGGCTCCAGGCTCCAGGAAGGACTGGATCTGGACCCCTTCCTCCTTTCTTCTTTCCTTCCTTTTTCTTGGGATCCCACTGCCAGGAAACCCCAGACTGGCCAGTGCTGGCAAGGGGAAATTGCCAGGTTTTAGCTTTCTTTGCCAGCAAATTGCTGGACATGGGCGATGCCGGAACAGGGAAATTGCCAGATGTGGGCACTGGCAGTGCCAGCGCACACCAGCTCTGGGTGGGGAATGTGCCAGCACCAGGAAATTGCCAAATGCTAACTTTCAATGCCAGCATATTGCTGGAATTATGCTGTGCAGGAACCTGAAAAAATCTGGATCTGGACACTGTGGTGTCAGCAAACACAAGATTGGGTTGCTGTAGGTACCAGGTATTTGCAAGGTTTTGGCTTTCTTTGCCAGAAATTACAAGACTTGGGCTGTGCTGGCACTGGGAAATTCCCGCATCTGGGCACTGGTGGTGCCAGCAATCACCGGATCTTGGCATTGCCAATGACGGTAGCAGGGAATTGCCAGATTGTGGCTTTCTTTACCAGAAAATTGATGGATTTGGCTTTGCCAGAACAGGGAAATATCCAGATGTGAGCACTGGCAGTGGCAGCAAACACCAGGTCTGGGCACCTGTATTGGCATCAGGAAATTGCCAGATTTTGGCTTTCTGTGCCAGCAAATTGCTGGACTTGGGCTGTGCCAGCATTGGGAAATTTCCAGATCTGGGCATTTGTGCAGCAAACACCAGACCTGGGTGGTGCTGGTGGCAGCACTGGGAAGTTGCTGAGTTCTGGCTTTCTTTGCCAGAAAATTGCTGCATTTAGGTTTTGCTGGCACTGAGAAATTTCCAGATGCTAATTTTCTGTGGCAGCAAACTGCTGGAATTAGGCTGTGCAGGCATCTGAAACATTCCCGATCTGGGTACTGGCAGTGTCAGCAAACCCAAGATCGGGTTGCTGTAGGTAGCAGGTTTTGCTTGGTTTTGGCTTTCTTTGCCAGCAAGTTGCTGCACTTGGGCTGTACCAGAATAGGGAAATATCAAGATCTGGGAACTGGCAGTGCCAGCAAACACCACATTTCAGGAAGGATTGGATCTGGACCCGTTCCGTCCCTACCTCCCTCCCTCAACAAGGTGCCAGAGGGGCTGGACAGCAGCCAGGCAGAAAGGGACCTGCAGGGACTGATGGGCAGCAGGCTGGACATGAGCCAGCAGTGTGCCCAGGTGGCCAAGGAGGCCAATGGCTCCTGGCCTGGATCAGGAATGGTGTGGCCAGCAGGAGATGGGCAAAGATTCTTCCCCTGTGCTCAGCACTGCTTGGGCAGCACCTGGACTGCTGTGTCCAGTTCTGGGGCCCCAGTTTAGGAAGGACATGGAGGGGCTGGAGCATGTCCAGAGAAGGGCAACAAGGCTGGGGAGGGGTCTGGAGCACAAGAGCTTTGAGGAGGGGCTGAGGGAGCTGGGGTTGTTTATCCTGGAGGAGGCTGAGAGGAGACAAGGCAGTGTCAGGGCACAGGGTGGACTTGATGATCTCCAAGGTCTTTTCCAACCTTGCTGATTCTGGGATGCAGGAGGAGCCCTGGGCCTCCTCTTGGGGAGCTCCAGCAGCCCAGGTACCTCAGCTTCTCCTGCCAGCCCCAAAGCCCATCCTGTCAGTCCTGCAGAGCCTCTGCAGCTCCTCCTCACTGCCCAGAACAGGGAGCCCCAGAGCCAGAGACAGCAGCCCAGATGTGCCCCCCTGGCCTGGGGTGCCTCTGGCAAGGGAGCAGCACGAGGCACTGCAGGAGCCTGCAGACAATTCCTGTAGCACTTGTAGGATGATACTGCTGCCCAAGGGACGTTCCCATGGGGCCAAGTCAGGAACTGCAATGGAGAATGGGGCCAGAAAGGAAAGGGCAACCAGGGATGGGCTGTTTGCAGGGGAGGGAACAGGGGTGGGCAATGGGAAGACATTTGTATCAGGAAGAGGAAAGAAAACAAAGGTGAAGCCAAGGAAATGCTCAGGGCAGTTTGGGGGTGGCTGCCAGGCACCCCTGGCCCTGAGCAACAGTGCCTGCAGTGGGACAGGAAACTCCCAGCTTATGGGAACAAACTTTCTGGCTGTCTGCAGAGGCCAGGACAAAGCTGAGTGGATTCCCTGGTGTTCCCCAGCCCTTGCTGGCCCCAGGGGCTGATGGCATTTGTGCTCCCTCAGGTTCATGTCCCCACACCAACAGCCTGGGGGTGCTCCCCCTGCTCTGTGCAATGCAAACAGGGGCTGCTGAGCCAGTGCTGCCGTGTCTGTGCCTGAAGGATGGGTCACCTGTGTGAGCTGGGGGAGAGGCCAGGGCTGCAGAGGGGGGATGTTGTTGGCAGCTCCATCAGGACGCTCTGGGACGCTGCCCTGGGCTGTCCAGCGCACTGGGGATGGATCAGCCCCTGCTCTGCTGCTCCTTCCCATCTGCCCCAGGGCCCTTGCAGAGCCCCAGCCATGCTGTTTGCCCCCCAGCCTGCCCACGGCCAGCCTGGGCCTGCTTACGGGGGTTTTCTGTGCTGAGCATTGGCCTGGGTGTGTCCTTGAGAGAGCCTGGGCAAGGAGCCTGGAGCCCCCAGGGCCTGGCCTGAGGCGTCAGCGCTGCCCCAGCAGTGCCCATGTGCTGTCCCTGCTGCAGCCCTGGCACTGCCACCCCCAGGGCTGTGCCCGGCCCTGAGAGCACTCAGGCCCTACAGCAACACCAGGGCCACCAGGGCAGCCAAGGGAACGTAGATAGCCCTGGCAGCTTTTGTCTGGGAGCTACCTTTGGATATAAGAAATTTTGGAGGCGGATTCTCAATTTTGGCCATGGATTGCTGGACTTGAAAGTGTTTTTTTCAATGGGAATAAAAGAACGGGCCCCCAGTGTTTTGAAGGCAGATGAGGAGTGGCCCCCAAGAGGCCAAGGCCAGCCAGAGCTGTCTGTCCTGGCAGGTTTCATATGGGAATAATTCCTTTGATATAATCAAATTTGGAGGAGGAATCCCAATTTCAGCCTTGAATCCCTGGAGAAGGACAGTTCTTTCCTACAGGAAGGAATGCACAGAATTCCAGGGTTTCAGGGGTTGATAAGAAGCAACTCTCAACATGCCAAGGCCAGCTGGACCAGTCAAGCAGCCCCCAGGAGGCCCAGCCACCCAGACCTTTTCCATATTCTTGGATCCTTGGGGCCCTGCAGCATCAAAATTGCCCCTTGGTTCCATGAGGCCCTGTAGGATCACCACAGATCTTGCTTTCCATGAGGCCCAGTGATATAACAATGGTCTCCTTGGCTCTGCAGTGGCACAATGGCCCCTTGCTTTCCAAGTGGCCTTGCAGTGTCCAAATGGTTTCCTTCTTGCCATGGGACTGCACAATGCCACAATGGCCCCTTGCTTCCATGAGGTCACAGATTCTCCAAATGGCCCCTTGGTTCTATTGGGTTCCCCAGGATGTGTTACACTGGCCCCTTGGTTCCAGCAGGCCTGGATGTGTTACACTGGCCCCTTGCTTCCATGAGGACCCACAGTGTCCCAATGGCCCCTTGCTCCCATGAGGCCCTGGGATGTCACAATGGTCTCATCACTTCCACGAGGCTCTGCTGTTCCACAATGCCCTTGAAGTGTCACAATAGTCCCAGTGGGTTCCCCTGCTGGTTCACAGTGGCCTTCTTTATTCTGTAGTGTAACAACGGTATCCTTGGTTCCACCGTCAGAATGGCCCTGTGGTCTCATGGAGCCCCCACAGCCCCTTATGGAGCTCCAAAGCCCCTTATGGAACCCCACAGTGTCACTTTGATCCCCTTGAGTCCATGAGGCCCTGCCATGCTACAAGGACCCCTTGGTTATACAAGGCCCTGCAGTGTCACAATAGCCCCTTGATTCCAGTGGTCCTGAAGTGTCCTAATGGTCTCCATGGTTCCATGACACCCCACAATGTCACAATGGACTTTTGGTTCCACGAGCTTTCCTACTGCCAACAACAGTCTCCTTGGTTCCACAGTGTCACAATGGACCCTTTGCTCCACGAGGTTCAGTAGTGTAACACAGACGCCTTGATTCCATGAGGTTGTGCAGTGTCACAATGATCTCCTTGGTTCTGCGGCCCTGCTGTGGCTGCTGTGTAACAATGGATCTGTGGTACCATGAGGTTCCATAGTGTCACCATGGTCCCTTTGGTTCCACAAGGCCTTGCTGGGCCACAATGGCCCCTTGGTTCCATGAGGTTCTGTACTGTCAACAATGATTTCCTTGGTACTGCAGTCACAATGGATCCTTGGTTCCATGAGGAGCCTGGCCTCCCACAGCCCCTCACAGCTCCCCATGGCCCCTCATGGCCCCTCACAGCCTCCCACAGCTCATGGCCCCTCACAGTTCCCCAAGATCCCTCACAGCCTCTCACTGTGGATGCCCTGGAAGAGAGAGAGAGAAACAGCAAGTGTTTCTCACAGCAGCATGTGAGAATTTTTAGGGTATGGTAGGGATGTAATAACTTGTTAAGTATAAACAATCTGCAGGTGGTGTTGTTCTACTTTGTCTTTCTGTTTCTCTATAAAAACTGCACAGTTCTCTTGAATAAAACCTTCTTTCACTCTCTCTACACAACTGCCTCCTGCCTGTTCCTGTGACATTCTCGACTCAAGAGTGACACCTCATAGCCCCTCATGGCCCCTCACAACCCCTTCACAGTTCCCCATGGCCCCTCGCGGCCCCTCACGGCCCCTCAGAGCCTCTCATGGCCCCTCACAGTTCCCCATGGCCCCTCACAGCCCCAGACGCAGGGCTCCTCCCAAAGGAGAAGGTGTCAGGCCCTGATTGTTCTCCTTTCATTTCAGTCCTTTCACAGCCACAAGTGCAGAAAGGCTGAAATGGAGCCTTTCCCCGGCGTTTCCCTCGGGGTTAACTGCGGGCTGAAGCTCTGTGCTGGCCCTGGCCCCAGCTCCACCCTCCCTGCAGCCGCCAGGCCTTTGCTGTTCCCCCGTGTCCGTTCCCTGTCCCCGAGTCCCGCCCGGCTCTGGCACCAGCAGCAGCCGCAGCACAGGGGGCGCCGGCCCGGCCCAGCCGGGGCTCCCGGCCAGGAGTAGCAGCAGCGCCGGCCCTTCCCGCCTGCTCCTGCCTCGGCTCCCAAGGGCTTTTTCCAGCTCAATTCTGGAGCAGAGCAGCCAGCGCCCACACACAGCCCTGACTGCTCAGGGCCTGCCTGTGCTGCCCTGAGCCAGCCCTCAGAGGAAGAAAGGATTGGGTTCCAGCACTGTTTCCACCTCTGTTTGACTCACCCTGAGGTGACAGGAGGAGACTGCTGGTGCCTCTGCCTTGGGAATTGCAGATCATGGCTGCTCTTGGCCCTCTTCTGCTTGCAACCTGAATTTTATCCATGAAACTGCAAGTGCTGCTTTCAGTTGGTGCTACCCACGATGCTTTCATGACAGTGAAGTCAGTATTTTTGTCACAGGCATAAAGATCAGCAGATACTGGAATGCTCACCAGCTCCTAAACACTAAGATGAGGGGAATTAAAGCTTCACAGGCCACATTTGCAGGGCTCAAACAGAGCCCTGTTGCTGGCACTGTTGAAATAGAATAAGCTGACAGTGGCTGTCACAGAATTCGCCTCCGCAGTGTGGAGTTAAATTAAAAAATCAACCAGGAGAAGCAGAAACCAGAACTTCTAAACTCGCTTCATTGCTCCTTCCCAGCAGCAGGAAACGCAGATGCCCAGAGGTGTTTTGCACTGCTGCTGCCCCCAGTTTGAGCCCAGGCTCTGCCCAGTCCCAGTGGGAACCTGAGCCCAGCCCAGGGAGCTCAGTGCATGTGGGGCCAGGCCTAGGGCCCCGGACACGGCCACCCATTGTGGAGCAGCGGCGCAGACGGAATGTCCTGCGGCCCAAACCTCCTGCTCCTGCCACACAGCGCCAGCCTTCTCCCCCTCCTCCTCCTCTCCCAGCGCGGCACAAATTCCAGCTTGGAGGAGGCTGCCCCAGACAGCGCTCTGGCTCCTGTTCCAGTTGAATGTCCCTGCAGAGAAACAGGGCATCTTTCAGCCACTTCCACAAGCTCAGGCTTTGCACTTCATGGGGAATCTGGGATGCAAATGGCCTTGTTAAGAAAGGCAAAGGCCAAGGGAATGGATTATAGATTACTGAAAAAAAAGTCACCCATCTTCCAGGCAAGGTTTACCAAGGCATTTCCTGCATTTCTTTTCAGATTCTTTCAGTTGGCTGCTCTGGGAAGTCCAGCTTGTACTGGTGCTTATCATGAACTGTTATGAATGATCAATCGAAAGCCAAATTAGTAAAAAATCTGAAAAGATTTCTTTATCTTTTTCCACGACTAAAATATGGTCTTCAAAACCACCACAGCCAAAGAGACAGTGTCGAGCCCGGGGTTGGTGCTTGGTGAACCTGGATCCCACCTCTATTGCATCGGACCCTCCACCATTCACGAGCGCCACTTCTTGCAGGGATGCTTTATACAGTTTATTATGCCTGAGCGAAGAAGTCCCAGTTTCTTTTGTAACTCTGCATATTCATAGTTGGTTCTTTCCCTGTGCAGAGCTGGACAATCGCCATTTCCTTGTTGATAGCCAGCACTGATCGGATTCAGGGAAGTCAGGTATTCACAGGTATCTTTCTGGCAACTTTGGCTATCTTGATCGATGTTATCAACAGGGCAATGATCACTCTTGGGCGTCTTCCGATGACATGAGGATGACGATGTCTCGGGATAATGGTGATCATTGTGCTGGGTGTGTCTATTCTTGGGCTAAAGTGCCGATCTTATCTGGCCACCTTCAGGAATTTTGGAATTTGAATAGACATCTGCCTCTCAGGCTGCTTGTGGTCAGAGACTTGTTTGGATTTTGCAATCTTTATGAAATACACGCTTTTATAGCATGAATTATTTCCCAACATATATTACAACATCACTACAATCTCACAGAAGGCAATCATACAGATCAGTGTATGGTCAAATTGCCCCCTAATTCTCATAAAGTCCATCTACTCTGCACACCCTTACTTTGTATTTTTGTTTCTCAGTCATCACAGAACTGAGAGCTGCAAGAAAAAGAGAAAGAAATATGAACAGGTATCCCTTAGGTAAGGGAAATACTGGACTGTCAGGAACTAAAAATAGTTGATAGCATCTGTATCAGGCAATATTTTTACCCTCTACCAGTGTCCATTTCAGGCATTCTGTGCATGCTAGGCAATCCTAGCATGACCTAGGATTTTGCAGCTAAATGCAATGGACTGCAATTTGACAGGCCTACAAGAAAAAAAACTTATCAGACTTCCCCCCCCCCCCCCGAGTGACAGGTGCAAATTACAAAATGAAAGGGCCTACAGAAATTTAAAATTTTCTGATTTTAGAAAAATATAGTATTAGCATCAGATTCCAAGGGCATAGAGATATAGGAGCAGCAAGGAAATGCTCCCAGAAATGTTTTCTAGCCTGAAGAGACAAGCTAGCCACAGGAAGAAGAGAGAGCCACTTCCTTTAAAATGTGTGAATTACTGAATGCAAGAGCCATTGGCCCTTTCAGCTTCTGTTTTTAACAAAAAGTAAGCTATTAACTTGTGTTTATGAAGACTTTAGTTGGACTTCAATGTTTTTGGGACAGCTTCTGAGCAAAATACAAAGAAACTACATTACATATTAGTAAATGCAGCATTTAGAATAACAACTAAATAGTCCTATCTCATAGTTAAATGTTCAGTTCTTCATGTGATCAAGTCCATGAAATGCAGTACCTAATCCAGTTAAATTCCACCTACACCTCAGATTTGCGTGTGTAACTGATTTTTTCCACTCCACTCCCTATCCCTTCTCTCACCACAGTCCTCAAGCCCTCAGCCAGGCACAAGCCAACTTCTCACCTCAACTGCTGTTAGCAATTACCAAGCACCTGTTGGTAATTACCTGAGCACCTGCCCCACCCACAGCAGCTGTAGGTCCCTGGCTGCTGGGAGAACAGGTCTGAAGTGCAGAAATAGAAATTAAAACTTTTCTAAATAATTTGAGACTAGTAAAAGATCAGGACATGGAGGGACTTGTTTATCCCCTTTAGGCCAATCAAGAAAAAGTTTACAGCCTTCTCTGGAAAGGGAAGACTGGGGGGTTTTTCTTGAAGCAGAAGCATGTTTTATCAGCCCAGTTTCCTTCCTCATTTGTTCCTGCTCCCCAGGAGGCCATTCACTAGGCATATATATGTAAATATCTATGTCTGAAAACACATCTACAGGAGTGCATGACTCACACTGGTGCAATTTAAAGCATAGTTTTTATTGTACAAAAATGCAAAAATCTGTTCTAGGAGAGGCACATCTTGTGGAGCTGTAAGGACCCTGACAGCACATCTGCTACCAAAGCAACAACTCCTGCTCTGCAGTGGCTTAAGTGGGCTGAGATGGAAATGTTTCTTCATCAATGCATAAACCACAACAAAGTAGTGGTGACAAGCCTTTTTTCCAAGTCTGACTGAAGGTTTGGGAAGCAGGTCTGCTGGCAGAGGGCACACAGAAGCATGACACATCTGCCTACTGTGCACCTACAATTTCTACACCATCATATCACTACTCAGGTCACTGAGCAAGCTGACACTGTATGACAGGTTATCTGTCCTACATAGAAAGTCACAGAGAGAAGAAGAGAGGAAGAAAACAGAGAAGATGACAATGCAAAAGAAGTTGAAGAAATGTGGCAAGGATTGAGCATTAAGGGACAGAAATAAGAAGAGACCATACCCTTGAACTGTAAAGTCCTGTCAGGAAACTGCAAGTACTTGCATATTTGAGTTCACCACCCAGACTTGCATGCTTCTCCACATTACCATTATTTCAAAAATTTTGCTTCCTGGACAAGCTGCCAGGTCTCCAGTACCAGTCCTAACTCCCTTCCAGCAGTGTGCATCTGAGCAGGGAGTTGAAAATAGATCAGGGCTTACCTTTTACGCTGTAAGCATTCAAGACAGCTAAAGAACTTTGAGGAAAAAGGCCATACTGAGTGCCCAGGACAAAGAGATCTTAAGAAATTGGAAGAAGGAAGTATTGATTGAGGTTCACAGTTATGTTGAGGTTTAGCCTTTCAAAGGTTTGTTGCTTTTCTACTGAAAACTGCAGGTGAGAAAGCCTAGGCAGAAAAGGGAAGGAGAAGCTATGTAAACAAACCCATAGCTGTACACAAGGACAGAAGCAGATTTCTTCTTCACCAGGCTGAAGAGAGTGGTTTTATTATTTGAAAAACAAAAGCCAAAGTACCCCAAGTCAAATATATATTGTCCCACTACATTTAGACATTACAACAATAAAAATGCACTATAAAACTACTGCAGTAAATTAGTCAGTTAGGAACAATAAACAGGGCACATGTTAATAGTATCCATATCTATCTTTGGAAAGATGAGCAATTACAATCTGCATCCCAGCTCATGCTCAGTATTTACTACAATCTCAAATAACATTAAAGTCAAACTCAACATAACACGACTGATGTTCCTACCTTCTGCTTTCCAAACAGAGTCTTAAAAGATAGTTTATTACAAAATCAGTCTCAAGTATGTTCAAGGCCTTGGGAGCTCTCTAAGCTTTAATTAACAACAGAAATAAAAACTATATCTTTATAACAAAGTTATAAAGATCCCAACTTTAACATCACACATATAGAATCCATTTTAATATTTCTGTAAGGCCAGTATTATAATTTTGATATAACAATCTATTTGTAATATTGCTGAAAGAAGGCACACTTTTCTAAATACCTACTGGCTTTGGTAACTGCTAAAGGTAATGTAGATTGAACTGTACTACTGCTTACTCATCTTTCTGTTGCACAGAAATCTTGGATACTTTAGTGCGTACATCTGTAATTCTGACATTTTCTGAAATTAAAGCGAGAGGAGAAATGGGCTAAATTCAGGTACCTAAAGTTACGTATCAACATTTGCAGACATAAATCAAATACACAAAGAAAGCTTTTCTATGGGAAGAATGCCAGAGCAAATTAAAATATGTATTGATAAGAATAATCAACACAGTAGAAATGAAGAGCATCTGCAGCATAGGAGAGAGTGTATAAAATCACACTCTGCATCAAGAGAACATAATTGGTATTTCTTCACAGCCTTCTCCCTTTGCATGCCCCTCTGCCAAGTGCAAGGGGCCTCAAGGACTGAAGGAAACACAGGGAGTCAAATGGAGACACTTGCACCTGTCTCACTGGGGGCTCCTGGGGAAGCAGTTTCCTTGGCAATCCAGCCCCTCTCTGCCAAGGGCACTTCCCCAGATGTGTACATTTCATGGGCAACACCAACCCACCCTTAAGTGCGTGGTGCGGAGGTTCAGGGACATCACAACATAACCAATATGATCCAGTGAAGCTAAATTTATTATTCCTAAAAATACTCTATTTATAATAAATCTTTACTGTCCACGTGTCTCTAGCTAATACATGATTGGTTAATCCTAGCTGTTCACACGTCTAAAATAGAATGCTGATTGGATCACCTAATTTTTCACACGTCTGGCTGGGGTTGTCTGGCCCACCGATGGCTCACTTTCCCAAACTTGCTGACAAACTTGCTGAGTCCTGATGACTCTTCTTCTTGTATCTTTTTCAAGGATATACTGAGCCCATTTCTGAATATGTCCATAATTCATTCTTTGTGAACGTGTTCATTGTCCATTATTACAAGCAGGCTGGATTGTGCATTGGCTGAATATGGCCACTCTCTTGCAAAAACTCCTCCATTCTGTCTCTGAGCCAGCATTTGAGCCAGTTAAACAAAATCCTCCCTCTCACACTGTAAAGAATGTGGAATTAGAGTTGGAATGTAACCCTGAAATAGAAGCAGCTCAGAAATGAAAGTAGAAAAAAAGTTATTGCAGAAGCTATTGTACAAGGGACTTTTCTCTCAAATGTTGTAGAAAGTTTTCCTGTAGTAACTAATACTGCCAGTAGAGTTTGAAAACCTTTCAATTGGAAGATTTTAGAAAAGTTGAGAGCTGTAATTTCACAATTTGGTTGAAAATGCCAACTTGCACAGTCACTTCTGCAGTATATTTTTCCATCTAACACATTAATTCCAGCTGATGTGCATACCCTAATATGACTTATAATGCCACCCTATCAGCAGGTGATGTTTCATAAAAGCTGGGAGGAAAAGTGTGCTCAAGAAGCTGCAAGAGCTAGAGTGCAGGGTGATCCTCTGTATGGTTCAACAGCACAACAGTTACTTGGCAAAGGGCCCGGGGCTACTGCCACTGCCCAGGTTAGGAGCATTGATCAAGTCTTACAGATGAGCCAACAACTAGCATGCAATACATTTCTTGCACTTCCAGAAGGGTTACACACTATGTCTTTTACACAGATTTGTCAAAGAAAGAATGAAGACTTTGATAAATTTGTAGACAAATTGCATGAAGCTATCTATAATCATTCTGATTTCAATTCAGACACAAAGATACAATTGGATGGACTTTGGGATTATTTCTCCATTCCAAATGGCTTTCCCTTCAGTCACAAGAGCCTTCCATCTCTTCCAAAAATTGCCTGCTGAAACTCTTCTGCTCCCATCCAAATCAGTTCACTACTCCAGCATAACCCTTGAAGCACGGACAGATGACTCTTCAACTAATTATAGTAGAAAAGAAGGGTATTTATTGCAGCCGTGGTCACATGTGAACTAGTTTCCAGAGACATGTGCAAGGAGTTGCAGACTCCTGCTCTCTATTTCTACAGAAAAGGTTTTACATTAGGTTTCTAAGGACCCATAATACATAATTATTACCTGCCTGCTTCGCATTTTTATCAGCTGAATATCTATTACAGCTGCACAATTGTATTCCCTTAAGTGGATTGGTGGGATTTTGAAATGAGGGAGTGGTTGTATGGGAGGAAGAAAGCAGTCTTCCTCATGGTGAACTCTCCTCCCATAGCCAGTTGGCAAGACCTTTTGACCTTTTGACCTCATGGTCCAAGCCTCTCCTAACTGTCCAATTATTCTTAAGGCAAGGTCTTTCTATGGTCTCAGCTTCTTCACAATTGCTTCCTCTATCCCTGTCACTCCTAGCTTTATGTTCCTAATATATTTGGTACTCTTTAACTAAGGCACATGATTTCTGCTACTTGTATTACTAACTTAGCTTCTTACCTCATTTTAAAATCTTAACTAAAATATGCAATCTTCTACTATCCCAATTCTATTCCCAGCTGGGCCCTCGACCCATCTGCACTTTTCAATTTTCCTCATTACATTTTCAGCTAAGCCCTTGACACACCTCAGGCACATCCCCGACTGCCTCTCTCCCAGCAGCTCAGAGCTGCATTGCACAGCGCTTACTGTGCACCACAGAGCACAAAGCAGGCTGGCCTGGTGGGCCTGAATATTTCTGCCAAACACTCTGCATCTCACACCTTTGCTCTGGCTCAGTGCAGAACTGCAGGGTTGCAGGCGCTTCCTCCCAGAGCTGCGTGAGGCGCTGGCTCCTGCAGATGGGCCCTGCCAAGCTGTCCCTGCCTCACGCTGGCCTCGCTTCCCTGGCACAAGTGCCGGGCCTGAAGGAGCTGCCCTGTGCTCCAGCCTGCCGAGCAGCCCGGCTCCCTGCCCCGGTGCCCAGAGTGCTGCACACACTGCTGGCCTTTGCCAGGAGTTGCAGGGCAGCCGGCAGAAGAGGAGGAATCCTCAGGCAGCCCAACGGCCCGCGGCTGCCCTTGGCCTTTCTCTGCTCCTGGGCACACTCCAGACGGCCATGGCCTCCAGGCCGGGCTGTGCCCCGCACGGCTGCGCTTCCCCTCGGCAGCAGCCAGCTGCCACCTGGGCTCTGAGGGTGGAGGATTCGCCCACTCCCAGCAAGAGGCACCCAGGGCCCGGCTGCTGCCTCTTGCAGCTCCAAGGGCCTCCTTCCAGCCTGCCTCTGCCGGGGCTCAGGCTGCTCCAGCCTCTGCCGGGGCTCTGCTGGGGCTCCAGCCCGGGCAAGGCCGGGCCCGCTCTCACCTCACAGGCGCTGACAGCTCTGCGCCACAGGAGACCTTCCCGAGCACCCTCTCTGATCTTTCTGCTTTCTCACTTGGCTCTCCTCCAGCCAAAGAGATTATTGCATTTAGGGATACAAATCCAAGTGGCAGGAACCCCATTGCTCTCCAGTCACAGCTGAAGGCCTGCATCTGCACAAGATGTTTGGGCTGCCTCATTCTTCCTTTGGTTTTGCCTTCAAATGCCATTGCTGTTTCTGCCTCAACTAGAAATACCACAGCTGCGCCATAACCAGCCAGTGGGTCATATTCCAAAGGCAGTGCGGTCTGGAGAGGATGAATGAAGAAGAGCCCTCCTCACTTATGAAACCATACAAAAAAAGCCATATGTGTGACTTAGTACCAATAAAAAACAATTAGTAATTCAGAAAAAATGTTGAATTTTCTGAAGGGGTCAGAAGGAGGAGAATCTTCCAAGTGAGTTGATGTTTCAGAAACTTTATTAATTACAACTCTAATCTATAATTCTATGCTACAAATCTCTTTAGCAACCCTACTCTACAATCCTACTCTAAACTGGTAACAGAGATAACATCTTGACATGATTGCTATGTTCTCGTCTCCTAGGGTTAGGGTTAGGTTTAGGCTTAGGCTTAGGTTTAGGCTTAGGTTTAGGCTTAGGCTTAGGCTTAGGTTTAGGCTTATACTTAGGTTCAGGTTTGGGTTTAGGTTTAGGTTTTGGCTTAGGTTTAGGGTTGGGGTTAGGGAAAGGGTAAGGGAAAGGGTAAGGGATAGAGATAGGGATAGGGTTAGGGTTTGGGTTAGCATTTAAGGTTAGGGTTAGGTTTTAGGTTTAGAGTTTAGGGTTAGGGTTATTCGTCTTCTTCACTGAGTTGATGACTTGTGCCAGGATGAATGGTGGCTTGGCTGAAGTTACAAATGGATGCTGTGCACCAGAAAAAAAAACAAAAAACAAAGAACAGTGAACCATTACTTTCCAAGCTCATTGCTTCAGGGTCTCAATCAGGATACATCAAGTTCCTGGAAAGACCCAGAAAGAAGAGCAATGGGACCATCTGCTCCCCAGTCATCTCCAATGTGCAAGACCTTGCCATCACAGGCAAACCTGGCCCAGAATCCCACTCATCTGTTTATTGTGATGTCTTCATCATGCTGGGATTTTTGCCCTGCCAGCGCTCTAGAAATGGTGCTTTCTGTCCCGGGGTTTTCTTCCTTTCAGGAAACTCCAATGACTCACATAGGTCCCTGCCTTTGAAAGACAGGCACTGTGCTGATTGCCACAGGGACAGAAAGCAGTGTCTGCCTTTCCATGCCCTGCCCCTCGTGTGCTGGATGGCACCTTCCTTCCCAGCAGGGCCAGCCCAGTGGCACTGGGCCCTGAAGTTCCCTCTCTGCCACACAGCCTGGCAGTAACCCTGGCACAGTTCCCGTCTGCTTGAGCGTGCCAGGCAGCAGATGGGGCTGGGACAAGTCCCTCCCAGCTGTCCCTGTTTGCATGGCAGAAACCTCTGAGGGTGGGCTGGGGGGCACCAACCAGGGCCCCTCAGAGGCTCACAGTGAGCCCCCCACAGCCCCTCCTGCCCACAGCCAAATCTCTGACCCCTAGGCTGGGACTGGCTTCCTTGGGTTCCTCCACCACCATTTCATGTCTCTGTACCCTGCATTGCTCTACTTCAATTTTTTTGGCATTAGTTAAAACTGAACACTCCACGAAATCACAAAAGAGGGCAACAGACACAGTCAGAGGACAGAGCACCTCTCCTCACAGGAAATGCAGAGGGAGCTGGAGTTATTCAGTTTTGTGAAGGACAGGCCCCAGGGAGACTTTATTGCCACTTTCCAAGACTTCAGAGTGGCTTTGAAGAAAGTGCGGGACATCTTTTTTAAAAGGGCCAGTTACAATAGGATATGGACAAATATTTTTAAACACTAAGGGCATCTAATCAGAGTAGGTCTAAGGAAGAACTTGTGTACTCAGAGCATGGTGCCACACTGGCACAGCTTGCCCCAAGAGCTTGTAGGTGTCCCATCCCTGCAACCATTCCGGCTCCGGTGGCAACGGGCTCTGAGCAACCTGATCTCTTTAAAGATGTCCCTGCACATTGCAGGACACTTGCACCAGAGGACATTTACAGGGCCCTGCCAGCCCAGCCCAGTCTAGGATTCCTCACCATTTTCATTTGAAGAGCAGCAAGAGTGGAGGTGAGGAGGAAGGGGGCTCATCTGCTGCCTTGGGCTTGAGTGGAGGAGAAGCCCATCCCTCAGAGCCTGTTTCACCTGCAGCCCCTTCACATTTTACCTGCAGGAGCTCCTTGGCAGACCAGCGCCGCGCCTCGTCTCTCTGCAGGCAGCAGCTCAGGAAGTCACGCAGCAAAGCCGAGAGGAGCTTGGGCTGCCGCAGCTGTGGAGTCCCTACTGTGGCTATCAGGTATGTAGCCTGGAGAGAAAGGAGACACCAGGCTCCACCTCCTGCTTTCACATCTCTAAGGCTCTCCCAGATCCCTTTGTTTAACCTCTGTTCTTCAGTGGCAGTTTCTGCCCTGGCACAGAGCACAGACCCAGAGATGACTTTCCTTTACCAACCAAAAACCCAAATCCCGATGCAGCCACAGCTTTTCCACCATCCTGCAGATCTTGCCTTTGCAGCTGATTTCATTGCCTGACCTAGTTAGTGGGAACTACATCAGCAAAAGGACATTTGCTTCTCTGAGGATTCATGCCAGCTTGAGATGGTTTTTGAAAGAGGGACTTTGCTATACTAACTAATTTCAAGGGTTAGTACATGAAAGGCATCTCTGCAGTGCCTGTTGGTCCTTTAAGCGCATGTGCCCTAGAACAAAACTCATCAAGCTTTTTGTGCTGTTCTTGAAAACAATGGGAATTGAAAGAAAAGAAAGGAAATCCATCAGTTAATACCCAGGTAGGGAAACAAACATTGACAATCTCCTCTTCAACACAGACACATTAAGATGCCTGCACAAATGTATTGGGATGAAAATGCCTGCTTGGGCACACAGGAGCCACTTGCAGCTCTGTCTCTCAGCAGTCTGAAAATTTCAGCTTCCCATTTTTGCAGCCAAAGAAAAATTGTCTAGGTCAGAAGAAGGAGAGGTTCCATCCCTATGGACACCCTCTAGTCATTTGGCTGCTCGAGTCAATGCATTAATGGTAGGCCCATGCCAGAAAGTGCCAGGAAACAAACAGGAGGTTTTGGCAGGCTCTCCGCATCACCAGGCTCTGCCTTGGTGACGTGCAGAATGTTGCTTGGGCTAGGAGAGAAACACGGTCACTGAGTGTTTCAGCAGCACTGCACAAGAAGCCGAAGAGACTCTGTGCATTACACCCTCATGCCCATGTTTTCCAGTGAGAAGAAACTGCACACAGGGTTAGGTTCCTCTCTAAAGACCACACTTTTAGAAACTTTGTTGGGTTTGGGTTTCCTTCCTTCATTTCTGGAAAGATAACAACACTTTTAAGATGCTTTTTCCCTGTTATTAAGGCCATCTACACAGACAAAAGCACTGGAACCACTTAACCCAAAGGAAAGTGTTGAGTGAGAATGGAGTTTGTTTGGAGTTTGTTTGCATGTGGTAAGGCTTGAGTTCCCCCACTGATGCAACCAAAAGTCCAGCAGATGCTGATGTGTTGCAGGGACATTTGTAGGAGGGGACCTTGGTGGAAGTAGTTCCAGCAGATGGCAATGGGATTTTGTCCAGTGGCACACAGGACATGGGACAGGTGAGAAAGACAGTGGGATCAGTGAGTATTTGCTCCTTACCGTGCCAGAACTTTCGCCCAAGTAAGGAGGTTCTTGTTCTATCATTTCAATTCCCACAATTCCAAAAGACCATATGTCCACTTTGGGGCCATATGGTTGACCTGTCACCACTTCAGGCGCCATCCACCAAGGAGTCCCGGTTACCGAGCACCGTCTGCTCTGCTCAGGGCTGAGCTGAGTAGCGAGGCCAAAATCAGCTGAGGAGAAAACAAAATACTGGTTTTATCTGAATTCTGTGCAATTAGGAAAGCAAGCAAAAGAATTCCCCAGTAGAAGTTTGAAATTGCACTGTTGAATCTCCTGGCATTGGCGACTTTAAAAATCCCCCCATGTTTTACACTGCCTCTAGCAGTGGCTTTTGTTCTTTGGAAACTTTAGACTTGTAACTCCCTCCCTCTGGAAGGGACCCACACAGAGCAAGGCCACTCTTGACTGCTTGTGGCTCCTTCTACCTCTGTGCACGTTGCAACTGTGCCCTCAGCTCGCAGCAGGGGCCCCTGCACTGCCACCAGCACCATTTTTGGGGAGCTGGCAGTCACACCAAGCAGCCCCACACCCACATCCCTGGAAAGCTGCACCTCACCAAGAATATACTGACCCAGTTTGACAGAACCATCCGTTCTGAGAAGGATGTTGTCACTCTTCACGTCTCGATGGATCACATCGTTTGCATGAAGAAAATCCAGTCCTTGCAGGCACTGAGCGAGAAAACAGAAACAGAAGGGCAAAAATGAGTGATGTGATTTCATCACACAAGAAAGGAAACAAAGAATCGAAAAGATTCCCTCTCCAGGGGAATGGGAAGTAATGGCAGAACAGTAATGGCCACTGAGAGGAAGAGCTTGCTGCTCCAACACTTGCAGAGCAGGACCTTTCTGAGGAAAGTCACGTCAGCTTTTGAAAGAGCAACAGCACCTGCTGTTGTAGGCTGTCCCCTGCCAACCAGCCAGGATGATTCCTGCTGCAGCGCATGTGCTCAGAAGCAAAGAGCATTCTGGCTGCGCTCCTATCCTTTTTAGCTGAGCACTGAGAGAAACGAGTCTCTCTCTTCTTTCTTTGCTGTTTGTTTCAAATCCTGCCACCAGCACCTTTGCTTTTACAGGCAAGGAATGCAGTGAAGACAGACTCCAGGCAAACATTTAGAGAGGCAAGGTGGAGAACAGCAACTACAAATACAAGAGACAGAGCGAGAATACAACAGCAGGAGATAACAGTACTGCCACTGAGTACAGGGAGTGCAGGGGCACTGGCAGGCCTTTCCCTTGAGATGCTTTTACTTGCCCATAGCATACCAGCAACACAGAAACAAAGCTCGGCACAGGAAACCTCTCCTGTTCTGAGCCCCTGTTTCCCAGACAATCCTGCCCAAGCCCCTGGAAACACAGATGGGATTGCTGACCTCCCAACTGATGGCTGCCATCTCATCTTCCGACAGGCAGGTCTGGCTGACGATGTCGCTCAGGACACCTCCATCCATGTACTCTATAACCAGCAAGAGTTCCTCGCCCAGAAGGTAGCTGAAAGAAGGAAACAAGGGGGTAGAGATGAACATGCATGGCTACGTTGATTTTTTGCTTCCAGGTTTCTTATTTCCAGATGCCTTTGTGACAAGGGCAGAATCAAAGGAATAGACATTCCCTCTTGGCTGTGCATTATTTGCAATCTGTGCAGTCTCATAGAGAAAGACACATCTGTGAAAAAGGAGATATCTTAGATGGGCAGCAAATGAAAAGTGCAGTTTAGAAACAGCCCAGATAAAAAACATGTCAGGCATGGTGTTTCTGGAAATAAGCACCTAGTCTTCCAGGCATGCATAGCAATGGCAAAGAGGGGCAACAATCCAAGGGAAATCCACTTTAGGATGGTTCATCTGCACTTAAGAAACTTTAAAAAATCAATCCCACATAAATGTGGAGGCAGTGAACTTTGAGGCTATTGAGTTAGGAAGATACAGCTGATCCAGGTTTTGAATAATTTTGGAGTAATTATCAAACTAGGTGTGCCAGGGAAGACTCATGCAGACAAGATGCACTCTCTTCTCATCCATTGGAGATGAGTAGAGAAATATGAATAAATAAAAATTAACAGCTTTACTTGCTGCCACTGACCAAAGTGGGTTTTTAACCTCTCATGTTTGCTTTATGTAAACACACATCCATGGGATAAGACCATGACCTCTCACCTGTCTAAATAATTCACAACATTGGGACTCCTATACCTCTTCATGATCATTATTTCATTAAAGGTTAGCTCCTTCCTCCTCACTCCTTGAAGATTTATTTTTTTTATTGCGACCTAAAATGACATTGAAAATCAGTAACTTGAGGGGTTGGTGGCACGAGACCACAAGGCACGTGGAGCGAGTGATTTTGCAATGACACAGCTGAGCTGTGCCAAACTGCCTTGTGATTAGGCACTGCAGTAATCAGGAACTGACATTCCAACAGCCCATTTCTCTGCTCCCTTGGGAGCCAGTTACAGGACACGTGGGGCCACTGACATTTTGCCTTGACCACTTGGTAACAACGGTGTCTCAGTTATCACCCACAAACCTCTGACCGCACTCTCTGCTGCTTTGTTTGGGACTCAGAAGAAGGAATCCATGCCTTAATACTCTGTGGATACATCTTGTGATATGGGCAGGGCTTAGGGCTTTCAAGGACGCCTTGCAGATCTCTCCCTACGTGCAGTTCCCAAGTGCAGCACTGCAGGTGGCTAAGGAACTACCAGTAACTTTCAGATGGATTTGCTGGCAGCCAGAAATGAGAATTCAGGACTCTGAAGCTGTAGCCCCAAAGAGCAGTGAGGTGCTCGAAGGCACCACCTTTGTTTTAGCAGTGGAGAGCGAGTGAGCGCGGCCTTCTCTGAAAGGAACCGCTGCCCTCCGTGCCTTCCTTCCGGCAGCTGAGGAGGACAAAGTCCCAAATGTGTTCTGTGGGCTGGCACCAGTCTGTGCTTCTTGTGCCTTTTCAGCACAGCTCTGCCCAAAGCTCCAGCCACAGCTCACACCAGAGGGGAAAGCCCTCGAGTGCAGCAGAGCCTGCAGGGGCTGTTGACATTTACCTCTCCTCCTGTGGCACTGTCGAGTGCTCTATAAACATCTCCAAAAGTCCTAGAAAAAAAAAACAGAAGCAGAGAAAGGAGAAGCTGTTTAGATCTTGCAGTGAAAGCCAGCCCACACAGGAGATCTCTGCTGGAAGTGTCAAAACCTGCAGGATGCAGGAGGGCTCTGCCAGAAGGGAGATGATGCATTTTCCTCTCAAGTGCATGGGCACTGGGCCTGTTCCTGAAGCACTGGGGTCCAACTTCTAAAGGGAGTTAAGTCTTTCCTCTTGGGTTTCACTGTCTAAACAGTGTGGTTCCTATCCTGACCACAGAGTGTTTCCCTCTTCAAACCAGGGGAAAGAATTGTTCCTGGGAACTGTTATCTCACAGCTTTGATAGGGCATAGGTTGCTCTTTCAGGCAAGCAAGTTTCTTCTCTTTTCATTAGTGTGCCAGTATGATTTTGAGACACACAAAAAATGCTAAAGAAATTAACACAGAGCTGTCCCACACTTGAGAGACAAGGAGACCTTCCAGGTCCTGTTCCTTGATGCAGGCAAGACCTCGGTAGCAAGGCATCTCTGACAATGCCTTCTGAGCCCACTCACAAATTCTGAGCAGCATTGAGAGATGGGACAATCTATCCCCAGTGTGTGATCATCTTTGCAGCTGTCCTGACTTCACGCTGGATAGACATTCCACCCCAAAAACACCTGGCCCATGGTTGTGCAGGAGTAACTGCTGTTGGACTCACCCGCTGCCAATATAATTCAGATGCCTGTATTTCATCAGGGGATTTTCAGTGGTGTTCACCATTCTCCCTGAGGGAAACAAAATGCAAGATGCTGACTTTAAAGCAGAGATTCCAGCTTCCAGGAGATACAAAAGGCAGCCCCAGCGCCTGGAGCTCTGAGCCTTTTGTGGTCGGCTGGGTAGCAACAACCACAACCAGGCAGACAGCCCTGCAGCACAGGTGGCCAGCACAGAGACTGATTTGTACAGTCTTTTGAAGAGTTCTCTTGACAGGAAACAAAGCACAGGGACATACAATCCCAGGAGAGGAGGACATCTTCCCCACCTTTCAGCAGTTTGCCAAAGGAATGCCTTCCCATTTGTAAACCAGAGCAGCTCCAGCTGTAACCGATCCTGACGGGGCTTTCAATATCAGGACCCTGACCTGTTTGTGAGCAGGCTGAGCTCAAAGATGCCCCTCTCCCAGCTAAGGAAGGCTCCAGCCTCTGCAGTCCCTCCAGCCCTCAGGGACAGGGCAGCGACCACAACAAGGCTGGCAAAGCCCAAGCATGAGCACTGACAGGCACTGATGGGAAGAAGCCAGAGTCAGCCTGAGCCCCAGACAAGCTGTTACCCCCATTCAGGACACAACAGGATGGGCTTTGAGATCAGCCACACCGAGGCACAGATCAGTGCCCTTTTTGTCCCAACAGGTGATGGCAGACACAGAATCCACTGGGCTCTGGTCTCAGCCCCACCAGGTCTCTTATCTGAGAGCACAGCACTGGCAGCTGTTACGGACAAGAAGCAGATTCATTGGGTTGTGCTGCAGAATCACAAAGGACTTGATGTGTTTTCCTAGAGACTGATCTGAGCAGGGTCTGGGCCAATGGGTAGGATTCTAACAGTCATGGGAAAGAGTGGGAATCAGGTATGGAAAAGTGCCATGGATCTGAGGGATATACCATGGCTGGGCTGGAGGCTCTCTCCTGAGAAATGCCTGCAGTACAGTTTTATCTGATCACGCCACTTGGATGTGTCTCCTGGACACATCTTGATAAGCATAAAACTAGAAGATTAAATAAAGTTTGTTATCAAAGTCTCTGTTTTTCCTTTGGCGGCACATGGAAAATACCTTGTGCTCTCTATTTGTCCTGTAACCTGATGTTCTTTCAAAGTAGTTCTTATTGACAAAAAGATAGCATTCTCTTATTGACAAAAATATAGCATTCTCATGAAAATAAACTGCAGATGTAGTAGTGGTAACAGTAACAGTCATAAAAATGACATCAGTAAAATGTGGGGTAGAAGGGCTCCTTCAGGATGGAGAAAAACACAACAAAAAACCCCCACCAAAAATGAACAACAGAAAAGCAATCCCACCCCACCCCCCCCCCAAAAAAAAATCCCCAACCAAAAAGACAAAACTCCAAAGTCAGTCCATTTCTGTGAAGTTTTTTTGTTGTGATGACTGGTTGGAAGTCAGGAGTCTAAGGAGAATTTAGGAAGCTAAAAATGCTGTTCAGTTTGGCCACTAGCACACAGGACTGGCCTAGATCATTTGCTAGGTCACAGCCTTCTGCTGATCCAAGAACAATCCCTGCTTCAGCCTTTAGCAGAGAGGGAAGCTCAGGCAAAGCCAAGCCAGTCCCAGGTGCCCTCAGAGGCAGCAGGAACACCCAGAGCTCTCTCGCTGCCTCGGAGCACAGCACTGCCTCTGGGGAGTCCTAAATGGCCCTGTGACACCGAGCTCAGGAGGAGCATTGGGTACAGCTCTGCTGACACCTGCACACAACACACTGTCCCTCAGATAAGAAACACCCCAGACGTACCCAGCAGCTCCAGGTACTCCTCCTCAATCTCCTGTTCCCGGGATGTGCCCGAGCCTGAGTTCCCAGGTTTCACAGAAGGGCTTCCTCGAGGTGATGCTGCTGCAGCAGCAGGTTCAGAGCCCATGATGTGCTGGACCTGGAGCATTTCTGGTGGGCACTGTTCCTGTGCCTCACTCTTAACTTGGGGTTCTTCATTGCCACACATTCCCTGCAAGTCTTCGCAGGCTGCCCGGTGAGATGTCAACACTTGCACCTCAAGTCAAACAGAACAAAGCAGTCAGACACTACAGCTTGTCCCTGTCAGCCAGGAGTCATCGACTGTGAGGAAAGGCAAAGAACAGATTGACAGGGGATACAACAGCTTGTTTCAATCCTCCATCTGGGTCACCAAGTTCCACTGTAAAAACACCTCAAGAAAAAGGAGAGCAGGAACAGGCCAGCAGGAATCAATTTGGATGACTGCTGGCCAAAAGGCCAAGGACAAGTTTCACTGTCCAGGGCAGATGTTGAGATTCAGCACACCGGGAAATGTCCTTCAGAGTGACTGTGATACACACACTACAGCAGCATGGCACTCAGAGGCATGGCCCCACTCCCTGCTGCTCTGCACTGGAAAGGCAAGAAGGGCAGAAACCACCAGATTGGGGACTGCAGTGGCTGCATCCCTCTTTCACTCACTTGGTTTTGCAGAGACTGACGGAAGCAATTAAGTTTCTCTCTGATGATTTTCATTTCTTCCTCCAGCTTCTTATGCCTTGCCTTGATCAAACTGTGAGCTGTCTGAAGCTCTGCATCCAGCTGTTCCTTCATGTTCTCTAATAAACAAAAGAGAGGACATTTCATGAGTGGAGTGGCTGCCACTCTTTCATTCACCTGGTTTTGATGATCGCCCCTCTGCTGATGGAGATTCTCCTCTTGAATTCTTCCCATGTCTTCCTTGTTCTTTCTCTTCACTGCCATGATGTCACTCTGAGCTTCGGGCAGCTCTGCTTGTGGCTCTGCCTTGATGTTCTGTACATACAAAAGCAGAGCAAGGGACTGAGAGCTGCCATCAGGCTCAGCTTTTTTCCTCTTGCAGCCTCAAAATCACATTTATTCAGCCCCTTCTTTCTGCTTCCCTCCCCACATCTGCCTCCATTGCAAACCTCCTGTCCCAGGGCTGATCTCTGCAGATTCCAAGGCTCTGTGCTTCCATTGCCTGTGGGACTCCTGGCCTCCTCAGTCCCAAGAGCTCTGGTTTATGCCCCTCTCCCTGCCCTTCCCTCTGTGCCCTGGCCAGTCAGGCTCACCTGGCCATTCTCCTGTGGCTCTTCCACCTGCTGCCTGAGCTGCTCTTCCTGCTCTCGGGCAGGGAACAGCTCTCCCTGAGTCTGGCATGGCAGCTCAGATGAGGCAGTGTGCTCCTGCTCTTTCTCTAGAAGCACCTGCACAGAAAGCAAGAGAAGATGGGTTTCAACTTCCCATACGCCCTTTGTGGGCCAAGACTCACAGACTGCTGGGCTCACACATTCCCAAAGCACTGTGCTGCTGCTCTCCTGGGTCGTTCTCTGCCCGAGGGGAGGCGCAGATTCCAAAGTGACCCTGGCCCTACAATCAGGAGCCATCTGGGACTGAAGCTCCAGCAGCCTCTCAGGCAGCTGACAGGGAAGGGGTGGCATTTCTCAAGGGTCTGGTGAGGGCCTCCCTCTGCTTCTGCCGTGTCCTGTTTGTCTCTCAGTAGTGACTGACTCCCCGCCCTGTCCCACAGCTCCATCCTGGCTCTGCAGGGGCTTCCTGGGTGAGCTCACTCCTCGTGAGAGACACTTCTGGAGTTCACGTTCTCTTCAGGCCTGCGCCAGCATTTCTGCCTTCCTGACATCTACACTCTTGTTAGAAAACCGGGTCATTCAGGAGATAAGGATGCATGCAAAGATCTCTGATGGAAGTCAGAGAACCCCTATGGCCACCTCAGTATATGGAGGAGGACCAAGGTGTTTCTTCTCCCTCTTTTGTCGACTGAGATTTCTGACCAGCAGTAACAGAGTTTCTCATAAGGCCCCATTAATGAATGCACTTACACAGCCCTGGGGATGCCAGTGAAGGAAACCATGTGCCATGTATGGCATGGCATGTATGACCAGAGTCACCAGACCCCAGCTACAGCATGGGATAGTTCCACTCCCTTAGGACATGCAAAAATTTAAAGGACAAATGAAGGCTTCAGGTCAGAAAAGGCAGGTGCAGGAAAACATGAGGGGAAAAAACAACCATCTCTGGAGGGGGAAACATCTCTGCCTGCTCAGGATCAGTCAGTGGAACTTGTCTCTACTCCTCTCCTGAAGGGATGCCTTTAGGTGAGTTTTGCATCTTCCACTGCTTTGGAGCAGAGCCAGGAAGATTCAAATAGACAGACAGATAGACAGATCTCACTTTTATAATCTCTCTTTACTGTGCTGTGGTATTTACATTCTTTGAACAGAGAGAGATATAATTCTCTCTCCTAGGGGTTTTTTAAGGGAAGGTAATGAGAAACTTAGAGAAGAAGAGAAAACAATTGTTATCTCTACTTGCTGGTCTTGTTGTTTAGTACATGTAGAATGTGTTATAGTGATTGTTTACTGAAAGTGATTTGTTAATTGGATTTTAGTGATAGTTGTTTAGCTTGATTAGCTAATTAGATAAAAGCTGTGTTGTGACTGTCTGGAGACAGTCATGAGTTTTTCTTTAGTAGCTTTTTAGTATAGTATCTCTATAGTATAGTTTTAATATAGTACTAGTGTAATATAACATAGCTTGAGAAAGCATTTCTTTAACCTTCTAAATCATAGAATCAAAGCACATTATTCCCCACGGGGGGGTCACCATGAATCAATCCTGTCCTTTCTGTCACTACACACATCAGCACTCGGTAGCAGTGCCCCAATCAGCAGCCATCCTGAACTTGCTCTCCTGTTGCTTCACTAAGCCACACTCTTGGGGAATCTGGAGTGTGTGAGTCCCTATGGAATGCAACCAGACACAAAGCATTGCACTGGGAACTGCACTCTTTGTGCATCTGTGCTTGGGCAAGTTCTTCTCTTGGACTTGACCACACTGATGGTGCTAAAGTGGCTGGAATCAGAAATGCAGCCCAGCCCCTCCCAGCTCCTCTAATCTCTGAGCACCAGCTGTAATGCAAGGGCATTGATTTCCTGCTCAATTCCCAAACACAACACACACTGATTCCCTGGGCTGCCAAAAGACACAGGAGCCATTAACCTGAAAGTGATGTGTTTCTGCCAGTGCTGGAAAAGGGCAGGAAAGATTGAGTAAAAGCTCCCTTGCTCCCTGGAGAAGGAGAAATTGCACAAGGCTTCTCCTTCTAGCAAACAAACAAACAAATAAACAACAAAATATGAAAGTGTTACCCACTCCAGTGTCTAAAGCACTTGGATGCAGTGAAGGGATGTTTGGCAGGGAAAAAGCCCTCGTGCTGAGCATTGGCTCTATGGATCCAAGGCAGGGATCTATGGCAGTCTGCCTGAAGGTCCCTCAAGAGCCCCCATTGTCCAGGCTAAAGCTCCCTCAGCCCCTCCTCCCTGGCCTTGTGCTGCGCCCCTTGCCCAGCTCCCCTGTCCCTCTGTGCCCACGCTGCAGCCCCTCCATGACTTTCTGCTTCCCAGGGCCCACAGCTGCACACAGCACTCCAGCTGTGGCCGCAGCGCTGCCCAGCACAGGGCCACGCTCCCTGCCCTGCTCCTGCTGCCCCACTGCTGCTGGCACAGCCACCGTGCCCTTGGCCTTCTGGGCCCCCTGGCCCCACGCTGCCTCATCTTCAGCTGCTCACGGCCGCCAGCCCTGCGTCCTTTGGGCCCACGCAGCTCCCCAGCCACAAAGGTGCCCATTGCACTTCAGATACTGCAGGCACCATTGCAAGATGGCCTTCCTGTTCTACAACGACATCTTCGAAGTAGATATCATAAAGTTTGATAGGAATAGAATTCTAAGGGACTCTGACTAAATTAAAATGGTCTAATTCAACTGTACAGGAAATTGCTCCTAAGTAAATATTTCACCCTATCTGTCGTCAGCAAGCAAGGTTCTCTCTGCAACACTAGGTTTGTAGTTCTTCAAGGCACTGATATAGAAATTTAAAATATCCATTTCGCACTTTGTTATTTTTCTTCAGGCATGAAAATGGATTTTCTTTCAGCCTTCCTAGCTGGCTCTCTACACTCTGTTGCTACTGGCCAAGCTCTCAGCTTGCTCCACAATTCTTAAACACCAGGAGCATGAAATGTTCCTTTCTCACTCACCTCAGGATCTTCAGCACTGCTGAATACACGCTTCAGGTGACCTGTAGTGGGAAGGGAAAATGAACCAGATGCTGTCAGAAAACTGCCTGGGCTGCTGAATCCCACAGAACAAGTCAACCCAAACAGAGATGATTTCCTGTTTCACAACATCCCTCCAGCAGACACATTTCATTCACACAGCCAGCAAGGGATCAGGACAATATTCTTGCCTGTGCGTACAATTTGGCCTGTTTTGCCAGTAAATGAATACAAATATGACCAAGAAAATGCAAATTGTTCTTTAACACTCAGTGCTCCTGTTCTACCAAAGACATAAAACAGCTTCTGAAATCCTCTCCTTGAGGTTCTTTTTTTTTTTTTTAATCAGTTGCATGCACCGGTTCTCATTAACTTGCTTGAAACAGTTGCTCAGAAAAGCTTCCCTAAAATCCCCCTGAGCTGTGGCAGACACTCACTGCTTTGGAGTTTGCATTTCCTTGCAAAGGGAATTACTATTTTAGTACTTTGAAAAAGGTCAAGTTAGACAGTAAAATCCTTTCATGATAAAATTTAAAAAGAAATAAACTTTCTCTGAATTCTGGGAACAACTGCAGAGTTTTTAGAAGGCCTTCCAAGAAGCTCTGCCAGTCTACAATCTCAAAGGTGTCTTGCTTGTCCCAGCAAACTGAGGAAATGGCAGACTCTGCTGCCACAGACTCTCCCCTGGAGGGAACGGAAGCCCTGCAGGTTCCCCTGCAAATGCTGCCCCTGTGGCTACAGACCCCCCCTTTTTAGCTGAATGTCATGACAGGAGCTTTACCACACCAGTGGCATCCTAATGCTCTTTCTCTTTCAAAATCAGAAACTCAGCCACCAGCAGGAAGACATACAAAAGCCAGGTTAGGATACACCCTAACCTAAGTAGAATGGAAAACTCTACTTACGTGCAAAGTGTGTAACGTAATACGCGGAAAAACAAACACCATAAGCAGCAAAAGCTGCTGTGGCCAGATGGTGGATCATATTCCCAGAGCTGTGCCAGTCTTCTCCAACACTAGAAAAACAAATGGCCTCTCAGAGTGCAACTACCCACTGACCAATGCTCCAACCAGGAGGGTTCTCCTGATGTGAGCAAGGCTGCTCTGACACTCAGGCCTTCTGTGCACCAAGGCAACCTTCTGATGTCACCACAACGATGTGGCAACCATGCCGTGACATCACAAAGCAAAGTATGACAAAGAAAAGCATCACAAAGCATGTTGGTCTGTGAATTTATGCAAAGCAATAATCAACCTTCCCTACAGCAAACACAAAAGAGCCTGGGAAGTTCTTCTCTGTCACAAAGCACCACAAATTCCCCTCATGGGCCAAACCCTGTTGTTCAGGGGATCCAAGAGGAACTCCAAGAGTGCCTCAAGCACCTACAGCCTGTACCCCAGCTGAGCACTCAGATGGGACCCAAGCAAATGAAACCAGACCAAGACAATGGCCCACAGCATTGCACATGTGAGAAATGACTCTCACTTTTAACATTTTAAAGGTTTAGTAAACCTTAAGAAAGGACTGAATAAGGAAAAATTGCAGCATTGGAAGTCTCTGTGACTAGTAGCCACGTTCTCATCTACAAAAAGGATGTTCTGCCTTTTATACCCTTAGCCCCTCCAAAAGTTTTGTCAGTCAACTCTTTCTCTGCTGTCCATTGGTGGAGATTACTTTCTTGCATCCTGACTGGAGGTCAGGTGTTGTTACACCCTGCCTGCTGGTCACAAGCCAGCCCTCCCCAAATGCCCTGACTACCAAGGCTATTACAAGGGGGACAGGAAAGAGGACTATGGGAGGATATATTACAATACCATCACTACACATTTGAACATCCACATAACATCTGCTTCTTAATTGTCAGAGCCAACCATTGCATTACTCGTCTAGAACACACAGAACCAGGAGAGAAGCCACTGTTGGCATCACAGCTGAAATGTTTCCTAACAAATCTCCCCACATATTTGCACCTTTATTGGACATGCCCAGGGCTCCGGTGCGGACACATCTCTGCCTTTCTTCCCCTTTGGCAGCAGTTGAAATGGCAGCATCTGCCCGCCAGCAGCAGCTGCTCCAAGCTGGGAACGCCACTGGTGCTGCTGATTTCCAGAGGCTTCTGTGTGCCAGGGGAAGCCAAGGCAGGAGCGGGTTGAACAGTGCTGGCACTGCTGCTGCTCTGTGCCAGAGAGCCCCGGCTGGGCAGGGCACGGTGCCCACTGCGCTGCGGGCTCCTTCTCCTGCCACAGCTGGGCACACCTGGCAACAAGGCATGACAACCTTTGGGCAAGCCAAGGGGTTGCTGGAGCTCCACTGCTCTGCACACACCCAGCACACCTGCAGCACACAATTTTAACCCTCAAACAGGTAAACCAAAGGGAAACAGCTGGAAAAGATTTCATTTGAACCATTCCTTATGCTTCAATAGAAATGACCAAAATGAACGTCACCGAGCAGGGCCCGATCCACACTGCCAGCTCAGTGTGAGAAAAGAGGCATTACTTTATTTCAGTGCTGGGTACGTGAGGAATCACTTCCCTGAAACATGCACACCCACGTGTTAGTATCCACGGAACTAAGACATTACTTTCATTACTTTTATTCATTCCTTTGCTCAAACTCACAGGCTAAACATTCTCACAAAGTGTTTGACATGTTTAAATCACTTCCCCAAAGTTACTGACATTTAGAGTAGGGGTCTCTTGAGGGTCTCTGGTGGTCACGGGGTGAACATCCTGTTCCTCAAATTCTCCTTCCATGGTTAAGAGCCTTCTTCTGCTTGAATGCATTGCAGCTACCTCCTCAGTAGGCCCACTGTCTTTATTCTCAAGGCTAAGACATCCACTTGCACACATTAACCACTGGTGTGAGGGAAGGTACAACTAAGCACTGCCTGTTAAAGCTTAACAAATTCACAATTTGTTGCAGGTCAACACTTCCCCAATGTCTCTCGTTCCTTCTCTGGGAATCAAACACAAGCATTTTGTGATCCCTGAGCCCAAGGCTGCCTCCAACCCTCCTGTCACCCAGCAGCCCTTCTCTCCTCACAAACAGCAGGCCCAGCAGTGCCTTCCCTCACTGGCTCAGTCACCAGCTGTGTCAGGAGTTCTCTGTCACACACTGCAGGAACATCCTGGACTGTTTGCTCTCCGCTGCACTCTGTTGCCAGCAGACATCCCCACCCTGTTCCATGCCCCTTGCAGAACCCTGCACCTGCTGTCCATGGGCACCTGGCAAGGGGAGGCACTCACGGCAGAGAGGCACCAGCTGCACTGGGCAGGAACCAAAACCCTCTGGGGCACAGCTGCTGGCCTGGGTCTGGCACAGCTCTGCACGCCCCACTCCTCACGGGCTCTGGGCTGGAAATGCAATTGCACTTTCTGCCTCATGGAGAAACACCAGGGCTGCACAAACAACGACCAGCAGGCCACATCCCAAAGGCACTGCAGCATGGAGCTGAGAAGGAAGATCCTTCCCCAATTCCTAACCATACCAAAACCACCATCATTGGGACTTTTAATCTTCTGAATGTAGAGCTGATTCACAGGGTGACAAGGGAATCTTCCAATGGAGTTGAAGTTTGGTAGAGTTTTTATTCTGAGTCCTACTAAGACTGTTGATCTGAAAATTTATTTGAAAATATTTTTAAAAGGCTGCACAGTCATATGGTTTTGTTCTAATACCAAGATGGCTAGATGAAATGTACTGGCATTTTAATTACATCCAAACTGATTAGTCTGTAAAAGCCTTCCTGCAGAATAGCCACTAAACAAGAAATGAAAATCTGTGGACTTTTGACTTTGCAAATTTCTACTAAATTTATCAGACAATGAGGCATTTTTAGGTAGATCAAAGAGCAAATTAATTCCTATGGATAACTTGATTTGGATAAACCTGTTGATTACAAATTAAAACTGCCAGCACATACTAAGTGGAAATCTGAATACTCACTCCTATGAGCTCTGATGTATTAGATAGTCATTGTTTGCCATATTAACAAAAATTAACATTCTGGCTGTTTTTTTTTTTTTACTTACAACCAGCTCTTCAACACTCTTTGTAACATCAGAAAGAGAATTTGTAGCAATGTGAACCATGGGTTGGTGGGGCATTGCAGAAGGCTCCTATGCCAGCACTAAACGTTCACATTTACCATGGCATCACTTCTTGCCTTTAATTCCAAGCTACAGCTCAGTTCCTGCAGTATAGATGCACACTTGTAGTCTGTATTTGCAGCTGGTTCTTACCTTCCTGTCCATAAAAAAATCATGCTTGGATCTCAAATCAAAATAAAATGAGGAGAGAGTCAGGTTCTGGATAGGTATAGCAAAAACTAAGAGTTTTTTTGCAAATATGCTGGAAAGTTGTTTGTACATTCTGCAAAACCAGCAGATTAAAGACTTGCACTCTAGCTTGCAAGCTGAGGTTTGCCTGTTCTTTCTGGACTGATTTCTTGAGGCCAGACACTGAACCTAATCAGTAAGAAAATCCAAACCACAGGAGTAGTTTGAAGAATATTGTAAATTATTCTGTTATGATGCTTTTTGCCTAAAAGTTTTGGCCATCATCTGATTGGAGTAATTAGAGGAGATGGAAGCCATCATACTGTGCCTGTGCACACAATTCCTTCCCAGGAGTAATCCATGAAGCAACGCTGACAAATCCACACCAGCAGCTGCTGCCACACAGCCATGAAGCAGAGAATATGTATTTCTGCTACACTTGGACAGCTGAAGATGCCTCTGCTGAGCTAATTTTAGTGACTGCTCACCACAGATGAGACCTTGTGGTCAGTCTCCAACAAGTCAGGGCAGTTAATATTCTGCCTAGATGAAGTAAGTCTAGAAATACATAGACCATGGAGCCTGAGGAAAGCCAGCAGCTGTGGGAGATTTGTTTCCATATCTTTCTTTTTACTAATTTATTGCAGTCTATTATTTAAAGAATGGAAACTTTTGGCATATCATTGCCTGGAAGGTTGGTCAATCTTCCATTCATGACTCCTCTGAAAACATCACCCCATTGTTTTTATCAGTAGCTCTTCCATCATCATGGCTCACACAGCATTTCCTGCAGCTCTTGCTGGAGTCAGGGAAAGGCACCAGGAGAAGGGGAGAAAGCTGTGTGCAGAGACTGTGTCAGCTGAAGAGAAATTTGTTCCTCTGATTTGACTGAATGGCTGCAGGAACCTTGCTGGCACTGCTGGTGGGGTGGCCTTTTGCAGGGCTGGGCAGAGTTTGGGGCCCAGGATCCCTCCTCTCGGTGGCACACCAGGGTGAGCAGCCCCTGTCCCAGCCAGGAGCAGAGGTTCTGTGGCTCTGCCCTGGGCACAGGGACCTGCCACTGCCATGAGCTCCTGCCGCGGCTCCTCTGGGGCAGCTCCTGCTCTGCAGCGATGATGGGCGCAGCTGGGGGTGGCTGCAATGCAGGGTGGCTTCCAGTGGGCTCTGCTGGTCTGCCACACTGGAGCCAGCAGAGCTTCTGGAAGGAGTCTCCTCTTGTGAGCTGCTGGAGCTGGAGCTGGCACTGGCCACAGAGCCGCTGTGTTCATCCCTGACAGGCCCAGAGCACAGCAGCCTCTGGGCCTCCTTGCTGCATGATGGCAGTGAGGAGGCCATGGAGCAGAGGTTCAGTATGCATGACTCAGTTTCCTGATAAACTGTGCTAAGAAAAACCTGCATCCCTCCTGCCAGATCTAAGACACTCCAAGAAATCTGTTGGCACTTTGGGAGCTCAGAATTGTTTGCATTTTGAACAATTGTCCTATGAGCGCTTTTGATGGTTTTTGTCATTTTGTGTTGATTCAGTTGATCCTTCAGAGAAGCTTTCCTAATAATATAAAACAGGAGAAATTGTGGAGACCCTGGGGGGGCATTCCCTGGTCTAGGGAGACACAAGAAGCTTCCCCCAAAAAGCTGTTAGACCCCATTGGCTCCTTCCCCTGTTCCTATGTCTGTTCCTGTGTTCCTGAGCCACACCTTCCCTATTCCCTGATTGGCCCCCTTATCTTTGTACTGCCCCGAGATCAGGGTCAGCCCCCAGGCCCCTGTGGAGACAAAGTGAGACCCTCTGTGTGTGGCTGCTGGGAGCTGAACATCTCCCTGCACAGCTGAATAAAACATCTGTGGAGATCATGCAAAGGTCCTTTTTGCTTCTTTACCCTGGACTATGCTAGCAGCAATTCAGACTGCTACAGAGGAGAAGCTGCAGTACTGGCACCAAGGTTTTGGCAACTTGACCATAGGCACAGAGGGCGTGCAGGATGCTGCTCTATGAATTCCTTAACCAGCCATCTCTGGTGCTGGCATATTCCCTCCAGCTTCTGGTGCAGCCAGGGCCACCTTTGGTCCAGTAGATGACATTGTTATTTGAAAAATTCGGCCCACTCCTTGGGCAGGAGGCCATCCACAGGCTCTGGTCCTGCAGCCCCCTGCTCAGCTGGGGACAGTGTTCCCTGTGGGGAAGATGGAGCAGCCATCACAGGGTCTGGGGGGCTGCTTTCAGCAAGGTGGCCAGGCTCTCTCCCTGCTGGACTCTAGCAGTTGTTTGGGGGAGCTGGTGGCAAATTGTATGTAGTCCTGTTCATCCTACTCAGAAAACATGAAAGCTTCTATCATTCTTCTGCAGAGTTGGCACGCTGGATTTCTCTTTGCCCACTGCAGGATGCAGCCCAGGCAGAACTGGTGGTGACAGGGCAGAGAAAAATTCACATCCTTCTTAGTGCCCTGGCAGATGGGGCAGCTCAATTCTGTCCCCATGGCCATGTCTGTCTGTCCCAGCAGCAGGGAAGAGCTGAGGACCATGAGCTGCTCTCATTGGCAATCCTGCTTGGCCAGAGCCCAAGCTCGAGGCAGAGTGGTCCAGGCTCTGTCAGTGCCCAAACATAAGCAGAAAGGGATGTTGTATCACAATCCATTCCTTGGTGAAGGAGGTCCATAGCAGCCTCAAGAGCACCTCAGACACTCAACAGTCAAGGCAGTAACATATGGACAGGACACAGATGGCAGTTCATGGCTAGGAGAGCATTCATAGGCATATCCAAGGACCAGTTTCCCAGGAACTCTCCACAGCTCTGGGATCTGCCCATCAGCTTTGTCAGAAGCTTCAGCAGAACAACCAAAGTCCTAAAAAGCAGCTCCCAGACACTTTCCTACCATCCTGCCTGAGTAGCTGGGTTGCTTGCTGCAAAGCACTCTTTTTCTTCTCTTCCCCAATCCCCTGTGGACACTTGCAGCCAAAATAAAAAGCTCCTGGCCCTCTGTGTGATGTGATAATACAGTTTTTATATTTCCATGCTGGGATGAAAGAAAGCTGTGCTGTGGGTCAGGAGAGGCCAGGACCCACTTGGCCTTCCTGCAGGCTGAGGTGGTCCCAGCAGACATCCTGCTGCTTTTTTGGGGAATGTGTGAGGGGGAGTGGAGGGGGTGACAGAGAGGCCGAGATCATAGAGTGGAAACTCAGCTCCAGAGTGGCAGTGCACACTCTCTCTGCTAAATGCCTGCTGGGGCTGGCAAAGAAGGAAAAGGCCCCAATAACAGCCCGGTGGCACTGTGTCTCAGGGACAGGTACAGGGAGGTGACAACAAACAGCAGCATGGCTCGGTCGCACAGCTCCTAGGAAGCAATGACAGAGGGGCCTCATGTGCCAGAGGTTTCAGAAAGGCTGTCTTCTCAAATGGCCACTCTAAAACCCCTCTCTTTGCCTCTTGGGTTTGTGTGTGCTTTCGACAGCCACCGCTTCCTGGGGCAACGCATTCCATGATTTCATTAAGCGCTCCTTGAAAAGCACCTCCCATTGTTCAACTGAGCTGCCAGCCTGGTCATTTCAGAGGGTGCTGCCTTGGTGCAGAGAAAAATCAATCTTCTGCCTTTCAGGGAGCTGAAGGAGGAGGGACTCTTCACCATCAGACACCTGGCTGGGTCCCATTCAGAGGTCCTGCTTTGCAGACTTGGTGAGGTTTGCTTGGCAATTGCCAGCAAGGTGAGAACATTGTTCTGAATTGTCCCCCATACTTCATACACAGTGTGTAGAGTAGGTATGTGCTTGCTAACCTCCATGTGTGCTCAGGGTCTGCCTTAATTTCTGGTTTTAGACCTGAGATTTCCAATGTCTGTCAGCTGTCTGTAGGATCTGTGGGCACATGCAGCTGTATTTACTGGCAGCTCGGGTATCTGACACTCATCTTTGAGTGTGGTGCCTTCATAATGCAATGTGCAAATGCAGAAACTGAGACACTAATGATGTTAGTTTCCAGAGTCCCAGTCTCTGCCCAAGCTATAATTCAACACTGCAAATTATTCTGTAGACCTGAGCCTGTGTTTTCTGTTTCCTGGCTGAGTGCTTCAGCTGCTGGTGTTGATTTTTTGAACAGGAGCACCTGACTCTTTTATCTTTATGACTTTTGCCTTCATGATTTGAAAGCAGCTCTTTATTTATTTTCTAGTAAAAGGGCCTAAAAACAAAGATGTGGACATTTAAGAAGGGTTAAATAGAACACCTAATGAAATTTTTATTTACGCCTGCAGTAAGCAGGTCTGAAGCCAGAAATTGGTGCCAGAGTAAGTGCCTTTCTGTGCTTGTGCTCTCCTGCTCTTCTGTCCTTGTATGTTCCTCTGGACACAATGGGAAGTGTTGTCATTTCCTGGGACTTCTGTTGAAGGCAACTGGTTTTCTTTCCAAGGTGATTCTTATGTTTCCCCTCATGGCTTCCCCAGGTGACCAACCTCGGTTCCAAGGTGTCCTGCTCTGCCATTGTCACTCTGGGAGAGCTCTCTGTGACCTTGAAGAAGGACATGGACTCTGAGGTGGATGAGGTTGCTCGGGTCCTTCTCCAGATGGTGTCCAACTCCCCAGAATTTGTTCAGAAAGCAGCCAGTCAGACCCTGGGGATCATGGTGGAGAATGTGACTCCTGCACGAGCAAAGACTGCACTCATGGACATGGGAGTCAAGTAGGTTCTTCTTCTTTTAGTGATGTTCTTCACCTTTGTGTGTGGGGGAGGGAGAAGGGATGAGACAGACAATGGGAATGGTTGGAGGGAAGGGTCCTGATGCCAAATTTTGCCCCAAACAGGCAGAGTGACTGCCTAATCAGACTCAGCTTAAGTCAATTAAGCAGGAGGTATTTTTATTAGCGACGCGTCGGAGAAATCACAAAATGGATTTCTGAGTTCACATAGCAAAAGCAAGCCTTATATACATTTTTGGGTATAGGATTACATCAGATCAGATGCATAATCATGCATATTCATATGGGGCGTGATGTAGGCGGAGCGTGGGTGGAGCGTAGGTGGAGACATCTCTTTTGGGGAATTTTCAGGTGGTCGTTCCTGTTGCCTTCATCATAGACGGGGTCTTTCCGATGAGTCTTCCTCTTTAAACTTTTGAACTCCTTTCCTAATTTGGTCAATTCCCGGTGTATTTGGCTTAGATCCCGTGGCTTGGCAAAACCCTTAAGGTCGTTTCGACATTGCTGGCTCTAAACCTGCTTAGCCCATTAGTTTCTCCTATACCTATCTCTTCTCCTGTCATGATGCTCTACCTCGTATCTAATTTGTTGCTCTGTTTTCCTAGTGCTGTGCTTTCTCCGTGTGTTCTAGTGCTAGGCCCTTCTTTACATGCCTCTCATTCCATGTTTTAACCCATTACTTCTGGAAGGCTATCTGTTTTAGGGCTTCATTTCCCCCCTTTTTCTTGTAACTTACGAATTCTTTCGTCAAGTTCTGGTCCCACAGGACGCTGATAGGTTCGTACCATTGCCCAAATCATTTGGGTTCTTTTCATTATGCTCCTTAGTCTCCACCACAAACAAATGTTTGTAAGAGTTAGTAATAACAAAGCTACAATTACTACTAGCATTGGGTGCACCAGGTAATGGAAGACCTGTGTAGCTGTTGGGGAATATCCTGTAAAGATGTCCCACCAGTGATGCTGGCCTACTTGTTCTACTTCGGTCAGGACATTCTTTATTCTTTCTGAATTGTGTTCTATCTGCCATACCATTCGTTTAGTTGTTTGATTCACCTTTTGCACCAATTTCTTTACTTCAGGGTGTGCAAGCATTGCTTTAAGAATCTTGACGTCCATCCCTATTTGTAATTTCGGTATCTCTTGATATAGGTTGAAATTTGCGTTAATTAGCTGTTGGGTAGTTATTGGGACAGTGTAATGAAAATCACAACCTACGATCTTGGCAAAGTTGCATACACCAAAGTTAGTATTGTTAGTCTCTTCTTGGCAATTATCTATAGTGACGTTGTCACAAGCCGTCCTTACGCAAGCACACCCATTTCTTATATAGTAAACTTGTGATTGTGTTCTATCATGCGGAAGCATTTCTAAGGTACATACACTATTTTCAGCATCTAAGCATAAATCTTCGGCTTCTACCACAGCATTTTCGCAAACATAGCCTAATTGTCCTCTAGGGATACATGCTTCTGTGCTAACCGATTGCCACCTATTTTTGGTGTAATCATAACTGGCCCAGACATTATGGCCTATTGGCCTGACAATGACATCTTGGTGTATTGTCCCTAGAGTGAGGATGGGAAAGATAGCTCTTTCCTCTGCCACACTAATGGTGAGGACATAAGCTTCAATGTGTTCTTGTTGAGGCTCATAAGTGAAGTTCACTAATTGCCACCAAGCCTGATGGTCCCTCTCAAATTGTGTAGTATGATTGTCTTTTAATATTGTTTCCCTTATTTCTTGAGGTAATATACCTGACGTTCCTTCTCTCATTATTCCTGCCGCTACTGATTGCACCCATTGTTGCATCTGAGAGCATTGGATAGCGAGTGCAATGTCTCTGCTAAGTTCCCCTGTGTAGTCAGCGAGCTTTACAAAATCTTCTGCAGTATGGTTTGCTACCATGGTTAGTAATTTCACCACTAGTGATTGTGTTTCAGCTAATGTAAGCATGGATGAACTGAGGGGCATCTTAAGCTTTCCTAAGCTTGATGTGACGGTACTTAATTTGTTTACTAATACCTCTTGATCTATTGTGTTTACTATGCCAAATCCGGTGCCAATCCACCCACTTAGATCTCTTTTTGTTCTTTTGTGATGAGACCTTGTCACTAGCTATGCATTCCATCCCTTAAGGCTTTGCTGTATAAATGGTCGGCAATCCTTTTGCAAATAAGTAATATCGGTGTGAATGTTCATTTGCACCTTTTTCAGGGAATAAGTGGGGTCTAACAATAATTTTAGTTCGTTAGATTTTCTTATCACCTGAGGCCCTATAAGGGTTAGGTTATGTACTGCTTTACATTCCACTGGTAGGGTGGTTTCTTGGGTCGAGTTTACATCCGGATCCGATGGGATCACGCCCACCTCATATGCACCATTACGCTTAGGGAAGAAAGAACCCTGTTTCAGTGTCTTCGATTCCCTTTCACACGTGAACATCATTGCCTGATCTAATCTGAATGCCATCTCACACTGGGCTTTCCCTTCCTTTGGGCCACTAGATGCTACAATTTCTCCCGGAAGATGGAGAAGGGGGTGAGGGTTATAGGTTATGTTTTGGGGACGTAGTTCCCCAAGCGAATCCTCTCTATAAATTACTGAGGTTCGGGGCTGGGACCCGGGTGGATCTCCCCTGAAATCGGCCCACTGACATGAAATTGGGCCCTTATGCTGAGTCCAAATAGTGGGCTTGCCCATCTTCACTGGACTATAGGTGATTATGTCATTTTCAGAGTCTGGGTTCGAGGGTTGAATGGTTAATACTAGTCGCCTCGTTTTTCCTTCTACCGGTCCTTCTACCGGGTCAAGCTCTCGACACCCAACCTGAATCTGGTCTCCCTTGTTCGCTACCATGGAGAGCTGCTCCCATGTTTCACTTGGAAATGGCTGGTTGTTACGTAAGGCATAAACCTCGAAATAGAGTTTCCTCATTCCCAGTTCTGGATGGGTACACTGGCCTGAGACCATGGGTCTATTGGGGAAGGGTCTTGGGGAAGAGCTATACTTATCGAGAGTCCAATGATCAGAGTTGTAAAGGTTTGAGATGGAGTCGGGGTCATGATGTCTGGCTGTCAATTTTGTTTCTTTTGGCGCTCTTGTTGCTTGATGTGAATTTGTTCTACCCGTAAAATAACCTTTTCTAGTTCAGTGTCTAAATCTCTTTGTTTTTTAAAGGGTCCAATTTGGTCACTTGTTAGTGGATGTCGTGGGACAGAAGAATAGCAACGAGTCGATAAAACCTTAGAACGACTAAGTTTCAAACAATATTGTAACCAGCGGTGTACCTTCCAATGGCACCACCCTAATACAATTTGTTCAGGAGCTTCAAACAATTCCCTAGCCTCTAAAATGGGTCTGTTGGCGAATTTCTCTAAGGCCAAATAGTCGTCATTTTCCCTTGCTTCTTTGCAGCTACACTCGTAACATTGGAGGTCCAGTAAACAACTTTGTACGTTCCAAAATTTTCTATCATAACCTCCACAAAGAAATCCAATTAGTCCCACACAATTTTTTTTCCCACACCCAAAACACGGCTGATCGTGAATAGGGTCCTGTGGGTCAGGTCCTTGTTGACTGTATGTTTCAACCCACCCTATCCACTGTATTGGCGTGCTACGCAATGCAGCTCTAGCTTCGGCATTAAATTCTGCTATGAGAGATAAAGGTTTTGGCAAAGTCAATGTTAGTTTATGTTGGATTCTCATGTGATCCTGCGGAGACAGCTGACTCAGAAGTCTGTACATCTAGGGCAGGTTTAAGCTCCTCTTGTTTGTTTTCCGGAGCTCTCTTGACCTGTGAATAGTGGATCCACGTAGGTCGTTCCTTGATCCGAACCGCGGTGAAGGTAGTCAGCAGCACTTGTAAAGGTCCCTCCCACTTTTCTTGTAGGGGTTTTCCTAAAAGATTCTTAACATACACCCAATCACCGGGGTTAAACGGATGCAATTTACAATCAGGTTGCTTAGGTTGGTGCTCGATCATCACAGTAGCATTCTTATCAAACTGTTTCCCCACCGCAATTACATAATCGTAAATGTATTGATTACCGATCTGGTCTATGACATCCCCATTTACAACTTGCATAGCATAAGGTCTACCATACAGAATTTCAAAAGGACTTAACTTTTCCTTTGATCTTGGTTTGACTCTCAGTCTCAGCAGAGCAATAGGCAAAGCTTGATACTACTGCAAATTAGTGTCTTGGCATATTTTAGCAATTTGCTGTTTGATGAGATGATTCATCTTTTCCACTTGCCCACTGGCCTGTGGACGGTAGGGTGTGTGCAATTGCCATTTGATTTGTAATGCTTTGCTTATTGCTCTTACTACTTTTGCACAGAAATGTGTACCTCTATCCGAAGAAATGCTCTTCGGTACCCCAAACCGTGGAATAATTTCATTCAACAGTACTCTAGTTGCCTCTCTTTCCTTATTTGTCCTACAGGGGAATGCTTCAGGCCACCCAGAAAATGTGTCAGTTAATACCAACAAGTACCGAAACCCCCCTTTTCTTGGGAGTTCAGAAAAATCAATTTGCCATACCTCACCTGGGAATTTACCTCGGTTTATGGCTCCTTGGTGTACTTTGGTCCCTGTATTCGGGTTGTTCTTCAGACACCGTTCACACTGGGACGTAACGTGTTTTATAGTAGTAAATAATTTTGGTCCTGCTATTCTGGTCTGCAAATATTGGTAAAGCGAATCTAGGCCCCAATGGGCCTTCTCATGTTCTGCCTTCACAAACTGCCACATCACGTTTCCTGGTATCACTAACTGTCCTGTTTCTAATTGACCCCAACCATTTTCTAGTATTTTGCCCTTATTCTTTTGAATCCACCTATGATCTGATTCTTGGTAATCTGGCTGGATATTGATATCCAGCTCCCCTGGTATTAGGGCCGCTATTTCCGCTTCCCTATTTCTTGCGGCCGCCAATTAAGCTTCTGTATCTGCCTTCCTGTTCCCTATTTCTGGAATAGTATTACCTTTCAAATGCCCCTTGCAATGCATTATGGCCACCTGTGTTGGGAGTTGGACCGCCTCCAGCAGTCGCAGAACCTCTTCTGCATGTTTGACTGTTTTTCCTTGTGTAGTCAACAGTCCTCTTTCTTTCCAGATGGCTCCATGAGCATGTACGACAGAAAAGGCATATTTAGAGTCTGTCCTTATATTAATTTGCATGTTCTCTGCTAATTCCAGGGCTCGGGTCAGAGCTATCAGCTCTGCCTTTTGAGCTGAAGTCCCTGCAGGCAGGGGGTTTGACTCAATTACCCTCTCTGTAGTGGTGACTGCATAGCCAGCCATTCTTACCCCTTGCTTCACGAAGCTGCTGCCATCCGAAAACCAGTTGTCCGCGTCTTCGAACGGCTCTTCTTTGAGATCTGGGCGACTGGAGTAGACGGCTTCAATTGTTTCCAGGCAGTCATGTTCGATGGGTTCTGCTGGGGCTCTTCCTTCTAAGAATGAAGCTGGGTTCACAATATTAGTTACCTGAATGGTTACATTATCTGATTCAGCCAGGATGGCCTGGTACTTTAAGAATCTGGAAGGCGACAACCAATGGTTGCCTTTCTGTTCCAGCACAGCTGACACAGTGTGGGATACTAACACAGTCACCTTTTGGCCCAGCGTAAGCTTCCTGGCCTCTTCTATGTTAATTATCACTGCGGCCACTGCCCTCAGACAGCCTGGCCATCCTTTACTTACTTCATCCAATCGCTTGGAGAAGTAGGCCACAGCTCTCTTGTGTGGTCCCAACTGTTGTGCTAGTACTCCTAGGGCCATCCCTTGCCGCTCATGGGAAAATAGCCAGAATGGTTTTGACACATCTGGGAGACCTAAGGCTGGTGCTCTCATCAGCTCCCGCTTCAGCCTCTTGAAGGCCCCTTCCGCCTCGGGAGTCCAAACTAGGACATTCTTGGTTTCCTTCAGCAAATCATACAGTGGTTTAGCGAGTATCCCATACTGATAGATCCATAGCCGACACCAACCTGTCATCCCCAGAAAGGCGCGCAGGTCTCTCACCGTCTCTGGTTTGGGCATCTGGCAGATGGCCTCTTTCCTGGCTGCTCCCAGGGATCGCTGTCCTCTGGAGATTTCGTATCCCAGGTACACCACTTCCTTTTGCACCAGTTGTGCTTTCTGTTGAGAGACTCGATATCCACTTAAACCCAGGAAATTCAACAAGGAAATAGTCCATTCAATGCATTCTTCCTCCGTCACTGTCGCTATTAGGAGGTCGTCTACGTACTGCAGGAGGGCGCCATCTCCCGGTGGCCCTTCCCATTGTTCTAATTCTTTGGCTAACTGATTCCCAAAGATCGTGGGCGAGTTAGACCAGCCTTGGGGCAACCGTGTCCAGGTAAGTTGGGTCTTTCTCCCCCTATCTACTGATTCCCACTCAAAGGCAAAAATCCTTTGACTCTCGGGGGCTAAGGGAAGGCAGAAGAATGCGTCTTTCAAATCTAATACGGTGAACCAGGCCAGGCTATCCTTTAGCCTAGTTAAAAGCGTATATGGATTAGCAACCACCGGGTGTAATGTCTTGGTTATTTCGTTTACTGCCCTCAGATCCTGAACGAGCCTATACGTTCCATTAGGTTTCTTTACTGGCAAGATCGGTGTATTAAAATCCGATTCACATTCTACCAATAACCCCAGTTCTAAAAACCTTTTGATTATGGGCTCAATTCCCTTTCTGTCTTCCATCCTCAGAGGGTATTGTTTTCTTACCACCGGTCTTGCCCCGACCTTAAGTTCGACAACAATCGGTGTCGCTCGTTTTGATTTTCCAGGTATATCCATAGCCCATACTAATGGATAAGTCTTGCTCAGGATTCGCTCGAAGTTGTGGTTCTCAGGTTTGGGTTCCACACAACTGATTGTTAGGCTTAGGGCTGTAATCAGTTGTTCATCGTTTACTTGAAATTCCAATTTATCTTTATTGAATTTTATTTTGGCTCCCAAGTTCTCTAATAAATCTCTCCCTAATAGAGGCTTTGGTGAATTTGGCAAATACAGGAACTGGTGAATTCCCATTTGTTTCCCAATTTTGTATTTGATAGGTTTCAAAAAGTAAGCTTTTTCTGGTTGGCCTGTTGCTCCCACAACTTGTACAAATTCATCACTTTTAGGTACCAGTTGTTGATTTAAAACCGAAAAAGTCGCTCTCGTATCAATCAAAAAGTCCAATTCCTGTTTACCTTCCCCTAGCTCCATTTTAACCAGTGGGTCTGCTAGGGTATGGCCCACCGGTCCCCCTCATTCACTTTCTTGCCGTGTGGTGGTAGTAGTGGCCATTAGCCTTTTCTTTAATTGGGGGCATTCTTGTTTCCAGTGCCCAGTCTGTAGGCAGTATGCACATTGATCTGGCCCTACTCTAGCTGGGTGGGGTTGGAACCTCCCTCCCCCTTTCACTGGGTAACCTCTACCCCTACCCCTGGCTCCAGGTTCCGGGTAACCTGTCTTCTGAGCTGCTACTGCCACAGCCACTACTCGAGCTATCCTCCTGTCCTCTCTTTTCTTCTCCTCAACTTCTCTGTTATTATATACCTTCCATGCCTCATTCAGCAAGGCCTCCAGGTTTTTATTTTCTGGATGCTCAAGTTTTTGCAATTTCTTCCTAATGTCTGGGTTACTCTGTCCCATCATTAATCCCAGCAGGTGTTGTTTTCCTTCTTCCGTTGCTGGGTCCAGGGGTGTGTATTGTCTCATGGCTGCCCTAAGTCTATCCAAAAACTCTGACGGGGTCTCATCCTTTCCCTGCCTAATGTCATATAGCATTGACCAATTGATAGCCTTAGGGATCGCATTACGCAGGCCCATCGCGATCAGCTTTCTATACTGCACCAGTCGTCGATAGTGTTCTTCGTTGCCCGGGTCCCATTCTGGTTTACTGCTGGGGAAATTATCCTCTAGTCTCCCTGACAATACTTGGGCATGTCGTTTTCCTGTTTCCAATACGAGTTCCCTTTCTGTATCTGTCAGTTCTGACAGCATCACCTCTATATCTTCCCAGTCAATATCTAAATTCTTCGCCATTAGCTCAAACCTCTTTGCTACTCCCTCTGGATTCCTCCTGAAGTTTCTTGCTTCATCCCTCCAATTGTTCAAATCACTTGTCGAGAACGGCACCTTTACTCTAGTCTTTTCCCCTACCATTGGCATAATTTGTCGGAGAGGAGCTATCGTATGGTTCCCCTCCTCTCTTCGCTTTGCTTCCCCTCGTGCCACAGATCTGGTATAATACGAGTGACTGGTCCTTGCCCCGGGGTCCTCTTCCTGTGCCTCTATGTCCAGTTCCTCATTTTCACCTCCTATCTCTATTACACAGTCCGTCTGACTCCCGTCCTGGGTCTGTCGTCCCCCTAATATCTGTCGGCTCCTATCCTGCCCCGGGCTACTACCCCTCTCGTCCTCTGCTGCTTTCCCATCTCTTTTATCCTCTATCTGTATTATTATACTCAGTCTCTGTGAGTTGTTCTCTGTCTCCTTTTCGCATGTCACATTACCACTCCCCTTACTATATTTTAATTCAGAGACGTCGCCCCCCAATGAGCCGCTCTTGTCCCCAGCCTTTGGTGTGCTGGTTTCCATTCTGCAAACACCAGTCCTTGGTGTGCTAGTTTCTATTCTACAGTTACCCCCATTTCTGGATGTGTTACTATCCCCATATGGACTAAGCTCGGGCGGGCTGCGTGTCTCCCCCCGGCTCTCTACTCCCGACGGACTGCCTTCTTCCCTTTCGAGTTCCAGTCTGGGTGGGCTGTCAGCATAGCTCCCCGACCCCTGTGGGCTACCTGGTTCCTGAGGGCTGCCTTTCCTCTCGCTAATCCCCGATTTTGATGGGCTACCCTCCTCCCAGCCGTTGTCTAGCTTCTGAGGGCTGCATCCAAACTTAGATTTCCACCACTGCTCCAATTCCTTTAATGGGCTAGGATCCCCTTGTTCCTCTTTTGGTCTGGGAAGGGGTCCTTCCCGCCCTGGAGCGAATGGATGGTATTCCCACAAGCTTATTTCGCTCTCCTTTCCACTATCTCTCCTTGTTAACTTGAGACACTGCTGTCCAATACTGCATGCATCACAGCAACGGTCCTTTGACTTCGGACCCTTCTTATCTCTTTCCAAAGCCAATACTAGGGGGTCCTGAGGGGCTACATTAATTCCACATTCCTTTTGCCACTCAGGTTTATTCCTTAGGGTGAAAAACATGTCTGCGTATATTACCTCATCCCATTTATTGAGCCGCCGGAGGAAGAGCATAAGTTGCAAAATGGTATTATAGTTAGTTGTCCCCTCTGGTGGCCATTTTTCTCCGTCATCAAGATGGTACAGGGGCCACCATTGTGTGCAATACTTAAGAAGTGTCTTTTTACTTATGTTTCCCCCTGGAATCCCTCCCAGGTCCTTCCAGTGTTTTAGGATACATCCTAAAGGGGTTTTCATATTTATATCTTTACTCTGTTGGCTTCCCATGGCTATTCTCTGTATTCGTGCTCTTTTCCACAAGTACTATATGCCAATATACCTTAACACTTCATTCACACAATTTCCATTCGCTTCGTCCAGAAAATGCGGATCGGGACTCCGCTCTCGTTTCGCAGCGATGCTGCGTCTCACTCACTCCACACACACACCCGTACAGTGAAAGGCTCCTACCTTATGGTCTTATGTCAGAACAGACTGTTTTACCAGGTTTGGTCACGAGAGGTCGCCTATTGACCGCGAGATACCGGTTTGCCAGACTCATGCAATCACAACTGTAGACAGTATAACAACTGCAGGGGGTGACAAATTTCTTGCCGGACGTCTATCAACTTAGTCTTTTCTAAAAGATTACAGAGAGAGCGACAAGATATTTCCTGTAAGATTTTGCAACAGGCACATAGAACAGACACAAAAGGATCTCTGGCTGACAGACCTCTCAGAAAGCAATCCACAGTGTTATAACACAGTGCACAATGTTTAAAACAGTTCCCACACAGTAAAAACAGATCGAAGATACCAAGATAAACAAATACTCCCTCCGGCAGGACTTTAACCTGTGTTTTCTCCCAATTAATTTTAACCGAAGCTGGGATTTTTAACCCCAGCAAAACCAATGCTAGCCAACCAATGCTAGCTAACCAATGCTAGCAAACCAATGCTAGCAAACCAATGCTAGCAAACCAATGCTAGCAAACCAATGCTAGGATTTCAACCCAGCTGGGATTCTTTACTGGGGCGTCCCCCAGCTTTCCCTTCGGGCGGTCACGTCTGACCCCCGTTTCCCAATAAAAGCGCTTTATTCCGAAACCAATAAAGAATTTAAATACCTCTTAATTGGAGCAGGAGATGCAGGGTACTCTTCGTCCACCGAAAGCACTGGTCCGGGGGGGAGTCTCTTCTGACAAACGTTAGTCAGGGGCGCCCGAGGGTCCCGACCCCGGATCCGGCTCGGGGAGGACCCCTCAAGTCCTGGATCTCCTGTCTGGTCCCATCTGGGTCGCCAGAAATGATGCCAAATTTTGCCCCAAACAGGCAGAGTGACTTCCTAATCAGACTCAGCTTAAGTCAATTAAGCAGGAGGTATTTTTATTAGCGACGCGTCGGAGAAATCACAAAATGGATTTCTGAGTTCACATAGCAAAAGCAAGCCTTATATACATTTTTGGGTATAGGATTACATCAGATCAGATACATAATCATGCATATTCATATGGGGCGTGATGTAGGTGGAGCGTGGGCGGAGCGTAGGTGGAGACATCTCTTTTGGGGAATTTTCAGGTGGTCGTTCCTGTTGCCTTCATCATAGACGGGGTCTTTCCGATGAGTCTTCCTCTTTAAACTTTTGAACTCCTTTCCTAATTTGGTCAATTCCCGGTGTATTTGGCTTAGATCCCGTGGCTTGGCAAAACCCTTAGGGTCGTTTCGACATTGCTGGCTCTAAACCTGCTTAGCCCATTAGTTTCTCCTATACCTATCTCTTCTCCTGTCATGATGCTCTACCTCTTATCTAATTTGTTGCTCTGTTTTCCTAGTGCTGTGCTTTCTCCGTGTGTTCTAGTGCTAGGTCCTTCTTTACATGCCTCTCATTCCATGTTTTAACCCATTACTTCTGGAAGGCTATCTGTTTTAGGGCTTCAGTCCTGTATCCTGCATCTTCTGTGGACTCAGTGACTTGATTCTCCAACCAACCTCACTTCTTTCCTCTTGTCACCTATTTCTGCCCTCCTGCAGCCCATCAGTTCTCAGAATTACAGAAGTGTAGAATATGGGGAGTTGGATGGGCCCATCAGGACCATGGAGTCCAGCTCCTGGCCTTGCCCAGAACAGCCCAAGGGTCACACCAAGTGCCTGAGATTGCTGTCCAAATGCTCCTTCAGCCCTGTCAGGCTTGGTGCTGTGACCACTGCCCTGGGGAGCCTGTTCCAGTGCCCAGCCACCCTCTGGGTGAAAAACCCTTTTTCCTGATATCCAAACTAAAGCTCCTCTGACTCAGCTTCCTGCTACTTCCTGGAGTTCTCCCAGCCTGTCAGATTTTCCTAGATGTGGTGACTGATGGGGAAGGGAAAGTGCCTGCAAAGGCCAAGGATAGAGCCTTGTGCTTTTGTGGGCAGAGGGACAATTGCAATTGCAGCTGTGAGCAGTGTTTTGTATTTCACAGTGCTAACCACTGAGGCCCTGGGAAAACCACGTCTCCTCATGATGCCACTAACTTGGGAAACGAAGAGCATCCTTGCCCTCATGGAGCACATGGGGGACAATCTGCTGGGTGTGGCACAGCATGCACAGCAAGTGCAGCTCCTGCCAAAGGAGTCTTGTATGACTGTCATGGCCTTAGAGCTCTACTTTCTATTCAAAGTGATGTTTCATGTTAGCCTTGAGATGATAAATCACTTTACAGGCACCTTCACAGGCTGACTGCCATGGGACAGTTGAAGCAAATGCTGCCTTAAATGTTGGTGCTGGGCCTGATAGTTCCCAATAGACACTCTCTAGAACAGGACAGCCTGGCTAAACTGCCTGCCACAATTTCCTCAGCTTTGCAATAGGGTAAAACATTCAGATGGATCCATTGCCAAGCCCCACAGAAGAAACAGGCTGCATTGCTGGATATTCTGCAACTTCACAGCCCACCACGTGTTTTCCCTGCATTTGTTGTTTTCCAAAACTCTGCAGATTTCGGGATACATGGGTGAAAAGAGCCTCAGTCCTGCTGCAGGTCTCTGTGGTGTGCATCTGCCCCTGTTCTCTCCATTGCCCTTCCTACTCATGGCATGGGGGGCCTGAAGCTGCTCCAGATTGAGGACAAGGTGAAGGCAATCATGGCTGAGCCTCACACAGAGGTGAGGGGGGAGCTGGGCCAATCTCTGCTGGCAGGAAGGGTCTTGTGGCAGCCCAGAGAGGCTGCGCACATTGCCAGGGAACAGCTGTGCCCTGCACGTGCCCCTGCAATGAGCTGTGCTGCTGCCAGTGCCCCTGGAGCTGTGGGGCTGCTGAGCTGTGGGGCAGGCAGAGGAGCAGGAGGGTGCATGTGCAGCTGAGCCATTCCTGGAGAGCACAGGGCTCTGGGCTCCCTGCTGTCCCAGGGCAGCCCAGAGGCCAGGCTGTGCCTGTGCCACATCTGGGCAAGTGGCTCAGGGTTTGCCCTGGCCTGCCTCAGTGTCTGCCAGCAGGAGCATGTTTCCCTGTGCAGCTGTTTGGACATTTCCAGGAAATGTGTCCCAGGAATTATGGAGCTTCAGATGCTTTAGGTTTGCATTGTGGCCTCTGTTAAACTTTGTGTCTCCGCTTTGCAGATCTGACTGGTTACCGTCTTACCGAGAAGTTTCCTTGGGACACTTCCAATGTTCTCTCACCCACCAAGTCCTCGCCTCCCGTCCAGAAGAGCTCTCTTTCCTCCAAGCTCAGGAAGAAGCTGCCGCCTGTATGGAGAGTGTTTGAAGAATAGGATTGATGCGTTAGGCTTGATAGTTACAGCTATACATATGTTCTGATCTTTAGATGTAGTTTTGAATTAATGTGTTTTGATTCTGTCTTTAAGTTTTGATGACATACTTTTAATGGTATATATTTTATTTTGATGATGAAAAAAAAAAAAACAAAAAAAACAAACATTTAAATAAACCAGGAGGAGAATGTGAGACCATGACCTGCTAGCCTAGAGATTATGGGAGTGCAGCTCATTCAGTGTGCCAGTGTCTCACCACATCCCTTCCTCATTGGGCCTCTCCTCTTCCTCTTTGGCCATGGTTTCTTTGTGTCATTTGTGCTGCTGTTTTCAACTTGTCATTGTAACAGGGCCACACATTGACATGTTTGGGGGACAATGGATCCAAAAGATCCTGTCTAGTCAAAGGTTTTCTACCTAGGTGTGTTCTGTGCTCACCAACGGCCTGAGCAAAGAAACCAAGAGAAGTGTGCCCAAATCCCAAAGCTTTGCTCCTTTGCAGTCTCCCACAGATCTGGCTCACAGGTGTCTTCAATCACAATTCCATAGGTAAGAAGAGGTCATGAATTTCACTGGGAAATGATGCACTGCTTTGGCAATCACCTGTATGTATATTTATCCGGGACAGCACTCCAGCTGTGTTGTTTGCACCTTGTTTGCAGAAGGATGAGTGCACTGGGAGGCCAATAACAAGTGACAAGGGTTCCTCCAAGCTGCACTGCAGCCTGGGTGCCATTCAGCCCAGAGCTAGGGGATCATTTGTTCCCATGGACCAGTGCTTGCCAGTGGAATGAATTCCTGCACAGCTGGAAGAAGCAATTCTGGATTCAGCTCCAGCTGTTGGTGGGCTGCATGATCATTGACAATGCTGCCCTTCCAGAAATTATTCTGCAGTTTCCTTTCATAGTCATTTGAAGCTTTGAAACTTCACATTTCAATTTGCTTTGCCTTAGGGAAAAACACTTCTGGGCCCAGTGCAAACTGTAACCTTTTGGCAGCAAAGTCCTCATGGTTGCCAGCTTCTGATGTTACAGAATGTCACCTGGCTGCATGTGCTTGCTTAGCTCTGGGTCTAGTCCTGGCCTAGTAAAACAGTTGGTAGCTCTATACCTTCCTTTCTCTTCCTCCCTCTTTTTCCTTATTTTTCCCTTTTCCCCCAGTTCCTCCTCAATGCATTTTGCTGTGGTTATTCAATAAAGGTACATTTGTTTTGGTTATAGCAGCAACTCCCTGCACCATGTCGGTGTTTTTTGCACTGTGAGATCAACCCACAAACTACCACAAAACCCGTTTGTAAGAACGGATCGTGACACTTGTATACATACTATAGAAACCTTCTATCAAACCTTAAAAATTCTCTACAAATTCATTTCCAACATTACTGGGCCTGGCACCGCCCAGATCTGGTGTTTGCTGCCACCACCAGTGCCCAGATCTGGAAATTCCCTTGTTCTGGCAGAGCCAAGTCCAGCAATTTTCTGGTAAAGAAAGCCAAAATCTGGCAATTTCTGCTGCCGGCACCGGCAATGCCATGATCTGGTGTTTGCTGCCACTGCCCGTACCCCAGTCTGGACATTTCTTATTCGAACACAGCCCAAGTGCAGCAATTTTTTGGAAAAAGAAGACAAAAGGCAGCAATTTCCTGGTGCCAAGACTGTCACCACCCAGACCTGGTGTTTGATGGCACCGCCCATGCCCAGATCTGGACATTTCCCTGTGCCGCCACAGCCCAAGTGCAGCAATTTGCTGGCAAAGAAAGCAAAACCAGGCAAATACCTGGTGCCTACACTACTCCAATCTTGTGTTTGCTGACACCGTCAGTGCCCAGATCTGGAACTTTTCAGATGGCTGCACAGCATAATTCCAGCAATTTCCTGGCACAGTAAGTTAATTTTTGGCAATTTCTCAGTGCCAGCACAACCCAAATGCAGCAATTTTCTGGCAAAGAAAGCCAGAACCCAGCAGCTTCCCAGTGCTGCCACCAGCACCACCCAGATCTGGTGTTTGCTGCGCAAGTGCCCAGATCTGGGAATTTCCAAGTGGGAAATTGCCCAAGTGCAGCAATTTGCTGGCACAGAAAGCCAAAACCCGGCAACTTTCTGCTACAGGGTCTGGCACCGACTACATCTTGTGTTTGCTGCCCCAGTACCCAGATTTGGAAAATACCTGGTGCCAGCACAGCCCAAGTCCAGTGATTTGCTGGCACAGAAAGCCATAATTTTGAAATTTGCACGTTCTGGCTCCAGCACCATCCAGCTCTGGTATTTGCTGGGACTGCCAGTGCCCAGATTTGGAAATTTCCCGATGCCTTCACAGCCCAGGTCTAGCAATTTGGTTTTAGGTAGCTTAGGCAGAGAAGTTCCTTTGGACTGTGACTTTCCTTTCTCTTGGAATTGTTTAAACCTGCTCTGGACTGAAAACCCAGAAAAACACCGGCAGCAGCTCACACCCGTGGCCCACCGAGCTCTGGGACGCTGCATTCCAGCACCAGAGGGACTCAGGAGAGACCGAGTGAGCCAACTAAAACCCACAAAAAGGACTTTCTGAATCTGCCATCTCTTCAGCACTGTCAGAAGTTTGATTTAATATTATTCATTTTTCATGCTTGTGAATACTTTACTTGTGAAATAAACTGGGGTTTTTTCCCTTTTCTCCAGGGAAGTCTTTTCCTGAACTAGTAGGGGGAGAGGCCGCTTGAACTTGCTTTCTAGACGGACCCCTTTTGGAGGTTTCCTCCCAAAATTTGCCCTAAACCAGCACAAACAGTCACAATGAAAATTTCACCAGTGGCATAATTTCCTGATGGAAAGTCTTGTGACCGAAGCTCGACATTGCTCTCCATGAGAGATTCTTGGGAAGAGCAGACAGGAGAAGATTCCTGGAAAACTGAAACAGCTTTCCAGAAGGGAAATGAAAATGAAACAAACAATCGAAGATGTTTTCCTCTATTAATTTCTATGCTCCCCTTTTCCATGTTGCACTACTTCTCCATCCCAGTAATTCCAGATGCACTGCACCTCTAAGATCTGTGACTTAGTGATTTTTAGACACTCTAAAATACCATGAGCCACACACAGTTTTCCTTCCCCTGTTTTTACTGGAAAGCAACACTGGAGGTGTCAGTGCAGTGCTTGGGTCAGGTAGGAATCCTACCCCAAGGGAAGGCGGCCCGACAGTGTTTGACCCTCAGCAAGGACAATGCACAGCAGCAAGCGAGGGGATCGCTGTGCCAGTGTGCAGGAGTCAGGGCTCTGCATCCGGGCTCAGCGCTGCAAAGTTCCCGTGTTTGGGCAGACGGAGGGGCTGTCCCCGGGGCGCGCGGGGCTCGAACGTGGGGCTCGTGGGGCGAGCGGGGAACGGACACGGGGATGAACGGCCCCGGTGCTTCAGTTGCAGTGGCGGCAGCAGCGGCGGCAGCAGCAGCGGAAGAAGCAGCAAAAACAGATTCGTTTTCTCTCTTTCTTTCTCTTATTCTCTTTCTTTCCCTCTCTCTCCCTTTCCCTCTGTCGGGCACCCTTCCCTCGGGGTCCCTTGCCCGGCGTCCCTCTCCTCTCCCCGCCTCCCTCTCCCCTGCAGGGCTGGGCCATGCCCCCGGCCCGCCCCCGGCCCCGGGCGGGGCTGCCCCGTGCCCGGCCCCGGCCGTCTCACCGCGGTCTCGCCTCCGTCCGGCTCTGGCCGTGCTGGCGGTGGCGCTGCCGGGCGGGCATCGGTGCCGGGGGCCGGGGCGGCACCGCCGCCCTTCGGCTCCGCCTGGCCCGAGCCCGGCTCCGGCCCCGAGGCAGGCTCCAGTCCCGGCCCCGGTCCCGGCCCCGGCTCCTCCCGGGGCCCGCGGAGGACACAGGCGGCGCGGCCGCTCCCGCCGCCTCCGCTGCGGCTTCCCCGGCCCGAGCTCCGCCGCTCGGCAGCGCGGCCGGCGGCCCCGAGCCTCCCGTGGCGCGTTCCGAAGATGGAACGCCGGGGCATGGCCGGCCCGGGGCGGGTGAGGGGCGCTCGGGGGCCGTTGCTGGCCCCGGGCCGAGCGCTGACCGCCGCGTCCCGCCCGCAGGTGAGGCGCAGGAGGCCCGGCAGGAGCGGCACCGGCTGGGCTCGCTGCTGGGGCGCGCTCCAGGCATAGCCATGGAGCAGAGAGCCCCGAGAGCGCCCAAGCTGGCCTGGGTGGAGGAGGAGGAAGAAGGCCCTGGAGCTACCCCAGCGCAGGAGATTGAAGAGGTGGTGCCGTTCATTCCACCGCAGGAGGGTGAGTGGCAGAGCTGGGCTGCAGGGCTGGAGCCTGCAGCCAACTTGGCCCCATCCAATCCCATCCCATCCCACCCCATCCCATCCGATCCCATCCCCTGGGCAAATGCCCACGGACAGGACAGAAGAGGGGCCGGGCATACACCCTGCAGGGGCCGTGCTCCATCGCCCTGGAGCATCCCGGGGCTCTCCCTGCCGGGGGAGCACAGTGCTGGGCTGTATTCTCTGGCCTCTCCTGCAGCCCCTCAGCTCTGGCTGTGCTCGCTCTTTGCCAGATGCAGCCCTGGAGCGCACACGGGAGCAGGAACGCACCCATGGCCTCTTCCGCAGCACAGCGCAGGTACCTGCAGCCACCCCCACCTGGGCTGGGCTTGTTGTCCCTGCTCAGCCCAGCACCGTGTGTGCAGCACTCCATGCAACATCCCCGGCTTCTTGCCCTTCTGCTACAGATTGTTGGCAAATTCATGAAGAGGATTCGGGAGGAAGAGACCAGCGTCATGGGCACTGAGCTCAGAGCATACCCTCCCATCTTCAAAACCAACACCAGTGCTGCCCTGCTGGATATGCTTGTGGAGGAGGGTCCTTCCAGTGCAAAGCAAGTAAGCAGCCTGTGGCCTGACTTCCATCCTCCCAACAATTGCTTGGCCTCCCAAGCCACGCCTGCTGCTTACTGTAAGCCTTGAGGCCATGGCAGTGTGGAGGCAAGGGAAGCACTTCTCTGGGGCAGCTGGGGACATTCCTCCCTCTGGCAGCTTTCCAAGTGTCCCCTGCCTTCTCCAGGTGCCTGCCATGGTGAGGTACATCCACCAGTGGCTTGTGGCCAATGATTCTGCCGAGCAGAGGCTGGACAAGGCCCTGCTGAATCTCACCAGAGCACACCCGGATGGCGCAGTGGTGACGCTCCTGCGTGTGGCCCCGTCCTGTGACAGGTATGGGGCCCACCTGCCCAGAGGGCTCAGGCCTCCCCAGCCCATCACCCTGTACCACCTGGCCCAGGTGTGTGACCAACAGAGAGTTCCAGGGCCCTCTGGCTGCTGCCTTTCCCAGCCCTGGCATGTCAGCCCCCAAGCCTGCTGCCATGCTGCCTTGCCGCCCCTCAGGGCTCTGTCCCCACAGGGCTGGGCTGCCTGGCTGCTGCTGGCAAGGGCCAGTGGGCAGAGGCAGAGCCGGTGGTCAGCCCGGGCCCCTGGGGATGCCCAGGCCACGGTGCTGTGTCTGAGACCCGCCCTGAGACAGAGCTCTAACCCTGCAGAGCTGCCATCACCATGTGGAAGACCATCCTGTGCTTGCCCAGGACTGCAGAGCCAGTGCAGCTGATACTCCTGGATGTGCTGGGGAGCTGGCCAGAGCGCAGCACGTGCACCTCCGATGGGGACGAAACGGGTGTCTTTGGCCTTGCTGTGAGTTTCTGACACTGGCCTTTGCTGGCCCCAAGGCTGCCTCTCCAGCAGCTCTCCTTCCTCCTTCCCCCACTGCATCTCCCTGCCTCAGGCGCTGGCCTGAAACCTGCCCCAGTGGCAGCTTCAGGCCCACCAGGCCCCGTGCTCCCCCTGCCAAGGTCTCTCGGGGTCTCTCCCTGCCCTGCTCAGGCTCTGCCACACAGACACCTGGGCACTGAGCGCTGTCTCGTGGGGCTTTGTCCATTGCAGGCAACCGTGGTGATGTGGAAGATCCTCCAGGAGCCCCGTGTCCCACGTGTAGTGACGCTGTATTTCCCCCACCTGTTTGTGCATCTGCTCTTCCAAGTGTTCTTCAGCACAGAAGAGATGCCAGAGGAGGTGGATACCTTCTGGAAGAAATGCCAGGAAGAGCACGGCCTTGCCACCAGCCCCAACAGGTGCTCCATCCCACTCCTCCTGTCCCTGCCATGTGGCCTGCAAAGGAGCCAGTGCTGCCAGTGTGACCTGGGCTTTGCTCTCTGCCCACAGGTTTGCAGTGCAGACCCTGCAGTCTCTGCTCTGCCTTCTCCAGTGTGAGCAGGTGGTGGTTTCAATGGAAGGCAAGTGTGGCTGGGACACGCTGCTCTGCGTCGATACCCATCACTCTGCCGTGGCTCTGCTGGCCGGGTTAGAACCCCCTTCTCCCCATTGCTCCTGGCATTTGTGCCCTGTGCCCGGGCTGTCCCACACAGTCCCCGTGGCTGGGGCCAAAGGGACGAGCGACAGCCAAGCAGACTGGAAAAGGCTGGGAAAGGGGGTGCCCAGGAGCGGCCACACCTCAAAGGGCCCAGGTCCCCTGGCAGTGGGTGGTGGGGAAAGACAAGAACCATGTGAGTCAGTGCTGGGAGAGGCTTCCCCCCCCTGCCCCCTGGCTCAGGATCTTAATGCCATTTTCTGCCTTGCAGGGAGATGTGCCATGCATCCAGGCCCTTGTGTAAAAGCATCTTATGCTGCCTCCTTGACATGCTCAGTGAAGAGATGCCATACTGGGATTTCCCTGCCCTGGCATTCCTTGCGGAGGTGAGCCTGAAGGCCAGCATGACCTGGCTGAGCTGCCTCCCAGCTCTCTGCCCTCTCAGCCGCCTGGGACGGTGCCCGTGCCCTGTGCTGCTGCCTGGGCCCAGCCCCATGCGGCTCCGGGCTCCTGCCGGCCGGCTCCCCCGTCACTGCCCTGTGCCTTGCAGGTCCTCGAGTGCCTGGACTTGAAGGACTGCAGGGACAGCATCATGGATGTCTTGTCATGGCAGCTGCGGAGGGAGCGTGCAGACATTGGCAGCCAGCTGCTCAGGGTCCTCCTCCCGCGCAGGGACCATTCCCCACTGGTGAGAAGGGGGCAGTGGCAGAAGCCGTGCAGGCAGCGTGGGGCTGGGCAACGCAGTCGCTTGGCCCTGCCTGGGCTTTGTGCGCTGGGGCAGCTGCCCCCAGCTCTCCTGCCTCCCGCTTCAGCTGCCCCAGTGCTTCAGGACAGGCCTTTGGCCTCTGGGCCCTGCGGCAGCAGGGTGGCCTTTCACAAACTTGCCTTCCACGCAGGCCGAAAGAATGCGGGGCCTGACTGAAGGGCTCGTGGAGCTCCCGCAGGTCAGGGTGACCACCATGCTACTGGACTATCTGTTCCTGGATAATGGTGCCCCAATACCCAGCCCCATGGCCCTGCAGCTGGCTAAGGTGTTCCTGCCACTCTTTGACAACGTAAGGCTCTGTGCCCCCAGCCACGGCCACTGGCTGCTGCCCGCACACTTGGTGCCCTGTGCAGATGCAGGCCTGTGCCAATGTGGTCCAGAATCAGCTGCTGCAGAGCTCTTGCTGCCTTCCTGTTCTACAGGGTGACAGCCAGGTGCAGCAGCTCTCCATGACTGTCTTTCAAAACTTGATGTCTGCTGTAGAAGAAGAAGGAAAAACGCTCCTGATGACACAAGTGTGTGAGAGCCTGCTGCCACTGCTCTTCCATTGCCATAATGAGAATCTGCTTGTGGCACAGGTGAGGACTCGTGGGCTGCTGCTGTCCCCCTGGCAGGGGGCTCGGCTGCTTCCTGCCCTGCGCCTGTTGGACTGCAGCCTCCTCCAGGCTGCAGCTCCTGTGCCCTGGGCTCTGGGGCCATCTCCGCATCTCTGCTGTTCTCCAGACTTCTCGGGAAACGCTCCTTTGTGCGGTCAAGTTCCTGAAAAGGAAAGCTCTTGAAAAAACTGTGAAGAAAGAGAAACTCTCCAAGTTCACTGAGCTCCTGGTAAGGATGGCCTGCAAGCCCCAGCCTCAGCCTGGAGAAGGCCCCTGAGGACGGTGCTCAGTGTGCGGGGCTGGCAGCTGTGTCCCGGCCCGGTGCTGCACGCAGAGGCCGCGCGGGCTCTTCTCCAGGCTCCCGTGGGCCCGAGCCGGGTGCCCACGGAGCCCCGGCCCGGCGGGGCTGCAGGGCGGCACCGCGGCTCCCCGGGCAGCAGCCGGCCCTCTGCCCCCTCCCCTCGGGAGCCCTTGGCCAGCGGCTGCTGGCCGCGCCTCAGGGCTGTGCGGGGAGGGGGGGCCGGGGCTGGGTGCAGGCAGCGCCGGGCCCAGGGGCTGAGCCCACGCCAACCCTTCCCTCCTGTCGCTCTCTGCAGCTGGCAGAGGACAGGAGCCGAGCGGCCGAGCACCTGCGCCGGGCCATGCGCTACCTCGAGAGCCCACAGGAGCCCCTGCGAGAGGCGGCCATCAGGTTCATGGGTGAGTCCCGAGCCCGGGCTGCCCCTCCCCTCCCCGGCCCGCCGCAGCTCGGCCCCAGCCCCGCCTGCTGCCCCGGCAGCGCCAGCCGTGCCCTGGGGCGCCGTGCAGCCCCACCTGGCCTGGGCATCGCTGCTGCCGCCCTCTGGCAGCCGTGCCCTGGGCCGGCAGCGTGCGGACAGGGCCGGGCTGAGCCCTGCCGGGCCAGCAGCCCGTGTGGCCACAGCGCCGGCAGCGCCGCTGGCAGGGAGCTGTGCCGCTGGGGCCGTGACAGGCTCTGTGTTCACAGGCATGGCCGGGCGGCGCCTGAGAGGGCAGCAGCAGGAGCTGCAGCTGATCTGCACTGGTGAGTGAGGGCAGCCGGCTGACAGCGGGGGCTGCCGGGGCAGCTGCAAGCCCTGCCCCAGCTGCGGAGGGCTCTGCTCCCGTGGGCAGAGCACACGGAGCTTTCAGGGCCACGTGGGCCATTGGTGGACAGCAGCTTTGGGCTGATCCCCTTGCTCCCTGCTCCCTCCTGGCCATGGCAAGACCCGGCTGGGATGGTCTTGGCAGGGGGCTCTCCTGGGCTCCCCGCAGATCCGGCTCTGACCGTGCCTCTGTTCCTCCCTCTTGCAGCCCTGGAACCCCTGACAGAGGACACGAGCAGTGCCGTGTCGCAGCTGGCACTTGAAACACTGCATGTCCTCCGGGCAATACAGCGTGGGCGATATTCCACCATCTGGAGGCTGCATGATCAGCTGCACAGGGCATGGCGGAGTCGGCCTCGCCTGTCGGGGCTCGGCTGCTGCACTGCCAGATGACTGAGGAGGAGAGCTGATCTGGGAGGCTGTCTTTGCTGGGGCAACCTGAGCCAGGGGTAATTTTCCTTTTCTTGAAGATTTTTCTTTTCTTCTTTTCCCTTTTTTATCTAGTTTGTAAATAAATAATATAGAGTATATGTCATGATATATATTTGTATATATTATAGATTATTGTAAATAATTCAATTCTAGAATGTGTTATGATACACAGACTGCCAGGAGCTTTTCTTTGCTGCCCAGGGTCTGCAGGGCAAGAGGCAGGAAAGGGTGAAAAGGGAGCTTGTGCTCAGCAGCACAGCAGGCTGAGGGGTCCTGAGGCCCTGCAGGGGGAAAAGGGTGCTTGCGCTCAGCCAGCTGCCCAGGCGTGCAGTGGTCAAGGGAAAATGGCCAGAAGCCCCTTGTCCTGTGGTGGTTCTGCTGAAGCCTTTGTGCTGCCCACAGAGCGGCTGGGCAGGGGCCGGGGCTGCGGGGATCCCTGTGAGAGCGGTGCCTGGAGATGGCCACAAGCCCTGTGCCAGGAAGGAACCACCCTCTGTATCCTGCTGCCTGTGTGCTGCTGGCTCCCTTGCTGAGGGCTCCCAGGTGCCTCTGGATGGGGCTGCTCTGGAGCTGCTGTGGGGCTGCGGCGCTGCTGCCGGGCAGCTTGGCCGGGCTGGGGCAGCCCCTGAGGGGCTGGGGCGCTGGCAAGCCCTGAGCAATGGGCTATCAGAGGCCACAAGCAGCCCTTGTTTGCTTTGGGATCACTGTGATTTTGGGGGGCAGTGCAGGGGGGAAGAGAGAAAATGTGGGCTTTCCTCAGCCATGGCTGGGTTTTTCCCTACCATGTAGGAGTTGGGCCTTCCTCAAGGCTCTGACAGAGATAAGAGTTTTTCCATTTTTCCTTGTTTTCCCTTTTTGCATCTAATCTCATTTCAATAATGTGTTGTTTGTTTTTCCAGAGGAAGCGTTCCAGGTGGTCCAGTGTGGATGGGGAAGTGCTGGGGAGCAGCTGTGGCGTGGATGGGCCGTGCCCTTGGAGAAGGCTGGGGCCATGGTTTGGGAGCAGCTTTTCTTGCAGCTGTGGCTGGCGTGAGGTGGGTCCCTGTGTGCTTGGCAGGGTGGGATCAGAGCTTTTGGGAGATGGCAGCGAGCACAGGAACATCCTGCTCTGGGCAGCTGCTGAGGGCTGGATGTGCCGTGGCTGGCTGCAGGCTGGGCACATGTGCTGCCCTCCTGCTCTGCTGCCAAAGGCAGCAGGGATGGGCAGCTCTGGGCACAGCTCTGGGCACAGCCAGCATGGCCTGGGCACCGCAGACCTTGGCACAAGGGCACAGGAGCCCTCAGCTGACGGGCGCTTTCTGCTTTCTCTCCTTGCAGCCGGGCTCTGCGGGTGCTGAGGCTGCTCTGAGCTCTGCCAGGGCTCTGCTGGGCTCAGCCCTGGGCCCAGCTGGGCTGGCTCTGCACTCACATTGCTCTGACAGCTCTGCATCAGACGAGCCCGTTGTCAGCACAGTGCCTGAGCTTTCTGCTGTAGGTGAGTGAGACTCTGCTGCAGGCCCAGAGATTGCAGCTGGGGACACACATCCAACTGGCAAGGACCCAAACTCTCCACAGTCCCAGCTGAACGCCTGGATCTGCACAGGGTGTTTTGTCTGTCCCATTCTTCCTTCTTGACTGGCTGGAATTGTGCAATTGCAGTTTGTTCCTCCTCTAGCAGTGCCACGAGTGGGCCAAAGCTGGCGAGTGGGCCGTGCTCCTGAGGCAGTGCAGTCTGGAGCTGGTGGATGGAGAATTGCCCTTCTGCACTTCCAAACCAGAGCAAAAAGCCGTAAGTGGGACTTTGTGACTCTAAGAAACTCTTGGCAGTTTCAAAGGGAATGTGCAGCTCATTAGCAGGGTGAGAAGGAAGGTCATCTTCTAAAGGATTTGGGCTTTGACAGAGTTTCCATTCCCAGTCCGGCTTGGAGCTGGAAGGGCACAAAGCGATTTCCTCTTGCTTTGACCACAATTTCAAATACCAGTGTTGGGAACAAAGCCCAAAATCTTTTAAGAGGCTGCTGAGGTCAGTAAGATGGATCCATGCCATCAGCACATTTACAATGTAAAGAACTGAGTTCTCTTTTGAAAAAGATCATTTACCTCTTAATGCAAAGAATGTATCTTTGCATTTATATTTTGGTTTTTTCACTAACATTGTGTTATGTTTTTTCACTAACACTTGGATTTTATTCTTATCTTTTACAATTTACCTATTTTTTTCCTTTTTCCTTTTTTTTCCCTCTAAATAGAAAACATGTCCTACAGAAGAAATGTCCTTTGCTCCTGGTTCCCGTGTGGTGCAGCTCCCTTCCTGCTGGCTGAGCTGCTCAGGCAGAGCCCGGCAGCTCCTGGCCCTGCAGGGCTGAGGCTTTTCCCCGTTGCTGGGCACAGACTGATGGAGCAGCACTGCTGAACACGGGCACACAGAGGGACCAGCAGCAGCTGCCTTTGGCCACCTGAGGCTCCAGGGCCCAAACTCTGAGCAGCCAGGGCTGGAAGAGACTGGCAGGATCGGATCCCTGACTCTGGGCCAGGACTGCACAAATGACCCCACAGCAGCAGCAGCAGCAGCAGCAGATGGAGCTGACTTTGAGCACAGCCCCTGCCCCTCTTGCCTCCCGTGTGCAGCGGTGTCACAGCAGCCTGAGGCACCTGGGAGCCCCCAGTGCCAGCAGGGACTGGAGATGGCAGCCCTGGGCTCCTGGAGGCTGTGCAAGGAACGGAGCTGGGCACTCCCTGTCCATGGGGAGCTTCCAGATGGATAACGCTGCTGTGCCCAGGCAGCTGCAAGGGCACAGAAAGGAGGCTCTGGAGCACTGGATCTGTGCCAGTGCCACAGTCCTGGGCAGCAGCCAGCGAGCCCTGGGGGAACAGAGGGCACAGCAAGAGGGACAGAACCAGGCAAGGGCAGAGACTGGAGAGAGCCAGGCCCGGGAGCAGGAGCAGCTGCTCCATTGCACTCTTGGAGAAAACTCTTGGCTGGTTCAAAGCGCTGAAAGGCGTAAAGGGCAGAGAGGAGGCCACAGCAAACAATGCTCCTGTTTGCACAGCCTCCCCTCTCCGTATCCCAGAAGGAATTGCATGGACTGTGTTCTTCTCTCCAAGCCGTCTCGTTCAGCATGAGCAGCTCAGCACCAGGAGCTGAAGGAGCTGAAGCCTCAGGCCACAGGAGCTGGGCAAGAGGGAACTTTTGGAGCAAAGGAATGCTGCTAAAATAGCCCCTACTGAATGCAGTGGATAGAATCATGGAATCACGGAATCCTTTCTGTTGGAAAAGCACTCTGAGCTCACCCAGCGCAGCCGCTCACCCAGCAGTGCCAAGCCCAGCACTAAACCACGTCCCTGAAGTGCCAAGGCCTGGACACCAGCCCTGAGTGAGGCCTGGACAGCAGGCCCTGAGCCAAAGGTGGCCTCTGGATGAACCTTCCAAGCAAAGGTTATCTTTGTATCTGCTCCCTGATGAAATATGCATGGTCATTAGGCTCTGTAATAGATGTAGCCACTCATTAGTGAGACATGTATTGACCTTTGTGTATTTAGAAGCCAGACAAGGCCATGAAATCTGACATCTGGCCTTGTTTGGGGCTGAAGGATCAAAGTCAGCTCCCTTGGTTCCTCCTTGAGCCCTGGCCAGGCTTTGGGAGGGACCCAAGAGGAGGATGAAAGCAGATGTTGCCACCCTAGCAGTGCTGTCAGTTTGTTCATTCAGCACTGTCAGAGCTGGGCCCTCTCCCAGCGGGGTTGGAGCCTCTCCTGGGGCTGGAGGCACCTGCAGGGATTCCCAGTGCCCAGGAGTGGCTCTGCAGCCCTTGGCTGTGACAGCTTCCCCAGCTGCTGTGTGGGTCTGGGGGATGGTAAAGGCTGAGGGTAAATGCTGCTGGACCTTTCTTAATCACTGCAGGCAATCTGTGGTGGGGATGGTTGGGTGCATTGCTGAGCTGCTCCTTTTGTGATTCTTTGCTGCTCTGAACTGCAGTGAATGACACTGATTCCTTCAGTTGGAGTCAGTGTCTTTGGTGCTGACTTTGCCCACTGGTAAAACAAAACTGGCACAGTCTGGCCAGATCCCAACAAAATGTCACTTGTTCAATGTAAATGTGAGGAATCAGTCCCATCAGAAATTCCCAGCTGGGAAGCCCTTCCCTGGACTTCCCTGGCTCTGGAATGGGCTGAGGTTGGAGCCCTGTGTGGGCAGTGGGGCAGTCGGGTAAAAGAAGCTGCACCCCTGGATGGCTTCAAATGCACCCAAAAATTGCAAATGGAAAAGGAAAAGACCTTGTGGGTTTAGGCAGACAAAGATGAATTTCTTAAGAGTCCATTGGACACAGCACCTTCAGAAGGAACAATTATTGTTGGAATGCTCCCACATGGATCAACAGAAGAAGGTTTTAATCTTAGCCCATATGCACCTGTGCAAGTGAAATAATAATATAATAAATAAGTATATACATATTTATAGGATAATAAGACCTTCATGTTTATATTTATGGATTTATATATATATGTGTCTATATCTACATATCTATATCTATATTTCTATAACAATATGTACATATAAAATAAGAATAATGTGAAATAGTGCTGACAATACTAATTTGGTATCTTTGGCTGCTCAAGGATGTAACACTAAATACCCTACAGAACAGGATTGGCCAGGACCTTAATGTCAGTTGCCAACTTTGTGAGATTGTATACAATGAAAAAGGAGGAAGGGAGGAAACTGGCTATTTTTGCAGCGTTTGCTGATACTGTGATGCAGAGTGCTTTGTCTGTTCCTATGAAAAATACAGTGATTAAGCCTGCAGGGTTTTTCATGTACCAGATTATGCACAAGCTGCAGGATTGGTTGCACGGGTGAAGGGGTAGTTAAAAGAGCAGTTGGAAAAATGAGGAGATGGGAACCTTTGCCCATGGAGAACCCATCTCCCAGATGTGCTCCATGCCCTTCACAATGGCCCACTGGGGAAATGGAAACCCCCTGGCTGTGCACGGCTGCCCCCAGTTTGCAAATCCAGCCATGGGCAGTGAGACTTGGGCTGCCTGGGAAATTGTTCTGGCTGTGATGGCCCCTGGCAGGGCCAGCCCAGAGGCTGCAGGGCTGGGCCTTCATGCATTGGAATTCATTAGGAGAAATTCAAAGCAAATGAGAGCTATCAGTACTGAAACAGGAGTTCAGATTCCTCCAGGACACTTTGCTTTGGTAACTGCTCCCTTGGAGCTTGGCCTTGCAAAGCGTTCCTGTCATGGCAGGAGGAATTGATGCAGAATATTAAGGAGAAATTACAGTAATTCTGTTAAGCTATAGTGACCAGGATTGGATTATTCAACCCCATGACAGGGTAGCACAATTATTGATCTTGCAATATTAAGAACGATTTTGAAAAACGGAGATCCACCTCCAGTCACCACCGTTTGTGGAGATAAAGGGTTTGGATGCAGCAGACCTGATAATGGAGCCAGATTGTGGGTCCAGAGGCCAAAAGGCCCTTCCGAGGCAGCTGAAGGAGCAGCTCCTAGGAAAGACAACTCTGAGTCCTGGAACCTGGGCAGGAACAATGGGAATGTGTCCCTGCAGCCAAGGATTCTGTGTGAGAACAAGTAGATCTGCCAGGATACTGTTTTACACATCCTGCCAGACCAGATCTCCCTGTTTGCCCCAAGGGCCCCTGTGGAAAATGCTCTGATCCACAGGGCTCCATGGGAAGGCTGCTGTGACACTGAGGGACTTGCACAGGAATTCCATCCAGGAGCCTGGGTGTCCCTCAGGGACTGGGACCCGGCCCCTTCCAGCCAGAGGGGAAAGGGCCCCCCAAGCCTTGTTAGCCACAGACAGCATGGGAAAGCTGAACAGCAAAGGGCCTGGGGGCATTATTCTGGAATTAAAAAAGTGCCAGCTCCAGGCACAACAGAATTCTTGTTCCTAACTCCAATGGGATTGAGAAAAAAGAATGAAGAACGGTGTCACTAAAGTACTCCTGATGTCTGTAAGGTGTACCTTGAAAGTCAGCCAGAATCTTTGTCTGTCACAAACCCCTCCAGTGTTTCACCAAGGGATTGGTCATCAAAATGTAATGATGAGTTATGATGGATTGCTGAGCTTATCCTTTTGTAATTCTTTGCAACTGTGCATGATAGAAATGACACAATTCCTTCAGTTGGTGTCTGTGTCTTTGGTAGTGACCCTGCCCACTGGGGACACAGGGCCCCCTCTTGCCTAAGTGTTACCTGGCAAGGCAAAAGCCCTCCCTCCAAAATTTCCCCCTTCACACCCTGAGCATGATGTGCTCTGGTCTGGGGTGTGCCCGGGTCAGTTGGCGTCCCCTGTCCTGGCCGTGTCCCCTGCCCAGCTCCCCCGCAGCCCCAGCCCCTCCCCAGCGTGGCTGACGAGGGGCAGGACAGGCCTTGGCTGTGCTGCAGCTCAGCAAGAACAAAACCATCTCTGCGTGCCCAGCCCTGTGCTCAGCACCCGGCCCAGCAGTGTCTCAGTGCCAGGGGCTGTGCCCTCAGTCCCTGCCAGGGGTTTCCATGGCAACTGCCAGGCCAGGTGACCCAGGTGTCCCCCCAGTGCCGGTTGCCATGGAAACAGTGCCCAGCCCTGCCCCTTTCTGTCTGGCTGACCTGGCCTTTGGCCCTGGCAGTGCCGGTGGCTGCTGGTTCCTGGTGCCCGAGCGGCCAGCGCGGCACAGGGCAGGTGGCCATGGCACAGCCCCCAGCAAGGGATCCCCTCTGGCTCTGGGCACTGACACCAGCCCTGAGCCAGGGGCCAGGGCAGCTTCCCATGGCCACCAACCATCACAACAGCTCCGGGCATTGGTTGCCATGGCACCAAAGCAAGGAACGGTTCCCTGTGGCCGTTGCCATGGCACCTGGTGGCACCAACGAGTGTCACTGCAATTGTACCTGGAACAGCCCTGGAACCGCTTTGTCCCAGGGTTGCCATGCAGCTGAGGGCAGCAACAGCTGGTGCTCTGCAAGGGCCCTGGGGCAGATGGGAAGGAGCAGCAGAGCAGGGGCTGATCCATCCCCAGTGCGCTGCACAGCCCAGGGCAGTGTCCCAGAGCGTCCCCATGGAGCTGCCAACAACATCCCCCCTCTGCAGCCCTGGCCTCTCCCCCAGCTCACACAGGTGCCCCATCCTTGCAGGCACAGACACGGCAGCACTGGCTCAGCAGCCCCTGTTTGCATTGCACACAGCAGGGGGAGCACCCCCATGCTGGTGGTGTGGGACATGAACCTGAGGGAGCACAAATGCCATCAGCTCTGGGGCCAGCAAGGGCTGGGGGATGGCAGGAAACCACCCAGGTTTGTCTTGGCCTCTGCACTCAGCCATAAAGTTTGTTCCCATCAGCTGGGGGTGCCCTGTGATGGCACTCAGGATGATCTGTTCCATAACCTTGCTGGGCACCCAGGTCAGGCTGACAGGCCTGGAGGTCCCCAGATCCTCCTTCCAGCCCTTCTTGGGGATGGGCTCACACTGGCACCTCCAGTCCTCTGGGAACTCCCTGCTGAGCCAGCACTGATGGTAAATGATGGAGTGCAGCCTGGGGAGCTCATCCACAGCTCCCTCATTGCCCTAGGATGGATCCTGTCTGATCCCATTCACCTCTGAGCATCTGAGTGGCTCAGCAGGTCACCCACTGCTTCCTCCTGGATTCCAGGGGCTGTTCTGCTCCCTGTGCCCATCTACCAGCTCAGGAGAACACTTGTCCTGAGGATAACCTCCCCTAATATTGAAAATTGAAACAAACTAGGGGTAAAGTAGCTCAGCCTTTTCCTTATCTTGTGTTACTATATTCTTTACTGCAACCAATAAAGAGTAGAGGTTCTCCTACTCCTCCTTTTTGCTGTTATTTTTTTTATGAAAACATTTTTATTCTTTTTGCTGAACCCTCCAGGTTAAGTTTTATTAGAGTTTTCAACTCTCAGCTTTTCTTTCTGTATGACCCAGCAACACCCTTAAAGACTTCCTGAGTTGCTGGTCCTTTTTCCACCCCTGAGTCTCCAGAAAAGCTCCATGGGCAGCCAGGCCAGTCATTTTCCTCACTAGCTCATCTTCTGCCACACTGGGACAGGCTGCTTCTTCCCCCTTATGATTACTTTCTTGAAATGTGTCCATTCTTCCTGGATCCCTTTGTTGTTAAGGGCTGTTTCCCTTAAAGCAATCAGTACCTGATTTGGTATTCCCCAAATCTGCAGCTTAAACAGGCTAAAGTCTGCCCTTCCTATTTCCAGTGCAGAATTTTTGTTGCTGCCCCTCCCTCTTTCACAGAACATTGAACACTTCATTATTTCATGGTCACTGTGCCCCAGGCAGACTCTGAGCCACACATCTGCCACCAGCCCTTCTCTGTTTGTGAACAGCAGCAGACAGAGCTTTCCTTGGCAGTGGGAGTGTTACCAAAAATTTAGTAAAACAGAAAATTCCTTAACCCCAATGTAGCATTAAGAAGCAGCATTCTTTATTCAGCTGGATGCATGGGGGAGAGCTCCTCCCAAAGCTGTGCATGCTGAGTACAGGAAAGTTTCTGTTTATATTCTGTATTTTGCATACATATTCATTGATTGTCCTGGACTAAAAATACATATGATAATCATTTCCCTGAAATCATTAATATATTTCCCCTCCCCTTTACCCAGGCATTCTCCTGTACTGGGGGTCTCCCTGGTGGTCCCTGGTGGTCGTGGATCCCAATGTTCCAGTGGGCCTGGCTGAGCTGGCAGGACACTGAGGCTGCTGAACTTCCAGTTCCCCTTCTCACACAATGGGCATTGTGTGGTTTCCACAGGCCTGGGGTTGTGGAGAACAAGCTCCAGGTGTGAGCTCACCTGGTGAAGACAATTTATCATCTGGTACCATGTGGTCACAGAGTGGGCTATGACATCACAGAGTGGGTTATGTGAGGTCATCGAGCAGCCATGGCATCATAGTCTGCCTCTGTGACATCAGAGATCCAGCTCTGACATCACAGGGCAGAGGTCTGACATCACAGTGCAGACAATGACATCACAGACTCTGGTGTGACATCATAGACCAGCTGTGTGACATTGGAGAATGGGCTGTGACATCACAGAGGAGGCTGTGACCTCGCAGAGGGGCTGTGTGACATCACAGAGGCGCTGTGTGACATCCCAGCAGGGCTCTGTCAGGTCACTGGGTTGGTCATTCTGCCCCAGCTCCCCCTCACAGTTTCTCCCAACAACTCCAATGCTGTTCATGCCCAGCAGGGTCCCTGTCCCCCAGGATCCCCCCGGCCCACCTGGAGCCACAGCCTCCACCAAAGGATGTCCCACAGGATCCACCCCAGAGCCTGACAGGGGACAAGGGGCCAGGGCTGTGTGACCAGGACATCAAGGACGGGGATTATCCAGGTCACTGTGGCCTGGGTTGGGTTCCCCAGGGCAGGAGAGATGTCTGGCAGCTGGAGCAGGGTCTGGGAAGGGCCTCCAAGGTGGGGCTGGAGCCCTTGGGCTGTGGGCAGAAGCTGAGGGAGTTGGGCTTGTGCAGCCCAGAGCAGGGAAGGCTGAGGGGCTCCTCATCCCAGCCTGGCAGTGCCAGCAAGGAGGGGATGGAGAACACAGAGCCAGGCTCTTCACAGGGGGCTGGGGGGAGACAAAAGCCAATGGGTGGAAGGGGAAAGAGGGGAGATCAGCCAGGGCATGAGCAGATGAAATGAGTCAGGCTGCTTTCAGCATTTCCTCAACACCAAGAGCAGCCTGACCTCCCTTCTCCATCCACCACTGATAGATTTGCAAATCAGGAATTGTTTGAGCTGTTCTGTCCTCAGTCCAGGACAAGAATCCTGATACAAGAACTTAATTGTGTTTATATCTATCACAGAACCACAATAGTCAAAAATTAATTTTAGTATGCAAATCAGTTGTGAACAGTGGACTCATCAGACATGCTGGGACATTGCACATAGTTCAGGGAAGAGTTTGTAATTGTGTGATTGTTATTTTAATATAGTAATTTTTACTAAGTTATATCCTGTTCAGCTGTGGTCTGTTGGCTAGGTCCAGTGTGGGCTGGAGGGAGCTCAGATTTGCACAAGGCTGCTCTGAGTGCCAGCCTTGGATGGGGAAAATGGTGGGGTGGGGGTAGGGACAGAGTCTGATTGATTATCAGCCATGAAAGGTCCTGATTTTCATACCCAGTCAAACTGCATGAGGAGGTACTTGGATTCAATGTCAATTGGAGATTGCACATTTCAATGAATTACTAGTAAAAAAAAAATTACAGGACCTAAAAAATATTTTCTTGCTGTTTTTTTAAATTCAGGGTATTCACATTGAATTGGCTTCTGAAATCTGACTAATTAACCACACATTTGATTTGAACAAATTATTAATGAAATCAAATTATTCCGAGAAGCTTAGCTTGTTTAGCTGTTCTGAATGTTAATGAGCCCTGGGACACTGAATTCCTGCACTGAAGAGCTGAAGGCTGAACAAGCCTCTGGAGCAGGAAAATTCAGCAGCAGCCTTCAAGTTGCTGAGGATGTCAGCAGCCCCCACTGAGGCCATCCCTGCCCAGAGACCGTGGGGGAATGGGCAGACAAGGAGAGCGTCCCTGGGGCTGGGGCAGCACAACTCAGAGGCACCAGCGGCTCCAGCTGGGAAATGGAGTGTGGAATGGGGCTGGGAAAGCACTGCCTGGGTTGGGCCAAGCAGGGCACAAAAGCCTTGAATTCCATCCAGTAGAAAACTCTGTCAAGGAGATATTTAAAAGGAATTACAATTGTTTCTGTATTCTGAATTGGACTTCCTGGAGAAATACCAACAAGAGATCCTCAGGAGCTCAAAAGAACAAAACAGTCTTTACTGGTAACTTTAGAAAATCAGAGAATTTTTGGCAAAATATTTAATATGACATTCAATCAACACAGAACACTTCTTAAAGCAATGACTTGGCCCTTTCAACTTCACAAACTCTGAGCTATTTGAATTTTACAATTCTCAAATTTGCAAAAGGAACAAAATAGAAGAAAAGGACAGAAAGAGAGAGAGGCAAAAAGGATACAGAGGAGCATACACAGACGTACCAACTCCTGGATTCCAGTAGCGTTCAGATGGAAATTCCAAGAGGAGGTAGGGTCAAGATGTGTGCTTGCCTTGTGGTCAGCCTTCAATACCCGTTGGTTTCCCTGGGCCCTTCCCCCAGGTGGGCCTTGGGCTCATTTGGTCCCTCAGGAGCTGGGGGGCTGCAGAGGTGGCTGTGGAGCATTGCCTGTGCTGTGCCAGGGACTGGCAGCCACTGCTGGGCTGGGATAGAGGCTCTGGGGGGATTGGGGTTCCAGGGCAGGGCAGGGCTGGGGTTCCAGGGCAGGGGAGGGCTGGACCTGCCCCTTCCTCCCCTATTGGAATAAGATCCAATATTACCAGGTAGATTGTGCCTGGGCTCCTCTGACCCCTGCTCCTGGGCCAAAGGCGGCAACTGTGGTGTTTCACCTCAGAGACACTTTTGGCTGGCTGGATGGTGCAGCTGAGCACCGAAACAAGTCCTGGCTTGTAGAAACTCAGTTTGCCTCAGGTGAGAAGGCTTCAGGCTAAGGTGAGGAGGAAAAGGAGACAGATTCTGCCGGAGGGTTAATATCAAGAGTTTATTCCATGGTCACAGACGTCTGAATCTTAGGTAACATCTCCAACAGAATCCTCACCGCATGGCCTGAGTGACTTTTTAGGCTCCGGGGGAAGGGGGAGGGAAGGGACAGGTGAGCCACCAACCAGGGGGGAGGGGCAGGGTCTCAGGCAACGATGACACCCAGACAGACCAATGACCTCTGGGCACAGGGGCATCTTTTGAACCTGAGCAACCACCTTGCTGGAATGTTAAGACTGATTGACAGCCCCGCAGGGGGCGAGGGGGAAGGGGAAGAGAGATATTGCCACACCTGGGAAGGGGCTGGGAAGTTTAAAACAGGAAATTGCAACACACTGCAACACTCCCCACACAGGAAATGTCTTGAGCCAAGAAACTCCTCCACTCTGTCACAATAGGGAATACTGGAGGTGAAATCCCAATTCTGGCCATGGGCACCTAGATAAGAAGGACAGTTCTTTTCCTTAGGAATGAAAGCCCCAGTTCTCAGTAAATTTCTGGTTTGATTGTTTGGATTCTGTTTGGTTTTGTTGTTGCTTTGTTTCATTGTTGTGCCTGAAGTGTCCAGTCACCAGCAGAGTGACTCTTGCCAAGGAACTTTGTGCTGCTGTCCCTTAATATTCAGTCTGGTTTTTGCTGCTCCCTTGCTGGGGATTTTTTCAGCGCTCTCAAGGCCTCGTTGGTAACAGGGTGAAGGAGCCCTGGCCCAGGCTCTGGCCCTGGGGGACACGGGGACGCTGCCGGGGGGTCCCTGTCCCTCTATTCCACCTCAGGGCCCCGGCCCCCCGTCCCAGTGTCAGGCTCTGGGGTCGATCTCGTGGAACATCCTCTGGGGGAGGCTGTGGGGCTGGGGGCGGGGGGACCCGGGGGGACAGGGGACCCTGCTGTGCACGAACAGGGTTGGACTGCTCTGGGGGGAACTGTGAGGGGGGCTGGGGCAGAGTGACCTCCCCAGGGACCTCACACAGCCCCTGTGATGTCACATTGCCCCTGTGATGTCACACTACCCCCGTGATGTCACACTACCCCCGTGATGTCACACTGCCCCTGTGATGTCACACTGCCCCCGTGATGTCACACTGCCCCTGTGAAGTCACACAGCCCCTGTGATGTCACACTGCCCCTGTGATATCCCAGAGCCAACTCTGAAACTCCACGCTATGATGTGATACAGCTGCTCTGTGATGTTACACAGCCACCCAGTGTTGTCACAGCCCACTCCCTGATGTCACAGAGCCACCTTCTATGATGGCAGGATCTGCTCTATGGCCTCACACTCTATTATGTCACAGCCAGCTCTGTGATGTAACAACCCCCCTCAGTGATGTCACAAAACCCTCTCTGTGATGTCATACTGACACTCTGTAAGGTCACAGCACATACTTTGACCTCAATGCCAGCTCAATGATGACATGCAGCCATGCCATGATCTCACAGCCTGTTCTGTGATGTCACAAAGTCCCCTCTATGACGCTGTAGCTGCTCAGTGACCTCACACAACAAATTCTGTGATGTCATAGCCCAGTCTGTGACCTCACACAGCCCACTCTGTGCTGTCACTCAGCCCCTTGCTGACATCGCAGCTGCTCTGTGCCTCTATGACACAGCCACAGAGGTGCTGCTGTGACACAGCCCCCTCTGGGCCATCCCACAGCCCCTGCCAGTGGTGAGCCCCTGTGAGCTCTGTCTGTGCCCTGCTGGTGTCCCTGAGGGGCCCTGGCAGTGCCCCAGCCCTGCTGGGCTGTGCACAGGAGCTGCTCCTGGCCAGAGCTGTCTCTCTGCAGCGCTGCCCTTGCCAGGAGCTGCCTCTGGGCCAGGAGCCCGGCCCAGCTCAGCAGCACAGACACAGCACAGGGACTTTATTGAGCCTCTGGGGCTTTGGTGCTCTTTGCATCAGACTCAGTCCCTCAAAGTGTGCTCCAAAAACCTTCTCAGGGACTCAAAAAGAGGGTGAAACACTGAAGTTTCTCATACTTTAAATAGATCCATCTGAGAGACAGGACTGAGAAAATGTCCCCAGGTTCCAGGTAGAGAAGAACACTGGTGGCAGTGATGACAGCAGGGGACAAGCAAGGGAAAGGTGTCTCTGCTGCTGAGCAAACCTTCGCCTCTGTCCCTGCAGGCTGTCAATATCCCCGGCTGCCCCACCTGGCTGGGCCCTTCCTTTGCTGACAGCTCTGCCTCCTGCCTGCCTCTGCCTGCCCACACAAAGCCTGGGGCTGCTCCAGGCTCCTGCTGGGGACATGCTGCACCACAGCCCTGCCCTGACAGGGAAATTCCTTTCTGCTGGTGTTCAGTCTGGACCTCCCAAGCTGCACTTGGTGCTATTAGGTCTTCTTCAGTCTTATTCCTACTATGAAGAAAAGCTCCAGCCTCTCTGAAACCACCCATCCATCCCTCCCAGCCTATTCCCTTTCAATCCTCAGTCTCTACACCACTGACCACAGAGGCCGCAGACTCTCCCTGCTGGTTTTGTGATGAGGCCTCCAAACCCCATTCTGGGAGATTTTTGAGTCCTCTCCAAGGTCTGTGAAAAGGGAAAAATAGCATTTTTAGTTATTTTCTCCTAAATCCTACCGTGACAGAAAATGGGTCAGTATCTTTAAACTGAATGGGGACAAAATAACATTTGTTAGAAGGAGGAAATATTTTACAATAAGAAAGTGGCAGGAAACTGCAGCTGTTTTTCCAGAGAAGTGGATTCCCCATCCCTGGAATTGTCCAAGAGCAGGAGCTTTGTGCAACCTCTCCCATTGAAACCCGCTCATCCCCAGTGACAGAATTCCTGCATTGTGGGTTCTCTGATGTGCTGGGTGCCCTCACAAGGCTTCTGGCCAGAATGTCTGCTGAGGGCAGCCAGGCTGCTGCTGGGGCAGTGACCTCAAAGCCATCACCATGGTAGCCCTGTCCCCTGGGCCTGGCTCTGCCCTTTCCTCTGCCCCTGCCTTGGCTCTGCTGCCATGAAGAGTTTTGTCATTAATATCTTGTCCCCAAGGTGCTGGGGCCAATGGCTTCCCAGTCAGGCTCCTGGGGCAGAAGTGGCTTTTCAGAGCCCAGCCAGGAATGAGCCCTGAGGCAGCAGCTCTGCAGTGGTGGCCACCAGGCTGGGCTGCCAAGGGAGGCTTCTGGCCATGGCCTGCAAGCAGCTGCTGCTGCCAAGGTGCCTTTGGTGCCTCAGGCTCTCCCTGGCACAGCTCCCAGCACGGCACTCTGCCCTTGTGCCCGAGCCCTTCCCTGTGCTGGGGCTGGCCTGGGGCTTTTCCTGCAGTGGGACCTGCCCTGCTGATGGCACAGGAAAGGCAGTTCCTGCTGGAGCAGGAGGCTCTGCCTCCAATGGGCTCCAACAATTCCAGCAAGGTCCTGTTTGCAAAGCCCCCAGTAAGCAATGAAGGAGGGCAGTCACACTGCTTTGGGGGTGAATAATGCTGAAACCGGCCTGACTCCTCCATCTCAAAGTTCAACATCCTCAGAGGGAGCTGAAACTGTGGAAGAGCTGGAAAAATCCCCAGAGAAAGGAACAACCAAGTGACACCACTGAGAGCTTGTGCAGCGCTGCTGAGCTGGCCCAGCCTGGGCACATCTGACTGACAGGGCAGCACTTCAGATGAGAAAAGCCCCATCCCAAATTTTAATGGCAGCATCTCCTGACATTTCCCTTCTTGAGGGGTGTGGGGATTCCTCCCAGTGGTGGGGACACCCTGAAGGTCACTGCTGCAGGCTGAGCCAAAGGGAATTGCCCATGGTCATTGGTCTGGGGGAGTGACATAAATCTCTGCTTAATTACAGATTTTCCTTAATACAGTTGCTTTGAAATAATTTCCTAGTGCTCTGTATAATATATTTTACGTCTCTTGCATCCTGGCATGAATATTTCTGATTAAGGAAATTTTGTCTAATCATTACCATAATAGAGAAAATATATTTATATAAATATATCTGCCCATGACAGGAACCCCTGTGAGTGTCTGGGACATCCTGGCCCTTTGGCAGCCTGGGGACTCCTGGGATGTCACTGTGGAGCCCCCATGAGTGCCTGTGACAGATCGGTGCCTTTGCAGCCCAAGGTCCCCTGGGATGTCACCATGGAATGGCTGTGACTGCCTCTGAGCACAGGGCTCTTTACCATCCCCAGAAAGCCCTGGGAAGTCTCCATGGAGCCCCTGTCTGTGCCTGTGACATTCCAGCTCTGGAATAGCCTGGAGACTCTTGGAAGGTCCCCAAGGAACCCCTCTGAGGACCTGTGACAAATCTGATCCTAAGCAGGAAACGATCACCAGCCCCCTGTTGCTGTGGTCAGTTTCCATGGCAACCATCACCAGACCCCTGTTGCTATGGTCAGTTTCCATGGCAACCATCACCAGACCCCTGTTGCTATGGGATGTTTCCGTGGCAACCATCACCAGACCCCTGTTGCTATGGTCAGTTTCCATGGCAACCATTCCCAGCCCTCTGTTGCTATGGTCAGTTTCCATGGCAACCATCCCCAGCCCCCTGTTGCTATGGTCAGTTTCCATGGCAACCATCACCAGACCCCTGTTGCTATGGGATGTTTCCGTGGCAACCATCACCAGACCCCTGTTGCTATGGTCAGTTTCCATGGCAACCATCACCAGCTCCCTGTTGCTATGGTCAGTTTCCATGGCAACCATCCCCAGCCCCCTGTTGCTATGGTCAGTCCCTCGGCAGCTCCATGGAGACCCCATGCCGGGGTGGTTGCCATGGACACCAGCTCAGGCCTGCAGCCATAGCCCGTTGCCATGGCAACCACTGGCAGCCCCATCCCCAGGCTCATGGGATCCCAGAACCACAGAATTGGCTGAGCTGGGAGGGACCCATCAGGATCCTCCAGTCCAACTGCTGGCCCTGCACAGGACACCCCAACAATGCCAGCCAGGGCCTGGCAGCGCTGTCCAAACGCTACTGGAGCTCAGAGAGCCCTGGAGCTGGGACCCTTCCCTGGGGAGCCTGGGCAGGGCCCCAGCAGCCTCTGGGCAAAAACCTTTTCCTGACATCCAACCGGAGCCTGCCCCGACTCAGCTGCAGCCGTTCCCTCCACTCCTGTCCCTGGGCACCAGAGGGAAGAGGTTCCCAATGCCCCAGCCAGGGACCCGTTCCCAAGGCTGTTTTCACGGCCACCAGGGCTGGCACCAGCTGGGATGCTCGGTTTCCAGGCGCCGGGGTTCAGGAATGGGATTCCCCAATTTCCTGCCCCCGCTAAAACCACGCTGCCCTCACTGCCCTCCCGGCTCCCATGGAAAGCTACATCATGACACTGGTAGGGGCAGGGAAAGGGACTGGTGTCTTCCCAGCATGGATCATGGGGAACATGGATCACCAGGGTTCTTCCCAATGTGGGTTCTCCCATGGGGGATGAAGCTGGAGTGGTGGATGAAGCTGTTCATGCATTTGTGGCATTTGCAGGGATCGCTTACTGGTGGCTCCGTTGGTGACTGGTCAAGTGAGAACTGGTGGTGAAGCTCTTCCCACACTGGGGACACTCGTAGGGCCTCTCCCCTGTGTGGATGCGTCGGTGGATGATGAGGGTGAAGTTGTGCTTGAAGCCCTTTCCGCACTCAGGGCAGTGGAAGGGCCTCTCATCTGTGTGAATCCGCTGATGCTGGAGGAGACTGGAGCTGGTCTGAAACCTCTTCCCACATGTGGCGCATTGGTAGGGCCTCTCCCCAGTGTGGATGCGCCAGTGCTTGATGAGGTCCGAGTTGTGCTTGAAGCCCTTCCCGCGCTCAGGGCAGAGGAAGGGCCTCTCATCTGTGTGAATCCGCTGGTGCTGGAGGAGACCGGAGCTGCTCGGAAACCTCTTCTGACACTGGGGACACTCGTAGGGCTTCTCCCCAGTGTGGATGCGTTGGTGGGTCACAAGGTTGGATCTGTAGCTGAAGCCCTTCCCACACTCCCCACACTCGTAGGGCCATTCCCTGGTGTGGATCCTCTGGTGCCTGATCAGGTGGGAGCTCCACCTAAAGCTCTTCCCACACTCCAAGCACTTGTGGGGCTTCTCCCCATCATGAAGCTGCTCATGGACCACCAGCTCTGAACTCTGGCTGAAGCTCTGCCCACCTTCCTGGCTCAGGGTGGCTCTTTCTTCTTCAGAGCACCCTGGGCTGGGTTTGGAGCCCCTCCTCATGGGGGATGTCTGAGGTTTTTCTTCCCTGTTGGATTCCTGTGCGTTAAAATCACTCAAAACGGCCTCTTTCACGAGGTTCTGCCATGCAGATTTTTCCTCCCTGGTCTCCATCCTCAGTTCCTTCCCTGGGGAAGGAAGGACAAGGACAGGATGGGATTCGCCTCCATGCCAGAGGGAAGGGGAAGGAGATTCCCCCAGTGCATCCCCGGCAGGATGGCTTTGGCAGCAGGGTTGTCCTGCAGCCAGGGGCTGTGCTGGGCTGGGAGATGGAGCAGGAGAGAGGGGGAAATAGGAACTGACTTCCTCCTCACCTATCTGGGTGTCCTTCCTCTTCCTCACAGCCTCCTTATCCATCCAATCAAGGTTTGGGAATGGGAAATCCTGTTCTGGGAAGAAACAAAGGGTGTGCACATTGTCTTTTGTACTGGTTTGAAGGCAAACCTGGGGAGGGTCTAAACCAGAATTACAATTTAAAAGAAAATGAAGATCAAGGCAATGATACAGAAACACTGCCTTAAACGGACAGAGTCAGGATATAACCTGACACCCTGTTGTTCAGGGTGGTGGCAGCAGTCCCAGTAAATGGTGGTTGCAGTCCTGTTGGAGAGATGAAGGTGATTCTGTTGAAGCAGTGATCCTGTAGAAGGGTCTGGTCTTCCTCTGGAGGCCCAGTGGTGGTTCTGGAGCTCTTGTCCTCTGGGAATCCAGTAGGCAAGCTGCTCCTGGTGTAGCAAAGTGTCAGCTTATATCCAGGTAGGAAGGCTTGGATCCTGCCCCTGGGCGGAGCATCCCACAATGGGAGGATGGAATTTTATCAGTCCTGCAGTGACACTCAATGGCCCATTCACAGAAGATATCTCCCCTGGAGGGCATTATCGGGGCTGAGTCATGGAAGAGATAAAGAACATTGCCCCACCTGTTTATAACAGTTGCTGAAGGTGGGGATTGAAAACATGCATTTGGTTACATCTTGCATGGCAGCCTGAAACAGTGGGGCAATCCCTGCTCAGGGGGTGAACACCATCCCCCTTACCCAAACTGGCTCAGCTGTAAAACCCTCACTCCAAAAAGGCCACACACATAGGGGACAATGTCACACTTGAGAGGGGAGGGCTCTTTTTCATGTCATTCCCTTCCTGTCCCCCCTTTTCTATCCCATTTACTTTTCAATAAAATTCATTTTGGGTTTGGTCTCATTATCACCTTAATTGGGGCAGAGGAATCTCTCTAACACTTTTCTTAACCAGACTCACCAGACTGTGAAATTATTTTTGCACAGTGAGTTTAGGCACTGTTCTCTGACCCCAAGTGCCTTTGACAACAGCATGGTTCCCTCCTCTGAGGAAGTTTTGGTTCTCTCTGGAGGAACTCTTTGAAACTGGGCTGCAGATTCCTCTGAGTGACTTATGGGAGAACCAATGAGGTAAATCGCCTTGTGGGCCCGGAGTGTAAAGAAAATATTTTGTTATCCTTCTATTACAGCGACCTGATGAAGGTCTTCAGGGTGAGAGAAGTGGACGAGAATCTTGGTTGATGATCAGAAGGCTGGATTTATTGATATATGATATATAATACATTATAACTATACTAAAAGGAATAAAGAGAAAAGTTGCAGAGGCTTGCTAAGCTAAGAATAGAAAGAAGAGAATGAATAACAAAGTTCTGTGTCCAGCAGAAAGCAAGGACCGACTCTCCCGTGAGTGGTCAGCAAATCCAAACACTCACAGAAGACCAATCACAGATGCTCCTGTTACATTCCACATCAGCAGATAATTATTGTTTGCATTTTTCTTCTGGGGCCCCAGCTTCACAGAAAGGACAAATCCTAAAAGAGAGGATTTTATGAAAAAATGTCTGTGACATCCTTCCTTGAAATGTATTTTTAAAATCACAGGAGGAAAGGGAGCAAATGATACCAGCGAGACTGACAAGGTTCATTCACCTCATGGTGAGGAACACAAGGCTGCTAAAAGTCCTACAAGAAGCTCAGCTCAAGTAGCTAAATTCCCAAATAACTCCTGAATTCCCAGGCTTGAGTGCTTTGCGAAATGTGAGAATCATTTTTCTCTTCATCCCTGTTCGCCTTTGTGACAGTTACAGAGTTTACTTTCCTTTTAATGATATCTGTATTGGGCTGAATTTACACTTTTATCAGAACGTGCTAGCAGCTGAGCTGGAGCTGTGCAGGAACCAGTGGAACTTGGAATTCCCACAAAATGACTTGTACTGTCAGTTTATTAATGTTTGGGATTTGTTTGCATTTTCATCACATCTGACTTGTGGGAAAATCAAATATTCATCAAAGTGATTTATGCAGAGTCAAGTTTGATTTCTGCCAAATTTATTTTGCCAGTGCCCAGGGGATGCTCGAGGGGTTTCTGTGCCTCTCGCCCTGGGGGATGCTTGGGAGGGGTTTGGGGGGTTGTCCCTGTCCCTGTCACCCCAGGCCATTCCCCAGGGGGTCTCCATCATTCTCACCCCAGAGAATGCCTGGAGGGTCTCCCTCCCTCTCACCCCTGTGCCAGGGGTTACTCAGGGCAGTCTCTGTCCCTCTCAGCCCAGGGGATGCTCAGGGGTCTCTGTCCCCTCACCCTGGGGGATGCTCGGAGGGTCTCCATCCCTCTGGCCTCAGGCAATGCCTGTGCAGGGCTGGGGACCAGGGGCTTTGTGTCCCTCTCACCGCTGAGTGCTCGGGGCTGGGGGGGCTCTCCGACCTTCTCACACCTGGGGAGGCCGGGGGGGTCTCTGTCCCTCTCAGCCCTGCTGTGACCCCACCCAAACATCATTGGGCTCTGGGTGAGCTCAATCCCAAACCCTGATCCTGGTCTCAGTCTCACTCCACATTTAGACACACTCACAGTTCTGTATTTATTCTCATCCCAGTTTCAGACTTGTCTATCCCAAGACCCAACCCCAACCCCAGCCCTAAAGCCAATCCCATGTCTAGCCTTAACCCCAATCCCAGCGCTAATCCAAATCTCAGCCCCAACTCCAATCCCAGCCCAAATTCCAGCCCCTTCCTAAATCCTCAGCCCCAAACCAAATCCCAGGTTCAGCCCTTCTGGGGGTTTGGGGGTGTCTCTGTCCCTCTGAGCCCGATGATGTTTGGGTGGGGTCACAGCAGGGCTGAGAGGGACAGAGACTCCCCCGGCCTCCCCAGGTGTGAGAAGTTCGGAGAGCCCCGCCAGCCCCGAGCACCCTCAGCGGTGAGAGGGACACAGAGCCCCTGGTCTCCAGCCCTGCACAGGCATTGCCTGAGGCCAGAGGGATGGAGACCCCCCCAAGCATCCCCCAGGGTGAGGGGACAGAGATCCCCGAGCATCCCCTGGGCTGAGAGGGACAGAGACTGCCCTGAGTAACCCCTGGCACAGGGTATGAGAGGGAGGGAGACCCTCCAGGCATTCTCTGGGGTGAGAATGATGGAGACCCCCTGGGGAATGGCCTGGGGTGACAGGGACAGGGAAAAACCCCTCCAAGCATCTCCAAGGGCAAGAGGAACAGAGGCTTCACAAGCATCCCCTGGGCACCAGAGAAAGTAATGTTGTTTCTTGTCAGAAATCAAAATTGACCCTAGATAAAATGCCTTGAATTTATTCTTCCCACAAGTCACTTGTGATGGAAAGGCAAATAAATCCCAAAATTTTATAAACTTTAATAGAAGCTATTTTGTGGCAAATCCAAATTCCTTTGGTCTTGCACAGCTCCAGCTCAGCTGCTGGCACATTCTAAAAAAAGAAAAGTGGAAAATAGGCCCAATACGGATTATGAAAAGGAAGGGGAAGCTATGCGTAGCTGTCACAAAGGTGACAGGGACAAAGAGAAAAATTATTCTAACATTTGGAAAAGTCCCCCAGCCTGTGAAACAGACCTCCCCTGGAGGGGGCCAAGTGTGTCATTGTCCCCTGTGTGTGTGGCCTTTTTGGGGTGGGGGTTTTACAGCTGAGCCAGTTTGGGTAAGGGGGTGGTGTTCACCACCTGAGCAGGGATTACCCCACTGTTTCAGGCTGCCATGCAAGATGTAACCAAATGCATGTTTTCAATCCCCACCTTCAACAACCATTATAAACAGGTGGGGCAGTGTTCTTTATCTCTTCCATGATTCAGCCCTGATAACACCCTCCAGGGGAGATATCTCCTGTGAATGGGTCATTGAGTGTCACTGCAGGACTGATAAAATTCCATCCTCCCATTGTGGGATGCTCCGCCCAGGGGGAGGATCCAAGCATTCCTACCTGGATATAAGCTGACGCTTTGCTACACCAGGAGCAGTTTGCCTACTGGATTGCCAGAGGACAAGAACTCCCTAACCACCACTGGACCTCCAGAGGAAGACCAGACCCTTCTACAGGATCACTGCTTCAACAGAATCACCTTCATCTCTCCAACAGGACTGCACAACCATTTACTGAGACTGCTGCCACCACCCTGAACAACAGGGTGTCAGGTTATATCCTGACTCGATCAGTTTAAGGCAGTGTTTCTGTATCATTGCCTAGATCCTTATTTTGTTACTGAATTGGAATTCTGGCTTAGACTCTTCCTCAGGTTTGCCTTTAAACCAGTACAAAGCTCATTGTACTCATCCCTTGTTTTCCTCCCTTGTTTTAGGAATATCCCATTCCTAAAACTTGGCCAGATGGCGGAAGACACCTCAAGGAAGATGAGGATGCCCCATGACACCCAGGGAGGTGAGGAGGAAGTCAGTGCCCCTTTCCCCCTCTCTCCTGCTCCATCTCCCAGCCCAGAAAATCCCCTGGCTGCAGGACAACCCCGCTGCCAACGCCATCCTGCTGGGAATGCACTGTGGGGATCTCCTTCCCCTTCCCTCTGGCACGGAGGGAAATCCCATCCTGTCCTTGTCCTTCCTCTACCAGAGAAGGAGCTGAGGATCAAGATCAGGGACGACAAATCCCCACAGCAGAACCACATGGAAGAGACCAGTTTGAGTGGCTCCATGGGAAAAGAATCCAATGGGGAGGAAAAGCCCTGGAGATCCCCCATGAGGAGGAGGGGCTCCAAACCCAACCCAGGGTTCTCTGAGGAGGAAAGACCCACCCTGAGCCAGGAAGGTGGACAGAGCTTCAGCCAGAACTCGGAGCTGGTAGTCCAGGGGCAGGTTCATGATGGGCAGAAGCCCCACAAGTACTTGGAGTGTGGGAACACCTTCAGGCAGAGCAGCACCCTGATCAGCCAGAGGATCCACGCTGGGGAATGGCCCTATGAGTGTGGGGAATGTGGGAAGGGCTTTAGCTCCAGCTCTGCCCTTGTCATACACCAACGCATCCACACGGGGGAGAGGCCCTACGAGTGTCCCCAGTGTCAGAAGAGGTTTTAGAGCAGTTCCAGTCTTCTCCGGCACAAGCGGATTCACACGGATTAGAGGCCCTTGCGCTGCCCTGAGTGCGGGAAGGGCTTCAAGCACAACTCCAACCTCATCAGGCACTGGCGCATCCACACTGGGGAGAGGCCCTACGAGTGTCCCCAGTGTGGGAAAAGCTTCACCCAGATCTCTGTCTTAACCAGACACCAACGGAGGCACCTGTAAGGGAAGCTCTGCCAATGCCCCAATGCAGGAGGACTTTTGTGCACTGCCCCAACTTCATCCATAGTTGGAGGATCCATGTTGGGAAGAGCCCTGGTGATCCATTTTTCCTTCTGATTCATGCTAGGAAGACACCTGTCCCTTTTCCTGCCTCTGCCAATGACATGATGTGGGATGGAAGAACATGAGGGTCTGGCCATGACTGTGTCATTACATTCACTCCCACCTCAGGTCATTACCAGGGACAGGAAAGGGACACTCTCTCTCTCTCTCTCTCTCTCTGTCCCTGAGGAGAAGAGTGTCCTTTCCAGGCAGGAGGAAATACGCGGCCAGGCAGACCCAGTAAGTTGTGTTTTAGTTTCCCTGTAAACAGTTTAATTTATACACTCTGTTATCAATATTGTTTCTGTTCCATTCGTTCCTTATCTCATTGTTGTTCCCAAAAAATTGTTCTTATCCCAGCCTGGATCTTTGCCTTTTGTGGTTTCCATGGGAGGTGGGAGGGCAGCGAGGGCAGTGCGGTTTTAGCGAAAGCAGGAAATTGGGGAATCCCATTCCTGAACCCCGGCCCCTGGAAACCGAGCATCCCAGCTGGTCCCAGCCCTGGTGGCCATAGCAACAGCCTTGGGAGCGGGTCCCTGTTTGGGGCTGTGGGAACCTCTTCCCTCTGGTGCCCAGGGACAGGAGTGGAGGGAACGGCTGCAGCTGAGTCGGGGCAGGCTCCGGTTGGATGTCAGGAAAAGGTTTTTGCCCAGAGGCTGCTGGGGCCCTGCCCAGGCTCCCCAGGGAAGGGTCCCAGCTCCAGGGCTCTCTGAGCTTCAGCAGCGTTTGGACAGCACTGCCAGGCCCAGGCTGGCATTGTTGGGGTGTCCTGTGCAGGGCCAGCAGTTGGACTGGAGGATCCTGATGGGTCCCTCCCAGCTCAGCCAATTCTGTGGTTCTGGGATCCCATGAGCCTGGGGATGGGGCTGCCAGTGGTTGCCATGGCAACGGGCTGTGGCTGCAGGCCTGAGCTGGTGTCCATGGCAACCACCCCTGGCATGGCGTCTCCATGGAGCTGCCGAGGGACTGAGCATAGCAACAGGGCACTGGTGATGGTTTCCATGGAAACTGACCATAGCAACAGGGGGCTGGTGATTGTTGCCACGGAAACTGACCATAGCAACAGGGAGCTGGGGATGGTTGCAACGGAAACTGCCCATAGCAATAGGGGCTTCTGATCGTTGCCTGCCATGGATCAGATTTGTCACAGGCCCTCAGAGGGATTCCATGGGGACTTTCCAAGAGTCTCCAGGCTGTTCCAGAGCTGGAATGTCACAGGCACAGACAGGGGCCCCATGGAGACCTCCCTGGGCTTTCTGGGGATGGTAAAGAGCCCTGTGGTCAGAGGTAGTCTCAGCCATTCCATGGTGACATCCCAGGGGACCTTGTGCTGCAAAGGCACCGATCTGTCACAGGCACTCACGGGGGCTCCATGGTGACATCCCAGGGGTCTCCAGGCTGCCAAAGGGCCAGGATGTCCCAGACACTCACAGGGTTCCTGTCATGGGCACAGTGGGAGCTTCAGGCAAAAGCTTTATTTCTTTATTGGAGAAACTCCTGCTGAGATGTTAGGTGGAAAAATGACACTCAACAGCCATCATGGTTCCTCAAACTTGTGCAGGGCCCCTAGACTTCTAAAATTCCTTCTAATAGAGGAGACTGGGAGTGGCTGGATGAAGCCCACCCCCAGTCTTTCTCAAAGGTGTAAAAGATTGGACATTGGAATTGGACTTTAATGCTATTTGTCCCACAGGATTAATCATAGAATACCAGATAAATTTACATAAATACTGCTCTGATTTTTTCTGATCATGATTAGACAGAATGGTTTATTTACAACACAGAGTAAATGAAAAAAATGAGTTATTGCTGCAGTCTGGTCTGGACAAAACCTTCCCCGAGAGTGTCTTGTGGCAATGGGTAGGAACCATAAGAGCACCAGCACACAGACACACACACACACACACACACACACACACACACACAGAGAGAGAGAGAGAGAGAGAGAGAGAGAGAAACGCTGAAAGTGTCCAGAGGCCAAAGAGAAAGGATTGTCCAGGGCATAAATGGAGGGAAAGAGGGTGCAAGGGAGAGCACCAGGTATCCTGAGGGCTAAGGGGTGGTACAGTGGGAAGGGACCAGTAGGGAAATCCAGGGTAGATGGACAGGGTTACACACCAATGGGAAGGGAGAACTCGCCAGAACATGAACATGTAAGTGTAAAAGGGGTAGAGAAGGCCAATGGAGAGGACAGAACTGGGACAAATTAACATAATGCTGCAGAGCACCATGGGGAAGCCTTTTTTCTCACTCTGAGCTGTGAGGAGTGCCTGGAGCCTGTGGTGTGTCTTTCCAGGACATTGCTACTGCCTTTTCCCTGGTAGGCTCACAGGTTTGCACAGTTGTGCAGTGTCACAATGATCTCCTTGGTTCTACAGTCGTGCTGTGGCAGCTGTGTAACAATGGACCTGTGATACCATGAGGCTCCATAGTGTCACCATGGTCCCTTTGGTTGCACAAGGCCCTGCTGGGACATGATGGACCCTTGGTTGCATGAGGTGCCTGGGCTCCCACAGCCCCTCACAGACCCCTATGGCCTCTCAGAGTTCCCCATGGCCCCTCATGGCCTCTCAAGGCCCTTCATGGTGCCTCATGACTGATGGCCCTTCACAGCCCCTCGTGGTCCCTCACAGCCCCAGGTGCAGGGCTCCTCCAAAAGGAGAAGGGGTCGGGCCCTGCTTGTTCTGCTTTCATTTCAGTCCCTTCACAGCCACGAGTGCAGAAAGGCTGAAATGGAGCCTTTCCCCAGCATTTCCCTCAGGGTTAACTGCGGGCTGAAGCTCTGTGCTGGCCCCGGCCCCAGCACCACCATCCCTGCAGCCGCCAGGCCTTTGCTGTCCCCCCGTGTCTGTTCCCTGTCCCCGAGTCCCGCCCGGCTCTGGCAGCAGCAGCAGCCGCAGCGCAGGGGCAGCCGGCCCGGCCCAGCTGGGGCTCCCGGCCAGGAGCAGCAGCAGCGCCGGCCCCTTCCCGCCTGCTCCTGCCTCGGCGCCCAAGGGCTTTTTCCAGCTCAATTCTGGAGCAGAGCAACCAGCACCCACACAGAGCCCGGACTGCTCAGGGCCTGCCTGTGCTGCCCTGAGCCAGCCCTCAGAGGAAGAAAGGATCGGGTTCCAGCGCTGTTTTCAGCTCTGTTTGACTCACCCTGAGGTGACAGCACGAGGCTGCTGGTGCCTTTGCCTTCGCAATTGGAGATCACGGCTGCTCTTGGCCCTCTTCTGCTTGCCACCTGAATTTTATCCATAAAAATGCAAGTGCCTCTTTCAGTTGGTGCTACCCACAGTGCTTTCATGACAGTGAAGTCAGTATTTTTGTCTCGGCCATAAAGATCAGCAGATACTGGAATGTCCACCAGCCCTGAGCACTAAATTGAGGGGAATTAAAGCCACACAGGCCATATTTGCAGTGCTCCAACAGAGCCCTGTTGCTGGCACTGTTAAAATAGAATAAACTGACAGAAGCCATCACAGAAATTGCCTCCGCAGTGTGGAATTAAATTGAAAAATCCACCAGGAGAAACAGAAACCTGAACTTCTCGACTCACTTCATTGCTCCTTCCCAGCAGCAAGAAATGCAGATGCCCAGAGGTGTTTTGCTGCTGCCCCCAGTTTGAGCCCAGGTTCTGCCCAGTCCCAGCGATGGGCACTGCCATGTGGGGATGTGCAATGCCAAGGGCAGGAGCATGGGGCAGCCCCTGCCAGGCTGCTGAGCAGGGGGCAATGAGGCCCCAGGCCTGCAAGGGTCACTTGTCCCCTCATGGCCTCAGGCCCAGGCCCAGCAGCCATGGCCAAAGTGCTGCCCAAAGCGGCTCTGGCAGGGCTGTCTGGCAGCTGCTGCCCATCCCTGTGCCCTGTGCAGCCCAGGCTGTCCCACGGTGTCCCTGCCCTGCGCCTCTGTCTCTGCAGGCTCTCAGCATGCCCCGGCTGCCCCACCTGGCTGGGCCCTTCCTTCGCTGGCAGCTCTGCTTCCTGCCTGCCTCTGCCTGCCCACACAAGCCTGGGGCTCATACCAAAAGGGTTCATTCCATTTTTCCCCTGCCTGTGAACTTTCAGTACAGGAACAAGGCATGCAGGGGCTGCTTTCCCAGCAAGGATGGTTGGAAGAGAAGACATCTGGCTCAAAAATGTATCGACAGAAAATTGAAGGACTGAATCTGGGAACTTGGGGTGGGTTTTATGGAAATGAGTAAATTGTAATATGTGGAGAGATTTATTAATAATTGGTTAGCTGAGAAAGGCCACACTGACATAATGCCGCTGGTTAAGCTGAAGGAGGAAAGTCAGCAATCAGCAAGCTGAAAGGAGAGGTCAGCAGTGACCTTGCTGCAACATGAGGATAGGGAGTAGAGATTATTCCTGAATATATCTTGAGAATATGTAGAAAGTATCAAAAGTAGAACCATAGGAATGCAGAAGTAGGCGTAGGTGCTGATATGTAACTGACCAATCCTGAGCTCAACTTTTGCAATATGTATGAAGCTCATTATGAACTGTATTTAACCCGCCGTACTGATCAATAAAATTGGGCCTGTGATGATCTAATTGATGTCCTGGTCTCCTTCCGTCGACAAATGGTGGAGAATGCAGGCAAAGCCGAATCTCTGCCCTTTTTTCCCAGATTAAAAGAAAAAGGGGATTACGCCACGGTCGAGGAAGTTGGGTTTGGGTCCTTGCAGCTGGGACGGTGCCGGAATTTGAAGCACCCTTGATGATCACAAAGGTGACTCAAGCCAATACGTGCCGCCGGAGCCTGGAGAGCTGCAACAGCGCACGCTGATTAATAGGTATGGATAGGCAAGCGGCATATGATTTATTTACCGCCTATTTAGAGCGGCGAGGAATAAAAGGGATAGATTTAAAAAAGTAATTTCCAGGGTTATTAGCCTATGGCCATGCTAAAGGTATCTTTTCTAACCCTCATACAGTTCATGAGCTAGCAGAGTGGAAGAAGTTTGGGGAAATACTGTGGGATACAGTGTTAGACGATGATAAGTCAGCAAAGAAATTCGGGAAGTTATGGCGGGTGGTGTATAACACGTTACTTCAGCAGGTCTCTGAGAGAAAGGCAGCAGAAAGGGCGACAGAAGCTCATAAGAGGAATATAGGGTATGGTCGTGAGGATGATCCCCTGGCACCTTCTGTAACTATGATACTTATGCCTAAGGGTCCCCAGCAAAGTGGTGTGGAGGATTTTCCTACAGGCACAGTGGAACCGTCTGCACCTTTCCTGTCAGAGGGGGAGGGCGAGTCGGATGGTGGAGGTAAGAGCAAACCAGCTTTGCCTCCGCCACCAGCTTCAGGCGGGTCGGATGGTGGGGGTGGGAGCAAGCCAGCTTCGACTCCGCCCCCAGCTTTGCCTCCGCCGCTTCCCCTCAGTGAGCCGGCTCCGGTTACAGCTTTGGCAGGGGGGCTGATTCTCCCGCGCGAGCTGGCTCTACTCGAGCCGGCTCCGGTTTCACTGTCAGCTCCAGCGGGGGGGCCGCTTCCCCCATGCGAGCCAGCTTCTGCTTCACTGCCCCCCCCGCGCGAAACCTCGGTGTCTGCACCGAAGCGCCAGCAGCATAGCACCCTTAAAGAGTCTGATCCCGTCCCAGGGGCGCACCGTGATCCATGGGGGGAGATGGCTAAACAGAGGAGGGAAGCTTGGGCTGCTTTGGCAAAAGAAGTAATGCAAATGGGGGATGGTGAGGCGGTGGAAATAGCTTCTAGTCTTGCATGTCCGGTCACATACACACCACAGTATGATGCACAGGGGAACCTTACGCATAATATAGCAGAATATACTCCCTTAGATTGGAAGCTGTTAACTCAGCTACGTTCTACGGTTAGTCAGTTTGGAGTAAAAAGTGAGCCTGTTAAGCAAATGTTAGATTATCTTTTTAATACTCAGGTTTTATGTCCTAATGATTTAAGAGGAATAGTTCGGTTGATATTTACTCAGCATCAGCAGTTATTATTTAATGCCCATTGGCACGCGTTGGTAAATGAATCGGTTGCTGTACAACGAGCCCAGGGAGACCCATTACATGGGGTGACAGTAGAGGAGCTGATGGGCTTAGGGGCATATTTACGAACAGAGGCACAGATGATATCGGGAGCTGATAAACTTAGAGAGTCTATGAGGTTGGTGCGTGCTGCAATAGATATGGTTAAAGAGCCAGGAGGGTTACCAGCTTATATGGGTATTAAGCAAGGAAGGGAAGGATCATTTGGAAATTTTATCGATAGAACAGCTACTGCTATAGATCGGGCTGGTGTTGCAGGGCGCTATTGAAGCAGGTGTGCTTTGCAAAATAGCAATCCAGCAACCCAAAGAGTGTTAGCTACTTTAGGGGCAAATTAGACTATTGAGGAAGCATTAGAGCGAATGCTATTAATGCCAACAGCTTCACAGGCATTTATAGCAGAAGCCTTAAAGGAATTAGGATTAGGGTTGCAAAAGCATAGTCTACTCAAAATCAGATGTTAGCTGCTCTTGCTCCTCTCCAAAGCGGCTCACTGGCAGTCACGTAAAGAGGCTGGAGACCATTCATCAAGTGTTACCGATGCAGCAATGAGGGACAGACACAAGTTGCCGCCGTGACATCGGAGACACCAGCTGCTGCCGTGACATCGCTGCCACCTCCTGTCTGCAACCCGCAACAACCAGGAGCCTTGGCTTGGACTTATCAGCAGCAGTAGACGTCACACTAATGACAAACCGACCTGAGAGGATACCCACTGGAATAAAGGGTCCTCTTATACTAAATGGACAAACATGTGGAGCATTATTGCTGGGACGTTCCTCTATAACTATGTTGGGATTATTTGTTTTGCCTGGTGTTATCGATGCGGACTTTACAGGGGAAATACAAATTATGGCTTACACCCTTTATCCTCCGATTAAAATTACAAAAGGACAACACATTGCACAATTGGTACCACTGTCACAAATGACATCAGGAATACAATCATTTACTGGGCAAGCACGGGATGAAAAAGGTTTTGGCTCTACTGGTGTTACACTTTTAACTGTGGATTTACAAAATAGACCAAAACAAAAGGTTGAAATTACCTATGGGCATCAAAGCATAACCCTTTATGGATTATTGGATACAGGAGCAGATACTAGCATCATTTCTCCAGAAGCCTGGCCACAACATTGGCCTCTATTTCCTTCATCAAACACGCTAACAGGAGTGGGAGGATTTACATTGGCAAGCAGGTCGCCGTCTTTGTCTGTGTGCATTGAGAATCAACAAATATCTGCTGTGTTTTCAATTGTTCAACTGCCTCCTACAGTTTCCTGCTTAATTGGAAGGGACATTTTAACACAATTGGGAGTGGTGTTAACTAATCAGCACCCTTTGGGGTAATTGCCATTGCTTGGACTTTCCCCATTCCACTCACCTGGAAAACGGATACACCGGTGATGGTTAAGCAATGGCCATTAAAAGGGGAGAGTCTTATACATGCCCATGAATTGGTACAGGAACAATATACAAAGGGACACCTGCGACTGTCCACAAGCTCTTGGAATACACCTATTTTTGTAATCAAAAAGAAATCAGGGAAATATCGTTTGATACATGATTTGAGGGCTGTAAATGACCAAATGGAACCTATGGGGGCCTTACAGCCTGGTCTTCCAAATCCAGCTATGATTCCAGAACACTGGCCACTTTTAATTATTGACCTAAAGGATTGTTTTTTCACTATTGGCCTGCATCCTGATGACATGAAGAGATTTGCTTTTACTTTACCAGCAATAAATCGTGGGGAACCAGATAAAAGATTTGAATGGACATTTCTTCCGCAGGGCATGCGCAACTCTCCCACTTTATGTCAGCTTTATGTTGATGCAGCATTACAGCCACTACGTCGTAAATGGCCAGCAACTATAATATATCATTACATGGACGATATTTTGTTTGCACAGCAACAGCCATTCTCCTCTTTACAGATTAACACCATTATAAATACTCTTGCTGCATATTCACTTGTTATTGCTGCAGAGAAAATTCAGACTACAAAGCCCTGGAAATATTTGGGATGGACTTTGACGGATCAAATAGTGATACCACAAAAATTGGAATTACAATTGGACATTAAAACTCTACATGATGCACAGAAGTTGCTGGGAGACTTACAGTGGCTGAAGCCTATTGTGGGAATACCAAATCACTTATTAGAAGCCCTACAGCCTTTGTTAAAAGGTGTGGACCCTACTACTCCTGTACACCTGACAAAGGAGCATCATCTTGCCTTGCAGCAAATTAGTAACTGTGTACAGCAAGGGTATGTGTCTCGTCGACAACTTGACCACCCCATTGACCTTACTATTTGGAATAGCCCTTGCCACTTGCTTGGTGCTCTCTCTCAGTTGCAAAAGAAAACGGGGGAGATACGGGTGTTGGAATGGTTATCACCACCACTACAGCATAAGAAAACAATATCTTCAAAAATTGAACAATTGGCTGCATTAATCAAAAAGGGGCGTCTCAGAATTCTTGAAGTGGATGGTAGAGAACCTGCTACTATTAGATTACCTATGGAAAAAGAAACCTTGGACTGGTACTTGATAAATTCAAAGAATTTACAAGAAGCATTATTGATGTCACCTGCTAAAGTAGAGACTAGTAAATTAGTGCCTAGAGTTTTGCAATGGATGACAGAATGGAACTGGATTACTCGACCTTTAAGAGAAGAAAACCCCATAGAAGGAGCTATTACAGTTTTTACAGATGCAGGAAAGAAATCAAGGCGTGCTGCTGTTACCTGGCAAGAAAAAGGACAATGGAAGCATCAACTCCTCACAGCAGACCCTGCAGATAGCTTACAAACTTTGGAATTGTTAGCAGTAGTATGGGCGGTGTCCAACTTACAGGAGCCTTTAAATGTGGTCACAGACTCTATGTATGTTGCAGGAGTAGTCAAACGAATAGAGGAAGCAGCAATTAAGGAAGTGAATAATAAACGATTGTATGAGTTACTGATACAGTTAAGGAAAGCTTTACGAGAAAGAGCAAACGGTACCCTTAAGCAGTATATTGAAAAACATCAAGATTTGACAGATCCACAAGCATGTTTGGCTAAGGTTTTGTATGTGATTAACCATTTATGCATTTTTGGGGAAGATGATACCCCCCCTGCAATGAAACATCATCCGAGGTCAGGTCAGGAAAATACTAAGGAAACAGAGGTCTGGGTTAAGTATAAGAACCCAAGTACAGGATTATGGGAAAAACCTGCAAAGGTATTATATTGGGGTCGGGGGTATCTTTGTGTTTCCTCACCTACAGGGCCTTTGTGGGTGCCTGCTAAGTGGACTAAATCTGTTTTTGATGCAGCCTCCGGTGGATCGCCTTACGGAGGAGGACAGGGAGCGACTGGGGAAGAAACTGCTTCTAGTCCTACAACCACTACTGTTTCAATTGAAGGGGTACTCGGAAGCGGTGGACAGAGCACTGACACGTCACTATCGGACAGCCCAGGAGTTGATTCGTTTCATTGACTCATTATCAACTTTTCACTTAATAGATCCAGCAAAACTTCATTGCCTTGACTGTCACAATCCACATTGTGCTGCCTGGATAGCTCTACGTTGTGGGGGTTGTAAAAGAACTTTTTGGATAGAACAATCATTATTACGGGATTTGTGGTGTCATACTTGTGAACACGAGCATACGTGGGGAAAAAGCTGGCAAGATGAATTAAGGAGACAAATGGGGCAAAACGCATATATAGCTTTAAATCTTTATGAGTCTCCTGAACAGAAGGTTCTTGCTTATTATCGATGGGAAATACAATGTATTGTAAATAGAATTAAGGTTCAAAGTAAATCACGTATAGTTTCTATAAGGTGTAGGAAATTAGTGCCTTTAACACAGCATTCAGTTGTAGGACCCTTCCAAGGGGATCCTGATAGAGCATTAGATTGCTGCATTGATAAGTTGAAAAAATTAAGTTTGAAAGTGGCAGGACCAGTGAAATTAGGAGCAGCAAGATTGAAGACAGATAAGAAAAAGAAGGCAAAAAAGGGAACGGTCTCATTTGAATAGGGGTATCAGTGATTGCTAATTAATTTTCTATGATTAGAACAATTTTACTGTTGTGGGACCCTCGGGAGGATATAGTTGTTGAGGAGGATAACGAACAAGAACTACGATTATGAAATAAGATACACCTTGTGTTAAAGAAAGACCTTGAGCTGTTAGCCTCATATAGTAAAAAGGCTGAAGAGGCTTTGCGATCACCACCATTGAATTGGTTGCTTTGGGTTGAAGAACCAGAATTTTATACTGGTCCTTACTTACATTCGCTTCCTTGTTATGTTTGCAAAAAGGATAAAGATAAATGCTATGCATGGGTAGCTTTGCATTGTGCAGATTGTAATCAGGTTTATTGGTATTCACAGAAGTCATTGGGATATTTATGGTGTACATCTTGTTTTGGAAAGTGGATTCGAAATCATATCTGGGTTAGAGCTCTTGAACAAAGTACTGGCCTGCCAGGACGGACAGGATTACAGCTCTTTGAGAGTGCAGGAGAAGTGGTTATAGCATATCTTAGGTGGAAGTTACAGGAAAACCTTAGAATATTTGAAATTACTAAAGCCTCACGCATCATAGCAGCTCGCTGCAAAGCTGATTTGCCTTCAAACTTACCTCGTGCTATACTTGTGAGCAAGGATGCTGATTTAGAATTAGATCAGTATATTCAAGAATTGACTCAGCCTTACAATAGACAATCTAGCAAACCAGGGAAAAGACAGCGAAGAAAGGAAAAACAAAGCAAGCAGAAGGAAGAAAAGGAGAAGCAAAGTAAGCAGAAAGAAAAATGAGGTTTGTTTTTGTTATACTGCTCAATGCTGTAGCAAGTGAAGCAGTAGGAGTAACACACTTTAATCAACCAAGGGAAAATTTATGGGTAACACTTGCTAATCAAACTAACCAATCATCACTTTGTCTTAGTCTTGGAGGAGTCACTAACCCATTTCGAACATGCCTGGTGGGACTTCCGGTGTGGTCTCCTGGAGAATTTTGCAGTTTGATAAACAATCAAACCTTATGTATGTCTAACATGTCAAACATCACATTGCCGGTGCAACAAGGGTATACTGCAGGTCAGAGTGATGGCTATCGTCAATGCTTACTAATCCAATCACTTAACACCTCTTTGCATTCTCCTCCTGAGGAATTGGATCTTTTTGGAAGTACAAATGCCAGCATATCTAACACTACAGCTGGTGGATGGTTTAGCTTCAAACCTTCGGGTGCTCAGAATTTAAACCAACCTAAAGAAACATGGGCCACCCTAGATTCATCCCTGAATGTGAGTGAATTCTCTCCACAGCATTACAGTCAATGTAACGGCACAAATATCACAGCACCAATGAAATTACCCACAGGAATATTCTTGATTTGTGGAGACAGGGCATGGAATGGTATACCAGCTAAACCACAGGGTGGACCCTGGTTTTTGGGAAAATTGTCATTGTTTCACCCTAATGTATCCTTGCTAATGCAGCTGAGTTAAAATTCAAACAGGAAGAGACGCAGCATACATGACTTAGACTGCAGCCAGATAGGAGATCCACAGTTTTGGGGCACATTCAAACAGGTGGTGGTTTCAACTATCTTACCAGGAGGATCTGCCAATAAAGCCATGAATTTAGCAAAACAATTAGGGTGCTGGGCAAAGGATGAGCTGAACAAGACATCACAAATTCTAGATATGCTAACCGCAGATGTGCAAAGTGTTAACCATGCTGTTTTGCAAAATAGGGCTGCTGTAGATTTTTTTGCTCTTAGCACTAGGGCATGGATGTGAAGAGTTCGAGGGAATGTCTTGCATGAATCTGTCTGATCATTCAGTGTCCATTCACACTAAGATAAAAGAGCTGCAACAGGGACTTCACAAACTTAAGGAGGAAGAAGGTTTAGGAATTGACGAATGGCTTAAAGGCTTAGGACTTGGACCATGGCTGAGGAACCTTGTGATCTATGCTATAGGACTTCTGGGTGTAATTTTACTGTTTTTGCTTATTTTGCCTTGTATTTTTAGTTGTATTCAAAACATGGTCAGTCGTACAATAGCAAAAACATGGCAAACTAATCTCCTTGCTCAAGAAGAAAACAGGGGAAATGTGGAGAGATTTATTCATAATTGGTTAGCTGAGAAAGGCCATACTGACATAATGCTGCTGGTTAAGCTGAGAGAGGGAAGTCAGCAGTCAGTAAGCTAAAAGGAGAAGTCAGCAGTCAGTGACCAATGACAGGCAAGGACAGAATGCCCTTGCCGCAACATGAGGATAGGGAAGAGAGATTCTCCCTGAGAATATGTAGAAAGTATCAAAAGTAGAACCATAGGAATGCAGAAGTAGGCGTAGGTGCTGATATGTAACTGACCAATCCTGAGCTCAACTTTTGCAATATGTATGAAGCTCATTATGAACTCTATTTAACCTGCTGTACTGATCAATAAAATTGGGCCTGTGATGATCTAATTGATGTCCTGGTCTCCTTCCGTCGACACTCCAGTTCCCCCTTCATCTATTCCCAGTTCCCCCCAGTCCCTCCCAGTATCCCTCCAGTCTGTCCCCGTTCCCTCCCAGTCCATCCCAGTCCCCTCCCAGTATCCCCCAGTCCCCTCCCAGTATAAGCCCTCCATCCCAATTCCCTCCCAGTTCCCTCCCAGTTTGTCCCAGTAACCCCAAAACCATCCCAGTCCCCTCCCAGTATGACCCAGTGCCCTCCCAGTCCTCCCCAGTCCCTCCCAGTTCACCCCAGTTCCATTCCAGTTTCCTCCCAGTATGACCCAGTCCCTCCCAGTGCCCTCCCAGTATAAACCAGTCTCCTCCCAGTTTGTCCCAATACCCTCCCAGTATAACCCAGTTACTCCCAGTCCATCCCAGTCCCTCCCAGTATCACCCAATTCCCCCCCAGTCCCTCCCAGTTCCCCCCAGTCCCTCCCAGTTTGTCCCAGTTCCCTCCCAGTATCCCCCAGTTTGTCCCAGTCTGTCCCATTCCCTCCTCCCAGTATCCCTCAATCCCCTCCCAGTCCCTCCCAGTATAAACCAGTATCCGCCAGTCTGTCCCAGTTCCCTCCCAGTTCCCCCCAGTCCCTCCCAGTTTGTCCCAGTTCCCTCCCAGTATCCCCCAGTTTGTCCCAGTCTGTCCCATTCCCTCCTCCCAGTATCCCTCAATCCCCTCCCAGTCCCTCCCAGTATAAACCAGTATCCGCCAGTCTGTCCCAGTTCCCTCCCAGTGCATCCCAGTCCCTCCCAGTTTCATCCCAGTCCCTCCCAGTATCCCCCAGTTTGTCCCAGTCTGTCCCATTCCCTCCTCCCAGTATCCCTCAATCCCCTCCCAGTCCCTCCCAGTATAAACCAGTATCCGCCAGTCTGTCCCAGTTCCCTCCCAGTGCATCCCAGTCCCTCCCAGTTTCATCCCAGTCCCTCCCAGTCCATCCCAGTCCATTCCAGTCTTTCCCAGTTCCCTCAAAGGCCACAGAATGAAGTGAGAGCGGCTGCGGGCACTGGTGATACTGGGAGGAACTGGGACAAACTGGGAGGGAACTGGGATGAACTGGGAGGGAACTGAGGGAGGATTGGGAGGGACTGGGAGATACTGGTTTATACTGGGATTGAACTGGGAGGGACTGGGATGGAACTGGTTTATACTGGGAGGGAACTGGGACAAACTGGGAGGGATTTGGGTTATACCGGGAGGGAACTGGGATGGATTGGGATGAACTGGGACAAACTGGGAGGGACTGGTTTATACTGGGAGGTTACTGGGAGGGACTGGGATGGACTGGGAGGGAACTGGTTTATACTGGGAGGGACTGGGACAAACTGGGGATACTGGTTTATACTGGGAGGGAGGGTCTGTACTAGCCCATGCTGGTCCGTACTGGTCCGTACTGGTTTATACTGGTCCATACTGGTTTATACTGGTCCACACTGGTTTATACTGGTCCATACTGGTCCATACTGGTCCGTCCTGGTCTCCAACCCCTCCCCTCCCCCCCAGGTGCCTCCAGTCCGTTCCAGTATGGTGAGTGACAAACTGGGACAAACTGGGAGGGCCCAAAAATGTCCCCAAAATGTCCCCAAATGTCCCCAAAATGTCCCTAAAATGTCCCCAAATGGCCCCAAATGTCCCCAAATGGCCCCAAAATGCCCCCCAAATATCCCTAAATGTCCCAAAATATCCCCAACATGGCCCCCAAATGGCCACAAATATTCCCAGAATGTCCCCAAATGTCCCCAGAATGTCCCCAAATGTCCCCAGCAAAGGCAATGAATAAAAATGGAAGAAAAAATGGGATTTTGGTCACCGGGGGAGGGGACACGGGGACAGCGGTGGCACCGGGAGGGGGCATCGGGGCCATCATGGCCTTGGGGACATCGGGGCCATCGTGGCCTTGGGGACATGGGGGTGATGGTGGCACCAGGAGGTGGCATCAGGTCACTGGTGGCCTTGGGGACATTGGGGCCATCGTGGCCTTGGGGACACTGAGGCGATGGTGGCACCAGAAGAGGACACGAGAGCAGAGGTGACACTGAGGCGACAATGGTGGCCTTGGGGACAACAGGGTGACAGTGGCCTTGGGGACATGGGGGCCATGGTGGAACCAGGAGGGGACACTGAGATAACAGTGGCTTTGGGGACCGTGGGTCATTGGTGGCCTTGGGGACATCGGGGCAGTGGTGGCCTTGGGGACACTGAGGCGATGGTGGCACCGGAAGACGACACGAGAGCAGCGGTGACACTGAGGTGACAATGGTGGCCTTGGGGACATCAGGACATTGGTGGCACCAGGAGAGGACACAAAGCCAAGGGTGACATTGGGGTGACAGTGACTGTGGGGACATCAGGTCAGTGGTGGTGGCCTTGGGGACATCAGGACAATGGTGGCACCAGGAGGGGACATTGAGTAAATGGTGGCCTTGGGGACATTGTGGCCATGGTGGCACCAGGAGGGGACATCAAGGTGACAGTGCCTTTGAGGAAACTGAGTCACTGGTGGACTTGGGGACATTGAGTGAGGGTGGCTCTGGGGACATTGGGGTGAGGCTGGCCGTGGGGACATCGGGTCATTGGTGGCCTTGGGGACATTGGGTCAGTGGTGGCCGTGGGGAAACCGGGTGAGGGTGGCCTTGGGGACATCGGGTCATTGGTGGCCTTGGGGACACCGGGTGAGGGTGGCCTTGGGGACATCGGGTCATTGGTGGCCTTGGGGACACCGGGAGAGGGTGGCCTTGGGGACATCAGGTCACCGGTGGCCGTGGGGACAGGGAGTGAGGGTGGCCCCAGGTCCGGCTGTGTCCGCTCCCCGATGTCCCCGCATCCCTTGGGTGACCGAGCCCAGGGGACGTCCCCCAGTCCCTGCAGCTGCACAAGGCCGCGGTGGCGGCAGCAACGTCCCCACGGTGTCCCCATGGTGTCCCCAGAATGTCCCCATCTCCACAACAACATGGTGGCCACCGTCCCCACGTCCCTCCAGATGCCACCACGTGTCCCCTGATGTCTCTGATGTCCCCAGAATGTCCCCATCTCCATGGTGATGTGGTGGCCACCGTCCCCATGTCCCTCCAGATGCCACCACTACGTGTCTCCTGATTCCCCTGATGTCCTCATCTCCACAAGATCATGGTGGCCACCATCCCCATGTCCTTCCAGCCACCACCACGTGTCCCCTGATGTCCCCATCTCCAAAATATCATGGTGGCCACTGTCCCCACATCCCACCAGATGCCACCACCATGTGTTCCCAGCTGTCCCCATCTCCACAAGATCTTGGTGGCCACCATCCCCACATCCCTCCAGATGCCATCAAGTGTCTCCTGATTGTACCCAGCTCCATGGCGATGTGGTGGCCACCATCCCCACATCCCTCCAGATGCCACCACCACATGTTCCCTGATGTCCCCTGATCTCCCCATCTCCATGATGTTGTGGTGGCCACCATCCCCACATCCCACCAGCCACCACCATGTGTCCCCTGGTGTCCCCATCTCCATGGTGATGTGGTAGCCACCATCCCCATGTCCCTCCAGATGCCACCACCACGTGTCCCCTGATGTCCCCTGATGTCCCCATCTCCATGGTGACGTGGTGGCCACCATGCCCACGTCCCTCCAGATGTCCCCAGGTGTCTCCTGATGTCCCCATCCCCACAAGATCATGGTGGCCACCATCCCCACGTCCTTCCAGATGCCACCATGTGTTCCCAGGTGTCCCCTGATGTCCCCATCTCCACAACACCGTGGTGGCCACCATCCCTATGTCCCTCCAGATGTCCCCAGGTGTCTCTTAATGTCCCCATATCCAAAACATCATGGTGGCCACCACCCCCACATCCCTCCAGATGCCACCACCACAGGTCCCCTAGGTGCCGATGTCCTCGGTGACGTGGGTGTAGATCTGCGTGGCACCCCTGAAGCTGGTGGTGGCCATGGAGCCCTCTCAGCGCATCACTTGGGCATGAGGTGGGACCACGAGATGGTGGTGGGACCACGAGATGGTGGTGAGACCATGGGGTGGGTGGTGGGACCATGGGGTGGGTTCATTGGGTTGGGTTGGAGCCCTCCCAGAGCATCACCTGGGCACCAGGGTGGTCATGAGATGGTGGTGGGACCATGGGGTCATGAGATCAGTGGTGGGGTCATGGGATGGGTGGTGGGTCATGGGACCATGGGGTGCTGGTGGGTCATGGGGTGGTGATGGGACCATGGGGTGGTGATGGGACCATGGGATGGGTGGTGGGTCATGGGATGGGTGGTGGGACCATGGGATGGTTGAGTTGGGTTGAGTTGGGTTGGTTGGGTTGGGTTGGTTGGGTTGGAATGCCCCCAGTGCATCAACAGGACAAGGTAGGGTCAGTGGTGGGACCATGGGATGGGTGGTGGGACCATGGGATGGTTGAGTTGGGTTGAGTTGGGTTGGTTGGGTTGGGTTGGTTGGGTTGGGTTTGGTTGGGTCAGGTTGGGTTGAGTTGGGTTGGTTGGGTTGGGTTGGGTTGGAATGCCCCCAGTGCATCAACAGGACAAGGTAGGGTCAGTGGTGGGACCATGGGATGGTGGTGGGACCATGGCATGGGTTGGGTTGAGTTGAGTTGGGTTGGGTTGGGTTGGTTGGATTGAGTTGGGTTCATTGGGTTGGGTTGGGTTTATTTGAGTTGGGTTGTGTTGGGTTGAGTTGGGTTGGGTTGGTTGGGTTGGGTTTTGGGCTCAGTGGTGGGACCATGGGATGGGTGGTGGGACCATGGGGTGGTGGTGGGACCATGGGATGGGTGGTGGGACCATGGGGTGGTGGTGGGACCATGGGATGGGTGGTGGGACCATGGGGTGGTGGTGGGACCATGGGATGGGTGGTGGGACCATGGGGTGGTGGTGGGACCATGGGATGGGTGGTGGGACCATGGGGTGGTGGTGGGACCATGGGGTGGTGGTGGGACCATGGGGTCAGCAGTGGGCCCATGAGATGGGTGGTGGGACCATGGGGTGTTTGGGTTGGGTGGGGTTGGAGCCGTCCCAGCACCATCACCTACCTGCACATGGGGTCAGGGGATCAGAGGTAGCTCACATGACCCCAGTTGGCCCCCGTGGCCATGTGGTGACCATCATGACCATGGTGGACCCGCATGGCCCTGGTGACCCCCCTTGACCACATGATCTTAATGGAACCCCATGACCCCATGACCTTGATGGAACTGCATAACCCCATGACCTCCATGTACCCCCATGACCCTGATGGAGCTCCATAACCACACGGCCTTGATGGAACTCCATAACCTCATGACCTTGATGGAACTCCATAACCCCATGACCCTGATGGAGCTCCATAGTCACACGGCCTTGATGGAACTCCATGACCCCATGACCCTGATGGAACCCCATAACCACATCACCCTGATGGACCCCCATAACCCCATAACCATTATGGAACTCCATAACCCCATAACCTTGATGAACCCCCATGACCCCATGACCTTGATGGACCTCCATAACCACATCACCCTGATGGACCCCCATAAGCCCATAACCATGATGAACCCCCATGACCTTGATGGAACCCCATAACTCCATAACCATGATGGACCCCATAACCACATGACCCTGATGGACCTCCATAACCACATGACCTTGATGGACCCCCATAACCCCATGACCCTGATGGACCTCCATAACCCCATGATCCTGCTGACCCACCGTGACCTTGATGGACCCTCATGACCCTGATGGACCCCCATGATCCCATAACCATGATGGAACCACATGACCCTGACAGACCTTCATAACCACATGACCCTCATGGAACCCCATGATCCCATAACCCTGATGGAACCCCCTGGACCCATGACCCTGATAGACCCCCATAACCCCATGATCCCATAATCATGATGGACCTCCACAACCCCATGGCCTTGATGGAACCCCATAACCCCATAACCACGATGGACCCCCATAAGCCCAGGATCCCATAACCCTGATGGAACCCCATAACCCATAACCATGATGGACCTCCATAACCACATCACCCTGATGGACCTCCATAACCACATGGCCTTGATGGAACCCCATAACCACATGACTCCATGACCTTGTTCGGCCCCCATAACCACATGACCCCATAACCCTGATAGAACCCTGTTGTGAAATTTAGGAGACTGGAGACTGGAAAAGTACAAAGCCGTGGCTAATTCCAAGTCCCGCACCTGTAAGATAGCGTGTCCTTGGGCCTAGCTGTAGTAGGATAACAAATAGTGAAAGAGACATGAGAAAAGAGAGATGTAATGCCTAAGGAATGAGGAAGAGTTCATGGTATAGTTTAACCAATAGATTGCTTGGCTTACAGAATATTCATGAACTTATTATTTGCTGTATAAGTGTTTGATGCTTTCTTCAATAAACTGGACCTATGATGAACCATCCGGTGTCCTGGTCTCCTTCCTACGACAAATGGTTGACCTCAAACGCTGACCCCTCATCTCGCACTAAAAGAAAAAGGGGGAGAACACGCCACGGTCGAGGGATTTGGGGTTGGGTCCTGAGCAGCCGGGACGGTGCCGGAATTTTGAAGCACCCTCAGGGTTCACATCAGTGACCTGAGCCATACGTGCTGCTGGAAGCCTGGAAAGCTGCAAGAGCGCTCACGAAAGAGGTATGAAAAGGCAAGCAGCATATAAGTTATCCGCCGCGTATCTAGAATGGCGAGGGATAAAGGGGATAGATTTGTTATTAGCCTACCTTTACGCTGAAGAAACTTTCCTTAACCCACATGAACTTTCGGAATGGAGAAAATCTGGGGATATACTGTGGGAAGCAGGGTTAGAAGATGATAAGTCAGCAAAGAAACCGAGCAAGCCATGGCGGGTGATATACAATACACTTCAGCATGTCTCTGAGTGCACAGCAGCAGCTGCGGCTCGGGACGCCTGCGAGGCTGCGCTGCTCCGAACTCGGCATGGGCGCTCCGCCATGGGGAGCAGCCGCGGCGAGCGGCCGCCTGAAATGCTGCGCTGCAGCGGCGGGGAGAGCGGCAGCCGCGGGGGGGTCGCCCCCTCCGACACAAGCGCCGCGGGACCGGAGCGCTTCTTCCAGCAGGAGCGCTCTCCCTCCGCCCCGCAGCCGGCAAAAGTTTCAGTGTGAGACCTAACAGCATAATAAATGTGACCCTTGTCAACAAAAGAAAGATTCCTACTGCAATTAAGAAGCCAGTGATAATAAACAAAGGACACCGAGGACCATTACGGTCAAGACGTTTTTCACCTAAGTTAAAAGGACTTTTTGTTTTTCCTAGCAGACACTGTGAAAGAGACTTTAAATATCAGAAGCCCAACTAACTCAGTCAGTAGAACATTAAACTCTGAAATTATATTTTGAAAAAAATTTAAAATGTTAAAAATGTGTTAAAGTGGTTATAGAAGTAAGATGTAATGAGTGTGTTTTTTGTTTTTTTTAAGCTTTGTTTAGATGTGATAAAAGTAAAAGCAAGCCTGAATTTCAAAGAATTTCTCCACAGGTATACCTTGAACAAACTTCTTATGTTTAAGTGCATTCAAGTATAAAAATGCTGCAGCAAATATGTGAAGAAACTGTTTTAGTTTAGTATTTTAGAATCAGGCCTGTAAGTAAGTTATAGTAAATGCTATAATTTATTTCTATAGTAAGTATTATCCGAGTCTAAGTAGTTTAAGTTAAATTATCTATTAAGTGCCATTAAATGTTAAATACTGTTAAGGTTTAGTTTTGTTAAGTTTATCTCCTGTTAAGTTTACGTGTTATTAATTTTAAATAAAGCTAGATTCTGTTTAAATTATATTAGGTTTAAGTTATGTAGAATTTTAAGTCAGTTAAGTTTTGTTGAAGTTTTGTTAGATTTAAGTGATTTTACATGTAAGTTCTGTTGATTTAAAAATCTGTTAAGTTTAAGTAAAGATAGGTTTAAGTAATGTTAAATTTTATTAAGTTTAAATATTTTAAGTTTAAGTATTTTAAGTCTAGGTACTATTAGTTTAAGTGATGTTAGATAGATTTATCCTTTTATGATAGGCGTTTATTTTTATGACTTGTGTGTAAAATGTTGTTGTGAACATCAGAGAAACTCTAGTTAAAAAAAGACAATCAGAAACATTTGTGAGTAGAGCCATTCCTGTTTGAAGTATATCTGCTGTTTGAGAATAAAAGCAAACTGACCAGACAATTGACACGGGTGAAACCTGCGCACATGTTACTCCTTTAGCTTATTTTTGTAGGTTGTATTAGCACACCTGAGTTTGGTTTGAGCCTTGTAGCACATAGAATTCTTTTTGTATCTGTTATATAGCATATCCTATAAAAAGTGACAGCCTTTTCTGTTTGTTTCCCTGGCTTACATCCCTTGTAAGGGAGAAACCTTGCTAGCTGAGAATACTGTTTGAAATACTGTTTAGTTGTTAGAATTGCCTGTTTTTGTGTTGCAAAGAGTGTGACACAGTTAGCCCATACAATTTTGCTTTTCATAAGAAATAAAAACAGGGGAAGTGTTGGGAAATTTAGGAGGCTGGAGATTGGAAAAGTACAAAGCCGTGGCTAATTCCAAGTCCTGCACCTGTGAGATAGCGTGTCCTTGGGCCTGGCTGTAGTAGGATAACAAATAGTGAAAGAGACATGAGAAAAGAGAGATGTAACCCCTAAGAAATGAGGAAGAGTTCATGGAATAGTTTAACCAATAGATTGCTTGGCTTACAGAATATTCATGAGCTTATTATTTGCTGTATAAGTGTTTGATGCTTTCTTCAATAAACTGGACCTGTGATGAACCACCTGGTGTCCTGGTCTCCTTCCTGCAACAGAACCCCATAACCACATGACCGTGATGGACCTCCATAACCCCATAACCTTGATGGACCTCCATAACCACATCACCCTGATGGACCCCCATAACCACATGGCCTTGATGGACCTCCATAACCCCATGACCTTGATGGACCCCGAGGACCTTGATGGACCCTGAGGACCTTGATGGACCCCCATGACCCTGATTGACCCCCATAACCACATAACCTTGGTGGATCCCCATAACCCCATGACCCTGATGGAACTCCATAACCCCATGATCCTGCTGACCCACCATGACCTTGATGGACCCTCATGACCCTGATGGACCCCCATGACCCTGATGGACCCCCATAACCCCACAGCCTTGATGGACCTCCATAACCCCATGACCCTGATGGACCCCCATAACCACATGGCCCTGATGGAACCCCATAACACCATGACCCTGGTTACTCCCATGATCTTGATGGACCCCCATAACCACATGACCCCATAACCCTGATGGACCCCCATAACCACATGTCCCAGTGCGGGATGTCCCTGTGCCGGATGTCCCCATGACGGGATGTCCCAGTGTGGGATGTCCGTGTGCGGGATGTCCGCGTGCGGCGCGAAGCCACCGGTGCCCCACGGGAACACCCGGGGCAGCTGGGCCACCACCAGGAGCAGCGCATCACCCGCCAGGACAGGGTGGCAGGACACCGGGGACGAGCCTGGGGGAGAGGGGACACGAGTGAGGAGACCTTGGAGACCTTGGGGACCTTGGAGATGTTGGAGATGTTGGGGTGATGGGGATCTTGGGGACCTTGGAGATGTTGGAGACCTTGGGAATCTTGAGGACGTTGGGGACTTTGGGAATATGGAGGTTGTTGGGCACATTGGACATGTTGGGGAACTTTGGGACCTTGGGGACATTGGAGATGTTGGAGACATTGGAGATGTTGGGGTGATGGGGACATTGGAGACTTTGGGGACATTGGGATGATGGGGACCTTGAGCACACTGGAGATGTTGGGGTGATGGGACATTGGAGACATTGGAAAACACTGGGGACATTGGAGATGTTGGGGCAATGGGGACCTTGGGAACCTTGGAGACATCGGAGATGTTAGAGACCTGTGGGTCCTTGGGGACATTGGGGGCACTGGGAACATCAGGTGCACTGGGGTGATGGGGCCTTGGGGACCTTGGGGACATTGGAGAACGTTGGGGACACTGGAGATGTTGGGGTGATGGGACCTTGGGGATACTGAGGACATTGGAGACCTTGGGGACATTGGAGATGTTGGGGACCTTGAGGACCTTGGGAGTATGGAGGACACTGGGGAGATTGGGGATGTTGGAGCAATGGGGACCTTTAGGACCCTGGGGGACACTGGGATGATGGGGACCTTGGGGACACTGGAGATGTTTGGGACCTTGGAGACCTTGGGGACCTTGCGAACATGGAGGGTGTTGGGGCCGTTGGGGACATTGGGGACCTTGGAGATGTTGGGGTGATGGGGACCTTGGAGATGTTTGGACCTTGGAGACGTTGGGGTGATGGGACACTGCGGACATTGGAGATGTTGGTGTGATAGGGACCTTGGGGACATTGGAAAACCTCGGGTACATTGGAGATGTTTGGACATTGGGGACATTGGGGACCCTGGAGATGTTGGGGTGATGGGACACTGGGGACATTGGAGATGTTGGGGTGATGGGGACCTTGGGGACACTGGGGACATTGGGGGCACTGGGGAGGTTGTGGACCTTGGGGACATTGAGGGCACTGGGGACATTGGGGACCTTGGGGACTGTCCTGGTTTAGGGCAAATTTGTTAAAGAATCTGCAAAGGGGGCTCATCCAGAAAGTAAAACCCACACGGCTCCTCGCCCCAACTGGTTTGGGAAAAAATTCCTTGAAGAGAGGTGGAAAGAACCTGTTTATTTCAGGCACAGCACCCCCCAGCACACAAAATGAACAATACCCGATGACACCGCTCTGAGAAAGATGACAAAATCAGAAAGTCTCTTTCGGGGGTGGTTGCTCTGTTCTCAGTCCCTCCGGCGCTGGGGCAGCTGCTGCAGCCAAACCTTCGGTGTTCCCAGGTCCCAGTCCGGAGCAGGTTCGAGATGGTCACAGAAACAGGAGAGGAGAAACAGTCCAGGAAGGAATTTGGACTGTTTAGCTAAACTAGCTAATAAGCAGAGGCCAAAGCAGAGCAGAAGCAAGAGCAGAAAAGAGAGCAAGGAAAGCAGCAAGCTGAAAGCAAGAAGCAAAAACCAGCCCTATGTACTGCCCGTCTCTGTGTCCCTGATAAGAGAAACCCAAACAAAATTTCCACTCTTCAGAGCCGGTCTTAAAGGCACAGAACAGATGAATGGGGATACAAGCATCATAACGTCACCCCAGGACATTCCATCCCTTATCCCCATATCATCAACATACTACAACACATCATGCATTATTCATATTTCCATCTGTTTCTCCAAAATTACAAGCAATACCCATCATGCCTTCATCACATCCCCACACTGGACCACTGAATCCAGGCCCTATATTACAGAGCTGCAGGATTCCCCCTTTTCACTTCAGTCACTTAAAGCTCCATCTATCACTTGCTCAGACCTTCAACACTTACAAATTTCCTTCTGCCTCTTCCACTTGCCCAGACCTTCAACACTTACACATTTCCCTCTATCTCATGTCTGTATGGTTTAATGTACAGACAATGGCAGTAACATCCAATGAACAGTGATATTGCACATCATTCTTACCCCACAATCTGATCTCCCTGAGGTACACATCGTGTTGTTCCATCTCTTTGCATGATCCACCACGTGCAGCCTGGTCCCTGAGCAAAGACAACCCCACGAATGGGTTTGTCTGTACTCGAGGCAGAATTGATCCACACAGTCTTCCCTAACAAACCTCTGATATGTACCACTGGGACTTTGTCTCCTTCTATTACATTCAGGGACTCAGACTGGGAAGGACCTGCTCGGTTGGTGGAACCTCGGGTGTTAACTAACCAGGTGGCCTTTGCTAAATGCTGCTCCCAATTCTTGAAAGATCCCCCACCCAGAGCTTTCAACTGGGTTTTTAGTAGTCCGTTGTACCTCTCCACTTTTCCTGCAGCTGGTGCATGGTAGGGGATATGGTACACGCACTCAATGCCATGTTCCCTAGCCCAGGTGTTGATAAGGCTGTTCTTGAAATGAGTCCAATTATTGTCTGACTTGATCCTCTCAGGAGTGCCATGTCTCCACAGAACTTGCTTTTCAAGGCCCAGGATGGTGTTCGAGGCTGTAGCATGAGAAACAGGGTAGGTTTCCAACCATCCAGTGGTGGCTTCCACCATGGTCAACATGTAGCGCTTGCCCTGGCGTGTCTGGGGCAGTGTGATGTAGTCAATCTGCCAGGCCTCCCCATACTTGTGCGGACCACTGCACACTGTACCAGAGGGGCTTCACTTGCTTGGCCTGCTTGATGGCAGCACACGTCTCACAGTCATGGATAACCTGAGAAATACTGTCCATGGTTAGATCCACCCCTCGGTCTCGTGCCCACTTATAGGTGGCATCCCTGCCCTGATGGCCTGAGGCATCATGGGCCCATCAAGCTAGGAATAACTCTCCCTTATGTTCCCAATCTAAGTCTATTTTGGACACCCCTATCTTTGCAGCTTGGTCTACCTGCTCATTGGTTTGGTGCTCCTCATTGGCTCTACTCTTGGGTACATGGGCGTCTACATGGCGGACTTTCGCAGGTAGCCTCCCTACCCTGGTAGCAATGTCTTTCCACTCATCAGCAGCCCAAATTGGTTTCCCTCTATGTTGCCAGTTAGCCTCTTTCCACCTCTCCAGCCATCCCCACAGAGCATTGGCTACCATCCATGAATCAGTGTAGAGGTAGAGCTTTGGCCACTTCTCTCTCTCAGCAATGTCCAGGGCCAGTTGAACAGCTTTGAGTTCAGCAAGTTGGCTTGATCCACCTTCTCCTTCGGTAGCTTGTGCAACCTGTCGTGTGGGGCTCCATACGGCTGCTTTCCACTTCCGGTTCATCCCTACGATGCGACAGGAACCATCAGTGAAAAGAGCGTAGCGTGTTTCCTCTGGGGGCAGTTGGTTATAGGGAGGAGCCTCTTCAGCACGTGTCACTGGCTCTTGTTCCTCTTCATCTGTGACACCAAAATTCTCACCTTCAGGCCAATTTGTAATGACCTCCAAAATCCCAGGGTGATTCAGTTTACCTATACGGGCTGAGTGATGAGAGCAATCCACTTGCTCCATGTAGCACTGGTGGCATGGTGAGTGGAAGGAACCTTGCCTTTGAACATCCACCCCAGCACCGGTAGTCGGGGTGCCAGGAGGAGTTGTGCTTCAGTGCCTATTACCTCTGAGGCACCTGAACTCCTTCATAGGCAGCCAGGATTTCTTTCTCTGTTGGAGTGTAGTTGGCTTCAGAGCCTCTCTAGCTACGACTCCAAAATCCCAGTGGTCAACCCCGAGTCTCCTCAGGCACCTTCTGCCAAAGGCTCCAGGACAAGCCATGGTTCCCGGCTGCAGAGTAGAGCATGATCTTTACCTCTGGTCCTGTCCTGATTGGGCCAAGGGCTACTGCATGAGCAATCTCCTGCTTGATCTGGACAAAGGCTTGTTGCTGCTCAGGGCCCCACTGGAAATTGTTCTTCTTGCGGGAGACCAGGTAAAGAGGGCTCACGATCTGACTGTACTCAGGAATATGCATCCTCCAAAAACCTATTTCACCCAAGAAAGCTTGTGTCTCTTTCTTATTGGTGGGTGGAGACATTGCTGTGATCTTGTTGATGACATCTGTAGGAATCTTATGCCGTCCATCTTGCCACTTCACTCCCAGGAATTGAATCTCACGAGCTGGTCCCTTTACTTTGCTCTTTTTAATGGCGAAACCAGCTCCCAGGAGGATCTGGATGATTTCCTTCCCTTTCTCAAAAACTTCCGCAGCTGTGTTCCCCCACACAATGATGTCATCAATATACTGCAGATGTTCTGGAGCCTCTCCCCTTTCTAGTGCAGTCTGGATCAGTCCATGGCAGATGGTGGGGCTGTGTTCCACCCCTGGGGCAGTCGGTTCCAGGTGTACTGCACTCCCCTCCATGTGAAGGCAAAATGAGGCTTGCATTCTGCTGCCAGAGGAATAGAGAAAAATGCATTGGCAATGTCTATAGTGGCATACCACTTTGCTGCCTTGGACTCAATCTCGTACTTGAGCTCTAATATGTCTGGCACGGCAGCGCTCATTGGTGTAGTCATTTCATTCAATGCACGGTAGTCCGCAGTCAATCTCCATTCTCCTTCAGATTTTCGCACAGGCCAAATGGGGCTGTTGAAGGGTGAGTGGGTCTTGCTGACCACCCCTTGGCTCTCCAGCTCTCGGATCATCTTATGGATGGGGATCACAGCATCTCGAGTGGTCCTATACTGCCATCGATGCACTATGGAAGTGGCAATTGGCACTCGTTGCTCTTCTCCCATCAGCATCCTACTGGAGATGGATTCTCAGACAACCCAGGCAAGGTGTTCAATTGCTGGATGCCCTCTGTCAATACAGAAGCTATTCCAAATGCCCATCTGAGTCCTTTTGAGTCTTTGAAGTACCCTCTCCAAAGGTAGACTATGCCCAAAATACATGAGGCCTCTGGGCCAGTCACAATAGGATGCTTCTTCCACTCATTTCTCGTTAGGCTCACATCAGCTTCCACCAAAGTGAAATCCTGGGATCCCCCTGTCACACCAGCAATAGAAACAGACTCTGTCACCACATGTCTTGATGGGATCAATATGCATTGTGCAGCAGTATCCACCAAAGCTTTGTACTCTTGTGGTTCCGATGTGCCAGGCCAACAAAACCACACAGACCAAAAAACACAATTTTCCCCAGCCTCTACCTGGCTAGAGGCAGGGCCCCTCTAAGCCTGGTTATCCTTCCTTCCCTGGACGTATGGTTTGGATGTTCCTTCGAGGGGGTCAGACATGTCATCATCATCATACCTGGCCGTTCGGACAACTGGAGCTGCTTTCCTTCTGGTGGCTTCCTTCAGTTCACGCACCCGTCATGCCAGAATAGCAGTAGGTCTCCTATCCCACCTTCTCATGTTTCCCCACAATCACGCAGGTAAAACCACAGCTCAGCTCGTGGGGTGTACCTTTGCTCATCATCTGGGAAACGTCTGCCTTGGATACCAGAACCTCGGATCTGTATGGCTGAAATTTGGAGAATGTCTTCTTTAATCTCCTCTCTAAGCTTCTTATGATTATCCTCTATTTTATCCTCTAAATTCTGCAGACGTGTTTCTACCACTGCGATTCTGGCAGGTGTCGGGCCATGTACAGCATCTGCATATGCTCGGAGCTTCCTTGCCATGTCAAGCACAGTCTCACCCCTCTCATCCCTCTTCATGATGGCTAAGGGAGCAGCATAGTCATGTGGCCCAAGTCGTACGAGTTTTCGCCACATCACGGACGTGCATGGTACCAAGTCTGGGTTCCTAGTTATTACATCATCTGAGAAGATAATCTCTGCCACTGCCATTTCTCTCAGGCGTTGGATCCCTTGCTCTATTGTCTTCCACTGAGTTTGCTGCATATAGAGATCGTCTGCACGCAGGTATCTTTCTGCTACACTTCTTAGGACCCGTTCCCAGAGGCTGTGAGAGTTAGCCCCCCTCATCATTCCTTGGTCTATGACAGGATCCTGTGACAGGGATCCCAAATGCCTGCCTTCAGTGCCATCCAGAATTGTAGCCTCGCCTGCAGCGTCCCAGAGCCAACTAATTATGGATTCATCAGACCTTCGAGTGTAATCCTCCCGTAGGCCACCAAGGTCCTTCAGGGAAAAGGACTCAATATTGGCATCTGATCTTGCACCTGCTGCTTTGACTCCTGATTTTGTGTCAGGAGGCAGTGAGGTTCCTTTTCCTTCATCATCATCATCATCATCCACTGGTCGATTGGTCTTGTCCGTGCATTTCCCACTTCTAGTACTGGTAGCAACAGCCATGGGTTTAGATGCTGGCTTTGAGCCTGGGCTGTTGGCTGCAGCCTGAGTCACCAGGACAGTTGCTGATTTATCTCCCTGCCCCCCTGCCTCTGTCTGCTGCCTGACAGTATCTAGCAGTGTGTGATAAGCATATGCCAGGGCCCAACTCACTGCAATGACCTTCCTCTCCTTAGGCTCATCCTGGTACTTCTCTTTTAGATATTTGCCAGCCCAGGTGGGTCCTGAATTTGTTCATGGGGAAAATCCCAGACTATAGGGTCAGAGAATTCCTTCAGGATTTGGCCCATATCCTCCCATTTCCCACACCACTTAGGATTTTCCACACCGGGGTTTACTCCTGAGTCAGGGGTCTCATCAGCCTGTCTAGAAATCTCAGCCCTCATTCTAGAGAAGCAGCAGGCTGTATAGAGGAAGGTTACAAGAATGAATACCACGAAGATGGTTTCTTTAACATTGAGGGGAAACTGAATATCCTTCACTAGTGATGCAACAGATTCATAGGAGAAGGAAAGCAGAGGCTGAAAAACCTCATTCCCTCCTGCTCCTCCTGCAACAAACTGGATGCATAACCACAGCCATGAACCATTCATACCTGGAGCAGACCCTAGCATGTTTATAAACTTCTTGCACATCATTGCCACCAAGCCCAGGAGGATAGCTACTCTGGTCACTGCCCCTCTGATGTAAAAACTATGTCTTAGAGGCAATACTAAAGCTATTTCTGGATAAGAAAATAAACCTAGGGACCAGAGAGGTATTAAAATCTCAAAAAACCCTAGGGACCAGAAATGCATGCAAACCTTCACCCCAATAGACATTATGAATTCAAAAAGCATGGCTATTAGCTGATTTAAATGAACACAGAATAATAGCAACAAAAATGCAGTCAAAACAGGGTTTTTCCACTCTCTCGAGCCCCCAGGATGGGCGCCAATATTTGTCCTGGTTTAGGGCAAATTTGTTAAAGAATCTGCAAAGGAGGGCCCCTCCAGAAAGCAAACCCACACGGCCCCTCGCCCCAACTGGTTTGGGAAGAATTCCTTGGAGAGAGGTGGAAAGAACCTGTTTATTGACAGGCACAGCACCCCCCAGCACACAAAATGAACAATACCAGATGACATCACTGAGAAAGATGTCAAAATCAGAAAGTCTCTTTCGGAGGTGGTTGCTCTGTTCTCAGTCCCTCTGGCGCTGGGGCAGCTGCTGCAGCCAAACGGTGGCAACCCTCGGTGTTCCCAGGTCCCAGTCCGGAGAAGGTTCGAGATGGTCGAAGAAAAGGAGAAGAGAAAGAGTCCAGGAAGGAATTTGGACTGTTTAGCTACTGCTAGCTAATAAGCAGAGGCCAAAGCAGAGCAGAAGCGAGAGTAGAAAGAGGCAAGCAAAGCAGCAAGCCAAAAGCAAGAAGCAAAAAACAGCCCTGTGTACTGCCTGTCTCTGTGTCCCTGATAAGAGAAACCCAAAAACAACTTCCACTCTTCAGAGCCGGTCTTAAAGGCACCGAACAGATGAATGGGGATACAAGCATCATAATGTCACCCCAGGACAAGCTGTCACAAGGTGACAGGACAAGGACGGACAAAGAGAAAAATGATTGTCACATTTGACAAAGGCCCCCAGCCTGTGAAAGAGCAAAGGAGGAAGATCAAGGCAGTGAGAGGGACAGAGCACTCCCCTGACGTGGGTGCAAGTGTGACATTGTCCCCTGTGTGTGTGGCCTTCCCAGGGTGGGGGTTTACACCTGAGCCAGTTTGGGTAAGGGGGGTGGTGTTCACCCCCTGAGCAGGGATTACCCCACTGTTTCAGGCTGAAATGTAAGATGTAACCAAATGCATGTTTTCAATCACCATCTTCATCAACTGTTATAAACAGGTGGGGCAGTGTTCTTTATCTCTTCCATGACTCAGCCCTGATAACGCCCTCCAGGGGAGACATCTTCTGTGAATGGGCCATTGAATGTCACTGCAGGACTGATAAAATTCCATCATCCCATTGTGGGAGGCTCCACCCAGGGGGAGGATCCAAGCATTCCTACCTGGATATAAGCTAAGGCTTGAAGCACCAGGAGCAGCTTGCCTACTGGATTCCCAGAGGACAAGAGCTCCATAACCACCACTGGACCTTGAGAGAAAGACCAGACCCTTCTGCAGGATCACTGCTTTGACAGAATCACCTTGATCACCCAACAGGACTGCAGGCACCATTTAATGGGACTGCTGCCACCACCCTGACCAACAGGGTGTCAGATTATATCCTGACTCTGTCAGTTTAAGGCAGTGTTTGTTTCTGTATCATTGTCTTGATCTAAATTTTTTTATTAAATTGTAATTCTGGTTTAGACCCTCCCCAGGTTTGCCTTACAACTAGTACAAAAAACAGTGTGCTCATCCCTTGTTTTCCTCCCTAAACAGGATTTCCCATCCCCAAACCTTTGCCAGATGGAGGAGGAGGATGCGAGGAACAGGAAGGAGCCCTGGGATACCCAGGCAGGTGAGGAGGAATTCAGTGCCCCTTTCCCTCTCTCTCCTGCTCCATCTCCCAGCCCAGCACAGCCCCCAGCTGCAGGACAACCCTGCTGCCAATGCCGTCCTCCCAGGGATGCACTGGGGGAATCTCGTTCCCCTTCCCTCTGGCACGGAGGCAAATCCCATTGTCTCCTTGTCCTTCCTCCCCTAGACAAGGAACTGGGGGTGGAGACTAGGCAGGACAAATCCCCATGGCAGAACCTCAAGGAAGAGGCCATTTTGAGTGACTCCAGGGAACCGGAATCCAACAGGGAAGAAAAGCCAAAGAGATCCTGCATGAGGGTGGGCTCCAAACACAGCACAGGATGCTCTTAGGAGGAAAGACCCACCCTGAGCCAGGAAGGTGGAGAGATCTTCAGCCAGAGCTCGAAGCTGGTGGTCCATGAGCAGCTTCATCATGGGGAGAAGCCCCACAAGATCCTGGAGTGTGGGAAGAGCTTCAGGCAGAGCAGCACCCTGATCAGCCACCAGATGATCCACACCAGAGGATGGCCCTATGAGTGTGGGGAATGTGGGAAGACCTTCAGCTACCGATCCATCCTCGTCATCCATCAACACATCCACACCAGGAACAGGACCCATGAATGTCCCAAGTGTCAGAAGAGGTTTCCGACCAGCTCAAATCTCCTCCTGCACCAGCGGATTTACACCAAGCAGAGGCCCTTCCACTGCCCCGACTGCAGGATGGGCTTCAAGCAGAAATCCCACCTTGTCAGACAGTGGCGCATCCACACTGGGGAGAGGCCCTATGAGTGTCGGGAATGTGGGATGAGCTTTAGCCAGAGCTCCAACCTTATCTACCACCAGAGGACCCACAGCAGGGAATGTCCCTAAGAGTGTGGGTAATGTTGGTAGAGCTTCAGGCAGAAGTCCCACTTGATCTGCCACCTAAGGATCAACACTGGGGAGAAGCCCTACCAGTGTCCCCAGTGTGGGAAGAGCTTCTCCATGAGCTCTCACTTGACCAGACACCTACGGACGCACCGGTAAGGGAAGCCCTGCAAATGCCCCAATTGCAGGAAGAGCTTTGTGCACCGCTCCAGCTCCATCCCTCATGGGAGGATCCATGTCAGGCAGAGCCCTGGTGACCTACATTCCCTGTGATTTGCACTGGGAGGACACCTGGCTGGTTATCCTTTTGGTTTGGCCCCTGGCCAAATTTTCTTCTGATTTTTCTTTATCACTTAAAAACACCTGAAATAGGACTAAAATGAAAGATATTGATCAAAGACATCTTAAGTTCCATCAGTTAACAATTACTTGAGCAGGAATTGTTTTGGGGCATATTCTGGAAGATTTGTGGGTTCTTGGGGGATTTCAGGAAGTGTTCTCCATATCTTTGCACTCCAAAAGTCAAGATGGATTGATCTGTCACCTCAAAACGACTGAGTCCTACTGAAAACACCACAATCTTACCCCAAAGGGCTCAATCCAACTTCAAATTGCCTTGTTCCTACCTCAAAAAAACTCTGTCCCATGCCAAAATCACTCAGTTCCATAGCCTCCAGGATGAGATGGGGTTGGAAGGAGATTGGGAGAAGTGGCATAATAATTTGAGGGTGTGGGATCAGGATTGTGTAGGCCTGGGTGTGTGTGATCTATTTTGATAGGAAATAAAACTTCCAGAATTATTGATTTCTGTCCCATTCCTTTTCCTTCAATTCTGGTTTATTTTTCAGAATGCCACCTTCTCAGCTGATTGTGTTTGTGCACTCCTTTCTCTCTTGCCTTTCTTTCCATGCTCTGTTTCTCTCCAGTGTCTTCCTTGACCAAGGGCAGCTCCCACAAAAGACCCTGTCCTGAGTTAATTTCCAATCCACGAGCTACAACAACCATGGATGAAGTTATGAAGGCTGGCAGTGAAATATCACTGTAGGATCTTACTCCACTTGGCTTTCAGCCCTTTCTTGAGAGCTTTGTCTTCAAGGGCAGGAAAATCTTTTCCTGGCTGCGAACTGGAATTCCAGCCCCTGGCAGTGTGTGCCGTGGATCCTGGGCATTCCTGAGGCTCCCAGGGTGCTGCTCCTGTCGTGCCTCCCAAGGAGCTGTGCAGAGCCAGGGCACAAGGCCCAGCAGCTCTTTTGCTTCTGCAGTGCCACAACAGCCCCTGGTTCCATGAGTTTCCCTACTGCCAAATGTGGTTCCTTGGTTCCCATGGATGTGTCACCATGGATATTTGGTGTCATGAAGTTCTTCAGTGTCACAATGGCCTCCCTCACTCCATGAGCTTCTGCAGTGTCACAATGGACTCCTCGGATGGGCAGTGTCACCATGGACCATTGGCGCCATGCAGCCCCGCTGGGTCACCATGGACTCCTTGGTTCCAGGAAGTTCTGGGGGTGTCTCCATGGTCTCCTTGGATCCACAGTGTCACAATGGACCACTGGATCCACGTGGCTCTGCTGTGTCACCATGGCCCCTTGGTTCCATGGGACTAGAGTGTCACAATTGACTCCTTGCTTCCACGTGACCCCCTCACTGCAAAAAAGGGCCTCTTTGTTCCTTGAGGAACACAAAAGTTTTGTAGAAACAAGGAAAAATCCTGCTTAATACACCTGGAAATATTTGTTTGCATTCAAGAGAGATGTTAACGGTGAGGATGGCACCAGCAGCTTCCATCTGCAACAGAGATCCAGGGAAAGGACAGGGACAGAGAATTCAGCTGGGAGACTCAGAGAATTATGCTTCCAGAGATCATTTCTGCTCACACTGTCCCTTGGAGAAAGGTGACACCATTCCAGGCAGCCTGGACTGAGCAGGTGGTTCCTGAGTGGGGTTTGTTATTTAGGAAACCTGCTCAGGCTTTTCCATTCTTTCCTTCCCAAAAGGAAAACTTCTCCTGGGCCTGTGTGGAGGTAGAGCCCTGAGGAGAGCAGGTGGGACATGGTGCAATGGGCTGGGACATGGAGCTGCAGAGCTCAGGGGACAAGGTTCTGCTGCAGGGCACAGGGATGTCTGTGCCAGGTGGGCCATGTCAGACATGGTGAGGCTGGGGGTGAGGAGCAGCTTGTCCAAACAGGGTCAGCCCTCAAGGGGCTCATTCTTCTCTGGGCCCAGACCTCCTAAGGAGACATTCAGCATTAGGATCACCTGGAGAATACTTCCATCAGCTCTTCTCTGATCTGGAAAATAATAAATACTCACTTGATTAAAGAAAAAAAGTATGTGGTGCATTTTGAAATCTTCCTCCTTAGCAGAACTCCAAACTGACTCCAATCAGCTGCACAAACCCTGGAGACGGAAGGAAGGAAGGAAGGAAGGAAGGAAGGAAGGAAGGAAGGAAGGAAGGAAGGAAGGAAGGAAGGAAGGAAGGAAGGAAGGAAGGAAGGAAGGAAGGAAGGAAGGAAGGAAGGAAGGAAGGAAGGAAGGAAGGAAGGAAGGAAGGAAGGAAGGAAGGAAGGAAGGAAGGAAGGAAGGAAGGAAGGAAGGAAGGAAGGAAGGAAGGAAGGAAGGAAGGAAGGAAGGAAGGAAGGAAGGAAGGAAGGAAGGAAGGAAGGAAGGAAGGAAGGAAGGAAGGAAGGAAGGAAGGAAGGAAGGAAGGAAGGAAGGAAGGAAGGAAGGAAGGAAAAGAGCTCCTGAGGGCTTTCTGTGTTTTGATGATTGCCACAGTGGAATTGGGGTTGAGTCCAGGACCCTCAGGCACTGAGAGAAGGCTGAAGAAGCTGCTCAAGGAGTCAGAAGCAAAACTCCAAGTGCCTTGGAGCATCGCTGGGCCCCACTGAGGGCAGGGAGTGCCAAAGGCTCCCCAGGGACTGCTGAGAGCAGATCCTTGAGGCCAGGATTGCAGGCAGCCAAAGGCTCTGAGCAGGGAACTGCAATGCTGAGCAAGGCCTGGGCTGGCTGGGGAAAGCAGAAAGGCCAAGCCCTGAGCCCAGCCTGGGCCAGCAGGGCCTGTCCCTCACAAGTGGCATGTGAGGGGCAGCAAGGATGAATGTCATAAAACTGTGTGACACTCCAGATCCTTATGGAACCAAGGGACCAGTGGGACACTGTGGGAAGTTGTGGAACCAAGGGGATCATTGTGGCACTGTTGGGGCCCGTGGAACCAAGGGGCCAGTGTGACACTGTGGGGCCTATTGGGAACAAGAGGCCATTGTGAGCCTACAAGGCTGGAACACCCCAGAACACTGAAATGCTGGGGGTAACCAAAGGTTCCTTGACTTGTGTTTGGTGCACAGGAGAAACATCAACCAGATATTGTCAACATGGGCAGATGCAAAGAATATTCTTGGTAGGAAGGGACCCACAAGAATCATCAAGTCCACCTCTTTAGTGAATGGCCCACACAGGGATTGAACCCACCGCCTCAGTGACACGAGCACCATGCAAAAACCAGCTGAGCTAAGATGTCCAAATGACAAAAAATTTTTCTGGCAAAATATCGACAGTCAAGGATCTTGGGCAAAGGCTTTATTACAACATCCACTTTAACATAAAACTCTTATCAAAGCATTAACTTCATTAACTTAGCCCATTTAACCTAAAGACCTTCAACCCTTAAGATGTTTAGTTACCCAAAACGTTCCAGGTAAGTAGGATTAGAAGGAGAACAAATAGAGAACATCAGAAAGACAGAAGATCCATAGAAAGACACACATAGGTACCAACTACTCAGATTCCAGCTATACCAACAGAGGAACCCCAGGAGAAACTGGGATGCAGGCCAGGGGCTGGCCTCGTGCTCTGGCTTTTAACCCCGCGGGCCTTCATGGGCCTGCCCCTGGGGTGGGACTGCCAGTTGCTTGTCCAATCAGATTTAGGGTAGGCACCGGCTGGTAGTGTGTGATTGACTGACAGCTCAGCCAATCAGAGTGGGGTTGGCACGGCATCTGCTATGTGATTGACAGCTCTGCCAGGTCAGGGCTGTGGGTGGGGTTCTGTCCCACCACAAACCAAGGCCTGACCCAGCCCTGGCCCCACATGGGTGTTCCGAGCATCCGAAGGTGTCTCGGGACATTGATCTCATTCAGCCTCTGACAGCGACCACGGTGGCACTACCTGGAACCTCATGGGTCAGTTGTGACAATGCAGGTCCAAGGACACCATGGTGACACTACAGAACCTCAAAGAATCAAGGGTACTGTTGTGCAACTCAGGGGGCCCTGTGGAAGGAAGGGTCAATAATGAAACTGTGGGACCAATATATAAAAGGAACCATTGTGACACAGGGGGGCTACATGGAGACAATGGACCCTTGTGACTCTGTTGGGGCTCATGATACAAAGACGCCATTGTGACATTGTGAGACCTCAAGGAATAATGAGACCATTGTGACAGTATGGGGCTCCATGAAATCAAAGGAACATGGAACAAGTCTGCCTGGTTTGGCCTCCTGGAAGCTGTCTGGCAGGTCCCACTGAATTTGACATGTCAAGGGGCACTTCCCATCTGACTGCGAAGCACTGGGGGCTCTGTGCTTTCCTTCCTGTGGGAAACAACTGCCTTTCTTGTCTAGGTGCCTTCACCAAAATTGGGATTCCATGTCTAAAATTCTCTATATCCAAGGGTTACTCCCAGACAAAATCTGCCCATACAGTCAAACCTGGCTAGACTTGGCCTCTGGTGACTGCCTCTCATCTGCCCCTGCACCACTGGGACTCACTTGTTTCCTTCCTATGGAGATTGTTGATTGTTGTGACACTGTGGAGGATTGTGGAACCAATGGGCCATGGTGACACTGCAGGCCCTTGTGGACCCTGATCCACTGTAGGAACTTGTGGAACCAAGGGGAACATTTTGATCCTGCAGGGTACCATGGATCCAGGGGGCCATGGTGACACTGTGGGGCCTTGTGGAACCATGGGCATAATTGTGGCTCTGTTGAGCTGCATGGTCCCAAGGGGCCAGTGTGAAGCCATGAGGCTTTGTGGAACCAAAAGACAATTGTAGCATTTTAGGGCCTCATGGAGTCAAAGGGCCATTGTGATCCTGCAGGGCACCATGGATCCATGGAGAGCATTGTGGCATTGCAAGGCCCCATGGAATCATGGAGACCATTGTGACCCTGCAGGGCCTCATGGAAGGAAGGGGCCATTGTGACACTCTGGGAACTTGTGGAACCAAGGGAATCATTTTTGCACTACTGAGCCCCAATGGAACCAAGGGGCCATTGGACACAGCGAGGCTTCATGGAAACGAATAGACCATTAGGATACTGGTCACTATATTGTTGCTTCACCTTTATCTCAGGTCTTTGAATCCCAACCTTTGCACTGTGCTTGACTTCTCCATGTTAATGGTTTTTCACCCTGTTACTAAAGTTCTTTTTGGGCAACTCCATTGATCCTGCATGTAGGATCATTGGGGGCTAGGACGGTTGGGACAGACAGAGACAAGAGATATCTGAAGGCAGGTCTTGGAAGTTGTGGTTTATTGCAAAGGGTGTGGGTGCTGCCAGGGGCCTTGTTTGGAGCTGCCAGCCACAGCTCGGAGCAGGCCCGAAAGAGGAGCCCGAAAGAGACACCCAAAATGGATGCCCAGAAGAGGAGGGGACTTCCCATTACTATGTGCTGTATATTCTAATTTTCACTAACCAATATAGTACAAGATACAAATCTTATAGCATTTATATACAGCCTATAAGAATGATTACATTACCATACTGTGCTACATTTTAAACCCTAAAAACAACTCTTTGGACTCCTTCTGCCAAGCTAGTAGGGTCTGCTCTGACCCTTGGATCTGTCTGCAAGCAGAGGGTATTGTTTCATCAAAGGAAGATTACTTTCAGCTGGCCATACCATTCTTTTCCAGTTGTTCGGTAACTAAGGCTTGGTATCTCAAAGCTTGATTTCATTTTAATCTCACTTATAGTTTCCATATTCTCAAAATCTTTTGCCAGGCAATCATATTTATAAGGCTTTCCTGTCTCATCTTCCCCAGCATCTGCTTCTTTTTGTTTTCACCACCCTTGCCCTGAAGCTGGGGAACCAGAAAGGTTTGTCACAGCCACCCTCATTGCGACCTTTGCTGCCCAAACAGAGACCCTGACATTTAGTCTCGTCAGAGTGGTTAGCTGATGGATAGACCAGTGCTCCCCAGGATGTTGGATTGTGTCAGGCTGGCAGATTCATCATTGTTTTGAGGGATCTCGGCCAGGATCCCCAGGGACAATGACAGTTTCACCTGTGTTGGATTGCAGGTGGGTTTAGGGAAACGCAGGACAATTATTGCCCATTTTGCCACCCTGTTTATACAATATGCACCCAAGTCCCATTATTGATTTGGGGTGTTCCAGTGGCTGTTCCACCTAAGGTGGAGAAAGAGAAAAATGGGCATCCGAATCTCCAAAGTAGAAAGGTGCACATGTGGATGCTCTAAGTTAATTCTCACTGATCATGACCAAATATCTTCAAAGAAAAAATAAATATCAATTGTGAAGTGGATCATTAAAAATTTTCCAGATGCCCCTGAGCCTGACTGTCCTCCCTCCATCTTGGCTCCTCCACTTCCTGCTACCACAACCTTCTCTTCCACCCTGAATGAACCTCCAGACTCCACCCCCAGAACTGCAGGTCACGCCCCCACTTTCAATCATTCCCCCTTCAGCCTGGGCCATGCCTCCAGAATGCCAGCCCAGGGGTATGCCATCCTAAATCAAGACCCTTCCTCCCCAACACCTGACAAAATGGCAGTGCCCTTTGCCTCACCCTCCGGCAAAAATATAACCCCATGGTCACAGATACTAAGCCCAACTGTCACACTATTTCTAATCCAAATGTTTCTCCTCCAAGTTATTGTTCCTCCCCGGAAGACAGTTTGGATTCCCCAGAGCCACCTTGCCCCTCAACCCCAGAAGATCCCCAGGAAAGGATCCAGAAAGAAGCAGTAAAGGAAGGAGACTGGCCAATAGTCTCGAAACTCCTTGTTGCCCTGGTATGTTATGAAAGAAGGGGGCAGAATCCCAGGTATCAGCCATTGGTTTACGGGGAACTCAAGGATCTGTGTAGGGCAGCTAAAGACCATAGGAAGGACTTACCTTGTTTTAATGGACTAATGAGGGCCATGTTTACAGCACATTTCTCAACCTCATATGATTTAAAATGTCTTAGGACCATGTTGTTGTCTCCTACAGAATACACCCTGCTGGAAGGGGGATGGAAGTGTTTACTAAATCAATTAATAGCAGACTATGCTAATAATGAGGCAAGGGCGGAATTGACAAACAATCATCCAGCTGGAGAAGGACAACACAGCCTACCAGACGATCATGCAGCAGGTGTCCTGAGAGAAGTATTGGATGATATCAAAGAGATGGCTTTGAAAGCTTTAATCCAGGTATCGGATGGTAGCACTCCCAATGTGGACTGCCTTGAGTGGCTGCAGCTAAAGCTTTAGGACAATCAGACCATCTTGGGTGCCTGTTAAGTAAGCAAAGCAATGCTACTCCCTCACATTGAGTGGCCTGCTCTCAGACATAGAGACCATCAAACATGCCACCTTGCAGAAGAGCGATAGTTTTTACTCTGCGCACATAAGCATGACTGTGTAGACTCTGAGGGCATGTGTTGCATGAACCTCTCCATCCACAGCGAGTCAATCCACAAGAGCATTCAGGTACTGAAGGAAGGGTTGAAGAAGCTTCAAGTGGAAAACAAAGATTGGTTCAATAAACTCTTCCAATCCTGAGGACTAACGGGTTGGATGATGTCTATCTAAAACAGGACTATTCATTCTCTTAGTGGTTGTTGTTGTGTTGTTAATTTTCCCATTTTTGTTTGGATGCTTTTAGAAAGTCTTACAAAATTCTTTCAGTTCCATCTTTGTTGTACAAGAGAAAAGGGGGAAGATACCCAACACAGGATCGTCATGGACTCCTTGGACGAGAGAATTGGAGGCCAGGATGACACAAAACCCTCTCAGAGACTCAGTGTTGGAAGAAAAATCCATAAAAGTACCTAAAAGTATCCTTAAATCCATAAAGTATCTTAAAAACCTTGAGTATCTCAAAGTGCTAATGAGCCCTACTGAGTGTCAGTGCAAAGCTCTCAAGGGACTTGTTAAAGCAGATAATTGGGGCCATGATTGTAAAACCTCTCACACAATGTGTATTAAAAGGGAAACACCAAGTACCTTAAAATAACTGAAGTACCCTGTAGTATTAATGAGCCCCACTGAGTGTTGTTACTGACAAAGCCTCTCCAGGGACTAAGTACAGCAGATATTTGGAGGCCAGGATGGCAGAGACATCTCAGAGACTCAAGGCAAAAGCCAAACCCAAAGTTCTTTCAAAATCCTGCAGTCCCTGGGAGCATTCAGGAGCCCCCAGGGCCATTGCTGAGCAAGGCTCCCCAGGGACTCCTTCCAGCAGATCCTTGAGGCCACTGGGATGTGGGCTAGGGGAGCCTGCTGAGGGCAGGATAAGGGGCTGACAGTGCCCAGCCTGGCTGAGGCTGAGGCTGTGCAAGGAGGCCCCAGTGCCTCAGGACAAGGTGTCTCTTCCCAGGCCTTGGTGGCACAGACCGTGCTGTGCCCCAGGGCACCAAGACTTGGCTTCTCTTTGTCCCCACCTGTCATCACTGCCTCGAGTTCTCTGCTCTGCCTGGAGCCTGGGGACACTTTCTCAGTTGTGTCCCTCAGTGGAACCCATTAAAAGTCCAAGAAACTTTGCAGTTGGATTCTGACTTGGAGTTCTGGAGAAGTTTCTTCAGCTCCCTCTCAGGGACTGATGTTCAGGGCCTGAGCACAAAGCCCCAAAGGCTCATTCAAGTCCTGGTGCTGTGTCTGTGCTGCTGAGCTGGGCTGGGCTCCTGGCACAGAGGCAACTCCTGGTAACAAAGAGGAGCTTCAAAAGCACGTTTCTCTTGATGAGCAGCTCTTCTGCCAGACCAGCAGGGCTGGGACACTGCCTGCAGCCATCCTGGGCACAGCACAGAGTCACAGAGAGCTTCAATCAGTCAGGGCTGGGAAGGTGCTGAGAAGTGCCTGGGGCAGAATCACTGCCAGCCCTTGGCACAGGAACTCTGGCTGCAGGAAAATGCAGCTGCAGCACCTGCAGTGAACTCCTAAAGCTGGAACATCCCACTGCCTACAGACTCTGTGAGTACTACTCTGGGTATTTCTGGTGCAGGGGAGGTGAAATGCTCATGAAGGTCTAAAATGCTGAGGGGTTCTGATCAGTCATAGAATATTTCCAAGATAAATATTTTGGCAAAAAAAGGACATTTCCTAATACTTTGTACTTAGTTTCCTACTAGTGGAGAATGGCAGGGAGGAGAGATAAATATTAAAGGTTGATTATGAATTTTGACAAATTCCTGAGACATCTGAACTATTACTTTAAGTGATCAATAAGTTCACAGAGATTTGGGGTCTGTGAGTCCTGGCAAGGAGTGATCAGGCACAGGGAAACACCTGCAGGAGGGAAATCTCCAGGAAGCAGAGGGAAGATCAGGCAAGGAGAGAAAACAATACCCAGAGATGCTGTGGCAGGGAGAGTTTAGAGATGTGCACAGGATCCCCTCCAGTGCAGCCACTCCCTCTGAACAAGCCCCCTCCCTCCTGTGCCCCCAGCCAAGCCTCTGCTCTCAGGGCTGGGGCTTCAAGGCATGCAGCCCCTCCTGTGCAGGCAGAGCTGCAGCAGAACCGTGGGGCAGCTCTGCAGCCCCGGGCCCAGTTCCGTCTGCACAGCACAGGGCTGGGAGCAGCTGCCCGGCACTGGGGGCTCTGGCAGGGGGCACAGCTGGCTCAGGGTGACGCTGTCCCCAGTGCCCGGCTCTGGGCAATGCTGTGAGTGCAGCCAGGGAAGGAGCTGCATCTTCCTCCATCCAATGCCATCGTAAGGACACTTGGAAGTGTCCCTGAGATTTCAGTCCAAGCTGGGAGCTTCAATCCAGGGTGCAAACCTGTCCTAGAGCATCTCTGAGTTATGAGATTGATGGGGAAAGGCAGAGGTGTTGTGACACAGAAAATGCTGCTGGGTTGGTGAAATGAGCAAAGTGAGTCCTTGGCTACAAATGTGGAGCTGGGCTGTGGTGGATGCATCTGCTCCCAGCAGTAGGTGGTGGCATTTTAAGGGAAGCATAAGAAGGTGGTCACCTTCCACCTGAGAAAGTTTAAAGCCCAAAGAAACTCTGAACAGGTCAGAATGACAGACCATCTATCCTCAGTCTGCATTCATCACCTTGACCCAGGGAACTCACTCTGTTCTCCCTGAGGGCCTCAGACATGCTTATGGTTTGATATCCAAAACTACCAGCAGAGACGTGGGGGGAGCTTATGAAGAAAACCTCAGAACTCTTAAAAATTAAAGACAATGTCTGTGAGTTACCAAGGAGGATGTATGGGAAATGGCCTTGATTTTGTTTACAGGTACCTCCCCTAAGTCTTTACTGTCCTTTCTCCATGAACAGGTCCCCATGTGCAGCCCCAGCAAATGCCCAACAGCAGCTCCATCAGCCACTTCCTCCTGCTGGCATTGGCAGACACACGGCAGCTGCAGCTCCTGCACTTCTGCCTCTTGCTGGGCATCTCCCTGGCTGCCCTCCTGGGCAACGGCCTCATCATCAGCGCCGTAGCCTGTAGCCACCACCTGCACAGGCCCATGTTCTTCTTCCTGCTCAACCTGGCCCTCACTGACCTGGGCTCCATCTGCACCACTGTCCCCAAAGCCATGCACAATTCCCTCTGGGACACCAGGGACATCTCCTACACTGGATGTGCTACTCAGCTCTTTTTCTTTATGTTCTTTATTGGAGCAGAGTTTTATCTGCTGACCGTCATGTGCTATGACCGTTACGTTTCCATCTGCAAAGCCCTGCACTACGGGACCCTCCTGGGCAGCAGAGCTTGTGCCCACATGGCAGCAGCTGCCTGGGCCAGTGCCTTTCTCTATTCAATGCTGCACACAGCCAATACATTTTCCCTGCCCCTGTGCCATGGCAATGCCCTGGGCCAGTTCTTCTGTGAAATCCCACAGATCCTCAAGCTCTCCTGCTCCAAATCCCAACTAAGGGAAGTGGGACTTCTTGCTGTCAGTGCCTGTCTGGTATTCGGTTGTTTTGTGTTCATTGTTTTCTCCTATGTGCAGATCGTCAGGGCTGTGCTGAGGATCCCCTCTGAGCAGGGACGGCACAAAGCCTTTTCCACCTGCCTCCCTCACCTGGCCGTGCTATCCATGTTAATCAGCACAGCCACATTTGCCTATTTGAAGCCTCCCAACATTTCCTCCCCATCCCTGGATCTGGCCCTGTCAGTTCTGTACTCAGTGGTGCCTCCAGCCCTGAACCCCCTCATCTACAGCCTGAGGAACCAGGAGCTCAAGGCTGCAGTGTGGACACTGATGACTGCATGCTTTCAGAAACATTAAACTGCTGGGCAATATCTACATATAACTTTTAATGAAAGTCATCTTTGCTACTTCTTTTTTGCTTAAGTGTGGAGGTTCTTTTCCTTTGTTTTATGTTTAAATATAGTCCAGAAAAAATGTCATTGTTTCTGCCATTTCCTTTTTTTTTTTTTCTCTCCAACTTGCCTGTGGCCACAGACTGTGTCAATGAGGGGCTGCACTCTGGGTGACTTTAAAGTAAATAACGGAACTCCCAGCCAAGTTTTCTGCAGAGATGCCCTTTTGTTGCCTTCTCTGGAGGTGCAGCAGCAATGTCTGTGTGCAGAGCTGGGGGCAGAGCAGTGCTGGCCCAGCAGCTGTGCCCAGCAGCAGCTGCAGCACTTGGTGCTGCCAGTGCTGCTGCCGTGGCCCTGCCCCGCTGCCCTGGTGGCCCTGGTGTTGCTGCAGGGCCTGAGTGCTCTCGGGGCCGGGCACAGCCCTGGGGGTGGCAGTGCCGGGGCTGCAGCAGGGACAGGCCATGGGCACTGCTGGGGCAGCGCTGACACCTCAGCCCAGGGCCTGGGGGCTCAAGGCTCCTTGCCCAGGCTCTCTCAAGAACATGGCCAGGCCAATGCTCAGCACAGAAAACCCCCGTGAGCAGACCCAGGCTGGCCGTGGGCAGGCTGGGGGAAACAGCATGGCTGGGGCTCTGCAAGGGCCCTGGGGGCAGATGGGAAGGAGCAGCAGAGCAGGGGCTGATCCATCCCCAGTGCGTTGCACAGCCCAGGGCAGCGTCCCAGAGCGTCATCATGCAGCTGCCAACAAAATCCCCCCCTCTGCAGCCCTGGCCTCTCCCCCAGCTCACACAGGTGCCCCATCCTTGCAGGCACAGACACGGCAGCACTGGCTCAGCAGCCCCTGTTTGCATTGCACACAGCAGGGGGAGCACCCCCAGGCTGTTGGTGTGGGGACATGAACCTGAGGGAGCACAAATGCCATCAGCCCCTGGGGCCAGCAAGGGCTGGGGGACACCAGGGAAACCACTCAGCTTTGTCCTTGCCTCTGCAGTCAGCCAGAAAGTTTGTTCCCATCAGCTGGGAGTTTCCTGTCCCACTGCAGACGCTGTTGCTCAGAGCCAGGGCTGCCTGGCAGCCACCCCCAAACTGCCCTGAGCATTTCCTTGGCTTCACCTTTGATTTCTTTCCTCATCCGTGTTCCAGATTTCTTCCTGTTGCCCGTTGCTGTCCCCTTCCCTGCAAACAGCCAATCCCTGTTTGCCCTTCCCTCTCTGGCCCCACTCCCCATTGCAGTTCCTGACTTGGCACCATGGGAACGTCCCTTGGGCAGCAGGATCATCCTACAAGTGCTGCAGGAATTGTCTGCAGGCTCCTGCAGTGCCTCCTTCTGCTCTCTTGCCAGAGGCACCCCAGGCCAGGGGGGCACATCTGGGCTGCTGTGTCTGGCTCTGGGGCTCCCTGTTCTGGGCAGTGAGGAGGAGCTGCAGAGGCACTGCAGGACTGACAGGATGGGCTTTGGGGCTGTGAGGAGAAGCTGAGGGACCTGGGCTGCTGGAGCTCCTGAAGAGGAGGCCCAGGGCTCCTCCTGCAACTGCTCCAAGGGTTGTTCCAGAGAGTCTCACAATCAGAAATGTTGGATAAGACCTTGGAGATCATCAAGTCCAACCTGTGCCCTGACACCGCATTGTCTCCCCTGAGCCTCCTCTTCTCCAGGATAAACAACTGCAGGTCCCTCAGCTGCTCTTCACAGGAGTTGGTAGCTTGTGTTCCAGACCCCTCCCCAGCCTTTTTGCCCTTCTCTGGACATGCTCCAGCCCCTCCATGGCCTTCCTAAATTGGGGGGCCCACGACTGGACACAGCACTCGAGATGCTGCCCCAAGCAGTGCTGAGCACATGGGAACAATCCCTGCCCTGCTCCTGCTGGCCACACCATTCCTGAGCCAGGCCAGGAGCCATTGGCCTGCTTGGCCCCCTGGGCACACTGCTGGCTCATGTCCAGCCTGCTGTTCATCAGTCCCTGCAGGTCCCTTTCTGTCTGGCTGCTGTCCAGCCACTCCGTCCCCAGCCTGTAGTGCTGCAGGGGTTATTGTGGCCAAAGTGCAGGATTCAGCACTTGGTCTTGTTAAACCTCACTGTGTTGGATTTGGGCCCTGGATCCAGCCTGGCCAGAGCTCTTTGCAGAGCCCTCCTATGCTCCAGTAGATCCACACTCACACCCAGCTTGGTGTCATCTGCAAATTTGCTGATGCTGGACTCAGTCCCCTCATGCAGATCATCAGTGCAGACATTGAAATCCACGCTGGCTGGCTCTGATCCCTCGGCCATCCTGTGGGTGCCCTGGGAAGGCACTCAGGGTGATCTGTTCCATAACCTTGCTGGGCACCCAGGTCAGGCTGACCGGCCTGGAGTTCCCCAGCTCCTCCTTCCAGCCCTTCTTGGGGATGGGCTCACATTGGCACCTCCAGTCCTCTGGGACCTCCCTGGTGAGCCAGCACTGATGGTGAATGATGGAGAGCAGCTTGGGGAGCTCATCCACAGCTCCCTCATCCCCCTGGGATAGATCCCCTCTGATCCCACACACCTGTGAGCACCTGAGTAGCTCACCAGGTCACCAGGTGCTTCCTCCTGGATTACAGGGGGCTGTTTTGCTCCCTGTGCCCATTTACCAGCTCAGGAGAACTCTTGTCCTGAGGGCAACCTGTCTTAATATGGAAAATTGAGACAGACACTGTGTTAAGTAACTTAGCCGTTTCCTTATCTTTGGTTACTATATTCTCCACTGCATCCAAAAAAGAGTAGAGGTTCTTCCCCTCCCTACTTTTGCTATAATTTTTTTATAAAAACAATTTAATATTCTTTTTTTTACAGAGGTGGCCGGGTTAAGCTCTAATTGAGCTTTCATCTCTCAACTTTTCTTTCTGCATAATGTAAGGACATTCTTAAAGACTTCCTGAATTGCTGGTCCTTTTTCCCCTGGGTTCCCAAAAAAGTTCCATGGGCAGTCAGGCCATATCACTGGCCAGGGCTATTTACAATTCACAAATAGGATGGGGCAGCTAGGAACTTTCCTTGAGCTGTTTTCTTTTTCAGCATCAGTCTCATTACATGGTTATGGCAATGGGAAGATGCCATCAGTCCACAGCCCAGGCAGTAGACAGAGAACTTAATGTTACAACTTATTCTAAAAGTTTTTTTACCAATCACACAAAGTAAAAGCATATTGACAGCAGTTCTATCCAATCACTTTAAGCACATGTATCTTTGGTTAAAACAATGCTTGCTTATTTCAAATACAATGCCTGCATGTAAGCCTTAAAACACAATGCACAGAGCTCCATTATTAATCTTCAAACTTCCTAATATCTTGCTAGATAAACTTCTCTGTACCTTAGGGAGTTATTCTAGACAAGCGTTAATACAGAGATCATTGTTCTATTTGTCCTTAGTTTTCTACTTTTTACATAATTTTCCTACTGACCTATCTCATGGCTACTGCTTAGCTCAAATCACAATTCTGCTGTCTCAGTGGCCTGCTTTTTGCAGCTTTCCAAAACCCCTCTGATTTTAAGGATTCCCACATGGCCAGTCATTTTCCTCACCAGCTCATCTTTTGCCACACTGGGACAGGCTGGTCTTTCCCCCTTAAGATTGCTTTCTTGAAATGTGTCCATCCTTCTTGGACCTCTTTGTTTTTAAGGGCTGTTTCCCTTCAGAAAATCAGGACCTGATTTGGTACTCGCCAAATCTGCATCCTAAAAAGGCCAAAGTCTGCCCTTCCTAATTAAAGTGCAGAAATTTTATTGCTGCCCCTCCTTCTCTCACAGAACATGGAAAACTTGATTATTTCATGGTCACTTTGCCCCAGGCAGCCTCCAAGCCCCAAATTTGCCACCAGCCCTTCTCTGTTTGGGAACAGCAGCAGACAGAGCTTTCCGTGGCAGTGGGAGTGTTACCAAAATTTTGGTAAAACAGAAAATTCCTTAATCCCAATGTAGCATAAAGAAGCAGCATTCTTTATTCAGCTGGATGCAAGGGGGATAACTCCTCCCAAAGCATTGCATGCTGAGTACAGGAAAGTTTCTGTTTCTTTTCTGTATTTTGCACACATATGCATTGATTTTCCCTGACTAAACACACATATAATAATAATTTCCCAAAATCATTAACATATTGCCCCTCTCCTTAACCCATGTGTTCTTCTGTCCTGGCGGTCTCTCTGCTGGTCCCTGGTGCTCGTGGGCCCCAATGTTCCAGTGGGCCTGGCTGAGCTGGAAGGACGCTGAGGCTGCTGAACTTCCAGTTCCCCTTCTCACACAATGGGCATTCTGTGGTTTCCATAGGCCTGGGGTTGTGGAGAACAAGCTCCAGGTGTCAGCTCACCTGGTGGAGACAATTTATCATCTGGTAGCATGAGGTCACAGAGTGCGCTATGACATCACAGAGCGGCTTATGTGAGGTCATGGAAAAGCTATGGCATCATGAACTGTCTCTGTGACATCACAGAGCCAACTGTGACATCACAGGGCAGAGGTCTGACATCACAGGGCAGACTATGACATCACAGAGTTGGCTGTGACATCACAGGGCAGAGGTCTGACATCACAGAGCAGGCTGTGACATCCCAGAGGGGCTGTGTGACATCCCAGCAGGGCTGTGTCAGGTCACTGGGTTGGTCATTCTGCCCCAGCTCCCCCTCACAGCTTCTCCCAACAAGTCCAATGCTGTCCATGCCCAGCAGGGTCCCTGTCCCCCAGGATCCCCCCGACTCACCTGGAGCCACAGCCTCCACCAAAGGATGTTCCACAGGATCCACCCCAGAGCCTGACAGGGGACAAGGGGCCAGGGCTGTGTGACCAGGACATCAAGGACGGGGATTATCCAGGTCACTGTGGCCTGGGTTGGGTTGCCCAGGGCAGGAAAGATGTCTGGCAGCTGGAGCAGGGTCTGGGAAGGGCCTCCAAGGTGGGGCTGGAGCCCTTGGGCTGTGAGCAGAGGCTGAGGGAGCTGGGCTGGTCCAGCCTGGAGCAGGGAAGGCTGAGGGGCTCCTCATGCCAGCCTGGCAGTGCCAGCGAGGAGGGGATGGAGAACACAGAGCCAGGCTCTTCACAGGGGGCTGGTGGGAGACAAAAGCCAATGGGTGGAAGGGGAAAGAGGGGAGATCAGCCAGGACAGGAGGAGATGAATTGAGTCAGGATGCTTTCAGCATTTCGTCAACACCAAGAGCAGCCTGAGCCCTTTCTCCATCCACCACTGACAGCTTTGCAAATCAGGAATTGTTGGAGCTGTTTTTCCCCCATTCAAGGGCGAGCATCCTGATACAAGAACTTAATTGTGTTTATATCTATCACACAGCCCCATTTGTCCAAAATTACTTTTTAGTATGGAAATCACCTGTGGATGGTGCACTAATCAGACACTGCTGGGACATTGTACATAGCTCAGGAAAGAGGGTGATTGTTATTAAATTGTGTCCTGTTCAGCTGTGATCTGTTGGCCATGAAGAGAAACTGTGTGCCTCTGAGTCTCACCAGTTCCTGATCCCTCAAAAGACACAAACCTGATGAGTTGTGGTTCCCTCTCCAGTGGTGGCACTTGGACATCCCTCCATATCCAGAACAGAGCTCCCTTGTCCCAGAAAGTCCCTGGAAAAGGAAGAGTGAAGGAAACAGGACAGGCTGGGGGGATCAGGGGCAGGGCAGAGCCAGGGAGAAGAATGACTTTTGCATTTGATGGAGCTGTGCCTTCCCTTGGCTTTGTTGGCTGACAATAAATGAACATCCCTCAGTGTCTCGGGCAGCTCCTTGGCTCCAAGGAAAGCAGGTGGGAGTTGGAGCCAAGGAGCTGAAAGCTGCAGGTGCAGCCTGGGCTGGAGGGAGCTCAGATTTGCACAAGGCTGCTCTGAGTGCCAGGGCTGGGATGGGGGAAATGATGGCGTGGGGGTAGGGACAGAGTCTGATTGACTGTCAGCCATGAAGGGTCTTGATTTTTATATCTTTAAACTGCATGAGGAGGTACCTGGATTCAATGTCAATTGGAGATTGCACATATCAATGAATTAACAATAAAAAAATTACAGGACCTAAAAAAATATTTTCTTGCTGTTTTTTTTAAATATAGTGTATTCACATTGAACAGGCCTCTGAAATCTGTCTAATCAAGATTTTGAAATTAAAATCAAATCATTCCCAGAGGCTTGGCTTGTTAAGATGTTCTGAATGCTAATGAGCCAAGGGACACTGAATTCTTGCACTCAAGAGCTGAAGGCTGAACAAGCCTCTGGAGCAGGAAAATTCAGCAGCAGCCTCCAAGTTGCTGAGGATGTCAGCAGCCCCCACTGAGGCCATCCCTGCCCAGAGACCGTGGGGGAATGGGCAGACAAGGAGAGCGTCCCTGGGGCTGGGGCAGCACAACTCAGAGGCAGCAGGGGCTCCAGCTGGGAAATGGAGTGTGGAATGTGGCTGGGAAAGCCCTGCCTGGGCTGTGCCAAGCAGGACAGACAAGCCCTGACCCCTAAACGCCAAACAATTCTCTCAAGGAGACATTTAAAAGGAATTACAATTGCTTGTGTACTGTGAGTTGGACTCCCTAGAGATATACGAACTGGAGATTCTCAGGAACTCAAAACAACAAAACAGGCTTTACTGGCAACTTTGGAAAATCAGAGAAACTTTGGCAAAATGTTTATTATGACACTGTAGTGCTTTTTGTTTGTTAATTATAGATCTTTCTAATCTTGAGATTTCTTAATTAATGTACTGATGAGTATGTTGGGTTTTAGTGCTGGTTAATTATTTATGTATTTATCTTGTTGTGAGATAGGATTACAAGAAAGGTATAGTAGGCTTAAAATTTTAAAAGGGTATAAATAAAATTTTTTTAAAGTAAAATTAAATAAAAGGTAGTAAGAATTAAAATAAATTTTTTAGAATACCTTTTTTTTTTCTTTTCATCTTTTTCATTTTACTGAAAATGTAAAGAAAGTAAACCAGAAATTTCTAGTCAGTTCACTATTTCTGGAATCGACTTTTTTAGTTTACTGTGGGGAGAAGTTTTTCTTGTTAAGGTTATGGTGATTTTTTTTACAAGAGGAAAAAATAGGTTGTTTTTTGTTCTTAGTTTTGTCATGGATAACAGTTGTCTGGGGATCTTTGTTATTGTGATGTTGTTTTTATTGCTACAAGCTTTTTTACAGCTTGTTGATGGGTCATGTCAACTTAAGGGGTATTGTTTTAAAGATGAGTTTTTTAAAGGTAAAATTTTTTATTATTTTCTTTTAAAATTATTTTTATATCTGACAATGGAGATCTTCTTTTGGGGATACTGGATTACTTTTTTCCCCCCTGTTTAAACTTTTTATAAAATTACAGTTATTTTAACATTTATTTATTTAACATGCAGGTTTTTCTTTGATTAATTTGAAATATTTTGATTAATTTGAATTTTTTTATAGTTTTATGTGTTATAAAGAAAAAGAGTTTTTCTTTATAAGTTACAAGAAGATTTTAGTTTTAAGATTAAAGTATTTTTTCTTCTTTTTTAGGGGAGGGATTTAACTTTTTACTGACTTTTATATGTTTTTTTTTTGTTTGTTTGTTTGTTTGTTTTTTGTTTTTTTTTTTAGTTGAGAGAGGATTGAAGTATTGAAAGGATTTACACCTGACCCACCGATAACTTGTGGGAGAAGTTGTGGTTGAGTTGTATTAGGATTGCTTTTATGACTGGTTTGGGGCTTTTTATTGTGTTTAATATTAGTTGTAGGGTTATTTTGTATGGGTTGTCGGTTGTATGAGATTTTAGTTTTAATTGTGTTGGGGGAGGGGACTTGATGGTAAGATTTTAATTGCTGTGGCCAGCTTTGTTCTGGTTTTGTAGCCTCTTTTGTTTTCCTGTTTAAGAGTTGTTGGGGTTTGGTTTAGTTAGAATAGGGCCAATGGAGGGGGGTGCTCTGGGGAGGGGGGAAGGGGCTCAGCCCATGGCAGGGTTGCTTGGTTTTGTTTTGTTTTGTTTTGTTTTGTTTTGTTTTGTTTGGTTTGGTTTGGTTTGGTTTGGTTTGGTTTGGTTTGGTTTGGTTTGGTTTGGTTTGGTTTGGTTTGGTTTGGTTTGGTTGAGAGGGGGGCCAGGGCGAGGGCCCACTTCTTCTTTGTTGACTAGAAAAGAAAGAGGAGGTTCCTGGGTTTTTTAATCTTTACCATATGTGTTTCACAGAGGCGTGTTCAGTATCTCAGTGGTTTAACAGATTTTCAGTTACACAAAAAGTTTTGTATTACTTTTTAAAATTCTTCTTATGTCAAACTGCAACAGACATTCAATCAACAAAAAACACTTCTGAAAGCATTGACTTGGCCCATTCAACTTCACAAACTCAAAGCCTGTTCAATTTAATGTTAATCAAAATTTGCTGGAGCACAGAAACAGAAGAAGATGACACAGAAAGAGAGAAAGGCAAAAAAGATACAGACAAGCACGCACGCAGCTACCAACTCCTGGATTCCAGCACTGTTCAAATGGAAATTCAAAGAGGAGGTAGGGTCAAGATGTGTGCTTGCCTTGTGGTGAACCTTCAATACCCCTTGGTGTTCCTGGGCCCTTCCCCCAGGTGGGCCTTGGGGTCATTTGGTCCCTCAGGAGCTGGGCTGGGGCTCCAGAGGTGGCTGTGGAGCATTGCCTGTGCTGTGCCAGGGACTGGCAGCCACTGCTGGGCTGGGATAGAGGCTCTGGGGGGATTGGGGTTCCACGGCAGGGCAGTGCTGGGGTTCCAGGGCAGGACAAAGCTGGACCTGCCCCCTTCCTTCCCCCCACACATGAAATGTTTCGAGCCAACAATCTCCTCCAGTCTGTCACAATAGGGAATGTTGGAGGTGGAACCCAAATTCTGGCCATGGGCACCTGGATGAGAAGGACAGTTCTTTTGCACAGGAGGGAAAGCAGAGACTCCCAGTGTTTGGAGAGCCTCACTAGGCCAAGTCCAGCCAGACTTGTCAGTAATGGCAGATTTTGTCTGGGAGCAGTCTTAGGATTTAGGAAACTTTGGAGGTGGAACCCCAGTCTTGGTCATGGGCACCTGGAGAGGCAGGACAGTTCTTTCCCATAGGAAGGAGGAATGGAGCCTTCCCCAATGTTTTGGGAACAGATGGGAGGTGAGTCATCTGAAACCATTGCCAGCCAGTCTTGTCCTGGCAATATTCCTATCGGAACAATCCCTGAATAGAAGGAATGTGGGCAGTGAAATCCCAATTCTGGCTATAGGTGCCTGGAGGAGAAGGAGAGTTCCATAGGAAAGCATGGGGCCCCAGACTTTCAGCAGCAGATGAGAAAAAACCCTCAACATGCCAAGGTCAGCTGGACCAGTCAGGTGGCCCCCAAGAGGCCAAGCCAGCCAGACATGTTTTGTGTTCCCTTGGTTTTATGGGGCCCTGAATTATCACAAGGGTGCCTTGGTTCCATGAGGCCTTGCAGTGTCACAGTGGTCTCTGTGGTTCCCCAGGCCTGACAATATCACGTGACTCCTCTATTCCATGAACCCTGCAATGTCACAATGGACCTTTGGACCCTGGGGTTTTGCAGTGTCACGGTGGACTCCTGTGGCTCCTCAGTGTCACAATGGAGCATTGACGACAGGAGACCCCTCTGTGTCACAATGGACCTTTGGTTCCATGCAGCCCTGCAGTGTCACAAAGGCCTCTTTGTTTCAAAAGGGCCCACAGGATCACAATGTTCCTCCTGGTTCGGTGGGGACCTCTAGGGCCAATATGTTCTCACTGGTTCCATGAGGTCTCACAGTGTCACAATGGTCTCCTTAGTTCCATGAGGCTGTGAAGTATATTAATGGTCTCTCCATGATTCTATGAAGCCTTGCAATGTTACAATTGACCTTTGAATCCATGGGGTGTCACAGTGTCACAATGATCCCTTGGTTCCATGACACTCCAAAGTGTCACAATCGTCCCCTTGGTCCCATGAGGCCCCGCAATATCACAGGGCTCTCTATGATTCCATGAGTCCCTACAGTGTCACAAAGGTCCCTTGGTGCTGCATGGCCCCACAGTGTCACAATGGTGCCTTGGTCTTACAAGGCCCCACAGTGCCATATTGGCCCCTGTGTCTCACAGGGCCCCACAGTGTCACAATGGCCCCTTGGTTCCATGACACCTCAAAGCGTCATAATGTTCTCCACAGTTCCATGAGGCCCCGTGGTGTCACAATGGACCCTTGGTTTGATGAGGCCTCACAGAGTCACAATGATCTCTACACTCCATGGAGCCACACAGTGTCACTACAGTCCCCTTGGTTTCATGAGGCCCAGCAATATCACAGTGCTCTCCATGATTCCATGAGGCCCCATAGTGTCACAATGGTCCCTTGGTTCCATGGTCCTGTGCTGCTGCATTCCCCCCTCCCCTTCTCAGGCTGCCCCGCCAGCTGAGAAATGCTCCTTGGGCCTTGGCCTTGGCCAACAGTCCCTGGGCTCAGCTCCTCTGCAGCTCATCACAAACACTGTCTGCTCCAGGCACTGCTGCTGCCCAACCAGCTGTTTTGTTCCCTCAGTGGCACAACATCCCTGTTCTCACACTGCCAAAGAAAGCTATTGATGCCAAGTGTGACCAGGATGAGCCATTGCTGGGACTGAAGCCCCTCTCTTGGGGCCCGGCAAACAGCGCTCCAAAAGGAGCCCTTGGAGCTCTCCTGGGCCAGTGACTCCCTCTGAGTGGGGCCTCTCCCAGCCGGGAACTCTCCCGTTTGCTGCACTCGGGGATCCCCAACAATGACAGAGCCTGGGCCGATCCCCCCACTCCTCCAGGCTCAACCCTTTGTCTGCTGGGGAGATGCCAAAGGATCCACTTTTGGCACTGGATTTCATCAAATCCAGTGAGCATTTCCTGCCCTCAGGGGAATTGCTCACAGGTGTCTTGCACTGACTCCTTCTGTCTGTGTGCACACAGGAGTGCCTGTGCTGGGGAAATGTGGCAGAAATGTTGCTCTCTGAGGGATTTGGATAGCTGAGTCAGTCATGCCTGTAAGTAAGGTTAAGTCAAAAAGTCTAAGCTAAGGTAATTGCTGTGAAGTGTTGTTCTTTTGTTGTTTAATATAAGTTATAAGCAGAGTTGAATACTTTTAAATGTTATTCCTCTGTTAAATGTCAAAGTCATAGGTTAGAAGTTAGGTTAAATGCTGTTAAGTGCTGTTCTTCTGCACAATTGTGAAGTTTGCGGTATCAGTCAAGGTTAAGTCCTGTTAAGTTTGAGCTCTCTTAAGTTTTTAGGAGGTATTCCTTTTATCCTTGCCCTGACTGCCCTTGTGTCACACACCACAGGGACAGTTCTCTGTTCATTTCTGGTTTGATTGCTGGGATTTGGTTTGGTTTTGTTATTGCTTTGTTTCCTTGGTGTCCTAGAAGTCCAGTCAGGAGCAGAGTGACTCTTGCCAAGGAACTTTGTGCTGCTGTCCCTTAATATTAAACCTGTTTTTTGCTGATCCCTTGCCAGGGACTTTTCAGGGCTCTGAAGCCCTTTTTTTTATCAGAGTGAAGGAGCCCAGTCCCAGGCTCTGGCCCTGGGGGACACGGGGATGCTGCCGGGGGGTCCCTGTCCCCCTGTGCCACCCCCAGGGCCCCAGCCTCCAATCCCCATGTCAGTCTCTGGGGTCGATCTCGTGGAACATCCTCTGGGGGAGGCTGCGAGGCCGGGGGCAGGGCGAACCCGGGGGGACAGGGGACCCTGCTGTGCATGAGCAGGGTTGGACTGCTCTGGGGGGAGCTGTGAGGGGGGCCGGGGCAGAGTGACCTCCCCAGTGACCTCACACTGCCCCCGTGATGTCACAGAGCATCCTGTGATGTCACACAGCCCCTGTGATGTCACAGAGTCACCCTATGATTTCACAATCTGTACTGTGATGTCACCTACTGCTCTATGACATTTCTCAGTCACCCAGTGATGTCACAACCCACTCTCTGATGCCCCAGTTCAACACTCGGTGATGGCAGAATTTGCTCTATGGCCTCATACCCTACTCTATGACATCACAGGCAGCTCTGTGCTGTCACAATTCCCTCAGTGATGTCACAAACCCTGTCGTGAAGTGATACTGCCACTCTGTAATATCACAGCACACACTCTGACCTCACAGCCATCTCTATGATGTCATACAGCCATGCCATGGTCTCACAGCCCGCTCTGTGGTGTCAAACAGTCCACTCTATGATGCCATAGCTGCTCAATGACCTCACACAACAAACTCTGTGATGTCACAGCCCAGTCTGTGACCTCACCCAGCACTCTGGAGCCCTCAGCCTTCCCTGCTCCAGGCTGGACCAGCCCAGCTCCCTCAGCCTCTGCTCACAGCCCAAGGGCTCCAGCCCCACCTTGGAGGCCCTTCCCAGACCCTGCTCCAGCTGCCAGACATCTTTCCTGCCCTGGGCAACCCAACCCAGGCCACAGTGACCTGGATAATCCACGTCCTTGATGTCCTGGTCACACAGCCCTGGTCCCTTGTCCCCATGTCAGGCTCTGGGTGGATCCTGTGGAACATCCTTTGGTGGAGGCTGTGGCTCCAGGTGGGCCGGGGGGATCCCGGGGGACAGGGACCCTGCTGGTCATGAACAGCATAGGAGTTGTTGGGAGAAACTGTGAGGGGGAGCTGGGGCAGAGTGACCAATCCAGTGACCTGACACAGCCCCTCTGGGATGTCACACAGCGCCTCTGTGATGTCACAGCCTGCTCTGTGATGTCACAGACCCCTTCTGATGTCACAGAGCTGCTCTCTGATGTCATACCAGAGTCTGTGATGTCATTGTATGCACTGTGATGTCAGACCTCTGCCCTGTGATGTCGCAACCTTCTCTGTGATGTCACAGACCATTCTCTAATGTCACACAGCCCCTCTGGGATGTCACAGTCTGCTCTGTTATGTCACAGCCCACTCTGTGACCTCATGTTACCAGATGATCAATTGTCTCCACCAGCTGAGCTCACACCTGGAGCTTGTTCTCCACAACCCCAGGCCTGTGGAAACCACACAATGCCCATTGAGTGAGAAGGGGAACTGGAAGTTCACCAGCCTCAGTGTCCTGCCAGCTCAGCCAGGCCCACTCGAACATTGGGGTCTACGACCACCAGGGACCACCAGAGAGATCCCCAGGAGAACAGGGGCGGGGAAATACATTAATGATTTGGGGGAAATGATTATCAGATGTATATTTAGTCTGAGACAATTAATGAATATGTATACAAAAAACAGAATATAAGCAGAAACTTTCCTTTACTCAGCCTGCAGGGCTTTGGGAGGAGCTGTCCCCCATGCATGCCCCTGAATAAATAATGCTGCTTTTTAATGCTGCATTGGTGTTAAGGAGTTTTCTATTTTACTGAATTTTTGGTAGCACTCCCACTGCCAAGGAAAGCTCTGTCTGCTGCTGTTCACTAACAGAGAAGGGCGGGTGGCAGATGTGGGGCTCGCAGGCTGCCTGGGGCACAGTGACCATGAAATAATCAACTTTTCAATGTTCTGTGAAAGAAGGAGGGACAGCAACAAAACTTCTACACTGGAATTAGGAAGGGCAGACTTTGGCCTATTTAGGATGCAGATTTGGGGAGTAATGAATCAGGCACTGATTTTTTTTAAGGAAAACATCCCTTAAAAACAAAGGGGTCCAGGAAGGATGGACACATTTCAAGAAAGTAATCCTAAGGTGGAAGGAGCAGGCTTTCCCAGTGTGGCAAAAGATGAGCTAGTGAGGAAAATGACTGGCCTGGCTGGGCGTGGAGATTTTGTGGGAACTCAAGGGTAACAAGAGGTGCATCAACTTTGGACAGAAGGTCAAGCAGCTTAGGAAATGTTTAAGGATGTTGTAAAGTCGTGCAGAAAAAAAACTTAAGAGGTGAAAGCTCAATTAGAGTTTAACTTGACCACTTCTGTGAAAAAAAAAAATAGACAATGTTTCCACAATTAAATTAATAGCAAAACATAGGATAAGGAGAACCTCTACTCTTTATTGGATGCAGTGAGGAATATAGTAACTAAAGATAAGGAGAAGGCAGAGCTACTTAACATCTTGTTTCTCTCAATTTTCAATATTAGGGCAGGCTGTCCTCAGGACAAGTGTTCTCCTGAGCTGGTAGATGGGCAGAGGCAGCAGAACAGCCCTTGTAATCCAGGAGGAAGCAGTTGGTGACCTGCTGAGCCTCTCAGATTCTCACAGGTGTCTCTGGGAGCAGATGGGATCCATCCTAGAGGGATGAGGGAGCTGTGGATGAGCTCCCCAAGCTGCTCTCCATCATTTACCATCAGTCCTGGCTCATCAGGGAGGTCCCAGAGGACTGGAGGTGCCAATGTGAGCCCATCGCCAAGAAGGGCTGGAAGGAGGAGCTGGGGAACTCCAGGCCTGTCAGCCTGACCTGGGTGCCCGGCAAGGTTATGGAACAGATCACCCTGAGTGCCATCCCAGGGCACCCACAGGATGGCCGAGGGATCAGAGCCAGCCAGCGCGGATTTCAATGTCTGCACTGATGATCTGGATGAGGGGACTGAGTCCATCATCAGCAAATTTGCAGATGACACCAAGCTGGGTGTGAGTGTGGATCTGTTGGAGGGTAGGAGGGCTCTGCAGAGGGACCTGGACAGGCTGGATCCAGGGCCCAAATCCAACAAGGTGAGGTTGAACAAGTCCAAGTGCCAGGACCTGCATGTTGGCCACAACAACCCCTGCAGCACTACAGGCTGGGGACAGAGTGGCTGGAGAGCAGCCAGGCAGAAAGGGACCTGCAGGGACTGATGGACAGCAGGCTGGACAGGAGCCAGCAGTGTGCCCATGTGGCCAAGTAGGCCAATGGCTCCTGGCCTGGATCAGGAATGGTGTGGCCAGCAGGAGCAGGGCAGGGATTGTTCCCCTGTGCTGAGCACTGCTTGGGCAGCACCTCAAGTGCTGTTTGCAGTTCTGGGCCCCCAATTTAGGAAGAAAATGGAGGGGCTGGAGCGTGTCCAGAGAAGGGCAACAAGGCTGGGGAGGGGTCTGGAACACAAGAGCTGTGAGGAGTGGCTGAGAGAGCTGAGGTTGTTTATCCTGGAGGAGGCTCAGGCGAGACAAGGCGGTGTCAGGGCACAGGGTGGACTTGATGATCCCCATGGCCTGTTCCACCCTTGCTGATTCTGGGATTCTCTGAAACCACCCTTGGAGCAGTTGCAGGAGGAGCCCTGGGCCTCCTCTTCAGACGCTCCAGCAGCCCAGGTCCCTCAGCTTCTCCTGCCAGCCCCAAAGCCCATCCTGTCAGTCCTGCAGAGCCTCTGCAGCTCCTCCTCACTGCCCAGAACAGGGAGCTCCAGAGCCAGACACAGCATCCCAGATGTGCCCCCATGGCCTGGGGTGCCTCTGGCAAGGGAGCAGCACCAGGCACTGCAGGAGCCTGCAGACAATTCCTGCAGCACTTGTAGGATGATCCTGCTGCCCAAGGGATGTTCCCATATATAGTATAGGTGGCTTTTGAGTCCTAGTAAAATATCTGTGTTGTACTTGAATATCTGTATATAGGCCTTGCCCAGGTAAGTCCCAGTTGTTCTTGATGGGTTGCAGCTGTGATGTCCTTCATTGGGGTGCAGCTGTGGCTAGTGAAGTTAACTGGGATAAAAGGGGGTGGGTTGGCCAGTCAGGGAGATCCTTGTGGGTGCCCTGACTAAGAAGGACAAACATGCAGAAGGGGGAGTGTCTGCTGTGTAGGTCTTTAGCTATAAGAAAACACCGAGGAGAGGAGGTATGGGACTTGAGAAATATGGGACTTCAGAAACAGTATGGGACTCTAGAAATATAATAACAACACCCACGGGGCCAAGTCAGGAACTGCAATGGGGAGTGGGGCCAGAGAGGAAAGGGCAACCAGGGATGGGCTTTTTGCAGGGGAGGGAACAGGGGTGGGCAATGGGAAGACATTTGTATCAGGAAGAGGAAAGAAAGCAAAGGTGAAGCCAAGGAAATGCTGAGGGCAGTTTGGGGGTGGCTGCCAGGCAGCCCTGGCTCTGAGCAACAGCGTCTGCAATGGGACAGGAAACTCCCAGCTGATGGGAACAAACTTTCTGGCTGAGTGCAGAGGCCAGGACAAAGCTGAGTGGTTTCCCTGGTGTCCTCCAGCCCTTGCTGGCCCCAGGGGCTGATGGCATGTGTGCTCCCTTAGGTTCATGTCCCCACACCAACAGCATGGGGGTGCTCCCCCTGCTCTGTGCAATGCAAACAGGGGCTGCTGAGCCAGTGCTGCCGTGTCTGTGCCTGCAAGGATGGGGCACCTGTGTGAGCTGGGGGAGAGGCCAGGGCTGCAGAGGGGGGATTTTGTTGGCAGCTCCATGGGGACTCTCTGGGACACTGGCCTGGGCTGTGCAGCACACTGGGGATGGATCAGCCCCTGCTCTGCTGCTCCTTCCCATCTGCCCCAGGGCCCTTGCAGAGCCCCAGCCATGCTGTCCCCAGCTGCCACGGCAACCCTCAGGACAAAGCAGTGCCAGGGCTGTTCCAGCTACAATTGCAGTGACACTCGTTGGTGCCACCAGGTGCCATGGCAACGGCCACGGGGACCCGTTCCTTGGTTTGGTGCCATGGCAACCAATGCCCGGCCCTATTGTGATGGTTGGTGGCCATGGAAAGCTGCCCTGGGCCCGTGCTCAGGGCTGGTGTCAGTGCCCAGAGCCAGAGGGGATCCCTTGCTGGGGGCTGTGCCATGGCCACCTGCCCTGTGCCGCGCTGGCCGCTCTGGCACCAGGAACCAGCAGCCACCGGCACTGCCAGGGCCAAAGGCCAGGTCAGCCAGACAGAAAGGGGCGGGGCTGGGCACTGTTTCCATGGCAACCGGCACTGGGGGGACACCTGGGTCACCTGGCCTGGCAGTTGCCATGGAAACCCCTGGCAGGGACTGAGGGCACAGCCCTGGCACTGAGACACTGCTGGGCCGGGTGCTGAGCACAGGGCTGGGCACGCAGAGATGGTTTTGTTCTTGCTGAGCTGCAGCACAGCCAAGGCCTGTCCTGCCCCTCGTCCAGCCACGCTGGGGAGGGGCTGGGGCTGCGGGGGAGCTGGGCAGGGGACACAGCCAGGACAGGGGACCCCAACTGACCCCGGGCATAGCCCAGACCACAGCACATCATGCTCAGGGTGTGAAGGGGGGAACAGGGAGGAAGGGGGGAATTTTGGAGGGAGGGCTTTTGCCTTCTCAGGTAACACATAGGCAAGAGGGGGCCCTGTTTCACCAGTGGGCAGGGTCACTACCAAAGACACAGACACCAACTGAAGGAATTGTGCCATTTATATCATGCACAGCTGCAGAGATTTACAAAAGGATAAGCTCAGCAAAGCACATCATCATTACAAAGAATTACAAAAGAAGCTCAGCAATCCATCATAATCCATCATTACATTTTCATGACCAATTCCTTGGTGAAAAACTAGAGGTGTTTGTGGAGACAAAGGTTGTGGCTGACAATCAAGGTACACCTTACAGATACCAGTAGTACTTTAGTGACACTGTTCTTCATTCTTTTTTTTCAATCTCATTCCAGTTAGGAACAAGAATTCTGTTGTCCATGGAGCTGGCACCTTTTTAATTCCAGAATAATGCCCCCAGGCCCTTTGCTGTTCAGCTTTTCCATGCTGTCTGTGGCTAACAAGGCTTGGGGGACCCTTTCCCCTCTGGCTGGAAGGGGCCGGGTCCCAGTCCCTGAGGGGCACCCAGGCTCCTGGATGGAATTCCTGTGCAAGTCCCTCAGTGTCACAGCAGCCTTCACATGGAGCCCTGTGGATCAGAGCATTTTCCAAAGGGGCCTTTGGGGCAAACAGGGAGATCTGGTCTGGCAGGATGTGTAAAACAATATCCTGGCACATCTACTTGTTCTCATACAGAATCCCTGGCTGCAGGGACACATTCCCATTGTTCCTGCCCAGGGTTCAGGACTCAGAGTTGTCTTTCCCAGGAGCTGCTCCTTCAGCTGCCTTGGGAGGGCAATTTGGCCTCCGGACCCACACTCTGGCTCCATTATTAGGGCTGCTGGATCCAAACCCTTTATCTCCACAAATGGTGGTGACTGGAGGTGGATCTCCTGTTTTCACAATTGTTCTTAAAATTGCAAAATCAATAATTGTGCTACCCTGTCATGGGGTTGAACAATCCAATCTTGTTTATTATTGTTTACAGAATTACTGTAATTGTTCCTTGATATTCTGCATCAATTCCTCCTGCCATGACAGGAACACTTTGCAAGGCCAAGCTCCAAGGGAGCAGTTATCAAAGCAAAGTGTCCTGGAGGAATCTGAATTCCTGTTTTGGTATTGATAGCTCTCATTTGCTTTGAATTTCTCCTCATTAATTCCAATGCATGAAGGCCCAGCCCTGCAGCCTCTGGGCTGGCCCTGCCAGGGGCCATCACAGCCAGAACAATTTCCCAGGCAGCCCAAGTCTCACTGCCCATGGTTGGATTTGCAAACTGGGGGCAGCCGTGCACAGCCAGGGGGTTTCCATTTTCCCAGTGGGCCATTGGGAAGGGCATGGAGCACATCTGGGAGATGGGTTCTCCATGGACAAAGGTTCCCATCTCCTCATTTTTCCAACTGCTCTTTTAACAACCCCTTCACCCTTTCAACCAATCCTGCAGCTTGTGCATAATCTGGTACATGAAAAACCCTGCAGGCTTAATCACTGTTACAGGAACAGACAAAGCATTCTGCATCACAGTATCAGAAACCCCTGCAAAAATAGCCAATTTCCTCCCTTTCTCCTTTTTTCATTGTATACAATCTCAAAAAGTTGACCACTGACATGAGGGTCCTGGCCAATTCTGTTCTGTAGGGTATTTAGTGTTACATCTCTGAGCATCCAAAGCTACCAAATTAGTATTGTCAGCACTATTTGACATTATTATTATTTTAAATATAGATACACATATTGATATACATATAGACAGATAGATACAAACATATATATATAAATATATATATAAAGACATATATATTAATGCCTTCTTATTCTATAAATACATATATTGTTATTTATTATATTGATATTTCACTTGTACAAATGCATCTGAGCTCAAGATTAAAACCTTTTTCTGTTGCTCCATGTGGGAGCATTCCAACAATAATTGCTCCTTCTGAAGGTGCTGTTTCCTATGTACTCACAACAAATTCATCTTTGTCTGCCCAAACCCACAAGGTCTTTTCCTTTTCCATTTGCAATTTTTGGATGCATTTGAAGCCATCAATGAGTGCAGGTTCTTTTACCCGACTGCCCCACTGCTCCCACAGGGCTCTGACCTCAGCCTACTCCAGAGCCAGGGAACTCCAGGGAAGGGCTTCCCAGCTGGGAATTTCTGATGGGACTGATTCCTCACATTGACACTGAACAAGTGACATTTTGTTGGCATCTGGCCAGACTGTGCCAGTTTTGTTTTACCAGTGGGCAAAGTCAGCACCAGAGACACAGATTCCAACTGAAGGAATCAGTGTCATTCACTGCAGCTCAGAGCAGCAAAGAATCACAAAAGGAGCAGCTCAGCAATGTACCCAACCATCCCCACCAAAGATTGCCTGCAGTGATTAAGAAAGATCCAGCAGCATTTACCCTCAGCCTTTACCATCCCCCAGACCCACACAGCAGCTGGGGAAGCTGTCACAGCCGAGGGCTACAGAGCCACTCCTGGGCACTGGGAATTCCTGCAGGTGCCTCCAGCCCCAGGAGAGGCTCCAACCCCGCTGGGAGAGGGCCCAGCTCTGACAGTGCTGAATGAACAAACTGACAGCACTGCTAGGGTGGCAACATCTGCTTTCATCCTCCTCTTGGGTCCCTCCCAAAGCCTGGCCAGGGCTCAAGGAGGAACCAAGGGAGGTGACTTTGACCATACAGCCCCAAACAAGGCCAGATGTCAGATTTCATGGCCTTGTCTGGCTTCTAAATACACAAAGGTCAAGACATGTTTCACTAATGAGTGGCTACATCTATCTCAGTGCTAAAATCCATGCCCATTTCATTAGGGAGCAGATACAAAGATAACCTTTGCTTGGAAGGTTCATCCAGAGGCCACCTTTGGCTCAGGGCCTGCTGTCCAGGCCTCACTCAGGGCTGGTGTCCAGGCCTTGGCACTTCAGGGACGTGGTTTAGTGCTGGGCTTGGCACTGCTGGGTGAGCGGCTGCACTGGGTGAGCTCAGAGGGCTTTTCCAAGAGAAAGGATTCTGTGATTCCATGATTCTATCCACTGCATTCAGCTGGGACTATTTTAGCAGCATTCCTTTGCTCCAAAAGTTCCCTCTTGCCCAGCTCCTGTGGCCTGAGGCTTCAGCTCCTTCAGCTCCTGGTGCTGAGCTGCTCATGGTGAACGAGACGGCTCGGAGAGAAAAACACAGTCCATGCAATTCCTTCTGGGACACGGAGAGGGGAGGCTGTGCAAACAGGAACATTGTTTGCTGTGGCCTCCTCTCTGCCCTTCACACCTTTCAGCGCTTTGAACCAGCCAAGAGCTTTCTCCAAGAGTGCAATGGAGCAGCTGTTCCTGCTCCCAGGCCTGGCTCTCTCCAGTCTCTGCCCTTGCCTGGTTCTGTCCCTCTTGCTGTGCCCTCTGTTCCCCCAGGGCTCGCTGGCTGCTGCCCAGGACTGTGGCACTGGCACAGATACAGTGCTCCAGAGCCTCCATTCTGTGCCCTTGGGGCTGCCTGGGCACAGCAGCCTTTTCCATCTGGAAGCTCCCCATGCACAGGGAGTGCCCAGCTCCGTTCCTTGCACAGCCTCCAGGAGCCCAGGGCTGCCATCTCCAGTCCCTGCTGGCACTGGGGGCTCCCAGGTGCCTCAGGCTGCTGTGACACTGCTGCACACGGGAGGGAAAAGGGGCAGGGGCTGCGCTCAAAGTCAGCTCCATCTGCTGCTGCTGCTGCTGTGGGGTCATTTGTGCAGCCCTGGCCCAGAGTCAGGTATCAGATCCTGCCAGTCTCTTCCAGCCCTGGCTGCTCAGAGTTTGGGCCTTGGAGCCTCAGGTGGCCAAAGGCAGCTGCTGCTGGTCCCTCTGTGTGCCCGTGTTCAGCAGTGCTGCTCCATCAGTCTGTGCCCAGCAACGGGGAAAAGCCTCAGCCCTGCAGGGCCAGGAGCTGCCGGGCTCTGCCTGAGCAGCTCAGCCAGCAGGAAGGGAGCTGCTCCACACGGGAACCAGGAGCAACGGACATTCCTTTGATAGGACATGTTTTCTATTGAAAGGAAAAAATAGGAAAAAAGAAAAAATTAGGTTAATTGTAAAAGATAAGAATAAAATCCAAGTTTTAGTGAAAAAACATAACACAATGTTAGTGAAAAAACCAAAACATAAATGAAAATATACATTCTTTCCATTAAGAGGTAAATGATCTTTTTCAAAAGAGAACTCAGTTCTTTACATTGTAAATGTGCTGATGGCATGGATCCATTATACTGACCTCAGCAACCTCTTAAAAGATTTTGGGCTTTGCTCCCAACACTGGTATTTGAAATTGTGGTCAAAGCAAGAGGAAATTGCTTTGTGCCCTTCCAGCTCCAAGCAGGACTGGGAATGGAAACTCTGTCAAAGCCCAAATCCTTTAGAAGATTACCTTCCTTCTCACCCTGTGAATGAGCTGCACATTCCCTTTGAAACTGTCAGGGATTTCTTAGAGACACAAAGTCACACTGACAACTTTTTGCTCTGGTTTGGCACTGCAGAAGGGCAATTCTCCATCCACCAGCTCCAGACTGCACTGCCTCAGGAACACAGCCCACTCGCCAGCTTTGGCCCACTTGTGGCACTGCTAGAGCAGGAACAAAGTGCAATTGCACAATTCCAGACAATCAAGAAGGAAGAATGGGACAGACAAAACACCCTGTGCAGATCCAGGCGCTCAGCTGGGACTGTGGAGAGTTTGGGTCCTTGCCAGTTGGATGTGTGTCCCCAGCTGCAATCTCTGGGCCTGCAGCACAGTCTCACTCACCTGCCAAAGCAGAAAGCTCAGGCGCTGTGCTCACAATGGGCTCGTCTGATGCAAAGCTGTCAGAGCAATGTGAGGGCAGAGCCAGCCCAGCTGGGCCCAGGGCTGAGCCCATCAGAGCCCTGGCAGAGCCCAGAGCAGCCTCAGCACCCGCAGAGCCCGGCTGCAAGGAGAGAAAGCAGAAAGCGCCCGTCAGCTGAGGGCTCCTGTGCCCTTGTGCCAAGGCCTGCGGTGCCCAGGCCATGCTGGCTGTGCCCAGAGCTGTGCCCAGAGCTGCCCATCCCTGCTGCCTTTGGCACAGAGCAGGAGGGCAGCACATGTGCCCAGCCTGCAGCCAGCCAGGGCACATTCAGCCCTCAGCAGCTGCCCAGAGCAGGATGCTCCTGTGCTCGCTGCCATCTCCCAAAAGCTCTGATCCCACCTTGCCAAGCACACAGGGACCCACCTCACGCCAGCCACGGCTGCAAGAAAAGCTGCTCCCAAACCATGGCCTCAGCCTTCTCCAAGGGCACAGCTCATCCACACCACAGCTACTCCCAAGCACTTCCCCATCCACACTGGACCACCTCGAATGCTTCCTCTGGAATAACAAACAACACATTATTGAAAAGAGTTTAGAGACAAAAAGGGAAAACAAGAAAAACGGTAAAAACTATTATCTCTGTCAGGGCCTTGAGGAAGGTCCAACCCCTACATGGTAGGGAAAAACCCAGCCATGGCTGTGAGAAACCCACACTTTCTCTCTTCCCCCCTGCACTGCCCCCAAAATCACGGTGACTCCAGAGCAAACAAGGGCAGTGGAGCAGCCCAGCCCTTCCTTGCCTGCACAGCAAAGCAGCTGTGCACAGGTTCTGGAGCCCCACCTCTGCTCCCACCATGGGGCTTTGTTTGTGTCGGGCTGGCTGCCCCAGCCCCAGCCCCAGCCTGGGGCACGGTGGGTGCTGGGGGCTGTTGGCAGGGCCAGGAGCCCACTCCCATTTCGTACCCACCCCAGCCCATCCTCCCAGCCCTGCCAAAAGCAGCTTGGCAGCCACTGAAGAATGAGATGCATCTGCCCCAGCAAAGGCGGAGCCTTTGTTTCCCCGCCACGCTGGGTCATGCCCACATGTGGCAGAATTTCCTCGGGTGGGGACTCATCTGCAAATTCCCTGTGGAGTTTGGCTTTGAAGAAGGTGCCAGAATCAAAGTGCATCACCTTCAGCCTCCCGTGGCCAGGCTGAGGAAGAGCTTGTCATCCCTGATGTCACCCTCGCTGTCTCCAACAGCAGCAGCAGCAGCAGCAGCAGCATCCCCACCCGGTACAGCTTCTCCAGGGGCTCCTTCTCCTTCCCTGGGGGCAGACCAGGCTCTCAGGGCTCTGCCCAGGGCCCCAGCTGTCAGGGAACCAGGACAAGCAAAACCAGCTGGGATGGCGGCCACCAGTGCTGGGCAGAGCAGCTCAGCTCCAGCACAAGGGCTGTGTGTTCCCATCCCATGACCCCGGTGCAGTGACACTGGCAGCACAAAAAGCTTTGGGTTCCTTTGCTTCTCATTGCCAAGGCATATGTGGAGCTGGAACTTACCAGGGCTCTGGATCAAAGTGTGCCTGTGGCTCTCTCCCTTCTTCTATGGCAGAGGAATATCCCACATCCAAGGATCACAGAAGAGGTCTTCCAGTGCAGGTCTGTCCAAGGAGTTCACGGATAAACACCACCTGATCAGATCTTTGCATTCTGGGGAGAGAAAGCAGAAAGTAGCGGTCAGCCAGAGAAGGCTCCTGTCTGATTTAGCCCACTATTCCCGTGCCCAGGCCGTGCTGGATGTGCTCAGAGCTGGGCCTAAACTTTCCCATCAATTCCCTGTTTTGGAGGAGAGCAGGACATGTGCCTCCTCAGCAGCTGCCAGAGTGGGATGCCCACGACCCCGCTGCTGGCTCCCAGCACTGGCATTCCCCCCATGCCCAGAGAAGAGGATCCACCTTGAGAGAGCCGTTGTGGCAGCGGGAGCTGGCCCCAGCTGAGGTTCTGGCCCCTCCTGAAAGGGTGCTCCCCGCAGACCATCTGGTGCAGCAGGATGCCCAGGGACCAGATGGTAGCTGGCTCGCCATGGTACCACCCAAAGTCGTTCCATTCCGGGGGGCTGTAGGACAGTGTTCCTATGGAATACAGATGGAGTTCATCAGGGGGATGCTGCTGCTCCCAGAGCCTGGCCCCAGCATCCCTGGGTGTGCGGGGGCTGCATCAGGGGCACACAGGGTGACCACTGCCCTCTCGCCAGCACCTGGGACTTGTGCACAAAGTTAGGGTTGGAAAAGAAGCCTTTGGTGCTGGAAGAGGGCAGCCCTGGCTAGGCCGACCATGACATGCAAAGGAAAAACCCACTCCATGCTGGGGAAAAAACCTGCCCATATCCTCCCTGCCTGCATTGCCCCAAAAATATAATGAAGCCAAGGCAAACAGGGCGAGTGGAGCAGTCCAAGCCCTTCCTCTCGTCTGCACACCAAAGTGGCTGGGGCACAGGTTCAGCCCTCCCTCTCTGCTACCCCGGGGTAGCAGGTCGGGGGTTTTGGTCGGGCTGGCTGCCCCAGCCCAGCCCTAGTCCTGGGCAGAGTGGCTGGCAAAGGCTGCCAGCAGGGCTGTAAGATGGCTGCCCACCCAGCCCCGCTGTAAAGCAACTCAGCTGAAGACTCAGTGCCCTGACTTGCAGCAAATGGGAGAATCCCCGCTGCCACAGCCAGCTTGGGATGGGAGATGTTGGGCCATGAGATGTCAGCAGCAGGAGCACAGCCCTGGGTAGGCTCACCGGCAAAGTGAGTGTAGACTGTGTCCTGCAGGTAGGTGCCACAGCCAAAGTCAATCAGTTTGGCCTGCCCGGTGTCCAGGTCAACCAGGATATTCTCTGGCTTGATGTCCCTGTGCAGGACCCCGCAGCTGGTGCAGTGCCGCACGGCCTCCAGCACCTGGCGGAACAGCTCCCGCGCCTCCTCCTCGGGCAGGAACCGCCGTGCCCGAATGAAGTGCTGCAGGTCCTGACACTGCTCTGGCCGCTCCAGCACCATCACGATGCAGTTGGGGAGCTCGAGCCACTCCAGCAGCTGGACCACACCGGGGAAGCCAGTGGACACCTTGGCCAGCAGCACTATCTACAGGGGTGTGCTGGTGCCGTCGGGCTGCGGGAGGAGCACGATGCCGTCAGTGGGGCCGACGCCGTGCCAGGCCTGGGGAAGCCCTCAACCAGCCCGGGGTGCTCTGAGCCCTGCGCTGGCCCCACGCCCGCTCTCCCTCGGGGCGTCCTGGCGGCTCCCACCGTGCCGGGCCCCGGTTCATCCCCGGCCGGCAGCCCCGGCTGCTGGCCCCGCTCACTCACCAGCTCGCCCCAGTGCCGGACGCGGTTCCGTGGCACCCTTTTGATGGCCACCTGCAAGCCAAGGGCAGCAGCGGGGTGAGCACTGCGAGCCCCATCCTCCGCCCTCCGCCCTCCTCCTCCTCCATCCCCTCCTCCTGCGCCCGCCGCCGGCCCCGCCGCTCACCGGGGCGCCGTCCGAGAGCCTCGTGGCCGCGAAGACTCTGCCGAAGCCGCCGCGCCCCAGCAGCGATCCCAGCCGGTACCGCTCCTGCAGGGCCTCCTGCGCCGTCCCTGCGGGCGGGACGCGGCGGTCAGCGCTCGGCCCGGGGCCAGCCAGGGCCCCCGAGCGCCGCTCACCCGCCCCGGGCCGGCCATGCCCAGGCGTTCGCTCCCGGGAACGCGGCACGGGAGGCTCGGGGCCGGCGGCCGCGCTGCCGAGCGGCGGAGCTCGGGCCGGGGAAGCCGCAGCGGAGGCGGCGGGAGCGGCCGCGCCGCGTGTGTCCTCCGCGGGCCCCGGGAGGAGCCGGGGCCGGGGCCGGGGCCGGGGCCGGGGCCGGGGCCGGGGCCGGGGCCGGGGCCGGGGTCGGGACTGGCGGAGGCAAAAGGCGGCGATGCCGCCCCCGCCCCAGGCACTGATGCCCGCCCAGCAGCGCCACCGCCAGCACGGCCAGAGCCGGGCGGAGGCGAGACCGCGGCGGGACGGCCGGGGCCGGGCACGGGGCAGCCCCGCCCGGGGCCGGGGGCGGGCCGGGGGCATGGCCCGGCCCGGCAGGGGAGAGGGAGGCGGGGAGAGGAGAGGGACGCCGGGCAAGGGACCCCGAGAGAAGGGTGCGCGACAGCGGGAAAGGGAGAGAGAGAGAAAGAAAGAGAGAAGAGAAAGAAAGAGAGTATTCAAAATATCTCTTTGCTCTTTGCTGCCGCCGCCGCCGCTGCCGCCGCTGCAACTGAAGCACCGGGGCCGTTCGTCCCCGTGTCCGTTCCCCGCTCGCCCCACGAGCCCCACGTTCGAGCCCCGCGTGCCCTGGGGACAACCCCTCCGTCTGCCCAAACACGGGAACTTTGCAGTGCTGGGCCCAGATGCAGAGCCCTGACTCCTGCACTCTGGCACAGCGATCCCCTCGCTCGCTGCTGTGCATTGTCCTTGCTGAGGGGCAAACACTGTCGGGCCACCTTCCCTTGGGGTAGGATTCCTACCTGAGCCCAGCACTGCACTGACACCTCCAGTGTTGCTTTCCAGTAAAAACAGGGGAAGGAAAACTGTGTGTGGCTCATGGTATTTTAGAGGGTCTAAAAGTCACTAAGTCACCGATCTTAGAGGTGCTATGCATCTGGAATTACTGGGATGGAGAAGCAGTGCAACATGGAAAAGGGGAGCATAGAAATAAATAGAGGAAAACATCTTGGATTGTTTCTTTCATTTTCATTTCACTTCTGGAAAGCTGTTTCAGTTTTCCAGGAATCTTCTCCTGTCTGCTCTTCCCAAGAATCTCTCATGGAGACCAAGGTCAAGCTTCTGTCACAAGATTTGCCACCGGGAAATTACGCCACTGGTGAAATTTTCATTGTGACTGTTTGTGCTGGCTTAGGGCAAATTTTGGGAGGAAATCTCCAAAAGGAGTCCGTCTAGAAAGCAAGTTCAAATGGCCCCTCCCCCTACTAGTTCAGGAAAAGACTTCCCTTGAGAAAAGTGGAAAAAACCCCAGTTTATTTAACAAGTAAAGTATTCACAAGCATGAAAAATGAATTATATTAAATCAAACCTCTGACAGTGGTGAAGAGATGGCAAATTCAGAAAGTCCTTTTTGTGGGTTGTAGTTGGCTCACTCGGTCTCTTCTAAGTCCCTCTGGTGCTGTAATGCAGCGTCCCAGAGCTTGGTGGGCCACAGGTGTGAGCTGCCGGTGTTTGTCTGGGTTTTCAGTCCAGAGCAGGTTTAAACAGTTCCAAGAAAAAGGAAAGCCACAGTCCGAGGAACTTCGCTTCCTAAGCTAGCTAAAACCAAATTGCTGGACCTGGGCTGTGAAGGCATCGGGAAATTTCCAAATCTGGGCACTGGCGGTCCCAGCAAACACATGAGCTGGATGATGGTGGTGCCAGAACCTGCAGATTTCCAAATTTTGACTTTCTGTGCCAGCAAATCACTGGACTTGGGCTGTGCCGGCACCAGGAAGTTTTCAGATCTGGGCGCTGGCACTGCCAGCCAACACCAGATCTGGGTGGTGTCATTGCCAATGACAGAAATTTGCCAGATTTGGGCTCTGCTGGCACTGAGAAATTTCCAAATCTGGGTTCTGGTGCAGGAAACACAAGATGTGGGGGCAGTTCCAGACCCAGTAGCAGGAAGCTGCCACAGGTTTTGGGTTTCTGTGCCAGCAAATTGCTGCACTTGGGCTGTGTCAGAATAGGGATATTTCCATATCTGGGCACTGGCAGTGCCAGCATACAGCCCATTTCAGGCTCCAGGCTCCAGGAAGGACTGGGTCTGGATGCCTTCCTCTTTTCTTTCCTTCTTTCCTTCCATCTTTCTTGGGATCCTGCTGCCAACAAACTCCAGATTGGGCGGTGCTGGCAAGGGGAAATTGCCAGGTTTTAGCTTTCTTTGCCTGCAAATTCTGGACATGGGTGGTGCCAGAAGAGGGAAATTGCCAGATGTGGGCACTGGCAGTGCCAGCGCACACCAGATCTGGGTGAGGGATGAGCCGGCACTGAGAAATTTCCTGATGGTAATTTTCTGTGCCAGCAAATTGCTGGAATTAGGCTGTGCAGGCATCTTAAACATTCCCGATCTGGGTACTGGCGGTGTCAGCAAATCTGAGATTGGGTTGCTGTAGGTAGCAGGTCTTTGCTTGGTTTTGACTTTCTTTGCCAGCAAGTTGCTGCACTTGGACTGTGCAAGAATAGGGAAATATCAAATTCTGGGAAATGGCAGTGCCAGCAAACACCACATTTCAGGAAGGACTGGATCTGGACCCGTTCCATCCCTGCCTCCCTCCCTCAACAAGGTGCCAGAGGGGCTGGAGAGCAGCCAGGCAGAAAGGGACCTGCAGAGACTGATGGACAGCAGGCTGGACATGAGCCAGCAGTGTGCCCATGTGGGCAAGGAGGCCAATGGCTCCTGGCCTGGATCAGGAATGGTGTGGCCAGCAGGAGCAGGGCAGGGATTCTTCCCCTGCACTCAGCACTGCTTGGGCAGCACCTCGAGTGCTGTGTCCAGTTCTGGGCCCCCAATTTAGGAAGGACATGGAAGGGCTGGAGCGTGTCCAGAGAAGGGTAACAAGGCTGGAGAGGGGTCCGGAGCACAAGAGCTGTGGGGAGTGGCTGAGGGAGCTGGGGTTGTTTATCCTGGAGAAGAGGAGGCTCAGGGGAGAAAAGGCGGTGTCAGGGCACAGGTTGGACTTGATGATCTCCATGGCCTGTTCCACCCTTGCTGATTCTGGGATTCTCTGGAACCACCCTTGGAGCAGTTGCAGGAGGAGCCCTGGGCCTCCTCTTCAGCAGCTCCAGCAGCCCAGGTCCCTCAGCTTCTCCTGCCAGCCCCAAAGCCCATCCTGTCAGTCCTGCAGAGCCTCTGCAGCTCCTCCTCACTGCCCAGAACAGGGAGCTCCAGAGGCAGACACAGCAGCCCAGATGTGCCCCCCTGGCCTTGGGTGCCTCTGGCAAGGGAGCAGCACCAGCCATTGCAGGAGCCTGCAGACAATTGATCTGAAGGCCAAAGCTCCTTAGCTCCTTCTGAAAGAGCAGGAACAGTTCCTCATTGCAATGTGGTGGAATGCTGGGCACCACAGCTCCAGGTGAGGACTGGACACAAGTTTGCTCCCACTGAGTGCTGGGATGGGTTCTGCAGGAGCTCTGGGCTCCTGTGCTTGCCAGGCACAATGAGGAGAGAAGGAGCCAAGTGCACTGATGTGGGAAATGGATATCTAGAAATCTTTTAGGGCCTAGTAGAATGCCCACAGAGTATGAATCTGTGTATAAACCTTGAGACAAGAAATGCTAACTTAAAAATGCCATGGAATAGGACAGATATTGTTGAGAGAGAAATGGAGGTGAAAAAAAGTTCCAAAAGATGGCCTTGCAAATAAGATTTTGGAAAAACAGAGCTATGAAAGATGCATTGTAGTGAGACCCACGAGGGGCAGTTTTAATAATTGGCTTTAAGGCATTCACAACGTGGCATGGCAAAAGGCTGATAGACCAAAAAAACTAATTATAATGTATTATAATTAGGAAATAGTTGGCTTCTGATTGTGATGGCGTGAATTATAACATCTGTATTGTCTCACCCTTCTCATAAGACTGAAAATTGAATAAAAGTTTTTAAAACACCTCTCAGTGTCCCCATCTCTAGGTCAAGAAAAGAGTATTATCCAACACACTGAAACACATTTGCCTCGAGCATAACCCAGCCTGGACCAAACACACTGCAAGGTTTCCCCTGTGGCCCATGTCTCGAAACATCAGGTCTGCTGTTTGACAACTCAGGTTGGTTTGGTGTCAAGGAGTTCCCTCAGAAATACTGGGTTTGTCTTCCTCTGTGCCTTCCCCTCAGCAGCCTTGGGGATGCTCCTGTGTGAAGCCATCTGTCTCACACAGTTTGAGACAACTTCAAACAGGATATTGTGCAATAAATCATTTCCTCTGAAGTGTTCCAACAGTCCATTTCCAGCAATAGGAAATTATTACTGATAGGTGAAAGTGGAAAACCCCCAACAGTTTATTAACAAACAGAATCCCCCCATGACAGGCGTTACAAGAAGGCGCCGGGGTCTCTCTCGGAAGAACAGGAGCTGTCATGGAGCAGTTCCAGCAGCTGATGGAAGCTCGGGGGCTCGTCCAGCGTCGGCTTTCTCCCGTGGCAGAGCTCCATGGGGCGGGCAGGGCAGTGAAGCAGCTGGGCTGGAGCCCCTCGCTGCCTTTTCTCCCCGGTGTGGCTCAGCTCACAGACTCTCGGGCTGGGAGCGGGGCCGCTCCGCTCCTGCCGGCACCGTGTCCCTGGGCTGGGAAAAACAGTTTCCTGCCAGGAGAGCCCTGCACACTGCTCCACAGATCTTTCATACAGGCCCAAACCAACTCCAAACACTCTGTCTGCAGCAGCTTTTCACAAAGGGCTGCAGCAATCCAGGACAGCTGCAGGTGAGTGTCGCAAGGCTCTTGTCTTGTTCCTGACAGCAGAATTCTTGATGATCTTGTGCAGTTTTATTCAGATGTAACATGAGAGCTGAGGTTTTTTTGTTAAAATATTTAATGCTGAGTAACAAGCCTTGGGAGCATGAGGTACAGGACTGATGTGTGAAAGCATGAGCATATCCTCCAAAGTGGCCAGTTTAATTGTCCATTTTATTACTCTTGTATTTACTCCACACTAATAAGGAAAACCAAGCTCTGCTTGGAGGCAAAACAGGCATGGGATACACTCTGGTCCCTCGCAGGCTCCGCAGGGTTGGCAGTGACACAGCAGGCAGTCTGCTTCATTGTGAACCCCTACAGAGCTGCATCCCAATCTGGTTTAAGTAGCGTGGTATTATTAAGAGCTCCTTTTCTGCATGAGATACAAAAAGGAGATCCCAAATGATCTTCATGCAAACATGCAGTAAAGAACTGCTCCTGCTATCCTAATGAAGCGTTTGCTTTGGCAATTACACTCTTCCCATTCATCTTTCGATGCAGACACTTCAGGTTTTCCCCCACACCCCTGCAAGGCTGTCAGTGGCTGTTTCCCAGTTCCTGTTCTTCCCCAGAGATGGTGCAGTGTCTGCTTTGAAACAAAGAGCCCTGAGATCTGGACAGCTTGAAGGAGCATGAAGTGCTAATTAAGTGCTCATATTGGTAACACCCAGGTCTGACCTTCCCAGAGCTCTGAAGCAGCAGCAGCAGGACCATGTATCATTCCTGTTGGTGGATGTTCATGTTTCTGATGTGCAAGAGCAATGACTTTGAGGAGGGACAAAAACGCCCCTCTTCAAAGAGTGGGTGTGCAAGGAGATGTGAAGTTTCACAGCCTTTCCTAGGATATTTCAGAAAGATCTAAGAGAATATTGTGGCATGAGGTAGGTCCCTAAATTTGTCTCCAGAGGAATCCCCACAGGGCACATTCACTCTACTGCTGATGGCAACCCCATAAGCTCATGGACCAGTTTTCCCTGCAACGTGCCACCCTGCCTGGGCTTTACTAGGCCGGGACTAGACCCAGAGCTAAGCAAACACAGGCAGCCAGGTGACATTGTGTGACATCAGAAGCTGGCAACCACGAGGACTTTGCTGTCAAAAGGTTACAGTTTGCACTGGGCCCAGAAGTGTTTTTCCCTAAGGCAAAGCAAATTGAAATGTGAAGTTTCAAAGCTTCAAATGACTATGAAAGGAAACTGCAGAATAATTTCTGGAAGGGCAGCATTGTCAATGATCATGCAGCCCACCAACAGCTGGAGCTGAATCCAGAATTGCTTCTTCCAGCTGTGCAGGAATTCATTCCACTGGCAAGCACTGGTCCATGGGAACAAATGATCCCCTAGCTCTGGGCTGAATGGCAGCCAGGCTGCAGTGCAGATTGGAGGAGCCCTTGTCACTTGTTATTGGCCTCCCAGTGCGCTCATCCTTCTGCAAACAAGGGGCAAACAACACAGCTGGAGTGCTCTCCCGGGTAAATATACATACAGGTGATTGCCAAAGCAGTGCATCTTTTCCCGGTGAAATACACGACCACTTCTTACCTATGGAATTGTGATTGAAGACACCTGTGAGCCAGATCTGTGGGAGATTGCAAAGGAGCAAAGCTTTGGGATTTGGGCACACTTCTCTTGGTTTCTTTGCTCAGTCCTTTGGTGAGCACAGAACACACCTAGGTAGAAAACCTTTGACTAGACAGGATCTTTTGGATCCATTGTCCCTCAAACAGGTCAACAGGTGACTCTGTTGTAATGCTAAGTAACAAAGAGCAGCACAAATGACACAAAGAAAACATGGCCAAAGAGGAAGAGGAGAGGCCCAATGAGGAAAGGATGTGGTGAGACACTGGCACACCGAGTGAGCTGCACTCCCATAATCTCTAGGCTGGCAGGTCCTGGTCTCACTTTCTCCTCTTGGTTTTTTCAATTTTTTTTATTTATTTACTTTTTTTCATCATCAAAATGAAATATATAGAATTAAAAACATGCGATCAAAACTTAAAGACAGAATCAAAAGACATTAATTCAAAACTACATCTAAAGATCAGAACATATGTACATCTGTAACTATCAAGCCTAACGCATCAATCCTATTCTTCAAACACTCTCCATACAGGCGGCAGCTTCTTCCTGAGCTTGGAGGACAGAGAGCTTTTCTGGATGGGAGGCGAGGACTTTGTGGGTGAGGGAACATGGAAAGTGTCCCGAGAAATCTTCTCGGTAAGACTGTAACCAGTCAGATCTGCAAAGCGGAGACACAAAGTTTAACAGAGGCCACCATGCAAACCTAAAGCATCTGAAGCTCCGTATTTCATGGGACACATTTCCTGGAAATGTCCAAACAGCTACACAGGGAAACATGCTCCTGCTGGCAGACACTGAGGCAGGCCAGGGCAAACCCTGAGCCACTTGCCCAGAGCTGGCACAGGCCCAGCCTGGCCTCTGGGCTGCCCTGGGACAGCAGGGAGCCCAGAGCCCTGTGCTCCCCAGGAATGGCTCAGCTGCACATGCACCCTCCTGCTCCTCTGCCTGCCCCACAGCTCAGCAGCCCCACAGCTCCAGGGGCACTGGCAGCAGCACAGCTCATTGCAGGGGCACGTGCAGGGCACAGCTGTTCCCTGGCAATGTGCGCAGCCTCTCTGGGCTGCCACAAGGCCCTTCCTGCCAGCAGAGATTGGCCCAGCTCCCCCCTCACCTCTGTGTGAGGCTGAGCCATGATTGCCTTCACCTTGTCCTCAATCTGGAGCAGCTTCAGGCCCCCCATGCCATGAGTAGGAAGGGCAATGGAGAGAACAGGGGCAGATGCACACCACAGAGACCTGCAGCAGGACTGAGGCTCTTTTCACCCATGTATCCCGAAATCTGCAGAGTTTTGGAAAACAACAAATGCAGGGAAAACACGTGGTGGGCTGTGAAGTTGCAGAATATCCAGCAATGCAGCCTGTTTCTTCTGTGGGGCTTGGCAATGGATCCATCTGAATGTTTTACCCTATTGCAAAGCTGAGGAAAGGGTGGCAGGCAGTTTAGCCAGGCTGTCCTGTTCTAGAGAGTGTCTCTTGGGAACTATCAGGCCCAGCACCAACATTTAAGGCAGCATTTGCTTCAACTGTCCCATGGCAGTCAGCCTGTGGAGGTGCCTGTAAAGTGATTCATCATCTCAAGGCTAACATGAAACATCACTTTGAATAGAAAGTAGAGCTCTAAGGCCATGACAGTCATACAAGACTCCTTTGGCAGGAGCTGCACCTGCTGTGCAGGCTGTGCCACACCCAGCAGATTGTCCCCCATGTGCTCCATGAGGGCAAGGATGCTCTTCGTTTCCCAAGTTAGTGGCATCATGAGGAGACGTGGTTTTCCCAGGGCCTCAGTGGTTAGCACTGTGAAATACAAAACACTGCTCACAGCTGCAATTGCAATTGTCCCTCTGCCCACAAAAGCACAAGGCTCTATCCTTGGCCTTTGCAGGCACTTTCCCTTCCCCATCAGTCACCACATCTAGGAAAATCTGACAGGCTGGGAGAACTCCAGGAAGCAGCAGGAAGCTGAGTCAGAGGAGCTTTAGTTTGGATATCAGGAAAAAGGGTTTTTCACCCAGAGGGTGGCTGGGCACTGGAACAGGCTTCCCAGGGCAGTGGTCACAGCACCAAGCCTGACAGGGCTAAAGGAGCATTTGGACAACAATCTCAGACACTTGGTGTGACCCTTGGGCTGTTCTGGGCAAGGCCAGGAACTGGACTTGATGGTCCTGATGGGCCCCTTCCAGCTCCCCATATTCTACACTTCTGTGATTCTGAGAACTAACAGGCTGCAGGAGGGCAGAAATAGGTGACAAGAGGAGAGAAGTGAGGTTGGTTGGAGAATCAAGTCACTGAGTCCACAGAAGATGCAGGATACAGGACCCTTCCCTCCCACCATTCCCATTCTCTGTCTCATCCCTTCTCCCTCCCACACACACAAAGGTGAAGAACATCACTAAAAGAAGAAGAACCTACTTGATTCCCATGTCCATGAGAGCAGTCTTTGCTCGTGCAGGAGTCACATTCTCCACCACAATCCCCAGGCTCTGACTGGCTGCTTTCTGAACAGATTCTGGGGAGTTGGACACCATCTGGAGAAGGACCCGAGCAACCTCATCCACCTCAGAGTCCATGTCCTTCTTCAAGGTCACAGAGAGCTCTCCCAGAGTGACAATGGCAGAGCAGGACACCTTGGAACCGAGGTTGGTCACCTGGGGAAGCCATGAGGGGAAACATAAGAATCACCTTGGAAAGAAAACCAGTTGCCTTCAACAGAAGTCCCAGGAAATGACAACACTTCCCATTGTGTCCAGAGAAACATACAAGGACAGAAGAGCAGGAGAGCACAAGCACAGAAAGGCACTTACTCTGGCACCAATTTCTGGCTTCAGACCTGCTTACTGCAGGCGTAAATAAAAAATTCATTAAGTGTTCTATTTAACCCTTCTTAAATGTCCACATCTTTGTTTTTAGGCCCTTTTACTAGAAAATAAATAAAGAGCTGCTTTCAAATCATGAAGGCAAAAGTCATAAAGATAAAAGAGTCAGGTGCTCATGTTCAAAAAAGGAACACCAGCAGCTGAAGCACTCAGCCAGGAAACAGAAAACACAGGCTCAGGTCTACAGAATAATTTGCAGTGTTGAATTATAGCTTGGGCAGAGACTGGGACTCTGGCAACTAACATCATTAGTGTCTCAGTTTCTGCATTTGCACATTGCATTATGAAGGCACCACACTCAAAGATGAGTGTCAGATACCCGAGCTGCCAGTAAATACAGCTGCATGTGCCCACAGATCCTACAGACAGCTGACAGACATTGGAAATCTCAGGTCTAAAACCAGAAATTAAGGCAGACCCTGAGCACACATGGAGGTGAGCAAGCACATACCTACTCTACACACTGTGTATGAAGTATGGGGGACAATTCAGAACAATGTTCTCACCTTGCTGGTAACTGCCAAGCAAACCTCACCAAGTCTACAAAGCAGGACCTCTGAATGGGACCCAGTCAGGTGTCTGATGGTGAAGAGTCCCTCCTCCTTCAGCTCCCTGAAAGGCAGAAGATTGATTTTTCTCTGCACCAAGGCAGCACCCTCTGAAATGACCAGGCTGGCAGCTCAGTTGAACAATGGGAGGTGCTTTTCAAGGAGTGCTTAATGAAATTGTGGAACGCGTTGCCCCAGGATGCTGTGGCTGTCAAAAGCATTCACAAACCCAAGAGGCAAAGAGAAGGGGTTTTAGAGTGGCCATTTGAGAAGACAGCCTTTCTGAAACCTCTGGCACATGAGGCCCCTCTGTCCCTGCTTCCTAGGAGCTGTGAGACCGGGCCATGCTGCTGTTTGTTGTCACCTCCCTGTACCTGTCCCTGAGACACAGTGCCACCGGGCTGTTATTGAGGCATTTTCCTTCTTTGCCAGCCCCAGCAGGCATTCAGCAGGGAGAGTCTGCACTGCCACTCTGGAGCTGAGTTTCCACTCTATGATCTCGGCCTCTCTGTCACCCCCTCCACTCCCCCTCACACATTCCCCAAAAAGCAGCAGGATGTCTGCTGGGACCACCTCAGCCTGCAGGAAGGACAAGTGGGTCCTGGCCTCTCCTGACCCACAGCACAGCTTTCTTTCATCCCAGCATGGAAATATAAAAACTGTATTATCACATCACACAGAGGGCCAGGAGCTTTTTATTTTGGCTGCAAGTGTCCACAGGGCATTGGGGAAGAGGAGAAAAAGAGTGCTTTGCAGCAAGCAACCCAGCTACTCAGGCAGGATGGTAGGAAAGTGTCTGGGAGCTGCTTTTTAGGACTTTGGTTGTTCTGCTGAAGCTTCTGACAGAGCTGATGGGCAGACCCCAGAGCTGTGGAGAGTTCCTGGGAAATTTGTCCTTGGATATGTGTACGAATGCTCTCCCAGCCATGAACTGCCATCTGTGTCCTGTCCATATGTTACTGCCTTGACTGTTGAGTGTCTGAGGTGCCTCTTGAGGCTGCTATGGACCTCCTTCACCAAGGAATGGATTGTGATACAACATCCCTTTCTGCTGATGTTTGGGCACTGACAGAGCCTGGACCACTCTGGCTGGAGCTTGGGCTCTGGCCATGCAAGATTGCCCATGAGAGCAGCTCATGGTCCTCAGCTCTTCCCTGCTGCTGGGACAGACAGACATGGCCATGGGGACAGAATGGAGCTGCCCCATCTGCCAGGGCACTAAGAAGGATGTGAATTTTTCTCTGCCCTGTCACCACCAGTTCTGCCTGGGCTGCATCCTGCAGTGGGCAAAGAGAAATCCAGCGTGCCAACTCTGCAGAAGAATGATAGAAGCTGTCATGTTTTCTGAGGAGGATGAACAGGACTACATACAATTTGCCATCAGCTCCCCCAAACAATTGCTAGAGTCCAGCAGGGAGAGAGCCTGGCCACCTTGCTGAAAGCAGCCCCCCAGACCCTGTGATGGCTGCTCCATCTTCCCCACAGGGAGCACTGTCCCCAGCTGAGCAGGGGCTGCAGGATCAGAGCCTGTGGATGGTCTCCTGCCCAAGGAGTGGGCCGAATTTTTCAAATAACAATGTCATCTGCTGGACCAAAGGTGGCCCTGGCTGCAGCAGAAGCTGGAGGGAATATGCCAGCACCAGAGATGGCTGGTTAAGGAATTCATAGAGCAGCATCCAGCACGCCCTCTCTGCCTATGGTCAAGTTGCCAAACTCTTGGTGCCAGTACTGCAGCTTCTCCTCTGGAGCAGTCTGAATTGCTGCTAGCATAGTCCATTGTAAAGAAGCAAAAAGGACCTTTGCATGATCTCCACAGATGTTTTATTCAGCTGTGCAGGGAGATGTTCAGCTCCCAGCACCCACACACAGAGGGTCTCACTTTGTCTCCACAGGGGCCTGGGGGCTGACCCTGATCTCGGGGCAGTACAAAGATAAGGGAGCCAATCAGGGAATAGGGAAGGTGTGGCTCAGGAACACAGGAACAGACACAGGAACAGGGGAAGGAGCCAATGGGGTCTAACAGCTTTTTGAGGGAAGCTTCTTGTGCCTGCCTAGACCAGGGAATGCCCCCCAGGGTCTCCACAATTCCTCCTGTTGTATATTATTAGGAAAGCTTCTCTGAAGGATCAACTGAATCAATACAAAATGACAAAAACCATCAAAAGCGCTCATAGGACAATTGTTCAAAATTCAAACAATTCTGAGTTCCCAGTGTGCCAACAGATTTCTGGCAGTGTCTTAGATCTGGCAGGAGGGATGCAGGCTTTTCTTAGCACAGTTTATCAGGAAACTGAGTCACACATACTGAACCTCTGGTCCATGGCCTCCTCAGTGCCATCGTGCAGCAAGGAGGCCCAGAGGCTGCTGTGCTCTGGGCCTGTCAGGGATGAGCACAGCGGCTCTGTGGCCAGTGCCAGCTCCAGCTCCAGCAGCTCACAAGAGGAGACTCCTTCCAGAAGCTCTGCTGGCTCCAGTGTGGCAGACCAGCAGAGCCCACTGGAAGCCCCCCTCCATTGCAGCCACCCCCAGCTGCACCCATCATCACTGCAGAGCAGGAGCTGCCCCAGAGGAGCCGCGGCAGGAGCTCATGGCAGTGGCAGGTCCCTGTGCCCCGGGCAGAGCCACAGAACCTCTGCTCCTGGCTGGGACAGGGGCTGCTCACCCTGGTGTCCCACCGAGAGGAGGGATCCTGGGCTCCAAACTCTGCCCAGCCCTGCAAAAGGCCACCCCGCCAGCAGTGCCAGCAAGGTTCCTGCAGCCATTCAGCCAAATCAGTGGAAACAAATGTCTCTTCAGCTGACACAGTCTCTGCACACAGCTTTCTCCTCCTTCTCCTGGTGCCTTTCCCTGACTCCAGCAAGAGCTGCAGGAAATGCTGTGTGAGCCATGATGATGGAAGAGCTACTGATAAAAACACTGCGGCGATGCTTTCAGAGAAGTCAGGAATGGAAGACTGACCAACCTTCCAGCCAATGGTATGCCAAAAGTTTCCATGCTTTAAATAATTGATTGTAATTAATGAGTAAAAAGAAAGATACGGAAGCATATTAAATCTCCCACAGCTGCTGGCTTTCCTCAGGCTCCATGGTCTATGTATTGCTAGACTTACTTCATCTAGGCAGAATATTAACTGCCTTGACTTGTTGGAGACTGATCACAAGGTCTCATCTGTGGTGGGCAGTCACTAAAATTAGCTCAGCAGAGGCATCTTCAGCTGTCCAAGTGTAGCAGAAATACATATTCTCTGCTTCATGGCTGTGTGGCAGCAGCTGCTGGTGTGGATTTGTCAGCGTTGCTTCATGGATTACTCCTGGGAAGGAATTGTGTGCACAGCCACAGTATGATGGCTTCGATCTCCTCTAATTACTCCAACTGGATGATGGCCAGAACTTTTAGGCAAAAAGCATCATGACAGAATAATTTACAATATTCTCCAAACTACTCCTGTGGTTTTGATTTTCTTACTGATTAGGTTCAGTGTCTGGCCTCAAGAAATCAGTCCAGAAAGAACAGGCAAACCTCAGCTTGCAAGTTAGAGTGCAAGTCTTTAATCTGCTGGTTTTGCAGCATGTACAAACAACTCTTCAACATATTTGCAAATAAATCTCTTAGTTCTTGCTATACCTATCCAGAACCTGACTCTCTCCTCATTTTATTTTGATTTGAGATCCAAGCATGATTTATTTCTGGACAGGGAAGTAAGAACTATCTGCAAATACAGACTGCAAGTGTGAATCTATACTGCAGGAACTGAGCTATAGCTTGGAATTAAAGGCAAGATGGGATGCTATGGTAAATGTGAACATTTAGTGCTGGCATAGGAGCCTTCTGAAATGCTCCACCAACCCATGGTTCACATTGCTACAAACTCTCTTTCTGGTGTTACAGAGTGTTGAGGAGCTGGCTGTAAGTAAAAAAAAAAATAGCCAGAATGTTAATTTTTGTTTATATGACAGACAATGACTATCTAATAATTCAGAGCTCATAGAAGTGAGTATTCAGATTTCCACTTAGTATGTGCTGGCAGTTTTAATTTGAAATCAACAGGTTTATCCAAATCAAGTTATCCATAGGAGATAATTTGCTCTATGATCTACCTAAAAATGCCTCATTGTCTGATAAGTTTAGTAGAAATTTGCAAAGTCAACAGTCCACAGATTTTCATTTCTTGTTTAGTGGCTATTCTTCAGGAAAGCTTTTACAGACTAATCAGTTTGGATGTAATTAAAATGCCAGTACATTTCATCTAGCTATTTTGGTATTAGAACAAAACCATATGAGTGCACAGCCATTTAAAAAATATTTTAAAATAAATTTTCAAATCAACAGTCTGAGTAGGACTCAGAATAAAAACTCTACCAAACTTCAACTCCATTGGAAGATTCCCTTGTCACCCTGTGATTCAATTCTACATTCAGAAGATTAACACTCCCAATGACGGTAGTTTTGGTGTGGTTAGGAATTGGGGAAGGGTCTTCTTCCTTCTCAGCTCCATGCTGCAGTGCCTTTGGGATGTGGCCTGCTGGCCGTTGTTTGTGCAGCCCTGTTATTTCTCCATGAGGCAGAAAGTGCAATTGCATTTGCAGCCCAAAGCCCGTGAGGAGTGGGGCATGCAGAGCTGTGCCAGACCCAGGCCAGCAGCTGTGCCCCAGAGGGTTTTGGTTCCTGCCCAGGGCAGCTGGTGCCTCTCTGCCGTGAGTGCCTCCCTTGCCAGGTGCCCATGGACAGCAGGTGCAGGGTTCTGCACGGGGCATGGAGCAGGGTGGGGATGTCTGCTGGCAACAGAGTGCAGCGGAGAGCAAACAGTCCAGGATGGTCCTGCAGTGTGTGACAGAGAACTCCTGACACAGCTGGTGACTGAGCCAGTGAGGGAAGGCACTGCTGGGCCTGCTGTTTGTGAGGAGAGAAGGGCTGCTGGGTGACAGGAGGGTTGGAGGCGGCCTTGGGCTCACTGATCACAAAATGCTTGTGTTTGATTCCCAGAGAAGGAACGAGAGACATTGGGGAAGTGTTGACCTGCAACAAATTGTGAATTTGTTAAGCTTTAACAGGCAGTGCTTAGTTGTACCTTCCCTCACAGCAGTGGTTAATGTGTGCAAGTGGATGTCATAGCCTTGAGAATAAAGACAGTGGGCCTACTGAGGAGGTAGCTGCAATGCATTCAAGCAGAAGAAGGCTCTTAACCATGGAAGGAGAATTTGAGGAACAGGATGTTCACCCCATGACCACCAGAGACCCTCAAGAGACCCCTACTCTAAATGTCAGTAATTTTGGGGAAATGATTTAAACATGTCAAACACTTTGTGAGAATGTTTAGCCTGTGAGTTTGAGCAAAGTAATGAATAACAGTAATGAAAGTAATGTCTTAGTTCCATGGATACTAACACGTGGGTGTGCATGTTTCAGGGAAGTGATTCCTCACGCACCCAGCACTGAAAGAAAGTAATGCCTCTTTTCTCACACTGAGCTGGCAGTGTGGATTGGGCCCTGCTCAGTAACGTTCATTTTGGTCATTTCTATTGAAGCATAAGGAATGGTTGAAATGAAATCTTTTCCAGTTGTTTCCCTTTTGTTTACCTGTTTGAGGGGTAAAATTGTGTGCTGCAGGTGTGCTGGGTGTGTGCAGAGCAGTGCAGCCCCAGAAACCCCTTGGCTTGCCCACAAGTTGTCATGCCTTGTTGCCAGGTGTGCCCAGCTGTGGCAGGAGAAGGAGCCCGCAGCGCAGTGGGCACCGTGCCCTGCCCAGCCGGGGCTCTCTGGCACAGAGCAGCAGCAGCGCCAGCACCGTTCAACCCGCTCCTGCCTTGGCTTCCCCTGGCACACAGGAGCCTCTGGAAATCAGCAGCGCCAGTGGCGTTCCCAGCTTGGAGCAGCTGCTGCTGGTGGGCAGATGGTGCCGGTTTGACTGCTGCCAAAGGGGAAGAAAGGCAGAGATGTACACGCACCAGAGCCCTGGGCATGTCCAATAAAGGTGCAAATATGTGGGGAGATTTGTTAGGAAACATTTCAGCTGTGATGCCAACAGTGGCTTCTCTCCTGGTTCTGTGTGTTCCAGACGAGTAATGCAATGGTTGGCTCTGACAATTAAGAAGTAGATGTTATGTGGATGTTCAAATGTGTAGTGATGGTATTGTAATATATCCTCCCATAGTCCTCTTTCCCGTCCCCCTTGTAACAGCCTGGGTAGTCAGGGCATTTGGGCAGGGCTGGCTTGTGACCAGCAGGCAGGGTGTAACAACACCTGACCTCCAGTCAGCATGCAAGAAAGTAATCTCCACCAATGGACAGCAGAGAAAGAGTTGACTGACAAAACTTTTGGAGGGGCTAAGGGTATAAAAGGCAGAACATCCTTTTTGTAGATGAGAACGTGGCTGCTAGTCACAGAGACTTCCAATGCTGCAATTTTTCCTTATTCAGTCCTTTGTTAAGGTTTACTAAACCTTGAAAATGTTAAAAGTGAGAGTCATTTCTCACATGTGCAATGCTGTGAGCCATTGTCTTGGTCTGGTTTCCTTTGCTTGGGTCCCATCTGAGTGCTAAACTGGGGTACAGGCTGTAGGTGCTTGAGGCACTCTTGGAGTTCCTCTTGGATCCCCTGAACAACAGGGTTTGGCCCATGAGGGGAATTTGTGGTGCTTTGTGACAGAGAAGAACTTCCCAGGCTCTTTTGTGTTTGCTGTAGGGAAGGTTGATTATTGCTTTGCATAAATTCACAGATCAACATGCTTTGTGATGCTTTTCTTTGTCACACTTTGCTTTGTGATGTCACGGCATGGTTGCCACATCGTTGTGGTGACATCAGAAGGTTGCCTTGGTGCACAGAAGGCCTGAGTGTCAGAGCAGCCTTGCTCACATCAGGAGAACCCTCCTGGTTGGAGCATTGGTCAGTGGGTAGTTGCACTCTGAGAGGCCATTTGTTTTTCTAGTGTTGGAGAAGACTGGCACAGCTCTGGGAATATGAACCACCATCTGGCCACAGCAGCTTTTGCTGCTTATGGTGTTTGTTTTTCCGCGTATTACGTTACACACTTTACACGTAAGTAGAGTTTTCCATTCTACTTAGGTTAGGGTGTATCCTAACCTGGATTTTGTATGTCTTCCTGCTGGTGGCTGAGTTTCTGATTTTGAAAGAGAAAGAGCATTAGGATGCCACTGGTGTGGTATAGCTCCTGTCATGACGTTCAGCTAAAAAGGGAGTGTCTGTAGCCACAGGGGCAGCATTTGCAGGGGAACCTGCAGGGCTTCCGTTCCCTCCAGGGGAGAGTCTGTGGCAGCAGAGTCTGTCATTTCCTCAGTTTGCTGGGACAAGCAAGACACCTTTGAGATTGTAGACTGGCAGAGCTTCTTGGAAGGCCTTCTAAAAACTCTGCAGTTGTTCCCAGAATTCAGAGAAAGCTTATTTCTTTTTAAATTTTGTCATGAAAGGATTTGACTGTCTAACTTGACCTTTTTCAAAGTACTAAAATAGTGATTCCCTTTGCAAGGAAATGCAAACTCCAAAGCAGTGAGTGTCTGCCACAGCTCAGGGGGATTTTAGGGAAGCTTTTCTGAGCAACTGTTTCAAGCAAGTTAATGAGAACCGGTGCATGCAACTGATTAAAAAAAAAAAGAACCTCAAGGAGAGGATTTCAGAAGCTGTTTTATGTCTTTGGTAGAACAGGAGCACTGAGTGTTAAAGAACAATTTGCATTTTCTTGGTCATATTTGTATTCATTTACTGGCAAAACAGGCCAAATTGTACGCACAAACAAGAATATTGTCCTGATCCCTTGCTGGCTGTGTGAATGAAATGTGTCTGCTGGAGGGATGTTGAGAAATGGGAAATCATCTCTGTTTGGGTTGACTTGTTCTGTGGGATTCAGCAGCCCAGGCAGTTTTCTGACAGCATCTGGTTCATTTTCCCTTCCCACTACAGGTCACCTGAAGCGTGTATTCAGCAGTGCTGAAGATCCTGAGGTGAGTGAGAAAGGGACATTTCAAGTTCCTGGTGTTTAAGAATTGTAGAACATGATGTGAGCTGGGCCAGTAGCAGTAGAGTGTAGAGGGCCAGCTAGGAAGGCCAAAAGAAAATCCATTTTCATGCCTGAAGAAAAATAACAAAGTGTGAAATGGATATTTTAAATTTCTATATCAGAGCTTTGAAGAACTACAAACCTAGTTTTGAAGAGAGAACCCTGCTTGCTGACGACAGATAGGGTGGAATATTTACATAGGAGCAATTTCCTGTACAGTTGAATTAGACCATTTTAATTTAGTCAGAGTCCCTTAGAATTCTATTCCTATCAAACTTTATGATATCTACTTGGAACATGAGGTGGTAGAACAGGAAGGCCATCTTGCAATGGTGCCTGCTGTATCTGAAGTGCAATGGGCACCTTTGTGGCTGGGGAGCTGCGTGGGCCCAAAGGACGCAGGGCTGGCGGCCGTGAGCAGCTGAAGATGAGGCAGCGAGGGGCCAGGGGGCCAAGAAGGCCAAAGGCACGGTGGCTGTGCCAGCAGCAGTGGGGCAGCAGGAGCAGGGCAGGGAGCGTGGCCTGTGCTGGGCAGCGCTGCGGCCACAGCTGGAGTGCTGTGTGCAGCTGTGGGCCCTGGGAAGCAGAAAGTCATGGAGGGGCTGCAGCGTGGGCACAGAGGGACAGGGGAGCCAGGAAAGGGGTGCAGCACAAGGCCAGGGAGGAGGGGCTGAGGGAGCTTTAGCCTGGACAATGGGGGCTCATGAGGGACCTTCAGGCAGACTGCCATTGATCCCTGCCTTGGATCCATAGAGCCAATGCTCAGCACAAGGGCTGTTTCCCTACCAAACATCCCTTCACTGCATCCAAGTGCTTTAGACACTGGAGTAGGTAACACTTGCATATTTTGTTTATTTGTTCGTTTGCTAGAAGGAGAAGCCTTGTGCAATTTCTCCTTCTCCAGGGAGCAAGGGAGCTTTTACTCAATCTTTCCTGCCCTTTTCCAGCACTGGCAGAAACACATCACTTTCAGGTTAATAACTCCCGTGTCTTTTGGCAGCCCAGGGAATCAGTGTGTGTTGTGTTTGGGAATTGAGCAGGAAATCAATGCCCTTGCATTCCAGCTGGTGCTCAGAGATTAGAGGAGCTGGGAGGGGCTGGGCTGCATTTTTGATTCCAGACACTTTAGCACCATCAGTGTGGTCGAGTCCAAGAGAAGAACTTGCCCAAGCACAGATGCACAAAGAGTGCAGTTCCCAGTGCAATGCTCTGGGTCTGATTGCATTCCATAAGGACCCACATGCTCCAGATTCCCCAAGAGTGTGGGTTACTGAAGCAACAGGAGAGCAAGTTCAGGATGGCTGCTGATTGGGGCACTGCTACCGAGTGCTGATGTGTGTAGCGACAGAAAGGACAGGATTGATTCAGGGTGACCCCCACGTGGCGAAAAATGTGCTTTGACTCTATGATTTAGAAGGTTAAACAAATGTTTTCTTAAGCTATGTTATATTACATTAGTACTATATTAAAACTATACTATTGAGATACTATACTAAAAAGCTACAAAAGAAAAATTCGTGACTGTCTCCAGACAGTCACAACACAGATTTTATCTAATTAGCTAATCAAGCTAAACAACTACAACTAAAATCCAATTAACAAATCACTTTCAGTAAACAATCACTATAACACATTCTACATGTACTAAACAAAAAGAACAGCCAGTAGAGATAATTGTTTTCTCTTCTTCTCTAAGTTTCTCACTACTTTCCCTTAAAAAAACCTAGGAGAGAGAGAGGAACTATATCACTCTGTATTCAAAGAATGTAAATGCCACAGCACAGTAAAGAGAGATTTAAAAAGTGAGATCTGTCTATCTATCTTTCTATTGCATCTTCCTGGCTCTGCTCCAAACCAGTGGAAGATGCAAAGCTCACCTAAAGGCATCCCTTCAGGAGAGGAGCAGAGACAAGTTCCATTGACTGATCCTGAGTAGGCAGAGATGTTTCCCCCTCCAGAGATGGTTGTTTTTTCCCCTCATGTTTTCCTCCTCCAGCCTCTTGTGCCCTGAAGCCTTCTTTTTATCCTTTAAATTTTTGCATGTCCTGAGGGAGTGGAACTATCCCATGCTGTATCTGGGGTCTGGTGACTTTGCTCATACATGACACATGGTTTGCATTACATGACACATGGTTTCCTACGCTGGCATCCCCAGGGCTGTGTAAGTGCATTCGTTAATGGGGCCTTATGAGAAACTCTGTTAGTGCTGGTCAGAATTCTCAGTTGACAAAAGAGGGAGAAGAAACACCTTGGTCCTCCGCCATATACTTGAGGTGGCCATAGGGGTTCTCTGACTTCCATCAGAGATCTTTGCGTGCATCCTTATCTCCTGAATAACCCGGTTTTCTAACGAGAGTGTGGATGTCAGGAGGGAGGAATGCTGGTGCAGGCCTGAAGAGAAGGTGAACTCCAGAAGTGTCTCTCCCAAGGAGTGAGCTCACCCAGGAAGCCCCTGCAGAGCCAGGATGGAGCTGTGGGACAGGGCGGGGAGTCAGTCACTACTGAAAGACAAGCAGGACGTGGCGGAAGCAGAGGGAGGCCCTCACCAGACCCTTGAGAAATGCCACCCCTTCCCTGTCAGCTGCCTGAGAGGCTGCTGGAGCTTCAGTCCCAGATGGCCCCTGATTGTAGGGCCAGGGTCACTTTGGAATCTGTGCCCCCCCTCGGGCAGAGAACGACCCAGGAGAGCAGCAGCACAGTGCTTTGGGAACGTGTGAGCCCAGCAGTCTGTGAGTCTTGGCCCACAAAGGGCGTATGGGAAGTTGAAACCCATCTTCTCTTGCTTTCTGTGCAGGTGCTTCTAGAGAAAGAGCAGGAGCACACTGCCTCATCTGAGATGCCATGCCAGACTCAGGGAGAGCTGTTCCCTGCCCGAGGGCAGGAAGAGCAGCTCAGGCAGCAGGTGGAAGAGCCACAGGAGAATGGCCAGGTAAGCCTGACTGGCCAGGGGACAGAGGAAAGGGCAGGAAGAGGGGCATAAACCAGAGCTCTTGGGACTGAGGAGGCCAGGAGTGCCACTGGCAATGGAAGGACAGAGCCTTGGAATCTGCAGAGATCAGCACCAGCACAGGAGGGTTGCAGTGGAAGCAGAGCTGAGTGGAAAAGCAGAAAGAAGGGGCTGAATAAATGTGATTTTGAGGCTAAAAGAGGGAAAAGCTGAGCCTGATGGCAGCTCTCAGTCACTGGCTCTGCTTTTGTGTGCACAGAACATCAAGGCAGAGCCACAAACAGAGCTGCCTGGAGCTCAGAGTGCCATCATGGCAGCGAAGAGGAGGAATGAAGACATCCAAGAGAGGAAGAATCTCCCTATGCACAGGGGTAATCAACAAAAACAGGTGAATGAAGGAATGGCAGCCAGTCCACTCATGAAAGAGAGTCCTTTCCATTGTTGTTTACAGAAAATTGACGAATAGATGGAGGCACAGCTGCAAGAAACTGAGACTAGGATAAAGGCAAGGAAGAAGAGGCTAGATGAAAAAATTAAAATCATCAAAGAGAAAATGAATCACCTCCTTCAGGAGCAAAAGTCTCTAGAAAAGCGAGTGAAATAGCACTAGGCACTGCAGTCACCCAAGGGGTGGTTTCTGCCTGCCCTGCCTTTCCAGTGCAGAGCAGCAGGGGGTGGGTGATGCCTCTGAGTGCCATCCTGATGAGGCCTCTGTCAGAGCTGCTCTCAAGGACACTTCCTGCTCTCTGTATCTCAGCTGATGCTCTAGGCAGTGGCATTACTCCTCTGGCCATTTAGCCAGCAGTCATCCAAATGAACTCCTGCTGGCTTCTTCCAGGTGACCTTGTTTCTTGAGGTGTTTTTGCAGGTGAACATGGTCACTCACATAGATTTGGAATACGAGCTACAAGCTGTCTGTATCCCTTGCAAATCTGCTCCTGTACTTTACTTTCTTCCCAGTTGATGACTCCTGGCTGACGGGCACAAGCTGTAAACTCTGACTGCTTTGTTCTGTTTGACTTGAGGTGGAAGTGTCGCCATCCTACCTGGCAGCCTGCAGAGAGTTCCAGCAAATGACGGGCAACCAAGAGCCCCGAGGCTGGCATGAGGCCCAGGAACTGACCCACCCAGAGATGCTGCAGGATAAGCACGTCCCGAGGAAGGTGCAGAAAAAGAGAATTTCATGGCAGGAGGTAGAACATTAGAATGAGGAGCTGCAAATGTATCTGCAGACCTAGGAGGGGGAAAGGAGTCTTTGGGAGAAGTGGAGCGGTCATTGCTGCAGTCATCCTTTAGAAAAAGAAGCTGGCTGTGAACTCGAGTAAAACCAGCCTTTGGTCTTGACCATTTGGTTTCACAAGTGGACATCCAAAGCAATCCAGTTGAAGAGCTCTGCATGTGGCTGACAGCAGCTTCCTAAGGGCTTGCATTTCAAATGGCAATCTCTCTTGCATTTCAGGGCAATCTCTGCCACACCTTCCTGACATCAACTCATTTCTTGTCTCAGATCTACACCGACTTTGACACTGAAGCTGCTGCAGAAGCAGCAGTGCCATCCCAAGGAGCCTTTGCTCTCCAGCTGAAGAAGTGGAGCCTGAGCCCTTGGTTCACCTGCCGTGCTGACCCAGCTGCTGCTCAGTAACAGGAGATGGCGGGTGACTCCCTGGAGCAGCAGAGTACGTCTGGTATCTTTCTCATCTGAGGGACAGTGTGTTGTGTGCACATGTCAGCATAGCTGTAGCCAAGGGTTCTCCTGAGTTTAGTGTCACAGAAGTGCTGGCATTGCTCCGAGGCAGCAAGAGAGAGCTCTGGGTGTTCCTGCTGCCTCTGAGGGCAGCTTAGACTGGCTGGAGTTTGCCTGGGCTTCCCTTCTCTCTCCTGAAGGCAGAAGCAGGGATTGTTCCTGGATCAGCAGAAGGCTGTGACTGCTTGAGTCCTAGCCATTGGCAGAAGCCCTGCTGAGATCAGTCTCTAGGAGAACACATCAAGCCCTTTGTGATTCTGCAGCACAACTCAATGAATCTGCTTCTTGCCCTTAACGGCTGCCAGTGCTGTGCTCTCAGATAAGATCTGGTAGGGTTGAGAACACAGCCCAGTGGATTCTGTGTCTACCATCACCTGTTGGGACAAAAAGGGCACTGATCTGTGCCTCGGCGTGGCTGATCTCAAAGCCCATCCTGTTGTGTCCTCAATGGGGGCAACAGCTTGTCCGGGGCTCAGGCTCACTCTGGCTTCTTCCCATCAGTGCCTGTCAGTGCTCATGCTTGGGCTTTGCCAGCCTTGTTGTGGTCGCTGCCCTGCCCCTGAGGGCGGGTGGGACTGCAGAGGCTGGAGCCTTCCTTAGCTGGGAGGGTCCCGCTGCTGCCCGGCTGCTGCAGCGCGGAGCTGCCTGAGGCTGCAGCCCCTTCTCTGGGCCGGCTTCTGCCTCGCACAGCCTGGACTCACAAGAGGGTCAGCATCTCCTCTGGGCAGCTCTCTGTGTCACAGGGACGCCTGAGGAGCACTGCTGTCCTCTGTGCCCGTGCCCGCCGTGCCGGGTTGGGAAGATGGGGACGTGTGCAGTGCAGAGAGGGCGAGTGCAATGGGAGCGACTGATCCGCGCTGTCAGGGAGAAGAGAAGCGGCGCGGTTCTTCACGCGGGGCACAGGCAAGGGCGTCTTTGAGCTCAGCCTGCTCATAAAGGGTGAGGGTCCTGATGCTGAAAGCCCCGTCGGGATTGGTTCTAGCATGAGCTGCTCTGGTTTACAAACACAGAGGCATTCTTCTGGCAAACTGCTGCAAGGTGGAAAAGATGGGAACACTTGGCAATATTCCTCCTGTTCTGGACTTGACATCTGTTCAGAGGAATTGATTCTACATGTCCTGGTGCATTTAATCTTAGCAAGTAGGAAACCTTTTCTAAATCTCACAGTGTTTATTCCCAAGAAAACAAAGGCACTGTTAGTTCCAGCTCTCCTTAATGTTTCTAGATGACAAACTTATTTGCCTAGGTAGGTATTCTCTTCTGCTCTAAGTCTCCTCTGAATGTATCTCCCTGTGCTTCCCTGTGTGTCTGCTGTCAAGAGGTCTCTCACTTCAAAGGATGCTAGAAATCAGTCTCTGTGCCAGCTGCTTGTGCTGTGGGCCTGCTGTTCTTTTCTTGGTGTTCCAGTTGCTGTTCCTGTTGTTGTTAGCCAGCTGTCCACTAAGGGAGGCTCAGAGCCCCAGACAGTGGGGCTGCCTTTTGTATCTCCTAGAAGGTGGGATCTCTGCTTTAAAGTGAACATCTTGCATTTTGTTTCCCTCAGGGAGAATGGTGAAGATGGAAAGTCCTATTCTAAAATACATTGAACTGGAAAATATTGGCAGTGGGTGAGTCCAAGCAATGTTAATGGTACAAAACTATGCATCAGGTGTTTTGCTGGTGGAATAGGTATCAAGTGTGAAGTCAGACAAGCTGCAAATGTGTTCAGGCACTGGGCTTAGATTGTCAGTGCTGATCAGAATTTCTAGGTGTGCTCAGAAGGCATTGTCAAAGACATCTTCATGCTTCCAGTGTCCTGCAGGCATTTACAGCAGAGATCTCCTGTGTGGGCTGGCTTTCACTGCAAGATCTAAATGGCTTCTCATTTCTTTGCTTCTGTTTTGTTTCTAGGAGTTTTGGAGACGTTTATAGAGCACTTGACACTGCCACAGGAGGAGAGGTAAATGTCAACAGCCCCTGCAGACTCTGCTGCACTCGAGGGCTTTCCCCTCTGGTGTGAGCTGTGGCTGGAGCTTTGGGCAGAGCTGTGCTGAAAAGGCACAAGAAGCACAGACTGGTGCCAGCCCACAGAACACATTTGGGACTTTGTCCTCCTCAGCTGCCGGAAGGAAGGCACGGAGGCAGCAGTTCCTTTCAGAGAAGGACGCGCTCACTCACTCTCCATTGCTAAAACAAAGGTGGTGCCTTCGAGCACCTCACTGCTCTTTGGGGCTACAGCTTCAGAGTCCTGAATGCTCATTTCTGGCTGCCAGCAAATCCATCTGAAAGTTACTGGTAGTTCCTTAGCCACCTGCAGTGCTGCACTTGGGAACTGCACATAGGGAGAGATCTGCAAGGCGTCCCTGAAAGCCCTAAGCCCTGCCCATATCACAAGATGTATCCACAGAGTATTAAGACATGGATTACTTCTTCTGAGTCCCAAACAAAACAGCAGAGAGTGTGGTCAGAGCTTTGTGGGTGATAACTGAGACACCGCTATTACCAAGTGGTCAAGGCAAAATGTCAGTGCCCCCACATGTCCTGTAACTGGCTCCCAAGGGAGCAGAGAAATGGGCTGTTGGAATGTCAGTTCCTGATACCTGCAGTGCCTAATCACAAGGCAGTTTGGCACAGCTGAGCTGTGTCATTGCAAATTCACTCGCTCCATGTGCCTTGTGGTCTCGTGCCACCAACCTCTCAAATTACTGATTTTCAATGTCATTTTAGGTGGCCATCAAGAAAATACAGCTTCAAGGACTGAGGAAGGAGGAACTAAAAGTCAACAAACTCATGGTCATGAAGGTGAATAGAAATCCCAACCTGGTCAACTGTTTAGACAGGTGAGTTGTGCTTTTGTCCCATGATTGTTTGTTTACATATTGCAAACATGCAAGGTAAAATCCCCCTTTGGTGACTGGCAGAAAATAGAGCTGTAATTATTGGCTAATTATTATTGCTCTTTTCATCTCCAGTGGATGGGAAGAGATTGCATTTTGTCTGCATGAGTCTTTGCTGGCATATGGTATCTGAAAATTGTTCAAAAACCTGGATGATTTGTGTCTTACTAAATCAATGACCTCTATATTCACAGCCACCACTTTGTTTTAGAGCTTGATTTTTTTCAAGTGTCTTCTTATGTCCAGGTAAACTAACAAGGATTTCCCTTGGATTGTTGCCACTGGTTTTCATTGCTATGCATGCCAGGAAGATCAGGTGCTTTTTTCCAGAAACCCCATGCATGACAGGTTTTTTACCTGGGCTGTTTCTAAACGGCACATTTTGCTTGCTACCCATCTAAGACATCTCCTTTTTTGCAGCTGTGCCTTTCTCCTTGAGACTGCACAGATGGCAAACAATGCACAGCCAAGAGGGAAAGTCTATTCCTTTTTTTTGTCTTTGTCTCAAAGGGACCTGAAAAGAAGAATCAACCCTTCTTTTCCAAACAGCAACCTAGCCATGTACATTCATCTCCATGCCCTTGTTTCCTTCTTTCAGCTACCTTGTGGGTGAGGAACTGTCCCTGGTTATGGAGTACATGGATGGAGGCACTCTGAGCAATGTCATCAGCCAGACCTACCTGTCAGAAGATGAGATGGCAGCCATCAGTCGGGAGGTCAGCAATCCCATCTGTGTTTCCAGGGGCTTGGGCAGGATTGTCTGGGAAACAGGGACTCAGAGCTGGAGTGATTTCCTGTGCCAAGCTTTGTTTCTGTGTTGCTGCTATTCTATGGGCAAGTAAAAGCATCTCAAGTGAAAGGCCTGCCATTGCCCCTTCACTCCCTGTACTCAGTGACAGTACTCTTATCTCCTGCTGTAGCATTCTTGCTCTGTCTCTTTGTATTTGTATTTGTATTTGTATTTGTATTTGTATTTGTATTTGTATTTGTATTTGTATTTGTATTTGTATTTGTATTTGTATTTGTATTTGTATTTTTATTTGCTGTTCTCCACCTTGCCTCTCTAAACGTTTGCCTGGAGTCTGTCTTCACTGCATTCCTTGCCAGTAAAAGCAAAGGAGCTGGTGGGAGGATATGAAATGACCAGCAAAGAAAAAATACTCATTTCTCACAGTCCTCAGCTGAAAAGGATAGTAGTGCAGCTAAAATGCTCTTTGCTTCCGGGAGGTGACTGGTGTGATACTTACACGCCTGTGCTGAGGGCAGCAAGAAAATCTATTCCATGCAGCCTCCCACCCAAAAGTGATCCACTAAACACCAAAGGGAGGGACTTTTCCTTTCCAAACCCCTCCTTTGTCCTCTGCATGGAAAAAGCACGTCCACTGCAGCAGGAGTCATCCTGGCTGGTTTGCAGGGGACAGCCTACAACAGCAGGTGCTGTTGCTCTTTCAAAAGCTGACATGCCTTTCCTCAGAAAGGTCCTGCTCTGCAAGTGTTGGAGCAGCAAGCTCTTCCTCTCAGTGGCCATTACTGTTCTGCCATTACTCCCCATTCTCCTGGAGAGGGAATCTTTTAGATTCTTTGTTTCCTTTCTTGTGTGATGAAATCACATCACTCATTTTTGCCCTCCTCTTTCTGTTTTCTCTCTCAGTGCCTGCAAGGACTGGATTTTCTTCATTCAAACCACGTCATCCACCAAGATGTGAAGAGCAGCAACATCCTTCTCAGAACTGATGGCTCTGTCAATCTGGGTCAGTATATTCTTGGTCAGGTGCAGCGTTCCAGGGATGTGGGTGTGGGGCTGCTTGGAGTGACTGCCAGCTCCCCAAAAATGGTGCTGGTGGCAGTGCAGGGACCCCTGCTGCGAGCTGAGGGCACAGTTGCAACGTGCACAGAGGTATAAGGAACCACAAGCAGTCAAGAGTGGCCTTGCTCTGTGTGTGTCCCTTCCAGACAGAGGGATCTACAATCTAAAGCTTCAGGGGAATGAAGTCCACTGCTGTGAGCAGCGTTAAGAAACCTGGGATTTTTTGGAAAGCCCCAAGGAAATCGAGCATGGACAGTTCTCTAGGAGATCCAACAGCACATTGTTAGCCTGAGATTGGGGAATTCTTTTGCTTAGTTTCCTAATTGGAGCTGGCTTTCATGGTTTGTTTTTTTCTCCACAGCTGACTTTGGCCTCTTTGCCAATGTTGGAACTCTGTTTCTGAAGGACAAGAATTTTTCAGTGGACAAGGTAGACATGCGATAAATATCCTGAGAAATAGAGGTTAGACCTTTCCAGTTTAAATTTCATAGAAAACATAGGAAAAAAGGAAAAAGAAAACTAAACAAAAATGGAAAAGAGAAAAAAACCTACCACCAAAGCAATGCCCAAGCAGTTCTGCTTGCTTTTTCATTTTTTAAACGCAGCTCTTCTCTTCCATTCTGTAGCATCTTTTCCAAATCCTGTGGTTGTTGAAACTTTCAGGCTTTCAAGTCATCTGTACATTGTTCAGTCATGTGTGTGGGTGGCCTGGATAAGTGTAGGATGTGTTTTTCTCCGACTGCAGTTAGAATTGTTTGCCAAACCCTTGGCTGTTTCTTGGTACTTTAACAAGTTGATGAGCTTGCAGGCAGGTGCCTGGGCTGGGATCCAGTGTGGGCAGTTGACACTGGTGCTGTGTTTCTTTAGCACAGGAGCAGGGCCATCCCTGGCCTGCACAGTTCTAATGACAGGGAGGGCTCCAGCTCCCCACCATGGCCAGTGGCTGAGCTCAGCTGAGAGTCAGGATAAAACCCTCTTTGTCACCTCTGGTGATGTGGGAAAAGGACAGAAAGCCGCATCAATTATTTGTACACAAGGGGAGTGCATTGCCATTTCCGGCTTTGAAACTCTCCTTTGGCTTAAAGGGAATAATAGCAAAGTCTCTTTGGTCACCATCTATTTCAGCGCCATGAGCACAGAGTTATCATGACAGTAGTGGGCATTTCTATGGAGACTCCAAGGCCTCTTGCTATTGTTATTTTTGCCTATTTGAGATGGATTCTGCAAGTTGAGGTTTGAATAGTTCCAAAGGTGTGACTTATGTTTCTAAATACCATCTTGCAAAAGCAGAATGAGCTCTCTCCCCCTAACTTGTCAGCATGTTAGGGCTTGTTTCCACATGAACCACACTAGATAATGATCAGTCGATGTCTTGCCAATCTACACTGTAATTCCTTGGCCTGAGGAGTATCAGAAAGACCTGCTGAGCTCCATGGACACTGTCAGCTGCATGGAAGTGAGCATCCTTGGCCTTGCTAAAGAAACTGGAGCTCAGCTTAGGTTAGATGCTGTTGAGCAGGAGAAAGGCTGGAATCGTCAGGTGTTTCCAGAGGCCTGCGTGCCCAGAGGGACTGAGTTCTGGGGAGCAACTGGATGTTTCTGCACATCATGGAAGGGGATTGCCAGACAGCTCAAGCCTCACCACAGGCAAACACTCCCCAGCTCTTCTCAGGCAACATTTGCTTTGGGTTTCAAGTTGTTCCCACTTGTCTGTCTGTGAAGATGCCCCTAAAACCACAAGGCAAGCCTATCAGAACTGGTATTATATTTCCAGAAATGAAGAAAAGAAGCCCAAACACAAGAAAGTTGCTAAGGCACTGGTTTTAGGGAGGAACTTAACCCCCTGTGCAGTTTCTTCTCACTGGGAAACGTGCCTGAAAGCTGGGCATGAGGGTGTAAAGGCCACAGAGTCTCTTCTACTTCTTGTGCAGTGCTGCTGAAACACTCAGTGACCGTGTTTCTCTCCTAGCCCAAGCCACATTCTCCATGTCACCAAGCCAGAGCCTGGTGATGTGGAGAGCCTGCCAGAACCTCCCATTTGTTTCCTGGCACTTTCTGGGATAGGCCTACCATTCATGCATTGACTTGAGTAGCCAAAGGAGTAGAGGGTGATCATAGGGATGGAACCTCTCCTTCTGATTTGACCATGAAAAGTTTTTCTTTTCCATGTAAGGAAGGCAGAAATTTTCAGGCTGCTGAGAGACAGAGCTGCAGGTGGCTCCTGTGTGTCCAAGCAGGCATTTTCATCGCAGTACATTCGTGCAGGCATCTTAATGTGTCTGTGTTGAAGAGGAGATTCCAAAGATTTGTTTCCTTACCTGAGGAATACCTGGTGGATTGTAGTAGATAGGGTTAGGCGCTCGGAAAATCTCGTGATGTCACGGAAAGCAGTAGAATTCCTCTCCTCCTAACGCCTAGTGATAAAGGATCACCCAAGAATGTAGTCCCCCCTAACATTAGTAACTTTCGACTCCTTACTAACCAATTACAGTAAGGTAAGACCCCCTGACGTAGGGAAAAAACTTTCCCAGTATAAAACCCGACGAGACGGGACAATAAAGTTCTTGAACCGTCCACCATACTGGTGTCTATGTGTGTTCTTGGCCCGAGTGACCCTGGAGAGTTTGGGTCGCCATGTCATTTCCTCAGAACCAGGTCGCCTTGCCTTGCATCAGAAGGCAACAAGTGGTGCCGGAAACCCGGGATCGAACCAGTGCCCGGGGAACGGGGATCGCCTGGACAGAGGACGGCGGCTGTAGTGGCGGGTCCGACTACAGAGGAGGGGACGCCCTCGAATCATGGAAACTATAGCAAAGGTCGTAAGTGAAGTGTGCACACGATGGGGAATTGATTGTAAGCTTAAAGATACGACTCTCGCATTGTCGAGATTGATTAAGCTGGGGGCTATAGAAAGCCCTGTGGATATTTTACACCCGGAGGTGTGGGATAATTGTACGAAAACTCTGGCCGAGGATACCATGTGTTCAGGCTCGGGGAAAGCCCTAAAATCGTGGGGCAGAGTCATCCGGGCTCTGCAAAAACCTCGACAAGAGCAAGAAACCTGGAAAGCTGCGAGAAGCTGTTTAATAGCCATTCCGCAGCTAGGGGTGGGGGCAGCGACACAGACCACCCCGGAAAGTGATCAGATTGAAGACGGGGATGCGCGGGGGCCAGGCGCATCCCACCTCCCCCCGAGCCCCAGCCCAGAACCCCCGGGAGACCCCCCAACCCCCCCCTGGAGCCCACCAGATCCCAGCCCCTCCTCGGAGCCCCTCAAGAAAACCGCGGCCCCTCTACCCGTCCCCCCCCACCGATCGCCGACCCAGCGCAGGAGGCAGAGCAACGGGCACAGTGTCTTTGGGGGGGGCTGGCGGAGGAGGCGTGGGAGGCAGCGGGACGGTCAGAAACCGCCCGGATCGATAAAATCTCTCCGCCGCCGTATGGGCTTGAAAATGGCGACCAACCGCATGGTCACGGTGGAAGAGAAGAGGGGGAAAAGGGCAGAAATGGAGTCAGCGCGCCTAACATCGCATGCGCGGGAGAGCGGGGAGGGGGGGCGGCCCCTGCGGTGCAGGGTGAGACCAATCAGAGCGCTCTATTCAAATTAAGCCCGTATAAGGCAAGGACCTCCCCCAGCAGGAGGCGGGGAGACCCCAGCGGGAGGGAACGGTCTGCCCCCCGCAGGAGGGGTCAGGGTTGGAGCCCGAGAAAAAGGCAGAGCAGCCCGGAAGTGCTCGGCCATTCCACATCCGACTCCGACTCAGACTCGAGCCGGGACAAGTCTGAGAGGGAGTTGGGGAGCTCCGGTTCGGATACTAGCCTTAACAGAGTGAGAGCAACAGCATATAACATCTCTAGCCGCAGCGTTCCCGCATGGGTGAAGGGGTCATCAGAGAAAGACCAGACCTCACTTACAGACTGGTGAAAAATAAAGATAGCCTGCGCTGAGTACACCCCCTCAGCCAAGCTAGTTTTCCCAGTCTGTGTGGGGGGGCAGGCGAAAACCAAAGAAGGACCTATTCTATAGTGAATCCAAAAGAGGTACAGGCAATTATTAAAGCGATTGCAGACAAGGGAATTAATTCTGCCATGGTTATTACCACACTTATTGACGGCGTTTTTGGGGGGGATAACATGCTTCCCTTTGATATCAAACAGACGTGCAGAATGATTTTTGATGGGGCAGGAATGATTGTTTTTAAACAAGAGTGGGAGGATCAATGCACAAAGGAGCTAGCCCAGATAACGGGACCTGACCATCCACTACACGGCTCCAGTATACAGAGATTGATGGGTAGAGACCCTACTATGATCACCCCCCAGGCCCAGGCTGAGGGATTAAGGGCCCATGAAGTTATGACAACCACCCGGGCTGCCCAAGAGGCCATTCGTTCTGCTTCCAAAGTAGTGGCTAACCCTGCCCCGTGGTCCACCATAAGACAGAGCAAAAGCGAGAGCTTCACTCAGTTTGTGGACAGGCTTCAGGCAGCATTAGATTCCTCCTCATTACCCTCATAGGCGAAGGGTCCCATGCTGGCAGACTGCCTACGCCAGCAATGCAACTCAGCCACCAAGGACATCTTAAGATCACTGCCACCTGGGGCTAACATAGCCGACATGACCAGACACGTGGCAAAGGAGGAACACCTAGCTCCCATCCAAGCAGCAGTCCACACTGCAATAACCAGTGTGATGGCGTGCCTTAAGTGTGGTCAGGCAGGCCACTGTGCAGCAAACAGCCCCCAGCCAAGGCGCCGATCAGCAGCTGCTCTGCCACGCCAAGAGGGATTTAGGGGACCACACTGGGCATGTGGGAAGTAGGGCGGGACCCAAGCGTCAACAGTGTTTCTGTGTGATTTTGCTGTTGGGGCTTGTTGCCAGAGGGCAAGCCAGCCCAGATCACTACCCCCATCGGCCATTCAGGTGGGTCATGCGACACCTTAGTAGTGACAAGGTGCTCAAAGAAATCACCACACCGAGCACCCCATCCTTCGTGCTCCGCATCACCGACCTGTTTCCAGGACAACCAAAGGTAGACCTCTATTCCCCACACGCCACACACATGTACCTATCCTACTGGTGCCCAGCTTCAAACCCTGGGAAAAGCTACTGCAATCACCCAGGGTGGGGATATTGTGGGCACTGGGGCTGCGAAACCATAGTTACAGATGCCAGACCGTCGGGGCCTGGGTGGGATCCACAAGAGCCTGACAAATTCTTACAGTTCACCTGGGCACCCACCGGTTGCAAAACACCCCTCTTTCTCTACGGAAACTTTTATCGAAACCACCATAAAATCCCCAAATTTCGGAAATGCGCAGACTACAACATGACAGTTTTGCAGCCAGATCACCCTAGCTGGGCCATAGGCAAAACGTGGACAGTAGTCCTTCAAGGGTCGAAAGAGAGGGTGAATGTACGAATTATTAGGCTCCAACCATCGGCACCCCAAGCGGTCGGACCCAACAAAGTGATTAAAAGCGTGCCGAAAGAGAGAAACGCGACCCATCCCAAAGCCTTGACCACAAGGGTCGCTGATATCCCGAACGGCAATGCGGGAGCCTTTCAGATAGGCCGTTCAGCCGAGTCAGACTCAGACCCAATCCTTCATATGTTAGAAGGTACCTTCCTATCCCTGAACGAATCCAACTCTAACCTAACCGAATCCTGCTGGCTTTGTTACGATGTCGAACCTCCCTTTTACGAAGGAGTCACTTTAAACACTCCCTTCAGTTACTCCACAGCAGATGCACCCAGCCAATGTAGATGGGACACCCCCCGCAAAGGAATCACCCTGAGTCAAGTCACAGGCCAGGGCAGATGCTTTGGCAATGCAACCCTAGCTAGGCGGAAAGGCAACGTCTGCACCGAAGTTGTCAAACCTGACGGGAAAAACAATAAGTGGGTAGTCCCATCCGCACCTGGGATGTGGGTTTGCCAGCGATCTGGAGTGAGCCCCTGTGTGTTCCTTGCCAAATTCGATGACTCTAACGACTTCTGTGTCCAAGTTCTGATTGTTCCTAGGGTCTTGTACCATGCAGATGAAGAAGTGTACCACCTTTTTGAGGAACCCAGTCAGCTCCACAAAAGAGAAATAGTAACAGGTATAACTATCGCAATGCTACTGGGCCTAGGAGCAGCCGGAACGGCCACAGGAGTCTCAGCCTTAGCGACCCAGCACCAAGGACTGTCCCAGCTGCAGGCAACAATTGACGAGGACCTGCAGAGGATCGAGAAATCCATCACCTTTCTAGAGAAGTCAGTCTCCTCACTCTCAGAAGAAGTCTTGCAGAACAGGCGAGGACTAGACCTCCTGTTCATGCAGCAAGGGGGCCTGTGTGCCGCCTTGAAGGAGGAGTGCTGCTTCTATGCAGACCACATGGGGGTCGTGAGAGACTCCATGGCAGAACTCCGAAACAGACTGGCTCAGAGACAGAAAGACAGGGAAGCCCAACAGGGTTGGTTCGAGTCCTGGTTCAATCGATCACCATGGCTAACCACCCTAATTTCTACCGTAATAGGTCCATTGGCAATGCTACTTTTAGCTGTCACCTTTGGACCATGCCTGCTGAACAAGCTGGTCTCATTCATTCAGACCCGCCTAGAACGGGCCAACATCCTGTTCATAGGCTGGCAATTCACTGCTGTGAATTCAACAAGGGAACACTGCCAGTCACAAGATTTTCTACCCGGGTTTACCAAACCCCTTTCTTTGTGAACAACCCCATGCCTCATCTCAGTACCTATGTATATGACTACTGCGTTCATTTGTGAAAAATGGGGGGGAGATGTAGTAAATAGGGGCAGGAGCTCGGAAAATCTCGCGATGTCACAGAAAGCAGCAGGATTCCTCTCCCCCTAATGCCTAGTGATAAGAGATCACCCAAGAATGTTATCCCCCCTAACACTAGTAACTTTCGACTCCTTACTAACTAATTACAGTAAGGTAAGACCCCCTGAAGTAGAGAAAAACCTTCCCGAGTATAAAACTCGATGAGGCGGGACAATAAAGGCCTTTGAACCGTCCACCATACTGGTGTCTGCGTGTGTTCTTGGCCCGAGTGACCCTGGAGAGTTTGGGTCGCCGTGCCGTTTCCTCAGAACCAGGTCGCCTTGCCTTGCATCTGAAGGCAACACTCCCAGTCCCTCCCAGTCCCTCCCAGTCCCTCCCAGTCCATCCCAGTCCCTCCCAGTCCATCCCAGTTTATCCCAGTCTGTCCCAGTCTCTCCCAGTTCCTCCCAGTCCATCCCAGTCCCTCCCAGTCCATCCCAGTTTATCCCAGTCTGTCCCAGTCCCTCCCAGTCCCTCCCAGTATCTCCCAGTTCCCTCCCAGTCCATCCCAGTCTGTCCCAGTTCCCTCAAAGGTCACAGAATGGAGCGAGAGCGGCTGCGGGCACTGGTGATACTGGGACAAACTGGGACAAACTGGGAGGGATTGGGACAAGCTGGGACAAACTGGGAGGGAACTGGGATGAACTGGGAGGGAACTCGGATGGAACTGGGGTGAACTGGGATGAACTGGGAGGGAACTGAGGGAGGATTGGGAGGGACTGGGAGATACTGGTTTATACTGGGAGGGAACTGGGAGGGACTGGAAGGGACTGGGATTGAACTGGGATTGAACTGGGATGGAGTGGGATGGAACTGGTTTTTACTGGGAGGGAACTGGGACAAACTGGGAGGAACTGGGATGGACTGGGAGGGACTGGGGGGTACTGGTTTATACTGGGAGGACACTGGGAGGGAATTGAGGGGTTACTGGGAGGAACTGGGACAATCTTGTCTGAACTGGGATGGTTTTGGGGTTACTGGGATAAACTGGGATGGACTGGGAGGAACTGGGTTATACTGGGATAAACTGGGACAAACTGGGAGGGAATTGGGATGGACTGGTTTATCCTGGGAGGGGACTGGGATGGATTGGGATGAACTGGGACAAACTGGGAGGGACTGGTTTATACTGGGAGGGAACTGGGGGGAACTGGGTCATACTGGGAGGGACTGGGACAAACTGGAGATAGTGGTTTATACTCGGAGGGAGGGTCCGTACTGGTCCATACTGGTCTGTACTGGTCCATACTTGTCCATACCGGTCTGTACTGGTCCATACTGGTCCGTACTGGTCCGTACTGGTCTCTGACCCCTCCCCTCCTCCCCAGGTGCCTCCAGTCCGTTCCAGTACGGTGAGTGACAAACTAGGACAAACTGGGAGGGCCCAAAATGGCCCCAAAATATCCCCAAATGGCCCCAAATGGCCCAAAATGGCCCCAAAATGGCCCCAGATGGCCCCAGGATGTCCCTAAGTTGTCCCTAAGTTGTCCCCAAGCTGTCCCCAAGCTGTCCCCGAAGTGTCTCCAAGGTGTCCCCAGGTGACCCCAAGTTGTCTCCAGGTGTGTCACAGGTGTCCCCAGCTGTCCCCAAATGTCCCCAAATGTCCCCAAAATGTCTAAAGTGTCTCCAAATACTGCCCTAAATGTCCCCCAAAGCGTCCCCAGGTGTCCCAAAGTGCCCCAAGGTGTCCCCAGGTGTCCCCAAGGTGTCCCTGTGTGTCCCCAGACTGGTGTCACCTGCGTGTCAGTGGCCTCGTGGTGGCCGCAGTGCTTAGCGTGCTGGGGATCGCTGTCCTGTTCAGTGAGTGATACCTGAGAGTCACTGTCATTGTCACCTGTGTCACTGTCACCTGTGTGTCACTGTCATTGTCACCTGTGTCACCTGTGTGTGCTGAGCCTGCTGGGGATCGCTGTGCTGTTCAGTGAGTGACATTGTCATTGTCACCTGTGTGTCACCTGTGTGTCATTGTCACCTGTGTCACCTGTGTGTCACTGTCACCTGTGTGTCACTCTCACCTGTGTCACCTGTGTGTCATTGTCATTGTCACCTGTGTCATTGTCACCTGTGTCGCCTGTGTGTCACTGTCATTGTCACCTGTGTGTGCTGAGCGTGCTGGGGATCGCTGTCCTGTTAAGTGAGTGGCATTGTCATTGTCATTGTCACCTGTGTCACCTCCCTGTGCCACCTGTGTGTCACCTGTGTCACCTGTGTGTCACTGTCACCTGTGTGTGCTGGGGATCGCTGTCCTGTTCAGTGAGTGACACCTGTGTGTCATTGTCATTGACACCTGTGTGTCACTGTCACCTGTGTCACTGTCACCTGTGTGTCATTGTCACCTGTGTGTCACTGTCACCTGTGTGTCACCTGTGTGTGCTGAGCGTGCTGGGGATCGCTGTCCTGTTCAGTGAGTGACATTGTCATTGTCATCTGTGTCACCTGTGTCACTGTCACCTGTGTCACCTGTGCCACTGTCATTATCACCTGTGTCACCTGTGTGTGCTGAGCATGCTGGGGATCACTGTGCTCTTCAGTGAGTGACATTGTCATTGTCACCTGAGTGTCACTGTCACTGTCACTGTCACCTCTGTCATTGTCACTGTCACCTGTGTCACCTGTGTCATTGTCACCTGTGTGACATTGTCATTGTCACCTGTGTGTCACTGTCATTGTCACCTGTGTCACCTCTGTCAGTGTCACCTGTGTCACCTGTGTGTCACTGTCACCTGTGTGTCACCTGTGTGTCACTGTCATTGTCACCTGTGTGTCATTGTCATTGTCACCTGTGTGTCATTGTTATTGTCACCTGTGTCACCTGAGTCACCTTTGTCACCTGTGTCACCTGTGTCACCTGTGTGTGCTGGAGATCACCGTGCTCTGCAGTGAGTGACACCTGTGTCACCTGTGTGTCATTGTCATTGTCACCTGTGTGTCATTGTCACCTGTGTGTGCTGAGGATCACTGTGCTGCTCAGTGAGTGACATTGTCACCTGTGTCACCTGTGTCACCTGTGTCACCTAAGTGTCACCTGTGTCACTGTCACTGTCATTGTCACCTGTGTCACTGTCACCTGTGTGTGCTGAGCATGCTGGGGATCGCTGTGCTCTTCAGTGACACCTGTGTGTCACCTGTGTCACCTCCCTGTATCATTTTCACCTGTGTCCCGTCTGTGCCACCTCCCTGTGTCACCTGTGTGTCCCCAGTGTCCCCTGTGTCACCTGTCTCTGTCACCTCCCTGTGTCCCCTGCGTCACTGTCCCCTGTGTCACCTGTGTCACCTGTGTCACCCGTGTGTCCCCTGTGTCACCTGTCTGTGTCGCCTCCCTGTGTCCCCTGTGTCACTGTCCCCTGTGTCCCTGTCCCCTGTGTCATTGTCTCCTGTGTCCCCTCTGTGTCCCCTCAGGTGGGCACTGCAAGTGCCGCAACAAGGCCAGGTGGGACCTGGGGACACTGGGGACATTGGGGACATTTGGGGACATCTGGGGACATTTGGGGACATTTGGGGACACTGGGGACATTTGGGGACATCTGGGGATGTCTGGGGACATTTGGGGGAATTTGAGGGATTTGGTGACATTGGGGACCTTTGGGGACCCTCTGGGGACATTTGGGGACATCAGGGACCTTGGGGGCTTGGGGACATTGAAGGAGTTGGGGACGTTTGGGGACATTTGGGGTTGGGGACACTGGAGGGGATTTGGGGACATTGGGGTTGCTGGAAACTTTGGGGACACTTTGGGACATTTTGGGGACATTTGGGGACATTTGGAGGGCATTGGGGATTGGGGACATTTGGGGACATCGGGGGGATTTGGGGACACTTTGGGGACATTGGGAGGATTTGGGGTTGAGGACACTTGGGGACATTGGGGACACGTATGGGGCACTTTGGGGACAATTGAGGTAATTTGGGGGTTGGGGACATTGGGGACATTTGGGGACATTGAGGGGCTTGGGGACATAAAAGGGGTTTGGGGACATTTGGGGACATTTGAGGACATTGAGGGGGTTGGGGACATTTGGGGGATTGGGGACACTTTGGGACATTTTGGGGACATTTGGGGATACTGGGGAGGATTTGGGGACATTTGGGATCATTGGAAACATTGGGAACACTTTGGGGACACCGAGGGGACACTGAGGGGAAAGTGCCACCCCTGACCCGCTCCCCTCTCCACAGGAGCCTGAGATATTCCCAAATGGCCCCAAAATGTCCCCAAATGGCCCCAAATGGCCCAAAATGGCCCCAAAATGGCCCCAAATGACCCCAAATGGCCCCAAATGTCCCCAAAACATCCCCAAATGTCCCCAGAATGGCCCCAAATGTCCCCAGCAAAGGCAATGAATAAAAATGGATGAAAAAATAGGATTTTGGTCACTGGGGGAGGGGACACGGGGACAGCGGTGGCACCGGGAGGGGACATCGGGGCCATCATGGCCTTGGGGACATCGGGGTGATGGTGGCCTTGGGGACACTGAGGCGATGGTGGCACCAGAAGAGGACACGAGAGTAGTGGTGACACTGAAGTGACAATGGTGGCCTTGGGGACATCAGGACATTGGTGGCACCAAAAGGTGGCACAAGGCCTTGGGGACATTGAGGCCATGGTGGCACCAGGAGGGGACACAAAGCCAAGGGTGACATCGGGGTGACAGCGACTGTGGGGACATTGAGATGATGGTGGCCTTGGGGACACTGAGGCCATGGTGGCACCTGAAGAGGACACGAGACCAGCGATGACACTGAGGTGACAATGGTGGCCTTGGGGACATCAGGACATTGGTGGCACCAGAGAGTGACACAAAGCCAAGGGTGACATCGGGGTGACAGCGAGTGTGGGGACATCGGGGCAGGGGTGGTGGCCTTGGGGACATCAGGTCAATGATGGTGGCCTGGGGGACATCAAGGTGATTGTGGCCTTAGGGACACTGAGGCGATGGTGGCGCCAGAAGAGGACACGAGAGCAGCGGTGACACGGAAGTGACAATGGTGGCCTTAGGGACATCGGGTCATTGGTGGCACCAGGAGGGGACACAAAGCCAAGGGTGACATCAGGGTGACAGCAACTGTGGGGACATCGGGTCAGTGGTGGTGGCCTTGGGGACATCAGGACGATGGTGGCACCAGGAGGGGACATTGAGTGATGGTGGCCTTGGGGACATTGTGGCCATGGTGGCACCAGGAGGGGACATCAAGGTGAGTCACTGGTGGCCTTGGGGACACTGGGTGAGGCTGGCTCTGGGGACATCGGGTCATTGGTGGCCTTGGGGACACCGGGTGAGGGTGGCCTTGGTGACATCGGGTCATTGGTGGCCTTGGGGACATCGGGTCACCAGTGGCCGTGGGGACAGGGGGTGAGGGTGGCCCCAGGTCCGGCTGTGTCCGGTCCCCGATGTCCTCGCGTCCCTCAGGTGACCGAGCCATGGGGACGTCCCCTGGTCCCTGCAGCTGCACGAGGCCGCAGTGGCTGCAGCAACATCCCCACGGTGTCCCCATGGTGTCCCCATGGTGTTCCCAGAATGTCCCCATCTCCATGGTGACGTGGTGGCCACCATCCCCACGTCCCTCCAAATGCCACCACCACATGTTCCCTGATGTCTCCTGATGTCCCCATCTCCACCAGATCATGGTGGCCACCATCCCCACATCCCACCAGCCACCACCACGTGTCCCTGGTGTCCCAATCTCCATGATGTTGTGGTGGCCACCACCCCCACGTTCCTCCAGATGCCACCACCACAGGTCCCCTAGGTTCCGATGTCCTCGGTGACGTGGGCGTAGATCTGCGTGGCGCCCCTGAAGCTGGTGGCCATGGAGCCCTCCTAGCACATCACCTGGGCGTGGTGGGGGGGCCATGAGATGGTGGTGGGACCATGGGGTGGTTGATGGGACCATGAGGTGGTTGATGGGACCATGGGGTGGATGGTGGGACCATGGGTTGGGTTCATCGGGTTGGGTTGGGTTGGGTTGGGTTGGGTTGGGTTGGGTTGGGTTGGAGACCTCCCAGTGCATCACCTGCACACCAGGGGGGTCATGAGATCAGTGGTGGGGTCATGGGATGGGTGGTGGGACCATGGGGTGCTGGTGGGTCATGGGGTGGTGATGGGACCATAACATGGGTGATGGGTCATGGGATGGGTGGTGGGACCATGGGTTGGTTGAGTTGGGTTGGGTTGGGTTGGAGCCCTCCCAGTGCATCACCTGGACATGGGTCAGGGCATCAGTGGTGGGACCATCGGATGGGTGGTGGGACCAGGGAATGGGTGGTGGGACCATGGGTCTAGTTGGGTTGGTTGGGTTGGGTTGGGTTTGTTGGGTTGGGTTTGGTTGGGTCAGGTTGGGTTGGAATGCCCCCAGTGCATCACCAGGACATGGTAGGGTCAGTGGTGGGACCATGGCATGGGTTGGGTTGGGTTGAGTTGAGTTGGGTTGGGTTGATTTGGGTTGGGTTGGGAAGGGTTGATTTGGGTTGGGTTGGGTTGGTTGGGTTTGGGTTGAGTTGGGTTTGGGTTGAGTTGGGTTGGTTGGGTTATGTCGGTTGGGTTGGGTTGGGTTGAGTTGCGTTGGGTTGCGTTGGTTGGGTTGGTTTGGGTGGGTTGGGTTGGTTGAGTTGAGTTGGTTTGGGTTGGGTTTGGTTGGGTTTGGTTGAGTTAGGTTTGGGTGGGTTGGTTTAGTTGAGTTGGGTTGGGTTGGGTTGTTTGGGTTGAGTTGGGTTGGGTGGGTTTGGTTTGGTTGGGTTGGTTGGGTTTGGTTTGGTTGGGTAGGTTGTGTTGTGTTGGTTGGGTCACGTTGGGCTGGGTTGGGTTGGGTTGATTTGGGTTGGTTGGGTTGGGTTGGGTTGGTTGAGTTGGGTTGAGTTGGATTGGGATGGGTTGGGTTGGGTTGAGTTGGGTTGGGTGGTTTGAGTTGGGTTGGGTTGGGTTGGGTTTGGTTGGGTTGGTTGGGTTGAGTTGGGTTGGTTGGGTTGAGTTGGGTTGGTTGGGTTGAGTTGGGTTGGGTTGGGTTCAGTTGCGTTGACCTTGCTGACTCCCCCATGACCTTGTGGAACCCCATGACCCCATAACCATGATGGACTCACATGACCACATGACCCTGATGGAGCTCCATAACCACATGACCCCATGACCTTGATGGAACTCCATGACCCCATATCTCCATGACCCTGATAGAATACCATAACCCCATAACCATGATGAACCTCCATAACCCCATGACTGTGATGGACCCCCATAGCCACATGACCCTGATGGAACCCCATAACCACATGACTCCATTTCCTTGATTGACCCCCATAAGCACATGACCCCATAATCCTGATGGAACCCCATGGACCCATGACCCTGATAGAGCCCCATAACCCCATGATCCCATAACCATGATGGAACCCCATAGCCCTATAACCCAATAACCATGATGTACCCCCATAACCCAAATAAATCCCCATGACCTTGATGGACCTCCATAACCCCATGGCCTTGATGGAACCCCATAACCACATGACTCCATGACCCTGATGGACCCCCATAGCCACATAGCCATGATGGAACCCCATGGACCCATGACCCTGATAGACCTTCATAACCACATGACCTTGATGGAACTCCATGACCCCATGGCCCTGATGGAACCCCATAACCCCATGACCCTGCTTACTCCCATGATCTTGATGGAACTCCATAACCCCATGGCCTTGATGGAACCCCATAACCACATGACCTTGATGGACCCCATAACCCCATGACCCTGAAGGAACCCTATAACCCCATAACCTTGATGGAACCCCATAACCACATGACCTTGATGGAACCCCATAACCCCATAACCCCATGATCCTGATGGAACCTGCGGTGGTTTGACCAGGAAGAAGTGGGAATTCTGGGATGCTGTGGTCAAACCAATGGGTGCTCGGATTTTGATATTGGCACCTGATGTGGCCAGTGGGGTTTGGACACACCTCCGAGAACACACAGGGGTTAAAAACCAGAGCTTCGGCCCTGGGAGGCTCTCTTGGGATTTCGAGGCAAAGAGGTCGGATCTCCCTTCCCCATCCAGCTGCTGCTGCTGGGCAGGGAAGGGGCAGCCATGTGGTAGGCCTGGGCCTGGACAGAGATGGGGGGTGAGGAGGCCCTTGAGGATGGAAGGGTGGAGGAGCCCAAAGAGACATCGGGCAGCCATCCCCCCCCCCAGGAGAGAGAGAGAGGTGAGCCGGCGTCTGAATTTGATAGCAGCTGGCCTAGGAGGAAAAGGGGGGGGAATGCAGCGAGGAGGTGCCGGTCGGAGCAGCAGCGAGTGTGGGAGTGCCGGAGATCTGGGACAGACAGAGACTGAAATTTTTAACCCTTTCTTTCATGATTGGGACCTCAAAAATGCCGATCCTCCTCGGAGCTGAATAAGAAGAAAGATAGGAAATGAGATAACCAAGAACTAGGCCCAAGGGACGTGGAGACGACTGGCTGAGTGGGGAGAGATGATTGTAGTGGCCTTTTGGCTGGACTTTTCTTGTGTAGCTATAGATAGACTCAGTTTTATTCCTGTGACACAGAGACTGCATTTAGGGGGAGGCAGTGCCTCAGAACCAGGAGGGTTCATTGTGGGTACCCCTCGGCCCCAGGGGCTTGGAAAAAAATGGGAGGGACAGATGTCCCAAAGCAGAGACTGTGCCTTTTTGGAGTGAGACAAGGCATCCTTAAAAGACAACCCTAAAAGCAGCTCTGGTCCATGCACAGTGGTGAGAGCACTGGGCATGGAAGGAAAGGTTTCATGATGGCAAAGGACTTTCCGGGCAGTGCTGAGTGACATGGAAGCACACGAGGTTTCAGCGTGTTTCCAGGGGTAGCCTATGGTGCAAGAAGGACTCCTCTCCTCTTCATGAACTGAAGCTTGAGTATTCTAAAGGATGGTGCCAGATTGGGCAGTTGGTGATGTGGGGGAATGTATCGGATTGGGAAATTTTGGTGGTGGAGAGGAGGAAAGTGCTTTTTTGTAAGGTTTTCAGTTTTTCCCTTTTAGTTTTTTTTTCCTTCTTTTCTTGTAGTTTAGGTAATAAAGTTTTCTTTATGTTTAAGCTGGAGCCTGCTTTGCTTATTCCTGGTCACATGTCACAGCAGACACCAGGGAGAGGGTATTCTCATGGGGTCACTGGCTCTGTGCCAGCCCCAAACCATGACACCTCACAACATTTCTGGCCAGAATGTCTGCTGAGGGCAGACAGGCTGCTGCAGGGGCAGTGGCCTCACAGCCATCACCATGGCAGCCCTGTCCCCTGGCCCTGGCTCTGCCCTTTCCTCTGCCCCTGCCTTGGCTCTGCTGCCATGAAGAGTTTTGTCATTAATATCTTCTCCCCAAGGTGCTGGGGCCAATGGCTTCCCAGTCAGGCTCCTGGGGCAGAAGTGGCTTCTCAGAGCCCAGCCAGGAATGAGCCCTGAGGCAGCAGCTCTGCAGTGGTGGCCATCAGGCTGGGCTGCCAAGGGAGGCTCTGGCCATGGCCTGCAAGCAGCTGCTGCTGCCAAGGTGCCTTTGGTGCCTCAGGCTCTCCCTGGCAAAGCTCCCAGCATGGCACTCTGCCCTTGTGCCGAGCCCTTCCCTGTGCTGGGGCTGGCCTGGGGCTTTTCCTGCAGCAGGACCTGCCCTGCTCATGGCACAGGAAAGGCAGTTCCTGCTGGAACAGGAGGCTCTGCCTGCAATGGGCTCCAGCAACTCCACAAGGCCCTGTTGACTTCAAAATTGCTGCCTAGAGCACGATATTCTAATAATTGTTATAGCTCCTGAACTGTGGAGTAAATGACTGTGGTTAAGATCTTTCTGTCTGATCAAGATCAGAATCAATCAGAGGTGTGTTTATATAAATTTAACTGGTATTCCATCATTAATCCTGCAGGACAAATTGGCATGAAGTTCAATTCCACCTGTCCAATCTTTACACCTTTGACAAATTCTGGGGCTGGGATTGGATCCAGATGCTCCCAGTCTCCTCTCTTAGAAGGAATTTTAGAAGTTGAGGGGCCCTGCAGGGGTCTGAGGATCCAAGGTGGCTGTTGAGTTTCATTTCTCCGCCACATGTTTCAGCAGGAGTTTCTCCAATAAAGAAAAAAAACTTTTGCCTGAAGCTCCCACTGTGCCCATGACAGGAACCCCTGTGAGTGTCTGGGACATCCCAGCTCTTTGGCAGCCTGGGGACTCCTGGGATGTCACCGTGGAGCCCCCGTGAGTGCGTGTGACAGATCGGTGCCTTTGCAGCCCAAGGTCCCCTGGGATGTCACCATGGAATGGCTGTGACTGCCTCGGACCACAGGGCTCTTTACCATCCCCAGAAAGCCCTGGGAGGTGTCCATGGAGCCCCTGTCTGTGCCTGTGGCATTCCAGCTCTGGAACAGCCTGGAAACTCTTGGAAAGTTCCCATGGAACCGCTCTGAGGGCCTGTGACAAATCTGACCCTTAGTGGGCAACCATCAGGGGCCCCTGTTTCTATGGTCACTTTCCATGGCAACCATCACCAGCCCCCTGTTGCTATGGTCAGTTTCCATGGTAATGTTTTGTGGAGAAAAGAAGAAACCTCACAACTTTATAAAAGTTGTAAAGCCCGGTATGCCTTTATTATGACGCGTGCCGGACACAGGCCTCCCCAAAAGGCATGCGTACCCCTGAAGACATCAGGTCTCCTTTTATCCCCCTTCCAAATGCATATGCATACAGTTTCACAATAGGTTCATACATATTCATTCCGTGTGACATTTATCAAAGGAATTCCTAGGTTGGGGGCAAATGGACCTTGTGGTCATTTCTGTTTTTCTTTCTCTGTCGTCTTGCTGTCTCCGGCATCCGACTTTTCCTTCAGGTTTGGCCTCACAGACTTTTCACCTCTCCTAGACACTTCACCTAATTCAGAATGGATCTCTACTCTGTCTCATTCCCCCCTTTCCTAGGAAATTAGTAAATTCTTTTACTTAATGAAAACCCTTACGACCATAAGTGTCTTTTAATGCTTCACCATGTACGTTTGACAAAGAGGTTTGTACAGCTATTTGTTGTAGCATTCTCCTGTCCCAAATTAACAATATAATAGATAATCCTAAGCTTATCCCAACTAATATTAGTGAAACTACAATGGGGTGGCACAACTTATTAAAGATTCCATTTGCAGTTTGTGACCACCTAAAGATCACATCCCAACAGTGATAATCCATATTTTGTTTTATTCTTTGTAGAACTCTGGTTATCTCCTTTGTATCATGTTGGACAGTAATTAAGGTTTTTTTTCTTTCCACTTTCTTGGATTTCCTTCAAGACCTCCAATAGGTCTTGGTGCTTAATTAATTGTTCCACTAATGTAAGGTTCATCCCAATAGGAGTAGGTGGTAGTCTGTGATACATCGTGTAGTTAGCTTTAATCAGCTGGTGGGATGTCACTGGGGCCAAGTACGAAAAATCACACCCAATAATCTTAACAAAATTACAAATACAGAAGTTAGAATGATTTCTACTAGACAGAATAACACCATTGCTATTTTTTTACAGCAGCACAGGCAGTTCTCAGACATATACACACTTTTCCAGTATATACGAGCACAGTTTTCTGGTCAGTGACTGGATGAATTTCAAAGTGACAAATACTCTGTTCAGTGTCCAAACACACATCCTGAGCATTAATAGTATTGCTTTCACAAATGAATCCCATCTCTTCTCTAGTAATGCAGGATTCTAGGTTTACTGTCTGCCACTTTTCATTCATCTTTCGTGCCCACACTCTATGTTCTGAAGGGTAGAGTATTGTTTTTTCATGGTTTAATCCTAGAACAATGATGGGATGGATAACATGAACAGTGGCATTACGTATGGTAAGCACAAAGGCAGTTGCTACATTAGAAACAGGATCATAGGTGAAATTCAACATAGTCCACCAGGATTGAAACTTTCTTTCAAAATCAATTGCATTGTCCCACACAATCTTCCGAATTTCAGCTGGAAAATTACCTTCACCTCCTTCCCGTATGATCAGAGCTGCTGTTGCCTGCACCCATAACTGTGCTTGTATACAACTGAAAGCTAAAGACACATTATCTTGAACTATACTAAGTGCTTCTACTATCAACTTGTGGTCTTAGTCCCCGGCCTTTTCATACTTCCTTACTTTGGCAGTACTTTGAAATCTGTCACTGGCTAGTTCCTAATGCCAATAGAGATTACTATAAAGGCTGCTTCAATTTTGTTAGGCTACCTGTTGCATGGCCAGTCTATTCATCAGTATTTCTGAATCAATTCCATTTAAAACTCCTAATCTTGTCCCTAAAATGCCAGTTAGATGTTTATTATGGGGAACAGGAACTGCTTTCAGTCCATGACCATCCCTCCCTGCCAGAGGGATGTGCTGGGCTCACACTGCAAATTCAGACACACTTCACAAGTGTATCTGACAGAGGTTTAGGTCATACTTGAAGCAGATGTTTGTTCTGAAATGTAGAGACCTCAGGAAATCTAACCTCTCCTTCCCTCTCCAAAGCACCTGATTTCCCAGATGTGTGGCAAGCAGGAATGTCTCTCCTGGTCTACAAAACCTCACCCACCTTGCCCCTAGCTTCAGGTCCAAGCCTCAAGTAAATAATGAAGGGGAAGTCTGAGAGAAGAGCCTAAATTCATTGCAGTGCCTCAGAAGAGACTGGGATCAGGTTTCTGCTACTTGAAACACTCAGCACAAAAGTGATGCTCAAAATCCTACAGCCTGCTGCTGAGCTGTGAGGGGGGGGTCTCTCTCTCTACCTCTTTTAAGCAGAATCCAACCGCCTCAGACTGGGACAATCACTGATCCAAATCTCAGGAAAAGGGATAGCTATAAATGAAAAAAATCACCTTCCTTGCTTAGGTTAATTCACCACCTGCAGTTCAGCATCCTTTACCAGCCATTGCCTGGGTGTTCAGCCAACCAGCTTGGGAAATGACCTAAGGAAACTGATTTCTTGGTGTTCCTGGATTTAGGCACCAGGAGAGCTGGCTCCTTCCTTTCTTGTTCTGCTCCTGAGATATGCCTGTTTTTGTAACCATGTTGACCAGCCCTCAAAGGAAGTTTTTAGGAAGGAGGAGCAGGCTGGTTGGATTTTTGAGATGTTAATTTGCATTATCAACTCCACACATTTGAGAGACCATTCTGGATTGAATAATAGCTGTTGTTCAGTCACATTCTTTACTACGTTAGGTTCAAGTTTGGAGTTTGGGTAGAGTCTGAACTACTATGGGGTGTATAAGGCCCTGATGTGGTAAAAAGTGCAGTGTCCACTTTGAATTCAAATGAAAGTCTCATAGCAATTCGAGCTCAAAGGCAGGTCACTTCTACAGGCTGTATCAAGGTGAAATTACACCAACAGTCTGATTCACTTAGGCTATCACAGACTTCCTGGTGTTCATATACACCAGGGGAGGTTCAGACACTAATTACATCTGGTCTCTCATAAGCCATCCTATTGATGACCCAGCACTTTACTTTGATTTCTTCTCCTCAGATTCCTTGAAGTGTTCACAGTTCTTGTTCCTGCCATTCCTGCTCCTCACATACCTGATTCTCGTGGATTACTACAGTAGATATGTTTAAATCTTTTATCTCAGAAGGTTTTCCCATGGATCCAGTATACTGATTAAATGCCAGGGACCAAGGCCATTCAGCATTGCTTTGGGTAGAGGTGCTCTCTTGTCCTAAAACTTCAGTTATAATTCCATACAAAACAATCCTGTAAACTAAAGTATGAACTACTCCCGACCGCAATACACTCATTTTACCGGAGTAAGTTTAGTCTGCGTTCATTGTCTCCTGGTGTCACTCCTGAAGGGGCTTCTGGGCCTTCTTCACCCGAGAGTGATGGCTCCAGGCATTCTGCTCCTTGATTTTGATTGCAGTGAAGGTGGTGAGAAGTACTTGCAGTGGTCTCTCCCACTGTGGTTCCGAAGTCTTCTCTGTAAGAGACTTAACATGTACATCATCCCCAGGCTATCTAACTCCCTGCTCCAGATGGCTACTAATCTGTTGCACTATTTTGGAAATGAAATGTGATTCTTTATCTGAGGATATCGTGGCTGGAACTCTGAAGCGTGGTATTATTTCTTGTAAAAATAATCTGGTCACCTCTTGAACTTTGACAGTTCTGGTGGGGAATGTTTCCGGCCACCCTGAAATTGTATCTATTAATACCAGTAAATACTGATACCCCCCTTTCCTTAGGAGTTCTGAAAAGTTGACTTGCCACTGCTGTACAAGCCCATGGCCTCTCCCAGTCTGACCGAATTTTGGCCCGGGGGGGTATTTTGGGGTTACTCTGGAGGCAAGGATCACATTATCAGCTCACCTGAGTGATAGTGGCATATAAATTCCTGACAACGATACAACGATTCTTTCAATCAGATGTGTGTTCTAGAAAGCCTGTGGAAATTATTACTTCAAAGTCAACACTTCATTTCATTGCACTCTGTATCACTCGCAGCCTTGGTCATTTCGAGAAAGGAGCCACACTCTATAAAAGGCTTTTAAGTAGTTAGGCCCTAGTGTGTTTTCTAGTAACCATGAAAATGGGAAGGGATTACTAGCTCTCTTTCAATGGTAGCCCACCCCTTGCAGTTGTACGTCTCTTTTGATTAGTATTATTGTATTATGGCTTACCTTCGAGGAAAATCTGTACCTCACCCTTTGCTGCTTTCTTTGCCTCTCCATCCGCCAGCTCATTTCCTTCCTCCAATTTTAAGCTCTCTCTCTGGTGTGTCTTAATATGCCCTTAATATGCCTTTTCAGGTAGCTGAACTGCTTCCAGCAGCTGGATTGTCTCTTCTTTCCCTGTGAGGTCAGTAGTCCCCTCTCCTTCCACATGGCTCCATGCACAACTCTGAATGCCTTTTGCTGTTTCTAAGGCATGGGTCAATGCATTTATCTCAGCATTCTGTGCAGAGGTACCTGTTGGTAAGGGTCCAGACTTTATTACCTCTCTGCAGGTAGTCACTGTGAACTTTGCAATGTCGCTTTCCACTGGCAATGTAGTTGCTCCTGTCAGTGAACCAGGTCTCTGCATCGTACGGAGGATAGTCCTTTAAGTCTGGGCGGCTGGAGTAGGTAGCTTCAATGGTCTCTAGGCAACTATGGTGTACTGCTTCTCCTTGATTTCCGCTGAGAAAGGAAGCTGGGTTGACAGTATTAGTCACTACCATCTCTACATCATCTTTCTCTACCATGATGGCCTGGTATTTCAGAAACCTCTGTGGTGAAAGCCAGTGGCCACCCTTTACTTCCAGATCTGCAGATACTGTGTGGGACACTAGCACAGTCATTTTTGTCTCAGGGTAAACTTGCGTGCCTCTTGAATATTCAGCATGACTGCTGCTACAGCTCTGAGGCAACCTGGCCATCCTTTGGCTGTTGCATCTAGTTGCTTAGAGAAGTAAGCAACTGCTCTTCGGTATGGACCCAAGTCTTGAGCCAATATTCCCAGGGCAATTCCTTGTGTGGGAAAATAGAAAGAATGGTTTACTTACATCTGGAAGTTTCAAAGCTGGAGCCAACATGAGAGCACTCTCTCTAGCTGGTGAAAGGCCCGTGTGGTGTCTCTTGTCCACTGGAGATCTCTGTTTCCATTGGCGATAAGAGCATAGAGGGGTCTGGAGAACAGTCCATAATTATAAACCCACAGCTGGCACTACCTTGCCATGCCTAAGAAGATTCGGAGTTCTTTCATTGTCTGGGGTTTCAGGGTTTGGCATATGGCTTCCCTGCCTTGAAGTCTGCTGCTCAGCACTCACTTCTTACCCCAGGTAGATTACCTTCTGTTTCACTACCCGTGCCTTTTTCTTTGAGACTCTGTGTCCTTGGAGTCCTAGGAAATTCCAAAGGCTTACCATCCAGGCTTCGCCTGCTTCCCTCGTCCAAGTGGCTACTAGAAGATCGTCCACGTACTGCAACAGCCTCCTTTCCTCTTGTGGAGCTTCCTGGGACTCTGGGTCTTTGCAAGCTGTTCTCCAATCGGAGTGGGGAATCTTGAAGCCTTCAGGCACATGGACTAGGTGAGCTTGTGTTTGAATGCAAAAATTTTCTGGCTGGCTTCGTGGATAGGGAGGCAAAAGAAGGCATCTCTTAGGCCTAAAACAGTGAACCAGGTTAGCTCAGCTATGAAACAAGTTAGTAAAGTATATGGATTTGCTACCACAGGGTATAAATTCTGTGTTATCATATTGACAGCCCTTAATCCCGTACTATCAGTTATTGGGCTGATTCCTTCCTTATCTTGCTTTTGAGGGTACTACTCAGCTCTCACTAGTTGTGTTCTTTCCTTAAGCTTGATGCTCATGGGGGAGCATCTTTCACTCTCCCTGGTACAGCAGAGGTCCATACCCTTGAAAACACTTGTTTACTTATTCTAATATCTCCTTACTAATGTCTTTCTTAATTTCAGTGTCTGTTAATGTTAAGCCTAACATCTTTATATTATTTGCCTCCAGAGTAACCTTTCTCATTTGAGAATGTTTAGCAAATTGAGCGAATTGTACAAAAGCTTTTAGGTACACATAGTACACATGTTACTTTAAAGATTTGCACCAGTATGCCTTCTCAGACTGGCCAGTTGTTCATTCCCCACACTGCAACATAAACATTCTCCACAGGTACTAAAGCTTTATTTAAAACTGAATATATGACCCTTGTGTCGACAAAAATTCTTCCCTTTTGGGGAGGTCATCTTTACTCTTCCTCCCTTACCTTGAGAGGAGCCTTTAGCAAATCATATGTACTCATTTTGCGAACTGTGATTGCTTTGCATTTCAGCATGATAATCTTTGCCTGATTTCATACGTTGCCTGATTTCATACGTTGCGATCTTATGCTACATGCTGAACAACACATTTGATTTGCTTTCTCTTTGCCTTGTTTTCCTTTTCAAGGGCCAAGACCAGAGGGCGGTCTGATCTCACAGTCTCTTTGCCATTCTGGGTGATTTCTTAAAACACAAAGACATATCATCATACAAAACCTCTTTCCCATTTATCTTCCTATTTTAAAACAGTACTAACAGCAATGAAGTATTATAAATCTTTCTATTTTCTGAGCTGCTCTTACTGGAAACCTCCTCCCAGTGAGCCCCTCCCAAAAGGGGCTAATTTAGGAACCTCTTTGCTCTGGTCAGTTCTCATTATTTCTTTCTCCTTGCTCTATCTCGCTTCCACTCAAACCTTTTTACAGACACCTTCACAGTAGTTTCTCAGTTTCCCTCCCATACACACAACTCCAGGTGGCAGGTATCAGATGTGATTCCCACACACAAGCTTTAAGACCTTAGGTTCTGAATCCGCTTGACCAGAAACCTCTAATTTATATTCGGGGCATGTGTCCTGACGCTTATTAGAACAGCAAAACAGCAATACCAGTGTTTCTCATAAACACCGCACTGCACTAATACCTGCACATCCACCTTTTGCCCACAGGCCATTCCCGTGTTCCCTGGGGAGACGGGGCAGCCAGAGCTGTCTCTGTGCCCAGGGGACAGCCACTGTCACTTCACACAGCATGCTAATCAAAAACATGACATAGACACTATGTTCTGATCAAACAAAATATCAGTCTTTTCTAGTTCTTTTCTTGCACAATCTAATTAAGCACTGTGCCTACTTACACTTGTTTTACTGCTTTGCAAAAAGGCTGTGCTAGTCACAGCACCCGCACCCCCCCCCCCTTTATCTCAAATTCACTAAAGCCAAGGCTTGAATTGCTGTGAGGGGGAGAATTCTTGGAATTCCTTTAACTCTTTATTGTAGTTAAGCATAAATCACCGTACTATAGTTCTCCTGTGTAAAATGCTGCTCTTGTTGCAACGAAATCTTAAAATCTCCACAAATACCACTATACAATCTGAGAATCAAATTACCACAATGCAGCAGTAGAAAATCACCACACAAAATCACTGGGAAAGGGCATATCTCTCAAAGTGCTCACTTTTCTCAACACAACACAGCATACCATAGTTCCGCATTTACTCACATCAATTTTTCCTGGACACAATCAAAATAGCAGCACACAGTCTACAGATCAAATCCAAACATCCAAGGCAAAGGAACTCTCTGAGCTCATACTCACGGTTAAAATGTACCAAATCTACACAAATCACTATATTTAAACACGATAAATACCATCACTGACATTCCTCCACTCGCTTCTCCGCGGGGCACTTCTCTCCCTGCCCCCACAACCTGCTGCAGCTGGCGCCTCAGGCCTAACTCAGCTGCTTCAAACACAGGTAGTACTCACCCCCCTCCGCAATGTAGGGCACTGTGGATCTGTAGATTTACTCTCTTTTATACACCATACACTTATCACTTGCACTATTACAAACACAGTGCACTGACCACACAATGCACACATTAACCATACAGCAACACAGTGTCCGGACATCACACACACACACACAAACAAAACACACAGGCTCAGTGGTTCTGCTCCATCAGAACAATGAACCCCATCTCTAATACAGCTGCACCATCAGCTGAACCCAGACGTCTCTGGGTGGTTTACTCCCTTGCTCTCCTTTCCCTCCCCCGGGGGCCCCTCAGTACATACGGTATCTTCCTCTGCAGGCCAGCAGGTCCTTGTCTGTCCTCGCAGGTGGCAAGTTGAGACGAGCAGAGCCCCACCAGGAAAAAATCCTAGGGCGTGCCTTGGAGGTCCGTCTATCCCCCCTGCCCCTGCGGGGACAGAGATCGCCTGGCTGGCTTGCCATAATGTTTTGCAGAGAAAAGAAGAAACCTCACAACTTTGTAAAAGTTGTAAAGCCCGGTATGCCTTTATTACGACGCACGCTGGACGCAAGTCCTCCAACAAGGCATGCCTACCTCTGAAGACCTCGGATCTCCTTTTATCCCCCTTCCAAATGCATATGCATACAGTTTCACAATAAGTTCATACATATTCATTCCGTGTCACATTTAGCACCGGTTCTTCTTTATCAAAGGAATGTCTAAGTCAGGGGCAAATCGACCTTGTGGTCTTTTCTGTTTTTCTTTCTCTGTCTCCTTGCTGTCTCGGCATGCGAGTTCTTCCTTCAGCTCCGGCCTCACAGACTTTTCACCTTTCTTAGACACTTCACCTAATTCAGAATGGATCTTTACTCTGTCTCAGACCCTACCTCCTCCTGGAATTTCCATCTGAACAGTGTTGGAATCCAGAAGTTTGTAGCTCTGTGTGTACTCCTCTGTATCATTTTTGTCTTTCTCTCTTTCTAATTCCCTCTTGCAAATTTTGATTAACATTACATTGAACAGGCTTGTAGTTTGTGAAGTTGAATGGGCCAAGGTAATGCTTTCAGAAGTGTTTTTTGTTGACTGGATGTTGTAATAAACCTTTGCCAAAGTTTCTCTGATTTTCTGAAGTTCGCAATAAAGACTGTTTAGTTGTTTTGAGCTCCTAAGAATCTGCTGGTATTTCTCCGGTACATCCAACTAAGAGTACAGAAACAACTGTAATTCCTTTTAAATGTCTCATTGAGGGAGTTTTTTGGGGAATGGCAGTAAGGGCTTGTGTGTCCTGCTTGGCACAGCCCAGGCAGGGCTTTCCCAGCCACATTCCACACTCCATTTCCCAGCTGGAGCCGCTGCTGCCTCTGAGTTGTGCTGCCCCAGCAGCAGGGACGCTCTCCTTGTCTGCCCATTCCCCCACGGTCTCTGGGCAGGGATGGCCTCAGTGGGGGCTGCTGACATCCTCAGCAACTTGGAGGCTGCTGCTGAATTTTCCTGCTGCACAGGCTTGTTCAGCATTCAGTTCTTCAGTGCAGGAAATCAGTGTCCAAGGGCTCATTGACATTCAGAACACCTAAACAAGCCAAGCCTCTGGGGATAATTCGATTTAAGTGTTCAAATCATTTGTGGTTAATTTGACAGATTTCAGTAGTGTGTTCAAAGTGAATGCATTATATTTAAAAATACAGTGAGAAAATATTTTTTACATCCTGTATAGGATTTTTTCCTGTTCATAAATCGATATGTGCAATCTCCAATTGTCACTGAATCCAAGTACTTCCTCATGCAGTTTGAATGGATATGAAAATCAAGACCCTCCATGGCTGACAATCAATCAGACTCTGTCCCTACCCCCACCCCACCATTTCCCCCATCCAAGCCCTGGCACTCAGAGCAGCCTTGTGCAAATCTGAGCTCCCTCCAGCCCAGGCTGCACCTGCAGCTTTCAGCTCCTTGGCTCCAACTCCCACCTGCTTTCCTTGGAGAAGGAGCTGTCCAAGACACAGAGGGATGTTCATTTCTTTTCTGCCAACAAAGCCAGGGGAAGGTACAGCTCCATCAAAGGCAAAAGTCATTTCTCTGCTGGATATTAAATCTACTTTCCACAGCGGACAGTCTCAGAGAAATGGAAAACACCTTCTGTGCCCAGCACAGATCCCAATGTTTTCCCAAACCCTCCCTGCCCCGATTCTACCCAGATTTGCTCTTTGCACACACGAGTCACAGGCTGAAGTCAGGAGCTCCCTCCATGCCCAGAGGAAGGAAAAGAGAGAAATGGGATGAAGAGCTCTCCTGTGCAGAGCCAAGGTCCAAGTGCCCCTGCAGTGGGAACCACAACTCATCAGGTTTGTGTCCTTTGGGCTCAGGGACTGGTGACACTCAGAGGCACGGAAAGGTTTCTTGCCAACAAACACAATTTGAACATTTGAACAGTTTAATAATCATCACAGCTCTTCCCTTAGCTCTCTGTGTTGTCCCAGCAGCATCTGACATGCGCCCCATCCCCCAGGGATTTCTGTACAAGAACAGTTTTAGACAAAGACATAAAGTAATTCTGTGATAGATAAAAACACAATTAAAAGGATGTTTATTATTTATTTATTTGAACTTCAGAAATATTGGGCAATTTTTTCCAGCTCAAAGCATGAAGCCAGGCAGTTGAGAGGCACTTGAATGACTAGAGAGCATCTAGAGGAGGAAATCAGAGAGCAGTGGAAGTACATAGATCCACATGCTGTAATAGAAGAGATGTCCTTAAACACTGCCATTTCAACAGAGGAGCTGAAAACACCTGAAGGAAAAGGGAGAGGAAGTAATAAACAGAATATTGGTGACACTAGTAGAAGGGAAGATCAGTATTTCTCCTCCTGCCATCAGTACACGTCCAGGAAATTCCTGTTCCTGGTGGGAAAATTGTGCCATTTCTAAAAGTACTCAAATGACACAGATAATAAAGATTTGTTTGTATATGATGAAACTAACAGGTATTAACACCTGTGCCCCTTTCCAGGCAGACTTATGCTGTGTGTGCCCATGAACAGGCAGTGCCACTCGTGCCCTGAGGGGCCCAGCTGGGATTGGATCTCTCCAAGAGCACCTGAGGGAGAGCAGAGCACCTTGCAAGCTGCAGGCCCCTGCCAGCCCTGCAGGGCTCCTGTCCCATCAACATCTGCTCTGCTCCAGTCTGAAACAGGGCCCAGCATGGTGCCGGGATCATCAGAGAGCTGAGGTGTGTGCTGGAATTCAATGCCGTCCCCATCCCGCAGCAGCCCTGCATTTCCCTCCTGCAGCCTTGGTCTCCTGCAGCCTTGGTCTCCATGGAGGCTCTTTGGGCTCTGGAATGTTCCTGCAGCCCCCAATGGCAGCTGAGCTCTGCCTTTGGCACAGTCAGGCCTGGTCAGCGCAGGCCATGCTCAGCAATTGCTTGTGTGAGCCTGGCCTTGCTGTCAGCCCCGGCAGCGGCTGCGTGGCCCCTTTGTGGCCCTGTGCTGGCCCAGCCATGGTAGCCCAGCCCCTGTGCAGGCCCAGCCCAGGCCAGGAGCATTGCGGCTGGGAATGGCCCCTGTGCTGTGGTGCCCACAGCAGCCCTGGGGCTCTGTGCCCCATGGCCTCCCTGCTGGGCAGCCTCTGCCAGCTCCTGCAGAGCCTGTGGCACCTGTGGGGCTGCACAGACAGGCCTGCCCCGGGCTCTGCCACCCTCTGGGCCAGCAGAGAGGCAGCCAGGGCTGGCCATGGTCAGGAACAGGCCCTGAGCCCCACAGGAGGATGGAGCTGGGCCACAGCCAAACTCAGCCCAGGAGAAGCTGGGCTCAGCAGCCAAGGCTGCCAATGCATGGGCACAGAGGCTGGCGCTGACAAATGTCCTGGGCCCCCTCCCTGCTCTGTCCATGCCACCAAGGGCACCGAGCAGCCTCCTCTCTGGGCCACTTGCCTGTTTGCAATGCCTTGCACAGGTGGTGGCCCTGCCCCACAAGGCCTGGCCTGAGTCCTGCCCCTGCACGCTCAGCCAGGCTGAGATGGACACTGATGGTTTCTGGGCCAGGCTCTCTGAGCCCAGCCCAGCTCCCTGCAAGCTCTGCCAGCTGCCCTGAGCTCTGGGCAGCACCAAGAACCTCTCCCCAGCCCAGCCCAGCCGGCTCTGGCCCCAGAGCTCTGCTCAGGCCAGGCTGCTCTGGGCACTGCCCCACGGCCTCAGCCCCTGACAAGGGCACAGCAGCAGCTGCAGCTGCCACAGCACTCAGCCCCACCATGGGGGAAGGTGCTTGGCCAAGGCCAAAGGAGGCTCCCTGGCTGCCCTGCTCCCCTCGGGCTGAGGTGCTGAGATCTCTGCAGCCCCTGCTGCCATCCCATCTGCCCAGGGCAGCACAAGAGCCCCGTCCCTGGGGCCCTCAAGAGCTGCTCCTGCTCCAGGCCCAGGGCCCATCCCAGAGCTGGGGCAGCCACAAAGCTCTGCCCATTTCTGTTCATTGCTGCTCTGATGGGGATGGATCCTCAGCCACTTGGAGGTTGCTGATGAATTTTACTACTCCAGAGGCCTTTTCGTTCTGGATCTCCTCAGTTCAGGAATTCAGTGACAAAAACTCATAAGTATATTTTCAAACTACCTGAACAAGGAAAGCTCTTGGGAATAATTTAGATTTTCAATTTTTCTGTGGTGTAAACATTTCTAAAATATATTCAAAGTTTATCTGCTATCTTTAAAAAAAAAAAAACAGAGAGAAATGTTTTTTCCTCTTTCCTTTTCCTCTTTATAGGTTCATATCTACAATTTACAATTGATATTGTCCCCCAGCACCTTCTAATGCAGTCTGGACAGAGATGAAAACGAAGATCCTTCATGGCTGCTGACAACCAATCCTACTTTGTTCCTACCTCCTCCCAACCATTTCCCTCATGAAAGCCCTGGGACACCTATGGATGAGAAATGGTGTAGCCAGCAGGAGCAGAGCACCCAGTTTTCCTCTGTGCTTGGCACTGGTTGGGCAGCACCTCGAGTGCTCTTTGCAGTTCTGGGGCCCCCAATTTAGGAAGGACATTGAGGGGCTGGAGTGTGTCCAGAGCAGGACAAAAAGGCTGAGGAGGGGTCTGGAACACAAGTCCTGGGAGGAGTGGCTGAGGGAGCTGGGGTTGTTTATCCTGGAGAAGAGGAGGCTCAGGGCAGACAAGGTGGAGTCAGGGTACATGTTGGACTTGATGATCTCCGAAGACTTTTCCAGCCTTGCTGATTCTGGGATTCTCTGGAACCACTCTTGGAGCAGTTCCGGGATGAGCCCTGGGCATCCTCTTCAGAAGCTCCAGCAGCCCAGGTCCCTCAGCTTCTCCTGCCAGCCCCAAAGCCCGTCCTGTCAGTCCTGCAGAGCCTCTGCAGCTCCTCCTCAGTGCCCAGAACAGGGAGCCCCAGAGCCAGACACAGCAGCCCAGATGTGCCCCCCTGGCCTGGGGTGCCTCTGGCAAGGGAGCAGCACCAGGCACTGCAGGAGCCTGCAGACAATTCCTGCAGCACTTGTAGGATGATCCTGCTGCCCAAGGGACATTCCCATGGTGCCAAGTCAGGAACTGCAATGGGGAGTGGGGCCAGAGAGGAAAGGGCAAACAGGGATTGGTTGTTAGCAGGGCAGGGAACAAGGCTGCATTATAGGAAGAGATTTGTAGTAGGAAGAGTAAAGAAATCAAAAGTGAAGCAGAGGAAATGCTCAGGGCAGTTTGGGGGTGGCTGCCAGGCAGCCCTGGCTCTGAGCAACAGCGTCTGCAGTGGGACAGGAAACTCCCAGCTGATGGGAACAAACTTTCTGGCTGAGTGCAGAGGCCAGGACAAAGCTGAGTGGTTTCCCTGGTGTCCCACAGCCCTTGCTGGCCCCAGGGGCTGATGGCATTTGTGCTCCCTCAGGTTCAGGTCCCCACAGCTACAGCATGGGGGTGCTCCCCCTGCTCTGTGCAATGCAAACAGGGGCTGCTGAGGCAGTGCTGCTGTGTCTGTGCCTGCAAGGATGGGGCACCTGTGTGAGCTGGGGGAGAGGCCAGGGCTGCAGAGGGGGGATGTTGTTGGCAGCTCCATGAGAACGCTCTGGGATGCTTCCCCTGTCCAGTCTGCTGTCCAGCACACTGGGGATGGATCAGCCCCTGCTCTGCTGCTCTTTCCCATCTGCCCCAGGGCCCTTGCAGAGCCCCAACCATGCCATTTGTCCCCAACCTGCCCGCGGCTGCTCACCAAGAGTCACTGGGACACAGATGGGGAGAAAAAACAACTGCAGCTGCAGCCCAGAGCTTCTCTGTGCCCATCCAAGTGACCACTGCCAGCTCCAGCAGGGACTCCAGCAGGGAGGCAAGAGAGGCACGAAAAGGACAAACCCAGATGTCAAAACCTCCAACGAGACTGAGGCCAGCACATGCAGACAACAGTCAAGAGTTACAAAGAAGCAAAGATACAACACCTGCCTTCAGCCGAAGAGCCCTTAGGAATGAAATTGGATTCAGCAGGATCAATCTCCTGCTTCAGAACCATATATCCATCTGTTGCCTTTTGTGTTTCATTCCTTCCAAAGGCAACTTGACAAGCGCCTCCGTGGTGATGCAGGCTGGGAAGAAGCAGCTCAAGAAAGGCAATGAGTTTCCTTCAGAAGTTCATGAACTTCATTGTTCTGGCTTTAGGCTTGGCAGTGAATGTTGCCCTTGGTCTGGGAAGGGGGACAGGGGTTCTGGGGGGTTTTGGGCGGTTTTGGCCCTGGGCTGGGCTTTTCCCTGGGGGGTTTTTGGGAGTTGTGGCGTGATGCCGTGGGCAGCTGTGCAGTGGGAGCTGAGGCTGGGCAGGGAGCGGAGCTTCCCTTCCTCCCGCTCGGGGGTCACAGCTCGGCCGCTGCTGCTGCGGGAGGGTTTGTGCTTGGCCCGGGGCTGCCCTGGCTGCAGCTCAGCGCTGGCACCGACCCTGCCTGCCTGCTCCGCTGCTGCTGCGGCTGCTGGGCACTGCCCACATTCCCCTGCCTGCTGGGGCTCTGCAAAAGGAGCATTTCCTCCTTCCCTTCCCTTCCCGCACCGGCTGGGGGGGATCCCTGCCCTGCCAGAGCCCACAGCCCCACCTGCTCTCACCAGACCTCCACCAAAGGGGAAAAACAGGACTTGGCATCTGGGAAATGTCTGTTCTTGCCTTCTTGTCTGTGCTCTCCTGAGACAGTCTAGCAAAGAACTGTTATTCCTTTTCCCACAGTTTTGCCTGGGAGCCCTGTCATTTCAAAGGGATAATCATTTGGAGGGAGGGGCTCATCTTTCCATTGCAGGAAGATTCCCACCTTCCTTGGCAGACATCTGTCTTTTAAAGCAGCACAGAAACACCAGAAAATTCTGCCTTTCTATTCCTTGCTTCCATTGGATCTCACAATGGCAAGATGCCCCCTGAGGCAGCAGCAGCAGCAGCAGCCCTGCAGTTCACAGCCTGAAGAGGCTGCTGGGGCAGAGCAGGAGTGAGGGATGCTTTTCTGTTGGAAGGCACAGATCCCTGAGGCTGTGTCCCAGCCCAGGGAACACTCACCAAAGGAGATGTCCCCGAAGTCGAGCTCAGCGAGGTCGAAGTGTAAACTCGGTGCAGTGACGCTGCCCCTGCAGGCCGAGGACAGAGCAGGCAATGGCTCGGTTAAAGGCATTGCACAGGTCCGGCTGTCGTGGCTCGGGGGCACAAAACCCGGGCTCAGGGCACCCTGGGTTTCCAACCAACACAGCCCCGTGTGCTCAGCACAGGGCCCTGGGCACAGGAGGCAGCTCAAGCCAAGGGGCAGCAGCCAACAGCCCCTGATGGGCTCTGGGCACAGGGCAGGCAGGAGAAGCCCCCGGGTTGCTGGGGGTCCCATGAAGAACCCTGAACTCACACCCAGACATGGCTCCGTGCCTCAGTTTCCCCATCTGCAATGGCATGGACATCAAGGTGTCCCCACTAACTTCTGAAAGCAGCCCTTCCAGCCACGGCTTCCCTGCTTTGCTCTTTCTGAGCTGCAACTGCTGTTCCCATGGAGGAGCTTTCTCAAGAGAGTTTGACCCACAAATTCATTACAGACACTGTTCTGAGACACGAATCCAGGGCATTCCCAAACATCCTCTGAAAAGAGCAGCAACAGTTCTACCCAGGGCACAGATGAATACTAGGGGAAAGGACCAGCTTGTCAGCAGTGCACCAGCTGGCACAGCCAAGAGCAAGAGCTTCAACAACCAAACTTGGCTGTCCTGAATCTAGCACAGCACCTCACCTGCCCTTGAACTCAGCAGACACACTCCAAAAACCACCGACATCCACTGAAATCAGCACTTGAAGCTGCACAACATTCACCAGTTGATTTTATGGTTGATGCCAATCAGTGCCCACTCTGCCTTTTGGTTCAAAATCAAGAACCAGTGAGCTGTGTCCTCTATTGTACTCACAGGACTGCCCCTGGCTCTGCTCTGCACATCTCAATAAGAGACACCTGCCCCTGCTCAAGGAGAAAGCTGCTTATGCAGAAACACCCCATGGCCACTTTGGGGGAAGGACAGGAGAATCAATTATTTGATGGTGAAAGGTTCCCTCTTGATTTCCAAATGAAAAAAGCAGCACTTTTCCTCCAAAAACAAAGCCAGCAGACTTGTTTCTCCACTATGGGCAGCCCTACTCACCACTTTTCTCTTGCTAAGGAATAACTTCCTTGCTCTTCTTTACCCATCTCCCTTATCTCATTGGTATCATCCAGTGCAGATTGCTTTCATTTCTTCACTGCCTTGAGCCAGTGCCGCCCAAGAGCAGCAGCCCAGCTCCAAAGCTGCAGAGCAGCCAGCATCAGCTCTCCTGCTTCCACTCCATTATCCTGCAGCACATGGCTCAGGCTGGCAGCGACAAGGCCTCACGCTGCTGTGGTGCTGAGCACTGAGCTCTGCCTCCCCTATGAACAGCCCTTCTCCCTGTGGCTGGGCCAGGATTGTCTCTTGCCATGGCACCAGCCCACGGGATGGTGCCCAAGTCCTTGGCACAGTTCCTGACTCCCACATCAGCGCTTTGCTGGCTGTGCAAAGGCGGCACCAGAGCCCTCTGTGCACAGGAGCTGGGAGCACAGCTTGTCCCCACAGCATGGCCATGAGAGGTGAGCTGAGGCTGCTGCTGCCCATCTGGCATGGATTATTCACACAAGGTTTTACAAACACTGCTGCTGCTGCAGAATCAGCCAGGCTGGCTCATCTGCAAAGCCCTGAGGGCCTTGCTGGGTGTTCAGGTGGGACATCCCAGAGCAGCTGCTGCCCAAATCTGATCCATCCCACTGCCTGCCATGGCCCAAGGCACAGGGAGATCCCTGCAGGGAGGAGTCATTCCAGCTCCCAGCTACCACACAGGGCAGGAGGCAGCCTCACGCTAAAGCAATGCCAGCAGCAGAGCAGAGATTCAGACCTCAGGAAACACATTTTTTTCTCTGCTCCACCCCAAAAGGAGGCAGGTGGGGGATGTCCCAGAGACAGCCACAGATGTGCCCCCCAGCTCCCAGGGTCCTTACTTGGTGGTCAGGATGGCAGGCGTAGGAGATCCAGCCACACTGAACTGGAACTCCTCCTCAAAGCTCCCCAGCACGGTGGCTCTGAAGGAGATCTGCACAGCCTGGCTCCCACCTGCTGCAATGATGCCCTCCTCAGGGGCAAACTTGAAACACAAACCCACGTTGGCGGCTGAAGGAAGACAGGTGAAGGGAGCATCAAGAGCTCCTTGGTTCATCAGTTTCACCTGCAGCAGCAAGAAAGCAAAATGGAAATACGTGTGGAATCTTCCCTTCTTGTGAGTTATTGTCTAATGATGCAATGAACACCCAGAAAAGGCAGAAGATGCTTTGTGCTGCTGAATGGCAGAAGTCCAAAGATACAACAGGACAAGTTCTGCCTTTGGGTTTTCATGCAGAGCAGTGACAACTCCACAGAACTGCAGTCACCCTGGGCTTATCCCATGGACACAGAGCAGTGCCCCTCTGCTCAGCAGCACCAAGCGCATTGAGAGCTGGCGCTGAGAGCAACGTGGGCTGATTGCAGCTGCCTAGGGAATCACCCCAGAGCTGCTGCTGCCCCAGTGAGCACAGCTCCAACAGCACCATGTACTCCTTCACCTTTTCCCAGACCATGAAAACAATACATTGAGAATGAGGCATCAGCATCAAAATGTACAGACAGCACCATCTTTTGGTGAGAAAACTCAGTGTGTCTTTCCCATCCACAGCCAAGCTTTTGAAAGTGTCAGCCATGATGCAGTGCCTCATGAAGTTTTGCAAGCTTGACTCTACTGGGGGGGAGGCAAATAGGTAGAAAATCCCAGGAACACTTCTCTTTCTAGAGCCAGAGATGCACCGAGGCTGAAGTGTGGTGAGGGACTGGTCAGCAAGGGAGAGAACTCCCAAGGATTTCCTGTGATTGCAGCAATAAGCAGAAGACACTTGACTGGGAGCTGTTGGCAGTGGGCTGAAGCTCAAAGGCAGCCAGTTTGTTGCAGCTGCTTCTGCAGAGCCCAGTCCAAAGGTGCCTTGTGTCTGGCACTGCCACAAAAGCCTCTGAAAATGCAGCTTTGGGAGCCAGTGATGGTTTCATGTGCCAAAGGGGTTGTTTTGCAGGAAGCCTCCCAGCTGATCCCTAAGGAAGGCTGTCCAAAAGCAGGGTCTGGGTCTTCAGGAACAACTGACACACCTTTGTGACTCCCCAGATTTCAGCAGTCCATCAAATGTTCCCCTCTCACAGCTGCCCAGGTTGGCAGCAATTCCACAGCTGCACCAGGCTTGCTGCTGCCTCAGGAACCATCAGCATCCATCCCAAGCCCTGCTGCTCACCTCACAGACATGGGGGGTGTTGATGAAAACGTTCCCAAGGTTCAGAGTAGGAGAGCTGAGTTCAACCAAGGGTCCTTGGCCTTCCCCTCTGAGCTGCAGGGGCAGCCTGCTCTCATGGCCTGGGGAGAGATGTCCATTGCAGTACAATCATTCCCTCTGCTCCACTGCATTTTCCAGGCTGCCTCAGTGCTAGTCCCTGACTCTGAGCTGGATGCAACCAGCTCCTGATGCTGCAGGAGAAGATATGCACCCTTCTATTCCCTCAGGACATATCCCCTGAGGCTGACTTGCAATTTCTAACCCATTTCCTGGGCTGCTTTCCAATTTGAGCCACCAGTTTGCTGAGTTTAAAACATCTCTGGTGCCTGTACTGACAGGTCAAGGAGTAATGGGTAGAAATGGAGAGAAAGGAGATTTAGGTGAGATATTAGGGAAGAAATTTTTCCTGTGAGGGTGGTGAGGCACTGGAGCAGGTGCCCCAGGGAAGTTGTGGAGGTTCCAGCCCTGCAAGTGTTCCAAGCCAGGCTGGATGGGGCTTGGAGCTCCCTGCTCTAGGGGGAGGTGTCCCTGCCCATGGCAGGGGCCTTGGGACTAGATGATCTTTAAGGTCCATTCCATCCTTACCATACTGTGATTCTGTAGTTTCCTTCCCACACACCTAGAGGAGCTCTGAAATCCATTCAGTGCAGGCACAAAGCTCCTATGGAGTTTGGCAATTCCCAAACTCCCTGGCCCAGGAGCACAGGACTTTGTTGCCCAAGTGCTCCCCTTGTGACACTCAGCACTGTGTTCTATTGCCACAGACTTAGAGCTGCAAGGTGACAACTCCCACACAGGGAGAGAAGCAGGGGCTGGCCAAGGCTGCTCCCTCTACCAACAGCCCGGGCTCAGTGGGGCTCAGCCCCCTCTGCTCTGCTGCTCTCTGGGCACTGTGGGAGGTGGTCCAGGCTCAGGGAGCCCATTTCTAACTCAGCTCCTACCACCTGATGATGGATCCATGGCAAATGGAGCCATCCTGGAGGCCTGCAGGGGCTGAGTGCTTGTTCACTAAAGCTGTTCTGCTCTGGAGCTCTCTGGCCTTTGAGGGAATGCTGGCAAAGCCATGGCATGAAAACCTCTCCCTGCACTGCCTGGGCTGTTCTGGGATCACTCAGACACACACAGCATTCTGAGCCCTGGCCTGGCACGGGAGACTCCCTGGGAGCTGCAGGGCCAGGGGGGATGTGCCAGCACTGCCCTGCTGACCAGGGACTCTTCCCAGCACTTCCATGGGAGCCCAGTGGGCTCAGGCTGGCACCATGGCTTCACTGAGGGGGAGAGAGGCAGGGCAAAGGAGCTGCACCTGAGATGCTGCAGTAAGCCACACTTCCATACTCCAGTGCTTCCAGGGGTTTGAAGGTCACCTTGATTTCAGCTGAACAATTCGGCCCGATTTCTCCCTCCTACAGCAGAAAGAGACTGCAAAACATTGCTCTGCAAACTTCACATTGCTTGTTTTCACCACCCTCCTGTAAGCCTTTGTTTAGAGCATCAGGGATGAGTGAACAACACAAGGAGCCAAGGAAACACTCCAACCCAGCCCAACACAGTTCTCAATGCTCAGCTGATCAGCTCCCACTCTCCACAATATTCCTGCTGCTCTGACACAAGCTCTTGGGCACATCATGCTGCTGTCAGCTACAGTGGGATGCAACTGCCACTGTGCCCTGCTGGCTCTTGGCCTTAGATGGACCATAGCTGTAACCAAGAAGAGAACATGATCCCCTTCCTTGGAAATAAAAATATTAGTTTAACCTGTATTGAAAGAAAGCAGAGGCTGGCATTATTCTAGGGTTTACTCCAAGATGAGAAGGGATGTTGCACTGTGCACACACCAGGCATTCATCATCTCTCACAATGCCAGTACTCAGAATCAAGGCTCTGGTTGATGGGAGCATGTGGCAGTTTGCTTGCATCACCAGAAAAGGAAAAGGTTTTCTGTGCCTGTGTGCAGGACAATTCCAAAGGCCCATTTCAACCTTCCACCCTGGTGTCCAGGCTCACAGATGACGCTGGAATGGACACTCAGAAATAGTGCAAGGCATGGTTACAGGAAGGGATTGGCATTTCTGTCATTAACCTTGGACTGAATTTGGCCTCCTTTTGCCAGGGAACAATTGCAAGCTTCAGGTCAGTGTGTGAGCTGGCAGTGCTCCAACAGCCTCTGCTGAGCCCCACGTGTGGGGGGAGCCCCTTCCTACAAGAACTGCTCCCTGGGACACTGACAGGACACGCAGGCAGTGCCTTGAGCTCCAGCCTGGCAGCAGAGCTGGGCTTTGTCAGGCTCCCAGCCCTGCCTGGAGCCTCCAAGGCAGAAATGCTTTCAGCAGCGAGCCCTGCAGCCTCACCAGAAACTCCATGTCTTCCCTGCCAGCACATGGAGCCAGCTGAGGATCTGCCCAGTGATCGCAGCAGGTGAAGGAGTGGGTGTAGGGAGTAGGGTGGGTGGGAGGCGGAGGAGGAGGAGGAGGAGGAGGAGGAGGAGGAAGAGAAGGAGGAGGAGAATGTTCTCAGCTATTACTTACCATTGGCTCAATGAAAAAAATGTCATCAGAGAACAGCATGGGGTCTTCTTGCACCTTAGCCATCTTCTCCTGGACCATGCTGCTCAGGAGGGCACTGTGATCTCCAGAAAAGCCCTTCACCTTCTCCGTTTATTTCTCCTCTGGGAAGTTTTCCTGGGACACCTCTTTTGGCAGCAACAGCAAACACTGCCTGCAGCCCCAGGGAGAGACAAGGCCAGCAGATGGCTTCATGAGCCACAGATTTGCAGAGAGAAGTGTGAGCGCAGGAGAGCAAAGCACTTGAGGAGGAGCAGCAGCAGCTCCCCAGCAAAGGCTGAGCCCAAGCCACGAGGGTCCCACAGGGATCAGAGGACAACTTGCTGTTCCCTGGCCCAGCAGGGAGTTTCACTCCACACTTGCAAGCTCAGCAGAGGTTTCCAAAGCCAGCATCCCTCCAGAGAGCCTCCTGCCTCAAAGCCTCTGCCACAGCTGAGGGAGAATCAACCAGCAATTTCAAGTGGCTTTTCCTCCCACTGAGCTGCTTGGGGGGGCACAGAAAGATCACAGAGCACCCACTGCAGCATTTCCCTGGCAAGGGGAGACAAAGCTGGCTTGCAGCTACGTGTTACCAGCATCACTCTTTGTTTCTTCCATTTTGGACCTACCCGGTTCCCTACTCTGCCTTTCACAGGAGCATCCCAGAGCACTTCCACAGGAAATTGATGAATTCAGGCACCAAATTCCTTCGGGGACATTCAAGTTTTTATATGCAATATGCATGAAAAGAGAGGCTCTGAGAGGGGAAGGAACTTTGTTGTGCAAGAGGGAGACAGCAAACTCCTGGAGAGACCTTTTCATGAGCCAGAGCTTTTTGGATCCCATCCCAGTGCATGGCACTAGAATGTCCTGAGAGGGAAAGGATCCTGCACTATCTTCTCTCACAAAAAATCCTCTCTGCTCTGAGAGCTCAAAACCTCTCTGACAGCAGCACAGGGACACACAACCAGCCCGCATGGGCAAGGAGCTTTTGAAGGAACTAAGGGGGAAAAAGAGGGTGTATCACCTTTGGAAAGAGGGACTGGCAACTCAGGAAATGCTTAAGGATGTTGCCAGGTCATGTAGAAAGAAGATAAGAGAGACAAGAGCCCAATTAGAACCTGAGGAAATCCAATCATCACAATCAAACTTTCCTTCCCAAAATGCCATCCCTGGTTGGAGTATAAATGACCTGGAATGCTGAGTGCTGAGCTCCTGAAGCCCAGGGACACACACTCCAGTGCCAGGCATGGTTTACATGGCCTAAACCATTCAAAAGCACCAACATCCCCTGAGGCAACATGTTAGTTTCAGTCTTGGGCCTGTATCTCACTGAAATGCATCTTTCAAACCAACCTCCTCTTCTCTTCATTCTCTTCTTCCTCAGTAGCAAAAGCCTTCCACTGGAAGTGGGCTGTGATGTTACTCCTGTTTTCAATGAACAGGGTTCTGTGGCTTGACATGGTGGTGAAAGTCCTGTCAAGCTCCACGGAATTTGTGCTCAGCCCAACGTTGACATCTACAGCTTCTCCCTGGAGCTTTGTGTGGATTCTTTCTTCACCTGGAACAAAGCAAAGGGGAGTCTTTGCTCAGCTCACTGGCTGATGGAAGCACAAGGAACAGAGCAAAGCACAGGGCACAGAAGAAAGTGTCCCAGTTTTGCACTGAAGGAGCAGTTCTGTAGACCAGTCCATTGATCACATCCTTCAGCTCTGTGTGTACAGCATGAGGATGTCCTGGGCACCTCCTAAAACACCTTATTTCTGAGGGTGTTTGTAGAGATTTGGCCCCAAGGTGACAGGATGGACAGGGAGATTGGTCCATGTGCTCCGGTGACCCACTCAGATCACCGGGATTTCTGCATCCAAGTCCTTCAGGTGACAGGGCTGAGGAGCCCTGCTCAGTCCTGCCTTGCCCAGGCTCTCCCCGGGCATCCCAGGAGACTCCTGTCTCTCCTGATCCCTTGGATCCCTTCTTGCTGACCAGCAAATATGCCTGGGGGCAGGTGGGCAGCAAAAGGAGGCCCAGAGGAACAAGTGAAGTGACAGCCCACAGCAGGAGGGGACACAGGTGAGCAAACACAACCAGCCTGGCTCTGTAATTTGACAAACCACTACAGAATGAGCACCGTGAAAATCATCTCCCTGTCCAAACCCACAGCCACATCAGCCTTTAAATATTTTATACTGTTCTGATCTGAAAAACCAAGCTGGAGCATTGCAAATCAAATAGAAAGGGACAAAGGAAAGATTAGTGAGTACAGAGCAGTTTCTACATTAAGACTGAATGGGATCCCTCAGTCTAGAAATCAAATGGGAGATAGATGTGAGAGGTTTGCAACAGCTTGAAGAGCCTGGGAAATGGGGACAGGGAAAAAATTGTTTTGATTTGTCACAAAAAAAGGAACTTGAGGGCCTGAAAATGTTGTTAGACAGAAACTACATCTATGTGTAAGGGCCACATAGAAAAAGGGTCTGTGGCTGGCCAGTGGAGAAGCAGCATATGGGACAGAGGTGTGCAAGAATTCCATTGCATTGCAGAGAGTCTGATGGAGACCTCACCTACAGCACTGCCCAGGAATCAAATAAAACTTCACCCAGGCATAGCCACATGGTAGTGGAGAATCAGAGTTCCTCCTTCCTCCACTCAGCAAGTCCCAGCAAAACAGCAGTCAAAAATCTTTGCCTTTCTCAAGCCCCTAAACAACAAGGAGTTTTCAGTTTGCTTTGGGGTAAGGCTGAACAGGGGAGGCACCTCTGGAGGGAATGCAGGGGAGGGACAGCAGGGAGCCATGTGCAGAACTGTCCTGTGCCCTGCAGGGCCCAGCACTCACCTGAGCTGCAGCACATGGCCAGGGAGCCGCAATGGGCACCGCTGGCCAGCGGGTGAAATGCCACTGTCACCTGCACGGTGTCACCAGTGCCCAGAGCTCCTGTGGCCGGCACCACGGAGAAAGGACTGCAACACAGAGAGAGGGGTCAGGCCTGGGGACGCCTGGCCATGAGATTCCTGCTGCACTGCAGCTCCCTGCAGCTCCCTTGGGCAAGCAGGGAGCAAACCAAGCACAGGCAGCACAAGAGACAGAACAGACAGGATCACAAACAGCCACTGAGCCACTGCTGAGGAGATCCAGCCCTCACAAGATCCTGGGGGTAAAATGACCTCAGCTCCCCATACTCTGCATCCAGCTCTCTGCAATGAGCCTCAAGGCTCCCACTGCCAGCAATCCCATCAGAGAATGGTTTGTGAAAAGCACAGAGAGGGTTCAGAGCTATTTGCATGCACAACTTGACACTGACTGCCTCAGGAATTTCTCTTTACCTGCTGCCTATAAATCGCATCTCAAGAGATGGAAATGGTAGGGCACTCCCTGTCCTGGGAGATTACAGCCTAGGAATCAGACAGGGAGAAGGAACTTTTCCCTGAAGACCAAGGAATAGTTCCTGTTGAATTTGCAGTGTGCTTCTTTGGTTTATTTTACCTTGAAAACATTGTGATTTAGCCTAAAAAGGGCAACTTTTCTAAGCATTTCAATGAAAGCTGCTCTAAGAAAAGGAGCAATCAAAACTCTGAAAGAGTGCGAATACAGATTAGAGCAATACAGTGACATGGAAACCCAAAAGGACGATGCCATTTACAGTCTGAAGGGTCCAATCCCAGCTAAATGAAGCACCATGAGCAGGAGCACATCAAGGAGGCAGAACCGAAGGTTTCTGTGTGTTTACCAGCAATGCAGTCTGGGACTCTGGGCTGTCATGCAGGCTGGTAACTGTTTGCTTGGCCCAGCAGAGAAACTCTGAGCAATGTGTTGGAAATAATGATGCAGATGCATTGGTGCACTTTGGATTTAACAGGAGCAATCAGGATTTAGTCACCAAGTAAACAGCTCTTGCCTGACAAACACAAGACTCTGTGCTTTGATGCTCAGGGGAAATGTGCTTCTGCCCAGCAGCTGCTGTGCTTTGTGCCCTTCTACAGCCCCAGTGAGGAAACAAAAGTTCCTGGCCTTGGTGCTTTGTTGCTGGTCCATCTGTCACTTCAAATGTGTTCTGGGGACTTTGCTGATGAATGCATCACACACAAAAACAAAGAGAACATCTGGCAAGCTGAACTTAGTAACAGCTGATGAACTCGCTTCAGGTTCTGCTCATTAAGGACCTCTTGCTGTAATTATGGGCTGACCTGTTCCCATTGCCACTGGTGAGAACATCACTGCTGGCTGATGGAGAAGCCTTGGCCCAGCAATGTTCATGTGCTGGACGTGAGACTTTGGAGGGAGGGGAGGAAAGACAAGGCCCCAGCAGCCCCAGAGCCTGATCAGTGCTCGTGCTCCTGCACCTGCCCCAGGGCTGATGCCAGCACTGCTGCAGCTCTGCTGGGGCTGGGGGGACCAGGGCCTGCTCGGGGCAAGGCACAGCATTCTGTTCTTAGTCTTTGGCCAGAAATTTCACTGCAATAGAGAAGCTGCCAGTTAGGGGAATCCCTGGCCACGCTTCAGCACTACCTTCCATTCCATTCCCTTCCCACTCCTGCCCCATTTTCCATGCTCCTGCCTTCAGGCGGCAGGATGGGAATAACATTCCAGGGCTTGCCTGAGAAAGAAGGTGTCTTCTTCTTTTCAAATTATCAGAAGAGGATCCAGCCAAGTTCAGGACTCAGCTGTCAGGTCTGGAAAACTGAGTGCAAATCAGCCCCCGCATCTCTTGCATCCCTGGGCTGTACCCACCAGAATCCTCTGTTCCTGCTGTAGCAGTCATCTCTCACACACACCTGGCTCCCCAAGACCCAAAGACACAAGCTCCACAGCTAAACTTAACGCCTCTGAATTTCAGCCAACACCACTAAACTGTTCCCTGAGCCCACAGCTAGAAGAGCTGTGAAGGAGACATCCCTGACACTGTAAGAACCATAGGAAAATCACTGCCAAGAGATTGGCCTGGAAAGCTAAATTTTGGGCTTTTCTCTGTTAATTGTGAGCTGCTCCTTAAGACACTTCTCATCCTGTTAGATCCATCCTCTCAATGAATCACTACTGCACCTGACAGGCAGAAAAAATAAGGTATGGAGGGGGTTTGAAAAGGTTGTTTTCTTCTGCTTTTATAACTAGGTCCATTGACATGTTTGTTTTCTTGTATGGCATCTAAAGACAGGTCCATGTCTCCCAATGGCACCTTGCAACCCCCAGACACTGGTCTTGCTTTGAGCAGTGTGTTTGCTCAGATGATTTCCAGAGGTCCCCTCCAGGACCACTGCAAAGCCACGTGCCTGTGGCCTCCCAGAGAATGGCTCTGTTTGGCTGACAGTGCTGAGGAAGCATTTCAGAAGCTGCTTGTGCTCAGCAGGGTGCAAGCCAGCTCCCAACATGTTCCAGCAGCCTCCAGAAAATCTGTGACACAGAAAGCTCCAAGGCCACTGAAAGCAAGAGCAGATGCCTTCCATCCTGCTCACTTCCAGCCAGGCTGCAGGGCAGCAGATCCGATGCTTGGTTCCTTCTGTAGCTCTTTCCCAACTCTGCTCTCACCCAAAGGTGTTTGCACAGGGACAGATGAGCTGCCTCACCTCTGGGTGCCCAGCTGGTACCGAGCTGCCCGGGCACCGACATTGCGCACCAGCTGAGTCTGCTGGGTGCTGACCTTGACTGGACACTTGGAGAAGTCCAGCTGGGCAGGGAAGTCCAGCACAGCTCGAGCACCAATGGCCCGAATTGGCACAAGGATCCTTTCCCTTGCAGTGAGGCAGAACCAGCTCGTGGCAATAATCCTGCAGGAAAAGAAACTGGCTCAGCACAGGACATTTAGTGCCATGCCCATGGCAGAAGAAAAACCACTTCCTATACCCCTTCAAGGACATCCATTTACCTATTGCACCCTCAAATGAACACTAAGTTCTACTACTATGTCACATTTTAAAGGCAACAGTGCACTTTGCAAAATCTGTCTCAGTGGCATTAAGCTCTTGTGTCACTTGGCTCATACAGATAACAGCCCTAGGCCACCATTATTTTTACTCTAAACTTTAATGATGTTAAAGAATTCCGAAGCCCCTTCTAAGCAACATGGAGCTGGGGAACACAGGACATTGCTCTTTAGGGTTCTATATTCCCACTGTCTGAGAATAGGACAAAGTGTTCAACTGACTCTAAGCAGCAAAAGGAAGAGGAGAAAACAGCTGCACCCAAAGACATCCCGCACCTCTGGCCTGGTGCAGAAACATCAGCTGGCTCACAACTCCCCTCTAACTTTGCCTGTCCAACCAAGTCAGGAGAAGAACAGTGCTAAGAGGTAGCAGGATGCTGTTGGAAAGGGCCTCTCTTTGTTTCCCTGCAAGGCTTCCTCCCTTCCATGCCATGCCCTCAACCCTTCTGTATGAACAAGCCTCCAGATCAGAACATGAACCCTCCAGATCCCAGCACTGAGATCAGACTTGCCAGGGCCTCAGCACTGCTGTTCAAACCTCCCCACAAAAGCACCTTTGGCATGGAATAGGTGCCAGCTGACAGAGCAAGCACAGGGAAAGGCATGAAGACAGAGCCCCAGCAGTGTCACTGCCACGGGCTCTGGGCTCACAGCTCTGCCTGCAGCTTGTACCTGCCCTACACCAGCTCCTTCAGGCAGGTGTCCAAGTGCCCTGCAGCTCAGCAACCTCCTGCTGACCAAGGGCACCCAGGGCCCAGTGTGCCTGTGCCAGGCCGGGCTCACAGGCACAGCACATCCTCTGCCCTGGCCCTGCAGCTGTGCCATGCTCACTTGTGCTCTGGGACAGCACAGCTGCAAGGCTGCACAATAGACGGAGTGAAAAAGCACCGGCTTTGCTCCAGCCCAGGGGCAGGCAGGGAAGCTGTTGGCAGTCCAGGAAGGAGGAAAGCTCTCTGACCTCTTTGTTCCTCTGGTGTTTTCCATCAGAATGAAACCCCTTCCACTGGACCTAGAGATGGCCCAACATCTATCAACAGCCCTCTGTCATTCTCATTCTGTTTCCTGTGCATCTTCCCTTGGCAATGCTCAGCAATGTGCCGGGAGGGGAAGCAGAGCCTGTCAGGCCTGGCTGCAGTGCCTGCCAGCAGTGCCAAGGTGTGACTGGCTGCAGGCTGCCAGCCCACGCCTGGAGCCCAGCTCACAGCATGCAATGGGCTGGAGCCAGAGCGCAGGGAAAACAATGGCTGTGGAGATCATTGTGTGCTTTGGCTCCTCCAGCCTCACCTTGTTCTTGCTGGGGCTGAAGCGGATGCACATGGGCAGAGGCGCCTGGCGGCACGGCATGGTATGCATCGCTGGAGCTCACCAGCTGGAAGTAAGGTGAGCTCTCCATGGAGATCTTCACCACGTGAAGAAACTGCAGCAAAGACATGAAATTATCATTTTGCCACGTGTGGAAACAGGATGAGAGGAGACCTGTCCATGCCCTGCTAACATCCCTCCCTTGCCCCTTTTCCAAAGCACTTTCAGCTGAGCAGGCACAGGCACATCATTCACAAGGCTGAACTTGAACCCCTTCTCTCTGGCTCCAGCGTTTTGGCCAGGGGCAGTAGGGCAGTGCCTGCTGGGAAGGAAGGGCCGAGCAGGTGAGCACCAGCAGGATGGAGACACAGCACCTGAACCAAGTCACCTGCATATTCAACAAGGCCAAAAAGCCTGCTGGCTTCTGCCTGCACACAGCCATGAAGTTGTCATGTTCCAGAGGGGGAATGTGCTACCTAAAAGCAAACCAGCACATTACTGTGGGGCAGGGAAGAAATTCCCTTCTAGCAGATCAGGTTTGGGTAGGGAACTTCTGGGGATACAGTCAGGCAGGCAGAGCAGCAAGACAGGAGACCAAACACTGTGGTCTTACTGGGAATAAAAGCAAACCTGAAAAGCAAAAGAAGGAATGAACACAGCAAGACAATCCCTAAAACAAGGAGATGGCAAAGAGAATTTAAATGGGCAGTAAAGCAGCAAGGAAGAATCATAAAACCATGAGAGCAACCAGCTTGCCAAAAGTGACAGAAACACAGACAGGCGGTGTCTATTGACCGTGGGGCTTCAGAGGCATTCTCTGCCTGGAGAAACAGGACCAGCACTGACTGACAGTGTGGTTCCAGTATGAAAAGCCAATCTTGGCTCTCCAGGGCTTCCTGCTGCCTGTGCAGGCAAGCTGGGCTGCTGGGCATTCCTGCCTGCAGCCAGCAGGCCAGGTTCAGCCCTCTGGGGTTCACAGACACAGCACACATGCATTTTCTAGCACACTGATCTCATCAACCCCTGAGCACCAAAATGCTCTCCAAAAGTCTAAACCAGATGATTTGGACTCCCTCCTGTCTCCTCCCACCAGCCCACTCTTGGCACAAGCCTCACTTGAGAAAACATTTCCCTGACTGAAATCCAAATGGTCTCAAGTTTTCCTCTTTACAGTGGAACACAACTGACATTTTTCAACTTTTTCCCTCTCAGCTCTCTTGGGAAACTGCAAAACAATCCAAATTTCTTCAGGTGAAGGTGGAAACCCCCAGGAGCACATGGCTTTGGATGTGCTGTGCTTCTGCAAAGGGAAAGCAGAGCACCGTGTTGCTTTTGGAAAAGCTGAGCAGAGCTGGATGAAGCTGAGCAGGAGCCTCAAGTGGCACCTAAAGGCCTCTCACTGCTTCTGCTCCATTACTCTGATGCAGGGCTCTTGCAGAACACGGTTCCTGCAGGGCCAATGCCATTTAAGAGAAGTGACTCCAGCATAAAGTGCAGAAGGCTCCGCCCCTGAGCTTTGCCTGTGAGCTGCACAAAGGGAGCCAAACTGGCTGAGAGAGTATTGTATTGTATTTCATATTTCTGGAGTCCCATACTCTTGTTATGATATTCTTAAAGTCCATACCTTCTACCACGTAGAAGCTGGTTTTCTACCACGTAGCTCTTCTCTGCTGTGCTGTTCCTCATGGCTTCACAGGCGCTCCTCCTGGGCTCTCGACCCACCCCCTTTTATCCCAGTTATCTTTGCAAGCCACAGCTACTGCCCAACTAAGGACTTCACAGCTGTGGCTCATTTAGAGCAACTAGGACCCACTTATCCAATACATAGGACTCTCACTACAAGAGAGGCAGAGATTCCTACCAGGAGCCAAGATTAATCGAGGAGACACAGCGTTCTGGTATAGACCCAAGGCAAAGCATGAGAGCAGGTAAGAACTGTACAGCCCTCAACATTCCTGTCAATCCAGAGCTTTCAAGAGAAGGAAACTCCTTTGCGATAGACACCATCAACACCTGGCCAAAATCTGGGGACAATTCCCAGCACAGGAAGATTTCCACCATCTTGCAGAAGAAGGTGCTGAGACATTTTCTTCTGCATGTGCTGCAGCAGATAACTTGCTTTGCTGTACACTGGGGGAATGACAGCACTCTCCTCTTCCAGCACAGTGTTAAAGCTTCGCGTGCCAGCACTTACCTTGTCCTTATTCATGAGAGACAGCACCATTTCAGAGACCTCCCGAGCCATTTCAGAGAAGGCTTCTGCCTTCCTTAGTAGACATGTCTCTCTTCAAACCGAGACAATTGTTTATCATCGTGCAGATGCGCAGCTGCTGGGGAGCCCCGTTTTACACCAGGGACCCGGAGAACCATTCCCAGCAATTGGGAAAATCCTAGGTGGTCCATCCACCCACAGATGAGGTCTCCAAATGTGCCCGAAATTGGGTCCAGCTCTTAGAGGCCTAAAAGAGCAAGTCCAAGTGACTTGATGATATTTTTAGCCCAGAAAGCCCTGCAGCTGATGGCACACTTCACAATCAGCAGGGGACACAGCTAGGCCAAAGCCCAGACCTCTGCTGGGAGCCTTTCTCCTCAAATACCCTTCAAACAAACCTCCATGCAAGTCACTTGGAAAGTTTCTTCAAATGATCCATTTCTGGCACATGACTACACAGGGTTAAGTGAAAGTTTCTAAAGCAGCTGCTGTGGAGTCAAAGAGCCAGCACTAAGAGTCCTTGTCATCTCTTTGTAGCTAAATGCCACTTTGGGGGATTTGAGGGAGTTTGGAACGAGCTAGAGAGCAGACCTCCGAGTGTTTTAGATGATGCCATTGCTTTTTCTTCTCTTCTGCATAGACAGGAAGGGTGAGTTTGGCTCACATCTGCACTGCATGGCTCACAAGGCCCGCAAGACTTGTAGTTACAAGAGCTTTGAAGGATTTCTTGGCCAAGAAGACACTGCCAACAATAATGTTTATGTTTTACCACCAATCCTTCAATATTTCGTCTTAGGGACTCATGCTACAGTGTAAGCTTCCTTAGCCAATTATGACACACAAACTCAAAGCACTGCATGCTAAGCTTCTTGTTTACCATTGTAACTACTTTGATTTTTACTAGATCTTCAGCATGAAAACTCTAAACTTTCCTCCACTTCAACGTTCCTCCCCGTGTCTCTGCTATAATAAACTAGAAATCCACATTCTCACTTCTAGCACCTAGCTTTGGAAGCCCTTTCCAAGGTCTCCCATCAAATCCATCAAAGGTCTGAGATTTCCCTGCATTTGGATTTCCAACAACACTGATGCTGTTAGTTCCAGAGTGCCCAGGGTCCCTCTTGCAAGTCAGCTCTGGTAGGAACAAGGCGGCTGGCAGGGGGCTGCTTGTGGCCTCTGACAGCCCATTGCTGAGGGCTTGCCAGCGCCTCAGCCCCTCATGTGCTGCCCTAGCCCCGCCAAGCTGCCCGGCAGCAGCGCCACAGCCCCACAGCAGCTCCAGAGCAGCCCCATCCAGAGGCACCTGGGAGCCCTCAGCAAGGCAGCCAGCAGCACACGGGCAGGAGGACACGGATGCGCTTTCTGCCTGGCACAGAGCTTGTGGCCATCTCCAGGCACTGCTCTCACATGGATCCCCACAGCCCCGGCCCCTCCCCACCCGCTCTGTCACCAGCACAAAGGCTTCAGCAGAACTGTTGCCCGATTGATAAATGACACAAAACTCAGATAAGTTTTGTGGGTGCTTTATTAAGGGCCCGGAGAGCTTGGGGGACTCACGTCCCAAAGTCCGAGCCCCCAAATTCACGTATGGGTGCTTCCCTCTTATACATGCGATTCACAACAAAGTCTCCAAGAAACAGTTTCCCCGTTCCCCTTGCCTGGTCACAGACCCCTTGTGATACATTCCTTGGTTAACAAACAAGATCATTAATCCTCTGCTTATCTTATTCTAAGAGCATTGTATGCTGCCTCCAGACAGGTTAGCATTCTTACTTTCCTGCACTAGTTTAATTATTTATTAAATCCCTAAGACTACCTGCTAGGTTACACACAAAACTCAACACACTTTTCAACGGCTACAAAACTACTTTTTAACAAACCAGTTCACACACAACTCACTATAATTAAATATTTTGCTAAATTTCATTTCTTTTCCAACATTTCCCCCCTTTTGAGCATCCTTCAGTCCTGCTGCAAGGATGCTCAATCAACAGTATTGACAGTAACAGCTTCATAACGAGGTGGGGAATGTTCTTCATTCTGCCACCCGCGGGTCATCGCCTTCAGCAACCGGAGAGATCGCCTCTTTTCCTTTTCGATCACACCTAAGAGGCATCTATATACAATCCATATAGTCACTAGAAATACTAAAAACATTAGTACATACTGTATAGCAGACGTAATCCAGCCAGACAGGTGAAGCCCCAAAGAATCAAATACTGCTTCTATCCAATTATGCTGTGCTTCCTTTTCAATTTCCTTGGTTTTTGTTTCCACTTCTGCCAGTTGAGAAATATCTTTCTCAACTTCAAGTGTAACATTTGGAATGTGTACACAGCAATGATCTATTCTCCTACTCAGGTAACCACAAACTCCATGCTCTTTTAACAGTAGCAAATCCAATGCCATTCTATTTTGTAGGGTCATTCTTGATGTAGCTTGCAATTGCAAATTTAGATCTTTAAATCCCTTCTTAGTAGCTGCTGCCAACCTTTCTGTCTGTCCTAACAAATTGTTGAGCATTTCCCTGTTTCGATATGTCGCTACCGGAGGGAATAATGACTCTAATATCCATCCAAATTGTACTCCTGAGCCAGGTTCATGCCACTGCTCCTCTAGGGAATTCTTCCCTCTTTCTGAGTCCTTTCCTTTGGATCAATCTATTCTGTTTCCAGTATGGACACAATGTGGGAACCCCTAGGGTGATTTGTGTTACTGATCCATCTAGAGGTAAATGTGTGGTCCATTGTCCATGTCCCAACACCCAGACTAGATTTCCAGGACTGTGCACAGTAGTATATCTGCAATCTATAGGTCCATCCATGGACTCTCTGCTAACCATGTGATCATACCCCCTACACTCGCATCCCCACTTTAACGCCATTTTCACCGGTACCAATCCAATTCGGTCTTCCGGTGTATCACATGTAAAAACCTCAGTACAATTCCAATCCTCCTTCTGCGGTCTGAACTCTCGGGAAGATGTAGACGTGATAAGGGCCCTATAATGTGACTGATTCTTTACTCCTGACCATTGGATGCACCATTGTACTTCTCCAAGGTAATTATAGTGTTCCAAAACACTAGGTCCCCATAATGTCTTCCAACTATTCCAGGTGCCAAAATTCTGTGTGACATTCTGACAACTCATCTCATTTTGTTGGGATTTCGTTCTTATTCGTACTGTATTGCATGGCTCATCTATTGGGGTTGCAATTAAACACCTCCTGGTATTTTGAATCCAACCATAGTGATTGGATTTCTTTTCACATTCCTCTCTAGTCATAGCCCGAATGGTCATACACAAATCCCTCCATACATCTACTGGTTTGGGAACTGACTGGCAGGACCATGAAACATTCTTGAACGTTTCAGGCATTTTGGTTACCGGTATTATTCTCCAGGGAATTGGTTCACTTGCAGCCTGTGGTAATGGCAGGCAAGCTGTTATTTTAGTCACGTTCTGCATGATCCCAAAATCTCTAATTAATCTTACCACTAAGTTTTCTTGCTCAGTATTTCGTTCTATTGTATCATTAGCTTCCTGTCTACTCTTTCTACCGTGTCTCTGTAAGGATAACATCATTCTGTCATGCTTCCACCATGCATTTCTTATTCTAGGATTAGTGACACTCGACCACCCACAACTTTTGCCTTCTTTCTCTCACTAACTGGTCCCGTCCTCTATTCTGTCCCAGGTCAGTTCTCTATTTTGCTTCTACCATTTGACCCAAAGGTTCCTTTGATATCTTGATCTTACTAGGAAGGAACAATTTATTCTGAGGGGTGGCCCATCTCACATGTCCACTGCCACTGATACTGGATTAACCTTTATGTTTTCAGCACGATCCTCTGTCTCTGGCAAAACTCTCATACTCACTCCTTTGTAATCAAAACTATCTCGTATTTTGACTAAACATGTATATTCTCCCGTATCGTTTGCGGTTACCTTGGTAAGACTTAGTACCGTGTTTCCTTGTTGTTTATCCTGATCTCAACCGACTCCTACCTTGCCTCGGCTTTTTTCAGCTCCCCGTTGCCATATTGCAATAACTTCACCGGCCTCAACTTTCTGGCTGTCAAATATAACACAAGTTAATTGAACATCCATCCCTTCCATGACTGTAACCTTTGTTTCTTCAACCTGTACTAGAGTAGACCCTTGAACGGGTAATAGTCTCATGATTACTAGCAGTAATATAATTAAGAAGGTGGCTTTGTGCGGAAGATCATCTGAGTTGGAGACACTATCTGGGTTTCCCATTGGAACGGTGCCTTCTTTACTCTGGTGTAATGGATCTAAGCATCTATCCCCTGGACTTTCACCGCTGTGTAGGTCGTCATCATCACCTGGTGGGGTCCGCTTCATGATTCTCATAGCGGATCTGTGATCCACTTCTTGACGTACACCTGGTCTCCAGGCTGAATGTCGTGGACAGAATTCTCTAGCGTGAGCGGTCTATTCTACTGTAACCTATTTCTTAAAGTATTCAAGATCTTATTAAGTGACATAACATACTCTGCAATCGCCTGGTCCCCACTCACATGTACCTCCCCTTTTAATACAGTTGTGTGATATGGTTTGCCATATAATATCTCATATGGACTTACGCCTACCTTTTCTCTTGGTTTAATTCGAATCCTGAGTAGGGCCAAAGGCAAAGCTTAAGGCCAGTGCAGTTTAGCTTCCTGGCAAATCTTTTTGATTTGTCCTTTCAGGGTTTGATTCATCTTTTCTACCTGCCCACTAGACTGAGGTCTCCAGGGGGTATGCAAATTCCAGGTTATATCTAACAGTTGTGCTAATTCTTGCACTACTCCGGCTATAAAATGCGGACCCCTATCTGATGACAATCTTAAAGGTACTCCAAATCTTGGTATTATTTCTTTTACAAGATTTTTACCACTTCTTTAGCCTCATTAGTTCTACATGGAAAAGCTTCCGGCCACCCTGAGAACGTACATACGTACACTAACAAGTATCTGTATCCCTGTGCCCTAGGCAATTCAGAAAAATCAACTTGCCAGTAATCTCCCGGTTGTGGCTCGACTTGCAACTTTCCCATTTGTATTTGTCTCTTAACTACTGGATTATTTTTCAAACATACCGGGCACATTGCATTTACTCTTTTTGCCATTGTTAAAATCTGATTAGAGATTATCTCATTCTTCAAAAATTTTACCAATACTTCTGCCCCCCAATGACATTTATTATGTTCTGATTCCAAAATAAATTTCATTATGCGAGTAGGTACCACTATTTGTCTCATTGGTGTAACATACTACTCAAGTTGATTCCTCTGTGCCCCTAGCAAGTTTATTAGTTTTCTATCTTCTATTGAATATTTGGGGTCCTGATTCAGGTATGGGGTAGCTGGATTTGTTTTTACCGGTACCAATGCCATTTGAGTCCATACTTCCCGTGCCACTTGCTGTGCTGTAACATCAGCAAATCGATTTCCTCTGTAAACGTCTCTTTCTGCAGTCTGATGTCCTCTAACATGCATTACTGCAACTGCTTTGGGACTGTGTACCGCATCCAGTAGCTGTAGCACTTCTTCCCGGTGCTTGATGTTGGTTCCCTGTGAATTCAAAAGCTCATTTTCCTTCCATAATGCCTCATGTACATGAACCACACTAAAGGCATATTTAGAATCTGTCCAGATATTAACCCTTTTGTCCTTGCTCAAATACAGGGCTCTGGTGAGTCCAATCACCTCTGCCTTCTGGGCCGAAGTTCCAGGTAGCAAAGCCTTTGCCTCTATTACTTGATCCAATGTTACCACTGCATACCCGGCATAGCGAGTCCCATTCTCAACAAAACTGGATCCATCAGTGTATAGTTCCCATTCAGGTTCTTCCAATGGTTCATCCTTTAGGTCGGGTCTGCTGGCATATACTTGTTCAATTACTTCTACGCAATCGTGCACCAGTCCCCCAGCCTCCTGGTCACTGCGTAAAAACTCTGCTGGATTAACATGATTAGTAGTCTTTATTTCAATATCATCCTGTTCTCTCAGGATAGCCTGGTATTGCAACATTCGACTGGATGATAGCCAGTGACTCCCCTTTTGCTCTAAAACGGCCATGACCATATGGGGAACAAACACTTTCATTTTTGCCCCCAAAGTCAATTTCTGGGCCTCTTGAATAAGAATTATTGTTGCCACCACTGATCGTAAACATGAGGGCCACCCAGAACTTACAAAATCCAGTTGTTTAGAGAAGTATCTCACTGGCCTCTTCCAGGATCCCACCTTCTGGGTGAGGACCCCCAATGCCAGTTTTTGCCTCTCATTCATGTACAACTGGAATTCTTTGGTCAGATCAGGAAGTCCTAGGGCTGGGGCCTCTTTTAGTGCCTGCTTCAATTCTTGGAAGGCCTTCTTTTGCTGTGTCGTCTACTCCAACTGATGCTGCTTCAAGGCCTCATACAGTGGCTTGGCTAGAAGACTGAAATTCATGATCTACAGTCGACATCATCTCACCATTCTTAGAAAAGATCTCAATTCTTGATGGTTACGAGGCAAAGGAATAGCACATATTGCCTCAATTCGGTTTACTCCCAAACGTCTCTGCTCTTGTGTGATCTCACAACTGAGATAAATAGCGCTATTTCTGAGCAATTGAGCTTTTTCCTTAGAAACCCAATACTCTGCTTGGCCAAGCATGTTGAGTAATTTAATTGTTAATTCTACACACATTTCCCTTTCCTTAGTAGCTAGAAAAATGTTGTCCACGTACTACAGGACTACATACAAGGATGGGGATATTGTTACCTGGGTTATCTTCCATTCTTCCAGCTCCTTGGCCACTTGATTTCTAAAAATAGTAGGGGAGTTTCTAAATCTCTATGGGAGTCTCGTCCACGTAAGCTGCTTCTTTCTCCCAAAATCAGGACTCTCCCACTCGAAGGCAAAATATTTCCTACTCTCTACTGCCAGTGGGATGCAGAAGAAGGCATCTTTAAGGTCAATCACTGAGAACTATTTAAACTCTTCTGATACAGATGTTAACAAGGTGTAAGGATTAGCAACAACTGGATGTATGTCTTTCACTATTTCATTAATAGCCCTCAAGTCTTGTACCAAACGGTACTTGCTATTAGGTTTCTTCACTGGAAAAATTGGAGTATTATACTCCGATTCACATTCCTGTAATATTCTTTGAACCAAAAATTGTTTAATTAATGGGGCTACTCCTCTCCTTGCCTCAAGCTTCAAGGGGTATTGCTTTATCCTCACTGGTCAGGCCCCTTCCTTTAGTTCCACCTTTACTGGCTGCGCAGCTTTAGATTTTCCGGGGACCCCTGACTCTCATACCCAGGGTACTACAGCTTGCTCAATTTCTTCTGGAATAGGAGAGGCATCTACTTCCTTGATCACAAAAATGCCTGCTATTTGTTCCTCAGGTATTTCTAATTTCACCCTTCCCCTTTCAAATATTATTTTCACATTAAGTCGGGACAACAGGTCTCTGCCAAGAAGGGGTGTGGGGCAGTTTGGCATATAAAAAAAATTGGTGATCTAATTCTTTCCCCCCAAACCTAAGATTTAAAGGTTGTAAAAATGGTTGTTCCTCTAGCTTCCCTGTTGCCCTCACCACCTGTACCGTTGTGTCACTCAAAGGTCCCAATCGTCTATTGAGTACAGAATATGTGGCTTCAGTATCTACCATAAATTCTTGATCTTTTCTATCTATCTCTAAAACTACTTTCAAATCCTGGTCTAGTCAGCTTTGATTCTGATAGTTTCCCAAAACTAGGGCTTGAGCAACTTCTGCTGGTCCTCCCGTGAATCCTCCCACAGGAGCATTCTCTATTGGACCTGTCCTTAATTTTATGTTTCTCATGCCTATACTTCTTCTAACTGGGCATTCATTTTTCTAGTGTCCCAATTGTCGGCAAAATGCACACTGGTTTGGATCCAACTTCCCCATGTTAGGTACAAACTCAAATCCTCTCCGACCTCTCGCCATCTTCCTCTGTCCGCGATTAGCTCTTCCTCGACCTCGACCCCTAATGGGTCTTCTTCCTGCAGTTTCTTTTTCTCTGTTGTTGTATACCTTCTATGCTACCTCCAACATTTTATCTAAACTCCGAGTATCTTCCCCTTCTAGCTTTTGTAACTTTTTCTTAATATCCTCTTGTGATTGCCCCATAAACAACAATGCCAATTGAAGTTTTCCTGATTGATCCTCTACATCTAAATTAGTAAACTTCTGAGCCGTGTCTTTTAATCATTCTAAAAAGGCAGACGGAGACTCATTCTTGTCCTGCTTGACCGAATACAACTTAGACCAATTCATAGTCTTAGGTATTCCTGTCTTAATTCTTTCTACCAACAAATCCTGATGTCATTTTACAGTCCTTATTCCTCCCGTAGAGTTTGGATCTCACCTGGGTTCCTCACTCGGTACTAATTCGTCAACTGTCTCATTTAGTTGTCGCAACCGAATCTCCTCACGAGCCTTTTCTCTAGTGGCTCTAATAACCATTTCTTTTTCCGTGGAATCTATTATAGTATCTAATAATACCTGTAAATCATTCTAGTCTGGATTCTGAGTCTTTATTACCATTTTAACCACCCTTGCCACCCTTTTAGGATCCTCCCGATAACTCTCCGCTGATTGCTTCTATATTACCAAATCCCCAGGGGAGAAAGGCACCTTTATAAGTATCCTTTCTCCCTGTGGTCTCACAGCTTCCCTTACCGGCGTAATTACTGTGGCCCCTTCCGCCCCTTCTTTCCCTGGCGAGTCTGCCCTGCTAACAGAGTTCTTTTAACACTTTCATTCTTTTCACTATCACCACCATCACTATCACTCTCAATAGATCTCATTTTTATAGATATATCCGCAGGGGGAGCAGGGGGCACATTAGGAGCAACCGGAACCCTCGAGGACAAATCTTCCTCGATTGGACGATACAAATTACGCTCCTTTCTTTCTTTACATCTAACACACTCTCTCTCATCATTCACTTCTAAGACCAAGATACCGCACTCCTTTTGCCATTCTTCTTTCTGGTATAAAATGGAAAACAAATCTAAATATGGTATTTCATCTAATTTCTCATTTCTCCTTAAAATTGCATCAAAGATTCTATTATCTCCAATTCCAGTGTACCATTCACTGGCCATCCCGCTTCTCTAATTTCATATTCAGAACACCAATGATTACAATAATCTATCATTTTACTTTTATCTAATTCTTGATAATACCCCTCACTTTTCCATCGTTTCAATATACAACTTAATGGCGTATTCCCAGGTATTTTACCATTGGCTTGCACTAAGGTTTTAAAAGTTTTAAAAGACATCATATTACAGCTTTTAATTCCATCTTTAATCCCAATAAACCAATATACTTTAAACTAATATACCTTCTCGCCGTCCTTCCCTAAAAAAAAAACAGGAGGCGAGTTCCGGTCCTGCGTACTTAGACGTCTTATGGCCGGAGCCTAGGCTTTTCATCAACTACCAAATCTAAGTCTAATTATCACCTTTTTCCAATATAAAGCACCTTCGGGCTTATCTTAATGCAGTTTGTCTGACAGGCACAGGGGTCGGGCATGACTGATGACTCCCCGAGAAGTGCTCGGTGCCGGCTTGGAGTGGATCGAGACACGAACCGCCCCGGCAACCCTCAGAGTCCTGCCGCGGTCGCCAGAAAACTGTTGCCCGATTGATAAATGACACAAAACTCGGATAAGTTTTGTGCGGTGCTTTATTAAGGGCCCGGGGAGCCGGTGGACTAGCGTCCCAAGTCTGAGCCCCCAATTTCACGTATGGGTGCTTCCCTTTTTATACATGCGATTCAAGGTCTCCAAGAAACAGTTCCCCTTGCCTAGCCACAGACCCCTTGTGATACATTCTTTAGTTCACAAACAAGATCATAAATCTTCTGCTTATCTTATTCTAAGAGCATTGTATGCTGCCTCTAGACAGGTTAGCCTTCCTACTTTCCTACACTAGTTTAAATATTTATTAAATCCCTAAGACTACCTGCTAGGTTACACACAAAACTCAACACACACTTTCAACGGCTACAAAACTGTTTTTAACAAACCAATTCGCACACAACTCACTATAATTAAACATTTTGCTAAATTTCATTTCTTTTCCAACACTGACAGAGTTTTATATTGGGGAAGGGCATATCCCTGTGTTTCTACCCCTACAGGAACTGTATAACTACCTGCAAAGTGGACCAAGCCTGCTTTCAATGCAACGGCAGGTGGACAATCTGGCAGACAAAGAGCGATTAGAGGAGAAGCTACCCCTGATCCTGCGGCCACTACTGATACAACTGAAATGACACTCGAAAGCCGTCGACAGGGCCGTGACACACCGGGCTAAGGAATTGATTGACACTGTTGAATCATTATCACCTTTTTACATAAGGGGACCAGCAGGGAAAAACTGCCTTGAGTGTTATAGCCCGTATTGTGCCGCTTGGGTAGCACTGTATTGTGGGGGTTGTGGTAAAACCTTTTGGGTGGAACAATCTTTGCTCTGGCACTTATGGTGCAACACATGCCAGCACAAGCACACATTTGATAGCTGGCAGAGGGACTTGAGGAGGCAGATGGGGCTGGATACAGCTTCGGCTTTAGATTTTTACGAATCTCCTGAACAGAAGATTTTGGCTTACTATCGGTGGGAGATAAAGCTTACTATAAAAAAGGTTAAAGCTCAAAGTAGGTCTTATATAACTTCCGCAAGGTGTAGGAGATTGGTGCCCTCAACACAGCGTTCTATCATAGGGCCCGTTAAAGGAGATCCTGATAAAGCATTAGATCAATGTATGAAAGAATTACAGGAGTTTAGACTACAACAGCTAGGAGTAAAGCTAAAGGTTGATAGAAAAAGGAAGGAAAAGAAAAAGAGAAAAGAAAAATAAAACTTATTTTTTATTGTATTTCTTAGCGCTGTAAGAGCTGGTATCACAGAAGTAACATGCTTTAGCCAGCCAAAAAGAAAACATATGAATAATGTTTGCTAATCAAACTAAACAATCATCGTTTTGTCTGAGTTTAAGAAAAGTTATTAGCCCTTTCTGGACATACTTGGTGGTCTAGCCTGTACTTTTGTAACACATGTTATAAGAATATTGGGTGTGATTTTTACTGCTTTTGTTTATTTTGCCTTGTGTTGTAATTGTTAATTGTATTTAGAACAAAGACAGTTGAATGATAGAAGAATCTTGGCTCCCAGAAGAAGAGAGAGCAGTAGATACACTACTCAGGCTCACTTTTGGGCCATGCATTTTATAGATTAATTGCCATAGTAAAAAGACGTTTAGAGGTTGCACATTTGATGCTGTTTAAGAGCTAGCAAAACAAGAACTGAAATGATTTGATGAACAAAATGGTTAAAAAGAAAAAGGGCGGAATTGTAATGGGTTAAAACTTTAAGTTTGTTCATCAAAACTGACAAAGTTATTCCAGTAAGACTGCTGCATCACCTCAAGTTTGTTTAAGTAAATTTCCAGACTTTAAAGGATAAGGAAGGTGAAACCAAAAAGACAATCAGTTTCACAAACATTTGTTTATCTGTTTAGTAAACTGTTAATATGGGTGGGGGGTTTGCTATGATTAATAACACAGTATCAGCTTATCCGCTCAGTAAACCTAGGATTCCAGGAACTCAGCAGATTGAGCCTAAAAATTCCAGGAATCAGACAAAGGAAAATTACCAACCTTCATCTTCAGACCCCGGGAAGTGGACTATGACCACCTAAACACAAAAGAAGAATATGCAGAGTACTACACATCAACCCAGAAGAAGGACTGTATAAGAACTCCACAGAAAATCAGAAGGGTGTGACAGTGGCGGAGCGGAGACTCCCCTGTCGCCCAGTGCTGATTTGCTTATTGCCTTGCCCGCTGTAATCAATAAATTCCCAATTTGTTTTACTTGGCAAATTGTCGTCTCAATTTTTAACAGGTCTGACTAGCATTTTTAAAGAGGGGATGGTGCAAGGGGTGGATACAACTCTCACCCAGTGAGGGGATCTTAGGGGAGGAACAGATCACTCAGCAACTCCAATAAGGATCATTTAGGGGAGGGAAGAAGCCTCACAAACCAATCAACCATCGAGACATAGCTGACTAACACAGAACATTTGAGAATACATGGGCAGTGACTACAGAGTCTGATAAGAGTAGGAGTAGTACAAGTGAGATTGACAAGGGCTTAGAAGGGAATGAGGGGAGGAGCAGGGAGACTGACACACTGACGGGCAGACAAGTGGCGGGAAAACTTTGTGGTAAACAATTTAGGACTGAACCATTAGGGGAACAAAATGGGGTACGTGGGAGAAACCATTATAACTAACATAGGAAATCTAACTTTTATGTTAAAACACCTGTAGAACACCAATTACCAAAGGTAGGGTCTGAGGACTGGAGGGAGGAAGCTGTCAACAGGGAGGGAGAAGGAAGGAGCTATAGGAGCTTCCCACAGACTCAGCTGTGCCAATCATCAGCTGTACCTGGAGATCCAGCTGGTCTCCTCTGGTCTCCAGGTGGTCTCACCTTCCAAGGGATCTGGAGAGATCTATGAAGCCAGGCTGTGGAACTTGCAGTTTATTGCAAAGGGTGTGGGTGCTGGGCCCTGTTCAGAGCTGCCAGACACAGCTGGAGCAGGCCTGAGAGAAGTAAAGAGAGTGGTAAAGAGAGAGAAGGCAAGAGTGTGGTAAAGAGATGAGAGAGAGAGAGAGTGGATGAGAGAGCGAGGTTCTCATTACAATACAATAAATCATCTTCTGTGTTGAATATTCTAATTCTCACTAACCAATCTAGTACAAGATACAAATCCTATAGCATTTACATACAGCCTATAGGAATCATTACATTACCATACTGTGTTACATTTTAAACCCTAAAAACTCCTCTTTGGACCCCTTCTGCCAAGCTAGTGGGGTCTGCTTGGACCCTTGGAGCTGTCTGCAAGCAGAGGGAATTGTTTTATCAAAAGGGGATTACCTTCAGTTGGCCATACCATTGTTTTCCAGTTGTTCAGTAACTGAGGTATCTCAAAGCTTGCTTTCATTTCAATCTTGCTTATAGTTTTTATATCCTCAAAATCTTTTGAAAGGCAATCATATTTATAAGACTTTCCTGTTTCATCTTCCCCAGCAATCCAATTTGTTTTATGGCTTAATAATGTTACAAGTAATAAATGATAAAGTCAATCAATAATCAATTTTTTTTTTTTTTCACAACCAAGATTCGGTTTCCGATAGCCGCAATCAAAGGGACAGCTTTGAGCCTGGGATTCGCACTGGGTGAACACTGATCTAAACTCTATCACTTTGGATCCCCTCTGCTCACAAATGTTGTCTCCTTCAGGTTGGTTTTATACAGCTTTTTCCACCTGGGGCAGAGTTTCTCCTATTCTTCTTGTCGCTTCACATATTTATATAGTTTCCTTTTCTGTGTGCTGGGCTGGACAGAACTGTTTCTGGGAAGTGATGAATGCTGATTGTCGAGTTACGGGAACCGAGCATTGGGATGCACACCCTTGAAGACTCTGACTATCTTGATCATAGATACTTACTGAGTATTCATCGCTTTGGTGTCTCTGGACTGTCCTGGGAAAGGGCCCATCTCTGCACAGAGCCACGTCTTTTTGCTTGCTAATTAGTTTTTTCTCTCCACTGCTGTCTGTGATTTCTCAATTTGTGAAGCAATCTTGTCCCTGGCTGCAGCTTGTGGTTTTAAATCTTTAAGAAATTTTTTGTACAAGCACAACTTATTTAATGTATATTTTACACAGGCACAAATTATTCCATAACATATATCACAATAAGGTGAGGAATTAATGGATCTTTAACTTCCACTGGAAGGCAGGCACATGGATTCAGAGCTATCACACACTAACTGTGTGGTTTTGGGCTTACTTTAATAATGGTACTTGCTGTGAGGAAATGACACCGGTGGAAATTTTCTCCCAACCCTTCACCTAGCTCTTTTGGTCTGCCCCACCAGTTTTCAAAGAGTTCAGATCCACTCTAAATGCTAATGATATCATACAGTGGGTGGTGTTGCTGATAGGACTGTTCTATTTAGCATTCAGAGATAAGGGAAGATTGACCTGGATAACCACTCTGACACCTACCCCAGAGACAAGGGATGCTGCTGCCCCAGAGCCTGCCCCTGCCCCACAGCCCACCTCAGAAATGAACCACCCAGACTGGGTGGGGGTTCTGGTGAAGGAGATGGGCCAGATGCTGAAGGAGTACATTTCCTCAGCTGGTGAGAAACCCTCCCCCTGCCTCACAGAGGGAGAGTCTGATGGCGCAGCAGTGGAACACAACTGTTACAACTGTCCAGGTTCCAGCTGAACTGCAAGGGCAGTCACAGCCAGCAGCAGTTGCTCCTGTGGAAACGAGGAGGTCTAAGATGAAATCAGAGCACCCAGGTGAGGATAAGAAAGGAGGGCCCTCACAACCCACAGGGGAGCGAATGGTTGAGATCATCACTGAGTCCCTGATGTACAAAAGTCTCTGTAATCTGCACAAAGACATAGTATGATGGGGACGTGAGGCTTATACAACCTGGCTACTCTGGGTCTGGGACCTTATGGGTACAGGCGTGCAGCTGGATGGTGGTGAGGCTGGAATTTGGGACCCTTGACCCAGGATTCAGGTGGGAATCAGATTTTTGTAAGGGAGTCAGGGTCCCCTTCTTTCTGGGAGCGGCGTTTAATGAGTGTCAGTGATAGGTTTGTCCACAGGGAGAGACTGCAGGAGCACCACCATAGAATGTGCTGGAAGACCCTCGAGGAAGGGATCCAAGAGCTGAGAGAAGTGGCAGTATTGGAGGTACTCTTTGGGAGGGATGGACAGCATGATAATGACCCCAACAAGGTCAGGTGCCCAGGGCAAATGTTGTGCAGTCTGGAAAATCTGGAGCCATCCCAATACACCACCTTCATTGCAACGATTAATGCTGATACCAACCGAGAAACAGTGGGTTCTGTCACCAACAAGCTTAGATATTGTGAGAGTGTGATCAATGGCCCAATGCAGGCTCATGTCTCTGCTGTAATTAAGAGCCTACAAGAAGAGATGAGGGTGGAGGGAGGAAGAACAGTTCCCATATGGCACCAGTGTGAGTTACAGACCCCAAAGTCAGAGCCCAATATCCCCCAGCCAGAGAGAGAGGGTATACCCTACAGGCTGACTTGTGGTTCTTCCTGTGTGACCATGAGGAAGACATGGGAAGGTGGGATGGGAAGCCCACTTCTGTCCTGGCAGCACAGATGCATCAACTCAAGGAGGGAGACACTAACTGAGGGAGTTCCACTACAGTGAAGGTAGCCTCAACCTCCCATGACCAAGCTACCAAGTGTGATCTGTCAGATTCCCTTGAAAGTACCTCTAGTATGTATGCCCAGGAAAGAAATAATAACAAGGGCTAGAGGGCCCTGCCTCTAGCCAGGAAGAGGTACAGCAAAACTGGATGTTCCTGATGGTGTGGATCTGATGGCCTGGCACATGAGAACCACAAAACACAACGCCTTTGTTGATACAGGTGTGCAGTGTACCCTGATACCATCGGGACATGTGGGGGCAGAACCTGTTTCCATTGCTGGGGTGACAGGGGGATCACAGCAATTGACCCTGTTGGGAGCTGAGGGGAGCCTGACTGGGAAGGAGTGACAGAAACATCCTATTGTGACTGGCCCAGAGGCCCAGTGGATTCTGGGCATAGACTTCCTCTGGAATAGCTTTACAAAGACCCAAAGGGACTCAGGTGGGCGTTTGGAATAGCTGCTGTAGAGGCAGAGAACATTAATCAATTAACCACCTTGCCTGACCTATCAGAAAGCCCATCTGCAGTAGGACTCCTGAGGGTGGCAGAGAAACAAGTACCAATTGTCACCTCAATGGTGCACTGCCAGCAATATTGAACAAATCGAGATGCCGTGATCCCTATCCACAGAATGATCCATGAGCTGGAGAGCCAAGGAATGGTCAGCAAGACCCACTCACGCTTCAACAGTCCAATCTGGCCTGTGCAAAAGTCTGACAGAGAATGGACAGTGGAATATCATGCCTTGAATGAAGTGACTCCACTGTTGAGCGCTGCTGTGCCAGACATGCTGGAATTCCAGTACAAGCTGGAGTCCAAGGCAGCAAAGTGTTTTGCCACTATAGACATTGCTAACACATTTTTCTCCGTTCCTCTGGCAGCAGAATGCAGGCCTCAGTTTGCTTTCACCTGGAGGGGCGTGCAGTACACCTGGAACCGACTGCCCTAGGGGTGGAAGCACAGCCCCACCATCTGCCATGGACTGATCCAGACTGCACTGGAAAAGGGTGAGGCTCCAGAACATCTGCAGTACATCGATGACATCATTGTGTGGGGGAACATGGCAATGGAAGTGTTTCAGAAAGGAGAGGATCATCCAGATTCTGCTGGAAGCCGGCTTCACCATCAAGAAGAGCAAAATCAAAGAACCTGCCCAAGAGATCCAGTTCCTGGGAGTAAAGTGGCAAGATGGAGTGTGTCAGATTCCCACTGAGGTCATCAGTAAGATCCCAACAATGTCTCCATCAACCAGCAAGAAGGAAACACAAGCTTTCCAAGGTGCCATAGGCTTTTGGAGAATGCACATCCAGATTGTGAGCCCTCTATACCTGGTCACCCACAAGAAGAATGATTTCCACTGGGAGCCTGTATAGCAACAAGCCTTTGCTTAGATCAAGCAGGAGATGGCTCATGCAATTGCCCTTGGCCCAGTCAGGACAGGACCAGAGGTAAAGAACATGCTCTACTCTGCAGCTGGGAACCGTGACTTGTCCTGGAGCCTTTGGCAGATGGTGCAGGGGGATACTCAAGGCCAACTACCAGGATTCTGGAGCCGAAGCTACAGAGAGTCCGAAGCCAACTACACTCCCACAGAGAAGGAAATCTTGGCTGCCTGTGAAGGAGTCCAGGCTGCCTCAGAGGTGATTGGCATGGAAGCACAACTCCTCCTGACACCCTGAATACCAGTGCTGGGGTGGATGTTTAAAGGAAAGGTTCCCTCTACCCACCATGCCACCGATGCCACATGGAGTAAATGAATTGCCATCATCACACAGCACGCCCGTACTGGAAACCTGAATCACCCTGGGATTTTGGAGACTATTACACACTGGCTGGAAGGTTAGAACTTTGGTCTCACTGATGAAGAGAAACAAGTGACATGGCTAAAAAGCTCCACCATACAATTAGCTACCAGCAGAGGAAGCACACTATGCGCTTTTCACTGATGGTTCCTGTCACATCATAGGGATGAGCCAGAAGTGAAAAGCAGCCGTATGGAGCCCCACACAACATTTGCACAAGCTACTGAAGGAGAAGGTGGATCAAGTCAACCTGAGGAACTCAAGGCCATTCAGCTGCCCCTGGACATTGCTGAAAGAGAGAAGTGGCCAAAGCTCGACCTCTACACTGATTCATGGATGGCAGCCAATGCTCTGTCAGGTTGGCTGGAAAGGTGGAAAAAAGCAAACCAGCAGCGTAGAGAAAAATCAATCTGGGCTGCTGATGGATGGAAAGACATTGCCTCTCGGGTAGAAAATCTATCTGTGAGTGTCCACCATGTAGATGCCCCTGTCCCCAAGAGCTGGGCCAGTGAGGAACACCAAAACAATGAGCAGGTAGGTCAGGCTGCAAAGATAGAGGTGTCAACGATAGACTTAGATTGGCAGCACAGGGGGAGTTGTTCCCAGCTTGATGGGCCCATGATGCCTCAGGTCATAAGGGCAGAGATGCCACCTATAAGTGGACATGAGACATGAGGGGTGGATCTAACCATGGACAGTATTTCTCAGGTTATCCATGACTGTGAAACATGTGCTGCCTTCAAGCAGGCCAAGCGAGTGAAGCCTTTCTGGTATGGTGGGCGGTGGTATGGGGAGGCCTGGCAGATTGACTCCATCCCACTGCCCCAGACACACCAGGGCAAGCGCTACATGCTGACCATGGTGGAAGCCACCACTGGATGGTTGGAAACCTACCCTGTGCCTCATGCCACTGCCCACAACACCATCCTGGGCCTGGAAAAGCAAATCCTGTGGAGACATGGTGTGGGAGGATCTTTGTCCATTTGTCCCAGGTGTCTACGGGGTTGGGTTTCTTACCTAGGTATGGGTTGTCATTTGGTGACAGGGGAGCTCCCACCAGGCATGTTGAGAGCAGATCGTCTATGCTTCCCATGGCCATGCAAAGATTGTCTGGCTTTAATGGCTTTGCCAAAGTGACACAGATGTTTTGTTTTGGCTGAGGGACGATCCAGCTGGTGGTCTGTCACAGACATTTTTTCATAGAAATCCTTTCTTTGGGATTTGTTCATCTTCTGGGAAGCTGAGGCCCCAGAAGAAGAATGTAAACAATTGTTATCGGCTGGTGTGGAATGCAACAGGTGCAGCGGTGATTGGTCTTCTGTGAGTGTTTGGATTTGCTGATCACTCACAGGAGAGTTTGTCCTTGCTTTCTGCTGGACTTTGTTATTCATTTTTTTCTATGCTATTCTTAGGTTCGCAGCCTCTGCAACTTCTCTCTTTATTCTTTTTAGTATAGTAATAATGTATTATATATCATATATCAATAAATCTAGCCTTCTGATCATGAAACAAGATTCTCGTCCACTTCTCTCACCCTGAGGACCTTATCAGGTCGCTGTAATATTTGGTGACCCCTTGTGTCAGAGCAAGATTAAATTGATAAGACCAGAGGAGCAAATTGCTGCACTGGGTAAGGTCCTGTATGTGTACCTGATGGTTGCTTTGAAGTGACCACAGAAGTGGATTCAAGCCAGGAGCTGAAGAACTGAAGATCCTGATTTGGACAGAGTTCACAGCCAAGGCTGACCACAAGTGAACCTTCTTCTGGAAAACCTTCAGGAAAGATGTTCGGAAAGAGCAGCAGACCTGTGGAGCGAGCCAGAGCATGCTGGACTGTTTCAAAAGGTACTGTTGGCTTTTCCCTTCCTGATGAACCAGCCCTCAGAAGTTTGTGGCTGTTCGTATGGAGGACACATGCCTTGGAGGAAGAGGTTCAGTTCTCTCCTTCAGAGGAGAATCCTAGTGCCCTCTGGCAAAAATGGTGTAGAGAAGATGGTTTTTTCTGTCAAAAACAGATCTCTATGAGTTCTTTCGATGGGCAAAGCTTTTTGGGTTCTTTACTGATGTCCTATATGCCTTGGATATTTTAGTGTGGGAATGCATGGACTCCATTTTCCGATTTGTTTGGGGTCAGGGGTGCGACTTCCCTCCTGTCTTCCCGGCATTTAGAAAGCTCTTCCCAGTTTTGAAACAGAGAGCAGCTGTTTTTCCATGGATTTCTAACTGCTATGGGCTGGCCCCGTTTCCACCGTCTCCAGCGGGAGAAGACCCGGTGGGGGATGAGTGGGGGCTTCCCAGCCCCCCCTGCTTCGCAGTGGGAGGGGGTGAAACTTTGCCGCGTGAAGAAGTTTTTTTTACTCTTTCTCCCGAGTCTGCGCAGATGGAACCTTCTCTTCCCCCCCTTCTCTCTCTCCGGGGGGATGGGAGTGGACGGGCCTGCCTCCCCAGCCAGTCTCTCGGACTCCGCTCTGCTCAGAGATGGGGGTGGCACCGGTCCCCGAGGCCCCTCCGCCCCTGCCAGCCCCACGGCTGCCTCTGTGGGTGATCCCATCTCCGCCTCTCCAGGCAGTCCCGCCCGCGGCTTCACCAGCCTGCGTCTGAGAATGCAGAAACAGCGCTTCCTGTGCCTGCTGAGTTGCTAGGCGACGACAACGCGTCTCCAGCTTCTGGCTCAGCGGAGGAGGAGTTCTCTCCAGCCCCTCCGGTCCCCCGCCGCTTCCACCGGCCTCCTCACCGCCTCAAGCCAAGATGGTCCCTGTTCGGGATGGTGCTGGAGACGGCGCCAAACCCGTGGGACCCTCAGAGCAGCCCGCAGCCGCTCCTGCACCCAGCATGATTCCCTCCCCGAGTGCTTCAGGTTGTCCCGGGGCTGCCCCAGCAGTTCTGCCGCTGTTGGAGACTGTCCTCCGTGTCGGCGTCGGAGACTGCCCTGGAAACAGCTGTTTGTTTGAGCTCGGACCATCCCGGACCGGTTGCCTCTGTAGCAGCGGCCCCGGTGGCTGGTCTCTCCTTTCGTGGAGCGGGGGGTGCTCACCAGCTGACTGTGGGGGCAGTGCGTCTTCCTGCTTTCAAGATCAGCATTCTTGGCGGGTTGGGGGGTATTTTTTTCGGGGATTGCCCCCTGGAGGCTGCCATCTCTGCCGCCTCTCTTGCATCCTAGTGGCGGGGGGCAGGTGCGTCCCAAGAGCTCTGCCTTTTGTCCCCAGCCCAGCGGGGATGGTGCCATAGGGTGGATGGAAGATACACCTGATGCATTTGCATTGCAGGGGAAGAGGGCACAGATGGAGGAGACCATAGCTGGTTTGTTGTGGGGAACAAACATCTCCAGACCCCAGATGGGATTTCTGGGGAAGGCTTCTATTTCCCTGCTGCTTGCATGCCTCAGTGGTTTTGGGGAAAGGAAGCATCTCACTACCCGTGCTGCCATTGTACTGGCAGCAGGGTGCAGGCCTGTGGGAATGCAGAGCCTGCTTCGTGGGTTTGGGCCAGGGCCATCACTTGGCCTCCTGATGTTTCTGGGAGTTGTGATTTCTCCTACTGGTCCTGGCCCCCCTTTATGGGCCAGTTTTGGGGTTCCTGGTCCATCATGGGCCAGGGCCCCCAGGGCCTTTTCCTTCTCTAGCACTGCTCTGCTTGGCAGCAGCTCTTTTCCTTTTCAATTAAAAAAAAAAATTAAATAAAAAAGATTGAAAATAGTGGGCAGCAGCTCTGAAGCACTGAAGCATTGAAGGGCCAGAAAAGGACATTCTAAAAGTTGTTCAAATTGTTTGAAATTGTGTGAAATTGTGTTATGACTATCAATGGTTTTTGATAACTATTGATGGGACTCTTTTGCAGCAAGTCTGTTTCAGGAACAAAAGGATTCTCAGACATGTCCAAAAGAAACAACTTCAGCTCATGGACTGTTCCTGAAACTCAGCTGCTTGGACTTGAATTCTCTTTGCATTGTTTTTTGCATTTTCTTAGATTGTAGGATTGTTTTAGTGATTTGTTAGTATTGTATATTTTACAGGTGAAGAAATTTCCTGTTCATTTCACATCAGCATTTTTCTTTTTAATTTATACAATTTAGAAAGGTGAGATGTCACAGACATTTTTTCATAGAAATCCTTTCTTTGGGATTTGTTCATCTTCTGGGAAGCTGAGACCCCAGAAGAAGAATGTAAACAATTGTTATCGGCTGGTGTGGAATGCAACAGGTGCAGCGGTGATTGGTCTTCTGTGAGTGTTTGGATTTGCTGATCACTCACAGGAGAGTTTGTCCTTGCTTTCTGCTGGACTTTGTTATTCATTTTTTTCTATGCTATTCTTAGGTTCGCAGCCTCTGCAACTTCTCTCTTTATTCTTTTTAGTATAGTAATAATGTATTATATATCATATATCAATAAATCTAGCCTTCTGATCATGAAACAAGATTCTTGTCCACTTCTCTCACCCTGAAGACCTTATCAGGTCGCTGTAATAGTGGTCACTTGGATATGGATGAGGGCTGAATAAAGACAATGGCAACGGTGACACTGGTACTGCTGCAGGGTGCCCTGGAGGATGTTGCAGAAAGAATCATACTTCTTCTCTCCCACTGGGTAGTTTTCACTTGTATATGGCAAAAATACACATTAGTTGACTTATTTTAAGACATCCTTAAATATTCTTAAGTTCCCCCTATAGTTCTTAACAGCTCCTCCCAGTCACTGCCTTCTCTTTTTTAAGGGAAGTTTGAGGCAGGGAAAAGGGAGTAGTTTCAAGAGGGGAAAGAGGGAGCGGTAGAGATAAAGGGTCACTGGTAGAGGGACAGAAAAGGGAGGGATGTGTCTGCATTTGAGATTGACATGGATGTTATCAGTGGGATATATCTAGGTGCAATGAGTGTCCTTGCCACACTGTTTGGATATATGAATTTCTTTTTTCTTCATCTCCAAGAGAAAGGTGCTTCTGTGGCATGGTGGGAGAGGGAGCTGACTTTGTGTTCATTTGAGGGGTCGTCTTTGGATCTGTGGTCTACGTAGGGACTGATAAATCTTCTGGGAATCCACTGGGGGCCTGTATCTGTAGAAACACAAGCATATCCTCTCCCCCACATAATGAGAGGCTATTGCCCTTCAATAATTTTACATTCATGATTCTGGTCAAGTACTGCAGGTCTTTCTTTGAGGTGTGTGTACATGTTGGTATGAAAGTGCCTTAAGACAGGGGGGTTTGGTTCTTTTTGAGAGCAATTCATGAAATAGATATGATATTAGAATTCATGAAATTCGAATAACATAAACTACTTTGCACAGTCTCTCTTGTGAAGGGAGGGAGCTGGGGGCTATGCACAAATCACAAACGGGACGGGACTGCTGTGGAACGTGCCTTGAGCTGTTTTATTTTTCAGCATCAGTCTCATTACATGGTTTTGACAATGGGAAGATGCCATCAACTCACATCCCAAGCAGCAGACCAAGAAGTTAATGTTACAACTTACTTTATAAGTTTTTTGACCAATCACACAAAGCAAAAGCATATTGACAGTTCTACCCAACTCCTATAAGCACAGGTACCTTTGGATAAAACAATGCTTACTTATTTTGAATACAATACCTGCTTGTAAGCCTTAAAACACAATGCACAGAGCTCCATTATTAAGCTTCAAACTTCCTAATATCTTGCCAGAAAAACTTTTCTGTATCTTAGGGAGTTATTCTAGACAAGCGTTAATACACAGACCATTGTTCTATTTGTCCTTGCTTTTCTACTTTTCAAATAGTTCTTCTGCTGATTTATCTCATGGCTGCTGCTTAGCTCTAATCACAGTTCTGCTGTCTCTGAGGCCTGCCTTTTGCAGCTTTCCAGAAACCCTCTGATTTTGTGGATTCTCACAGTGGACACAAGTTCAGCTATTTTAAATCAAATGCACACTGATTTAGATAATATTAGACAGCACACTGCAAAATGGAGCTGCTATAGATTTTTTTGCTGTTAGCACATGGGCACAGGTGTGAGAATTTTGAAGGAATGTGTTTTATGAACCTCTCTTCTATTCACAGGAAACTCAAACAACTAGAAGACAACATTAAGAAATTGACTCTCAATGACTGGGGCTTGGATGAATGGTTTGAGGGATGAGGAATAACTGAATGATTGAAAGATACCTTAAAGAGAGCTTTGTTATTACTAGTAGTTATTATTATATTGCTTTGTGCTATTACATGCATAGTGAAATTGGTGACCTGCTTGGTACAAAATACAGTAAAAAGGGTTTGGCTGGTGCAAGAAGAAGAAGGGGGAATTGTAGCAATGTATCTGAGCAACTTGGGCCACAATGTGCACCAGCCATGTTGCTTATAGTCATTCTTATCAGAGCCCTCTGGAATTCACCAAGATTGCTAAGACATAAACTGTGCTAAATGAAGAAAGAAAAGGCTGAGAAACAAAATACCAGGACCAGAAGAACTCGATAACAGAGGGCTGTGAACCACCTGGACTGGAAACAATCACATATCCTGCGAAGTGCGTGCAGAACACAAGGACAAGAGAGATACATCAATGAAGAAGAGCGTGATCAGTGTATGCAGTAGGGTTAGAATGTACAAATAAGTGCATAACGTAAACAATCAATGGCTTCTGTTTAATCATATTGGTTATTAGTATGGGAGTCCTGTTTTCCCACAATGGGTGCCTGGGAAGGAGGGATGATTCTTTTCAATAAAAAGGAAAGCACTGAGGCAGGAGCAGGAGACAAGTGATCCTTGCAGGGCTGGGGCCTCATTGCCTCCTTGTCCCTGCTCAGCAGCCTGGCAGGGGCCGCCCCATGCTCCTGCCCTTGCCATTGCACATCCCCACATGCCAGTGCTCATCCCGGGAAGAGCCCTGAGCAAGGAGGGAGGGACAGGATCTACCTGGCCAGGTTCTGGGGCTCAGGCCTTGGCCCTTTGCATTCCTGAAACACATCCAGCTTTGCTCAGCATCAGAGACACCTTTGCCTTGTTTGCCCCAGCTGTAATCACTGCCTCCAGTGTTCTGCTCTAACAGGAACCTGGAGACACTTTCCCAGTCGTGTCCCTCAGTGGGAACCATTAAAACTTCAAGAAACTTTGGAGTCTAAATTTAATTTTGAGTTCTTGAGAAGTTTCTGAAAGATGCTCTCAGGGAATGAGTCTGTTGTAAACAACACCAAATCCCCAAGAGGCTCATTAAGGTCCTTGTGCTGTGTCTGTGCTGCTGAGCTTTAAAGGAACAGCTCTTCCCAGGGCCAGCTCCTCTCCCAGCCCAGCAGGGCTGAGGGCTCTGCCTGCAGGCACTGATGGGACAGGAGCCAGGCAGAGACAGGCTGAAGGCAATCAGGATTGGGAAGACATTGAGCTGAGACTTCACTTGGGGAAAGATCTTCACAGCCCTGGGCATGGTGAGTGTGTGGGTGCAGGGCAATGTCCCCTGTGCTCCTGGAGGGATCTCCTGAAGCCAGCACATCCCACAGCCTGGGGGATGTGTCAGGAGGACTCTCCCAGTTTCTCTGTGGCACAGGAGGAACAGGAGGAGGATGTGCTGCAGAGCGGGGCTGCCCTGGGCACCGTCAGAGGGACAGGGCAGGATGACTCCTGCTGCCAGGGACGGCTGCAGGGGGTGAAGCTGGGGCTGCAGCCAGGGCTGCCCAGGGCTGTCCTGCAGAGCAGCTCCTGCAGCCCTCAGGGCTCTTGGCCAGCCCAGGGAATGTGACACAGCCAGGGGCAGCTTTCAGCCTGCCTGGCAGCTCCCCATGGACGCTGCAGGGGAGAAGTTGGAGGGGGAAGGAGCCACCCCCATCAGGGCAGATTCCTCCTGCTGTGGAGATGGTGCTGCATGGCCAGGGCTGCTCTCACTTTCTCCTAAAGGGAAGGGAAAGGGGCTGTCAGCTTTGGCTGTGTCACTGAGACTCCTGCACTGTCACCCTGGGCATCAGCAGATGTGCCTCAGATCTCCCTCAGAAAGTGCCTCCTCAGCCTCCTCTCCCTACAGACAGCAGCAGCAGCACCTTGGCTTGCAGCATCTCTGTTTGTCTGGCTTGCCATTAAGGCCCTGCTGCCGCGGAGATGCCCCTGGGAAGTGCCCTGTGATGGGAGGGGTCTGCAGGGCAGAGCTGAGCCCCCAGGGCTGGGCTGGGCTCTGGCAGCACTGGCAGGGACAAGGCTTGGATAGAGAGGCACAGCTCCAAGTAGGCAAAGTTACAGGCAGCAGAGAGCCAGACCCATCCTTGGTATCCCTTTCTGTTCAGGTGCACTGGGAAAGAGAGACGGGCTTAGAGAAATTGACTTTGAAACTGGAGTCTTTAGAAACTCCACTTTTGTTTTTAAACATGTTTAAAATTTCATCACCCTGAAATAAGAGGAGATGTAATAGGCATAGGGCACCTGTGTGGGAACAGCAGGTCTGACTGCACTGGGGCACAGGGAGCCCTGTTTTGCCTTTTGGGTTTCCCCGGGTTCAGGCTGAGAGCAATGCTGAAGATGAGGAAGGAACTCAAAAGCATAAACCCAATCAAAAATAAAAATTGCTTAGTGAAATTCCCCCATAGATAGAAAAGTAGTTTTGAGGGAATTCCTAAAATAACCTCGTAGGATTGACTCAAAGCGTTTGTCAATGTCTTGTTTCTACAATCCACAATGCCCAGAGTGAAAAAATGTCCAACAGCAGCTCCATCAGCCACTTCCTCCTGCTGGCATTGGCAGACACGCGGCAGCTGCAGCTCCTGCACTTCTGCTTCTTGCTGGGCATCTCCCTGGCTGCCCTCCTGGGCAACGGCCTCATCATCAGCGCCGTAGCCTGCGGCCACCACCTGCACACGCCCATGTTCTTCTTCCTGCTCAACCTGGCCCTCAGCGACCTGGGCTCCATCTGCACCACTGTCCCCAAAGCCATGCACAATTCCCTCTGGGGCACCAGGGACATCTCCTACACAGGATGTGCTGCACAGCTCTTTTTCATAATGTTCTTCCTCTCAGCACAGTATTTCCTCCTGACCATCATGTGCTACGACCGCTACGTGTCCATCTGCAAACCCCTGCACTACGGGACCCTCCTGGGCAGCAGAGCTTGTGCCCACATGGCAGCAGCTGCCTGGGCCAGTGCCTTTCTCAATGCTCTCATGCACACAGCCAATGCATTTTCCCTGCCCCTGTGCCACGGCAATGCCCTGGGCCAGTTCTTCTGTGAAATGCCTCAGATCCTCAAACTCTCCTGCTCCAAATCCTACCTCAGGGAAATTGAGGTTTCTCTTTTCTCTATCTCTATAGCTTTAGGTTGTTTTGTTTTCATTGTTTTCTCCTATGTGCAGATATTCAGGGCTGTGCTGAGGATCCCCTCTGATCAGGGACGGCACAAAGCCTTTTCCACCTGCCTCCCTCACCTGGCTGTGGTCTTCCTGTTTCTCAGCACTGGCTTTTTTGCCTACCTGAAGCCCCCCTCCATGTCCTCCCCATCCCTGGATCTGGTGGTGTCAGTTCTGTACTCGGTGGTTCCTCCAGTCTTGAACCCCCTCATCTACAGCCTGAGGAACCAGGAGCTCAAGGCTACAGTGTGGAGACTGATGACTGGATGGTTTCAGAAACATTAAACGGCTGGCCAGTTTCTGCAAATAATCTATAATTAAAGTCATCTTGGATAGTTCTGTTGATTTGGGGTTTTTTCCCCTCTGTTTTAGTTTGTATTATTGTCGCTAAATCTAGGCTTTTCTTTATTCCATTTCTCATTTTCTTTCTCTTAATTTGTCCTGTGGCCCCAGACTTGTCAAGGAGTAGCTGTGCTTTTAGTGACTGTAAATGAACTAAAGGCTCTCCCAGCAAAGTTTTAACTACAGATATCCCTTCTGTTGCCTTCTCTGGAGCTGCAGCAGCAATGTCTGTGTGCAGAGCTGGGGGCAGATCAGTGCAGGCCCAGCAGCTGTGCCCAGCAGCAGCAGCACTTGGTGTTGCCAGTGCTGCTGCCGTGGCCCTGCCCCGCTGCCCTGGTGGCCCTGGTGTTGCTGCAGGGCCTGAGTGCTCTCGGGGCCGGGCACAGCCCTGGGGGTGGCAGTGCCGGGGCTGCAGCAGGGACAGGCCATGGGCACTGCTGGGGCAGCGCTGAGGCCTCAAGCCAGGCCCTGGGGGTTCCAGGCTCCTTGCCCAGGCTCTCTCAAGAACATGCCCAGGCCAATGCTCAGCACAAAAAGCCCCGTGAGCAGCCCCAGGCTGGCTGTGGGCAGGCTGGGGGTGAACAGCATGGCTGGGGCTCTGCAAGGGCCCTGGGGCAGATGGGAAGGAGCAGCAGAGCAGGGGCTGATCCATCTCCAGTGTGCTGGACAGCCCAGGGCAGCGTCCCAGAGCGTCCTCATGGAGTAGCCAATGAAATATACAGGGCCAGGAGACTTCTTCTCCTTTTTATTGCCTTTATTAAAAGTGATCAGCTCAGGATTGGATGGCTCGACAGGTCTGCAGTGTCCATCGTCTCTCCCAGGGTAATTCAAAGAAGGAGAAGATGCACAGCTCTGTGCACTATGGGCAAAGCTGGGGAATCCCATCCTCGTGGGAGCCGCCAGGGCATGGTGGTCCCCAACAGGTCTTCCTGCTTTTGCTGGCTTCTTAGCAGGCCCTCATCTCCGGGGGCTACTCCCATGGTAAGGGCGAGAGGCTCCGAAGGTGTTCTGCATCTCTGCAGGCTCAGCACTCGGCTCCTCACGTCCAGACATCACTCCAGTCTCTCAACTCTTATTTGGTTCGTTGTTTTTGGGGTTTCTCCGTGGGTTTGGAGTCGGAGGTCCCACAAAGCATTCTGGTCCTGGAGTCACTTTGCATAACCCCCCCCTCCAGGTCTCTTTTCCTCACTGTTCAGGAAGGTCTCCACCCCTTACTTTCTCAGGAGAAGGGCCATTAACTTGCCCCAGCCAGGGCTTTTACTAATACAAAAACAACCATTAACGACAATGACCCGTAATTACCATAACACAGGCAGCAGCCCAGAAGTAGTGGTAACTTTTTTCTCACAAAAAAATGTTAACCGAATTTTTGTTCATAACAGCCAACAACATCCCTCCTCGGCAGCCCTGGCCTCTCCCCCAGCTCACACAGGTGCCCCATCCTTGCAGGCACAGACACGGCAGCACTGGCTCAGCAGCCCCTGTTTGCATTGCACAGAGCAGGGGGAGCACCCCCATGCTGTTGGTGTGGGGACATGAACCTTAGGGAGCACAAATGCCATCAGCCCCTGGGGCCAGCAAGGGCTGGGGGACACCAGGGAAACCACTCAGCTTTGTCCTGGCCTCTGCAGTCAGCCAGTAAGTTTGTTCCCATCAGCTGGGAGTTTCCTGTCCCACTGCAGACGCTGTTGCTCAGAGCCAGGGCTGCCTGGCAGCCACCCCCAAACTGCCCTTGAGCATTTCCTTGCCTTCACCTTTACTTTCTTTCTTCTTTCCTGACACAGATTTCTTCTTCTCGCCCATCACTGTTCCTTCCCCTGCAAACAGCCAATCCCTGTTTGCCCTTTCCCCTCTGGCCCCACTCCCCATTGCAGTTCCTGGCTTGGCACCATGGGAATGTCCCTTGGGCAGCAGGATCATCCTAGAGGTGCTGCAGGAATTGTCTGCAGGCTCCTGCAGTGCCTGGTGCTGCTCCCTTGCCAGAGGCACCCCAGGCCAGGGGGGCACATCTGGGCTGCTGTGTCTGGCTCTGGGGCTCCCTGTTCTGGGCAGTGAGGAGGAGCTGAAGAGGCTCTGCAGGACTGACAGGATGGGCTTTGGGGCTGGCAGGAGACGCTGAGGGACCTGGGCTGCTGGAGCTTCTGAAGAGGAGGCCCCAGGCTCATTGTGCAACTGCTCCAAGGGTGATTTCAGAGAATCCCTGAATCAGCAAGGTTGGAAAGGCCTTGGAGATCATCAAGTCCAACTTGTGCCTGGCCACGGCCTTGTCGCCCTGAGCCTCCTCTTCTCCAGGATAAACATCTCCAGCTCCTTAAACTTCTCCTCACTGGACTTGTGTTCCAGACCCCTCACCAGCCTTATTGCCCTTCTCTGGACAGGCACCAGCCCCTCCATGGCCTTCGTAAATTGGGGGCCCAGAACTGGACACAGCACTCGAGGTGTGGCATCACCAGTGCCAAGCACAGGGGAAGAATCACTGCCCTGCTCCTTCTGGCCACACCATTCCTGATCCAGGCCAGGAGCCATTGGCCTTCTTGCCCACCTGGGCACATTGCTGCCTCATGTCCAGCCTGCTGTCCATCAGTCCCTGCAGGTCCCTTTCTGCCTGGCTGCTGTCCAGCCACTCTGTCCCCAGCCGGTAGCACTGCAGGGGTTGTTGTGGCCAAAGTGCAGGAGCCAGCACTTGGACTTGTTCAACCTCACCTTGTTGGATTTGGGCCCTTGATCCAGACTGTCCAGGTCCCTCTGAAGAGCCCTCCTACCCTCCAGCAGATCCACACTCACACCCAGCTTGGTGTCATCTGCAGATTTGCTGATGCTGGTCTCAGTCCCCTCATGGACATCATCTGTGCTGATATTGAAATCCACGCTGGCTGGCTCTGATCCCTCGGCCATCCTGTGGGTGCCCTGTGATGGCACTCAAGGTGATCTGTTCCATAACCTTTCCAGGCACCCAGGTCAGGCTGACAGGCCTGGAGTTCCCCAGCTCCTCCTTCCAGCCCTTCTTGGGGATGGGCTCACATTGGCATCTCCAGTCCTCTGGGACCTCCCTGCTGAGCCAGCACTGATGGTAAATGATGGAGAGCAGCTTGGGGAGCTCATCCACAGCTCCCTCATCCCTCTGAGATGGATCCCATCTGCTACTAGAGACACCTGTGAGCATCTGAGTGGCTCAGCAGGTTCCTAGCTACTTCCTCCTGGATTACAGGGGGCTGTTCTGCTCCCTGTGCCCATCCACCAGCTCAGGAGAGCACTTGTCCTGAGGACAACCTGTCTTATTCTTGAAAAATGAGGCAAAGAAGGGTTAGGTACCTAACCCCTAGAGCGTTTCCCTCATATTTGGTACCCTCATCTTCCCCAATAATGAATGCAGATTGTCCTTCTACCTCCTTTTGCCATTAATTTATTTATAGAATCTTTTTATTATTCTTCACAGAAGGGGCCTGGGTAAGCCTTTAGCTTTCACCTCTCTAATTTTCTTTCTGCATGACCTAAAAACATCCTTAAATGTTCCCTGATTTACCTCGCTCTCTGTCCAAAGGTGATGCACCTTCCTTTTTCCCCAAGTTCCTGCAAAAGGCCCATCACATAAAGAACGTCACCTGTTGGCTAAAGTATGCCTCAGAAGAGGAAAATACAGGAGGCTGTAAATTAAAACAGGGAAAGCAAGCTACTAAAGTAGAAGAAGAGGCTGGGAAGGCTAACAAAAACTGGGCCCTCCTTGATCACTTTCCTCCCTCCTACCCTTGCAGTACCTCAAATCCTTCCTCCAATTCCTCTTGCTGTGGACCCAATTCCTCCTCCTCTCCCAGCTGTCATTCCTTTACCACCTCCTAACCCAGTCATACCTCCACCATCTTCCCCTCAACCCTCTCCTTACTCTCTTTGCCCTTCACTACTGTCCCCTTACCTCAACCATCTCATGCACTCCTTATTCACTAGCAAGTTCCTGCTCTGCCTCCCCACCACAAATGAGAAGCCAAACAACATCTCAGAATCTCATGCCCAAGAGTGATGTTACCGAGCCAGCCTCCACAGCTGATGTTGTAACACCAAAGCAGCTAAAGTGGAAAAATTGTTCCCCCTCAGAGAAGTTCCCATGGGTGGGGTGACCAGTGAGATTGGGTTTGTAAACGCTCCTTTGACTGCGTCCAAAGTTAGAAACTTTAAGAAAGAATTGCGAAATTTAGTGGAAGACCCAGTAGGAATAGCAAATCAAATTGATCCATTTTTAGCCCTCATATTTATACATGGGGAGAATTAAACTCCATCTTTAACATCCTATTTTCCCAAAAGAGACTCGATTAATAAGAACTGCAGGAATGCAAATTGAGGAGGGAGAAAACCAACCTGGGCCCCCAGGTGACCAAAAAATGCCTTCAGTGGAGCCTGACTGGGACCCTAATCAAGAAGAGGTGAGAAGGAATATGAGAGATTACAGGTCCCTGATGACCAGAGGGATAAAAGAATCAGTCCCTATGTTGCCCGATTGATAAATGACACAAAACTCGGATAAGTTTTGTGCGGTGCTTTATTAAGGGCCCGGGGAGCCGGTGGACTAGCGTCCCAAGTCCGAGCCCCGAATTCACGTATGGGTGCTTCCCTTTTTATACATGCGATTCATAACAAAGTCTCCAAGAAACAGTTCCCCGTTCCCCTTGCCTAGCCACAGACCCCTTGTGATACATTCCTTAGTTCACAAACAAGATCATAAATCTTCTGCTTATCCTATTCTAAGAGCATTGTATGCTGCCTTCAGACAGGTTAGCATTCTTACTTTCCTACACAAGTTTAAATATTTATTAAATCCCTAAGACTACCTGCTAGGTTACACACAAACCTCAACACACACTATCAACGGCTACAAAACTGCTTTTAACAAACCAATTCACACACAACTCATAACTAAAATGTAATTAAACATTTCACTAAATTTCATTTCTTTTCCAACACCTAGAGGGATTAATACCAGGTTAGTGTTTGACAGCACCCAGAAAAAAGACGAGACCCGAGCACCATGACTTAATACGGCTAGATCAAAACTTCCAGATTTACTCTAATGTTGACCCAGACAGCCCAGATAGCCAATCTCAGGTTCCCTGCAGTCAGGGATGACGCCGAGAATCCTTTTTTCCCAGCCTGGTGTTTTGAAGAAGGAGTCTGAATTGTTCGGCTCTGGTTTCCAAGGTTCTTTATTGTTTCTTATCTATAAAATTTTTTCTCTGGCCTGCCAGAGGTCAGACAGAGGCACACTCCCCATCCCTGGGCTGGTGTCTACATTTTATACTATGAACTATGTGTACTTTATTTATCATTATTTTCCAGTACCCAAAGACACACAGCAGGGGACATTCAATCAAAACAAATGCACCTTTTATTGAGTGCCCACAGCAGATGCGACAGAAGGATTAGAAAGGAGATAAAGGACAGAGAGACAGAGAAAGGAGGGTTGGGTGGGGGAATAGCTACCAACAGAGAGATGAAATCCTTGTGGTCGGGCCAATAGATCCGTCTGGTCACATTGGGGAGAATCTCAGTCTTTGGTTAACTCAGGGCTCTTTTATAATCTACCACCAGGAGGGTGTCAGGATGGCACATGGAGGGCACAGTGGAGAATAAATCCATTGAGAACAGGTACAGACAGTCCAGTTCTGAACAGCACAAACCGGTGCCAGCAGTGAGCGGGGCCCGTTGTTTCAGGACTGGTTCCTATGGGAAACCTCCTGCTTCCCATGGCAGACATCCCGCTCCAGTCAGGCCAGCACCCCTGGGTTAGAATTTGAAGGGTCTCATCTCAGTCCTTGGGGAGGGCTTCAATCTCCGTCCTTGACGGCAGCTGTGAGGCAGATGAGGGATCTTTGGACCGTCTCTTATGGAATGACATCCCAAAGAATTAAAAATTTATGCATTTTCCTGTAAAAACAAGTAATAAATTAATAAATTATAATTATTTACTCTAATTTATTTGTAATACTGTTATTCTAGATTTGTATTACCAAATTTTAATATTTACTTTTTGGAATCTATGCATTTTTAGCAAGCAAAAAATTTATTGGTCATTGGTTCTAAGTAACACAGCTCCCTTCATTAATTTATTGACCAGTGTGGCTATTGATTTCTCCTCCTTTATGCTAATTAGTCCTATTTTAAATCCTTTTGTCATCATTTTTATCATTATCATAGACAGGGTAAAAGGGGCCACTTTGGGGTTCATGGAGACATTTCTGGGGCACATTTGGGGCAGTTTTGGGTCTGGGGAGGGAATTCAGAGAAAACTTGAGGGTCAGGAGGACACTTGGGGGAAGCCAGGTGGGCACTTGGAGGGGCACTCAGGGATTCGGAGGGACAGTTCGGGGTCCAGGGCAGCACTTGGGGGTCCAGGGGGGCCATGGAGGTCAGGGAGGGGAATTTGGGGCCCTTCAGGGTCCGGGCGGGCCCTTGGGGGGCTCGAACGGGGCTCTCTGGGCACGGGGGATGACAGGAATTGTAGGCGAGAGTATATTACGGTTTAACAGGGTGGTGGAGCATCACGGGAGTTCGAGGCGAAGCTGCAATGGCTCTCGGTGAGGCACGGGGCATGACGGGAGACGAAATCCCGGCTGGACTAGTGCCGGACGTTCGCCACGAAGCATGATGGGAGCTGTAGTCCCGGAAGTGGTTCTAACACAATGTTTGGGGTTCCGGGAAGGCTCTTGGGGGACACTTTTGCGTCCGAGCCACGACTTAAAGCCCTCGGGGGGAATGTAAATGATTTGGGAGCCCTTGGGAGGAGGTCTGGGATCTCTAACCGAACTCTTTAGGGCGCGGATCATGGGAGGAGTTTTAAGTGCGGGACTGTGTTCTGAGGGGCTCTGGGGCCGCAGGGAATGAGAGGAGACGAATTCCCAGAAGTGGCTGTGCTGGGCATCTGTGGGGTTGGGAGCACTCAGGGGGTATGGGGACGCTTTTGGAGGGGTCCCAAATGGGCGCTGTGGGGGTACTGAGGGATCCTGGAGGGTCTGGGGGACACTTAAGGGACAAAGAAGGTGGCGGATCCCGGGGTTCTGTGGAGCGCAGGGCATGGTGGGCGTTGTGGTCCCGGCTCCATTGGGGCTCAGTTGAGCCACAGGGCATGACGGGAGTTGTAGGCAAAAAAGTTTCCCACTCTAGGCACCGCCCCCGTATCCCTGATCTCCGCCACTGATTGGCTGCGGGCGGTGATGGGTGGGAGCCTAGAGAAATGGGATGCGGTGGAGGCAGGAACAGCCCATTCAAACTCCTACAGTCCCGCCAGGTTCATTCACAGTACAGAGCAGTACAACCCCAGTACAGCCCAGTTCATCCCAAGTAGAATCCAGTTCAACTCTGGTGCTCCTTCATTTCCTCCCAGTAGAGCCCAGTCCATTCCAATACACCTGAGTTCATTCCCAGTCCCATCCAGTTCCCCTCCCTCCATTGTCATCCACAGGATGCCCCAGTGTCTCCCGGTCTTCTCTGCAACGTCCCCAGTGTTACCCAGGTTCTCCCAGTCCTCCCCAGTGTCACTCCCAGTATGTCCCAGTCTCTCCCACAGCATTCCCAGTGTTCCCAGTATGTCCCAGTCCTCCCCAGTGTTTCCAAGGACAGTTTCATTTCTCTCGGTGGCCGTGGCAGCCAAACCCAGCAGTGGGGTCAGTGCAGTGCCCATGGCCACAGCCCCTTGCAGGGGCCCAGTGCAGCTTGGGCTGATGATCCACCCTCACAGCTGGCCCAGGGCAGCTCTGCAGTGCCTTTGGTAGCACCTGGGGCTGGCACACACCTGAGCAGTGTGTCTGTTTGCACTGGGGAAACTCAGGAGTTTCAGACTGCTTCAAAAACTACAAAAAGTGAAAATCCCTCTGCAGCCAGCTCTGCAAGCACAACAGGTCCCAGGGGAGTGAGGACAGACAGGATGGGGCTGGGCAATGTGGAGCAAGGTCAGACCTCCAGGCACAGCTTCTGTGAGCAGGCCAGAGCTGCTGAGGAGAGACCCTGGGTCAATATCAATCATAGAATGCTGCAATCACCTCTGGTCCAAAAAAAAAAAAAAATCATTTAAAATATGAAAGTTTATTTCTTACAAGTCTTTGAAAGATTTCTCTAACACAGGACTAGGAAAACTTTAATGACCCTCTCAGGGTTTTGGTGTTGTTTACATTGGACTCAGTCCCTGGGAGTGTCTTCAAAAAACTTCTCAAGAAGTCAAAGTTAAAATTAAACACTGAAGTTTCTTGAAGTTTAATGGGTCCCATTTGAGAGACATGACTGAGAAAGTGTTCCCAGGTTCCCATTAGAACAGAACACTGGAGGCAGTGATGACAGCTGGGGACAAACAAGGCAAAGGTGTCTCTGTGCTGAGCAAAGCTGGATGTGTTTCAGGAATGCAAAGGGCCAAGGCCTGAGCCCCAGCCCCTGGCCAGGCAGATCCTGTCCTTCCCTCATTTTTCAGGGCTCTTCCCGGGATGGGCACTGGCATGTGGGGATGTGCAATGGCAAGGGCAGGAGCATGGGGCGGCCCCTGCCAGGCTGCTGAGCAGGGACAAGGAGGCAATGAGGCCCCAGCCCTGCAAGGGTCACTTGGCCCCTACTGGCCTCAGGCCCTGGCCCAGCAGCCATGGCCAAAGTGCTGCCCATGTTGGCTCTGTCAGGGCTGTCTTGCAGCTGCTGCCCATCCCTGTGCCCTGTGCAGCCCAGGCTGTCCCACAGTGTCCCTGCCCTGCGCCTCTGTCCCTGCAGGCTGTCGGCATCCCCCAGCTGCCCCACCTGGGTGGGCCCTTCATTTGCTGACAGCTCTGCCTCCTGCCTGCCTCTGCCTGCCCACACAAAGCCTTGGCCTTGATACCAAAAGGGTTAAATCGATTCAATACCAAAAGCTTAATTCAAAAGGGTTAATCCAATTTTTACTGTGCCTATGAACATTTAGTACAGGAACAAGGCATTCAGGGGCTGCTTTCCCAGCTAGGGTGGTTGGAAGGCAGGAAGAAGACATTTGGCTCAAGAACGCAGTGATAGAAAAAAGAAAATCTTAAACTGGGAATTTAGGGTGGGTTTTATGGTAATGGGTAAATTTTAATACACATTTAGTGACACTGGTAGAATTACATGTCCACACAGGGTTAGGAGTTATCCCTCGCTAGACCTCAGGCCTGAATAAATGATACCCTCTTAAACAGGAAATTAGTGTTAAGGAGTCTTATTCTGATATTTTAGGTATTTGGTGATGGCGGGGCCTCACAGAACCAAGGAGTCAGCGGTAACACTGAGCAAACTCATGGAGCACATGGTCCATTGTGACACAGCAGAACCCCATGGAACCAAAATCCATTCTGGCACATTGGGGCCACATTGAGCTAATGGCCCATTGTGATACTGCAGATCCAAGGAGACCATTGTGACTCTAAGAAACCTCTTGGAACCAAGGGGCCATTGTGACACAGCAAGGCCTCGTAGAACCATGGGTCCATTGTGACACTGCAGAACCTCATGGAACCAAGGTGACCGTGTTCAACGGCGGAACCTCATGGGACAAAGGTTCCATGGTGGCACTGCAGAACCAAGGAGACTGCTGTTGGCAGCATGAAAACTCATGGAACCAGAAGTCCATTGTGACACAGCAAGGCCTCAAGGAACCAAGGGTCCATTGTTAAACTCTATGGCCTCATGGAACCATGAGCCATTGTGACACAGCGTGGCCACATGGAGCCAAGGGGCCACTGTGACCCCGTGGATCCAAGGAGACCATTGTGACTGAGGAACGTCATGGAACCAAGAGTCCATTGTTCCACTGTGGGACCCTGTGGAACCAAGGGGAGCACAGTGACTTTGGGGGCCTCATGGAGCAATGGAGACTGTTCTGACACTTTGGGACCCACTGGAACCAAGGGGCAATTATAGCATGGCAGGGCCTCATGGAATCAAGGGGACTAGAGTGATCCTTGTGGGTCTCCATGGGATGAAGGGTCCAATGGAACCAAGGATACCATTGGGACACTCTGGGGCATCATGGAACCAAGGAGGCCATTGTGACATTACAGGACCCCATAGAACTAAGGATTCATGGAACAGTGCTGGAACACATGGAACCAAAGGTCCATTGTGACATTGCTGGACCTCATGGAATCCTGGAGGCCATTCTGACACTTTGAGGCCTCACTGAATCAAGGGGCTCTGTAGGGCCTCAGGGCACCAAGGAGACCCTTCTGAAATTGTGAGTCCCCATAAAACCAAGGGTCCAGTGTGACACCATGGAACCAAGGAGAACGTTGTTGGCTGTTGTTGGTAGTACAAAAGCTCATGGAACCAAAAGTCCATTATGACAGTGTGGCACCTCATAGAACCAAGGAGACTGATAAGACACTTCAGGACCCAATGGAATCAAGGGGCCATTGTGACACCACAGGGCCTCATTTAACCAAGGCAACCACTGTGACACTGAAAGGTCTCATGGAAGCAAGGGGCCATTGTGTCACTGTGGATCCCCATAGAAGCAAGGGACCAGTGTAACATATCCAGACCTGGAAGAACCAAGGAGATCATTTTGATCCTGGGGAACCCAGTAGAACCAAGGGGTCATTTTGAGACTCTGTGACCTCATGGAACCAATGGGCCATTGTGCATTGCAGAGTCCCATGGAAACAAGGAAACCATTTTGACATTGTAAGGCCTCATGGAAGCAAAGGGCCATTGTGCCACTGTGGAGCCAAGGAGACCATTGTTATATCGCTGGGCCTCATAGAAACAAAGATGTGTTGTGATCCTACAGGGCCTCATGGAACCAAGGGGCAATTGTGATGCTGCAGGGCCCCAAGGATCCAAGAACATGGAACAGGTCTGGCTGGCTGGGCCTCCTGGGGGCTCCTGGGGCCTCCTGGGGCCTGACTGGTCCAGAAGACCTTGGCATATGGAGGGTTGCTTCTCATCAGCCCCTGAAACCCTGGAGTTCTGTGCTTTCCTTCCTGTGGGAAAGAACCGTCCTCCTCCAGGGGTTCATGGCTGAAATTGGGATTCCTTCTCCAAATTTGATTATATCCAAGGATTATTGCCATATGAAACCTGCCAAGATAGACAGCTCTGGCTGGCCTTGGCCTCTTGAGGGCCACCTCTCATCTGCCTTCAAAATACTGCAGGCCTGTGTTTTTCTTCCCATGGAAAAAGCCATCTTTCAAGTCCAGGCATCCATAGCCAAACTTGAGAATCCGCCTCCAAAATTCCTTATATCCAAGGATAGCTCCAAGACAAAAGCTGCCAGGACTGTCCAGATTCTTTTGACTTCCTGAGGGCCAGCTCTCATCTGCCTTTGGAACACTGGGGCACCTTACCTTCCATCCTATGGAAAAGAACTGCCATGCTCATCCAGATGTCCATAGACAAAAGTGGGGTTTGGTCTCCCAAATTCTGTCTATCCAAGGATTCCTCCCTGACAACAGGTCTGGCTGGCCTTGGCCTCCTTGGGGTCGCCTCTAATCAGCCTTTGAAACACTGGGACTCTACCCTTTCCTTCCTATGTAGAACTGGCATTCCAGTCCAGGCACACGTGGCTGAAATGGAATTCCACCTCTAAACTCCCCTTATATCCAAAGGTTGCTTTCAGACAAAAGTTGCAAGGACAGACAGGTCTGGCTGGCCTTTGCCTCTGGTGACTGCTTCTCATCTGCATTCAAAACCCTGGGATTCTGTGGTTTCCTTCCTATGGAAAAGAACTGTCCCTCTTGTCCAGGCACCTATGGCCTCAAGCACATGAGCACTGTATAGGGACACAGGAGCTCTGTGCTCAGTGGGGTGGAGACTGAGGACAGCAGAAGAGAGGCCTGGGAGGGACTGAAGGATGGTTTCAGAGATGGTGGATCCTTTTGACATAGTTGAGAACAGCCAGAGAAAGAAAGAATTATTCCATAGGCAGCCAGGGAGGCCCAGACTGGAAGCAAAGAGAAAGGAATTTCTCTGCCAGGATAGGGCTGTGGTGCTACACATCCCCCAGAAGGAGTGTGAAGCAGCCCAAGGCTCTGTGTGGGCAGGCAGAGGCAGGCAGGAGGCAGAGCTGTCAGCAGAGGATGGGGCCAGCCAGGTGGGGCAGCTGGGGGAATGACGACAGCCTGCAGGGACAGAGGTGCAGGTTTGCTCAGCATCAGAAACACCTTTCCCTTGCTTGTCCCCACTTTTCATAACTGCCACCAGTTTTCTTCTCTACCTGGAACCTGCGGACCCTTTGTCAATCTTGTGCCTCACAGGGATCTACTGAAACTACAAGAAATTACAGTGTTTGCATATTACATTGAGTTCTTGACAAAATTTTTGAGCCCTCTCTGAGAGACTGAGTCTGATGCAAAGAGCACCAAAGCCCCAGAGGGTCATTAAAGTCCCTGTGCTGTGTCTGTGCTGCTGAGCTGGGCTGGGCTCCTGGCCCAGAGGCAGCTCCTGGCAAGGGCAGCGCTGCAGAGAGACAGCTCTGGCCAGGAGCAGCTCCTGTGCACAGCCCAGCAGGGCTGGGGCACTGCCAGGGCCCCTCAGGGACATAAGCAGGGCACAGACAGAGCTCACAGGGGCTCAGCACTGGCAGGGGCTGTGGGATGGCCCTGAGGGGGCTGTGTCACAGCAGCACCTCTGTGGCTGTGTCATAGAGGCACAGAGCAACTGTGATGTCAGCAAGGGGCTGTGTGACAGCACAGAGCGGGCTGTGTGAGGTGACAGATTGGGCTATGACATCACAGAGTTTGTTGTGGGAGGTCACTGAGCAGCTACGGCATCATAGAGAGGATTCTGGGACATCACAGAGCAGGCTGTGACATCTTGGCATGGCTGTATGACATCTCAGAGCAGGCTGTAATGTCAAAGTGTGTGCTGTGACATTACAGAATGGCAGAATGACATCACAGAGGGTTTTGAGACCTCATTGAAGGGATTGTTACGTCACAGAGCTGACTCTGGTGTCATAGAGTAGGGTGTGACACCATAGAGCAAATACTGCCATCAGAGTGGATGGCTCTGTGACATCACAGAGCGTGTTGTGACATGACTCGGTGACTGAGCAACATCACAAAGCTGCCTGTGACGTCACAGAACAGGCTGTGATGTCACAGTGTGACTTTGTGACATCACAGAATCTTCTGCAACATGACAGAGCACCTGCATGACATCACAGTATGACACCTCAGAGTAGGCTCTGTGACATCACAGGGGCTGTGTGAGGTCACCGGGGAGGTCACTCTGCCCCAGCCCCCCTCACAGTTCCCCCCAGAGCAGTCCAACCCTGGTTGTGCACAGCGGGGTCCCCTGTCCCCCCGGGTCCCCCCGCCCCCGGCCCTGCAGCCTCCCCCAGAGGATGTTCCACGAGATCGACCCCAGAGCCTGACACGGGGACAGGAGGGCGGGGCCATGGGGGTGACACAGGGGGACAGGGACCCCCTGGCAGCGTCCCCGCGTCCTCCAGGACCAGAGCCTTGGCCAGGGCTCCTTCACCCTTTTCACAACGAGGCCCTGAGAGCGCTGAAAAAATCCCCAGCAAGGGATCAGCAAAAAACCAGATTTAATATTAATGGACAGGAGCACAAAGTTCCTTGGCAAGAGTCACTCTGCTCCTGACTGGACACTTCAGGCACACCAAGGAAACAAAGCAACAACAAAACCAAACCAAATCCAGGCAATAAAACCAGACATGAACTGAGAACTGTCCCTGTATGTGTGTGACACAAGGACAGTGAGGGCAAGGATAAAAGGAATATGGCCCAAAAGCTCAACAGAGCTCAAACTTAACAGAACTTTACCTTAACCCTCACTGACACCTTCAACTTCACAATTTAGCCCAGGGGCTGTTGGCCAAGGCTGAGGCCAAAGGAGCATTTCTCAGCTGGCAGGGCGGCTTGAGAAGGGGAGGGGGGAATGCAGCAACACAGGACCCATGGAACCAAGGGAGCATTGTGACACTATGGGGCCCAGTGAGACCAAGGGACCATTGTGGCACTGTGGGGCCTCATGAGACCAGGGGACCATTGTGACACTGTGGGGCCCTGTGAGATGAAGGGACCATTGTAACACTGTGGGGACTCATGAGACCAAGGGACGATTGTGACACTGTGAGGTCCTGTGAGACCAAGGGATCATTGTGACACTGTGGGCCTCATGGAATCATGGAGAGCACTGTGACTTTCTTGGACTTCATGGAACTAAGGGGTCTGTACTGACGCTGTGTGGGTCCATGGAATGCAGGGATCATTGTGACACTGAGAGGCTCCATCAAACCATTGTGACGCTGCGGGGCTTCATGGGAGCATGGAGACCATTATGACACTTTGCACTGTCATGGAACCAAGGGACCATTGTGACACTGTGAGACCCCATGGTCTCACAATGGTGCCAAAGGTCCATTGTGACATTGCAAGGCCTCATGGAACCATGGAGACAACATCAGGACACTTTACAGCCTCATGGAACCAAGGAGACCATTGTGACACTGAAGGGACTCATGGAATGATGGAGACCATTGTGACACTATTCATTGTGACACGCTTCATGGAATAAACAAATCATTGTGACACTGTGAGGCCTCATGGAACCAGTGAGACCATTGTAACACTGGGAGTCCCTACAGATCCAAGAGGACCATGGTGAAACTGTGGGGCCTCATGAAACCAGGAGGCCTCTGTGACACTTAGGGCTGCATGGAACCAAGTGGCCATGGTGACATTGTGGAAACCCATTGAACCAAGGGCTCATTGTGATGCTGCTGGGGTGCATGGAACCAAAGGTCCATTGTGACACAGAGGGGCCACAGTCATCAATGGTCCATTGTGGCACTCTGGAGCCAAAGGAACCATTGTGACACTGCAAACCCCCAGGGTCCAAAAGTCCATTGTGACATTGCAGGGCTCATGGAAGAGAGGAGTCACATGACATTGTGGGGCCTGTGGAACCATGGAGACCACTGTGACACTGCAAGGCCTCATGGAATCATTGGGATCATTGTGAAACTCTGGGGCCTTCTGGAACCTAGGGTCCATTGTGACATTGTGGGACCCCATCAAAACAAAGGGTCCATTGTGATACTGCTGGACCCCATGGAAACAAGTCACCATTGTGGCACTGTGGGGCCTCATGGATTGAAGGCACAATTGTAACACTATGGGGCCCCACAAAACCAAGGGAACACAGAAGAGATCTGGCTGGTTTGGCCTCCTAGGGTACCCAACACTGGTCCAGCTGACCTTGGCATGTTGAGGGTCTCTCCTCATCTGCTGCTGAAGCACTGGGGCTCTGTGCTTTCCTTCCTATGGAAAAGAACTCTCCTTCTTCTCTGGGCATCCATGGTCAGAATTGGGATTTCACCTCCAAATTTCCATATATCCAGGGATTGTTCACATGGGAATATTGCCAGGACAAGTCTGGCTGGTAATAAAGGGTCATGTCTCATCTGTCCCCAAAGCACTGGGGAAGGCTCTGTGGTCTCTTTCCTTTAGGAAAGAACTATCCTGCTTCTCCAGGAACCCATGGCTGAGACTGGGGTTCCATCTCCAAAATTCCCTATGTGCAAAGACTGCTCCCAGACAAAATCTGACATTCCTGACAAGTCTGACTGGCTTGGCCTAGTGAGGCTCTCACCTGCCTTCCAAACACTGGGGCTCTGTGCTTTCCTTACTATGGAAAAGAACTGTCCTCAGCCAGGTCCACATGGCCAGAATTGGGGTTCCACCTCCAAAATTCCCAATTGTAATAGACTGGAGGAGATTGTTGGCTCCACACATTTTGTGTGGGGGAGGAAGGGGCAGGTCCAGCCTTGCCCTGCCCTGGAACCCCAACCCTGCCCTGCCCTGGAACCCCAATCCCCCCAGAGCCTCTCTCCCAGCCCAGCAGTGGCTGCCAGTCCCTGGCACAGCACAGGCAATGCTCCACAGCCACCTCTGCAGCCCCAGCCCAGCTCCTGAGGGACCAAATGAGCCACAGTCCCACCTGGGGGAAGGGCCCAGGAAGACCCAGGGGTATTGCAGGCTGACCACAAGGCAAGCACACATCTTCACCCTGCCTCCTCTTGGAATTTCCATCTGAACAGTGCTGGAGTCCAGGAGTTGGTAGCTCTGTGTGTGCCTCTCTGTATCTTTTTTATCTTTCTCTCTTTCAGTTGTCTTCTTCTTCTGTTTCTCTTGCAAATTTTGATTAACATTAAATTGAACAGGCGTAAAGTTTGTGAAGTTGAAAGGGCCAAGTCAATGATTTGAGAAGAGTTTTTTGTTGGTTGAATGTCTGTCGTGGTTTGACATGAGAAGAATTTTAAAAATTATACAAAATTTTTGTGAAACTGAAAATCTATTAAACCACTAAGATACTGAACACGCCTCTATGAAACACGTATGTTAAAGATGAAAAAACCCAGGAACCTCCTCCTTCCTTTCCAGTCAACAAAGAAGCAGCAGGCTCTGGCCCTGGCCCCCATCTCAACCAAACTCAGCTAAACCAAACCAAACCAAACCCAACCAAACCCAACCAAACCAAACCAAACCAAACCAAACCAAACCAAACCAAACCAAACCAAACCAAACCAAACCAAACCAAACCAAACCAAACCAAACCAAACCAAACCAAACCAAACCAAACCAAGCAACTCTGCCATGGGCTGAGCCCCTTCCCACCTCCCCAGGCTGCCCCCCCCCCCTCCCCTGCAATCGGCCCCATTCTAACCAAACCAAACCCCAACAACCACCAAACAGGAAAACAAGAGAGGCTACAAACCCCTAACCAGAACAAAGCCAGCCAAAGCTATTAAAATCTTACCATCAAGTCCCCTCCCCCCAAGACAATTAAAACAAAAACTCCTACAACCTACAACTCACACAAATTTAACCCTACAACTAAAATTAAACAAAAACCCCCACAGAAATGAACCATAAAACGAATCCTAACCCAACCACAACTTCAACCACAAGCTACTGACAGGTCAGGTGTTAATCCTTTCAATACTTCAATCCTCCCTTGAGTAAAAGAAAAACAAAATGCAAGCATATAAAAAACCAACATAAAACCATCAAAGTCAGTAAAGAAGAAATTGAATCCCAAAAAAACTCTTTTTCATTAAAACACATAAAACTAATAAAAAAATTCAAATTAATATTAAAGAAAAACCTCCATGCTAAAAGAAAACAACTGTTAAAATAACTGTAATTACATAAAAAGTTTAAACAGGGGGAAAAAAAGTAATTCAATATTCCCAAGAGAAGATCTGTATTCCGAGAGATAAAACTAATTTTAAATTATTTTTAAATGTAAATTATGAAAATTTTACCTTTAAAGAACTATTTTTAAAACAATAAGTCGACATGGCCCATGAACAAGCTGTATAAACCTTCTGGCAATAAAAACAACTTCACAATAACAAAGTCCCCCAGACCACTGTTATCCATGATAAAATTAAGAACCAGAAAAAAGCTATTTTTTCCTCTTGTAAAAGAATCTCCATAACCTTAACAAGAAAAACTTCTCTCCCAAACTAAACTAAAAAAAAAAAGACTATTCTAGAAACAGTAAATAACTACAAATTTTAGGTTTAGTTTCTTTACATTGTCAGTAAAAATAAAGTTGTAAAAAAAAGTGTTCTAAAGAGGTTATTTCAATTCTTTCTACCTTTTTTCTTTTAGTTACTTTTACTAACATTTTATTTCTACCCTTTAAAAATTTTAAGCCTACTTTACCGTTCTCGCAATCCTATCTCACAACAAAATAAATACATAAATAATTAATTAATAATAAAGCCCACCACACTCATCAATACGTTAATTAAAAAATCTCAAGATTAGAAAAAAATCTTGAACTAACAAACCAAAACCACTACAATGTCATAATAAATCTTTTCCAAAAATTTCTCTGATTTTCTAAAGTCACCAGTAAAGTCTGTTTAGGTCTTTTGAGCTCCGACAATCTCTTGTTGGTATTTCTCCAGTGAGGCCAACTCAGAGTACACAAAAAATTGTAATTCCTTTTAAATGTCTCCTGCTTGGAGGATGGGGGTCAGAGCTTGTATGTCCTGCTTGGCCCAGCCCAGGCAGGGCTTTCCCAGCAACATTCCACACTCCATTTCCCAGCTGGAGCTGCTGCTGCCTCTGAGTTGTGCTGCCCCAGCCCCAGGGACGCTCTCCTTGTCTGCCCATTCCCCCACGGTCTCTGGGCAGGGATGGCCTCAGTGGGGGCTGCTGACATCCTCAGCACCTTGGAGGCTGCTGTTGAATTTTCCTGCTCCAGAGGCTTGTTCAACTTTCAGCTCTTCAGTGCAGGAATTCAGTGTCCCAGGGCTCAGTAATATTCAGACCACCTAAATGATCCAAGCCTCTGGGAATAATTTGATTACAATTTTCAAATAATTTGTATTTAAGTAGATCTCAGTAGTGTATTTAAAGTGAATATATGATATTTAAAAAGACAGTGAGAAAACATTTTTTAGGTCAAGTTTTGTTTTGTTTCCTGTTAATTGATTGATACGCGCGATCTCCAATTGACACTGAATCCAAGTGCCTCCTCATGCAGTTTGAGTAGATATGAAAATCAAGACCGTCCATGGCTGACAATTAATCCGACTCTATCCCTACCCCCACCCCACCATTTCCTCCATCCAAGCCCTGGCACTCAGAGCAGCCTTGTGCAAATCTGAGCTCCCTCCAGCCCATGCTGCACCTGCAGCTTTCAGCTCCTTGGCTCCAACTCCCACCTGCATTCCTTGGAGAAGGAGCTGCCCGAGACACAGAGGGATTTTCATTTCTTGTCAGCCAACAAAGCCAAGGGAAGGCACAGCTCCATCAAATGCAAAAGTCATCCCTCTGCTGGATATTAAGTCCACTTTCCACAGCAGACAGTCTTCGAGCAATGGAAAACACCTTCTGTGCCCAGCACAGATCCCAAGGTCCCCCCAAACCCTCCCTGCCCCGATTCTGCCCAGATTTGCTCTTTGCACACACGAGTCACAGGCTGAAGTCAGGAGCTCCCTCCATGCCCAGAGGGAGGAAATGAGAGAAAGTGGATGAAGAGCTCTCCTGTGCAGAGTCAAGGTCCAAGTTTCCCTGCAGTGGGAACCACAACTCATCAGGTTTGTGTCTTTTGGGTTTAGGGACTGGTGACACTCAGAGACACAGAAAGGTTTCTTGCCAACAAACACAAGTTGAACATTTGAACAGTTTAATAACCATCACAGCTCTTGTCTCAGCTTACTGGGATCTCCCAGCAGCCTGTGACATGTCCCATATCCCCCAGGGATTTCCATACAGGAACAGTTTTAGATAAGGACAAAAGAATAAACAATTCTGTGGTAAATGTAAACATAATTGAGGTGATGATTATTTATATATTTATTTGAACTTCAGAAATATTGGTCAACTTCTTGCACCTCAAAGCATTAAACCAGTCAAATGAGAGGTTGTCATGGTTTGACACTGGCACAATGCCAGTGCCCCCATGAAAATACCCTCTCCCTGGTTTCTGCTGTGAGATGTGACCAGGAATAAGCAAAGCAGGCTCCCACTTAGAAATAAAGAAAACTTTATTAACTAAACTACAACTATAAGTAAAAAGAATCACACAGGGAAAATAAAAACCTTACAAATACATTTCCTCCTCCCCCCACAAAATTTCCAATATGTTTATCCTTCAAATCACTGACTCTCAGCCCATCACGACCCTGTGGATAATCAATTCTCAATTCGTCAAGAGGAGGGAAGTCCTTCTTGTGCCATAGTGACCTCTTCCTTTCATGTCCAGTGCTTTCACCACTGAACATGAACCAGAGATGCTTCTAGGGTTGTCTTTTAAGGATGCTTTGTCCCAATCAAAAAAAAAATGCAGTCTCAACTTAGGGACACCTGTCCCCCCCAAATTTCACCCCCTGGGACCAAGGGGTACCAACACATAACCCTCATGTTTCTGAACCATTGCCTCCCCCTGGATGCAGTCTCTGTGTCACAAGGCACATGGCTCTGTCCATGGCTATACAAGAAGAATCCAGCAAGCCACTCCATTATCTCTTCCCAGCTAAGATTCTTCTCTATTCTTCCAACATCTCTCACTGGCCCAGACCTCCATCACACTTGCCCATTTCCTTCATCATCTTCCACTTTATCTGTCTTCTAGAAAAGGTTAATATTCTGTGAAGTTTTCATTGTCCAAAAAGGGGTCAAAACTCCCACAAGTGGCCGGATGCCTTCTTGCTGCAAAACCCGCCCCCTTCTCCGCAAGTCGGGCTGTGCCGCCAACACATGATATCAAATTTCAAGGTAACAGTCCCAGGCACCAACTCTCTCTCTCTGTCTCTCAGGAGGGGGCTGCCCGATACATCCCAGTGCTTCTCTCTCTTCCATCCTTGGGCCAGGCCTACCTCCCATACCTGTCCAAGGCCTGGCCTACCTCATGGCCGCTTGGTTTTCCCCTCCCCCCGCCCAGCTGGCAGCTGGGACGGGGGGAGAGATTCAAACTCTTTTCCCGCTGGAAACCCAAGAGAGCTTCCCAGTGGAGTGCTCTACTCTTTGACCCCTGTGTTCTCACAGGCGTATCCAATGTCCTCAGTGGCAACACCAGGTGCCAATATTAAAATCCGAACCTCATTGGTGTGACCACAGCATATCACAGAAAACCTACATCCTCTCAAACCATGTCAGAGGTACTTGAATGATCAGAAAGGAAGTAGAGGACCAAATCTGGGAGCAGCAGGAAATACAAAGATCCAGCTGCTCTAAATGAAAAGATGTTCTTACAAATGGCCATTTAAACCGAAGAGTTGGAAACATCTGAAGGAAGAGTGAGATTAAAAAATAAACTGAATATTGGTGACACAAGTAGATGAGAAGATCAATATTTCTTCTTCTTCTGCCATTAGTACACTTCCAGGAAATCCCTGTTCCAAATGGGAAAATTCTGTCATTTCTCAAAAGTACTCAAATGACCCAGATAATAAAGACTTGCTTGTATAATATGATATAAACAGGTATTAAAACCTGTGCCCCTTTCCAGGCAGACATCAGTTGTGTGCCCATGAACAGGCAGTGCCACTTGTGCCCTGAGGTTCCCAGCTGGGACTGGATCTCTCCGAGAGCACCTGAGGGAGAACAGAGCTCTTTGCAAGCTGCAGGTCCCTGACAGCCCCGCAGGGTTACAGGGTTACTCTCCCATCAACATCTGCTCTGCTTCAGTCTGAAACAGGGCCCAGCATGGTGCCGGGATCATCAGAGAGCTGAGGTGTGTGCTGGAATTCAATGCCCTCCCCATCGCGCAGCAGCCCTGCATTTCCTTCCTGCAGCCTTGATCTCCAGCACAGCCATGGAGGCTCTTTGGGCTCTGGACTGTTCCTGCAGACCCCAAGGGCAGCTGAGCTCTGCCTTTGGCACAGTCAGGCCTGGCCAGCACAAGCCATGCTCAGCAATTGCTTGTGCGTGCCTGGCCTTGCTGTCAGCCCCGACAGCGGCTGCGTGGCCCCTTTGTGGCCCTGTGCTGGCCCAGCCATGGTGGCCCAGCCCCTGTGCAGGCCCAGCCCAGGCCAGGAGCATTGCAGCTGGGAACGGCCCCTGTGCCGTGGTGCCCACAGCAGCCTTGGGGCTCTGTGCCCCAGGGCCTCCCTGCTGGACAGCCTCTGCCAGCTCCTGCAGAGCCCCTGGCACCTGTGTGGCTGCACAGACAGCCCTGTCCCAGGCTCTGCCGGCCTCTGGGCCAGCAGAGAGTCAGCCAGGGCTGGCCATGGCCGGGATCAGGGCCTGAGCCCCGCAGGAGGATGGGGCTGGGCCACAGCCAAACTCAGCCCAGGCCAAAGCTGGGCTCAGCAGGCAGGGCTGCCAACACATGGGGACAGAGGCTGGCACTGACAAATGTCCTGGGCCCCCTCCCTGCTCCGTCCATGCCACCAAGGGCACGGAGCAGCCTCCTCTCTGGGCCACTTGCCTGTTTGCAATGCCTTGCACAGTTGCTGGCCCTGCCTCACAAGGCCTGGCCTGAATCCTGCCCCTGCACCCTCAGCCAGGCTGAGATGGACATTGATGGTTTCTGGTCCAGCCTCTCTGAGCCCAGTCCAGCTCCCTGCAAGCTCTGCCAGCTGCCCTGAGCTCTGGGCAGCACCAAGGGCCTCTTCCCAGCCCAGCCCAGCCGGCTCTGGCCCCACAGCTCTGCTCAGACCTGGCTGCTCTGGGCACTGCCCCACGGCCTCAGCCCCTGGCAAGGGCACAGCGGCAGCTGCAGCTGCCACAGGACTCAGCCCCAGCCATGGGGGAAGGTGCTTGGCCAAGGCCAAAGGAGGCTCCCTGGCTGCCCTGCTCTCCGCTGCCTGAGGTGCTGAGGGCTTGGCAGCCCCTGCTGCCATCCCATCTGCCCAGGGCAGCACAAGAGTCCAGGCCTTGGGGCCCTCAAGAGCTGCTCCTGCTCCAGGCCCAGGGCCCGTGCCAAAGCTGGGGCAGCCACAAAGCTGTGCCCATTTCTGTTCATTGCTGCTCTGATGGGGATGGATCCTCAGCCACTTGGAGGTTGCTGTTGAATTTTATTACTCCAGATGTCTCCTATTTCTTCAGCTGTTCAGTTCAGGAATTCAATGAAAAAGGCTCATAAGCAATAGTTCAAAAGAGTCAGACAAGAAAAGCCCTTGGGAATAATTTAAGTTTCAAATTCTTCTGTGGTTAATTAGACAAATTTCAAAAGTGTATTCAACGTGAATCTGCTATATTGAAAAAAAAAAACCAGAGGCAATTGTTTTGACAATTATTTTTTCCTGGTCATAGACTGCTATCAGCAATGTCCAATTGATATTGACCCCCAGTACTTTCTAACGCAGTCTGAACAGATATGAAGATCAAGACCCTTTATGGCTGACAATCAATTACACTTTGTCCCCACTCCCTCCCCACCATTTCCCTCATCCAACCCCTGGCCCTCCTATGGATCTGGAATAGTGTGGCCAGAAGGACCAGGGCAGTGATTCTTCCCCTGTGCTCAGCACTGCCTGGGCAGCAGCTCGAGTGCTGTGTCCAGTGCTGGGCCCTCGATTTAGGAAGGACATGGAGGGGCTGGAGCGTGTCCAGAGAAGGGCCACAAGGCTGGGGAGGGGTCTGGAGCATAAGTCCTGGAGGAGTGGCTGCGGGAGCTGGGGTTGTTTATCCTGGAGAAGAGTAGGCTCAAGGGAGACCTCATCACTCTCTACAAGTCCCTGACTGGAGGGTGCAGCAAAGTGGGCATCAGATTTTTTTCCCAGGGAACAGTGACAGGACAAGAGGAGCTGCACGAGGGGACATTCAGGCTGGACATTAGGAAATATTCTCCTCACAAAGGGTGATTTGGCATTGGAATGGGCTCTCCAGAGAGATGTGCGAGTCACCAACCCTGGAAGTGTTTAAGGAAAGACTGGATGTGGCACTGAGTTCCATGGTCTGGGTGACAAGGTGTTGTTGGGTCCCAGGTTGGACTTGATGCTCTCCAACGTCTTTTCCAGCCTGGTTGATTCTCTGATGATTGTGACAGTGCAGGGGCCTGGGGAAGCAAGGGGCCATTGTGACACTGCGGGACCTGGTGGCACTAAGCAGACCATGGTGACACTGTGTACGACATGGCAGCACAGAGCCAAGGGGCCATTGTGACACTGTGGGGCTGAGTGGAAGAGAGGAGTCCATGGTTACAGTCTGGGTCCCGGTGGAACCACAAAGGCCACTGTGACACTGCAGGGCCTTGTGGAACCAAGGGGCCATTGTGCCACTGTGGAACCAAGCAGACCCTTGGGAGAGCCTGGGGACAATGGAATCAAGGGGCCATTGCTCCATTGCAAGGACTCTGGGAACTGAGGGAACAATTGTGACACTGTGGTGCCCCATGGAACCAAGGCTGCCCGGTGACACTGCAAGATCTTGTGTCACCAGGGCTCCATTGTGACACTGCAGAACCAATGAATTCATTGTGGCACTCTGAGACCTGGAGCCAAGAGGCCACTGTGATCCTGCAGGGCCTTGTGGAACCATGCAGAGCATTGTGACAGAGCAGGACCTGGTGTCAGGATGGGGCCATTGTGACACTGCAGGGCCCCATGGAACCAAGGGGCCAGTGCAGCTCCTCAGGGACTCCTGGAATGAAGCAAACATGTTTGACACCGTGGTGGACCTTGGGACCAAGGGGCCATTGTAAAACTGTGGAACCAAGGAGAGCATTGTTGCACTGCCAGACCTCATGGAACCAAGGATATCCCCAACCAGGGCCTTGGGGGACCAAGGGCCACTGTGACACTGCAGGGCCCAAGGATCCAAGGGATTTTGCGACATCACGGGGTCCCATGGAACCAAAGGGACATTGTGACACTGGGAGGCCTCATGGAATCATGGAGACCTTTGGGACACTCTGGGGCCTCATGGAACTGTGGTGACACCAAGTTGTCTGGGAGTGTGGATCTACTGAAGAGTAGGAGGACTCTGAACAGGGCCCTGGACAAGCTGGATCCCGGGCCCAAATCCAGCAAGGTGAGGTTTAACAAGACCAAGTGCTGGGTCCTGCAATTTGGCCACAACAACCCCTGCAGCAATACAGGCTGGGGATAGAGTGGCTGGACAGCAGCCAGGCAGAAAGGGACCTGCAGTGAATGATGGACAGCAGGCTGGACATGAGGCAGCAGTGTGCCCAAGTGGCCAAGAAAGCCAATGGCTCCTGGCCCGTCTCAGGAATGCTGTGGCCAGCAGGAGATGGGCAAGGATTCTTCCCCTGTGCTCAGCACTGCCTGGGCAGCACCTGGAGTGCTGTGTCCAGTTCTGGGCCCCCCAATTTAGGAAGGACATGGAGGGGCTGGAGTGTGTCCAGAGAAGGGCAACAAGGCTGGGGAGGGGTCTGGAGCACAAGTCCCATGAGGAGCAGCTGAAGGAGCTGGGGATGTTTATCCTGGAGAAGAGGAGGCTCAGGGGAGACAAGGCAGTTTCAGGGCACAGGTTGGACTTGATGATCTCCAAGGACTTTTCCAACCTTGCGGATTCTGGGATTCTCTGAAACCTCCCTTGGAGGAGTTGCACAATGAGCCCTGGGCCTCCTTTTGAGAAGCTCCAGTGGCCCAGGTCCCTCAGCTTCTCCTGCCAGCCCCAAAGCCCATCCTTTCAGGCCTGCTGAGCCTCTGCACCTCCTCCCCACTGCCCAGAACAGGGAGCCCCAGAGCCAGACACAGCAGCCCAGATGTGCCCCCATGGCCTGGGGTGCCACTGGCAAGGGAGCAGCACCAGGCACTGCAGGAGCCTGCAGGCAATTCCTGCAGCACTTGTAGGATGATCCTGCTCCCCAAGGGATGTTCCCATGGTGCCAAGTCAGGAACTGCAATGGGGAGTGGGGCCAGAGAGGAAAGGGCAAACAGGGGTGGGCTGTTTGCAGGGGAAAGAACAGGGGTGGGCAAGAGGAAGGAATTTGTTTCAAGGAAAAGCAAATAAAGCAATGGTGAAGCCAAGGAAATGCTGAGGGCAGTTTGGGGGTGGCTGCCAGGCAGCCCTGGCTCTGAGCAACAGCATCTGCAGTGGGACAGGAAACTCCCAGTTCATAGGAACAAACATTCTGGCTGACTGCAGAGGCCAGGATAAAGCTGAGTCGTTTCCCTGGGTGGTCCCCCAGCCCTTGCTGGCCCCAGGGGCTGATGGCATTTGTGCTCCCTCAGGTTCATGTCCCCACAGTAACAGCATGGAGGTGTCCCGCCTGCTGTGTGCAATGCAAACAGGGGCTGCTGAGCCAGGGCTGCCGTGTCTGTGCCTGCAAGGATGGGACACCTGTGTGAGCTGGGGGAGAGGCCAGGGCTGCAGAGGGAGGATGTTGTTGGCAGCTGCATGAGGATGCTCTGGGACGCTGCCCTGGGCTGTCCAGCGCACTGGGGATGGATCAGCCCCTGCTCTGCTGCTCCTTCCCATCTCCCCCAGGGCCCTTGTAGAGCACCAGCCATGCTGTTTGCCCCCAGCCTGCCCACAGCCAGCTTAGGGCTGCTCAGCGGGCTTTTCTGTTCTGAGAATTGGCCTGGGCGTGTTCTTGAGAGAGCCTGGGTAAGGAGCCTGGAGCCCCCAGAGCCTGGCCTGAGGCGTCAGCGCTGCCCCAGCAGTGCCCATGGCCTGTCCCTGCTGCAGCCCCGGCACTGCCACCCCCAGGGCTGTGCCCGGCCCCGAGAGCACTCAGGCCCTACAGCAACACCAGGGCCACCAGGGCAGCGGGGCAGGGCCACGGCAGCAGCACTGGCAACACCAAGTGCTGCTGCTGCTGCTGGGCACAGCTGCTGTGCCAGCACTGATCTGCCCCCAGCTCTGCACACAGACATTGCTGCTGCAGCTCCAGAGAAGGCAACAAAAGAGCATCTCTGCAGAAAACTCAGCTGGGAGATGCTTTACTTCCTTTAACACCACCAAGAGTGCAGCCCCTCATTGACACAGTATATGGGCACAGGGAAGGTGGAGAGAAACATACTGAGACATGGTATAAACAATAACATTTCTTTATGGATAATATAAAAAAGTTAAACAAAGAAAAATAAGCTCCAAAATGAAACCAACAAGAAATATCAAAGATGACTTTTACTACAAGTGTTTAGCAGAAAATTGCCAGCAGTTTAATGTTTCTGAAAGCATCCAGTCATCTGTCTCCACACTACAGCCTTGAGCTCCTGGTTTCTCAGGCTGTAGATGAGGGGGTTCAGGGCTGGAGGCACCACTGAGTACAGAACTGACAGGGCCAGATCCAGGGATGGGGAGGACATGGAGGGATGCTTCAGGTAGGCAAACGTGGCAGTACTGACAAACAAGGACACCACAGCCAGGTGAGGGAGGCAGGTGGAAAAGGCTTTGTGCCGTCCCTGCTCAGAGGGGATCCTCAGCACAGCCCTGAAGATCTGCACATAGGAGAAAACAATGAACACAAAACGGCCAAATGCTAAACAGGCAATAATCGCAATGAGCCCAAGTTCCCTGAGGAAGTTGGAGTGTGAGCAGGAGAGCTTGAGGATCTGGGGCACCTCACAAAAGAACTGGCCCAGGGCATTGCCATGGCACAGGGGCAGGGAAAATGTATTGGCTGTGTGCATGAGAGCGTTGAGAAAGGCACTGGCCCAGGCAGCTGCTGCCATGTGGGCACAAGCTCTGCTGCTCAGGAGGGTCCCATAGTGCAGGGGTTTGCAGATGGACATGTAGCGGTCGTAGTACATGATGGTCAGGAAGGCAAGCTCTGCTACAATAAACAGGATAAAGAAAAAGAGCTGTGCAGCACATCCTGTGTAGGAGATGTCCCTGGTGTCCCAGAGGGAATTGTGCATGGCTTTGGGGACAGTGGTGCAGATGGAGCCCAGGTCGCTGAGGGCCAGGTTGAGCAGGAAGAAGAACATGGGCATGTGCAGGTGGTGGCTGCAGGCTACGGCGCTGATGATGAGGCCGTTGCCCAGGAGGGCAGCCAGGGAGATGCCCAGCAAGAGGCAGAAGTGCAGGAGCTGCAGCTGCTGCGTGTCTGCCAATGCCAATGCCATGGAGCTGCTGTTGGACATTTGCTGCGTCTAGCCATGGGGATCTGTTCATGGAGAAACGGATAGTGAAGATTGAAAGGAGATACCTGTAACCAAATTCAAAGCCATTTCCCATATATCATCATCTATAGCATAAATGGACATGCTTTTGTGTTTAAGCGTTCTGAGATATTCTTTTTGATCTTCCCCCATGTCTCTCCTGGTTTTCTTGGAAAGCAGAAAGCCTCAGCAATTCTGCTGCCTACTGGTAGAACAGAGTGAGTTCCCTGAGGTGAGGTGATGAGTGGAGACTGGGGATAGATAGTCTGTTGTTTGTACCTGTTCAGAGTTTCTTTGAGCTTTAATGTTTCTCAGGTCGAGGGTGATCATCTTCCAGTGCTTCCCCTGACATGTCACCAGACACAGCTGAGAGCAGGTGGATCCACCACAGCTCAGCTCCACATTTGTAGCCAACGACTCACACTGCTCATTTCACCAACCCAGAAGCATTTTCAGTGTCACAACACCTCTGCCTTTCCCCATCAATCTTATAACTCAAGAGATGATCTAGGACAGGTTTGCACCCTGGATTGGAGCTCCCAGCTTGGACTGAAATCTCAGGGAGACTCCCAAGTGTCCTTATAATGGCATTGGATGAGGGAGATGCAGCTCCTTCCCTGGCTGCACTGACAGCATTGCCCAGAGTTGGGCACTGGGGACAGCGTCACCCTGAGCCGGCTGTGCCCCCTGCCAGAGCCCCCAGGGCCGGGCAGCTGCTCCCAGCCCTGTGCTCTGCAGAGGGAACAGGGCCCAGGGTTGCAGAGCTGCCCCACGGCTCTGCTGCAGCTCTGCCTGCACAGGAGGGCCTGCACACCTTGGAGCCCCAGCCCTGAGAGCAGAGGCTTGGCTGGGGCACAGGAGGGAGGGGGCTTGCTCAGAGGGAGGGGCTGTACTGGAGGGGATCCTGTGGGCATCTCTAAACTCTCCCTGCCACAGCATTTCTGAGATTTGTTTTCTCTTATTGCCTGATATTCTCTCTGCTTCCTGGAGATGTTCCCTCCTGCGGGTGTTTCCCTGTGCCTGATCTCTCCCTTCCAGCACTCACAGACCCCAAATCTCTGTGCACTCTCCTTGGCCCTACAGAACCCTGCCTGTTTGCAGGGCACTGGCTGGGGGCAGGTTCTGTTTGCAGCTTGGAGAAAGGACAGCTCAGACTGAGCCTGATGGTCAAGAGCAAAAGTGATGCAGCTGCTGTCCTTGGGCACAGTGGCTGAAAACACATTAGAGGTCTCCTGTGAACCTATTGATCACTAAAAGGAACAGTTTGGATGTCTCAGGCATTGGCAAAATATTAACTAATAATTCATATTACCTTTAATATTTAACTGTCCCTTCCTGACATTCTCCAATAGTAAGAAACTGAATAAAAAGTCTTAGGAAATATCCTATTTTCTATCAAAATCCTTGACTTGTAGATATTCTATGACTGAGCAGAAACTCTCAGCATGTCAGAGCTTCATGAGCATTTCACCTCCCCTGCACTGGAAATACTCAGAGTTGTACTCACAGAGTCTGTAGGCATTGGGATGTTCCAGCTTTAGGAGATCATTCCAGGAGCTGCAGCTGCATTGTCCTGCAGCCAGAGGTTCCTGTGCCAAGGGCTGGCAGTGATTCTGCCCCAGGCACTTCTCAGCCCCTTCCCAGCCCTGCCTGATTGAAGCTCTCTGTGCCTCTGTGCTGTGCCCAGGGTGGCTGCAGGCAGTGCCCCAGCCCTGCTGGGCTGGCAGAAGAGCTGCTCATCAAGAGAAATGTGCTTTTCAAGCTTTTCTTGTTTACCAGGAGCTGCATCTGTGCCAGGAGTCAAGCCCAGCTCAGCAGCACAGACAGAGCACAAGGACTTTAATGAGCCTCTGGGGCTTTGTGCTCAGGCCATGAACATCTGTCCCTGACAGGGAGCTGAAGAAACCTCTCCAGAACTCCAAGTCAGAATCCAACTCCAAAGTTTCATGGACTTTTAATGGGTCCCACTGAGGGACATGACTGAGAAAGTGTCCCCAAGAAAAGCAGAGAACTGCAGACAGTGATGACAGGTGGGGACAAAGAGGAGCCCTGGGGCACAGCAGGGTCTGTGCCACCAAGGGCTGTGAGGAGACACCTTGTCTTGAGGCACTGGGGCCTCCTGGCACGGCCAGGCTGGGCACTGTCAGCCCCGTGTCCTGCCCTCAACATCCCCCCCTAGCCCACATCTCAGTGGCCTCAAGGATCTGCTGGAAGGAGTCCCTGGGGAGCCTTGCTCAGGAATGGCCCTGGGGGCTCCTGAATGCTCCCTGCAGGGACTGCAGGTTTTTCAAAGGACTTTGGGTTTGGCTTTTGCCTTGGAGTCTCTGGGAGGTTTTTGCAATCATGGCCTCCAATTATCTGCTGTAATTAGTCCCTGGAGAGCCTTTGTCAGTAACAACACTCAGTGGGGCTCATTAATATTTCAGGGTGCTTCAGTTATTTTAAGGTACTTGGTGTTGCCCTTTTGATCCAGACTCTGTGAGAGGTTTGTGCAATCATTGCCACAATTATCTGCTTTAATGAGTCCCTGGAGGGCTTTGTGCTGACACTCAGTTGGGGTCATTAATGCCTTGAGATACTCAAGGTTTTTAAGGTACTTTATGGATTTAAGAATAGTTTTATGTACTTTTAAGGATTTTCCTTCCCACACTGAGTCTTTGAGAGGTTTTTGTGCCATCCTGGCCTCCAATTCTCTCCTCCAAGGAGTTCTTTAGGAGCCTGTGTTGGGTATCTTCCCCCTTTCCGTTTTACAATATAGATGGAACTGAAAGAATTTTGTAAGACCTTCTAAAAGCATCCAAACAAAAAAATGGGACAATTAACATTACAACAACAACCACTAGGAGAATTAATAGTCCTGTTTTAGCTAGACATCATCCAACCCTTTAGTCCCTTGGATTGGAAGACTTTTTTGACCCAGTATTTGTTTTCCACTTGAAGCTTCTTGAACTCTTCCTTCAGTACCTGAATGCTCTTGTGGATTGACTTACATTGGCTGGAGAGGTTCATGCAACACATCCCTCAGAGTCTACACTGCCATGCCCATGTGCCCAGAGTAAAAACTCTATCACTGTTCTGCAAGGTGGTGTGTCCGATGGTCTCTATGTCTGAGAGCAGGTCACTCAATGCAAAGGGAGGTAGCATTGGTTTGCTTACCTAACAGGCACACAAGATGGTCTAATTGTCCTAAAGCTTTAGCTGCAGCCACTGAAGATAGTCCTAATTGGGGGTGCTGCCATCCGATACCTGGATTAATGCTTGCAAAGCCATCTCTTTGATATCATCCAAATACCTGCTGCTTGATCATCTGGTAGGCTCTGTTGTCCTTCTTCAGCTAGATGGTTGGTTGTCAATTCCTTCCTTGCCCCCTTATTATCATAGTCTCCTATTAATTGATAATGTAAACACTTCCATCCCCCTTCCCACAGGGTGTATTCTGTAGGTGACACCAACATGGTCATAATATATTTTAAATCATAGGGAGTTAAGATGTGCTGTAAACATGGCCCTCATTAGGCCATTAAAACAAAGTAAGTCGTTCCTATGGTCTTTAGCTGCCCTACACAGATCCTTGATTTCCCCATAAATCAATGCCTGATACCTTTGATTCTTCCCCCTTCTTTCACACGGGAGCAATGAGGAGTGTCGAGGGTACTTGCCAGTCTCCTTCCTTCACTGGAGGCATGGCCCAGAGTGGAAAGGATGATTGACAGTGAGGGCTTGACCCGCAGTTTTTGGGGTGGAGTGTGGAGGTTTGTTCAGGGTAGAAGAGAAGGTTGTGGTAGCAGGAAGTGGAGGAGCCAAGACGGAGGGAGGATGCTCAGGCTCCTGAGCCACATTTGGGCCCCTTCTATCTTGACTCTCCAGAGCATGATGCTCTAAGACAGCCTGGCCATTGCCATCTTGGACCATCATGAAAGGTCTGAGAAAGGCAGGTTTGAAGGGAGGTCCTGAGTTAGGAGTGACCAATGGATTGAGTTTTCAACACACTGCTTGCTGGTGAAGGGTCTCAAGGATAGTATGGAAGATGGGAAGCATGCGGGGTGCAATGGGGTCCCTTTTGATCAAAAGGTTGTACAGTTTAACTCCCACTGAGTCCCAAAATTCAGAGGTATGGATTTCGTCAGCAGAGGCGTCTGGAAAATTTTTAATGATCCACCCCATGATTGATTTAAATTCATCCTTTGAAAATATTATATCATGGTCAGTGAGAATTAAAGCATCCCTATATGCTCCTTTCTACTTTGGACATCTGGCTGCCCATTTTTCTCTTTCTCTGCCTTATGGGGAAGAGCCACCGGAACACTGCAAACCAATTATGGGATGTGGGTGCCTATTGTAAAAACACCGTGGCAAAATGGGCAATAAATGTCTTGCATTTCCCCAAACCCACCTGCAATCCTGTGCAGGTGAAACCATCATTGTCCCTGCTGATCCTGGGCAAGGTTCTTTGAAGCAGTGATGAATCCGCCGGGCCCAGCATAATGCAAAATCCCGGGGAGTGCTGGCCTATCCATCAGCTAACCCCAGCTGATGTGACTGACACAGGGAGCCGTGAATGTCAGGGTCCCTGTTCGGGCACCAAAAGTCACAATGAAGGTGGCTGTGACAAACCTCTCTGGTTCCCTGACTTCAGGGCAAGGGTGGCAAAAATGAAAAGGGGCAGGATCAATGGAGTTGTTTAAAATGAACTTTAATAACAGAATGAAAAAGAATAAACATGGAGAAGTCCAGCACAGTACAAGGGGCAGGTTCCTAAAACCTGAGACAAAGGGGAAGCAACAACATAGACACTTGGGGGTAGAACGCTCAAGAACAATAAACCTGTAGGGGAAACAAGTAACAATAGAGGAGTAGAACTTGGACAAATTAGCATAGCAACACTAAAGGCTTATGGGGGAACTCTCAAACTCACCCTAAGTTAAACAAATGATTCCCAGGGTTTGAAACTCATGCCCAATTCTTTTGGGATAAAATCTGGCTGACTCTGAGTTACAGCTGGGCTCACTACCACACCGCTGCTTTGCACTGGGCCCCTTGGGACCATGCGGCCCAACAGAGCCACAATTATGTCCTTGGTTCCAAGAGGCTCCACAGTGTCACATTGGTCCCTTGGATCCATGGTGCTCTGCAGTGTCACAATGGCCCCTTCATTTCACAAGGCTCCCAAATGTCACATTGGTCTCCATAGGAAGAAAACCACAGAGCCCCCATGTTTCAGGAGCTGATAAACAGCAACCACCAGAGGCCAAGGCAAGCCTGACCTGTCTGTCCTGGCAGGTTTGCTTGGAGCAACCCTTGGATATTCAAAATTATGAATGTGGAATCCTAATTTCAGAATGTTTTGCCAGGAGAAGCATGGATTTTTACATACAAAGTAAAGCACAGAGCTCTTTCCAGTGCTTGGAAAAAGGTGAGTTCTGGCACTCAGGAATCAAAGACCAGCCAGACCTGTCTGTTTGGCAGCTTTTGTCTGGCAGCAATTCTTGGATACACAGAAATATGGAGGTGGAATCCAAATTTTGGCCATGGATGCCTGGGAAAAAATGGACAGTTCTTTTCCATAAAAAGAAGAGCCCAGAGTCCCAGAATTTTAGGGCCAAATGGGAGTGGCCTTCCACATTCCAAGGTCAGTCAGACCTGTCAGGTGAACCCTGGGAGGCCAAGGCAGCCACACCTATTTCTTGTTCCCTTGGTTCCACAGGGCCCTGCAGTGTCACAATTGGTCCTTGCTTCCATGAGGCCTTGCTGTGCCACAATGGTTCTCTTGCTTCCATGATGCCCTCTGGTGTCATAATGGCCCCTTGGTTACACAAGTCCTTAAGGAACCTAATGGTCTCCATGGTTCCACAAGGCCCCATGTGTCATAATGATTATTGGTTCCATGGAGCCTTGCTGTGTCCAATGGCCCCTTGGTTCCATAGGCTCCAGTGGTGCCACAATGATCCCCTTGATTCTACAAGTTCCCATAGTGTCACAATGGCCCCTTCCTTACATAAGACCCTGCAGGGTCACAGTGACCCTTTGGTTCCATGGGGCCCCACAGTGTCGCAATACTCTCCATGATTCCATGGGGTCTTGCAATGTCACAATGGTCTCCATGGGTCCACGGTGCCCTGCAGGATCACAACAGCCCTTTGGCTCCACGAGCCCCTGAAATGCAACAATGGCCTCTTGGTTCCACAAAGCCCTGCTGCTTCCCACTGGCCCCTTGAGACCATGCAGCCCAACAGAGCCACAATGATGTCCTTGGTTCCATGAGACCCCACAGTGTCCCAGTGGCCCCTTGGATCCATGGTGCCCTGCAGGGTCACAATGTTCCCCTTGGTTCCAGAAGTTCCTACAGTATAACAGGTTCCACACCGGCCTGACATGTCACCATGGCCCATTGGTTCCGCAATGCCCCACAGTGTCAAAGTGGTCTCCACAGGAAGGAAACAAGTGAGCCCCAGTGGTGCAGGGTCAGATGAGAGGCAGTCACCAGAGGCCAAGTCTAGCCAGACTTGACTGTATGGGCAGATTTTGTCTGGGAGTAGCCCTTAGATATGGAGAATTTTAGACACAGAATCCCAATTTTGGCCATGGGTGCCTAGACAAGAAAGAAAGTTCTTTCCCATAGGAATAAAAGCACAGAGTTCAGTGTTTCAGGGTCAGATGGGAAGTGGCCCTTGACATGTCAAATTCAGTGGGACCTGTCAGACAGCCTGCAGGAGTCCAAACCAGGCAGACCTGTTCCATGTTCCATTGACTTCACGGGTCCTAACACTGTCACAATGGTCTCCTTGATTCCATGAGGTCTGGCAATGTCACAATGGCTTCTTGATTTCATGAGCCCCAACAGTCACAAGGGTCAATTGGCCCCATGTAGCTCTGCTGTGAAACAATGGCTCCTTGTTTCTATTTTAAATCAATCACAATCAAACCACAATTTGATTGTTGATCCTTGCTTCCACAGGGCCCATGATGTGCACAATAGTCTCCTTGATTCCATGATTCCTGGATTCCACAGTCTCTCCAGGGTCTCCTTGGACCTCCATTGTCACAAGGACCCATGGTTCCATGAGGTTCCGTAGTGTCACCATGGTTGCTGTCAGAGGCTGGATGAGATCAATGTCCTGAGACACCTTGGGATGCTCGGAATGCCCATGTGGGGCCAGGGCCGGGTCAGGCCTTGGTGTGTGGTGGGACAGAGCCCCGGCCCCAGCCCTGGCCTGGCAGAGTTGTCAATCACACAGCAGGGGGCTGTGCTAACCCCACTCTGATTGGCTGAGCTGTCAATCAATCACACACTAGCAGCTGGTGCTACCCGGGCTCATATTGGACAAGCAACTGGCAGTCCCACCCCAGGGGTGGGCCCATGAAGGCCCAGGAGCTTAAAAGCCAGAGCACAAGGCCAGCTATGGGTTTGGATCTTGTCTTCTCCTGGGGTTTCTCTGTTAGCGACGCTGGAACCCCAGTAGCTGGTACCTATGTGTGTGTCTTTCTATGGATCTTCTGTCTTTCTGTTGTTCTCTATTTCTCCTCCTTCTAATCCTACTTTTCTGGAACATTTTTGGTAACTTCACATGTTAAGGGTTAAAGGTTTTTAGGTTTAATGTGTGGGAATCCAGGGTACAGGGAATATTTCTGTGTCTCCTCTGAGGGGTCCTGACCCCCAGAGAAACACTGCCTTTATATTTCCCCCATGGAGAGGACTTCCAGGACTTTGAGACAGATTACAATTTACCAAAGTCTGAAATAGATTAGAGGGTAGTATAGCATGTCCCTTGGGTGAGAAATTTAGATTTTGGGATTTTTATTATGATGTAGATAGGAAGCAAGATGGAGGAATTTGGATGTAGTCCCTGTCTTCTTCTTCATCTACTCCATTTTCTGCAGTGTTTGTGGCACAGGGTGATTGGTTAAGGAAAGCACAGTGCAGAGGTTGCAGTGCAAGGAATGAGTATTGGTAGATAAGTAGAAATAATGTACGTTTTAAGAGTTAATTGGGTGAGACAACTTTAAAAGACCTTGAAACCGTACATTTTAGAGCCATTTTGAGGTGTTTGTCCAGCGTGCTGAGCCTGGTATGCACAGCATGCAAAACTTTAGAACAGATAACAATAAACAAGAAGCCAAAGACCAAAAAAGTCCTGTGCATCTCCTTTTACCTGGCACAGAACTGCTACAGGAGGGTTTCCCACATCCAGAGAGTCCCCAGAAAGGCCCAGCATAAAACAAACATCATTAACTGGCACCATGACAATATTTATAATAGGTTGTTTTTTCCAAAAAGTTTTTAATGAAGAGTGTTCTCTTCATTAACCAACCATGTGAAATGTGCTGATTAAATTACCAATGAGGTCCACCTGTAGCAAACTAAGGTATAAACGAAGAGGATTGAAAAAAGGGTGCCTTTGAGCCCTTAGACTTGTGATCGGAGTCTGGATCATCTCTGATTGAATGGTGACATTTTGGGATCTATGGGGGCTTTTGGGGCTCCTTTCTGAACCTCGAGACCCAACAGGAGCTTCTCTAAAAAACTCTTCCTGAAGCTCCCACTGTGCCCATGACAGGAACCCTGTGAGTGTCTGGGACATCCTGGCCCTTTGGCAGCCTGGGGACTCCTGGGATGTCACCATGGAGCCCCCATGAGTGCCTGTGACAGATCGGTGCCTGTGTAGCCCAGGGTCCCCTGGGATGTCACCATGGAATGGCTGAGACTGCCTCTGACCACAGGGCTCTTTACCATCCCAGAAAGCCCTGAGAGGTCTCCATGGAGCCCCTGCCTCTGCCTGTGACATTCCAGCTCTTGAACAGCCTGGAGACTCTTGGAAAGTCCCCATGGAACCGCTCTGAGGGCCTGTGACAAATCTGATCCTTAGCAGGCAACCATCACCAGCCCTCTATTGCTATGGTCAGTTTCCATGGAAACTATCTCCAGCCCCCTATTGCTATGGGCAGTTTCTGTGGCAACCATCGCCAGGCCCCTGTTGCTATGGGCAGTTTCCGTGGCAACCATCTCCAGATCCCTGTTGCTATGGTCAGTCCCTCGGCAGCTCCATGGAGACCCCATGCCAGGGGTGGTTGCCATGGACACCAGCTCAGGCCTGCAGCCACAGCCCGTTGCCATGGCAACCATTGTCAGCCCCATCCCCAGGCTCATGGGATCCCAGAACCACAGAATTGGCTGAGCTGGGAGGGACCCATCAGGATCCTCCAGTCCAACTGCTGGCCCTGCACAGGACACCACAACAATGCCAGCCTGGGCCTGGCAGCGCTGTCCAAACGCTGCTGGAGCTAAGAGAGCCCTGGAGCTGGGACCCTTCCTGGGGAGCCTGGGCAGGGCCCCAGCAGCCTCTGGCCAAAAACCTTTTCCTGACATCCAACCTGAGCCTGCCCCGACTCAGCTGCAGCTGTTCCCTCCACTCCTGTCCCTGGGCACCAGAGGGAAGAGGTTCCCACAGCCCCAGCCAGGGACCCGCTCCCAAGGCTGTTGCCATGGCCACCAGGGCTGGCACCAGCTGGGATGCTCGGTTTCCACGGGCTGCGGTTCAGGAATGGGATTCCCCAATTTCCTGCCCCTGCTAAAACCGCGCTGCCCTCGCTGCCCTCCCACCTCCCATGGAAAGCGCAAAAGGCAAAGATCCCGGGCTGGGATAAGCACAATTTATTGGGAACAACAATGAGATAAGGAATGAATGGAACAGAAACAATATTGATAACAGAGTGTATAAATAAAACTGTTTACAGGGAAAACTAAAACACAACTTACTGGGTCTGCCTGGCCGCGTATTTCCTCCTGCCTGGAAAGCACACCCTTCTCCTCAGGGACAGAGAGAGAGAGAGAGAGAGTGTCCCTTTCCTGTCCCTGGCAATGTCCTGAGGTGGGAGTGAATGTAATGACACAGTCATTGCCAGACCCTCATGTTCTTCCATCCCACATCATGTCATTGGCAGAGGCAGGAAAAGGGACAGGTGTCTTCCTAGCATGGATCAGAAAGAAAAATGGATCACCAGGGCTCTTCCCAACATGGATCCTCCAACTATGGATGAAGTTGGGGCAGTGCACAAAAGTCCTCCTGCATTGGGGCATTGGCAGAGCTTCCCTTCCAGGTGCCTCCGTTGGTGTCTGGTTAAGACAGAGATCTGGGTGAAGCTTTTCCCACACTGGGGACACTCGTAGGGCCTCTCCCCAGAGTGGATGCGTTGGTGTATGACAAGGGCAGAGCTGGAGCTGAAGCCCTTCCCACATTCCCCACACTCATAGGGCCATTCCCCAGCGTGGATCCTCTGGTGGCTGATCAGGGTGCTGCTCTGCCTGAAGCTCTTCCCACACTCCAAGCACTTGTGGGGTTCTCCCCATCATGAAGCTGCCCCTGGACTACCAGCTCCGAGTTCTGGCTGAAGCTCTGTCCACCTTCCTGGCTCAGGGTGGGTCTTTCCTCCTCAGAGAACCCTGGGTTGGGTTTGGAGCCCCTTCTCCTCATGGGGGATCTCCAGGGCTTTTCCTCCCCATTGGATTCTTTTCCCATGGAGCCACTCAAACCGGTCTCTTCCATGTGGTTCTGCTGTGGGGATTTGTCGTCCCTGATCTTGATCCTCAGCTCCTTCTCTGGTAGAGGAAGGACAAGCACAGGATGGGATTTCCCTCCGTGCCAGAGGGAAGGGGAAGGAGATCCCCACAGTGCATCCCCAGCAGGATGGCGTTGGCAGCGGGGTTGTCCTGCATAGAGGGGATTTTCTGGGCTGGGAGATGGAGCAGGAGAGAAGGGGAAAGGGGCACTGACTTCCTCCTCACCTCCCTGGGTGTCCTGGGGCATCCTCATCTTCCTTGAGTTGTCTTCCGCCATCTGGCCAAGTTTTAGGAACGGGATATTCCTAAAACAAGGGAGGAAAACAAGGGATGAGTACAATATGTTTTGTACCGATTTAAAGGCAAACCTGAGGAAGAGTCTAAGCCAGAATTCCAATTCAGTAACAAAATAAGGATCAAGGCAATGATACAGAAACACTGCCTTAAACTGACAGAGTCAGGATATAACCTGACACCCTGTTGTTCAGGGTGGTGGCAGAGTCCCAGTAAATGGTGGCTGCAGTCCTGTTGGAGAGATGAAGGTGATTCTGTCAAAGCAGTGATCCTGTAGAAGGGTCTGGTCTTCCTCTGGATGTCCAGTTGTGGTTAGGGAGCTCTTGTCCTCTGGGAATTCAGTAGGCAAGCTGCTCCTGGTGTAGCAAAGCGTCAGCTTATATCCAGGTAGGAATGCTTGGATCCTCCCCCTGGGCGGAGCATCCCACAATGGGAGGATGGAATTTTATCAGTCCTGCAGTGACACTCAATGGCCCATTCACAGGAGATATCTCCCCTGGAGGGCGTTATCCGGGCTGAGTCATGGAAGAGATAAAGAACACTGCCCCACCTGTTTATAGCAGTTGCTGAAGATGGGGATTGAAAACATGCATTTGGTTACATCTTGCATGGCAACCTGAAACAGTGGGGTGATCCCTGCTCAGGGGGTGAACACCACCCCCTTACCCAAACTGGCTCAGCTGTAAAATCCCCACCCTGGGAATGCCACGCATACAGGGGGCAATGTCACACTTGCCCCCTCCAGGGGAAGTCTGTTTCACAGGCTGGGGGACTTTTCCAAATGTTAGAATAATTTTTTCTCTTTGTCCCTGTCACCTTTGTGACAGCTACACATAGCTTCCCCTTCCTTTTCATAATCCATATTGGGCCTATTTTCCACTTTTCTTTTTTTAGAATGTGCCAGCAGCTGAGCTGGAGCTGTGCAGGACCAAAGGAATTTGGATTTGCCACAAAATAGCTTCTATTGTAAGTTTATAAAATTTTGGGATTTATTTGCCTTTCCATCACAAGTGACTTGTGGGAAGAGTAAATTCAAGGCATTTTATCTACGGTCAATTTTGATTTCTGACAAAAAACAACATTAATTTGTCTGGTGCCCAGGGGATGCTTGTGAAGCCTCAGTTCCTCTTGCCCTGGGAGATGCTTGGGGGGGTTTTTCCCTGTCCCTGTCACCCCAGGCCTTTCCCCAGGGGGTCTCCATCATTGTCACCCTGAGGGATGCCTGGGGGGTTCTCCCTCCCTCTCACCCCTGTGCCAGGGGGTACTCAGGGCAGTCTCTGTCCCTCTCAGCCCAGGGGATGCTCAGAGGTCTCTGTCCCCTCAGCCTGGGGGATGCTCAGGGGTCTCCATCCCTCTGGCCTCAGGCAATGCCTGTTCAGGGCTGGGGACCAGGGGCTCTGTGTCCCTCTCACCGCTGAGGGTGCTCGGGCCTGGGGGGGCTCTCTGACCTTCTCACACCTGGGGAGGCCGGGGGGGTCTCTGTCCCTCTCAGCCCTGGTGTGACCCCACCCAAACATCATCGGGCTCAGAGGGACAGAGACACCCCCAAACCCCCAGAAGGGCTGAACCTGGGATTTGGTTCGGGGCTGAGGGTTTAGGAAGGGGCTGGAATTGGGGCTGGGATTGGAGTTGGGGCTGAGGTTTGGATTAGAGCTGGGATTGGGGTTAAAGCTGGACATGGGATTGGCTTTAGGGCTGGGGTTAGGATTGGGTCTGAGGCTAGACAAGTCTGGCACTGGGATGAGAATAAATACAGAACTGTGAGTGTGTCTAAACATGGAGTGAGGTTGAGACCAGGATCAGGTTTGGGTTTGAGCTCACCCAGAGTGGGACAGAGGGGATGTTACGGTGAGAAGGTTTGGGGAAAATCCTGGTTTGGGGAAAAACAAGGTGTGAATGCCTTTGGTTGGGGATTCCTCCCACCCACGTCCATTTCTATAAGTCACCTGATGTCCCAAAATAAAGAGTAAATAAAAAAAGCCACCAGGAGTTTCCCATTTCCAGTCTCATCCCTCTTGGGTTATGGTTGGTCCCCCATCTCAGGGCTTGTGGGGATCCCATGGGTCCTGGGGATCCCCCCTCTCCAGGGTCCTGCTTTTGGATTCTGGGAGGTTCTGGGGTCCCAAGGTTCCCCTCTCCAGCCTCACCCCAGTCCAGCCACTTGGGGTTCCCCCTTCTTTCTACCACCTTGTCCTGGATTAGGGCAAATTTGGTTGAAACCCTCCAAAAGGAGTTTCCTCTAGAATGCTGATTCAGCAGCCCCACCCTCAGCCAGTTTGGGAAAATATTTCCTTAGAGGAAAGTGGAAAAAAAAAGTTACTTTACAGGCAAAGCATTTACCAGCACAAAAATTGAACAATATTAAGCAAAAAAACCTCTTGCCGCTCCAAAATATATGACAAACTCTGAAAGTTCCTCCTTGGGTTGTAGCTCCGCACACTCAGTGTCTTATCAGTGTCTTATCAGTCTCTTATCAGTCCTTCCAGCACTGGAAATGCTGTGGCCCAGGCTCAGCCAGGTGGGCCACCGGTGCAAGCTGCCCGTGGTGTTCTGGCTGTTCAGTGCAGAGCAGATTTAAACAGCTCCAAAGAAAAAGAAAAACCACAGTCCAGGGAACTGCCTCAGCGAGCTAAAAACTAACTAAAAGCAAAGGACAGCTCTGTCCTGCTGTCTGTCCATCCAGCAGCTGGAATGTAGAGGAATGCAGTGTATGAAAACAAACTGCTGCTTCTTCCTCCTCCCCTTTGCTCTCAGAACCAGCCTTAAAGGTGCAGAACTCATTTCTGGGCTAAACAGACCGATGGGGTACGAGCATCATGAAGTCACCCCAGGACACCTCTGTCAGGGTCAGGGGGTCCCGTCCCCGCCTCATCTCCGGGCTGCCGGGGGTCCCCCAGCTCAGGTATCGCCCCTTCCCCTCTCCCCGCCCCGGGGGTCCCCCGTTCCACAGCCCCGGCTCTCACGGGGATCCCCAAAACCAATGTCCCGCCCCGTCGGTACCGGGCCATCCCCATGTGGACCCCCGGGACCCTCCGAGGGGCGATCGCGGCTCCTCTGCCCGCGAAAAAGCTCCTCTTAGGGAGCCCGGAGATACCCGGGGCTCGAGTCCGGGATCTGCCGGCTCCGAACACTCTCCAAAAAATCCTCCCGGAGACCCCTGGCTGGAGCCGGGGCGAGCTCGGCCTCCGCCCTCACCTGCGGCTCGGGGCTGGGGGCGATGCTCCCGGGGCAGGGGGTGCTGCAGGCTCGGCGTGCGAGCGCTGCGAATGCCGCGATTCTCCCGCTCCCGCTCCTGCTCCTCCTCTCCCTCCTCTTCCTCCCGCAGTTCCTCCGCTCCAGCCCGGACCCCCCTTTCCCACCGCTCTGCCCCGCGGCCCCGCAGCACCGGCTGCTGGGTGGGGGAGCCCCCGATCGGCCCCAGGGCTGGGCAGGGGCTCGGGGACCCCCCCGGGGCGGATCCGTCCCCCGGCCCGAGCCCCAAATTCCGCTCCGGGGCCGCCGGGCTCTGCGGGCCCGCCTGGCAACCGGTGAGTCATCGGAGAGAAATGCTCTGGTTGGCTGGAAATTGTTTACCGCGTCCTCTGATTGGCTGGAATTGTGAAGGGCGCTGCGCCCTGCAGGTGTCCCTGGGAGCTGCGGAGGCCGGGCGGGAGCCTTTTCCCATTTCTTTCTGTTCTCTGAGACCTCTTTCCTTTTTCTTTCTCTCTTTGAGACCTCTTCCCGATTTCTTTCTCTCCCTTCCTCCTCCCCATTTCTTGTTCCGTTCAGTCCACGCTCAATAATCGTCGGTTGCTTTCCCACGCTCTCATTCGCTCCTTCACTGGGGCAGAGGCGTCTCTCCCTCGCGGGGTCGTAATCCATGGACAGGGTCCCTTCCCACCCCAGTCCCTGGAAAATGTCCTTCAAAGCCACCTTTGCTGTGTGCTCTGGGAGCCCACAGAGCTGCTGGATCTTCTCCCCTTGGGAGGCACGGCAGGAGCAGCACCCTGGGAGCCTCGGGAATGCCCCTCTGGGATCCACAGCACACGCTGCCAGGGTCTGGAATTCCAGTTCTCAGCTATGAAAAGATGTTCCTGCCCTTGAGGGCAAAGCTGTCAAGAAGGAGCCAAAAGCCAAGTGGAGCAAGATCTTACAGTGGCATTTCACTGCGAGCCTTCATAACTTCCCCCATGGTTGTTGCAGCTCCTGAATTGGGAATTAAATCCGGGCACGGTCTTTGATGTGAGCTGCCCTGGGTCAAGGGAGACACTGAGAGAGAAACAGAGCAGGCAAAGAGAGGCAGGAGAGAAAGGGGGCCCAAACACAGTCAGCTGAGAAGGTGGCACTCTGAAAACAGACCAGAACTGACTGAAAAGGAATATAACAGAAAGGAATAATTTTGCACCTTTTATTTACTGTCGAAATACAATTTCTTCCCCTTCTCACAAACCTCTTGCCAGTGTCATTCAGCAGGGCTGTCAGAAAGTCCTTCATTCTGGGTGGATGTTCCAGGCTGCAGCCACAAGGAAAGAGGGAATGGGGATTTTCCTGCTCCTGGGGAGTTTGACATCCTCAGCTGAGGAGAGGAGGAGGCACCAGAAGAAAAGGGCAGCTGGGCTTCACCCTTCCACAGGAAAAATGGGGGAGGGAATCTCTCATCCTGTCTGCTGCTGCTCCCACAGGGATGTGAGGGCTGATCCCAGAGCCCCAGTGGTCACAGTCAGGGCTGCCCTCAGGGAATGCTCGCCTGGTATTGAGGGGCAGCGTGGGAGCATGTTATGGTTTGACACTGGCACAATGCCAGTGCCCCCATGAAAATTCCCTCTCCCTGGCTTCTGCTGTGAGGTGGTACTCGGGAGTAAGCAAAGCAGGCTCCTGCTTAGGGAAAAAAGGGAAAAAAAAAACTTTATTAACTAAACTACAAAAAACTAAACCACAAAGGAAAAAAAAAAAAAAAAAGAAAACACAAGGAAAATGAAAACTACACAGAAACACTTCCCCCTCCTCCTCCAGATCCCCAGTACAATTACATTTCCCAAAATTATCCACACTCGGTCTGGCACCACCCTTTAGAAAATCAAATCTTCAGCTCATGAAGATTAGACGGAGTCCTTCCTTGTGCCACGGACTTCTTGTCACAATTAGCACCGCCCGGAGTCCTGCTGTCTCGTGACATCTCCTTTCCATGCCAAGGTGCTCTCACCACCAGGCATGGGATGGGGCAGACGCCTGCTTTCAGGGTGGACCTTTTAAGGATGCCTCATCTCGTTCCAAGCAGAGCACACTCTCATCTCTGGGACCTTTGTTCCCCCCATTTCTTCTACACCCACTGGGGCTGAGGGGTCTCAACACCAAACTCTCCTGGCTCCGAGCCTCCGCTTCCCCCTGCAATGCAGCCTCTGTATCACCAGGAAACAGTCCATGGATATACAACAAAAGAGTCCAGCAAAAATGCCACTCCATCTTCCTCCATTCCTTCAACATCTCTCTTTCTCTTTGTCTCTTTGCCAGACCTCCTTACTGGCCTATTTCTTCCTTCATCCTCCACTCTTATCCCTTTTCTAGGAAAGGTAATGTTCCGTGAAGTTTTCATTATCCACAAGGGTTAAAAGCTCTCCCAGGCCGCTGGGCTGCTCGCTGCCCCCCCCTTCTCCTCCCAGCCGTGCTGCCAGCACATGATATCAAGTTTCAAGGTAACAGTTCAAGCACAGGCTGCATTCTCTCTCCATCTCCAAAAGGGGGGGGGGGGGGTAAACAGGTCGCTCGGTGCCCCCCCACCCTTCCACCGAATCCGGGCCTACCGTAGATGGGCCACGTGGCTTTCCCCTTCCCCAGCCCAGCCAGCAACTGGGCCGGGGGAGAGACCCAACTCCTTCCCGCCGGAAATCCCAAGAGAGCTCTGAAGGACAAGAGCCCTGCTTCTAACTCCTTGGGTTTGTGGTCTCAAGAGGCGGATCCAATGCCCCACTGGTCAAACCAGGTGCTCATCTTAAAATCCGAACACCCATTGGTGACCACAGCAAAAACAACATATCCCAGATGTCCCATTTCCAGTAAAACCACGACAGAGCACCTGGATCTTGGGGCACCCAGCTGCTCCCCATGTTTGGAGGTGCCTTAGGAGGGCTGGGACAACGCCAGGGACATCGTGCAGTGACATCCCCCCTGTCCTGCCCTGGGTGAGCTCAGTCCCAAACCTTACCCTGATCCTGGTCTCAATCTCACTCCATGTTTAGACACACTCACAGTTCTGTATTTATTCTCATCCCAGAGCCAGACTTGTCTAGCCCCAGACCCAATCCCAACCCCAGCCCTAAAGCCAATCCCATGTCCAGTTTTAACCCAATCCCAGCTCTAATCCAAATCTCAGCCCCAACTCCAATCCCAGCCCCAATTCCAGCCCCTTCCTAAACCCTCAGCCCCAAACCAAATCCCAGGTTCAGCCCTTCTGGGGGTTTGGGGGTGTCTCTGTCCCTCTGAGCCCGATGATGTTTGGGTGGGGTCACAGCAGGGCTGAGAGGGACAGAGACCCCCCCGGCCTCCCCAGGTGTGAGAAGGTCGGAGAGCCCCCCCAGCCCCGAGCACTCAGCGGTGAGAGGGACACAGAGCCCCTGGTCCCCAGCCCTGCACAGGCATTGCCTGAGGCCAGAGGGATGGAGACCCCTGAGCATCCCCCAGGGTGAGGGGACAGAGACCCCCGAGCATCCCCTGGGCTGAGAGGGACAGAGACTGCCCTGAGTACCCCCTGGCACAGGGGTGAGAGGGAGGGAGACCCCCCAGGCATTCCCTGGGGTGAGAATGATGGAGACCCCCTGGGGAATGGCCTGGGGTGACAGGGACAGGGACAACCCCCCCAAACCCCTCCCAAGCATCCCCCAGGGCGAGAGGCACAGAGACCCCTCGAGCATCCCCTGGGCACTGGCAAAATAAATTTGGCAGAAATCAAACTTGACTCTGCATAAATCACTTTGATGAATATTTGATTTTCCCACAAGTCAGATGTGATGAAAATGCAAACAAATCCCAAACATTAATAAACTGACAGTACAAGCAATTTTGTGGCAATTCCAAGTTCCACTGGTTCCTGCACAGCTCCAGCTCAGCTGCTAGCACGTTCTGATAAAAGTGTAAATTCAGCCCAAGACAGATATCATTAAAAGGAAAGTAAACTCTTTGTAGCTGTCACAAAGGCGACAGGGATGAAGAGAAAAATGATTCTCACATTTCGCAAAGCACTCAAGCCTGGGAATTCAGGAGTTATTTGGGAATTTAGCTACTTGAGCTGAGCTTCTTGTAGGACTTTCAGCAGCCTTGTGTTCCTCACCATGGGGTGAATGAACCTTGTCAGTCTCGCTGGTATCATTTTCTCCCTTTCCTCCTGTGATTTTAAAAAACATTTCAAGGAAGGATGTCGCAGACATTTTTTCATAAAATCCTCTCTTTTAGGATTTGTCCTTTCTGGGAAGCTGGGGCCCCAGAAGAAAAATGCAAACAATAATTATCTGCTGATGTGGAATGTAACAGGAGCATCTGTGATTGGTCTTCTGTGAGTGTTTGGATTTGCTGACCACTCACGGGAGAGTTGGTCCTTGCTTTCTGCTGGACACAGAACTTTGTTATTCATTCTTTTCTTTCTATTCTTAGCTTAGCAAGCCTCTGCAACTTTTCTCTTTATTCCTTTTAGTATAGTTATAATGTATTATATATCATATATCAATAAATCCAGCCTTCTGATCATGCACCAAGATTCTCGTCCACTTCTCTCACCCTGAAGACCTTCATCAGGTCGCTGTAATAGAAGGACAACAAAATATTTTCTTTACACTCCGGGCCCACAAAGGCGATTTACCTCATCGGTTCTCCCATAAGTCACTCAGAGGAATCTGCAGCCCAGTTTCAAAGAGTTCCTCCAGAGAGAACCACAACCTCCTCAGAGGAGGGAACCATGCTGTTGTCAAAGGCACTTTGGGTCAGAGAACAGTGCCTAAACTCACTGTGCCAAAATAATTTCACAGTCTGGTGAGTCTGGTTAAGAAAAGTGTTAGAGAGATTCCTCTGCCCCAATTAAGGTGATAATGACACCAAACCCAAAATGAATTTTAGTGAAAATTAAATGGGATAAAAAAGGCAACAGGAAGGGAATGACAGAAAAAAGAGCCCTCCCCTGGAGCAGGGTAAGTGTGACATTGTCTCGTGTGTGTGTGCCCTTCCCAGAGTGGGGGTTTTACAGCTGAGCCAGTTTGGGTAAGGGGGGTGGTGTTCACCCCCTGAGCAGGGATTACCCCACTGTTTCAGGTTGCCATGCAAGATGTAACCAAATGCATGTTTTCAATCCCCACCTTCAGCAACTGCTATAAACAGGTGGGGCAGTGTTCTTTATCTCTTCCATGACTCAGCCCTGATAACGCTCTTCAGGGGAGATATCTCCTGTGAATGGGCCATTGAGTGTCACTGCGGGACTGATAAAATTCCATCCTCCCATTGTGGGATGCTCCGCCCAGGGGGAGGATCCAAGCATTCCTACCTGGATATAAGCTGACACTTTGCTTATAAGCTGACACCAGGCGCAGCTTGCCTACTGAATTCCCAGAGGACAAGAGCTCCAGAACCACCACTGGACCTCCAGAGGAAGACCAGACCCTTCTACAGGATCACTGCTTTGACAGAATCGTGTTCATTTCTCCAACAGGACTGCAGCCACCATTTACTGGGACTGCTGCCACCACCCTGAACAACAGGGTGTCAGGTTATATCCTGACTCTGTCAGTTTAAGGCAGTGTTTCTGTATCATTGCCTTGATCTTCATTTTCTTTTAAATTGTAGTTCTGCTTTAGACCTTCCCTAGGTTTGCTTCAAACCAGTACAAAAGACAATGTGTGCACCCTTTGTTTTCTTCCCAGAACAGGATTTCCAATTCCCAAACCTTGATTGGATGGAGAAGGAGGCTGTGAGGAAGAGGAAGGATCCCCGGGACACCCAGATAGGTGAGGAGGAAGTCAGTTCCTATTTCCCTCTCTCTCCTGCTCCATCTCCCAGCCCAGCACAGGCCTCAGCTGCAGGACAACCCTGCTGCCAACGCCATCCTGCCGGGGATGCACTGGGGGAATCTTCTTCCCCTTCCCTCTGGCATGGAGGCAAATCCCATCCTGTCCTTGTCCTTCCTTCCCCAGGGAAGGAACTGAGGATGGAGACCAGGGAGGAAAACTCTGCATGGCAGAACCTTGTGAAAGAGGCCGCTTTGAGTGATTCTAACGCACAGGAATCCAACAGGGAAGAAAAACCTCAGACATCCCCCATGAGGAGGAGGGGCTCCAAACCAAGCCCAGGGTGCTCTGAAGAAGAAAGAGCCACCCTGAGCCAGGAAGGTGGGCAGAGCTACAGCCAGAGTTCAGAGCTGGTGGTCCATGAGCAGCTTCATGATGGGGAGAAGCCCCACAAGTGCTTGGAGTGTGGGAAGAGCTTTAGGCGGAGCTCCCACCTGATCAGGCACCAGAGGATCCACACCGGGGAATGGCCCTACAAGTGTGGGGAATGTGGGAAGGGCTTCAGCTACAGATCCAACCTTGTGACCCACCAACGCATCCACACTTGGGAGAAGCCCTACGAGTGTCCCCAGTGTCAGAAGAGGTTTCAGAGCAGCTCCAATCTCCTCCAGCACCAGCGGATTCACACTGAGGAGAGGCCCTTCCTCTGCCCTGAGTGTGGGAAGGGCTTCAAGCACAATTTCACCCTCATCATCCACCAGCGCATCCACACTGGGGAGAGGCCCTACGAGTGTCCCCAGTGTGGGAAGAGCTTCACCACCAGCTCTCACTTGACCAGTCACCAACGGAGCCACCAGTAAGGGATCCCTGCAAATGCCACAAATGCAGGAACAGCTTCATGCACCACTCCAGCTTCATCCCCCATGGGAGAACCCACATTGGGAAGAACCCTGGTGATCCATGTTCCCCGTGATCCATGCTGGGAAGACACCAGTCCCTTTCCCTGCCCCTACCAGTGTCATGATGTGGCATTGAAAAACATGAGGGTCTTGCCATGGCTGTGTTATTACATTCACTCCCACCTCAGAGAATTTCCAGGTGCAGAAAAGGGACACTCTCTCTCTCTCTCTCCCTGAGAAGAAGGGTGTCCTTTCCAAACAGGGGAAATTGTGGCCAGGAAGACCCAGTGAGTTGTGTTTTAGTTTTCCCAGGAAACTGTTTCATTTATCCCTTCTGTAATCAATATTGTTTCAGTTCTGTTTGTCCCTTAACTTGTTCCTGTTCCTAACAAATTGTTCTTATCCCAGCCCGGGATCTTTGCCTTTTGTGCTTTCCATGGGAGGCGGGAGGGCAGTGAGGGCAGCGCGGTTTTAGCGGGGGCAGGAAATTGGGGAATCCCATTCCGGCACACCGGCCCCGGGAAACCGAGCATCCCAGCTGGTGCCAGCCCTGGTGGCCATGGCAACAGCCTTGGGAGCGGGTCCCTGGCTGGGGCTGTGGGAACCTCTTCCCTCTGGTGCCCAGGGACAGGAGTGGAGGGAACGGCTGCAGCTGAGACGGGGCAGGCTCCGGTTGGGTGTCAGGAAAAGGTTTTTGCCCAGAGGCTGCTGGGGCCCTGCCCAGGCTCCCCAGGGAAGGGTCCCAGCTCCAGGGCTCTCTGAGCTGCAGCAGCGTTTGGACAGCGCTCTCAGGCCCAGGCTGGCATTGTTGGGGTGTCCTGTGCAGGGCCAGCAGTTGGACTGGAGGATCCTGATGGGTCCCTCCCAGCTCAGCCAATTCTGTGGTTCTGGGATCCCATGAGCCTGGGGATGGGGCTGACAATGGTTGCCATGGCAACGGGCTGTGGCTGCAGGCCTGAGCTGGTGTCCATGGCAACCACCCCTGGCATGGGGTCTCCATGGAGCTGCCAAGGGACTGAGCATAGCAACAGGGGGCTGGTGATGGTTGCCATGGAAACTGAACATAGCAACAGAGGGCTGGTGATGGTTGCCATGGAAACTGTGCATAGCAACAGGGGGCTGCTGATGGTTGCCACGGACACATCCCATAGCAACAGGGGTCTGGTGATGGTTGCCATGGAAACTGACCATAGCAACAGGGGTCTGGTGATGGTTGCCACGGAAACATCCCATAGCAAGAGGGGTCTGGTGATGGTTGCCATGGAAACTGACCATAGCAACAGGGGGCTGGGGATGGTTGCCATGGAAACTGACCATAGCAACAGGGGGCTGGTGATCGTTTCCTGCTTAGGATCAGATTTGTCACAGGCCCTCAGAGGGGTTCCTTGGGGACCTTCCAAGAGTCTCCAGGCTGTTCCAGAGCTGGAATGTCACAGGCACAGACAGGGGCTCCATGGAGACTTCCCAGGGCTTTCTGGGGATGGTAAAGAGCCCTGTGGTCAGAGGCAGTCTCAGCCATTCCATAGTGACATCCCAGGGGACCTTGGGCTGCACAGGCACTGATCTGTCACAGGCACTCACAGGGGCTCCACGGTGACATCCCAGGAGTCCCCAGGCTGCCAAAGAGCCGGGATGTCCCAGACACTCACAGGGGTTCCTGTCATGGGCCGAGTGGGAGATTCAGGCAATGTTTATTTGAGAAGCTCCTCTTGAGTCACAAGGTGCAGAAAGGAGCCCCAATAGCCCCCACAAACCCACAGATACTCCCAAGTACCTCCAGGCTTTCTCAATGCCTTCTCTGAGAGTAGCCTTGGAGCAGCAGTTTCCAATCCGAGTTCCAGACTTTTAAAGAGTTTGTGTGTAAAGAATTATAAAATTGGAATTAAATCTTTGTAGAATTTGTCCCACAGGATTAGGGATGGCAAACCAGATAGTTTTATATAAATATGTATGATATATCCTGGTAATGATTAGAGAAAATTGCCTAAATCACAAATATTTAACCGGGATGTAAGAGAAGTATAATATATTATATAGAGCACGAAGAAATTATTTCAAAGGAACTGCATTAATGCAAAATCTGTAATTATGCAGAGATATATGTTACTCCTGCAGACCAATGACTGGGCAAATCCCTTCGACTCAGGCTGGAGCAGTGACCTTGAGGGGTGTCCCCACTTCAGGGAGGAATTTCCACACCCCCCAAGAAGGGAAATGTCAGGAGATGTTGCCATTAAAATTTGGGATGGGGCTTTTCTAGTCTGAGGTGCTGCCCTGTCAGTCAGATGCACCAAGGTTGGGCCAGCTCAGCAGCTCTGCAGAAGCTCTCAGTGGTGTCACTTGGTTGTTCCTTTCTCTGGGGATTTTTCCAGCTCTGCCACAGCTTCAGCTCTCTCTGAGGATGTTGAACTTTGGGATGGAGGAGTCAGGCTGGTTTCAGCATTATTCACCCCAAAAGCAGTGTGACTCCCCTCCTTCATTGCTTACTGGGGGCTTTGCAAACAGGACCTTGCTGGAGTTGTTGGAGCCCATTGCAGGCAGAGCCTCCTGCTCCAGCAGGAACTGCCTTTCCTGTGCCATCAGCAGGGCAGGTCCCGCTGCAGGAAAAGCCCCAGGCCAGCCCCAGCACAGGGAAGGGCTCGGGCACAAGGGCAGAGTGCCATGCTGGGAGCTGTGCCAGGGAGAGCCTGAGGCACCAAAGGCACCTTGGCAGCAGCAGCTGCTTGCAGGCCATGGCCAGAAGCCTCCCTTGGCAGCCCGGCCTGGTGGCCGCCACTGCAGAGCTGCTGCCTCAGGGCTCATTCCTGGCTGGGCTCTGAAAAGCCACTTCTGCCCCAGGAGCCTGACTGGGAAGCCACTCGCCCCAGCACCCTGGGGACAAGATATTAATGACAAAACTCTTCATGCCAGCAGAGCCAAGGCAGGGGCAGAGGAAAGGGCAGAGCCAGGCCCAGGGGACAGGGCTGCCATGGTGATGGCTGTGAGGTCACTGCCCCTGCAGCAGCCTGGCTGCCCTCAGCAGACATTCTGGCCAGAAGCCTTGTGAGGGCACCCAGCACATCAGAGAACCCACAATGCAGGAATTCTGTCACTGGGGATGAGAGGGTTTCAATGGGCAAGGCTACACAAATCTCCTGCTCTTGGACAATTCCAGGGATGGGGAAGCCACTTCTCTGGAAAAACAGCTGCAGTTTCCTGCCACTTTCTTAATTGTAAAATATTTCCTCCTTCTAACAAATGTTATTTTGTCCCCATTCAGTTTAAAGATACTGACCCATTTTCTGTCACGGTAGGATTTAGGAGAAAATAACTTCGAATGCTATTTTTCCCTTTTCACAGACCTTGGAGAGGACTCAAAAATCTCCCAGAATGGGGTTTGGAGGCCTCATCACAAAACCAGCAGGGAGAGTCTGCGGCCTCTGTGGTCAGTGGTGTAGAGACTGAGGACTGAAAGGGAATAGCCTGGGAGGGGTGGATGGGTGGTTTCAGAAAGGCTGGAGCTTTTCTTCATAGTAGGAATAAACCTGAAGAAGACCTAATAGCACCAAGTGCAGCTTGGGAGGTCCAGACTGAACACCAGCAGAAAGGAATTTCCCTGTCAGAGCAGGGCTGTGGTGCAGCACGTCCCCAGCAGGAGCCTGGAGCAGCCCAAGGCTTTGTGTGGGCAGGCAGAGGCAGGCAGGAGGCAGAGCTGTCAGCAAAGGAAGGGCCCAGCCAGGTGGGGCAGCCGGGGAATGCCGACAGCCTGCAGGGACAGAGGCGAAGGTTTGCTCAGCAGCAGAAACACCTTTCCCTCGCTTGTCCCCAGCTGTCATCACTGCCACCAGTGTTCTGCTCTACCTGGAACCTGGGGACACTTTTTCAGTCCCGTCCCTCTGATGGATCTATTTAAAATATGAGAAACTTCAGTGTTTCACCCTCTTTTTGAGTCCCTGAGAAGGTTTTTTGAGCACACTCTTAGGGACTGAGTCTGATGCAAAGAGCACCAAAGCCCCAGAGGGTCATTAAAGTCCCTGTGCTGTGTCTGTGCTGCTGAGCTGGGCCGGGCTCCTGGCCCAGAGGCAGCTCCTGGCAAGGGCAGCGCTGCAGAGAGACAGCTCTGGGCAGGAGCAGCTCCTGTGCACAGCCCAGCAGGGCTGGGGCACTGCCAGGGCCCCTCAGGGACACCAGCAGGGAACAGACAGAGCTCACAGGGGCTCAGCACTGGCAGGGGCTGTGGGATGGCCCAGAGGGGGCTGTGTCACAGCAGCACCTCTGTGGCGGTGTCACAGAGCCACAGAGCAGTTGTGATGTCAGCAAGGGGCTGTGTGACAGCACAGAGCGGGCTGTGTGAGGTCACAGATTGGGCTGTGACATCACAGAGTTTGTTGTGTGAGGTCACTGAGCAGCTACAGCGTCATAGAGGGGACTTTGTGACAACACAGAACAGGCTGTGAGATCATGGCATGGCTGCATGACGTCATAGAGCTGGCAGTGAGGTCAAAGTATGTGCTGTGACCTTACAGAGTGTCAGTATGACATCACAGAGAGGGTTTTGTGACATCACTGAGGGGGGTTGTTACATCACAGAGCTGGCAGTGACATCATAGAGTAGGGTGTGAGGCCATAGAGCAGATCCTGCCATCATAGAAGGTGGCTCTATGACATCAGGGAGTGGGCTGTGACAGCACTGGGTGGCTGTGTAACATCACAGAGCAGGCTGTGACATCACAGTAGAGATTGTGAAATCATAGAGTGACTTTCTGACATCACAGAGACTTCTGTGACATCACAGAGCAGCTGTATCACATCATAGCGTGGCGTCTCAGAGTTGGCTCTGGAACATCACAGGGGCAGTGTGACATCACAGGGGATGTGTAACATCACAGGGATCTGTGTGACATCACAGGGCCAGTGTGACATCACAGGGGATGTGTGACATCACAGGGGCACTGTGACATCACAGGGGCAGTGTGACATCACGGGGGCAGTGTGATGTCCCTGGGGAGGTCACTCTGCCCCGGCCCTCCTCACAGCTCCCCCCAGAGCAGTCCAACCTTTCTTGTGCACAGCGGGGTCCCCTGTCCCCCCGGGTCCCTGACACGGGGACGGGGGGCCAGGGCCCTGGGGGTGGCACAGGGGGACAGGGACCCCCCGGCAGCGTCCCTGTGTCCCCCAGTGCCAAAGCCTGGGCCAGGGCTCCTTCACCCTGTTACCAACGAGGCCTTGAGAGCGCTGAAAAAATCCCCAGCAAGGGAGCAGCAAAAGCCAGATTTAATATTAAGGGACAGCAGCACAAAGTTCTTTGGTAAGAGTCACTCTGCTCCTGATTGGACACTTCAGGCACAACAAGGAAACAAAGCAACAACAAAACCAAACAGAATCCAAACAATCAAACCACAAATTTACTGAGAACTGGGGCTTTCATTCCTAAGGAAAAGAACTGTCCTTCTTATCTAGGTGCCCATGGCCAGAATTGGGATTTCACCTCCAGTATTCCCTATTGTGACAGAGTGGAGGAGTTTCTTGGCTCAAGACATTTCATGTGTGGGGAGTGTTGCAGTGTGTTGCAATTTCCTGTTTTAAACTTCCCAGCCCCTTCCCAGGTGTGGCAATATCTCTCTTCTCCTACCCCTTCCCCCTTGCCCCCTGCTGGGCTGTCAATCAGTCTTAACATTCCAGCAAGGCCATCGTGTGGTTGGTCAGGTTCAAAAGATGCCCCTGTGCCCAGAGGTCATTGGTCTGTCTGGGTGTCATCGTTGCCTGAGACCCTGCCCCTCCCCCCTGGTTGGTGGCTCACCTGTCCCTCCCCTCCCCCTTCCCCCAGAGCTTAAAAAGTCACTCAGGCCGTGCGGTCGGGATTCTATTGGAGCTGTTACCTAAGATTCAGACGTCTGTGACCATGGAATAAACTCTTGATATTAACCCTCCAGCAGAATCTGTCTCCTTTTCCTCCTCACCTTAGCCTGAAGCCTTCGCACCTGAGGCAAACTGAGTTTCCACAAGCCTGGACTTGTTTTGGCGCTCAGCTGCACCATCCAGCCAGCCAAAAGTGTCTCTGAGGTGAAACACCACAGTTGCCGCCTTTGGCCCAGGAGCAGGGGTCAGAGGAGCCCAGGCACAATCTACCTGGTAATATTGGGATCTTATTCCAATAGGGGAGGAAGGGGCAGCTCCAGCCCTGCCCTGCCCTGTGACCCCAATTCCCCCAGAGCCTCTATCCCAGCCCAGCAGTGTCTGCCAGTCCCTGGCACAGCACAGGCGATGCTCCACAGCCACCTCTGCAGCCCCAGCCCAGCTCCTGAGGGACCAAATGAGCCACAGTCCCACCTGGGGGAAGGGCCCAGGAAGACCAAGGGGAATTGCAGGCTGACCACAAGGCAAGCACTCATCTTGACCCTGCCTCCTCTTGGAATTTCCATCTGAACGCTACTGGAATCCAGGAGTTGGTACGTCTGTGTATGCTCCTCTGTATCCTTTTTGCCTCTCTCTCTTTCTGTGCTTTTCTTCTATTTTGGTCCTTTTGCAAATTTGAGTAATGTAAAATTCAAATAGCTTAGCGTTTGTGAAGTTGAATGGGTCAAGTCAGTGCTTTAAGAAGTGTTCTTTGTTGATTGAATGTCATATTAAACCTTTTGCCAAAAATTCTCTGATTTTCCAAAGTTACCAGTAAAGACTGTTTTGAGCTCCTGAGGATCTCTTGTTGGTATTTCTCCAGGAAGTCCAATTCAGAATACAGAAACAATTGTAATTCCTTTTAAATATCTCCTTGACAGATTTTTCTCCTGGATGGAAGTCAGGGCTTGTGTGTCCTGCTTGGCCCAGCCCAGGCAGGGCTTTCCCAGCCACATTCCACACTCCATTTCCCAGCTGGAGCCCCTGGTGCCTCTGAGTTGTGCTGCCCCAGCCCCAGGGACGCTCTCCTTGTCTGCCCATTCCCCCACGGTCTCTGGGCAGGGATGGCCTCAGTGGGGGCTGCTGACATCCTGAGCACCTTGGAGGCTGCTGCTGAATTTTCCTGCTCCAGAGGCTTGTTCAGCCTTCAGCTCTTCAGTGCAGGAATTCAGTGTCCCAGGGCTCATTAACATTCAGAACAGCTAAACAAGCTAAGCTTCTGGGAATAATTTGATTTAAGCGTTCAAATCAAATGTGTGGTTAATTAGTCAGATTTCAGAAGCCAATTCAATGTGAATACCCTGAATTTAAAAAAACAGCAAGAAAATATTTTTTTAGGTCCTGTAATTTTTTTTTTTTACTAGTAATTCATTGAAATGTGCAATCTCCAATTGACATTGAATCCAAGTACCTCCTCATGCAGTTTGACTGGGTATGAAAATCAGGACCTTTCATGGCTGACAATCAATCAGACTCTGTCCCTACCCCCACTCCACCATTTTCCCCATCCAAGGCTGGCACTCAGAGCAGCCTTGTGCCAATCTGAGCTCCCTCCAGCCCACACTGGACCTAGCCAACAGACCACAGCTGAACAGGATATAACTTAATAAAAATTACACCATTAAAATAACAATTACACACATACAAACTCTTCCCTGAGCTATGTGCAATGTCCCAGTATGTCTAATGAGTCCACTGTTAACAACTGATATGCATACTAAAATTAATTTTTGACTAGTGTGGTTCTGTGATAGATATAAACACAATTAACTTCTTGTATCAGGATTCTTGTCCTGGACTGAGGACAGAACAGCTCAAACAATTCCTGATTTGCAAATCTATCAGTGGTGGATGGAGAAGGGAGGTCAGGCTGCTCTTGGTGTTGAGGAAATGCTGAAATCAGCCTGACTCATTTCATCTGCTCATGCCCTGGCTGATCTCCCCTCTTTCCCCTTCCACCCATTGGCTTTTGTCTCCCCCCAGCCCCCTGTGAAGAGCCTGGCTCTGTGTTCTCCATCCCCTCCTGGCTGGCACTGCCAGGCTGGCATGAGGAGCCCCTCAGCCTTCCCTGCTCCAGGCCGGACCAGCCCAGCTCCCTCAGCCTCTGCTCACAGCCCAAGGGCTCCAGCCCCACCTTGGAGGCCCTTCCCAGACCCTGCTCCAGCTGCCAGACATCTTTCCTGCCCTGGGGAACCCAACCCAGGCCACAGTGACCTGGATAATCCCCGTCCTTGATGTCCTGGTCACACAGCCCTGGTCCCTTGTCCCCAGTCAGGCTCTGGGGTGGATCCTGTGGAACATCCTTTGGTGGAGGCTGTGGCTCCAGGTGGGCCGGGGGGATCCCGGGACCCTGCTGGGCATGAACAGCATTGGAGTTGTTGGGAGAAACTGTGAGGGGGAGCTGGGGCAGAGTGACCAACCCAGTGACCTGACACAGCCCTGCTGGGATGTCACACAGCCCCTCTGGGATGTCACACAGCCCCTCTGGGATGTCACAGCCCATTCTCCAATGTCACACAGCTGGTCTATGATGTCACACCAGAGTCTGTGATGCCATAGTCTGCACTGTGATGTCACACCTCTGCCCTGTGATGTCACAGCTGGATCTCTGATGTCACAAAGGCAGACTATGATGCCATGGCTGCTCGATGACCTCACCTAACCCACTCTGTGATGTCATAGCCCACTCTGTGACCACATGGTACCAGATGATAAATTGTCTTCACCAGGTGAGCTCACACCCGGAGCTTGTTCTCCACAACCCCAGGCCTGTGGAAACCACACAGTGCCCATTGTGTGAGAAGGGAACTGGAAGTTCAGCAGCCTCAGTGTCCTGCCAGCTCAGCCAGGCCCACGGGAACATTGGGGTCCACGACCACCAGGAACCACCAGGTAGAATCCCAGGACAGGAGAATGCATGGGTAAAGGGGAGGGGAAATATATTAATGATTTTGGGGAAATGATTATCATATGTATTTTTAGTCCAGGACAATCAATTAATATGTATGCAAAATACAGAATATAAACACAAACTTTCCTGTACTCAGCATGCACATCTTTTGGAGGAGCTCTCCCCCGTGCATCCAGCTGAATAAAGAATGCTGCTTCTTAATGCTACATTGGGGTTAAGGAATTTTCTGTTTTACTAAATTTTTGGTAGCACTCCCACTGCCAAGGAAAGCTCTGTCTGCTGCTGTTCACAAACAGAGAAGGGCTGGTGGCAGATGTGGGGCTCAGAGGCTGCCTGGGGCAAAGTGACCATGAAATAATGAAGTGTTCAATGTTCTGTGAAAGAGGGAGGGGCAGGAACAAAACTTCTGCACTGGAAATAGGAAGGGCAGACTTTGGCCTGTTTAGGCTGCAGATTTGGGGAATACCTAACCAGGTACTGATTGCTTTAAGGGAAACAGCCCTTAACAACAAAGGGATCCAGGAAGGATGGACACATTTCAAGAAAGTAATCATAAGGGGGAAGAAGCAGCCTGTGCCAGTGCGGCAGAAGATGAGCTAGTGAGGAAAACGACTGGCCTGGCTGCCCATGGAGCTTTTCTGGAGACTCAGGGGTGGAAAAAGGACCAGCAACTCAGGAAGTCTTTAAGGATGTTGCTGGGTCATACAGAAAGAAAAGCTGAGAGTTGAAAACTCTATTAAAACTTAACCTGAAGGGTTCTGAAAAAAGAATAAAAATGTTTTTATAAAAAAATAATAGTAAAAAGGAGGAGTAGGAGAACCTCTACTCCTTATTGGTTGCAGAGGAGAATATACTAACACAAGATAAGGAAAAGGATGAGCTACTTTACCCCTAGTATTTTTCAATTTTCGATATTAGGGGAGGATATCCTCAGGACAAGTGTTCTCCTGAGCTGGTAGATGGGCACAGGGAGCAGAACAGCCCCCCTGGAATCCAGGAGGAAGCAGTGGGTGACCTGCTGAGCCACTCAGATGCTCAGAGGTGAATGGGATCAGACAGGATCCATCCTAGGGCAATGAGGGAGCTGTAGATGAGCTCCCCAGGCTGCACTCCATCATTTACCATCAGTGCTGGCTCAGCAGGGAGTTCCCAGAGGACTGGAGGTGCCAGTGTGAGCCCATCCCCAAGAGGGGCTGGAAGGAGGATCTGGGGAACTCCAGCCTGTCAGCCTGACCTGGGTGCCCAGCAAGGTTATGGAACAGATCATCCTGAGTGCCATCACAGGGCACCCCCAGCTGATGGGAACAAACTTTATGGCTGAGTGCAGAGGCCAAGACAAACCTGGGTGGTTTCCTGCCATCCCCCAGCCCTTGCTGGCCCCAGAGCTGATGGCATTTGTGCTCCCTCAGGTTCATGTCCCACACCAACAGCATGGGGGTGCTCCCCCTGCTGTGTGCAATGCGAACAGGGGCTGCTGAGCCAGTGCTGCTGTGTCTGTGCCTGCAAGGATGGGGGACCTGTGTGAGCTGGGGGAGAGGCCAGGGCTGCAGAGGGGGGATGTTGTTGGCAGCTCCATGGGGACGCTCTGGGACACTGCCCTGGGCTGTGCAGCGCACTGGGGATGGATCAGCCCCTGCTCTGCTGCTCCTTCCCATCTGCCCCAGGGCCCTTGCAGAGCACCAGCTGTTGCTGCCCTCAGCTGCATGGCAACCTGGGACAAAGCGGTGCCAGGGCTGTTCCAGGTACAATTGCAGTGACACTCGTTGGTGCCACCAGGTGCCATGGCAACGGCCACAGGGACCGGTCCTTGGTTTGGTGCCATAGCAACCAATGCCCGGCCCCATTGTGATGGTTGGTGGCCATGGGAAGCTGCCCTGGCCCTTGCTCAGGGCTGGTGTCAGTGCCCGGAGCCAGAGGGGATCCCTTGCTGGGGGCTGTGCCATGGCCACCTGCCCTGTGCCGCGCTGGCCGCTCAGGCACCAGGAACCAGCAGCCACCGGCACTGCCAGGGCCAAAGGCCAGGTCAGCCAGACAGAAAGGGGCCGGGCTGGGCACTGTTTCCATGGCAACCGGCACTGGGGGGACACCTGGGTCACCTGGCCTGGCAGTTGCCATGGAAACCCCTGGCAGGGACTGAGGGCACAGCCCCTGGCACTGAGACACTGCTGGGCCGGGTGCTGAGCACAGGGCTGGGCACGCAGAGATGGTTTTGTTCTTGCTGAGCTGCAGCACAGCCAAGGCCTGTCCTGCCCCTCGTCAGCCACGCTGGGGAGGGGCTGGGGCTGTGGGGGAGCTGGGCAGGGGACACAGCCAGGACAGGGGACCCCAACTGACCCCGGGCATAGCCCAGACCACAGCACATCATGCTCAGGGTGTGAAGGGGGGAACAGGGAGGAAGGGGGGAATTTTGGAGTGAGGGCTTTTGCCTTGCCAGGGAACACTTAGGCAAGAGGGGGCCCTGTTTCACCAGGGCCCGGGGTCACTACCAAAAACACAGACACCAACTTAAGGAATTGTGTCATTTATATCATGCATAGCTGCAGAGATTTACAAAAGGATAAGCTCAGCAAAGCACATCATCATTAGCAAAGAATTACAAAAGAAGCTCAGCAATCCATCATAAGCCATCATTACATTTTGATGACCAATCCCTTGGTGAAACACTGGAGGTGTTTGTGGCAGACAACGATTCTGGCTGACTATCAAGGTACACCTTACAGACATCAGGAGTACTTTAGTGACACAGTTCCTCATTCTTTTTTCTCAATCTCATTTGAGTTAGGAACAAGAATTCTGTTGTCCATGGAGCTGGCACCTTTTTAATTCCAGAATAATGCCCCCAGGCCCTTTGCTGTTCAGCTTTACCATGCTGTCTGTGGCTAACAAGGCTTGGGGGGCCCTTTCCCCTCTGGCTGGAAGGGGCCGGGTCCCAGTCCCTGAGGGGCACCCAGGCTCCTGGATGGAATTCCTGTGCAAGTCCCTCAGTGTCACAGCAGCCTTCACATGGAGCCCCTTGGATCAGAGCAGTTTCCAAAGGGGCCCTTGGAGCAAACAGGGAGATCTGGTCTGGCAGGATGTGTAAAACAAAATCCTGTCAGATCTACTTGTTCTCACACAGAATCCCTGGCTGCAGGGACACATTCCCATTGTTCCTGACCAGGTTTCAGGACTCAGAGTTGTCTTTCCTAGGAGCTGCTCCTTCAGCTGCCTCGGGAGGGCCTTTTGTCCTCCGGACCCACACTCTGGCTCCATTATTAGGGCTGCTGCATCCAAACCCTTTATCTCCCCAAAGAGTGGTGACTGGAGCTGGATCTCCTGTTTTCACAATTGTTCTTAAAATTGCAAGATCAATATTTGTGCTACGCTGTCATGGGGTTGAATAATCCAATCTTGTTCATTATTGTTTACAGAATTACTGCAATTTCTCCTGGATATTCTGCATCAATTCCTCCTGCCTTGACAGGAACACTTTGCAAGGCCAAGCTCCAAGGGAGCAGTTACCAACGCAAAGTGTCCTGGAGGAATCTGAATTCCTGTTTCAGAATTGACAGCTCTCATTTGCTTTGAATTTCTCCACATTAATTCCAATGCATGAAGGCCCAGCCCTGCAGCCTCTGGGCTGGCCCTGCCAGGGGCCATCACAGCCAGAACAATTTCCCAGGCAGCCCAAGTCTCACTGCCCATGGCTGGATTTGCAAATTGGGGGCAGCCGTGCACAGCCAGGGGGTTTCATTTCCCCAGTGGGCCATTGTAAGGGCATGGAGCAAATCATGGACATGGGTTCTCCATGGGCAAAGGTTCCCATCTCCTCATTTTTCCAACTGCTCTTTTAACAACCCCTTCACCCTTTCAACCAAATCCTGCAGCTTGTGCATAGTCTGGTACATGAAAAACCCTGCAGGCCTAATCACTGTATTTTTCACAGGAAGAGACAAAGCACTCTGCATCACAGTATCAGCACACCCTGTAAAAATAGCCAATTTCATCTCTTTCTCCTTTTTCCGTTGTATACAATCTCACAAAGTTGACCACTGATATTAGGGTCCTGGCCAATCCTGTTCTGTAGGGTAGTGTTACATCCCTGAGCAGCCAAAGATACCAAATTAATATTGTCAGCATTTCACATTATTATTGTCAATATTTTACATTATTCTTATTTTACATGTACATATTGATATAGAAATATAGATACAGATACGCAGATATAGAAATATATCTATAAAAATCTATAAATATAAACATGAAGGTCGTATTATCCTATAAATATGTATATACTTATTTATTATATTGATATTTCACTTGCACAAGAGCATCTGAGCTCGATTAAAACCTTCTTTTGTTGCTCCATGTGGGAGCATTCCAACAATAATTGCTCCTCCTGAAGGTGCTGTTTCCTATGTGCTCTCAGCAAATTCAGCTTTGTCTGCCCAAACCCACAAGGTCTTTTCCTATTCCATATGCAATTTTTGGATGCATTTGAAGCCATCCAGGGGTGCAGCTTCTTTTACCCGACTGCCCCACTGCTCCCATGGGGTTCCAACCTCAGCCCACTCCAGAGCCAGGGAACTCCAGGGAAGGGCTTCCCAGCTGGGAATTTCTGATGGCACTGATTCCTCACACTGACACTGAACAAGTGACATTTTGTTGGCATCTGGCCAGACTGTGCCAGTTTTGTTTTACCAGTGGCCAAAGTCAGCACCAAAGACACAGACTCCAGCTGAAGGAATCAGTGTCATTTCCTGCAGTTCAGGGAAGCAAAGAATCACAAAAGGAGCAGCTCAGAAATGCACCCAACCATCCCCACCAAAGACTGCCTGCAGTGATTAAGAAAGATCCAGCAGCATTTACCCTCAGCCTTTACCATCCCCCAGACCCACACAGCAGCTGGGGAAGCTGTCACAGCCAAGGGCTGCAGAGCCACTCCTGGGCACTGGGAATTCCTGCAGGTGCCTCCAGCCCCAGGTGAGGCTCCAACCCCGCTGGGAGAGGGCCCAGTTCTGACAGTGCTGAATGAACAAACTGACAGCACTGCTAGTGTGGCAACATCTGCTTTCATCCTCCTCTTGGGTCCCTCCCAAAGCCTGGCCAGGGCTCAAGGAGGAACCAAGGGAGGTGACTTTGACCATACAGCCTCCAATAAGGTCAGATGTCAGATTTCATGGCCTTGTCAGGCTTCTAAATACACAAAGGTCAATACATGTTTCACTAAGGAGTGGCTACATCTATTACAGTGTTAATGACCATGCGTATTTCATCAGGGAGCAGATACAAAGATAACCTTTGCTTGGAAGGTTCATCCAGAGGCCACCTTTGGCTCAGGGCCTGCTGTCCAGGCCTCACTCAGGGCTGGTGTCCAGGCCTTGGCACTTCAGGGACGTGGTTTAGTGCTGGGCTTGGCACTGCTGGGTGACCAGCTGCACTGGGTGAGCTCAGAGGGCTTTTCCAACAGAAAGGATTCTGTGATTCCATGATTATATCCACTGCATTCAGCTGGGTCTATTTTAGCAGCATTCCTTTGCTCCAAAAGTTCCCTCTTGCCCAGCTCCTGTGGCCTGAGGCTTCAGCTCCTTCAGCTCCTGGTGCTGAGCTGCTCATGCTGAACGAGACTCAGAGAGAAGAACACAGTCCATGCAATTCCTTCTGGGACACGGAGAGGGGAGGCTGTGCAAGCAGGAGCATTGTTTGCTGTGGCCTCCTCTCTGCCCTTCACGCCTTTCAGCGCTTTGAACCAGCCAAGAGCTTTCTCCAAGAGTGTAATGGAGCAGCTGCTCCTGCTCCCAGGCCTGGCTCTCTCCAGTATCTGCCCTTGCCTGGTTCTGTCCCTCGTGCTGTGCCCTCTGTTCCCCCAGGGCTCGCTGGCTGCTGCCCAGGACTGTGGCACTGGCACAGATCCAGTGCTCCAGAGCCTCCTTTCTGTGCCCTTGCAGCTGCCTGGGCACAGCAGCCTTTTCCATCTGGAAGCTCCCCATGCACAGGGCGTGCCCAGCTCCGTTCCTTGCACAGCCTCCAGGAGCCCAGGGCTGCCAACTCCAGTCCCTGCTGGCACTGGGGGCTCCCAGGTGCCTCAGGCTGCTGTGACACCGCTGCACACGGGAGGGAAGAGGGGCAGGGGCTGTGCTGACAGTCAGCTCCATCTGCCTCCGCTGCCGCCGCCGCCGCCGCCGTGCGGTCATTTGTGCAGCCCTGGCCCAGAGTCAGGGATCAGATCCTGCCAGTCTCTTCCAGCCCTGGCTGCTCAGAGTTTTGGCCTTGGAGCCTCAGGTGGCCAAAGGCAGCTGCTGCTGGTCCCTCTGTGTGCCCGTGTTCAGCAGTGCTGCTCCATCAGTCTGTGCCCAGCAACGGGGAAAAGCCTCAGCCCTGCAGGGCCAGGAGCTGCCGGGCTCTGCCTGAGCAGCTCAGCCAGCAGGAAGGGAGCTGCTCCACACAGGAACCAGAAGCAAAGAACATTCCTTTTGTAGGACATGTTTTCTATTGAAAGGAAAAAAAATAAAAAGCAATAAAAAACTTTATAAAATGTGAAAGATAACAACAAAACCCAAGTCTGCAGTGGTAAATCTTCTCTAACTTTGATTTAAGAGGTAACTGATCTTTTGAAACAGTACTTAGTTATTTATTTTGTAAATGTGCTGATGGCATGGATCCATCTTACTTACCTCAGCAATCATTATAAAAAGTTTTTGGGGATTGTTTCCAATATTGTTATTTTAAATTGTGGTCGAAGAAAGAGGAAATTGCTTTGTGCCATTCCAGCTCCAAGCAGGACTGGGAATGGAAACTGTGTCGAAGCACAAATCCTTTCCAAGATGATCTTCCTTCTCAGCCTGGGAATGAGCTACACATTCCTTTTGAAACTGTCATGGATTTCTTAGAGACACAAAGTCCCACTTACAGCTTTTTGCTCTTGTTTGGCAGTGCAGAAGGGCAATTCTCCATCCACCAGCTCCAGACTGCACTGCCTCAGGAGCATGGCCAACTTGCCAGCTTTGGCCCACTCGTGGCAGTTCTAGAGGAGGAAGAAAGTGCAATTGCACAATTCCAGCCAATCAAGAAGGAAGAATGGGACACACAAAACACCCTGTACAGATCCAGGAATTCAGCTGGGACTGTGGAGAGTTTGGGTCCTTGCCAGTTGGATATGTGTCCCCAGCTGCAATCTCTGGGCCTGCAGCAGAGTCTCACTCACCTGCCAAAGCACAAAGCTCAGGCGCTGTGCTCGCATTGGGCTCGTCTGATGCAGAGCTGTCAGAGCAATGTGAGGGAAGAGCCAGCCCAGCTGGGCCCAGGGCTGAGCCCATCAGAGCCCTGGCAGAGCCCAGAGCAGCCTCAGCACCCGCAGAGCCCGGCTGCAAGGAGAGAAAGCAGAAACCGCCCGTCAGCTGAGGGCTCCTGTGCCCTTGTGCCAAGGCCTGCGGTGCCCAGGCCATGCTGGCTGTTCCCAGAGCTGTGCCCAGAGCTGCCCATCCCTGCTGCCTTTGGCAGCAGAGCAGGAGGGCAGGACATGTGCCCAGCCTGCAGCCAGCCAGGGCATATCCAGCCCTCAGCAGCTGCCCAGAGCAGGATGCTCCTGTGCTCGCTGCCAGCTCCCAAAAGCTCTGATCCCACCCTGCCAAGCACACAGGGACCCACCTCACACCAGCCACGGCTGCAAGAAAAGCTGCTCCCAAACCATGGCCCCAGCCTTCTCCAAGGGCACGGCCCATCCACGCCACAGCTGTTCCCCAGCACTTCCCCATCCACACTGGACCACCTGGAACATTTCCTCTGGAAAAATAAACAACACATTCTTGAAAAGAGATTAGAGACAAAAAGGGAAAACAAGAAAAATAGTAAAAAGTCTTATCTCTGTCAGAGCCTTGAGGAAGGCTCCCTCTTGGGTGAGGGAAGCCCACACTTTCTCTCTTCCCCCCTGCACTGCCGCCCAAAATCACGGTGATCCCAAAGCAAACAAGGGCAGTGGAGCAGCCCAGCCCTTCCTTGCCTGCAAAGCAAAGCAGCTGTGCACAGGTTCTGGAGCCCCACCTCTGCTCCCACCATGGGGCTTTGTTTGTGTCGGGCTGGCTGCCCCAGCCCCAGCCCGGGTCACGGTGGGTGCTGGGGGCTGTTGGCAGGGCCAGGAGCCCACTCCCATTTTGTACCGACCCCAGCCCATCCTCCCAGCCCTGCCAAAAGCAGCTGGGCAGCCACTGAAGAATGAGTTGCATCTGCACCAGCAAAGGGGGAGCCTTTGGTTCCCAGCCAGGCTGGGCCATGCCCAAATCTGGCAGAATTTCCCCAGGTGGGGACTCATCTGCAAATTCCCTGTGGAGTTTAGCTTTGAAGAAGGTGCCAGAATCAAAGTCCATCACCTTCAGCCTCCCGTGGCCAGGCTGAGGAAGAGCTTCTCATCCTTGGTGTCATCCTCACTCTCTCCAGCAGCAGCAGCAGCAGCAGCAGCATCCCCACCCGGTACAGCTTCTCCAGGGGCTCCTTCTCCTTCTCTGGGGGGACACCAGGCTCTCAGGGCTCTGCCCAGGGCCCCAGCTGTCAGGGAACCAGGACAAGCAAACCAGCTTGGATGGCGGCCACCAGTGCTGGGCAGAGCAGCTCAGCTCCAGCACAAGGGCTGCGTGTTCCCATCCCATGACCCCGGTGCAGTGACACTGGCAGCACAAAAAGCTCTGGGTTCCTTTGCTTCTCATTGCCAAGGCATGTGTGGAGCAGGAACTTACCAGGGCCCTGGATACTCCAGGGACCTGGAGAACCATTCCCAGCAATTGGGAAAATCCTAGGTGCTCCATCCACTCATAGATGAGGTCTCCGAAATTGCCCCAAAATTGGGTCCAGCTTTTAGAGGCCAAAAAGAGCAAGTCCAAGTGTCTTGATGATATTTTTAGCCCAGAAAGCCCTGCAGCTGATGGCACACTTCACAATCAGCAGGGGACACAGCTAGGCCAAAGCCCAGACCTCTGCTGGGAGCCTTTCTCCTCAAATACCCTTCAGGCAAACGTCCATGCAAGTCAGTTGGGAAAGTTTCTTCCAATGATCCGTTTCTGGCACATAACTGCACAGGGTTATGGGAAAGATTCTAAAGCAGCTGCTCTGGAGTCAAAGAGCCAGCACTAAGAGTAGTCCTTGTCATCTCTTTGTAGCTAAATCCTACTTTGGGGGAGTCGAAGGACTTTGGAATGAGCTAGAAAGCGGACCTCTGAGTTTTTTAGATGATGCCATTGCTTTTTCTTCTCTTCTACATAGACAGGAAGGGTGACTTTGGCTCACATCTCCACCGCATGGCTCACAAGGCCACAAGACTTGTAGTTAAAAGAGCTTTGAAGGATTTCTTGGCCAAGAAGACACGGCCAACAAGGATACTTCAATATTTCATCTTATGGACTCATGCTACAGTGTAAGCTTCCTTAGCCAATCATGTTATGACACACAAACTCACAGCACTGCATCCTAAACTTCTTGTTTACAATTGTAACTACTTTTAGTTTTTCTAGATCTTGGACTCTAAAACTCTAAACTTTCTTCCCCGTGTCTCTGCTATAATAAACTAGAAATCCTCGTTCTCGCTTCTAGCACCTAAGTTTGGAAGCCCTTTCCAAGGTCTCAGATCAAATCCTGTGTTTAATTCCAAGCTTTGCTGACAAGACCAAAGGTCTGAGATTTCCCTGCATTTGGGTTTCCAACAACACTGATGCTGTTAGTTCCAGAGTGCCCAGGATCCCTCTTGCAAGTCAACTCTGGCAGGAACAAGGCGGCTGCCGGGGGGCTGCTTGTGGCCTCTGACAGCCCATTGTGCAGGGCTTGCCAGCGCCCCAGCCCCTCAGGGGCTGCCCCAGCCCGGCCAAGCTGCCCGGCAGCAGCGCCGCAGCCCCACAGCAGCTCCAGAGCAGCCCCATCCAGAGGCACCTGGGAGCCCTCAGCAAGGGAGCCAGCACCACACGGGCAGGAGGATACAGAGGGTGGTTCCTTCCTGGCACAGGGCTTGTGGCCATCTCCGGGCACCGCTCTCACAGGGATCCCCGCAGCCCCGGGCCCTGTCCAGCCACTCTGTGGGCAGCACAAAGGCTTCAGCAGAACCACCACAGGCCAAGGGGCTTCTGGCCATTTCCCCTTGCCCGCTGCACGCCTGGGGAGCTGGCTGAGCACAAGCACCCTTCTCCCCCTTCAGGGCCTCAGGACCCCTCAGCCTGCTGTGCTGCTGAGCACAAGCTCCCTTTTCCCCCTTTCCTGCCTCTTGCCCTGCAGACCCTGAACAGCAAAGAAAAGCTCCTGGCAGTCTGTGTATCATAACACATTCTAAAATTATTTATAGTAATCTATAATATATAGCAATATATGTAATTATAATATACTCTAGAATTTATTTATTTACAATATAGATAAAAAATGGAAAGGAAGAAAAATCTTCAAGAAAAGGAAAATTACCCCTGGCTCAGGTTGCCCCAGCGAAGACAGCCTCCCAGATCAGCTTTCCTCCTCAGTCATCTGGCAGTGCAGCAGCCAAGCCCTGGCAGGCGAGGCCGAGTCCTCCATGCCCTGCGCAGCTGATCGTGCAGCCTCTGGATGGTGGAATATCGCCCACGCTGTAATGCCCGGAGGACATGCAGTGTTTCAAGTGCCAGCTGTGACACGGCAATGCTCCTGTCCTCCGTCAGGCGTTCCAGGGCTGCAAGAGAGAGGAACAGAGGCACGGTCAGAGCCAGATCTGCGGGGACACCAGGACAGCCCCTTGCAAGGGCCATCCCAGCTGGCTCTTGCCATAGCCAGGAGGGAGCAGGGAGCAAGGGGATCAGCCCGAAGCTGCTGGCCACCAATGGCCCACGTGCCCTGAAAGCTCCGCGTGCTCTGCCCACGGGAGCAGAGCCCTCCGCAGCCGGGGCAGGGCTTGCAGCTCCCCCCAGCAGCCCCCGCTGTCAGCCGGCTGCCCTCACTCACCAGTGCAGATCAGCTGCAGCTCTTGCTGCTGCCCCCTCAGGCGCCGCCCGGCCATGCCTGTGAACACAGAGCCTGTCACGGCCCCAGCGGCACAGCTCCCTGCCAGCGGCGCTGCCGGCGCTGTGGCCACACGGGCTGCTGGCCCGGTAGGGCTCAGCCCGGGCCCTTGCCGCACGCTGCCGCCCCAGGGCACGGCTGCCAGAGGGCGGCAGCAGCAATGCCCAGGCCAGGTGGGGCTCCACGCCGCCCCAGGGCATGGCTGGCGCTGCCGGGGCAGCAGGCGGGGCTGGGGCCGAGCTGCGGCGAGCCGGGAAGGGGAGGGGCAGCTCGGGCACGTGGCTCACCCATGAACCTGACGGCCGCCTCTCGCAGGGGCTCCTGTGGGCTCTCCAGGTAGCGCAGGGCCCGGCGCAGGTGCTCGGCCACTCGGCTCCTGTCCTCTGCCAGCTGCAGAGAGCGACAGGAGGGAAGGGTTGGCGCGGGCTCAGCCCCTGGGCCGGGCGCTGCCTGCACCCATCCCCGGCCTTCCCTGCCCGCACAGCCCTGAGGCGCAGCCAGCAGCCGCTGGCCAAGGGCTCCCGAGGGCAGGGGGCAGAGGGCCGGCTGCTGCCCGCAGAACCGTGTTGCCGCGCCACAGCCCCGCCGGGCTGGGGCTCCATGGGCACCCGACTCAGGCCCACGGGAGCCTGGAGAACAGCCCGCACGGCCTCTGGGTGCAGCTGCGGGCACAGCTGCCAGCCCCGCACACCCCTGAGAGCACCTCCCTCAGGGGCCTTCTCCAGGCTGAGGCTGGGGCTTGCAGGCCCTCCTTACCAGGAACTCAGCGAACTTCCACACCTTCTTGTTCTTCAGCAGTCTTTCAAGATCCCTCCTCTTCAGGAACTCAGCCACACAAAGCAGCGTTTCCTGAGAAGCCTGGAGAGCAGTAGAGACATGGACATGGCTCCACTGTGCAGGACACAGCACCCGCGTCCCTGTGCCAAGGCCTTGAGGAGGCTGCAGTCCAGCAGGCACAGGGCAGGAGGCAGCCGAGTCCCCTGCCAGGGGGACAGCAGCAGCCCACGAGTCCTCACCTCTGCCACACGCTGATTCTCATCATGGCAGTGGAAGAACAGTGGCAGCAGGCTCTTGCGCAGGGGTGTCTTCAGGTCCTTTTTTGCCTTTTCCTCTGGATGAGTCACCAATGTTTGGAAGAGCAGTATGGAGATCACCTGCACCTGGCTATTGTCCTGTATGAAAGGAAGAAAAAAGACCTCAGCATTGGCTGCACGGAGCTCAGCTTGGCGCAAGCCTGTAAATCCACAGGGCATAAAGTGTCTGGGCAGCACCCAGTGGCTGTGGCTGGGAGCAGTGAGCCTTACATGGTCAAAGAGTGGCAGCAGCGCCTCAAGGAGCTGCAGTGTGATGGGGCCAGGCAGCAGCCTGTCACTGTCCAAGATGATAGAGTTGAGTAGCATGACTGTCATGATAACTATCTCTCCATCCCACAGGAGCTCCACAAGACTTTCAGTCAGGCTCTGCATGTTTTTGGTCTGTGCAGAACACAAGTTTATGAAATGCCATCCTGCTGCCGCAGGGCCTGGAGGCCAAAGGCCTGTCCTAAAGCACTTGGGCAGCTGAACCAGGAGGCAGGAGAGCTGGGAGCAGCTGCCCCAGCACCCAAAGCCCTGCCAAGCCCAAGTGACCACATTCCCCAGCTCAGCCTCAGCTGCTGACCCCTTCTCACCATGCAGGGATCATCAGTGAGCTTGAGAAGGGCCCTGAGCGCCAGGCGATGCCTCTCCCTGCATTCACTCTGCAGCTGCCTTGACAAAATTTGCAGGACTCTGTTAACGCCGCGTTCACTTAAGTCCAGCCACTTGAGGACCTGAAAGGCACAGGGCAGTGACAGGGACCCGGCTGTCAGGAGCCCGGAGCCGCACAGGGCCGGGCCCAGGCAGCAGCACAGGGCGGGCACCGTGCCAGGCAGCTGCGGCTCCGAGAGGGCAGAGAGCTGGGAGGCAGCTCAGCCAGGCAGCGCTGGCCATCAGGCTCACCTCCACAAGGAACGCCAGGGCGGGCAGCTCCCAGCGTGGCTCCTGTGTTCTGAGCAGCCGGAGCAGGTAGCGAGCGATCCGGGAACACAAGGCAGTGGAGACACAGCACATCTTCCTGGCAGGAGATAAAGTAACCAAGACTGTGGGACAGGGGGACCAACCTCTGCCAGGACTTACACACACAGGTCTGGTCTTTCCCCAGCATCCTGCAAGGGGCCCTGGGCTATTTGGGAGGCAGCTCCTGGTGGGCACACTCTTCTCCCAGCCTTTTCCAATCTGCTTGGCCATCCCTCAGTGACAAGGCCCTCTGGCCCACGACCTCGGGGACCGTGTGGTGCTCCCTGGGCACAGAGCACAAATGTCAGAGGCAGTGGGGAGAAGAGGGTCTCACCTGGCCAGCAGACCCACGGCATAGTGGTGGGTGTCTGCACACAGCAGCGTGTCCCAGCCACGCTTGCCTTCCATTGACACCACCACATCCTCGTGCTGCATTCGGCAGAGCAGGGACTTCAGAGTCTGCACTGCAAACCTGCGTGCACAGCAAAGCCCAGGTCATGCTGGGAACACTGGCTCCTGCCCAGGGACGTGGCAGGGACAGGAGGAGTGGGATGGAGCACCTGTTGGGGCTGGTGGCAAGGCCGTGCTCTTCCTGGCATCCCTTCCAGAAGGTATCCACTTCCTCTGCCATCTCTTCTGTGCTGAAGAACACTTGGAAGAGCAGATGCACAAATAGGCGAGGGAAATACAGCCTCACTACATGTGGGACACAGGGTACCTGGAGGATCTTCCACATCACCACAGTTGCCTGCAAAGGACAAAGCCCCCCGAGACAGCACTCAGTGCCGAGGTGTCCCTGTGGCAGGGCCCAAGTGTGGCAGGGAGAGGCCTGGAGAGACCTTGGCAGGGGGAGCACGGGGCCTGGTGGGCCTGAAGCTGCCCCTGGGCCAGGTTTCAGGCCAGCGCCAGAGGCAGGGAGATGCAGTGGGGGAAGGAGGAGGGAGAGCTGCTGGAGAGGCGGCCGGCCTTAGGGCCAGCAAAGGCCAGTTGCAGAAACTCACAGTCAGGCCAAAGACACCCGTTCTGTCCCCATCAGAGGTGCACGTGCTGTGCTCTGGCCAGCTCCCCAGCACATCCAGGAGTATTAGCAGCACTGGCTTTGCAGTCCGGGGCGAGCACATGATGCTCTTCCACATGGTCAAAGCAGCTCTGTGGGGTCAGAGCTCTGTCTCAGGGGGGTCTCAGACACAGCACCATGGCCTGGGCTGCAGTGGGGAACTGAGCTGGCTGCCAGCTCTGCCTCTGCCCACTGGCCCTCAGCACACAGGCAGCCCAGCCCGTGGGGACTGGCCCCTGAGAAGCAGGGAGGGACTATGGCAGCATGCTGGGGGCTGGCAAAGGGGGGAGCCAGAGGACCCTGGAATTCTCTGTGTGTCAGACCACTGGGACAGGCTGTACAGGGTGATGGGCTGCTGAGCCCTGAGCCTTGTGGGCACATGGGCCCTGTACCTGTCACATGATGGGGCCACACGCAGGAGAGCCATCACCACATCAGCGGGCTGTGCCTCTGTCAGATCCAGAAGGGGCCTGTGCAGGTTGTACTCAGGAAACTCACTGGCCACAAGCCACTGGTGGATGTACCTGACAATGGCAGGCACCTGGAGAAGGGAGAGGAGACTTGGAAAGCTGCCAGAGGGAGTCATGTGCCCAGCTGCCCCAGAGAAGTGCTTCCCTTGCCACCACACTGCCATGGCCTCAAGGCTTACAGTGAGCAGCAAGCGTGGTTTAGGAGGCCAAGCAATTGCTGGGAGGATGGATGCCAGGCCACAGGCTGCTTACTTGCTTTGGACTGGAAGGACCCTCCTCCACAAGCATATCCAGCAGGGCAGCACTGCTCTTGGTTTTGAAGATGGGAGGGTATGCTCTGACCACAGTGCCCATGACGCTGGTCTCTTCCTCTTGAATCCTCTTCATGAATTTGCCAGCCATCTGTAGCAGAAGGGCAAGAAGCCGGGCATGTTGCATGGAGTGCTCCACACACAGTTCTGGGCTGAGCAGGGACAGCAGGCCCAGGTCGGGGGGGCTGCAGGTACCTGCCCTGTACAGCGGAAACGGCCACGGCTGGACTCCTGCTCTTGTGTGCGCTCCAGGGCTGCATCTGGCAAAGAGCAAGCGCAGCCAGAGCTGAGGGGCTGCGGGAGAGGCCGGAGAGCACAGCCCAGCCCTGCGCTCCCCAGGCAGGGACAGCCCCGGGATGCTCCAGGGGATGGAGCACGGCCACTGCGGGGTGTCTGCCAGGCCCCTCTTCCGTCCTGTCCATGGGCATTTCCCCAGGGGATGGGATGGGATGGGATGGGATGGGATGGGATGGGATGGGATGGGATGGGATGGGATGGGATGGGATGGGATGGGATGGGATGGGATGGGGCCAAGTTGGCTGCAGGCTCCAGCCCTGCAGCCCAGCTCTGCCCCTCACCCTCCTGCGGTGGTTGGAACGGCACCACCTCTTCAGTCTCCTCTACTGGGGCAGCTCCAGGGCCTTCTTCCTCCTCCTCCTCCACCCAGGCCAGCTTGGGCACTCTCGGGGGTCTCTGCTCCATGGCTGTGCCTGGAGCGCGCCCCAGCAGCGAGCCCAGCCGGTGCCGCTCCTGCAGGGCCTCCTGCGCCGTCCCTGCGGGCGGGACGCGGCGGTCAGCGCTCGGCCCGGGGCCAGCAACGGCCCCCGAGTGCCCCTCACCCGCCCCGGGCCGGCCATGCCCAGGCGTTCCATCTTCGGAACGCGGCACGGGAGGCTCGGGGCCGGCGGCCGCGCTGCCGAGCGGCGGAGCTCGGGCCGGGGAAGCCGCCGCGGAGGCGGCGGGAGCGGCCGCGCCGCGTGTGTCCTCCGTGGGCCCCGGGAGGAGCCGGGGCCGGGACCGGGGCCGGGCTCGGGCCAGGCGGAGGCAAAGGGCGGCGGTGCCGCCCCGGCCCCCGGCACCGACGCTCGCCCAGCAGCGCCACCGCCAGTACGGACAGAGCCGGGAGGAGGCGAGACCGCGGCGGGACGGCCGGGGCCGGGCACGGGGCAGCCCCGCCCGGGGCCGGGGGCGGGCCGGGGGCATGGCCCGGCCCTGCAGGGGAGAGGGAGGCGGGGAGAGGAGAGGGACGCCGGGCAAGGGACCCCGAGAGAAGGGTGCCCGACAGCGGGAAAGGGAGAGAAAGAGAAAGAAAGAGAATAAGAGAAAGAAAGAGAGAAAACGAATCTGGTTTTGCTGCTTCTTCCGCTGCTGCTGCCGCCGCTGCTGCTGCCGCTGCTGCTGCCGCCGCTGCCGCCGCTGCAACTGAGGCACCGGGGCCGTTCGTCCCCGTGTCCGTTCCCCGCTCGCCCCACGAGCCCCACGTTCGAGCCCCGCGCGCCCCGGGGACAGCCCCTCCGTCTGCCCAAACACGGGAACTTTGCAGCGCTGAGCCCACATGCAGAGCCCTGACTCCTGCACACTGGCACAGCGATCCCCTCGCTCGCTGCTGTGCATTGTCCTTGCTGAGTGTCAAACACTGCCAGCCCACCTTCCCTTGGGGCAGGATTCCTACCTGACCCAAGCACTGCATTTACATCTCCAGTGTTGCTTTCCAGTAAAAACAGGGGAAGGAAAACTCTGTGTGGCTCATGGTATTTTAGAGTGCCTAAAAATCACTAAGTCACAGATCTTACAGGTGCTATGCATCTGGAATTACTGGGATGGAGAAGTAGTGCAACATGGAAAAGGGGAGCATAGAAATTAATAGAGGAAAACATCTTGGATTGTTTGTTTCATTTTCATTTCCCTTCTGGAAAGCTGTTTCAGTTTTCCAGGAATCTTCTCCTGTCTGCTCTTCCCAAGAATCTCTCATGGAGAGCAAGGTCGAGCTTCAGTCACAAGATTTTCCATCAGGAAATTATGCCACTGGTGAAATTTTCATTGTGACTGTTTGTGCTGGCTTAGGGCAAATTTTGGGAGGAAACCTCCAAAAGGAGTCCGCCTAGAAAGCAAGTTCAAGCGGCCTCTCCCCCTAGTAGTTCAGGAAAAGACTTCCCTTGAGAAAAGTGAAAAAACCCCAGATTATTTCACAAGTAAACTATTCACAAGCATGAAAAATGAATAATATTAAATAAAACCTCGGACAGTGCTAAAGAGATGGCCAATTCAGAAAGTCCTTTTTGTGGGTTTTAGTTGGCTCACTCGGTCTCTCCTGAGTCCCTCTGGTGCTGGAATGCAGCGTCCCAGATCTCGGGGGGCCACAGGTGTGAGCTGCTGCCGTTGGTTTTCTGGGTTTTCAGTCCAGAGAAAGTTTAAACAATTTCAAGAAAAAAGAAAGTCACTGTCCGAGGAACTTCTCTGCCTAAGCTAGCTAAAACCAAATTGCTAGACCTGGGCTGGGAAGGCATTGGGAAATTTCCAAATCTGGGCACTGGCAGTCCCAGCAAACACCAGAGCTGGATGGTGCTGGAGCCAGAACGTGCAAATTTCAAAATAATGGCTTTCTGTGCCAGCAAATCACTGGACTTGGGCTGTGCTGGCACCAGGTATTTTCCAAATCTGGGTACTGGGGCAGCAAACACAAGATGTGGTCGGTGCCAGAGCCAGTAGCAGAAAGTTGCTGGGTTTTGGCTTTCTGTGCCAGCAAATTGCTGCACTTGGGCAATTTCCCAGCACTGGGAAATTTCCAGATCTGGGCACTTGCGCAGCAAACACCAGATCTGGGTGGTGCTGGTGGCAGCACTGGGAAGCTGCTGGGTTCTGGCTTTCTTTGCCAGAAAATTGCTGCATTTGGGTTGTGCTGGCACTGGGAAATTGCCAAATATTAACTTACTGTGCCAGGAAATTGCTGGAATTATGCTGTGCAGGCATTTGAAAAATTCCGGATCTGGGCACTGACGGTGCCAGCAAACACAACATCGGAGTAGTGTAGGCACCAGGTATTTGCCTGGTTTTGCTTTCTTTGCCAGCAAATTGCTGCACTTGGGCTGTGGCGGCACAGGGAAATGTCCAGATCTGGGCATGGGTGGTGCCATCAAATACCATGTCTGGGTGGTGACAGTCTTGGCACCAGGAAATTGCTGCCTTTTGTCTTCTTTTTCCAAAAAATTGCTGCACTTGGGCTGTGTTGGAATAAGAAATGTCCAGACTGGGGTACGGGCAGTGGCAGCAAACACCAGATCATGGCATTGCCGGTGCCGGCAGCAGAAATTTCCAGATTTTGGCTTTCTTTACCAGAAAATTGCTGGACTTGGCTCTGCCAGAACAAGGGAATTTCCAGGTCTGGGCACTGGTGGTGGCAGCAAACACCAGATCTGGGCGGTGCCAGGCCCAGTAATGTTGGAAATGAATTTGTAGAGAATTTTTAAGGTTTGATAGAAGGTTTCTATAGTATGTATACAAGTGTCACGATCCGTCCTTACGAACGCGTTTTGTGGTAGCTTGTGGGTTGATCTCAGAGTGCAAAAAACACCGACACGGTAGAGAGAGTTGCTGCTATAACCAAAACAAATGTACCTTTATTGAATAACCACAGCAAAATGCATTGAGGAGGAACTGGGGGAAAAAGGAAAAATAAGAAAAAAGAGGGAGGAAGAGAAAGGAAGGTATAGAGCTACCAACTGCTTTACTAGGCCAGGACTAGACCTAGAGCTAAGCAAACTCATTCAGCCAGGTGACATTGTGCGACATCAGAAGCTGGCAACCATGAGGACTTTGCTGCCAAAAGGTTACAGTTTGCACTGGGCCCAGAAGTGTTTTTCCCTAAGGCAAAGCAAATTGAAATATGAAGTTCAAAAGCTTCAAATGACTATGAAAGGAAACTGCAGAATAATTTCTGGAAGGGCAGCATTGTCAATGATCATGCAGCCCACCAACAGCTGGAGCTGAATCCAGAATTGCTTCTTCCAGCTGTGCAGGAATTCATTCCACTGGCAAGCACTGGTCCATGGGAACAAATGATCCCCTAGCTCTGGGCTGAATGGCACCCAGGCTGCAGTGCAGCTTGGAGGAGCCCTTGTCACTTGTTATTGGCCTCCTTCTGCAAACAAGGGGCAAACAACACAGCTGCACTGCTGTCCTGGGTAAATATACATACAGGTGATTGCCAAAGCAGTGCATCATTTCCCAGTGAAATCCATGACCTCTTCTTACCTATGGAATTGTGATTGAAGACACCTGTGAGCCAGATCTGTGGGAGATTGCAAAGGAGCAAAGCTTTGGGATTTGGGCACACTTCTCTTGGTTTCTTTGCTCAGGCCGTTGGTGAGCACAGAACACACCTAGGTAAAAAACCTTTGACTAGACAGGATCTTTTGGATCCATTGTCCCCCAAACATGTCAATGTGTGGCCCTGTTACAATGACAAGTTGAAAACAGCAGCACAAATGACACAAAGAAACCATGGCCAAAGAGGAAGAGGAGAGGCCCAATGAGGAAAGGAGGTGGTGAGACACTGGCACATGGAGTGAGCTGCACTCCCATAATCTCTAGGCTAGCAGGTCATGGTCTCACATTCTCCTCCTGATTTATTTAAATGTTATTTATTTATTTTTGTTTTTCATCATCAAAATAAAATATATACCATTAAAAATATGTCATCAAAACTTAAAGACAGAATCAAAAGACATTAATTCAAAACTACATCTAAAGATCAGAACATATGTACAGCTGTAACTATCAAGCCTAACACATCAGTCCTATTCTTCAAACACTCTTCACACAGGCGGCAGCTTCTTCCTAAGCTTGGAGGAAAGAGAGCTCTTCTGGACGGGAGGCGAGGACTTTGTGGGTGAGGGAACATCGGAAGTGTCCGGAGAAAACTTCCCAGTAAGACTGTAACCAGCCAGATCTGCAAAATGGAGACACAAAGTTTAACAGAGAGGCAAAGTTTAACAGAGGCCACCATGCAAACCTAAAGCATCCATCTGTGTCCCATTTCATGGGACACATTTCCTGGAAATGTCCAAACAGCTGCACAGGGAAACATGCTCCTGCTGGCAGACACTGAGGCAGGCCAGGGCAAACCCTGAGCCACTTGCCCAGAGCTGGCACAGGCACAGCCTGGCCTCTGAGCTGCCCTGGGACAGCAGGGAGCCCAGAGCCCTGTGCTCCCCAGGAATGGCTCAGCTGCACATGCACCCTCCTGCTCCTCTGCCTGCCCCACAGCTCAGCAGCCCCACAGCTCCAGGGGCACTGGCAGCAGCACAGCTCCTTGCAGGGGCACATGCAGGGCACAGCTGTTCCCTGGCAATGTGCACAGCCTCTCTGGGCTGCCACAAGACCCTTCCTGCCAGCAGAGATTGGCCCAGCTCCCCCCTCACCTCTGTGTGAGGCTGAGCCATGATTGCCCTTCATCTTGTCCTCAACCTGGAGTTGCTTCAGGCCCCCCATTACATGACTAGGAAATGTGATGGAGAGAGTGGGGGCAGATGCACACCCTTCCTTAGGATTTTGTCATTTTTGGCACAGCATAAAAGGCAAATCTAGAGGTGTCCAACTCAGCGCTTCCTCAGCTTTCTGGAGAACATCTTGCTTTCACCAGCCCAGCATTTTGGAGAGGTTTTCCCGCACATGTGGAGGCTTGCTGGCAGCACATTTCTTCAGCTGGGTGCCCATCACCTTGCAGAGGGCAGAGGCCAGCTTGGTGGCCACGGTGCGGACGTTGGCGCTCTGCACAGGCAGCGCCTTGTTCTCCAGGCAGGGCCAGAGCACGGGCAGGGCGTCGCGCTGGGCGACTTCAGGGCTCCTGGCATGAACCCCCTGCACAAGCACTGCCAGGACAGAGACACAGCTCCTTACCCACCAGCCTCACTGCAAACAAGGATCTGCCTCTGCTTCTGCTTCTTGCCAGCCTCTCTGGCCGAGAGCAGCAAAATAGCACCCAGAGCCCCTTGGTCCAGAAATGAGCAAAGCAGCTGAGCATCCTGGAAACAGAACCACCCACCCCTCAGCACTAACTGCTCCAACCAGAGCCCTTGTCCCCGTGGCAGACTTCCTACCTTTACTAAATTATTTCACAATCTCTGCATGAACAATTAATGAAATGTCCAATTGCCTTTGATTTCCATTAAGAAGTTGTCTAAACCCGCACTGAAGATTTGGAAATGTACCATAGAGAGGAAATGGAGAGATTTCTAATAAAAAGGATGATTCCATTTTTGTAACTTTAATGTCAAGTGCCAGATGCCTAATCTGGCTCCTCCCTTTGCTCAGTGGCACACAGCAAAGGGCAGGATTAGAACACACCTCAAAACTCCAGCCCACCAGAGATGGCTGCTGCCTGACAGCTGGATTAGAAACATCAGTGACCAGCTGGGGTCTTTGGCAGAATGCTTATGGGGCTTCCAACAAAGAGCTGTTTCAAACCTCAGGGCATCTCTAGAGAATCACCCAGACCCCATTGTCTTGGCATTTGGGCATCTCCACATTTTAATGCCACTTCCCCTCCCAATGTTAATGGCACTTTTTCTTATATGTCCACTGAAATAGGGGCATGGAGAAAGAAAAATGCTACACAGGGGACTGAAATGTAACCAAAACACGAGTGTTTTCTCATATTGTCTCTGAAATCTCTCTGCCCATTTTCTGAACTGAACTGTATCAAACATGGACAAATGTTTACTAGCAACAGGCTCCTTGCAACAGGCAGATTTGGCTAAGAGATGAAAACCTGAAATGCTCTGGAGACCATTCTTATTTTCTGATCAGACAAAATGTTATTCAGCAGCAATTTAATATTCTGTGGCAGAAGAGACTTGATTTTCTCTATGCTGTTAATCCACCAGCAGACATCAACATTGAAAGACCTCCTGCAAGTACCCAAAACCAATTCTGCTAAGCAAGAAAGGGTTATGGCACCCATTTTAAAATGGGAATTCATTTGAATTTAAATGCAATTAAAGACATCAGTGACTACTGAATGTGAGGAACAGCTGTCCGGTCCTGCTAAATCTCAGAGAGAACATCTGCTTTTTCTAAAGTAGTCCTAATTTATGGTTAATTCCTTTATTTGAAAAAGAGATCAAAAGAAGTGCTAAACTAAATGCCCTTTTGCTGGAGATCTATATTTTTCAAATGCTCTTTAAAGGGCCTTTGACATTCCCAATCGCTGAACATGCCCTTTTGAGATTCCTAATGAAGACACAAAGTGTATTAAACCTTGCATTTCAAGATGTTGGCATAATTAGCAGTGGATTTAGCCCCAGTTAAAGCAAGGCTATCAATCATCTTCTCTGCCATATATTGAGATTATCCTTTTTCCATTCCTTGGCTCTTGCTGACAGAAAGCTCCTCTGAGGAATCAATTATCAGCTGCATTTGTAGCATTTTGGGCAGCGCTGACACAGGCAGACACTGTTTGCACACCCTGAAAGGCTCAGTCCAAGGCCACTCTGACAGCACAGGCAGGGAGCCTCAGCACTCTGCTTCTGTCCCTGTGCCCCCAGAGGCTGCCTTGCACTAAACCTGTGCCTCTGGTACCTCTGTTGAGTTCTGGCCTAAGCTGTGACCCCCAGGCTCTGCACGGTTCAGCCTCAAAACTTTCCAAGAGAAAAACAAGAATTCTGTGAGGACAAAACAAACTGATGCCCTGAAACAGCATTTGCCACCATTTCCCCTCAAAGATCACAGACGTCCCTGAGCTCCCCAGAGAGGAGCCAGCTGGGGCATTTTTAGCCCTCCCTTTGCTGGAGGTGGTTCTGAGATGCCCCAGTGAGATCTTAGCCCCAGGCCGAGCGCTGCCCCCATCTCAGGTGCTGCCCAGCTCTGCAGCAGCCAGGGAAAACCTGCCAAACCCACCTGCCTTGGCCATGGGGCAGCAGGGACACGCTCAGCACCTCCTGGTTTGGAGGAGCTGCTCTGCTGTCTGCTCACAGGCATTCCCTGTAAATGCTCCCTGGGAAGAGCTCTGGGCTCAGAAGGGGAGGCCATGCCTGTGATACGCTCGGTGACATCCAGCAGGGCTTGGCCACTCAGGTGATTCCATTGGTAGCTGAACTCTTTCAGCAGGGACACTTTATCTACAAGGGAAACACATGTTTCTGCTCACTTTTCTTACGTCATAGGAGAAAGGGCAGGGCCAACCCCATTTTATAAAATCATGCACATTTCTGCAGATGTTTGAATCCTATTCTTCTTTCCTTCCAGCAGACTTGGCAGGGTTTTAAATTCCAAAAGAAAAGCTCTCCTGTCACATTTGTACATCCAAACTTGTCTGCTGTAGCAGGAACTGTGTTAAAACATTTCACATCAGGGACCTCAAGAGTTCAGTCACATGGAAGCAGTGAAAGGGTTTGCATCCCAGAGCATAAAGGAAGAGCCCCATACTCGGGACACAGAAAGGCACTGAGTCAGGCAGTTCCTGAGTTCACAGAGCAGCTGGGGAGGAGAAAGTGGAAACTCCCCTTGAAGACCTGCCTCTTCAACACGCCTTTTTTCAGGCATATTCCACCAGTATGGAATTTTCAGAGCTGACATAAATGTGTGTGGCAAAGGAATTTAGAGCAGCCCTTGCCTATGTAGTTGATTGCTGTGGCCATCTTGCCCCATGCAAAACAACAGGTGGAACAAGGCATCATTGACAGCTGGGTTTACACCTCTTTGTTCTAAAGAAATGAACTTGGTGAATCACAAGTTCCCCTTTGAAAATAGAAGACAAAGAAGAAAAGTGGAAAATAGGCAGCTAATGCCTCTGATGTAGAGCCTCCCAGGTGGCTGCTCTGCAGAAGCTCTGATGGGTCAGTGTCCCTTCATGCCAAAAGCAAAGCTGTTCATTTGGGAAGTCAGACGGGGCCCAAGCAAACTCCAAACCCCCTTTGTCTCTGAACTGTAGCAGAGCTGTAGCCCAGGACTTGCTCTTCAGACAAGCAGCACAGAGCCAAGGGCTCCTGGGACTGTTGGGAAATGCTGATCCCATTCCAGCCTGTTGGTGATGGTGCATAAGGACTGCACCTGCACAGCCTCTGGTGGGTGTCAGCTGCAGTGTTCCACAGACAAGAGCAGCTGTCGAGGCACTCAGCGATCTCTTGTGCAGGAGAGACAGAGACGAAGCTGAGGAGAGTCCCTGCCAGGGCTCAGCCTTACCCAAATGAGCAATGGATTCTCCCAGTGCTTTCACAGCTGCCCCACCAACCCTGGGATCCTTTGAGTTCAGGTTCTTTGTTATTCCTTCCACCAAACCAATGATCACTGGGTTCAAGGCATCTTTCAGGGCTCCTGTGATTTCAGCCAGCACGTCCAGCACCCTCTCCTTCACTTTCTTGCGGCTGTCAGATATTCTCAGGACAAAATAATCAAAAATCTGTGAAGAGAACAAGCAACGTGAAAGCTGGATTCAAATGTCCTTGTTTGAAGAGTGGATGTAGCAGTCAGCAATGTCAAAGATGAAAGTGATTCTTTCTGTCAGGTCAGCACTCGCTTGCACAATTTCACTGTTTTCCTGTGGGCCACTCACTGGAATGGTGGCACAACCTCATGCTGGCTGAAAGATTTTCTTCTGTTTTTAGGAGGTTTGGCTGGGGACAGAATAGTTCCTATGGTATTTCTCTCCATCTATAAATCATTAAATTAATTCCATTTATTAATGCTAAAGAGTACATTTGCTTTGAATGGAAGCAGATGTTTACAATGCCTGGTTTTCTATACAGTTGCCTCAAGTACTGAGGGCAATTACGATTTTGCCAAAACTATGGCTGGAGGAGATATAAGTTTTCTTTTGTTTGTCTCAGAGCCAGTTTCTGGAGAAGTGCAGGGCTCTGATCAACTCTTCCAGGATCCAGACCATTTCTCTAAGTAACAAGTAGACTTCTGAAATGTCATGTGCTGTACAGCTCTCTTTAGAGCAGGTTCAGTCCCTTGACAGCCTCATTATCAGGCACCTTTTCCTGGAAAAAGGGAAAAAGCAGTTACTGGGAGGAGATAGCAGAGATGAGTCCTTAGCTGTTTTCCTCCTTTTCCAAAGAGAAAAAAAGATCCCCAAGAAGGGTGAGCAGTGTCTTTACCAAGAGGAAAAGGAACAAGGATGGAAATGAGTAGCCAGAGCTGTGCCTGTGTAAGACAAGATGGAGTATATAGAAGTGTTCTTAAAAAAAGCAGCTGGGTTTAAACCAACCCAGCCTGATACTTCTCTTCCCTATGCAAACCCATTTTTGGTCTAGAGAACAATTGCCATGCTTTCAGGGGCTGGATTCTCTTCACTTCACCCAGCTGGGAGTAGGAGAGAGCAGCAGTTACACCAGCAGAAAATTCTGACATCATCTGATGAACAGCATCAATAGGCACCTGCCAGATAAATACAGCTGGACTGAAATGCCTTGTCCTGAAGCCTGGACCTGAATTATATTTGTCTGGGTAAGAGGGACTACCGTGTCCCAAACAGCCAGGATGGAGTGCCAAGACATCCTGAATTAACTTTGATGCTACAGGCTTAGGAAAGGAGCAGTGAAGATACCCTACAGACTTGGGCAATGTTAGTGGAGATGAGCTGGGGGCTGGTTTTACACAGGTCTAGGAGGAGTTCCACTCCTTCCATCCTTGTCTGAAACCCCTTGGCTTCCAGGAGATGGTAAAGCTTCTGGAGCAGCTCTGTTTCTTCCACAGCTGGAGGTGACGTGACCTGGGCTTTTGCACAGTGTAGGAGGTCTCCATCAGAGGGAGATTTGACCCTGAAAAATAAAACCAAATGAGGACCTGGTGGTGAAAATTATCGTAGCATTGCATCCCCATAGTGGAAATAATTAGCATTGACTCCATGATTCCAGAAGGCTGATCAATCACTTTATGATACTATACTATACTATACTATACTATACTATACTATACTATACTATACTATACTAAAACTCATCGCCCTCACAGACAGTCTGATACAGACAGACCAGATTGGTCAATTGAGTCCAAAACACCATCACTAGTGGCCAATTAAGAAATCACCCTTTGGTAAACAAATCTCCATAACACATTCCACGTGTTCACAACAACGGGTGCAGCAAGTGAAGATAAGAATTGTTTCTCATTCTTTTCTCTGATCTTCTCACAGCCTTCCCCAGGAAAAAGCCTGGGAAAGTTGTGCCTGCTGCTCTCTATGGAAAGAGCTACAGCCACAGTCAATACCTTCACTTAATTATGAGCAAAACAACTTGAGCAGCTTTCCTAATTATGTGATTTCAAGCTGGAAAGTCATGAGGGTCTGAAGAACAACATGGACCTCATGACAATCATTACAGGAGACAATCTGCAAGTGACATTCTCACCACTGCTCCCTCAGGAAAACCAAGGATGAGATGCATCTGATCTATCTTCAGATGGCTGCCAGGGCACACAGGTCACATTGCTTTACGGAGAAAGAGAGACACTACTGCCAAGTTTAAATGCCTCCTCATATGGGATGTGTGTGTCTTAGAATAAGGGAAATCATCACTCTGGAGAAGTGTCTCTACAACCAGGCATGACAATCTGGAAAAGTAGCTCAGATGCATCTGAACAGATAAACAGGGCCATATTTGAAGGATTCACAAAATCAGTAACAGAGATAAAAACAAAAGCCGGACATCCCAGAACTACGCTCACACTTCATTGGCTTCCCTGGAGACCAGATGCACAGCTTCACAACCCCACTGGGAACAATTCTCCTGATCAACCTGTCTCTTCCATGAGCACAGGAAGATGCCAGCTATGCTACTGAGGCATGTGGTCACTTTCCTGCCACTGCTGAGCAGGACAGAGCTCAATAAATCCCCTCTGCTATCAGAGGAGAACAGGTACAAGCAGCTCTGCAGCTGCCATGAAGAGACAGCAAGGAGCAAATTCCTGTCTTAAATGCTGATTGCAGCACAGGGGGAAATAAAGCAAACATGCTGTCCATCAAGCAAATTACATGAAGGACAGGAATATCAAGGCACAAAGTCCACATTCAGACACCTGTTGACTGAAGTTGTTCAGGAATTGCCTTGCTCCTTACTACTCAAACTTGGTACTGTTTGAGGGAAAGAACCATGATTCAGCCAGGCCAAACCTCACAGATGAGAACTGCATCTTTGTGGAACGGCATCTTGCTTGCAGACTGAGATTTCTCATCAAAACACCCATCTGAAAATGACTCTACTCAGATGAAAAAAAAGCCCTGTTTTATAGGGGCCTGAGTAAATATATGTATGGCAGTAAAAGATCTCTGTATTGTATAAGTGACCCTGCCCTGATTCTAGTTATTGTAAATGGGCTGCAGCTGTGATGCCCTTGATTGGGCAGCAGCTTTGGCCTGTGGAGGTAGCTGGGATAAAAGGGGGTGAGGCATTCAGGGAGGGCTGTAGGGGAGCCCTGGCTGGGAAGCCACCACAACACTGCTGTGAAGAGCTGCTGTGAGAAAACCACCCAGAAGGTATGAGACTCTGCAAATATGATATACAACAATATGATTACAACACTGTTTGAATTTACTTGTCCCAAGTCAGGTAGCAGAAACTTGGCCCTCTCCCAGCCTCCACAACACTGCCCTTGCCACTGCACTGGATCGTCTGAGCTGCAGCCAATGGGTGTCTGTCTGTCTCTCCATTTTTGTGGAAACCCCTCCAGAGAAGTTGTGTTCAGCACAATGCAGAAGTAGGCACTTTTTATCCCAGAGCATATCCTAGAGTAGGGAAAGGAAACAATCTGTGGCATTGGTCATCTCTGCCAGAAAGTTTTTCCTGAGGAAGAGACATGTAAAGCTTGTCATGTGCTTTGTCACATCTGACAAAAGTGCTCAGTACCGTTTGCTAGCAGACAATGTGGCCTGGGGCTCCTTTGAGCCATTGTTCCTCTCCTTCACCGGCTCCTTGACAGATGGGCCTTCAGCCTTCTGGTTTTCCATCCCCTACAATGACATAGAGAAACCTCATCAATCTTTAGAATATAAAGCAGGAAATTCCCTGTTTAAAACACAAGTTAGAACCAGGATCACTGCTACCAAGGCTTAGGGAAACATTTCCTAACTTACAAATGGAAACCGACCAGAGATTCAGTGATGCCAACTCTTTGTTTTCAATAGCCCAAGGCAGGTTATGGGTGCTACCAGACTGAGCAGCAATCTAAAATCCCAAATTCCTTAGTCTTGACCATAAATGGGAATAATGCAAACTGGTAGGCAACAAGTGTTTGTAAAGGAATCAACAGAAAAAACTGGACTCTTTTGGGGGTTGGCCCATTGTGTTGGAAGTCAATTTGGTTCAACACTCACTCTCCCTGTGCCTGCACAAAGGCAGGCTCCCTTCTGAAATGTCGATAAAACAATATAAAATCCTCTTCCAAACAAACAAAGGATTTTTCACTCGACGCTGCTGAATTTAATTTGAAATCAACAGGTTTATCCAAATGAAGTTATCCATAGGAATTAATTTGCTCTATGATCTACCTAAAAATGCCTCATTGTCTGATAAGTTTAGTAGAAATTTGCAAAGTCAACAGTCCACAGATTTTCATTTCTTGTTTAGTGGCTATTCTGCAGGAAAGCTTTTACAGACTAATCAGTTTGGATGCAATTAAAATGCCAGTACATTTCATCTAGCCATTTTGGTATTAGAACAAAACCATATGACTGCACAGCCTTTTAAAAAATATTTTAAAATAAATTTTCAAGTCAACAGTCTGAGTAGGACTCAGAATATAAACTCTACCAAGCTTCAACTGCATTGGAAGATTCCCTTGTCACCCTGTGAATCAACTCTACATTCAGAAGATTAAAAGTCCCCATTATGGTGGTTTTGGTATGGTTAGGAATTGGGGAAGGGTCTTCTTCCTTCTCAGCTCCATGCTGCAGTGCCTTTGAGATGTGGCCTGCTGGCAATTGTTTGTGCAGCCCTGGTATTTCTCCATGGGGCAGAAAGTGCAATTGCATTTCCAGCCCAGAGCCCGTGAGGAGTGGGGCGTGCAGGGCTGTGCCAGACCCAGGCCAGCAGCTGTGCCCCAGAGGGTTTTGGTTCCTGCCCAGGGCAGCTGGTGCCTCTCTGCCGTGAGTGCCTCCCCTTCCAGGTGCCCATGGACAGCAGGTGCAGGGTTCTGCAAGAGGCATGGAACAGGGTGGGGATGTCTGCTGGCAACAGAGTGCAGCGGAGAGCAAACAGTCCAGGATGGTCCTGGAGTGTGTGACAGAGAACTCCTGACACAGCTGGGGACTGAGCCAGTGAGGGAAGGCACTGCTGGGCCTGCTGTTTGTGAGGAGAGAAGGGCTGCTGGGTGACAGGAGGGTTGGAGGCAGCCTTGGGCTCAGGGATCACAAAATGCATGTGTTTGATTCCCAGAGAAGGAACGAGAGATGTTGGGGAAGTGTTGACCTGCAACAAATTGTGAATTTGTTAATCTTTAACAGGCAGTGCTTAGTCGTACCTTCCCTCACACCAGTGGTTAATGTGTGCAAGTGGATGTCTTAGCCTTGAGAATAAAGACAGTGGGCCTAATGAGGACGTAGCTGCAATGCATTCAAGGAGAAGAAGGCTCCTAACCGTGGGAGGAGAATTTGAGGAACGGGATGTTCACCCCATGACCACCAGAGACCCTCAAGAGACCCCTACTCTAAATGTCAGTAATTTTGGGGAAGTGATTTAAACATGTCAAACACTTTGTGAGAATGTTTAGCCTGTGAGTTTGAGCAAAGTAATGAATAAAAGTAATGAAAGTAATGTCTTAGTTCCATGGATACTAACATGTGGATGTGCATGTTTCAGGGAAGTGATTCCTAATGCACCCAGCACTGAAATAAAGTAATGCCTCTTTTCTCACACTGAGCTGGCAGTGTGGATTGGGCCCTGCTCGGTGACGTTCATTTTGGTCATTTCTATTGAAGCATAAAGAATGGTTGAAATGAAATATTTTCCAGCTGTTTCCCTTTGGTTTACCTGTTTGAGGGTTAAAATTCTGTGCTGCAGGTGTGCTGGGTGTGTGCAGAGCAGTGCAGCCCCAGAAACCCCTTGGCTTGCCCACAGGTTGCCATGTCTTGTTGCCAGGTGTGCCCAGCTGTGGCAGGAGAAGGAGCCCGCAGCGCAGTGGGCACCGTGCCCTGCCCAGCCGGGGCTCTCTGGCACAGAGCAGCAGCAGCGCCAGCACCGTTCAACCCGCTCCTGCCTTGGCTTCCCCTGGCACACAGAAGCCTCTGGAAATCAGCACCGCCAGTGGCGTTCCCAGCTTGGAGCAGCTGCTGCTGGCGGGCAGATGGTGCCGGTTTGACTGCTGCCAAAGGGGAAGAGAGGCAGAGATGTACACGCACCGGAGCCCTGGGCATGTCCAATAAAGGTGCAAATATGTGGGGAGATTTGTTAGGAAACATTTCAGCTGTGATGCCAACAGTGGCCTCTCTCCCGGTTCTGTGTGTTCTGGACGAGTAATGCAATGGTTGGCTGTGACAATTAAGAAGTAGATGTTATGTGGATGTTCAAATGTGTAGTGATGGTATTGTAATATATCCTCCCATAGTCCTCTTTCCAGTCCCCCTTGTAATAGCCTTGGTAGTCAGGGCATTTGGGGAGGGCTGGCTTGTGACCAGCAGGCAGGGTGTAACAACACCTGACCTCCAGTCAGGATGCAAGAAAGTAATCTCCACCAATGGACAGCAGAGAAAGAGTTGACTGACAAAAATTTTGGAGTGGCTAAGGGTATAAAAGGCAGAGACCCCTTTTTGTAGATGAGAACGTGGCTGCTAGTCACAGAGACTCCCAATGCTGCAATTTTTCCTTATTCAGTCCTTTGTTAAGGTTTACTAAACCTTTAAAATGTTAAAAGTGAGAGTCATTTCTCACATGTGCAATGCTGTGGGCCATTGTCTTGGTATGGTTTCCTTTGCTTGTGTCCCATCTGAGTGCTCAGCTGGGGTACAGGCTGTAGGTGCTTGGGGCACCCTTGGAGTTCCTCTTGGATCCCCTGAACAACAGGGTTTTACACATGAGGGGAATTTGTGCTGCTTTGTGACAGAGAAGAACTTCCCAGGCTCTTTTGTGTTTGCTGTAGGGAAGGTTGATTATTGCTTTGCATAAATTCACAGACTAACATGCTTTGTGATGCTTTTCTTTGTCATACTTTGCTTTGTGATGTCATGGCATGGTTGCCACATCGTTGTGGTGACATCAGAAGGTTGCCTTGGTGCACAGAAGGCCTGAGTGTCAGAGCAGCCTTGCTCACATTAGGAGAACCCTCCTGATTGGAGCATTGGTCAGTGGGTAGTTGCACTCTAAGAGGCCATTTGTTTTTCTAGTGTTGGAGAAGACTGGCACAGCTCTGCGAATATGATCCACCATCTGGCCACAGCAGCTTTTGCTGCTTATGGTGTTTGTTTTTCCGCGTATTACGTTACACACTTTGCACGTAAGTAGAGTTTTCCATTCTACTTAGGTTAGGGTGTATCCTAACCTGGCTTTTGTATGTCTTCCTGCTGGTGGCTGAGTTTCTGATTTTGAAAGAGAAAGAGCATTAGGATGCCACTGGTGTGGTAAAGCTCCTGTCATGACATTCAGCTAAAAAGCGGGTGTCTGTAGCCACAGGGGCAGCATTTGCAGGGGAACCTGCAGGGCTTCCGTTCCCTCCACGGGAGAGTCTGTGGCAGCAGAGTCTGTCATTTCCTCAGTTTGCTGGGACAAGCAAGACACCTTTGAGATTGTAGACTGGCAGAGCTTCTTGGAAGGCCTTCTAAAAACTCTGCAGCTGTTCCCAGAATTCAGAGAAAGCTTATTTCTTTTTAAATTTTATCATGAAAGGATTTTACTGTCTAACTTGACCTTTTTCAAAGTACTAAAATAGTGATTCCCTTTGCAAGGAAATGCAAACTCCAAAGCAGTGAGTGTCTGCCACAGCTCAGGGGGATTTTAGGGAATCTTTTCTGAGCAACTGTTTCAAGCAAGTTAATGAGAACCGGTGCATGCAACTGATTAAAAAAAAGAAAAGAACCTCAAGGAGAGGATTTCAGAAGCTGTTTTATGTCTTTGGTAGAACAGGAGCACGGAGTGTTAAAGAACAATTTGCATTTTCTTGGTCATATTTGTATTCATTTACTGGCAAAACAGGCTGAAGTGTAGGCACAAGCAAGAATATTGTCCTGAACCCTTGCTGGCTGTGTGAATGAAATGTGTCTGCTGGAGGGATGTTGTGAAACGGGAAATCATCTCTGTTTGGGTTGACTTGTTCTGTGGGATTCAGCAGCCCAGGCAGTTTTCTGACAGCATCTGGTTCATTTTCCCTTCCCACTACAGGTCACCTGAAGCGTGTATTCAGCAGTGCTGAAGATCGTGAGGTGAGTGAAAAAGGAACATTTCAAGTTCCTGGTGTTTAAGAATTGTAGAACATGATGTGAGCTGGGCCAGTAGCAGTAGAGTGTAGAGGGCCAGCTAGGAAGGCCAAAAGAAAATCCATTTTCATGCCTGAAGAAAAATAACAAAGTGCGAAATGGATATTTTAAATTTCTATATCAGAGCTTTGAAGAACTACAAACCTAGTTTTGAAGAGAGAACCTTGCTTGCTGACAGCAGAAAGGGTGGAATATTTACGTAGGAGCTATTTCCTGTACAGTTGAATTAGACCATTTTAATTTAGTCAGAGTCCCTTAGAATTCTATTCCTATCAAACTTTATGATATCTACTTCGAAGATATCGTTGTAGAACAGGAAGGCCATCTTGCAATGGTGCCTGCAGTATCTGAAGTGCAGTGGGCACCTTTGTGGCTGGGGAGCTGCGTGGGCCCAAAGGACGCAGGGCTGGCGGCCGTGAGCAGCTGAAGATGAGGCAGCGTGGGGCCAGGGGGCCAAGAAGGCCAAGGGCACGGTGGCTGTGCCAGCAGCAGTGGGGCAGCAGGAGCAGGGCAGGGAGCGTGGCCCTGTGCTGGGCAGCGCTGCGGCCACAGCTGGAGTGCTGTGTGCAGCTGTGGGCCCTGGGAAGCAGAAAGTCATGGAGGGGCTGCAGCGTGGGCACAGAGGGACAGGGGAGCTGGGCAAGGGGCGCAGCACAAGGCCAGGGAGGAGGTGCTGAGGGAGCTTTAGCCTGGACAATGGGGGCTCATGAGGGACCTTCAGGCAGACTTCCATAGATCCCTGCCTTAGATTCATAGAGCCAATGCTCAGCACAAGGGCTGTTTCCCTACCAAACATCCCTTCACTGCATCCAAGTGCTTTAGACACTGGAGTAGGTAACACTTCCATATTTTGTTTATTTGTTCGTTTGCTAGAAGGAGAAGCCTTGTGCAATTTCTCCTTCTCCAGGGAGCAAGGGAGCTTTTACTCAATCTTTCCTGCCCTTTTCCAGCACTGGCAGAAACACATCACTTTCAGGTTAATAACTCCCGTGTCTTTTGGCAGCCCAGGGAATCAGTGTGTGTTGTGTTTGGGAATTGAGCAGGAAATCAATGCCCTTGCATTCCAGCTGGTGCTCAGAGATTAGAGGAGCTGGGAGGGGCTGGGCTGCATTTTTGATTCCAGATACTTTAGCACCATCAGTGTGGTCGAGTCCAAGAGAAGAACTTGCCCAAGCACAGATGCACAAAGAGTGCAGTTCCCAGTGCAATGCTCTGGGTCTGATTGCATTCCATAAGGACCCACATGCTCCAGATTCCCCAAGAGTGTGGGTTACTGAAGCAACAGGAGAGCAAGTTCAGGATGGCTGCTGATCGGGGCACTGCTACCGAGTGCTGATGTGTGTAGCGACAGAAAAGACAGAATTGATTCCGGGTGACCCCCACGTGGCGAAAAATGTGCTTTGACTCTATGATTTAGAAGGTTAAAGAAATGCTTTCTTAAGCTATGTTATATTACACTAGTACTATATTAAAACTACACTATTGAGATACTATACTAAAAAGCTACAAAAGAAAAATTCGTGACTGTCTCCAGACAGTCACAACACAGATTTTATCTAATTAGCTAATCAAGCTAAACAACTACCATTAAAATCCAATTAACAAATCACTTTCAGTAAACATTCACTATAACACATTCTACATGTAGTAAACAAAAAGAACAGCCAGTAGAGATAATTGTTTTCTCTTCTTCTCTAAGTTTCTCACTACCTTCCCTTAAAAAAAAACCTAGGAGAGAGAGAGGAACTATATCTCTCTGTATTCAAAGAATATAAATGCCACAGCACAGTAAAGAGAGATTTAAAAAGTGAGATCTGTCTATCTATCTTTCTATTGCATCTTCCTGGCTCAGCTCCAAACCAGTGGAAGATGCAAAGCTCACCTAAAGGCATCCCTTCAGGAGAGGAGCAGAGACAAGTTCCATTGACTGATCCTGAGCAGGCAGAGATGTTTTCCCTTCCAGAGATGGTTGTTTTTTCCCCTCATGTTTTCCTCCTCCAGCCTCTTGTGCCCTGAAGCCTTCTTTTTATCCTTTAAATTTTTGCATGTCCTGAGGGAGTAGAACTATCCCATGCTGTATCTGGGGTCTGGTGACTTTGCTCATACATGACACATGGTTTGCATTACATGACACATGGTTTCCTTCACTGGCATCCCCAGGGCTGTGTGAGTGCATTCGTTAATGGGGCCTTATGAGAAACTCTGTTAGTGCTGGTCAGAATTCTCAGTTGACAAAAGAGGGAGAAGAAACACCTTGGTCCTCCTCCATATACTGAGGTGGCCATAGGGGTTCTCTGACTTCCATCAGAGATCTTTGCGTGCATCCTTATCTCCTGAAAGACCCGGTTTTCTAACGAGAGTGTGGATGTCAGGAGGGAGGAATGCTGGTGCAGGCCTGAAGAGAAGGTGAACTCCAGAAGTGTCTCTCACAAGGAGTGAGCTCACCCAGGAAGCCCCTGCAGAGCCAGGATGGAGCTGTGGGACAGGGCGGGGTGTCAGTCACTACTGAAAGACAAGCAGGACATGGCAGAAGCAGAGGGAGGCCCTCACCAGACCCTTGAGAAATGCCACCCCTTCCCTGTCAGCTGCCTGAGAGGCTGCTGGAGCTTCAGTCCCAGATGGCCCCTGATTGTAGGGCCAGGGTCACTGTGGAATCTGTGCCTCCCCTCGGGCAGAGAACAACCCAGGAGAGCAGCAGCACAGTGCTTTGGGAACGTGTGAGCCCAGCAGTGAGTCTTGGCCCACAAAGGGCGTATGGGAAGTTGAAACCCATCTTCTCTTGCTTTCTGTGCAGGTGCTTCTAGAGAAAGAGCAGGAGCACACTGCCTCATCTGAGCTGCCATGCCAGACTCAGGGAGAGCTGTTCCCAGCCCAAGAGCAGGAAGAGCAGCTCAGGCAGCAGGTGGAAGAGCCACAGGAGAATGGCCAGGTGAGCCTGACTGGCCAGGGGACAGAGGGAAGGGCAGGAAGAGGGGCATAAACCAGAGCTCCTGGGACTGAGGAGGCCAGGAGTCCCACAGGCACTGGAAGCACAGAGCCTTGCAATCTGCAGAGATCAGCACCAGGACAGGAAGGTTACAGTGGAAACAGAGCTGGGTAGGGAAGCAGAAAGAAGGGGCTGAATAAATGTGATTTTTAGGCTAAAAGAGGGAAAAGCTGAGCCTGATGGCAGCTCTCAGTCACTTGCTCTGCTTTTGTGTGTACAGAACATCAAGGCAGACCCACAAGCAGAGCTGCCTGGAGCTCAGAGTGCCATCATGGCAGTGAAGAGGAGGAATGAAGACATTCAAGAGGAGAAGAATCTCCCTATGCAGAGGGGCAATCAACAAAAACAGGTGAATGAAGGAATGGCAGCCACTCCACTCATGAAAGAGAGTCCTTTCCGTTGTTGTTTACAGAAAATTGACGAACAGATGGAGGCACAGCTGCAAGAAACTGAGGCTAGGATAAAGACAAGGAAGAAGAGGCTAGATGAAAAAATTAAAATCATCAAAGAGAAAATGAATCACCTCCTTCAGGAGCAAAAGGCTCTTGAAAAGCGAGTGAAATAGCAATAGGCACTGCAGTCACCCAAGGGTTGGTTTCTGCCTGCCCTGCCTTTCCAGTGCAGAGCAGCAGCAGGGGGTGGGTGATGCCTCTGAGTGCCATCCTGATGAGGCCTCTGTCAGAGCTGCTCTCAGGGACACTTCCTGCTCTGCTGGATCTCAGCTGATGCTCTAGACAGTGGCATTACTCCTCTGGCCATTTAGCCAGCAGTCATCCAAATGAACTCCTGCTGGCTTCTTCCAGGTGACCTTGCTTCTTGAGGTGTTTTTGCAGGTGAACATGGTCACTCACATAGATTTGGAATACGAGCTAGAAGCTGTCTGTATCCCTTGCGGATCTGCTCCTGTCCTTTTCTTTACTTTCTTCCCAGTCGATGACTCCTGGCTGATGGGCACAAGCTGTAGTCTCTGACTGCTTTGTTCTGTTTGACTTGAGGTGGAAGTGTCGCCATCCTACCTGGCAGCCTGCAGAGAGTTCCAGCAAATGACGGGCAACCAAGAGCCCCGAGGCTGGCATGAGGCCCAGGAACTGACCCATCCAGAGATGCTGCAGGATAAGCATGTCCCGAGGAAGGTGCAGAAAAAGAGAATTTCATGGCAGGAGGTAGAACATTAGAATGTGGAGCTGCAAACGTATCTGCAGACCTAGGAGGGGGAAAGGAGTCTTTGGGAGAAGTGGAGCAGTCATTGCTGCAGTCATCCTTCAGAACACGAAACCGGCTATGAACTCGAGTAAAACCAGCCTTTGGTTTTGACCATTTGGTTTCACAAGTGGACATCCAAAGCAATCCAGTTGAGGAGCTCTGCATGTGGCTGACAGCAGCTTCCTAAGGGCTTGCATTTCAAATGGCAATCTCTCTTGCATTTCAGGGCAATCTCTGCCACACCTTCCTGACATCAACTCATTTCTTGTCTCAGATCTACACCGACTTTGACACTGAAGCTGCTGCAGAAGCAGCAGTGCCGTCCCAAGGAGCCTTTGCTCCCCAGCTGAAGAAATGGAGCCTGAGCCCTTGGTTCACCTGCCGTGCTGACCCAGCTGCTGCTCAGCAACAGGAGATGGCGGGTGACTCCCTGGAGCAGCAGAGTACGGTTGGTATCTTTCTTATCTGAGGGACAGTGAGTTGTGTGCACGTGTCAGCACAGCTGTACCAAAGGGTTCTGATCAGTTTAGTGTCACAGAAGTGCTAGCAGTGCTCCGAGGCAGCAAGAGAGAGCTCTGGGTGTTCCTGCTGCCTCTGAGGGCAGCTTAGACTGGCTGGAGTTTGCCTGGGCTTCCCTTCTCTCTCCCGAAGGCAGAAGCAGGGATTGTTCCTGGATCAGCAGAAGGCTGTGACTGCTTGAGTCCCAGCCACTGGCAGAAGCCCTGCTGAGATCAGTCTCTAGGAGAACACATCAAGCCCTTTGTGATTCTGCAGCACAACCCAATGAATCTGCTTCTTGCCCTGAACAGCTGCCAGTGCTGTGCTCTCAGATAAGTTCTGGTAGGGTTGAGAAGAGAGCCCAGTGGATTCTGTGTCTGCCATCACCTGTTGGGACAAAAAGGGCACTGATCTGTGCCTGGGTGTGGCTGATCTCAAAGCCCATCCTGTTGTGTCCTGAATGGGGGCAACAGCTTGTCCAGGGCTCAGGCTCACTCTGGCTTCTTCCCATCAGTGCCTGTCAGTGCTCATGCTTGGGCTGTGCCAGCCTTGTTGTGGTCTCTGCCCTGCCCCTGAGGGCTGTGGGAATGCAGAGGCTGGAGCCTTCCTTAGCTGGGGGGGTCCCGCTGCTGCCCGGCTGCTGCAGCGCGGAGCTGCCTGAGGCAGCAGCCCCTTCTCTGGGCCGGCTTCTGCCTCGCATGGCCTGGACTCACAGGAGGGTCAGCATCTCCTCTGGGCAGCTCTCTGTGTCACAGGGACGCCTGAGGAGCACTGCTGTCCTCTGTGCCCGTGCCCGCCGTGCAGGGTTGGGAAGATGGGGACGTGTGTGGTGCCGAGAGGGCGAGTGCAATGGGAGCGACTGAGCCGCGCTGTCAGGGTGAAGAGAAGCGGCGCGGCTCTTCACACAGGGCACGGGCAAGGGCGTCTTTGAGCTCAGCCTGCTCATAAAGGGTGAGGGTCCTGATGCTGAAAGCCCCGTGGGGATTGGTTCTAGCATGAGCTGCTCTGGTTTACAAACACAGAGGCATTCTTCTGGCAAACTGCTGCAAGGTGGAAAAGATGGGAACACTTGGCAATATTCCTCCTGTTCTGAACTTGGCATCTGTTCAGAGGAATTGATTCTACATGTCCAGGTGCATTTAATCTTAGCAAGTAGGAAACCTTTTCTAAATCTCACAGTGTTTATTCCCAAGAAAACAAAGGCACTCTTAGTTCCAGCTCTCCTTAATGTTTCTAGATGACAAACTTACTTGCCTTGCTAGGTATTCTCTTCTGGTCTCAGTCTCCTGTGAATGTATCTCCCTGTGCTTCCCTGTGTGCCTGCTGTCAAGAGGTTTCTCCCTTCAAAGGATGCTGGAAATCAGTCTCTGTGCCAGCCACTTGTGCTGTGGGCCTGCTGTTCTTTTCTTGTTCCAGTTGCTGTTCCTGTTGTTGTTAGCCAGCTGTCCACCAAGGGAGGCTCAGAGCCCCAGACAGTGGGGCTGCCTTTTGTATCTCCTGGAAGCTGGGATATCTGCTTTAAAGTGAACATCTTTCATTTTGTTTCCCTCAGGGAGAATGGTGAAGATGGAAGGTCCTATTCTAAAATACATTGAACTGGAAAATATTGGCAGTGGGTGAGTCCAAGCAATGTTAATGGTACAAAACTATGCATCAGGTGTTTTGCTGGTGGAATAGGTATCAAGTGTGAAGTCAGACAAACTGCAAATGTGTTCAGGCACTGGGCTTAGATTGTCAGTGCTTATCAGAATTTCTAGGTGTGCTCAGAAGGCATTGTCAAAGACATCTTCATGCTTCCAGTGTCCTGCAGGCATTTACAGTAGAGATCTCCTGTGTGGGCTGGCTTTCACTGCAAGATCTAAATGGCTTCTCCTTTCTCTGCTTCTGTTTTTTTTCTAGGAGTTTTGGAGACCTTTATAGAGCACTCAACACTGCCACAGGAGGAGAGGTAAATATCAACAGCCCCTGCAGACTCTGCTGCACTCGAGGGCTTTCCCCTCTGGTGTGAGCTGTGGCTGGAGCTTTGGCCAGAGCTGTGCTGAAAAGGCACAAGAAGCACAGACTGGTGCCAGCCCACAGAACACATTTGGGACTTTGTCCTCCTCAGCTGCTGAAAGGAAGGCACGGAGGGCAGCGGTTCCTTTCAGAGAAGGACGCGCTCACTCGCTCTCCATTGCTAAAACAAAGGTGGTGCCTGCGAGCACCTCACTGCTCTTTGGGGCTACAGCTTCAGAGTCCTGGATTCTCATTTCTGGCTGCCAGCAAATCCATCTGAAAGTTACTGGCAGTTCCTTAGCCACCTGCAGTGCTGCACTTGGGAACTGCACATAGGGAGAGATCTGCCAGGCGTCCCTGAAAGACCTAAGCCCTGCCCATAGCCCAGGATGTATCCACAGAGTATTAAGGCATGGATTACTTCTTCTGAATCCCAAACCAAGCAGCAGAGAGTGTGGTCAGAGGTTTGTGCGTGATAACTGAGACACCGCTGTTACCAAGTGGTCAAGGCAAAATGTCAGTGCCCCCACATGTCCTGTAACTGGCTTCCAAGGGAGCAGAGAAATGGGCTGTTGGAATGTCAGTTCCTGATTACTGCAGTGCCTAATCACAAGGCAGTTTGGCACAGCTCAGCTGTGTCATTGCAAAATCACTCGCGCCTTGTGGTTTCGTGCCACCAACTTCTCAAGTTACTGATTTTCAATGTCATTTTAGGTGGCCATCAAGAAAATACAGCTTCAAGGACTGAGGAAGAAGGAATTAAAAGTCAACGAACTCATGGTCATGAAGGTGAATAGAAATCCCAACCTGGTTAACTGTTTAGACAGGTGAGTTGTGCTTTTGTCCCATGAATGTTTGTTTACATATTGCAAACATGCAAGGTAAAATCCCCCTTTGGTCACTGGCAGAAAATAGAGCTGAAATTATTGGCTAATTATTATTGCTCTTTTCATCTCCAGTGGATGGGAAGAGATTGCATTTTGTCTGCATGAGTCTTCGCTGGCACATGGTATTTGAAAATTGTTCAAAAACCCGGATGATTTGTGTCTTACTAAATCAATGATCTCTATATTCACAGCCACCACTTTGTTTTAGAGCTTGATTTTTTTCAAGTGTCTTCTTCTGTCCAGGTAAACTAACAAGGATTTCCCTTGGATTGTTGCCACTGGTTTTCATTGCCATGCATGCCAGGAAGATTAGGTGCTTTTTTCCAGAAAAACCATGCGTGACAGGTTTTTATCTGGGCTGTTTCTAAACTGCACATTTTGCAGGCTGCCCATCTATGACATCTCCTTTTTTGCAGCTGTGCCTTTCTCCTTGAGACTGCACAGATGGTAAACAATGCACAGCCAAGAGGAAATGTCTATTCCTTTTTTTTGTCTTTGTCTCAAAGAGACCTGAAAAGAAGAATCAACCCTTATTTTCCAAACAGCAACCTAGCCATGTACATTCATCTCCATGCCCTTGTTTCCTTCTTTCAGCTACCTTGTGGGTGAGGAATTGTCCCTGGTTATGGAGTACATGGATGGAGGCACTCTGAGCAATGTCATCAGCCAGACCTACCTGTCGGAAGATGAGATGGCAGCCATCAGTCGGGAGGTCCGCAATCCCATCTGTGTTTCCAGGGGCTTGGGCAGGATTGTCTGGGAAACAGGGGCTCAGAGCTGGAGTGATTTCCTGTGCCAAGCTTTGTTTCTGTGTTGCTGCTATTCTATGGGCAAGTAAAAGCATCTACAGGGAAAGGCCTGCCAGTGCCCCTGCACTCCCTGTACTCAGTGCCAGTACTCTTATCTCCTGCTGTAGTATTCTCACTCTGTCTCTTGTATTTGTATTTGTATTTGTATTTGCTGTTCTCCACCTTGCCTCTCTAAACATTTGCCTGGAGTCTGTCTTCACTGCATTCCTTGCCAGTAAAAGCAAAGGAGCTGGTGGCAGGATATGAAATGACCAGCAAAGAAAAAAGACTCATTTCTCATAGTCCTCAGCTGAAAAGGATAGTAGTGCAGCCAAAATGCTCTTTGCTTCCACAAAGTGACTGGTGTGATACTTACACGCCTGTGCTGAGGCCAGCAAGAAAATCTTTTCCATGCAGCCTCCCACCCAAAAGTGATCCACTAAACACCAAAGGGAGGGACTTTTCCTTTCAAAACCCCTCCTTTGTCCTCTGCAAGGAAAAAGCACGTCCACTGCAGCAGGAGTCATCCTGGCTGGTTGGCAAGGGACAGCCTACAACAGCAGGTGCTGCTGCTCTTTCAAAAGCTGACGTGCCTTTCCTCAGAAAGGTCCTGCTCTCCAAATGTTGGAGAAGCAAGCTCTTCCTCTCAGTGGCCATGACTGTTCTGCCATTACTCCCCATTCCCCTGGAGAGGGAATCTTTTAGATTCTTTGCTTCCTTTCTTTTGTGATGAAATCACATCACTCATTTTTGCCCTCCTCTTTCTGTTTTCTCTCTCAGTGCCTGCAAGGACTGGATTTTCTTCATTCAAACCATGTCATCCACCAAGATGTGAAGAGCAGAAACATCCTTCTCAGAACTGACGGTTCTGTCAAGCTGGGTCAGTATATTCTTGGTCAGGTGCAGCGTTCCAGGGATGTGGGTGTGGGGCTGCTTGGAGTGACTGCCAGCTCCCCAAAAATGGTGCTGGTGGCAGTGCAGGGACCCCTGCTGCGAGCTGAGGGCACAGTTGCAATGTGCACAGAGGTATAAGGAACCACAAGCAGTCAAGAGTGGCCTTGCTCTGTGTGTGTCCCTTCCAGGCAGAGGGAGCTACAATCTAAAGCTTCAGGGGAAAGAAGTCCACTGCTGTGAGCAGCGTTAAGAAACCTGGGATTTTTTGGAAGTGGCCAATTCCATACTCCCTTGGCTAAAGCCCTAAGGAAATCGAGCATGGACAGTTCTCCAGGAGATCCAACAGCACATTATTAGCCTGAGAGTGGGGAATTCTTTTGCTTGGTTTCCTAATTGGAGCTGGCTTTCATGGTTTGTTGTTTTCTCCACAGCTGACTTTGGCCTCTTTGCTCAGCTCAGCCCTGAGCAGGGCAGACGGAGCTCCGTGGCTGGCGCTGCTGGCTGGCTGGCGCCTGAAGTGGTGACAGGTCAACCATGTGGCCCCAAAGTGGACATATGGTCTTTGGGAATCGTGGGCATCGAAATGGTGGAACGAGAAGTTCCTTCCTGGAATGCAACTCCTGTCTTGGTAAGGTGCAAATACTCACTGATCCCACTGTCTTTCTCACCTGTTCCATGCTCGGTGTGCCATTGGACAAAATCCCATTGCCATCTGCTGGCACCACTTCCACCAAGGTCCCCTTCTAAAAATGCCCCTGCAGCACAGCAGCATCTGCTGTAGCTGTGGTTATATCAGAAAGGGAAGTGGCAGTTCAGAAACCTAACCAGTTCAGAAACCTGCCATTTTGGCCTCCAGCCATGCCTGACATTTCCCACTTGTTTTTTGAACACTGTTGGAACTCTGTTTCTGAAGGACAAGAATTTTTCAGTGGACAGGGTAGACATGTGATAAATATCCTGAGAAATAGAGGTTAGACCTTTCCAGTTTAAATTTCATAGAAAACATAGGAAAAAAGGAAAAAGAAAACTAAACAAAAAAGGAAAAGAGAAAAAAACCTACTACCAAAGCAATGCCCAAGCAGTTCTGCTTGCTTTTTCATTTTTTAAACACAGCTCTTCTCTTCCATTCTGTAGCATCTTTTCCAAATCCTGTGGTTGTTGAAACTTTCAGGCTTTCAAGTCATCTGTACATTGTTCAGTCATCTGTGTGGGTGGCCTGGATAAGTGTAGGATGTGTTTTTCTCCGACTGCAGTTGCCAAACCCTTGGCTGATTCTTGGTACTTTAACAAGTTGATGAGCTTGCAGGCAGGTGCCTGGGCAGGGATCCAGCGTGGGCAGTTGACACCGGTGCTGTGTTTCTTTACCACAGGAGCAGGGCCATCCCTGGCCTGCACAGTTCTAATGACAGGGAGGGCTCCAGCTCCCCACCATGGCCAGTGGCTGAGCTCAGCTGAGAGTCAGGATAAAACCTTCTTTGTCACCTCTGGTGATGTGGGAAAAGGACAGAAAGCCGCATAAATTATTTGTACACAAGGGGAGTGCATTGCCATTTCTGGCTTTGAAATTCTCCTTTGGGTTAGAGAGGATAATAGCAAAGTCTCTTTGGTCACCATCTATTTCAGTGCCACGAGCACAGAGTTATCATGACAGTGGTGGGCATTTTTATGGAGACTCCAAGGCCTCTTGCCATTGTTATTTTTGTCTATTTGAGATGGATTCTGCAAGTTGAGGTTTGAATAGTTCCAAGTTGGTGTCTTATGTTTCTAAATACCGTCTTGCAAAAGCAGAATGAGCTCTCTCCCCCTGACTTGTCAGCGTGTTAGAGCTTGGTTCCACATGAACCACACTGGATATGATCAGCCGATGTCTTGCCAATCTACACTGTAATTCCTTGGCCTGAGGAGTATCAGAAAGACCTGCTGAGCTCCATGGACACTGTCAGCTGCATGGAAGTGAGCATCCTTGGCCTAGCTGAAGAAACTGGAGCTCAGCTTAGTGTTGCCTTCTGGAGCAAGGCAGGCGACCTGGTTCTGAGGATCAGCACGGCGGCCCACTCTCCAGGGCCGCTCGGGCCAATGACACACGCAGATATCAATATGATGGACGGTCAAAAGGCGTTTATTACTTCTTCTCGTGGGGTCTTATAGTCTAAGGGGTCTCTACGTTAAAGGGGGTTTGTCTTTCTTATCTATGGTTAGCAAGGAATGGAAAAGTACTGGGTAAGGAATGGAAAGTTACTAGCACTACTGTTAGTGGGGCCACATTCCTACTGTTAGTGGGGCCACATTCCTAGGGTAATCTCTTATCTTAGAGGAACAAAGGGTCCTGGCTTTCCGTGATATCGCGTGATCTTCCGCAACGCCTTTTCCCTATCTACCACAGCTTAGGTTAGATGCTCTTGAGCAGGAGAAAGGCTGGAATCGTCAGGTGTTTCCAGAGGCCTGCATGCCCAGAGGGACTGAGTTCTGGGGAGCAGCTGGATGTTTCTGCCCATCATGGAAGGGGATTGCCAGACAGCTCAAGCCTCACCACAGGCAAACACTCCCCAGCTCTTCTCAGGCAACATTTGCTTTGGGTTTCAAGTTGTTCCCACTTATCTGGCTGCGAAGATGCCCCTAAAACCACAAGGCAAGCCTCTCAGAACTGGTGTTACATTTCCAGAAATGAAGAAAAGAAGCCCAAACACAAGAAAGTTGCTAAGGCACTGGTTTTTAGGGAGGAACTTAACCCCCTGTGCAGTTTCTTCTCACTGGGAAACGTGCCTGAAACCTGGGCATGAGGGTGTAAAGGCCACAGAGTCTCTTCTGCTTCTTGTGCAGTGCTGCTGAAACACTCAGTGACCGTGTTTCTCTCCTAGCCCAAGCTACATTCTTCCCGTCACCAAGCCAGAGCCTGGTGATGTGGAGAGCCTGCCAGAAACCTCCCATTTGTTTCCTGGCACTTTCTAGGATGGGCCTAGCATTCATGCATTGACTTGAGTAGCCAATTGAGCAGAGGGTGACCGTAGGGATGGAACCTCTCCTTCTGATTTGACCATGAAAGGTTTTTCTTTTCCATGTAAGGAAAGCAGAAATTTTCAGACTGCTGAGAGACAGAGCTGCAGGTGGCTCCTGTATGTCCAAGCAGGCGTTTTCATGCCAGTACATTTGTGCATGCATCTTAATGTGTCTGTGTTGAAGAGGAGATTCCCAATGTTTGTTTCCTTACCTGAGGAATACCTGGTGCATTTCCTTTCTTTCCTTCCAATTCCCATTGTTTTCAAGAACAAAGCAAAAAACTTGATTCATTTTGTTTTATGGCAGCTGTGCTTAAGGGACCAAGAAGCACTGCAGAAGTACTTTTCATATACTAACCCTTGGATAGAGTAGAGTTAGTATAGCAAAGTCCTTCTTCCAAAAAGCCTCTCAAGTTGGTATGAATCCTCAGGGAAGGAAATGTGATTGTGGTGATGTAGCTCCCACTAACTAGGTCAGTATATGAAATCAGCTGCCAAGGCAAGATCTGTGGGATGTTGGAGAGGCTGTGGCTGCATCGGTGTTTGGGGTTTTGGTTGGTAAAGAAAAGTCATCTCTGGGTCTCTGCCAGGGCAGAAACTGCCACTGCAGAGTGGAGCTTAATCAGTGGGATCTGGGAGAGCAGTGACAGATGGGAAAGAAGCAGGTGGAGCCTGGTGTCTCCTTTTTCCCCAGCCCCAACTCCTGATAGCCACAGGAGGAAGACAAAAGCTGAAGCAGCCCAACCTATTTTCATCCTGCCTGTGTGACTTCCTGAGCTGCTGCCTGCAGAGAGACGAGGCGCGGCGCTGGTCTGCCAAGGAGCTCCTGCAGGTAAAATGTGAAGGGGCTGCAGGTGAAACAGGCTCTGAGGGATGGGCTCCTCCTCCACTCAAGTCCAAGGCAGCAGATGAGTCCCCTTCCTCCTCACCTCCACTCTTGCTGCTCTTCAAATGAAAACAGGGAGGAATCCGAGACTGGGCTGGGCTGGCAGGGTCCTGTAAAGTCCTCTGGTGCCAGTGTCCTGCAATGAGCAGGGGCATCTTTAAAGAGATCAGGTTGCTCAGAGCCCTTTGCCACCTGACCTGGAATGGTTGCAGGGATGGGGCTCCTACAAGCTCTTGGGGCAAGCTGTGCCAGGGTCACACCATGCTCGGAGTAAACAAGTTCTGATTAGATCCTATTTGTGTTAAAAAATATTCACCCCCATCCTATTGTATCTGGCCCTGTTAAAAAAGATGTCGCCCACTTTCTTCAAAGCCACTCTGAAGTCATGGAAAGTGGCAATAAAGTCTCCCTGGGGCCCGTTCTTCACAAAACTGAATAACTCCAGCTCCCTCTGCATTTCCTGAGTCAGAGAGGTCCTCTGGCTGTTTCTGTTACCTTCTTTTGTAATTTGGTGGGGTGTTCAGTTTTATCTAATGGCAAAAGAATTGAAGTAGAGCAATGCAGGGTTCAGAGACATGAAATAGTGGTGGAGGAACCCAAGGAAGCCAGTCTCAGCTGAGCAGTCAGAGATTTGGCTGTGGGCAGGAGGGGCTGTGGGGGGCTCGCTGTGAGCCTCTGAGGGGCCCTGGTTGGTGCCCCCCAGCCCACCCTCAGAGGTTTCTGCCACGCAAACAGGGACAGCTGGGAGGGACTTGTCCCAGCCCCATCTGCTGCCTGGCACGCTCAAGCAGACGGGAACTGCGCCAGGGTTACTGCCAGGTTGTGTGGCAGAGAGGGAACTGCAGGGCCCAGTGCCACTGGGCTGGCCCTGCTGGGAAGGAAGGTGCCATCCAGCACACGAGGGGCAGGGCATAGAAAGGTAGACACTGCTTTCTGTCCCTGTGGGAATCAGCACAGTGCCTGTCTTTCAAAGAGAGGGACCAGTGTGAGGCTTTGGAGTTTCCTGAAAAGTTGAAACTCCAAGGACAAAGAAAGCACCATTTCTAGAGCACTGGCAAGGCAAAAATCTCAGCAAGATGAAGACACCTGGATAAATGGATGAGTGGGATTCTGGACCAGGTTTGCCTGTGATGGCAAATTCCTGCACATAAAGTTGGAGGTGTAGATGGTCCCATTGTTCCTCTTCCTGTATCCTTCTAGCAGCCAGAGGAATCCTGTGAAGCACTGAGCTTGGAAAGTCATGGTCCATTGTTTTTTGTTGATTTGTTTTTTTCCCTTTGGGCAGCATCCATTTGTAACATTTGCTGAGCCTGCGTCCAGCCTGGTGCCACTGATTGTTTCAGTGAAGAAGAGGAGGGAGACAAGAACGTGACAATCACATCAGGACCATTTATTCCTCAACCAGTTTAGAGTAGGATTGTAGGTTAGGACTAGGATTAGGATTAGGATTAGGATTAGGATTCGGGATAGGTTTAGGGTTAGGGTTAGAGTAGGATTGTCTAATAGGACTGAAGTGTAGGATTGGAAATGAATAAAGTTTCTGAAACCACACCTCACCTTGAAGATTCCCTTCCTTCTCACTCTGCGAATAAGCTCAAAAATTCCTTCTGAATTGTCTGTTGTTTCTTAAAGGTGGAAAGTGACACAGTGTCTTTGGCATGGTGTGAAAGTGGGGAAGGATGTTCTTCATTCATCCTCTCCAGACCACACTGCCTTTGGAATATGGCCCACTGGTCTGTTTTTGGCCAGCTTTGGTACTTCTATTTGAGGCAGTAAGGGTAATGGCATTTGAAAGCAAAACCAAAAGAAGAATGAGGCAGCCCAAACACCCTGTGCAGATGCAGGCCTTCAGCTGTGACTGGAGAGCATTTGGGCTCCTGCCGCTTGGATTTGGATCCCTAAATGCAATCATCTCTTTGGCTGGAGGAAAGCCTTGCTCAAGTGAGAAAGCAGAAAGATCAGAGAGGGTGCTCGGGAAGGTCTCCTGTGGTGCAGAGCTGTCAGCGCCTGTGAGGTGAGAGCGGGCCCAGCCTTGCCCGGGCTGGAGCCCCAGCAGAGCCCTGGCAGAGGCAGGCTGGAAGGAGGCCCTTGGAGCTGCAAGAGGCAGCAGCCGGGCCCTGGGTGCCTCTTCCTGGGAGCAGGCGAATCCTCCGCCCTCAGAGCCCAGGTGGCAGCTGGCTGCTGCTGAGGGGAAGCGCAGCTGTGCTGGGCACAGCCCGGCCTGGAGGCCATGGCCGTCTGGAGTGTGCCCAGGAGCAGAGAAAGGCCAAGGGCAGCCGCGGGCCGCTGGGCTGCCTGAGGATTCCTCCTCTTCTGCCGGCTGCCCTGCAACTCCTGGCAAAGGCCAGCAGTGTGTGCAGCACTCTGGGCACTGGGGCAGGGAGCCGGGCTGCTCGGCAGGCTGGAGCACAGGGCAGCTCCTTCAGGCCTGGCACTTGTGCCAGGGAAGCGAGGCCAGCGTGAGGCAGGGACAGCTTGGCAGGGCCCATCTGCAGGAGCCAGCACCTCACGCAGCTCTGGGAGGAAGCGCCTGCAATCCTGCAGTTCTGCACTGAGCCAGAGCAAAGTGTGAGATGCAGCGTGTTTGGCAGAAATATTCAGGCCCACCAGGCCAGCCTGCTTTGTGCTCTCTGGCGCACAGCAAGCGCTGTGCAATGCAGCTCTGAGCTGCTGGGAGAGAGGCAGTCGGGGATGTGCCTGAGGTGAGTCAAGGGCTTAGCTGAAAATGTAATTAGGATAATTGAAAAGTGAGGATGAGTCGAGGGGCCAGCTGGGAATAGAATTGGGATAGTAGAAGACTGCATATTTTAGTTAATATTTTAAAATGAGTTAAGAAGTTAAGTTAGTAATACAGCTAGCAGAAATCACGTCCCTTAGTTAAAGAGTACCAAATATATTAGGAACATAAAGCTAGGAGTGACAGGGATAGAGGAAGCAATTGTGAAGAAGCAGAGACCATAGAAATACCTTGCCTTAAGAATAATTGAACAGTTAGGAGAGCCTTGGACAATGAGCAGATCAAAAAATCATGCCAACCGGCCATGAGAGAAGAGTTCACCATGAGGAAGGCTGCTTTCTTCCTCCCATACAACCACTCCCTCATTTCAAAATCCAATCAACCCAGTTAAGGGATACAATTGCGCAGCTGTATAGGATATTCAGCTGATAAAAATGTGAAACAGGAGGTAATAATTATGTATTATGGGTCCTTAGAAACCTAATGTAAAACCTTTTCTGTAGAAATATAGAGAACTCCTTGCACGTGTCTTTGGAAACTAGTTCACATGTGTCTAGCGGTGCAATAAATACCCTTCTTTTCAACTATAATTAGTTGAAGAGTCATCTGTCCATGCTTCAGGAGTTATGCTGGAGTAGTGAACTGATTTGGAAGGGAGCAGAAGAGTTTCAGCAGGCAATTTTTGGAAGAGATGGAAGCCTCTTGTGAATGAAGGGAAAGCCATTTGGAATGGAGAAATGATCTCAAAGTCCATACAATTGTATCTTTGTGTCTGTCCTGGGTTGACTATGTGATGCTTTTATCCCCAATCGTCTCATTCTGTTTATGTTGAATAATAATAAGTTTTGTACCTTTAAGAGTGTTCCAGAGAGTGAAGGGTGGGGAGAGAAGAAGCGCCCAGTTTGTTTTCAGACACTGCACTCACTCCTCCACATTTCTGCTCCTGACTGTGTTGTCTGCGGACAGACAGCGGGGCAGAAAGGTCTTCTTTTGCTTTTTAGTTAGTTTTTAGCTAGCTGAGGCAAAGAAGTTCCCTGGACTGTTTTTTTTTCCTTTTTCTTTGGACCTCTTGAAACTGCTCTGGACTGAAAACCCAGGAGAGCACCAGCAGCGGCATCTGTGGCCCACCGGGCCTGGCCTGGCCTGCGACAATTCCAGCACTGGAGGGACTGATCAGAGACTGAGTGAGCTGAGCTTCAACCCGGGGTTTTCTCAGTTTCTCATCTCTTTTAGAGTGGAAAGGGGTCTCATTGTTTTGATATTGTTTTGGATTTATAGTTTAATAAACAGGTTTTTTCCACCTTTCTCCAAGGAGGTATTTTTTCCCTCCCGTACCAGTTGGGGGGAGGGGCTGATTGGATCTGCTTTTCCCACTGTAGCTCCTTTGGGGGATTCTTCCCCAAAGTTGCTCTGAATCTGGACAAATACATGAATTGGCGCCCAATGCGCGGCTGGAAAAGGTGGAAAAAAGCCCTATTAATTGTGTGTTTGTTGTTGTTAAAGCAGTTAGTAGCCATGCTGCTTGGACCCCTGATGTCTCTGGTTGTGAAAGCCTTTGTGTGGCTCTGGGCTCTAGACATTTTTGAGGTTTCAATACCTTTCTGGTCACTAAGATTATTGTCCAAAGCATTTAATTTTTAGAGTAGAGGTGTACAGATTAGAATAGCTGTTGTGCTGGCCTTGGTGATAATGATTTATAGGGCTTTTACAAAGATACTGGAGTCTGTTTACGATATGTATGGTTTATGGTTTCTTCATCCTACCCTGCATCCCAATTCCAGTAGTACATTTTAGAAATTTAGTAGTAATTACACTCAGTCTGTTAGAAGAAGAGCTGAGAATAAGGCTTTCCAGCCCTTACTTCCCTTCTTCTCCTTTGGATCTGTTATGTCACTTTTTGCGAATGTTCAGTTTCCCCTGAATGTTAAAGAGACCATCTTTCTTGTATTTAATCTGTAAGCTTCCTCTATATGGTCTTCAGCTTCTCTAGAATGAGGGCTGAGATATCCAGAGGAGCTGGTGAGACCCCTGACCCAGAAGCAGATGCAGGCGTGAAAAATCCTGAGTGGTGTGGAGAATGGGAAAATATAGGCCAAACCCTGAAAGAATTTTCTGATCCTGTAGACTGGGATTTTCCACGGGAACAAATTCAGAACGCAGCAGAGGTGGGGAAATACCTAAAAGAGAAGTGCCATGACGATTCAAAGGAGAAAAGGCTCATTGCAATAAGCTGGGCCCTGGCCTATGCTTATTGCACTTTGTTAGATAGTGTCAGGCAGCAGACGGAGGCAGGGGGGCAGGGAGATAAATCAGCTATCCCAGTCACTCAAGCTGTAGCCAACAGCCGAGGCTCGAAGCCAGCAGCCAAACCAGATATGAGCCTAAGCCAGCATCTAAACCCATGGCTGTTGCTACCAGCACTAGAAGTGGGAAACGCACGGAAAAAACTGATCGACCAGTGGATGATGATGATGATGGTGATACAGGAGAAGGAACCTCAATGCTTCCTGACATAAAATCAGGAGTCAAAGCGGCAGGTGCAAGATCAGATGCAAATATTGAGTCTTATTCCCTGAAGGACCTTCGTGGCCTACGGAAAGATTACACCCGACGACCTGATGAATCCATAATTTGTTGGCTGGTCCATCTCTGGGATGCTGCAGGCGAGGTTACAATTCTGGATGGCACTGAAGCCAGGCAGTTGGGATCCCTGTCACAGGATCCTGCCATAGACCAAGGAATGATGAGGGGGGCTAACCCTCACAGCCTCTGGGAACGGGTCCTAAGAAATGTAGCACAAAGATACCTGTGCACAGATGATCTCTATATGCAGCAAACCCAGTGGAAAACCATAGAACAAGGGATTCAACGCTTGAGGGAAATGGCAGTAGCTGAGATTGTCTTCTCAGATGATGGAAACACTGTAAATCCAGACTTGGTACCATGCACATCTGTGATGTGGAGAAAACTTGTACGACTTGGGCCACGAGAATACGCTTCTGCTTTTGCAATAATGAAGCGGGATGATGGTGAGGAGACTGTGCTGGATATGGCAAAGAAGCTCCGAGCATATGCAGACACTGTTAATGGCCCAACACGTGCCAGAATTGCAGCGGTGGAAACACATCTTCAAAAATTAGAGGACAAGATAGAGGACGGTCACAAGAAACTGAGGGAGGAGATTAAAGAGAGCTTTCTCCAAATCTTGGCAGTACAGATCAGAGGTTCTGGTACCCAACGCAGACGTTCCCCAGATGGCAAGAGAAGGTACATCCCACGAGCTGAGCTGTGGTTCTACCTGCGTGATTGTGGAGAAGACATGGGGAGATGGCATAGAAACCTACCGCTGCTCTGGTACAACGGGTGCGTGAACTGAAGACTCAGAGTGGAAGTTCCAAAAGGGAAGCAGCTCCAGTGGCCAGTAACCGAACTGTCACATATGATGATAATGACAATATTTTTGATCCCCTTGAAGGAACCTCCAAGGCATATGCCCAGGGAAAGAAGGATAACCAGGCTTAGAGGGGCCCTGCCTCTAGCCAGGTAGAGGCTGGGGAAAACCGTGAGTTTTGGACTGTGTGGATTTATTGGCCTGGCAGATCTGAACTACAAGAACACAAAGCTTTGGTTGACACTGGTGCTCAATGCACATTAATCCCATCGAGACATGTGGGGACAGAGTCTGTTTCTATTGCTGGTGTGACAGGGGGATCACAGGATTTTACTTTGGTGGAAGCTGAGGTGAGCCTGACTGGAAATGAGTGGAAGAAACACTCTATTGTGACTGGCCCAGAGGCCCCATGTATTTTGGGCATAGACTACCTTCGAAGTGGGTATTTCAAAGACCCAAAGGGACTCAGATGGGCATTTGGAAAAGCTGCTGTAGAGACAGAGGGTGTCATGCAGTTGAACAGCTTGCTTGGACTGTCAGAAAGCCCATCTGCAGTAGGTCTCCTGAAGGTGGAAGAACAATGAGTGCCAATTGCCACCTCAACAGTGCATCGCTGACAGTACCGAATGAATCGAGCTGCTGGGATCCCCATCCAAAAAATGATCCGAGAGCTGGAGAGCCAGGGGGTGGTCAGCAAGACCCACTCACGCTTCACCTATTTCCTATTTGGCCTGTGCGAAAATCTGAAGGAGAATGGAGATTGACTGTGGACTACCGTGCATTGAATGAAGTGACCCCACCCCTGAGCGCTGCTGTGCCAGACATGCTGGAACTCCAGTACGAGCTGGAGTCCGAGGCAGCATGGTGGTACGCCACTATAGACATTGCCAATGCATTTTTCTCCATTCCTCTGGCAGCAGAATGCAGGCCTCAGTTTGCTTTCACCTGGAGGGGCGTGCAGTACACCTGGAACTGATTGCCCCAGGGGTGGAAGCACAGCCCCACCATCTGCCATGGACTGATCCAGGCTGCATTAGAAAGGGGTGAGGCTCCAGAACATCTGCAATATATTGATGACATCATTGTGTGGGGGAAGACAGCAGCAGAGGTGTTCGAGAAAGGGGAGAAAATCATCCAGATTCTCCTAAAAGCTGGCTTTGCCATCAAGAAGAACAAAGTCAAGGGACCTGCTCAAGAGATCCAGTTTCTGGGAGTGAAGTGGCAAGACAGACGGCGTCAGAGTCCCACCGATGTCATCAACAAGATCACAGCAATGTCTCCACCCACCAATAAGAAGGAGACACAAGCTTTCCTAGGCACCATATGTTTTTGGAGGATGCATATTCCCGAATACAGTCAGATCGTGAGCCCTCTCTACCTGGTCACCCTTAAGAAGAACACTTTCCACTGGGGCCCTGAGTAGCAACAAGCCTTTGCACAGATCAAGCAGGAGATTGCTCATGCAGTAGCCCTTGGCCCAATCAGGACAGGACCAGAGGTGAAGAATGTGCTCTGCTCTGCAGCCGGGAACCATGGCTTGTCCTGGAGCCTTTGGCAGAAGGTGCCTGGGGAGACTCGGGGTCGACCACTGGGATTTTGGAGTTGTAGCTACAGAGAGTCTGAAGCCAACTATACTCCAACAGAGAAAGAAATCTTGGCTGCCTATGAAGGAGTCCAGGCTGCCTCAGAGGTAATAGGCACTGAAGTACAACTCCTCCTGGCACCCCGACTACCAGTATTGGGGTGGATGTTCAAAGCAAAGCTTCCCTCTACGCACCATGCCACCAGTGCTACATGGAGAAAATGGATTGCTGTTATCACACAGCGCGCCCGTATTGGAAAACTGAATCGCCCTGGGATTCTGGAAATAATTACAAACTGACTGGAAGGTGAAAACTTTGGTCTCTCTGATGAAGGGGAACAAGAAGTGACACGGTCTGAAGAAGCTCCACCATACAACCAAGTGCCAGCAGAAGATACCCGATACGCTGTCTTTACTGATGGTTCGTGCCGCATTGTGGGAATGAACTGAAAGTGGAAAGCAGCCGTATGGAGCCCCACACGACAGGTGGCAAGGCCACTGAAGGAGAAGGTGGATCAAGCCAACTTGCTGAACTCAAAGCTGTTCAACTGGCCCTGGACATTGTTGAGAGAGAGAAGTGACCAAAGCTCTACCTTTATACTGATTCATGGATGGTAGCCAATGCTCTGTGGGGATGGTTGGAGAGGTGGAAAGAGGCTAACTGGCAGCGTAGAGGAAAACCAATTTGGGCTGCTGAAGAGTGGAAAGACATTGCTACCTGGATAGGGAAACTGCCTGTGAAGGTCTGCCATCTAGATGCCCATGTCCCCAAGAGCAGACCAAATGAGGAGCACCAAAACAATGAGCAAGTAGGTCAGGCTGCAAAGATAGGAGTGTCCAAAATAGACCTAGATTGGGAACATAAGGGAGAGTTATTCCTAGCTCAATGGGCCCATGATGCCTCAGGCCATCAGGGCAGGGATGCCACCTATAAGTGGGCATGAGACCGAGGGGTGGATCTAACCATGGACAGTATCTCTCAGGTTATCCATGACTGTGAGACGTGTGCTGCCATCAAGCAGGCCAAGTGAGTGAAGTCCCTGTGGTACGGTGGGCAGTGGTCCAAGTACAAGTATGGGGAGGCCTGGCAGATTGACTACATCACACTGCCCCAGACACGCCAGGGCAAGCACTACGTGTTGACCATGGTGGAGGCCACCACTGGATGCTTGGAAACCTACCCTGTGTCTCATGCTACAGCCTGGAACACCATCCTGGGCCTGGAAAGGCAAGTTCTGTGGAGACATGGCACCCCTGAGAGGATCGAGTCAGACAATGGGACTCATTTCAAGAACCGCCTTATCAACACCTAGGCTAGGGAACATGGCATTGAGTGGGTGTACCATATCCCCTACCATGCACCAGCTGCAGGAAAAGTGGAGAGGTACAATGGACTACTAAAAACGCAGTTGAAAGCTTTGGGTGGGGGATCTTTCAAAAATTGGGAGCAGCATTTAGCAAAGGCCATCTGGTAAGTCAACACCAGAGGTTCCACCAACCGAGCAGGTCCTGCCCAGTCTGAGTCCCTGAATGTAATAGAAGGAGACAAAGTCCCAGTGGTACATATCAGAAGTTTGTTAGGGAAGAATGTATGGATCAATTCTGCCTCGAGTACAGACAAACCCATTCATGGGGTTGTCTTTGCTCAGGGACCAGGTTGCATGTGGTGGATAATGCAAAGAGATGGAACAACACGATGTGTACCTCAGGGAGATCTGATTGTGGGGTAAGAATGATATGCAATATCATTGTTCATTGGATGTTACTGCCATTGTCTGTACATTAAACCATACAAACATGAGATAGAAGGAAATGTGTAAGAGTTGAAGGTCTGGGCAAGTGGAAGGAGGGAGAAGGAAATGTGTAAGTGTCAAAGGTCTAAGCAAGTGATAGATGGAGCTTTAGGTGACTAAAGTGAAAAGGGGCTCTGCAGCTCTGTAATATAGGGCCTGGATTCAGTGGTCCAGTGTGGGGATGTGATGAAGGCATGATGGGTATTGCTTGTAATTTTGGGGAAACAGATGGAAATTTTGTATGAATAATGCATGATGTGTTGCAGTATGTTGATGATATGGGGATAAGGGGTGGAATGTCCTGGGGTGATGTTATGATGCTTGTATCCCCATTCATCTGTTCTGTGCCTTTAAGACCGACTCTGAAAAGTCAAAGTTTTGTTTGGGTTTCTCTTATCAGGGACACAGAGGCGAACAGTACATAGAGCTGGTTTTTGCTTCTTGCTTTCAGCTTGCTGCTTTGCTTGCTCTCTTTTCTGCTCTCGCTTCTGCTCTGCTTTGGCCTCTGCTTATTAGCTAGTTCTAGCTAAACAGTCCACATCCCTTCCTGGACTGTTTCTCCTCTCCTGTTTCTGTGACCATCTCGAACCTGCTCCGGACTGGGACCTGGGAACACCGTTCGGCTGCAGCAGTTGCCCCAGCGCCGGAGGGACTGAGAACAGAGCAACCACCCCCGAAAGAGACTTTCTGATTTTGTCATCTTTCTCAGAGCGGTGTCATCGGGTATTGTTCATTTTGAGTGCTGGGGGGTGCTGTGCCTGAAATAAACAGGTTCTTTCCAATTCTCTCTGAGGAATTTTTCCCGAACCGGTTGGGGGGAGGGGCCGTGTGGGTTTTGCTTCCTGGAGGGGCCCTCCTTTGCAGATTCTTTAACAAATTTGCCCTAAACCAGGACATCTGTGCAATGCAATCAGGGGCTCCTGAGCCAGTGCTCCTGTGTCTGTGCCTGCAAGGATGGGGCACCTGTGTGAGCTGGGGGAGAGGCCAGGGCTGCAGAGGGGGGATGTTTTTGGCAGATCCGTGAGGACGCTCTGGGACGCTGCCCTGGGCTGTGCAGCGCACTGGGGATGGATCAGCCTCTGCTCTGCTGCTCCTTCCTGTCTGCCCCAGGGCCCTTGCAGAGCCCCAGCCATGCTGTTTGCCCCCAGCCTGCCCACAGCCAGACTGGGGCTGCTCACGGGGCTTTTCTGTGCTGAGCATTGGCCTGGCGGTGTTCTGGAGAGAGCCTGGGCAAGGAGCCTGGAGCCCCCAGGCCCTGGCCTGAGGTGTCAGTGCTGCCCCAGCAGTGCCCATGGCCTGTCCCTGCTGCAGCCCCGGCACTGCCACCTCCAGGGCTGTGCCCGGCCCCGAGAGCACTCAGGCCCTGCAGCAACACCAGGGCCACCAGGGCAGTGGGGCAGGGCCACGGCAGCAGCACTGGCAACACCAAGTGCTGCTGCTGCCTGGCACAGCTGCTGGGCCAGCACTGATCTGCCCCCAGCTCTGCACACAGACATTGCTGCTGCAGCTCCAGAGAAGGCAACAAAAGGGGGCATCTCCAGTGAAAACTTTGCTGATAGATGCTTTACTTTGCTTAAGCCATCAAGAGCACAGCTCCTCATTGACACAGTCAGGGGCCACTGCAAATTTTGAGAGAAACAGAATGAGAAACGGTACAAACCATTGTATTTCTTTGTGGGTAATATTAAAAATGTAATACAAAGTGAAAGAACCTCTAAACTAAAACCAACTTAATGTATCAAAGATGACTTTTATTACAATTGATTTGCATAAATTTTCCAGCAGTTTACTGTTTCTGAAATTGTCCAGCCATCAGTATCCACACTGCAGCCTTGAGGTCCTGGTTCCTCAGGCTGTAGATGAGGGGGTTCAGGGCTGGAGGCACCACCGAGTACAGAACTGACACTGCCAGATCCAAGGATGGGGAGGACATGGAGGGGGGCTTCAGGTAGGCAAATGTGGCTGTGCTGATAAACAAGGATAGCACACCCAGGTGAGGGAGGCAGGTGGAAAAGGCTTTGTGCCGTCCCTGCTCAGAGGGGATCCTCAGCACAGCCCTGAAGATCTGCATGTAGGAGAAAACAATGAACACAAAACAGCCAAAAGCTAAACAGACAGCAAGCGATGAAATCCAAATTTTTCTGAAGGTGGAGTGTGAGCATGAGAGCTTGAGGATCTGGGGCACCTCACAGAAGAACTGGCCCAGGGCATTGCCATGGCACAGGGGCAGGGAAAATGTATTGGCTGTGTGCAGCAGAGCATAGAGAAAGCCACTGGCCCAGGCAGCTGCTGCCATGTGGGCACAAGCTCTGCTGCCCAGGAGGGTCCCGTAGTGCAGGGGTTTGCAGATGGACACGTAGCGGTCGTAGCACATGACGGTCAGGAAGAAATACTCTGCTGAGATGAAGAAAAGAAAGTAAAAGAGCTGAGCAGCACATCCTTTGTAGGAGATGTTCCTGGTGTCCCAGAGGAAATTGTGCATGGCTTTGGGGACAGTGGTGCAGATGGAGCCCAGGTCAGTGAGGGCCAGGTTGAGCAGAAAGAAGAACATGGGCGTGTGCAGGTGGTGGCCGCAGGCTACGGCGCTGATGATGAGGCCGTTGCCCAGGAGGGCAGCCAGGGATATGCCCAGCAAGAGGCAGAAGTGCAGGAGCTGCAGCTGCCGCGTGTCTGCCAATGCCAGCAGGAGGAAGTGGCTGATGGAGCTGCTGTTGGACATTTGCTGATCCTTGGCATGGGGACCTATTCATGGAGAAAAAGACATTGTAGAGATAGAGGAGACACCTGTAAGCAAAATCAAATCAATTTCCCATACACTGTCCCCTGTAACAGACACAGGCCTCCTTTTGTGTTCAAAAGTTCTGCAGTTTTCTTTTTAAGCTCCCTCCATTCTGTCCTGGTATTCTTGGATATCATAAACCCTCAGAATTTTTGCTGTCCCCAGGGAAAATAGAGTGATTTCTCTGAGACAAAGTGATGAGTGGAGACTAAGTGGAAGTTGTCTGTCATTCTGATCTGCTCAGATTTTCTCAGGGGTTTAAACTTTAGCAGGTGGAGGGTGATCAACTTCCCATGTTTTTTCCCAAAAAAGCCTTAAGTACTGCTGAGAGCAGATGGATCCCCCACAGCCCAGCTCCACATTTGTGGCCAAGGGCTCTCTTTGCTCATTTCACCAACCCAGCAGCATTTTCAGTGTCACAACACCTCTGCCTTTCCCCATCAATCTCATAACTCAGAGATGCTCTAGGACAGGTTTGAGCCCTGGATTGGAGCTCCCAGCCTGGACTGAAATCTCAGGGACACTTCCAAGTGTCCTTATGATGGCATTGGATTGAGGGAGATGCAGCTCCTTCCCTGGCTGCACTGACAGCATTGCCCAGAGCCGGGCACTGGGGACAGCATCACCCTGAGCCAGCTGTGCCCCCTGCCAGAGCCCCCAGGGCAGGGCAGCTGCTCCCAGCCCTGTGCTCTGTAGAGGGAACTGGGCCCGGGGCTGCAGAGCTGCCCCACGGCTCTGCTGCAGCTCTGCCTGCACAGGAGGGGCTGCACGCCTTGGAGCCCCGGCCCTGAGGGCAGAGGCTTGGCTGGGGCACAGGAGGGAGGGGGCTTGTTCAGAGGGGGGGGCTGCACTGGAGGGGATCCTGTGGGCATCTCTAAACTCTCCCTGCCACAGCATCTCTGGGTATTGTTTTCTCTCATTGCCTGATCTTCTCTCTGCTTCCTGCAGATTTCCATCCTGCAGGTGTTTCCCTGTGCCTGATCTCTCCATGCCCAGCACTCATAGACCCCAAATATCTGTGCACTCTCCTTGGCCGGACAGAATCCTGCCTGTTTGCAGGGCACTGGCTGGAGGCAGGTTCTATCTGCAGCTTGGAGAAAGGATAGCTCAGTCTGAGCCTGATGGATCCATCAAAGGTGATGCTGGTGCTTTCCATGGGCAGAGTGGCTGAAACCAAATAAGGGATCTCCTGGGAACCTATAATCACCAAAAGTAACAGTTCAGATGTCTCAGACACTTGTCAAAATTCATAATTAATAATTCATAACCTACCTTTAACATTTATCCCCCCTCCCTGCCATTCTCCAAAAGCAGGAAACTGATTTCAAAGTCTTAGGAAATTTTCTCATTCTTGTTAAAATCCTTGACTTGGAAATATTCTATGACTGATTAGAACCCCTCAGCATATCAGAGTTTCATGAGCCTTTCACCTCCCCTGCACCAAAAATACTCAGATTGTACTCACAGAGTCTGTAGGCATTAGCATGTTCCAGCTTTAGGAGATGGCTCCAGGAGCTGCAGCTGCATTGTCCTGCAGCCAGAGGTTCCTGTGCAAAGGGCTGGCAGTGATTGTGCCCCAGGCACTTCTCAGCCCCTTCCCAGCCCTGACTGATTGAAGCTCTCTGTGCCTCTGTGCTGGGCCCGGGGTGGCTGCAGGCAGTGCCCCAGCCCTGCTGGGCTGGCAGAAGAGCTGCTCATCAAGAGAAATGTGCTTTTGAAGCTCTTCTTGGTTACCAGGAGCTGCCTCTTTGCCATGAGCCCAGCCCAGCTCAGAAGCACAGACAGAGCACAAGGACTTTAATGAGCCTCTGGGGCTTTGTGCTCAGGCCCTGAACATCAGTCCCTGAAAAGGAGCTGAAGAAACCTCTCCAGAACTCCAAGTCAGAATCCAACTCCAAAATTTCTTGGACTTTTAATGGGTCCCAGAGAGGGACACGACTGAGAAAGTGTCCCCAGGCCCCTGGCAGAGCAGAGAACTGGAGGCAGTGATGACAGGTGGGGACAAAGAGAAGCCAAGTCTTGGTGCCCTGGGGCACAGCAGGCTCTGTGCCACCAAGGGCTGTGAGGAGACACCTTGTCCTGAGGCCCTGGGGCCTCCTGGCACAGCCCCAGCCAGGCTGGGCACTGTCAGCCCCTTGTCCTGCCCTCAGCATCCCCCCCTAGCCCACATCCCAGTGGCCTCAAGGATCTGCTGGAAGGAGTCCCTGGGGAGCCTTTGCCAGGAATGGCCCTGGGGGCTCCTGAATGCTCCCTGCAGGAACTGCAGGTTTTTCAAAGGACTTTGGGTTTGGCTTTTGCCTTGAGTCTCTGAGAGATTTGTGCAATCATGGCCTCCAGTTATTTGCTGTAATTAGTCCCTGGAGAGCCTTTGTCAGTAACAACATTCAGTGGGCTCATTAATGCTTCAAGGTACTTCAGTTATTTTAAGGTACTTGGTGTTTCCCTTTTGATACAGACTCTGTGAGAGGTTTCTGCAATCATGGCCCTAATTATCTGCTTTAACGAGTCCCTTCAGAGCTTTGCACTTACATGTAGTGGGGCTCATTAATACTTTGAAATACTCAAGATTTTTAAGGTACTCTAGATTTTCCTTTCCACACTGAATCTCTGAGAAGTTTTTGTGCCATCCTGGCCTCCAGATCTCTCCTCCAAGGAGTCCATAAGGAGCCTGTGTAGCAGATGGACCTCAGTGGGATGCATCCATGATTTGAGACACTTGGGGGTTTTCTTCTGACTTTGACTCCTAGAAATGTTTCTGCAATCTCCTCTCAGACCCTGAGGTTCCAGGGCTCAGCTCCAAATGCACCACAAGGCTCATTAGGATCAAACAAGTCCTGACAAACCATGGCTCTGCCTTGATTTCCCTCTGCTCTAGTGCAATTCATCAGAAATATTTCTGTAGTGATTTTGGTTCACCAATTTGAGATTTCTTGGAGAATGCAGCAATTGTTGTGGTGGCTTCAGTGTTGGCTAATTACCAGTGCACTCACTAGAATATACTTACTCATTTCCTCCTGTGTGATAAGATTAGGAGAATGGCAAAGCAGGCTCAAAACTTTAAGAGGGTATAAGGAAAAGTTCATTAATAGCAACTAAAAGAAAGAGTAATAAGAACACAACTTTCAGAAAACTTCTCCTCTCCCTACAACCTTTTCTTTCTTACTGACATTATAAAGAGATAAACCTAGAATTTTCAGTCAGTTTACCCCAACTAGAATAGTCTTTCTTGAGTTCTTTTAGGGAGAGGAGTCTCTCTTTCATGCTATGGAGACTTGTCCAGAAGAGACACTTCTCTTGTGGCTCCCAATTTCCATGAATAGCAACTGCCCAGAAAAATCTGCAACTGTGACATCCCTCCCAGTTGTTCAAAGCTCTTCTACAGTTGTGTTTATGGGCCATGTCAGCTTATGGGGTATTAGTTAAAAGATGAGCTGTGTAAGAGCAAAGATTCTCCTCATCTATTTCTGAAATCATCTTCATCTCTGAGAACATCTTTTTCTTCTCCCTGTGAAGGCACAGGATCTCATCACGCTTCCCTTTTTCCACGTTCAAACTTCTCATGGGATCACAGCTACTTTGACATTTGCTTCTTTAGCATGGATGCCTTTGCTGAACAAGTCATGTCCCATACTTTTCAATGCGATACAGGGAAAAAGAGAGTCTGATGTATCAGTTACATCCTTCTCCATGGCTTTACAAGAGGATTTCAGCCCCAAGATCAGGACATCTCCTCATCCCTCCCATCTGGGACTCAACTTCCTCTTCACTGACCTCGGTGTCTTCATGTTACTCCTCTATGTGCCTGCACTTTGTCCTTTTCTCTCACTCCAGGGAAGATGGAAGCACTGAAAGAGTTCATGTCTCACCCGGGGCCTGCAGATGGTTCCGTGACCCCAGCTGAGCTCAGTACTTGCAGCCAGACCTGCTCCCTGTTCCCTTGGTTCCATGGGGCCCCACAGTGTCCCAGTGGTCCCTTGCTTCCATGAGGACCTGAGGTGTCATAATGCCCCCTTGGTGACACGAGGCCCTGAAGGGTCACAATGGTCTCCATGGTTCCATCAGGCCCCACAGAGTCATAATGGTCTCTGGGTTCCATGAAGCCCCGCTGGGTCACCATGGCCCCTTGGTTCCATGGGCTCCAATGGTGCCACAATGATCCCCTTGGTTCCGTGGGCTCCAGTGGGGCCACAATGATCCCCTTGGTTCCATGGGCTCCAGTGGGGCCACAATGATCCCCTTGGATCCATGGGCTCCAGTGGTGCCACAATGATCCCCTTGGTTCCATGAGGTCCCCAGAGTGTCCCAAGGATCTTCCTTCTTTACCAAGGAAAGAACCCAGCCCCAGTGTTGCAGGGGCAGCCACCAGAGGCCAAGGCCAGCCAGACTTGACGGTACTGACAGATTTACCTGGGAGCAACCCTTGGTATAGGGAATTTTGGAGGTGGAATCCCAATTTCAGACATGGACACCTGGAGGAGAAGGACAGTTCTTTTACATAGGAAGGAAAGCAGGGAACACCGTCATTTGAGGGGCAAACGAAAGGTGGCCATCAGAGGCCTGAGTCAGCCAGACCTCTCTGTTCTAGTTGCTTTTGTATGAAAGCAACCCTTGGATATAGGGAATTTGGGAGGTGGAATCCCAATTTTGGCCATTTCTTTGTAGATAAGAATGACAGTTCTTTTTCATAGGAAGGAAAGCATGGAGCCCAAGTGTTTCAAAGGCAAAAGAGGAGACAGGTGGCTCCTGTCCTGGCTCCCAAGCCAGCCAGGCCTGATTGTCATGGCAACTTTTGTCATGGAGGGTCCTTGGATATCAGAGGAGAAATCTCACTTTTGACCTTGGACTCCTTGAGAAGAAGGATGGTTCTTTTCCATAGGAAGGAAAGCATCAAGCCCCAGTGTTTTGAGGCAGGTGAGGGACAGCTCCCAAGTGGCAAGGGCAGCTAGACCTGTCTGGCTTTCATTTGGGAGCAATACTTGGATGTACAGAGTTTTGGAGGTAGAATTCCAGGTTTGGCCATGGGCACCGGGTCAGGATGGATGGTTTTTGCCAATAGGAAAGAAAAATGCCAAGTGTAAGTGTTTTTGAAGAAGATGAGAGGTGGCCACCCTTAGGCCAACAAGGCCACCACACCTGTCTGTCCTGGCACCTTTCATCTAGGGACTCTCCTTGGACATAGGGCATTTTGGAGGTGGAACATCAATTTTGGTCCTGGGTGCCTGGACAGAAAGAAGAGTTCTTTTCATTAGGAAGGAAAGCACAGAGCCCCAGTGTTTCAGAGGCAGAAGAGTGCCTGCCCTCAGGAAGCCAAGGCCAGCCAGACTTGTCAGTCCTGGCAGCTTTTGTCTGGGAGCTATCCTTGGATATTGGGAATTCTTGAGGCAGATTCTCAATTTTGGCCATGAGCACCTGGTCGAGATGGATGTTATTTTCCCCTAAGCAAGAAAAGGGTTTCAAAGGGAGATGAGAGGTAGCCCCTGGGTGGCCAAGGCAGGCAGACCTGTCTCTTCTGGCAGATTTTATCTGAGAACAATCTGTGCATATACGGAAATTTGGAGGAGGAATTCAAATTTTGGCCATGCTCCCCTGGAGGAGAAGGACAATTCTCTCCCATAGGAAGGAAAGCCAAGAGCCCCAGTGCTTCAGGGGCTGATGAGAAGCAGCCCTCGACATGGCTTCCTGGTTCCACAAAGCCCTGATGTGTCACCATGGCCCCTCGGCTCCATGCACCCTCGCTGTATCACAGGGGCTCCTCTGTGACACTATGGGCTGCATAAGGTCACCATGGACCCTTGGTTCCTTGGGGCCCCCAAGTTTCACAATGGTCTCCTTGATTCCATGAGGCACCACAGTGTCACCATGGCCCCTTGGTTCCATGAGGTTCCGTAGTGTCACTGTGGTGTCCTTGGACCTGCATTGTCACAACTGACCCTTGGTTCCATGAGGTTCCATACTGTCACCGTGGTCGCTGTCAGAGACTCCATGAGATCGATGTCCCGAGACACCTTGGGATGCTCGGAATGCCCGTGTGGGGCCAGGGCCGGGTCAGGTTTGTGGTGGGACAGAGCCCCGCCCCCAGCCCTGGTCTGGCAGAGCTGTCAATCACACAGCAAGGGGCTGTGCTAACCCAGCTCTGATTAGCCCAGATGTTAATCAATCAATCACACACTAGCAGCTGGTGCCTACCCTGGCTCTGATTGGACAAGCAACTGGCATTCCCACCCCAGGGGTGGGCCCATGAAGGAAATATGTAGTCCTATTTTAAAGGGTGTCTTTGATTGCTGTTCCTATTACACAAGAGGTGATTGCAGCATTCAGTGACTGATATTGATGCAGGGACTGTCCTAAGGAGGTCTGGCCTGCTCAGAGAAGCGGTGCCTTGAGCTCTGAGCCAGTGTGGACAACCTTGCTCCACTTTCCCCAAGCCCATTGTGTCTCTCCTCACTCACCTGGAACCTGCTTTGCTTGGAGAAGTGGCTGCACACAGCCAAAAAAGGGATTTGCCTTCTTTGATTTTTGAAGCAATCTAAAACTCCTGAGTTTCCCCATTGCAAACAGACATCCTCCTCAAGTGTGTGCCAAGCCCAAGCTGCCACCAGGAGCACTCCAGACCTGCCCTGGGCCAGCTGTGAGGGTGGATCATGATCCCAACACGCAGTGGTGCCATTGCAAGGGACTGTTGCCATGGACACTGCAATGACCCAATGGGTTTGGGTCCCATGGCAACCCCCATCAGTTCAAGTTTCCTTGGAAACCAGCCCAAGGAGCCATTTCTGAAGCCAGGTTCCATGGCCACTTGCCTGCAGAGCTGTTGCTGTCCTCAGCTGCCATGGCAACCCTGGGACAAAGCGGTGCCAGGGCTGTTCCAGGTACAATTCCAGTGACAATTGTACCTGGAATTGGTGCCACCAGGTGCCATGGCAATGGCCACGGGGACCCAGTCCTTGGTTTGGTGCCATGGCAACCAATGCCCGGAGCCGTTGTGATGGTTGGTGGCCATGGGAAGCTGCCCTGGCCCCTTGCTCAGGCCTGGTGTCAGTGCCCAGAGCCAGAAGGGATCCCTTGCTGGGGGCTGTGCCATGGCCACCTGCCCTGTGCCGCGCTGGCCGCTCAGGCACCAGGAACCAGCAGCCACCGGCACTGCCAGGGCCAAAGGCCAGGTCAGCCAGACAGAAAGGGGTGGGGCTGGGCACTGTTTCCATGGCAACCGGCACTGGGGGGACACCTGGGTCACCTGGCCTGGCAGTTGCCATGGAAACCCCCGGCAGGGACTGAGGGCACAGCCCCTGGCACTGAGACACTGCTGGGCCGGGTGCTGAGCACAGGGCTGAGCACGCAGAGATGGTTTTGTTCTTGCTGAGCTGCAGCACGGCCAAGGCCTGTCCTGCCCCTCATCAGCCACGCTGGGGAGGGCTGGGGCTGCGGGGGAGCTGGGCAGGGGACACAGCCAGGACAGGGGACCCCAACTGACCCCGGGCATACCCAGACCAGAGCACATCATGCTCAGGGTGTGAAGGGGGGAACAGGGAGGAAGGGGGGAATTTTGGAGGGAGGGCTTTTGCCTTGCCAGGGAACACTTAGGCAAGAGGGGGCCCTGTTTCACCAATGGGCAGGGTCACTACCAAAAACACAGACACCAACTGAAGGAATTGTGTCATTTATATAGAGCACAGCTGCAGAGATTTACAAAAGGATAAGCTCAGCAAAGCACATCATCATTAGCAAAGAATTACAAAAGAAACTCAGCAATCCATCATAACCCATCATTACATTTTGATGACCAATCCCTTGGTGAAACACTAGAGGTGTTTGTGGCAGACAAAGATTCTGGCTGACTATCAAGGTACACCTTACAGATACCAATAGTACTTTAGTGACACTGTTCTTCATTTTTTTCAATCTCATTCGAGTTAGGAACAAGAATTCTGTTGTCCATGGAGCTGGCACCTTTTTAATTCCAGAATAATGCTCCCAGGCCCTTTGCTGTTCAGCTTTACCATGCTGTCTGTGGGTAACAAGGCTTGGGGGGCCCTTTCCCCTCTGGCTGGAAGGGGCCGGGTCCCAGGCCCTGAGGGGCACCCAGGCTCCTGGATGGAATTCCTGTGCAAGTCCCTCAGTGTCACAGCAGCCTTCACGTGGAGCCCCGTGGATCAGAGCATGTTCCAAAGGGGGCCTTGGGGCAAACAGGGAGATCTGGTCTGGCAGGATGTGTAAAACAATCTCCTGTCAGATCTACTTGTTCTCACACAGAATCGTTGGCTGCAGGGACACATTCCCATTGTTCCTGCCCAGGGTTCAGGACTCAGAGTTGTCTTTCCCAGGAGCTGCTCCTTCAGCTGCCTCGGGAGGGCCATTTGGCTTCCGGACCCACACTCTGGCTCCATTATTAGGGCTGCTGGATCCAAACCCTTTATCTCCACTAATGGTGGTGACTCGAGGTGGATCTCCTGTTTTCACAGTCGTTCTTAAAATTGCAAAATCAGTAATTGTGCTACCCTGTCATGGGGTTGAACAATCCAATCTTGTTTGTTATTGTTTACAGAACTACTGCAATTTCTCCTTGATATTCTGCATCATTTCCTCCTGCCATGACAGGAACACTTTGCAAGGCCAAGCTCCAAGGGAGCAGTTACCAAAGCAAAGTGTCCTGGAGGAATCTGAACTCCTGTTTCAGTACTGATAGCTCTCATTTGCTTTGATTTTATCCTAATGAATTCCAATGCATGAAGGCCCAGCCCTGCAGCCTCTGGGCTGGCCCTGCCAGGGGCCATCACAGCCAGAACAATTTCCCAGGCAGCCCAAGTCTCACTGCCCATGGCTGGATTTGCAAACTGGGGGCAGCCGTGCACAGCCAGGGGGTTTCCATTTCCCCAGTGGGCCATTGTGAAGGGCATGGAGCACATCTGGGAGATGAGTTCTCCATGGGCAAAGGTTCCCATCTCCACATTTTTCCAACTGCTCTTTTAACTACCCCTTCACCCGTGCAACCAATCCTGCAGCTTGTGCATAATCTGGTACATGAAAAACCCTGCAGGCAAAATCACTGTATTTTTCACAGGAACAGACAAAGCACTCTGCATCACAGTATCAGCAAACCCTGCAAAAATAGCCAATTTCCTCCCTTTCTCCCTTTTTCATTGTATACAATCTCACAAAGTTGGCCACTGACATTAGGGTCCTGGCCAATCCTGTTCTGTAGGGTATTTAGTGTTACATCCCTGAGCAGCCAAAGCTACAAAATTAGTATTGTCAGCACTATTTCACATTATTATTATTTTAAATATAGATACACATATTGATATACATATAGACAGATAGATACATATATATATAAATATATATATAAAGACATATATATTAATGCCCTCTTATTCTATAAATACATATATTGTTATTTATTATATTGATATTTCACTTGTACAAATGCATCTGAGCTCAAGATTAAAGCCTTTTTCTGTTGCTCCATGTGGGAGCATTCCAACAATAATTGCTCCTTCTGAAGGTGCTGTTTCCTATGTACTCACAACAAATTCATCTTTGTCTGCCCAAACCCACAAGGTCTTTTCCTTTTCCATATGCAATTTTTGGATGCATTTGAAGCCATCCAGGGGTGCAGCTTCTTTTACGCGACTGCCCCACTGCTCCCATGGGGCTGTGACCTCAGCCCACTCCAGAGCCAGGGAACTCCAGGGAAGGGCTTCCCATCTGGGAATTTCTGATGGCACTGATTCCTCACACTGACACTGAACAAGTGACATTTTGTTGGCATCTGGCCAGACTGTGCCAATTTTGTTTCACCAGTGGGCAGGGTCAGCACCAAAGACACAGACTCCAATTGAAGGAATCACTGTCATTTCCTGCAGTTCAGGGAAGCAAAGAATCACAAAAGGAGCAGCTCAGCAATGCACCCAACCATCCCCACCAAAGATTGCAGCAGTGATTAAGAAAGATCCAGCAGCATTTACCCTCAGCCTTTACCATCCCCCAGACCCACACAGCAGCTGGGGAAGCTGTCACAGCCAAGGGCTGCAGAGCCACTCCTGGGCACTGGGAATTGCTGCAGGTGCCTCCAGCCCCAGGTGAGGCTCCAACCCCGCTGGGAGAGGGCCCAGCTCTGACAGTGCTGAATGAACAAACTGACAGCACTGCTAGTGTGGCAACATCTGCTTTCATCCTCCTCTTGGGTCCCTCCCAAAGCCTGGCCAGGGCTCAAGGAGGAACCAAGGGAGCTGACTTTGATCCTTCAGCCCCAAACAAGGCCAGATGTCAGATTTCATGGCCTTGACTGGCTTCTAAATACACAAAGGTCAAGACATGTTTCACTAATGAGTGGCTACATCTATCTCAGTGCTAAAATCCATGCCCATTTCATTAGGGAGCAGATACAAAGATAACCTTTGCTTGGAAGGTTCATCCAGAGGCCACCTTTGGCTCAGGGCCTGCTGTCCAGGCCTCACTCAGCGCTGCTGTCCAGGCCTTGGCACTTCAGGGACGTGCTTTAGTGCTGGGCTTGGCACTGCTGGGTGACTGGCTGCGCTGGGTGAGCTCAGAGTGCTTTTCCAACAGAGAGGATTCCGTGATTCCATGATTCTATCCACTGCATTCAGTAGGGGCTATTTTAGCAGCATTCCTTTGCTCCAAAAGTTCCCTCTTGCCCAGCTCCTGTGGCCTGAGGCTTCAGCTCCTTCAATTCCTGGTGCTGAGCTGCTCATGCTGAATGAGACGGCTCAGAGAGAAGAACACAGTCCATGCAATTCCTTCTGGGACACGGAGAGGGGAGGCTGTGCAAACAGGAGCATTGTTTGCTGTGGCCTCCTCTCTGCCCTTCACGCCTTTCACTGCTTTGAACCAGCCAAGAGCTTTCTCCAAGAGCGCAATGGAGCAGCTGTTCCTGCTCCCAGGCCTGGCTCTCTCCAGTCTCTGCCCTTGCCTGGTTCCGTCCCTCTTGCTGTGCCCTCTGTTCCCCCAGGGCTCGCTGGCTGCTGCCCAGGACTGTGGCACTGGCACAGATCCAGTGCTCCAGAGCCTCCTTTCTGTGCCCTTGCAGCTGCCTGGGCACAGCAGCCTTTTCCATCTGGAAGCTCCCCATGCACAGGGAGTGCCCAGCTCCGTTCCTTGCACAGCCTCCAGGAGCCCAGGGCTGCCAACTCCAGTCCCTGCTGGCACTGGGGGCTCCCAGGTGCCTCAGGCTGCTGTGACACTGCTGCACACGGGAGGCAAGAGGGGCAGGGGCTGTGCTCAGAGTCAGCTCCATCTGCTGCTGCTGCTGCTGCTGTGGGGTCATTTGTGCAGCCCTGTCTGCCCAGAGTCAGGGATCAGATCCTGCCAGTCTCTTCCAGCCCTGGCTGCTCAGAGTTTTGGCCTTGGAGCCTCAGGTGGCCAAAGGCAGCTGCTGCTGGTCCCTCTGTGTGCCCGTGTTCAGCAGTGCTGCTCCATCAGTCTGTGCCCAGCAACGGGGAAAAGCCTCAGCCCTGCAGGGCCAGGAGCTGCCGGGCTGTGCCTGAGCAGCTCAGCCAGCAGGAAGGGAGCTGCTCCACACGGGAACCAGGAGCAAAGGACATTCCTTTTGTAGGACATGTTTTCTATTTAGAGGGAAAAAAAAGGAAAAAGGAAGAAAATAGTTTAATTGTAAAAGATAAGAATAAAATCCAAGTGTTAGTGAAAAAACCATAACACAATGTTAGTGAAAAAACCAAAACATAAATGAAAATATACATTCTTTGCATTAAGAGGTAAATGATCTTTTTCAAAAGAGAACTCAGTTCTTTACATTGTAAATGTGCTGATGGCATGGATCCATCTTACTGACCTCAGCAGCCTCTTAAAAGATTTTGGGCTTTGCTCCCAACACTGGTATTTGAAATTGTGCTCGAAGCAAGAGGAAATTGCTTTGTGCCCTTCCAGCTCCAAGCAGGACTGGGAATGGAAACTCTGTCAAAGCCCAAATCCTTTAGAAGATGACCTTCCTTCTCACCCTGCTAATGAGCTGCACATTCCCTTTGAAACTGCCAAGAGTTTCTTAGAGTCACAAAGTCCCATTACGGCTTTTTGCTCTGGCTTGGCACTGCAGAAGGGCAATTCTCCATCCACCAGCTCCAGACTGCACTGCCTCAGGAACACGGCCCACTCGCCAGCTTTGGCCCACTCGTGGCACTGCTAGAGGAGGAACAAAGTGCAATTGCACAATTCCAGCCAGTCAAGAAGGAAGAATGGTACAGACAAAACACCCTGTGCAGATCCAGGAATTCAGCTGGGACTGTGGAGAGTTTGGGTCCTTGTCAGTTGGATGTGTGTCCCCAGCTGCAATCTCTGGGCCTGCAGCAGAGTCTCACTCACCAGCCAAAGCAGAAAGCTCAGGCGCTGTGCTCGCAAGGGGCTCGTCTGATGCAGAGCTGTCAGAGCAATGTGAGGGCAGAGTCAGCCCAGCTGGGCCCAGGGCTGAGCCCAGCAGAGCCCAGAGCAGCCTCAGCACCCGCAGAGCCCAGCTGCAAGGAGAGAAAGCAGAAACCGCCCGTCAGCTGAGGGCTCCTGTGCCCTTGTGCCAAGGCCTGCGGTGCCCAGGCCATGCTGGCTGTTCCCAGAGCTGTGCCCAGAGCTGCCCATCCCTGCTGCCTTTGGCACAGAGCAGGAGGGCAGGACATGTGCCCAGCCTGCAGCCAGCCACGGCACATCCAGCCCTCAGCAGCTGCCCAGAGCAGGATGCTCCTGTGCTCGCTGCCAGCTCCCAAAAGCTCTGATCCCACCCTGCCAAGCACACAGGGACCCACCTCACACCACCCACGGCTGGAAGAAAAGCTGCTCCCAAACCATGGCCTCAGCCTTCTCCAAGGGCACGGCCCATCCACGCCACAGCTGTTCCCCAGCACTTCCCCATTCACACTGGACCACCTGGAATGCTTCCTCTGGAAAAACAAACAACACATTATTGAAAAGAGATTAGGTGCAAAAAGGGAAAACAATAAAAATGCTATAAACTCTTATCTCGGTCAGTGCCTTGAGGAAGGCCCAACCCCTGCATGCCAAGGAAGAACCCACCCACTGGTGAGGGAAGCCTACACTTTCTCTCTTCCCCCTGCACTGCCCCCCAAAATCACAGTGTTATGGCTTGGGCCTGGCAAAGCCAGAGCCCCCATGAGGACACCTTCTCCCCAGTGTCTGCTGCGAGATGTGACCAGGAATAAACAAAGCAGGCTCCAACTTCAACATACAGAAAAGTTTATTAACTAAGCTACATACAAACAATTACTAAACTACAAACAAACACTAAACTACACATACACAAAGGAAAAAAAAAAAAAATCACAAGGAGAATGAAAACTACACAGAAACACTTCCCCCTCCTCCTCCAGATCCCCGTACAATTCATCTCCCAAAATTATCCACACTCCCAAAATTATTCACACTCCGTCTGGCACCACCCTTTAGATTGGTCAAACTTTCAACTCCTCAAGAGGAGAGGGAGTCCTTCCATGTGTCGTGGTGGCCTTTTCCGTCCTTGTTCCGGTGCTCTCACCACCGAACAGGGATCAGGGCTGCTTCCAGGGTTGTCTTTTTAAGGATGCTTTGTCCAGTTCCAGAAAAGCACAGTATCTCACCTTCTCATCCTCTGGGACATCCGTCCCCCCCATATTTTATATACCCCCTGGGGCCAAGGGGTCCACACACTGACTCTTCTTTGGCTCTAGGACATTTCTCCCCCTGGACTCAGTCTCTGTATCTCACGGAAACATAGCTCTGTCCATGACTACACAAAAGAGTCCAGCATTAAATGCCACTCCATCTTCTCCATTCTTTCAACATCTCTCACTCTCTCTCTCTCTGGTCCAGACCTCCATCACTCGTTCATTACCGTCATCCTCCTCCTCTCTTATCACTCGTCTAGGAAGGGTTAATGTTCTGTAAGGCCTTCATTGTCCAAAAAAGGGTTAAAAAACTCCTCCAGGCGGCTGGACTCCTGGCTGCACCCCCCCCCCCCCCATCTCCTCAGCTGGGCTGCCTGCTGCCAGGACATATTTACTGAGTTTCAAGGTAACACAGGCTGCACTCTCTCTCTCTCTCTGTCTGTCTCCAAAGGGGGGGGGGGGGGGGGGGAAATGGCTGCTCGATGTCTCCTGTTGCTCTCCACCCTTCCATCCTCCAAGGCCTCCTCACTCCCATCTCTGTCCAGGCCCAGGCCTACCGCATGGCTGCCCCTCCCCCGCCCAGCAGCAGCGGCAGCTGGACAGGGGAGAGCTCCGACCTGCGTCCCTCGAAGTCCCAAGAGAGCCTCCCGGGGCCGAAGCTCTGCTTTTAACCCTTGGGTGTTCTCGGAGGTGTGTCCTAAACCCACTGGCTACCCCAGGTGCCAATATCAAAATCCAAGCACCCATTGGTTTGACCACAACATCCCAGAATTCCCACTTCTTCCTGGTCAAACCACCACACACAGTGACCCTGAAGCAAACAAGGGCAGTGGAGCAGCCCAGCCCTTCCTTGCCTGCACAGCAAAGCAGCTGTGCACAGGTTCTGGAGCCCCACCTCTGCTCCCACCATGGGGCTTTGTTTGTGTCAGGCTGGCTGCCCCAGCCCAGCCCCAGCCTGGGGCACAGTGGGTGCTGGGGGCTGTTGGCAGGGCCAGGAGCCCACTCCCATTTCATACCCACCCCAGCCCATCCTCCCAGCCCTGCCAAAAGCAGCTGGGCAGCGACTGAAGAATGAGCTGCATCTGCCCCAGCAAAGGGGGAGCCTTTGGCTCCCAGCCAGGCTGGGCCATGCCCAAATCTGGCAGAATTTCCCTGGGTGGGGACTCACCTGCAAATTCCCTGTGGAGTTCGGCTTTGAAGAAGGTGCCAGAATCAAAGTGCATCACCTTCAGCCTCCCCTGGCCAGGCTGAGGAAGAGCTTGTCATCCCTGATGTCACCCTCGCTGTCTCCAACAGCAGCAGCAGCAGCAGCAGCAGCAGCAGCAGCAGCAGCAGCATCCCCACCCGGAACAGCTTCTGCAGAGGCTCCTTCTCCTTCCCTGGGGGCAGACCAGGCTCTCAGGGCTCTGCCCAGGGCCCCAGCTGTCAGGGAACCAGGACAAGCAAAACCAGCTGGGATGGCGGCCACCAGTGCTGGGCAGAGCAGCTCAGCTCCAGCACAAGGGCTGTGTGTTCCCATCCCATGACCCCGGTGCAGTGACACTGGCAGCACAAAAAGCTTTGGGTTCCTTTGCTTCTCATGGCCAAGGCATGTGTGGAGCTGGAACTTACCAGGGCTCTGGATCAAAGTGTGCCTGTGGCTCTCTCCCTACTTCTATGGCAGAGGAATATCCCACATCCAAGGATCACAGAACAGGTCTTCCAGTGTGGGTCTGTCCAAGGAGTTCACGGATAAACACCACCTGATCAGGTCTTTGCACTCTGGGGATAGAAAGCAGAAAGTGACGGTCAGCCAGAGAAGGCTCCTGTCTGCTTTGCCTCACTATTCCCATGCCCAGGCCGTGCTGGATGTGTTCAGAGCTGGGCCTAAACTTTCCCATCAATTCCCTGTTTTGGAGGAGAGCAGGACATGTGCCACCTCCTCAGCAGCTGCCAGAGCGGGATGCCCACGACCCCGCTGCTGGCTCCCAGCACTGGCATTCCCCCCGTGCCCAGAGAAGAGGATCCACCTTGGGAGAGCCGTTGTGGCAGCGGGAGCTGGCCCCAGCTGAGGTTCTGGCCCCTTCTGAAAGGGTGCTCCCCGCAGACCATCTGGTGCAGCAGGATGCCCAGGGACCAGATGGTAGCTGGCTCGCCATGGTACCAGCCAAAGTCGTTCCATTCCGGGGGGCTGTAGGACAGTGTTCCTATGGAATACAGATGGAGTTCATCAGGGGGATGCTGCTGCTCCCAGAGCCTGGCCCCAGCATCCCTGGGTGTGCGGGGGCTGCATCAGGGGCACACAGGGTGACCACTGCCCTCTCGCCAGCACCTGAGACTTGTGCACAAAGTTAGGGTTGGAAAAGAAGCCTCTGGTGCTGGAAGAGGGCAGCCCTGGCTAGGCCGACCATGACATGCAAAGGAAAAACCCACTCCATGCTGGGGAAAAAACCTGCCCTTATCCTCCCTGCCTGCATTGCCCCAAAAATATTATGAAGCCAAGGCAAACAGGGCGAGTGGAGCAGTCCAAGCCCTTCCTCTCGTCTGCACACCAAAGTGGCTGGGGCACAGGTTCCACCCTCCCTCTCTGCTACCCCACCCACGGGGGTTTTGGTCGGGCTGGCTGCCCCAGCCCAGCCCTAGTCCTGGGCAGAGTGGCTGGCAAAGGCTGCCAGCAGGGCTGGAAGATGGCTGCCCACCCAGCCCCGCTCTAAAGCAACTCAGCTGAAGATTCAGTGCCCTGACTGGCAGCAAAAGGGAGAATCCCCGCTGCCACAGCCAGCTTGGGCTGGGAGATGTTGGGCCATGAGATGTTAGCAGCGGGAGCACAGCCCTGGGTAGGCTCACCTGCAAAGTGAGTGTAGACTGTGTCCTGCAGGTAGGTGCCACAGCCAAAGTCAATCAGTTTGGCCTGCCCGGTGTCCAGGTCAACCAGGATGTTCTCTGGCTTGATGTCCCTGTGCAGGACCCCGCAGCTGGTGCAGTGCCGCACGGCCTCCAGCACCTGGCAGAACAGCTCCCGCGCCTCCTCCTCGGGCAGGAACCGCCGTGCCCGAATGAAACGCTGCAGGTCCTGACACTGCTCTGGCCGCTCCAGCACCATCACGATGCAGTTGGGGAGCTCGAGCCACTCCAGCAGCTGGACCACACCGGGAAGCCAGTGGACACCTTGGCCAGCAGCACGATCTCCAGGGGTGCGCTGGTGCCGTCGGGCTGCGGGAGGAGCACGATGCCGTCAGTGGGCCGATGCCGTGCCAGGCCTGGGGAAGCCCTCAGCCAGCCCGGGATGCTCTGAGCCCTGCGCTGGCCCCACGCCCGCTCTCCCTCGGGGCGTCCTGGCGGCTCCCACCGTGCCGGGCCCCGGCTCATCCCCGGCCGGCAGCCCCGGCTGCTAGCCCCGCTCACTCACCAGCTCGCCCCAGTGCCGGACGCAGTTCCGTGGCACCCTTTTGATGGCCACCTGCAAGCCAAGGGCAGCAGCGGGGTGAGCTCGCCGCCCGCACTGCGAGCCCCATCCTCAGCCCTCCGACCTCCTCCTCCTCCATCCCCTCCTCCTGCGCCCGCCGCCGGCCCCGCCGCTCACCGGGGCGCCGTCCGAGATCCTCGTGGCCGCGAAGACTCTGCCGAAGCCGCCGCGCCCCAGCAGCGAGCCCAGCCGGTACCGCTCCTGCAGGGCCTCCTGCGCCGTCCCTGCGGGCGGGACGCGGCGGTCAGCGCTCGGCCCGGGGCCAGCAACGGCCCCCGAGCGCCGCTCACCCGCCCCGGGCCGGCCATGCCCCGGCGTTCGCTCCCGGGAACGCGGCACGGGAGGCTCGGGGCCGGCGGCCGCGCTGCCGAGCGGCGGAGCTCGGGCCGGGGAAGCCGCAGCGGAGGCGGCGGGAGCGGCCGCGCCGCGTGTGTGCTCCGCGGGCCCCGGGAGGAGCAGGGGCCGGGGCCGGGGCCGGGGCCGGGGCCGGGGCCGGGGTCGGGACTGGACCCTGCGTCGGGTCCGGGGCCGGGCTCGGGCCAGGCGGAGGCAAAGGGCGGCGATGCCGCCCCCGCCCCAGGCACTGATGCCCGCCCGGCAGCGCCACCGCCAGCACGGCCAGAGCCGGACGGAGGCGAGACCGCGGCGGGACGGCCGGGGCCGGGAACGGGGCAGCCCCGCCCGGGGCCGGGGGCGGGCCGGGGGCATGGCCCGGCCCATCACGGGGAGAGGGAGGCGGGGAGAGGGGAGGGACGCCGGGCAAGGGACCCCGAGAGAAGGGTGCCCGACAGCGGGAAAGGGAGAGAAAGAGAAAGAAAGAGAGAAGAGAAAGAAACAGAGTATTCAAAATATCTCTTTGCTCTTTGCTGCCGCCGCCGCCGCTGCCGCCGCTGCAACTGAAGCACCGGGGCCGTTCGTCCCCGTGTCCGTTCCCCACTCGCCCCACTCGCCCCACGTTCGAGCCCCGCGCGCCCCGGGGACAGCCCCTCCGTCTGCCCAAACACGGGAACTTTGCAGTGCTGAGCCCGGATGCAGAGCCCTGACTCCTGCACTCCGGCACAGCGATCCCCTCGCTTGCTGCTGGGCATTGTCCTTGCTGAGGGTCAGAAACTGCCGGCCCACCTTCCCTTGGGGTAGGATTCCTACCTGAGCCCAGCACTGCACTGCACTTACACCTCCAGTGTTGCTTTCCTGTAAAAACAGGGGAAGGAAAATTCTGTGTGGCTCATGGTATTTTAGTGCCTAAAAATCACTAAGTCACCGATCTTAGAGGTGCTGTGCATCTGGAATTACTGGGATGCAACATAGAAAAGGGGAACATAGAAATAAATAGAGGAAAAGATCTTGGATTGTTTATTTTCATTTCACTTCTGGAAAGCTGTTTCAGTTTTCCAGGAATCTACACCTGTCTGCTCTTCCCAAGAATCTCTCATGGAGAACAAGGTCAAGCTTCTGTCACAAGATTTGCCACCGGGAAATTATGCCACTGGTGAAATTTTCATTGTGACTGTTTGTGCTGGCTTAGGGCAAATTTTGGGAGGAAATCTCCAAAAGGGGTCCGTCTAGAAAGCAAGTTCAAATGGCCCCTCCCCCTACTAGTTCAGGAAAAGACTTCCCTCGAGAAAAGTGAAAAAACCCCAGTTTATTTAACAAGTAAAGTATTCACAAGCGTGAAAAATGAATAATATTAAATAAAACCTCTGACAGTGGTGAAGAGATGGCAAATTCAGAAAGTCTTTTTTGTGGGTTGTAGTTGGCTCACTCGGTCTCTTCTAAGTCCCTCTGGCGCTGGAATGCAGCGTCCCAGACCTTGGTGGGGCACAGGTGTGAGCTGCTGCCGGTGTTTGTCTGGGCTTTCAGTCCAGAGCAGGTTTAAACAGTTCCAAGAAAAAGGAAAGCCACAGTCCAAGGAACTTCGCTTCCTAAGCTACCTAAAACCAAATGGCTAGACCTGGGCTGTGAAGGCATCAGGAAATTTCCAAATCTGGGCACTGGCGGTCCCAGCAAACAGCAGAGCTGGATGATGCTGGTGCCAGAACCTGCAGATTTCCAAATTTTGGCTTTCTGTGCCATCACTGGACTTGGGCTGTGCCAGCACCAGGAAGTTTTCAGATCTGGGCGCTGGCACTGCCAGCCAACACCAGATCTGGGTGGTGTCATTGCCAACGACACAAATTTGCCAGATTTGGGCTCTGCTGGCACTGAGAAATTTCCAAATCTGGGTTCTGGTAACATGAAACACAAGATGTAGGGGCAGTGCCAGACCCAGTAGCAGGAAGCTGCCACAGGTTTTGGATTTCTGTGCCAGCAAATTGCTGCACTTGGGCTGTGTCAGAATAGGGAAATTTCCAGATCTGGGCACTGGCAGTGGCAGCAAACACCAGGTCTGGGCACCTGTATTGGCATCAGGAAATTGCCAGATTTTGGCTTTCTGTGCCAGCAAATTGCTGGACTTGGGCTGTGCCAGCCCTGGGAAATTTCCAGATCTGGGCACTTGCCCAGCAAATACCAGACCTGGGCGGTGCTGGTGGCAGTGCCGGGAAGCTGCTGGGTTCTGGCTTTCTTTCCAGAAAATTGCTGCATTTTTTTCAGCCAGGTTTTGCTGGCACTGAGAAATTGCCAGATTCTAATTTCCTGTGCCAGCAAACTGCTGGAATTAGGCTGTGCAGGCATCTGAAACATTCCGGATCTGGGTACTGGCAGTGTCACCAAACATGAGATCGGGTTGCTGTAGGTACCAGGTCTTTGCTTGGTTTTGACTTTCTTTGCCAGCAAGTTGCTGCACTTGGGCTGTGCCAGAATAGGGAAATATCAAATTCTGGGAACTGGCAGTGCCAGCAAAAACCACATTTCAGGAAGGACCAGATCTGGACCTGTTCCCTCCCTGCCCACCTCCCTCAACAAGGTGCCAGAGGGGCTGGAGAGCAGCCAGGCAGAAAGGGACCTGCAGGGACTGATGGACAGCAGGCTGGACATGAGCCAGCAGCGTGCCCAGGTGGCCAAGAAGGCCAATGGCTCCTGGCCTGGATTAGGAATGGTGTGGCCAGCAGGAGCAGGGCAGGGATTGTTCCCCTGCACTCAGCACTGCTTGGGCAGCACCTCAAGTGCTGTTTGTAGTTCTGGTGCCCCCAATTTAGGAAGGACATGGAAGGGCTGGAGCGTGTCCAGAGAAGGGCAACAAGGCTGGGGAGGGGTCCGGAGCACAAGAGCTGTGGGGAGTGGCTGAGAGAGCTGGGGTTGCTTATCCTGGAGGAGGCTCAGGGGAGACAAGGCGGTGTCAGGGCATGGATTGGACTTGATGATCTCCATGGCCTGTTCCACCCTTGCTGATTCTGGGATTCTCTGAAACCACCCTTGGAGCAGTTGCTGGAGGAGCCCTGGGCCTCCTCTTCAGCAGCTCCAGCAGCCCAGGTCCCTCAGCTTCTCTTGCCAGCCCCAAAGCCCATCCCGTCAGTCCTGCAGAGCCTCTGCAGCCCCTCCTCACTGCCCAGAACAGGGAGCCCCAGAGCCAGACACAGCAGCCCAGATGTGCCCCCCTGGCCTGGGGTGCCGCTGGCAAGGGAGCAGCACCAGGCACTGCAGGAGCCTGCAGACAATTGATCTGAAGGCCAAAGCTCCTTAGCTCCTTCTGAAAGAGCAGGAACAGTTCCTCATTCCAGAGTGGTGGAATGCTGGGCACCACAGCTCCAGGTGAGGACTGGACACAAGTTTGCTCCCACTGAGTGCTGGGATGGGTTCTGCAGGAGCTCTGGGCTCCTGTGCTTGCCAGGCACAATGAGGAGAGAAGGAGCCAAGTGCACTGATGTGGGAAATGGATTTGTATAAAGTTTTTAGAGCCTGATAGAAAGCCCACAAAGTATGAATATGTATTTCAATCTTGAGACAAGAAATGGTAACTTAAAAATTTCTATGGAATAGGACAGATATTGTTGAGAGAGAAATGGAGCTAGATAAAAGTTTCTAAAGATGGCCTTGCAAATAAGACTTTGGAAAAACAGAGCTATGAAAGATGCATTGTAGTGGGACCCACGAGGAGTAGTTTCAAATAATTGGCTTTAAGGCATCTACAACATGGCATGGCAAAAAGGCTGATAGACCAGGAAATGCTTATAATGTATTATAATTAGGAAGTAGTTGGCTTCTGATTGTGATGGCGTGAATTATAACATCTGTATTGTCTCACCCTTCTCATGAGACTGAAAATAGAATAAAACTTTTTAAAACACCTCTCAGTGTCCCCATCTCTAGGTCAAGAAAAGAGTATTATCCAACACACTGACACACCTTTGCCTCGAGCATAACCCAGCCTAGACCAAACACACTGAAAGGTTTCCCCTTTGCCCATGTCTCGAAACATCGGGTCTGCTGTTTGACAGCTCAGGTTGGTTTGGTGTCAAGGAGTCTCCCTCAGAAATACTGGGTTTGTCCTCCTCTGTGCCTTCCCCTCAGCAGCCTTGGGGATGCTCCTGTGTGAAGCCATCTGTCTCACACAGTTTCAGACAACTTCAAACAGGATATCGTGCAATAAATCATTTCCTCTAAAGGGTTCCAACAGTCCATTTCCAGCAATAGGAAATTATTACTGATAGATGAAAGTGGAAAACCCCCAACAGTTTATTAACAAACAGAATCCCCCCATGACACACGTTCCAAGAAGGCGCTGGGGTCTCTCTCGGAAGAACAGGTGCTGTCACGGAGCAGTTCCAGCAGCTGATGGAAGCTCGGGGGCTCGTCGGGCGTCGGCTTTCTCCCGCGGCAGAGCTCCATGGGGCGGGCAGGGCAGTGAAGCAGCTGGGCTGGAGCCCCTCGCTGCCTTTCCTCCCCGGCGTGGCTCAGCTCACAGACTCTCGGGCTGGGAGCGGGGCCGCTCCGCTCCTGCCGGCACTGTGTCCCTGGGCTGGGACAAACAGTTTCCTGCCAGGAGAGCCCTGCACACTGCTCCACAGATCTTTCATAAAGGCCCAAACCAACTCCAAACACTCTGTCAGCTGCAGCTTTTCACAAAGGGCTGCAGCAATCCAGGACAGCTGCAAGTGAGTGTCGGAAGGCTCTTGTCTTGTTCCTGACAGCAGAATTCTTGATGATCTTGTGCAATTTTCTTCAGATGTAACATGAGAGCTGAGTTTTTTTTTGTTAAAAGACTTTATGATGAGTAACGAGCCTTGGGAGCATGAGGTACTGGACTGACATGCGAAAGCATGAGCATATCCTCCAAAGTGGCCAGTCTAATTGTTCATTTTGTTACTCTTGTATTTACTCCACACTAATAAGGAAAACCAAGCTTTGTGTGGAGGTAAAACAGGCATGGGATACACTCTGGTCCCTTGCAGGCTCAGCAGGGCTGGCAGTGGCACAGCAGGCAGTCTGCTTCATTGTGAACCACTACAGAGCTGCATCCCAATCTGGTTTAAGTGGCGTGGTATTTTTAAGAGCTTCTTTTCTGCATGAGATACAAAAAGGAGATCCCAAATGATCTTCATGCAAACATGCAGTAAAGAACTGCTCCTGCTGTCCTAACAGAGTGTTTGCTTTGGCAATTACACTCTTCCCGTACATCTTTTGATGCAGACACTTCAGGTTTTCCCCCACACCCCTGCAAGGCTGGCAGTGGCTGTTTCCCAGTTCCTGTTCTTCCCTAGAGATGGTGCAGTGGCTGCTTTGAAACAAAGAGCCCTGAGATCTGAACAGCTTGAAGGAGCATGAAATGCTAATTAAGTGCTCATATTGGTAACACCCAGGTCTGACCTTCCCAGAGCTCTGAAGCAGCAGCAGCAGGACCATGCATCATTCCTGTTGGTGGATGTTCATGTTTCTGATGTGCAAGAGCAATGACTTTGAGGAGGGACAAAAATGCCCCTCTTCAAACAGTGGGTGTGCAAGGAGATGTGAAGTTTCACAGCCTTTTCTAGGATATTTTAGAAAGATCTAAGAGAATATTGTGGCATGGGGTAGGTCCCTAATTTTGTCTCCAGAGGAATCCCCACAGGGCACATTCACTCTGCTGCTGATGGCAACCCCATAAGCTCATGAACCAATTTTCCCTGCAACGTGCCACCCTGCCTGGGCTTTACTAGGCCAGGACTAGATCCAGAGCTAAGCAAACACAGGCAGCCAGGTGACATTCTGTGACATCAGAAGCTGGCAACCACGAGGATTTTGCTGCCAAAAGGTTACAGTTGGCACTGGGCCCAGAAGTGTTTTTCCCTAAGGCAAAGCAAATTGAAATGTGAAGTTTCAAAGCTTCAAATGACTATGAAAGGAAACTGCAGAATAATTTCTGGAAGGGCAGCATTGTCAATGATCATGCAGCCCACCAACAGCTGGAGCTGAATCCAGAATTGCTTCTTCCAGCTGTGCAGGAATTCATTCCACTGGCAAGCACTGGTCCATGGGAACAAATGATCCCCTAGCTCTGGGCTGAATGGCAGCCAGGCTGCAGTGCAGATTGGAGGAACCCTTGTCACTTGTTATTGGCCTCCCAGTGCACTCATCCTTCTGCAAACAAGGGGCAAACAACACAGCTGGAGTGCTGTCCCGGGTAAATATACATACAGGTGACTTTGCCAAAGCAGTGCATCATTTCCCAGTGAAATACACGACCTCTTCTTACCTATGGAATTGTGATTGAAGACACCTGTGAGCCAGATCTGTGGGAGATTACAAAGGAGCAAAGCTTTGGGATTTGGGCACACTTCTCTTGGTTTCTTTGCTCAGGCCTTTGGTGAGCACAGAACACACCTAGGTAGAAAACCTTTGACTAGACAAGATCTTTTGGATCCATTGTCCCTCAAACAGGTCAACAGGTGACTCTGTTGTAATGCTAAGTAACAAAGAGCAGCACAAATGACACAAAGAAAACATGGCCAAAGAGGAAGAGGAGAGGCCCAATGAGGAAAGGATGTGGTGAGACACTGGCACACTGAGTGAGCTGCACTCCCATAATCTCTGCGCTAGCAGGTCCTGGTCTCACATTCTCCTCTTGGTTTTTTCAATTTTGTTTATTTATTTACTTTTTTTCATCATCAAAATGAAATATATAGAATTAAAAACATGTCATCAAAACTTAAAGACAGAATCAAAACACATTAATTCAAAACTACATCTAAAGATCAGAACATATGTACAGCTGTAACTATCAAGCCTAACGCATCAATCCTATTCTTCAAACACTCTCCATACAGGCGGCAGCTTCTTCCTGAGCTTGGAGGACAGAGAGCTCTTCTGGATGGGAGGCAAGGACTTTGTGGGTGAGGGAACATTGGAAGTGTCCGAAGGAAACTTCTCAGTAAGACGGTAACCAGTCAGATCTGCAAAATGGTGACACAAAGTTTAACAGAGGCCACCATGCAAACCTAAAGCAGCTGAAGCTCCATATTTCATGGGACACATTTCCTGGAAATGTCCAAACAGCTGCACAGGGAAACATGCTCCTGCTGGCAGACACTGAGGCAGGCCAGGGCAAACCCTGAGCCACTTGCCCAGAGCTGGCACAGGCACAGCCTGGCCTCTGGGCTGCCCTGGGACAGCAGGGAGCCCAGAGCCCTGTGCTCCCCAGGAATGGCTCAGCTGCACATGCACCCTCCTGCTCCTCTGCCTGCCCCACAGCTCAGCAGCCCCACAGCTCCAGGGGCACTGGCAGCAGCACAGCTCATTGCAGGGGCACGTGCAGGGCACAGCTGTTCCCTGGCAATGTGCACAGCCTCTCTGGGCTGCCACAAGACCCTTCCTGCCAGCAGAGATTGGCCCAGCTCCCCCCTCACCTCTGTGTGAGGCTGAGCCATGACTGTCTTCACCTTGTCCTCAACCTGGAGCAGCTTCAGGCCCCCCATGCCATGAGTAGGAAGGGCAATGGAGAGAGCAGGGGCAGATGCACACCACAGAGACCTGCAGCAGGATTGAGGCTCTTTTCACCCATGTATCCCCAAATCTGCAGAACTTTGGAAAACAACAAATGCAGGGAAAACACATTGTGGGCTATGAAGTTGCAGAATATCCAGCAATGCAGCCTATTTCTTCTGTGAGGCTTGGCAATGGATCCATCTGAATGTTTTACCCTATTGCAAAGCTGAGGAAAGGGTGGCAGGCAGTTTAGCCCAGCTGTCCTGTCCTCTGTGGTTAGCACTGTGAAATACCAAACACTGCTCACAGCTGCAATTGCAATTGCCCCTCTGCCCACAAAAGCACAAGGCTCTATCCTTGGCCTTTGCAGGCACTTTCCCTTCCCCATCAGTCACTACATCTAGGAAAATCTGACAGACTGGGAGAACTCCAGGAAGCTGCAGGAAGCTGAGTCAGAGGAGCTTTAGTTTGGATATCAGGAAAAAGGGTTTTTCACCCAGAGGGTGGCTGGGCACTGGAACAGGCTCCCCAGGGCAGTGGTCACAGCACCAAGCCTGACAGGGTTGAAGAAGCATTTGGACAACAATCTCAGGCACTTGGTGTGACCCTTGGGCTGTTCTGGGCAAGGCCAGGAGCTGGACTCCATGGTCCTGATGGGCCCCTTCAAACTCTCCCTATTCTGCACTTCTGTGATTCTGAGAAGTAATGGGCTGCAGGAGGGCAGAAATAGGTGACAAGAGGAAAGAAGTGAGGTTGGTTGGAGAATCAAGTCACTGAGTTCACAGAAGATGCAGGATACAGGACCCTTCCCTCCCACCATTCCCATTCTCTCTCTCACCCCTTCTCCCTCCCACACACACAAAGGTGAAGAATATCACTAAAAGAAAAGAACCTACTTGACTCCCATGTCCATGAGAGCAGTCATTGCTCGTGCAGGAGTCACATTCTCCACCAGGATCCCCAGGGTCTGACTGGCTGCTTTCTGAACAAATTCTGGGGAGTTGGACACCATCTGGAGAAGGACCCGAGCAACCTCATCCACCTCAGAGTCCATGTCCTTCTTCAAGGTCACAGAGAGCTCTCCCAGAGTGACAATGTCAGAGCAGGACACCTTGGAATCGAGGTTTGTCACCTGGGGAAGCCATGAGGGGAAATATAAGAATCACCTTGAAAAGAAAACCAGTTGCCTTCAACAGAAGTCCCAGGAAATGACAACACATCCCACTGTGTCCAGAGGAGCATAAAAGGACAGGAAGAGCAGGAGAGCACAAGCACAGAAAGGCACTTACTCTGGCACCAATTTCTGGCTTCAGACCTGCTTACTGCAGACGTAAATAAAAATTTCATTAAGTGTTCTACTTAACCCTTCTTAAATGTCCACATCTTTGTTTTTAGGCCCTTTTACTAGAAAATTAATAAAGAGCTGCTTTCAAATCATGAAGGCAAAAGTCATAAAGATAAAAGAGTCAGGTGCTCCTGTTCAAAAAAGCAACGCCAGCAGCTGAAGCACTCAGCCAGGAAACAGAAAATACAGGCTCAGGTCTACAGAATAATTTGCAGCGTTGAATTATAGCTTGGGCAGAGACTGGGACTCTGGCAACTAACATCATTAATGTCTCAGTTTCTGCATTTGCACATTGCATTATAAAGGCTCCACACTCAAAGATGAGTGTCAGATACCCGACCTGCCAGTAAATACAGCTGCATGTGCCCACAGATCCTACAGACAGCTGACAGACATTAGAAATATCAGGTCTAAAACCAGAAATGACGGTAGACCCTGAGCACACATGGAGATGAACAAGCACATACCTACTCTACACACTGTGTATGAAGTATGGGGGACAATTCAGAACAATGTTCTCACCTCTCTGGTAACTGCCAAGCAAACCTCACCAAGTCTACAAAGCAGGAGCTCTGAATGGGACCCAGCCAGGTGTTTGATGGTGAAGAGTCCCTCCTCCTTCAGCTCCCTCAAAGGCAGAAGATTGATTTTTCTCTGCACCAAGGCAGCACCCTCTGAAATGACCAGGCTGGCAGCTCAGTGAACAATGGGAGGTGCTTTTCAAGGAGTGCTTAATGAAATCATGGAATGCGTTGCCCCAGGATGCTGTGGCTGTCAAAAGCATTCACAAACCCAAGAGGCAAAGAGAGGGGTTTTAGAGTGGCCATTTGAGAAGACAGCCTTTCTGAAACCTCTGGCACATGAGCCCCTCTGTCACTGCTTCCTAGGAGCTGTGAGACCGGGCCATGCTGCTGTTTGTTGTCACCTCCCTGTACCTGTCCCTGAGACACAGTGCCACCGGGCTGTTATTGGGGCATTTTCCTTCTTTGCCAGCCCCAGCAGGCATTCAGCAGGCAGAGTCTGCACTACCACTCTGGAGCTCAGTTTCCACTCTGTGATCTCGGCCTCTCTGTCTCCTCCTCCACTCCCCCTCACACATTCCCCAAAAAGCAGCAGGATGTCTGCTGGGACCACCTCAGCCTGCAGGAAGGCCAAGTGGGTCCTGGCCTCTCCTGACCCACAGCACACAGCTTTCTTTCATCCCAGTATGGAAATATAAAAACTGTATTATCACATCACACAGAGGGCAAGGAGCTTTTTATTTTGGCTGCAAGTGTCCACAGGGCATTGGGGAAGAGGAGAAAAAGAGTGTTTTGCAGCAAGCAACCCGGCTACTCAGGCAGGGTGGTAGGAAAAGTGTCTGGGAGCTGCTTTTTAAGAATTTGGTGGTTCTGCTGAAGTTTCTGTCAGAGCTGATGGGCAGATCCCAGAGCTATGGAGAATTCCTGGGAAATTTGTCCTTGGATATGCCTACGAATGCTCTCCTAGCCATGAACTGCCATCTGTGTCCTGTCCATATGTTACTGCCTTGACTGTTGAGTGTCTGAGGTGCCTCTTGAGGCTGCTATGGACCTCCTTCACCAAGGAATGGATTGTGATACAACATCCCTTTCTGTTTATGTTTAGGCACTGACAGAGCCTGGACCACTCTGCCTCGAGCTTGGGCTCTGGCCAAGCAGGATTGCCAATGAGAGCAGCTCATGGTCCTCAGCTCTTCCCTGCTGCTGGGACAGACAGACATGGCCATGGGGACAGAATGGAGCTGCCCCATCTGCCAGGTCACTAAGAAGGATGTGAATTTTTCTCTGCCCTGTCACCACCAGTTCTGCCTGGGCTGCATCCTGCAGCGGGCAAAGAGAAATCCAGCGTGCCAACTCTGCAGAAGAATGATAGAAGCTGTCAGGTTTTCTGAGTAGGACGAACAGGACTACATACAATTTGCCATCAGCTCCCCCAAACAATTGCTAGAGTCCAGCAGGGAGAGAGCCTGGCCACCTTGCTGAAAGCAGCCCCCCAGACCCTGTGATGGCTGCTCCATCTTCCCCACAGGGAACACTGTCCCCAGCTGAGCAGGGGGCTGCAGGACCAGAGCCTGTGGATGGCCTCCTGCCCAAGGAGTGGGCCGAATTTTTCAAATAACAATGTCATCTACTGGACCAAAGGTGGCTCTGGCTGCAGCAGAAGCTGGAGGGAATATGCCAGCACCAGAGATGGCTGGTTAAGGAATTCATAGAGCAGCATCCTGCACGCCCTCTGTGCCTATGGTCAAGTTGCCAAAACCTTGGTGCCAGTACTGCAGCTTCTCCTCTGGAGCAGTCTGAATTGCTGCTAGCATAGTCCAGGGTAAAGAAGCAAAAAGGACCTTTGCATAATCTCCACAGATGTTTCATTCAGCCGTGCAGGGAGATGTTCAGCTCCCAGCACCCACACACAGAGGGTCTCACTTTGTCTCCACAGGGGCCTGGGGGGCTGACCCTGATCTCAGGGCAGTACAAAGATAAGGAGGCCAATCAGGGAGTAGGGAAGGTGTGGCTCAGGAACACAGGAACAGACATAGGAACAGGGGAAGGAGCCAATGGGGTCTAGCAGCTTTTTGAGGGAAGCTTCTTGTGTCTCCCTAGAATAGGGAATGCTCCCCCAGGGTCTCCACAATTCCTCCTGTTTTGTATTATTAGGAAAGCTTCTCTGAAGGATCAACTGAATCAACACAAATTGACAAAAACCATCAAAAGCACTCATAGGACAATTATTCAAAATTCAAACAATTCTGAGTTCCCAAAGTGCCAACAGATTTCTTGGAGTGTCTTACATCTGGCAGGAGGGGTACAGGGTTTTCTTAGCACAGTTTATCAGGAAACTGAGTCACACATACTGAACCTCTGGTCCATGGCCTCCTCACTGCCATCGTGCAGCAAGGAGGCCCAGAGGCTGCTGTGCTCTGGGCCTGTCAGGGATGAACACAGCGGCTCTGTGGCCAGTGCCAGCTCCAGCAGCTCACAAGAGGAGACTCCTTCCAGAAGCTCTGCTGGCTCCAGTGTGGCAGACCAGCAGAGCCCACTGGAAGCCACCCTCCATTGCAGCCCCCCCCAGCTGCGCCCATCATCGCTGCAGAGCAGGAGCTGCCCCAGAGGAGCCGCGGCAGGAGCTCATGGCAGTGGCAGGTCCCTGTGCCCCGGGCAGAACCACAGAACCTCTGCTCCTGGCTGGGACAGGGGCTGCTCACCCTGGTGTCCCACCGAGAGGAGGGATCCTGGGCCCCAAACTCTGCCCAGCCCTGCAAAAGGCCACCCCGCCAGCAGTGCCAGCAAGGTTCCTGCAGCCATTCAGCCAAATCAGAGGAAACAAATGTCTCTTCAGCTGACACAGTCTCTGCACACAGCTTCCTCCCCCTTCTCCTGGTGCCTTTCCCTGACTCCAGCAAGAGCTGCAGGAAATGCTGTGTGAGCCATGATGATGGAAGAGCTACTGATAAAAACACAGCGGTGATGCTTTCAGAGGAGTCATGAACGGAAGATTGACCAACCTTCCAGCCAATGGTGTGCCATAAGTTTACATTCTTTAAATAATTGACTGCAATCAATTAGTAAAAAGAAAGATATGGAAACAAATTAAATCTCCCACAACTGCTGGCTTTCCTCAGGCTCCATGGTCTATGTATTGCTAGATTTACTTCATTTAGGCAGAATATTAACTGCCCTGACTTGTTGGAGACTGACCACAAGGTCTCATCTGTGGTGGGGAGTCACTAAAATTAGCTCAGCAGAGGCATCTTCAGCTGTCCAAGTATAGCAGAAATACATATTCTCTGCTTCATGGCTGTGTGGCAGCAGCTGCTGGTGTGGATTTGTCAGCGTTGCTTCATGGATTACTCCTGGGAATGAATTGTGTGCACAGGCACAGTGTGATGGCTTTGATCTCCTCTAATTACTCCAATCAGATGATGGCCAGAACTTTTAGGCAAAAAGCACCATGACAGAATAATTTACAATATTCTCCAAACTACTCCTGTGGTTTTGATTTTCTTACTGATTAGGTTCAGTGTCTGGCCTCAAGAAATCAGTCCAGAAAGAACAGGCAAACCTCAGCTTGCAAGTTAGAGTGCAAGTCTTTAATCTGCCGTTTTTACAGCATTTATAAACTGCTTTTCAACATATTTGCAAAAAAATCTCTCAGTTCTTGCTATACCTATCCAGAACCTGACTCTCTCCTCGTTTTATTTTGATTTGAGATCTCAGCATGATTTTTTTCTGGACAGGGAAGTAAGAACCAGCTGCAAATACAGACTACAAGTGTGAATCTGTACTGCAGGAACTGAGCTGTAGCTTGGAATTAAAGGCAAGAAGGGATGCCATGGTAAATGTGAACGTTTAGTGCTGGCATAGGAGCCTTCTGCAATGCTCCACAAACCCATGGTTCACATTGCTAAAAGCTCTCTTTCTGGTGTTACAAAGAGTGTTGAAGACCTGACTGTAAGTAAACAAAATAGCCAGAATGTTAATTTTTGTTAATATGGCAGACAATGACTATCTAATACATCAGAGCTCATAGGAGTGAGTATTCAGATTTCCACTTAGTATGTGCTGGCAGTTTTAATTTGAAATCAACAGGTTCATCCAAATCAAGTTATCCATAGGCATTAATTTTCTCTATGATCTACCTAAAAATGCCTCATTGTCTGATAAGTTTAGTAGAAATTTGCAAAGTCAACAGTCCACAGATTTGAATTTCTTGTTTAGTGGCTATTCTGCTTGAAAGCTTTTACAGACTAATCAGTTTGGATGTAATTAAAATGCCAGTACATTTCATCTAGCCATTTTGGTATTAGAACAAAACCATATGACTGCACAGCCTTTTAAAAATATTTTAAAATAAATTTTCAAATCAACAGCCTGAGTAGGACTCAGAATAAAAACTCTACCAAACTTCAACTCCATTGGAAGATTCCCTTGTCACCCTGTGAATCAAATCTACATTCAGAAGATTAACAGTCCCCCTTATGGTGGTTTTGGTATGGTTAGGAACTGGGGAAGGGTCTTCTTCCTTCTCAGCTCCATGCTGCAGTGCCTTTGGGATGTGGCCTGCTGGCCGCTGTTTGTGCAGCCCTGGTGTTTCTCCATGAGGCAGAAAGTGCAATTGCATTTCCAGCCCAGAGCCCGTGAGGAGTGGGGCGTGCAGAGCTGTGCCAGACCCAGGCCAGCAGCTGTGCCCCAGAGGGTTTTGGTTCCTGCCCAGGGCAGCTGGTGCCTCTCTGCCGTGAGTGCCTCCCCTTGCCAGGTGCCCATGGACAGCAGGTGCAGGGTTCTGCACGGGGCATGGAGCAGGGTAGGGATGTCTGCTGGCAACAGAGTGCAGTGGAGAGCAAACAGTGCAGGATGGTCCTGGAGTGTGTGACAGAGAACTCCTGACACAGCTGGGGACTGAGCCAGTGAGGGAAGGCACTGCTGGCCCTGCTGTTTGTGAGGAGAGAAGGGCTGCTGGGTGACAGGAGGGTTGGAGGCGGCCTTGGGCTCAGGGATCACAAAATGCTTGTGTTTGATTCCCAGAGAAGGAACGAGAGATGTTGGGGAAGTGTTGACCTGCAACAAATTGTGAATTTGTTAAGCCTTAATAGGCAGTGCTTAGTCGTACCTTCCCTCACAGCAGTGGTTAATGTGTGCAAGTGGATGTCTTAGCCTTGAGAATAAAGACAGTGGGCCTACTGAGGAGGTAGCTGCAATGCATTCAAGCAGAAGAAGGCTCTTAACCATGGAAGGAGAATTTGAGGAACGGGATGTTCACCCCATGACCACCAGAGACCCTCAAGAGACCCCTACTCTAAATGCCAGTAATTTTGGGGAAGTGATTTAAACATGTCAAACACTTTGTGAGAATGTTTAGCCTGTGAGTTTGAGCAAAGGAATGAATAAAAGTAATGAAAGTAATGTCTTAGTTCCGTGGATACCAACCCGTGGGTGTGCATGTTTCAGGGAAGTGATTCCTAATGCACCCAGCACTGAAATAAAGTAATGCCTCTTTTCTCACACTGAGCTGGCAGTGTGGATTGGGCCCTGCTCGGTGACGTTCATTTTGGTCATTTCTATTGAAGCATAAGGAATGGTTCAAATGAAATCTTTTCCAGCTGTTTCCCTTTGGTTTACCTGTTTGAGGGTTAAAATTGTGTGCTGCAGCTGTGCTGGGTGTGTGCAGAGCAGTGCAGCCCCAGAAACCCCTTGGCTTGCCCACAGGTTGTCATGCCTTGTTGCCAGGTGTGCCCAGCTGTGGCAGGAGAAGGAGCCCGCAGCGCAGTGGGCACCGTGCCCTGCCCAGCCGGGGCTCTCTGGCACAGAGCAGCAGCAGCGCCAGCACCGTTCAACCCGCTCCTGCCTTGGCTTCCCCTGGCACACAGAAGCCTCTGGAAATCAGCACGGCCAGCGGCGTTCCCAGCTGGGAGCAGCTGCTGCTGGTGGGCAGATGCTGCCAGTTCGACTGCTGCCAAAGGGGAAGAAAGGCAGCGATGTACACGCACCAGAGCCCTGGCCATGTCCAATAAAGGTGCAAATATGTGGGGAGATTTGTTTGGAAACATTTCAGCTGTGATGCCAACAGTGGCCTCTCTCCTGGTTCTGTGTGTTCTGGACGAGTAATGCAATGGTTGGCTCTGACAATTAAGAAGTAGATGTTATGTGGATGTTCAAATGAGTAGTGATTATATTGTAATATATCCTCCCATAGTCCTCTTTCCAGTCCCCCTTGTAATAGCCTTGGTGGTCAGGGCATTTGGGGAGGGCTGGCTTGTGACCAGCAGGCAGGGTGTAACAACACCTGACCTCCAGTCAGGATGCAAGAAAGTAATCTCCACCAATGGACAGCAGAGAAAGAGTTGACTGACAAAACTTTTGGAGGAGCTAAGGGTATAAAAGGCAGAGCATCCTTTTTGTAGATGAGAACGTGGCTGCTAGTCACAGAGACTCCCAATGCTGCAATTTTTCCTTATTCAGTCCTTTGTTAAGGTTTACTAAAGCTTTAAAATGTTAAAAGTGAGAGTCATTTCTCACATGTGCAATGCTGTGGGCCATTATCTTGTTCTGGTTTCCTTTGCTTGGGTCCCATCTGAGTGCTCAGCTGGGGTACAGGCTGTAGGTGCTTGAGGCACTCTTGAAGTTCCCCTTGGATCCCCTGAACCATGAGGGGAATTTGTGCTTCTTTGTGACAGAAAAGAACTTCCCTGGCTCTTTTGTGTTTGCTGTACGGAAGGTTGGTTATTGCTTTGCATAAATTCACAGACTAACATGCTTTGTGATGCTTTTCTTTGTCATACTTTGCTTTGTGATGTCACGGCATGGTTGCCACATCGTTGTGGTGACATCAGAAGGTTGCCTTGGTGCACAGAAGGCCTGAGTGTCAGAGCAGCCTTGCTCACATCAGGAGAACCCTCCTGGTTGGAGCATTGGTCAGTGGGTAGTTGCACTCTGAGAGGCCATTTGTTTTTCTAGTGTTGGAGAAGACTGGCACAGCTCTGGGAATATGATCCACCATCTGGCCACAGCAGCTTTTGCTGCTTATGGTGTTTGTTTTTCCGCGTATTACGTTACACACTTTGCACGTAAGTAGAGTTTTCCATTCTACTTAGGTTAGGGTGTATTCTAACCTGGCTTTTGTATGTCTTCCTGCTGGTGGCTGAGTTACTGATTTTGAAAGAGCATTAGGATGCCACTGGTGTGGTAAAGCTCCTGTCATGACGTTCAGCTAAAAAGGGGGTGTCTGTAGCCACAGGGGCAGCATTTGCAGGGGAACCTGCAGGGCTTCTGTTCCCTCCACGGGAGAGTCTGTGGCAGCAGAGTCTGTCATTTCCTCAGTTTGCTGCGACAAGCAAGACACCTTTGAAAATGTAGACTGGCAGAGCTTCTTGGAAAGCCTTCTAAAACTCTGCAGCTGTTCCCAGAATTCAGAGAAAGCTTCTTTCTTTTAAAATTTTGTCATGAAAGGATTTGACTGTCTAACTTGACCTTTTTCAAAGTGCTAAAATAGTGATTCCCTTTGCAAGGAAATGCAAACTCCAAAGCAGTGAGTGTCTGCCACAGCTCAGAGGGATTTTAGGGAAGCTTTTCTGAGCAACTGTTTCAAGCAAGTCAATGAGAACCGGTGCATGCAACTGATTAAAAAAAAGAAAAGAACCTCAAGGAGAGGATTTCAGAAGCTGTTTTATGTCTTTGGTAGAACAGGAGCACTGAGTGTTAAAGAACAATTTGCATTTTCTTGGTCATATTTGTATTCATTTAGTGGCAAAACAGGCTGAAGTGTAGGCACAAGCAAGAATATTGTCCTGATCCCTTGCTGGCTGTGTGAATGAAATGTGTCTGCTGGAGGGATGTTGTGAAACGGGAAATCATCTCTGTTTGGGTTGACTTGTTCTGTGGGATTCAGCAGCCCAGGCAGTTTTCTGACAGCATCTGGTTCATTTTCCCTTCCCACTACAGGTCACCTGAAGCGTGTATTCAGCAGTGCTGAAGATCCTGAGGTGAGTGAGAAAGGAACATTTCAAGTTCCTGGTGCTTAAGAATTGTAGAACATGATGTGAGCTGGGCCAGTAGCAGTAGAGTGTAGAGGGCCAGCTAGGAAGGCCAAAAGAAAATCCATTTTCATGCCTGAAGAAAAATAACAATGTGCGAAATGGTTTTTTTAAATTTCTATATCAGAGCTTTGAAGAACTACAAACCTAGTTTTGAAGAGAGAACCTTGCTTGCTGACAGCAGAAAGGGTGGAATATTTACATAGGAGCAATTTCCTGTACAGTTGAATTAGACCATTTTAATTTAGTCAGAGTCCCTTAGAATTCTGTTCCTATCAAACTTTATGATATCTACTTAGAAGATGTCGTTGTAGAACAGGAAGGCCATCTTGCAATGGTGCCTGCAGTATCTGAAGTGCAGTGGGCACCTTTGTGGCTGGGGAGCTGCGTGGGCCCAAAGGACGCAGGGCTGGCGGCCGTGAGCAGCTGAAGATGAGGCAGCGTGGGGCCAGGGGGCCAAGAAGGCCAAGGGCACGGTGGCTGTGCCAGCAGCAGTGGGGCAGCAGGAGCAGGGCAGGGAGCGTGGCCCTGTGCTGGGCAGCGCTGCGGCCACAGCTGGAGTGCTGTGTGCAGCTGTGGGCCCTGGGAAGCAGAAAGTCATGGAGGGGCTGCAGCGTGGGCACAGAGGGACAGGGGAGCTGGGCAAGGGGTGCAGCACAAGGCCAGGGAGGAGGTGCTGAGGGAGCTTTAGCCTGGACAATGGGGGCTCATGAGGGACCTTCAGGCAGACTTCCATAGATCCCTGCCTTAGATTCATAGAGCCAATGCTCAGCACGAGGGCTGTTTCCCTGACAAACATCCCTTCACTGCATCCAAGTGCTTTAGACACTGGAGTGGGTAACACTTTCATATTTTGTTTGTTTATTTGTTTGTTTGTTTGCTAGAAGGAGAAGCTTTGTGTAATTTCTCCTTCTCCAGGGAGCTTTTTCTCAGTCTTTTCTGCCCTTTTCCAGCACTGGCAGAAACACATCACTTTCAGGTTAACAGCTCCTGTCTCTTTTGGCAGTCTAGGGAATCAGTGTGTGTTGTGTTTGGGAATTGAGCAGGAAATCAATGCCCTTGCATTCCAGCTGGCGCTCAGAGATTAGAGGAGCTGGGAGGGGCTGGGCTGCATTTCTGATTCCAGCCACTTTAGCACCATCAGTGTGGTCGAGTCCAAGAGAAGAACTTGCCCGAGCACAAATGCACAAAGAGTGCAGTTCCCAGTGCAATGCTCTGGGTCTGGTTGCATTCTGTAAGGACCCACATGCTCCAGATTCCCCAAGAGTGTGGGTTACTGAAGCAACATGAGAACAAGTTCAGGATGGCTGCTGACTGGGGCACTGCTACTGAGTGCTGATGTGTGTAGCGACAGAAAGGACAGTATTGATTCAGGGTGACCCCCACATGGCGAATAATGTGCTTTGACTCTATGATTTAGAAGGTTAAACAAATGCTTTCTTAAGCTATGGTATATTACACTAGTACTATATTAAAACTATACTATAGAGATACTATACTAAAAAGCTACTAAAGAAAAACTCGTGACTGTCTCCAGACAGTCACAACACAGATTTTATCTAATTAGCTAATCAAGCTAAACAACTATCACTAAAATCCACTTAACAAATCACTTTCAGTAAACAATCACTATAACACATTCTACATGTACTAAACAACAAGAACAGCCAGTAGAGATAATTGTTTTCTCTTCTTCTCTAAGTTTCTCACTTCCTTCCTTTAAAAAAAACCTGGGAGAGAGAGAGGAACTATATCTCTCTGTATTCAAAGAATGTAAATGCCACAGCACAGTAAAGAGAGATTAAAAAAGTGAGATCTGTTTATCTATCTGTCTGTTGAATCTTCCTGGCTCAGCTCCAAACCAGTGGAAGATGCAAAGCTCACCTAAAGGCATCCCTTCAGGAGAGGAGTAGAGACAAGTTCCATTGACTGATCCTGAGCAGGCAGAGATGTTTCCCCCTCCAGAGATGGTTGTTTTTTCCCTTCATGTTTTCCTCCTCCAGCCTCTTGTGCCCTGAAGCCTTCTTTTTATCCTTTAAATTTTTGCATGTCCTGAGGGAGTAGAACTATCCCATGCTGTAGCTGGGGTCTGGTGACTTTGCTCATACATGACACATGGTTTGCATTACATGACACATGGTTTCCTTCGCTGGCATCCCCAGGGCTGTGTACGTGCATTCGTTAATGGGGCCTTATGAGAAACTCTGTTACTGCTGGTCAGAATTCTCAGTTGACAAAAGAGGGAGAAGAAACACCTTGGTCCTCCTCCATATACTGAGGTGGCCATAGGGGTTCTCTGACTTCCATCAGAGATCTTTGCATGCATCCTTATCTCCTGAATGACCCGGTTTTCTAACGAGAGTGTGGATGTCAGGAGGGAGGAATGCTGGTGCAGGCCCGAAGAGAAGGTGAACTCCAGAAGTGTCTCTCACAAGGAGTGAGCTCACCCCGGAAGCTCCTGCAGAGCCAGGATGGAGCTGTGGGACAGGGCGGGGTGTCAGTCACTACTGAGAGACAAACAGGACATGGCAGAAGCAGAGGGAGGCCCTCACCAGACCCTTGAGAAATGCCACCCCTTCCCTGTCAACGGCCTGAGAGGCTGCTGGAGCTTCAGTCCCAGATGGCCCCTGATTGTAGGGCCAGGGTCACTTTGGAATCTGTGCCTCCCCTCGGGCAGAGAACGACCCAGGAGAGCAGCAGCACAGTGCTTTGGGAATGTGTGAGCCCAGCAGCCTTTGAGTCTTGGCCCACAAAGGGCGTATGGGAAGTTGAAACCCATCTTCTCTTGCTTTCTGTGCAGGTGCTTCTAGAGAAAGAGCAGGAGAACACTGCCTCATCTGAGATGCCATGCCAGACTCAGGGAGAGCTGTTCCCAGCCCGAGAGCAGGAAGAGCAGCTCAGGCAGCAGGTGGAAGAGCCACAGGAGAATGGCCAGGTAGGCTTGACTGGCCAGGGGACAGAGGGAAGGGCAGGGAGAGGGGCATAAACCAGAGCTCTTGGGACTGAGGAGGCCAGGAGTCCCACAGACACTGGAAGGACAGAGCCTTGGAATCTGCAGAGATCAGCACCAGGACAGGAAGGTAACAGTGGAAGCAGAGCTGAGTGGAAAAGCAGAAAGAAGGGGCTGAATAAATGTGATTTTGAGGCTAAAAGAGGGAAAAGCTGAGCTTGATGGCAGCTCTCAGTCACTGGCTCTGCTTTTGTGTGCACAGAACATGAAGGCAGAGCCACAAGCAGAGCTGCCTGAAGCTCAGAGTGCCATCATGGCAGTGAAGAGGAGGAATGAAGACATCCAAGAGGAGAAGAATCTCCCTATGCAGAGGGGCAATCAACAAAAACAGGTGAATGAAGGAATGGCAGCCACTCCACTCATGAAAGAGAGTCCTTTCCGTTGTTGTTTACAGAAAATTGACGAACAGATGGAGGCACAGCTGCAAGAAACTGAGACTAGGATAAAGGCAAGGAAGAAGAGGCTAGATGAAAAAATTAAAATCATCAAAGAGAAAATGAATCACCTCCTTCAGGAGCAAAAGGCTCTAGGAAAGCAAGTGAAATAGCACTAGGCACTGCAGTCACCCAAGGGGTGGTTTCTGCCTTCCTTGCCTTTCCAGTGCAGAGCAGCAGCAGCGGGTGGGTGATGCCTCTGAGTGCCATCCTGATGAGGCCTCTGTCAGAGCTGCTCTCAAGGACACTTCCTGCTCTGCTGGATCTCAGATGATGCTCTAGGCAGTGGCATTACTCCTCTGGCCATTTAGCCAGCAGTCACCCGAATGAACTCCTGCTGGCTTCTTCCAGGTGGCCTTGTTTCTTGAGGTGTTTTTGCAGGTGAACATGGTCACTCACATAGATTTGGAATACGAGCTACAAGCTGTCTGTATCCCTTGCGAATCTGCTCCTGTCCTTTCCTTTCCTTTCTTCCCAGTTGATGACTCCTGGCTGACGGGCACAAGCTGTAGTCTCTGACTGCTTTGTTCTGTTTGACTTGAGGTGGAAGTGTCGCCATCCTACCTGGCAGCCTGCAGAGAGTTCCAGCAAATGACAGGCAACCAAGAGCCCCGAGGCTGGCATGAGGCCCAGGAACTGACCCATCCAGAGATGCTGCAGGATAAGCACGTCCCGAGGAAGGTGCAGAAAAAGAGAATTTCATGGCAGGAGGTAGAACATTAGAATGAGGAGCTGCAAATGTATCTGCAGAGCTAGGAGGGGGAAAGGAGTCTTTGGGAGAAGTGGAGCGGTCGTTGCTGCAGTCATCCTTTAGAACAAGAAACCGGCTATGAACTCGAGTAAAACCAGCCTTTGGTTTTGACCATTTGGTTTCACAAGTGGACATCCAAAGCAATCCAGTTGAAGAGCTCTGCATGTGGCTGACAGCAGCTTCCTAAGGGCTTGCATTTCAAATGGCAATCTCTCTTGCATTTCAGGGCAATCTCTGCCACACCTTCCTGACATCAACTCATTTCTTGTCTCAGATCTACACCGACTCTGACACTGAAGCTGCTGCAGAAGCCGCAGTGCCATCCCAAGGAGCCTTTGCTCTCCAGCTGAAGAAGTGGAGCCTGAGCCCTTGGTTCACCTGCCGTGCTGACCCAGCTGCTGCTCAGCAACAGGAGATGGCGGGTGACTCCCTGGAGCACCAGAGTATGTCTGGTATCTTTCTTATCTGAGGGACAGTGAGTTGTGTGCACGTGTCAGCACAGCTGTACCAAAGGGTTCTGCTCAGTTTAGTGTCACAGAAGTGCTGGCAGTGCTCCGAGGCAGCAAGAGAGAGCTCTGGGTGTTCCTGCTGCCTCTGAGGGCAGCTTAGACTGGCTGGAATTTGCCTGGGCTTCCCTTCTCTCTGCCGAAGGCAGAAGCAGGGATTATTCCTGGATCAGCAGAAGGCTGTGACTGCTTGAGTCCTAGCCATTGGCAGAAGCCCTGCTGAGATCAGTCTCTAGGAGAACACATCAAGCCCTTTGTAATTCTGCAGCACAACCCAATGAATCTGCTTCTTGCCCTTAACAGCTGCCAGTGCTGTGCTCTCAGATAAGATCTGGTAGGGTTGAGAAGAGAGCCCAGTGGATTCTGTGTCTACCATCACCTGTTGGGACAAAAAGGGCACTGATCTGTGCCTGGGTGTGGCTGATCTCAAAGCCCATCCTGTTGTGTCCTGAATGGGGGCAACAGCTTGTCCGGGGCTCAGGCTCACTCTGGCTTCTTCCCATCAGTGCCTGTCAGTGCTCATGCTTGGGCTTTGCCAGCCTTGTTGTGGTCGCTGCCCTGCCCCTGAGGGCTGTGGGAATGCAGAGGCTGGAGTCTTCCTTGGCTGGGAGGGTCCCGCTGCTGCCCGGCTGCTGCAGTGCGGAGCTGCCTGAGGCAGCAGCCCCTTCTCTGGGCCGGCTTCTGCCTCGCACGGCCTGGACTCACAAGAGGGTCAGCATCTCCTCTGGGCAGCTCTCTGTGTCACAGGGGCGCCTGAGGAGCACTGCTGTCCTCTGTGCCCGTGCCCGCCGGGCCGGGTTGGGAAGATGGGGACGTGTGGGGTGCCGAGAGGGCGAGTGCAATGGGAGCGACTGAGCCGCGCTGTCAGGGTGAAGAGAAGCGGCGCGGTTCTTCACGCGGGCCACGGGCAAGGGCGTCTTTGGGCTCAGCCTGCTCATAAAGGGTGAGGGTCCTGATGCTGAAAGCCCCGTGGGGACTGATTCTAGCATGAGCTGCTCTGGTTTACAAACGCAGAGGCATTCTTCTGGCAAACTGCTGCAAGGTGGAAAAGATGGGAACACTTGGCAATATTCCTCCTGTTCTGGACTTGACATCTGTTCAGAGGAATTGATTCTACATGTCCAAGTGCATTTAATCTTAGCATGTAGGAAACCTTTTCTAAATCTCACAGTGTTTATTCCCAAGAAAACAAAGGCACTGTTAGTTCCAGCTCTCCTTAATGTTTCTAGATGACAAACTTACTTGCCTTGCTAGGTATTCTCTTCTGGTCTCAGTGTCCTCTGAATGTATCTCCCTGTGCTTCCCTGTGTGCCTGCTGTCAAGAGGTCTCTAACTTCAAAGGATGCTGGAAATCAGTCTCTGTGCCAGCCACTTGTGCTGTGGGCCTGCTGTTCTTTTCTTGGTGTTCCAGTTGCTGTTCCTGTTGTTGTTAGCCAGCTGTCCACCAAGGGAGGCTCAGTGCTCCAGACAGTGGGGCTTCCTTTTGTATCTCCTAGAAGGTGGGATCTCTGCTTTAAAGTGAACATCTTGCATTTTGTTTCCCTCAGGGAGAATGGTGAAGATGGAAGGTCCTATTCTAAAATACATTGAACTGGAAAATATTGGCAGTGGGTGAGTCCAAGCAATGTTAATGGTACAAAACTATGCATCAGGTGTTTTGCTGGTGGAATAGGTATCAAGTGTGAAGTCAGACAAACTGCAAATGTGTTCAGGCACTGGGCTTAGATTGTCAGTGCTGATCAGAATTTCTAGGAGTGCTCAGAAGGCATTGTCAAAGACATCTTCATGCTTCCAGTGTCCTGCAGGCATTTACAGCAGAGATCTCCTGTGTGGGCTGGCTTTCACTGCAAGATCTAAATGGCTTCTCCTTTCTCTGCTTCTGTTTTGTTTCTAGGAGTTTTGGAGACGTTTATAGAGCGCTCGACACTGCCATAGGAGGAGAGGTAAATATCAACAGCCCCTGCAGACTCTGCTGCACTCGAGGGCTTTCCCCTCTGGTGTGAGCTGTGGCTGGAGCTTTGGGCAGAGCTGTGCTGAAAAGGCACAAGAAGCACAGACTGGTGCCAGCCCACAAAACACATTTGGGACTTTGTCCTCCTCAGCTGCCGGAAGGAAGGCACGGAGGGCAGCGGTTCCTTTCAGAGAAGGACGCGCTCACTCACTCTCCATTGCTAAAACAAAGGTGGTGCCTGCGAGCACCTCACTGCTCTTTGGGGCTACAGCTTCAGAGTCCTGGATTCTCATTTCTGGCTGCCAGCAAATCCATCTGAAAGTTACTGGCAGATCCTTAGCCACCTGCAGTGCTGCACTTGGGAACTGCACATAGGGAGAGATCTGCAAGGCGTCCCTGAAAGCCCTAAGCCCTGCCCATATCACAAGATGTATTCAGAGAGCATTAAGACATGGATTACTTCTTCTGAATCCCAAACCAAGCAGCAGAGAGTGTGGTCAGAGGTTTGTGGATGATAACTGAGACACCACTGTTACCAAGTGGTCAAGGCAAAATGTCAGTGCCCCCACATGTCCTGTAACTGGCTCCCAAGGGAGCAGAGAAATGGGCTGTTGGAATGTCAGTTCCTAATTACTGCACTGCCTAATCACAAGGCAGTTTGGCACAGCTCAGCTGTGTCATTGCAAAATCACTCGCTCCACGTGCCTTGTGGTCTCGTGCCACCAACCTCTCAAATTACTGATTTTCAATGTCATTTTAGGTGGCCATCAAGAAAATACAGCTTCAAGGACTGAGGAAGGAGGAACTAAAAGTCAACAAACTCATGGTCATGAAGGTGAATAGAAATCCCAACCTGGTCAACTGTTTAGACAGGTGAGTTGTGCTTTTATCCCATGATTGTTTGTTTACATATTGCAAACATACAAGGTAAAATCCCACTTTGGTCAGTGGCAGAAAACAGAGCTGTAATTATTGGCTAATTATTATTGCTCTTTTCATCTCCAGTGGATGGGAAGAGATTGCATTTTGTCTGCATGAGTCTTCGCTGGCACATGGTATCTGAAAATTGTTCAAAAACCCGGATGATTTGTGTCTTACTAAATCAATGATCTCTATATTCACAGCCACCACTTCGTTTTAGAACTTGATTTTTTTCAAGTGTCTTCTTATGTCCAGGTAAACTAACAAGGATTTCCCTTGGATTGTTGCCACTGGTTTTCATTGCTATGCATGCCAGGAAGATTAGGTGCTTTTTTCCAGAAAAACCATGCATGACAGGTTTTTTACCTGGGCTGTTTCTAAACTGCACATTTTGCTTACTGCCCATCTAAGACATCTCCTTTTTTGCAGCTGTGCCTTTCTCCTTGAGACTGCACAGATGGCAAACAATGCACAGCCAAGAGGAAATGTCTATTCCTTTTTTTTGTCTTTGTCTCAAAGGGACCTGAAAAGAAGAATCAACCCTTCTTTTCCAAACAGCAACCTAGCCATGTACATTCATCTCCATGCCCTTGTTTCCTTCTTTCAGCTACCTTGTGGGTGAGGAACTGTCCCTGGTTATGGAGTACATGGATGGAGGCACTCTGAGCAATGTCATCAGCCAGACCTACCTGTCAGAAGATGAGATGGCAGCCATCAGTCGGGAGGTCAGCAATCCCAGCTGTGTTTCCAGGGGCTTGGGCAGGATTGTCTGGGAAACAGGGACTCAGAGCTGGAGTGATTTCCTGTGCCAAGCTTTGTTTCTGTGTTGCTGCTATTCTATGGGCAAGTAAAAGCATCTCAAGTGAAAGGCCTGCCAGTTCCCCTTCACTCCCTGTACTCAGTGCCAGTACTCTTATCTCCTGCTGTAGTATTCTCAGTCTGTCTCTTGTATTTGTATTTGTCTTTTTATTTGCTGTTCTCTACCTTGCCTCTCTAAACATTTGCCTGGAGTCTGTCTTCACTGCATTCCTTGCCAGTAAAAGCAAAGGAGCTGGTGGCAGGATATGAAATGACCAGCAAAGAAAAAATACTCATTTCTCACAGTCCTCAGCTGAAAAGGATAGTAGTGCAGCCAAAATGCTCTTTGCTTCCGGGAGGTGACTGGTGTGATACTTACACGCCTGTGCTGAGGCCAGCAAGAAAATCTATTCCATGCAGCCTCCCACCCAAAAGTGATCCACTAAACACCAAAGGGAGGGACTTTTCCTTTCCAAACCCCTCCTTTGTCCTCTGCATGGAAAAAGCACGTCCACTGCAGCAGGAGTCGTCCTGGCTGGTTTGCAGGGCACAGCCTACACCAGCAGGTGCTGTTGCTCTTTCAAAAGCTGACGTGCCTTTCCTCAGAAAGGTCCTGCTCTGCAAGTGTTGGAGCAGCAAGCTCTTCCTCTCAGTGGCCATTACTGTTCTGCCATTGCTCCCCATTCCCCTGGAGAGGGAATCTTTTCGATTCTTTGTTTCCTTTCTTTTGTGATGAAATCACATCACTCATTTTTGCCCTCCTCTTTCTGTTTTCTCTCTCAGTGCCTGCAAGGACTGGATTTTCTTCATTCAAACCACGTGATCCACCAAGATGTGAAGAGCAGCAACATCCTTCTCAGAACTGACGGCTCTGTCAAGCTGGGTCAGTATATTCTTGGTCAGGTGCAGCGTTCCAGGGATGTGGGTGTGGGGCTGCTTGTCGTAACTGCCAGCTCTCCAAAAATGGTGCTGGTGGCAGTGCAGGGACCCCTGCTGCGAGCTGAGGGTACAGTTGGAATGTGCACAGAGGTATAAGGAACCACAAGCAGTCAAGAGTGGCCTTGCTCTGTGTGTGTCCCTTCCAGACAGAGGGAGCTACAATCTAAAGCTTCAGGGGAATGAAGTCCACTGCTGTGAGCAGCGTTAAGAAACCTGGGATTTTTTGGAAAGCCCCAAGGAAATCGAGCATGGACAGTTCTCCAGGAGATCCAACAGCACATTGTTAGCCTGAGAGTGGGGAATTCTTTTGCTTGGTTTCCTAATTGGAGCTGGCTTTCATGGTTTGTTGTTTTCTCCACAGCTGACTTTGGCCTCTTTGCTCAGCTCAGCCCTGAGCAGGGCAGACGGAGCTCCGTGGCCGGCGCTGCTGGCTGGCTGGCGCCTGAGGTGGTGACAGGTCAACCATGTGGCCCCAAAGTGGACATATGATCTTTGGGAATCGTGGGCATCGAAATGGTGGAACGAGAAGTTCCTTCCTGGAATGCAACTCCTGTCTTGGTAAGGTACAAATACTCACTGATGCCACTGTCTTTCTCACCTGTCCCATGTTCTGTGTGCCATTGGACAAAATCCCATTGCCATCTGCTGGCACCACTTCCACCAAGGTCCCCTTCTAAAAATGCCCCTGCAGCACAGCAGCATCTGCTGTAGCTTTGGTTGTATCAGAAAGGGAAGTGGCAGTTCAGAAACCTAACCAGTTCAGAAACCTGCCATTTTGGCCTCCAGCCATGCCTGACATTTCCCACTTGTTTTTTGAACAATGTTGGAAGTCTGTTTCTGAAGGACAAGAATTTTTCAATGGACAAGGTAGACATGCGATAAATATCCCGAGAAATAGAGGTTAGACCTTTCCAGTTTAAATTTCATAGAAAACATAGGAAAAAAGGAAAAAGAAAACTAAACAAAAAAGGAAAAGAGAAAAAAACCTACCACCAAAGCAATGCCCAAGCAGTTCTGCTTGCTTTTTCATTTTTTAAACACAGCTCTTCTCTTCCATTCTGTAGCATTTTTTCCAAATCCTGTGGTCGTTGAAACTTTCAGGCTTTCAAGTCATCTGTACATTGTTCAGTCATCTGTGTGGGTGGCCTGGATAAGTGTAGGATGTGTTTTTCTCCGACTGCAGTTAGAATTGTTTGCCAAACCCTTGGCTGTTTCTTGGTACTTTAACAAGTTGATGAGCTCGCAGGCAGGTGCCTGGGCAGGGATCCACCGTGGGCAGTTGACACCGGTGCTGTGTTTCTTTACCACAGGAGCAGGGCCATCCCTGGCCTGCACAGTTCTAATGACAGGGAGGGCTCCAGCTCCCCACCATGGCCAGTGGCTGAGCTCAGCTGAGAGTCAGGATAAAACCCTCTTTGTCACCTCTGGTGATGTGGGAAAAGGACAGAAAGCCGCATCAATTATTTGTACACAAGGGGAGTGCATTGCCATTTCTGGCTTTGAAATTCTCCTTTGGCTTAAAGAGGATAATAGCAAAGTCTCTTTGGTCACCATCTATTTCAGCGCCACAAGCACAGAGTTATCATGACAGTGGTGGGCATTTTTATGGAGACTCCAAGGCCTCTTGCCATTGTTATTTTTGTCTATTTGAGATGGATTCTGCAAGTTGAGGTCTGAATAGTTCCAAGTCGGTGTCTTATGTTTCTAAATACCATCTTGCAAAAGCAGAATGAGCTCTCTCCCTCTGACTTGTCAGCGTGTTAGAGCTTGGTTCCACATGAACCACACTGGATAATGATCAGTCGATGTCTTGCCAATCTACACTGTAATTCCTTGGCCTGAGGAGTATCAGAAAGACCTGCTGAGCTCCATGGACACTGTCAGCTGCATGGAAGTGAGCATCCTTGGCCTTGCTGAAGACACTGGAGCTCAGTTTAGGTTAGATGCTCTTGAGCAGGAGAAAGGCTGGAATCGTCAGGTGTTTCCAGAGGCCTGCGTGCCCAGAGGGACTGAGTTCTGGGGAGCAGCTGGATGTTTCTGCACATCATGGAAGGGGACTGCCAGACAGCTCAAGCCTCACCACAGGCAAACACTCCCCAGCTCTTCTCAGGCAACATTTGCTTTGGGTTTCAAGTTGTTCCCACTTGTCTGTGAAGATGCCCCTAAAACCACAAGGCAAGCCTCTCAGAACTGGTGTTACATTTCCAGAAATGAAGAAAAGAAGCCCAAACACAAGAAAGTTGCTAAGGCACTGGTTTTTAGGGAGGAACTTAACCCCCTGTGCAGTTTCTTCTCACTGGGAAACATGCCTGAAACCTGGGCATGAGGGTGTAAAGGCCACAGAGTCTCTTCTGCTTCTTGTGCAGTACTGCTGAAACACTCAGTGACCATGTTTCTCTCCTAGCCCAAGCTACATTCTGCCCGTCACCAAGCCAGAGCCTGGTGATGTGGAGAGCCTGCCAGAACCTCCCATTTGTTTCCTGGCACTTTCTGGGATGGGCCTAGCATTCATGCATTGACTTGAGTAGCCAATTGAGCAGAGGATGACTGTAGGGATGGAACCTCTCCTTCTGATTTGACCATGAAAAGTTTTTATTTTCCATGTAAGGAAAGCAGAAATTTTCAGACTGCTGAGAGACAGAGCTGCAGGTGGCTCCTGTATGTCCAAACAGGTGTTTTCATGCCAGTACATTTGTGCATGCATCTTAATGTGTCTGTGTTGAAGATGAGATTCCCAATGTTTGTTTCCTTACCTGAGGAATATCTGGTGCATTTCCTTTCTTTCCTTCCAATTCCCATTGTTTTCAAGAACAAAGCAAAAAGATTGATTCATTTTGTTTTATGGCAGCTGTGCTTAAGGGACCAAGAAGCACTGCAGAAATACTTTTCATATACTAACCCTTGGATAGAGTAGAGTTAGTATAGCAAAGTCCTTCTTCCAAAAAGCCTCTCAAGTTGGTATGAATCCTCAGAGAAGGAAATGTGATTGTGGTGATGTAGTTCCCACTAACTAGGTCAGTCAACGAAATCAGCTGCCAAGGCAAGATCTGTGGGATGTTGGAGAGGCTGTGGCTGCATCGGGGTTTGGGGTTTTGGTTGGTAAAGAAAAGTCATCTCTGGGTCTCTGCCAGGGCAGAAACTGCCACTGCAGAGTGGAGCTTAATCAATGGGATCTGGGAGAGCAGTGACAGATGGGAAAGAAGCAGGTGGAGCCTGGTGTCTCCTTTTTCCCCAGCCCCAACTCCTGATAGCCACAGGAGGAAGACAAAAGCTGCAGCAGCCCAACCTATTTTCATCTTGCCTGCATGACTTCCTGAGCTGCTGCCTGCAGAGAGACGAGGCGCAGCGCTGGTCTGCCAAGGAGCTCCTGCAGGTAAAATGTGAAGGGGCTGCAGGTGAAACAGGCTCTGAGGGATGGGCTCCTCCTCCACTCAAGCCCAAGGCATCAGATGAGCCCCCTTCCTCCTCACCTCCACTCTTGCTGCTCTTCAAATGAAAAGGGTGAGGAATCCTAGACTGGGCTGGGCTGGCAGGGTCCTGTAAAGGTCCTCTGGTGCATGTGTCCTGCAATGAGCAGGGACATCTTTAAAGAGATCAGGTTGCTCAGAGCCCTTTGCCACCGGAGCTGGAATGGTTGCAGGGATGGGGCACCTACAAGCTCTTGGGGCAACCTGTGCCAGGGTCACACCATGCTCCTAGTAAACAAGGTCTGATTAGATCCTATTTGTGTTTAAAAATATTCACCCACATCCTATTGTATCTGGCCCTGTTAAAAAAGATGTCGCTCACTTTCTTCAAAGCCACTCTGAAGTCTTGGAAAGTGGCAATAAAGTCTCCCTGAAGCCTGTTCTTCACAAAACTGAATAACTCCAGCTCCCTCTGCATTTCCTGAGTCAGAGAGGTCTCTGGCTGTTTCTGTCACCCTCTTTTGTAATTTGGTGGGGTGTTCAGTTTTATCTAATGGCAAAAGAATTGAAGTAGAGCAATGCAGGGTTCAGAGACATGAAATGGTGGTGGAAGGACCCAAGGAAGCCAGTCCCAGCCTAGGGGTCAGAGATTTGGCTGTGGGCAAGAGGGGCTGTGGGGGAACTCACTGTGAGCCTCTGAGGGGCCCTGGTTTGTGCCCCCCAGCCCACCCTCAGAGGTTTCTGCCATGCAAACAGGGACAGCTGGGAGGGACTTGTCCCAGCCCCATCTGCTGCCTGGCATGCTCAAGCAGACGGGAACTGTGCCAGGGTTACTGCCAGGTTGTGTGGCAGAGAGGGAACTGCAGGGCCCAGTGCCACTGGGCTGGCCCTGCTGGGAAGGAAGGTGCCACCCAGCACACGAGGGGCAGGGCATGGAATGGTAGACACTGCTTTCTGTCTCTGTGGGAATCAGCACAGTGCCTGTCTTTCAAAGAGAGGGACCAGTGTGAGGCTTTGGAGTTTCCTGAAAAGTAGAAACTCCAAGGACAAAGAAAGCACCATTTCTAGAGCACTGGCAGGGCAAAAATCTCAGCAAGATGAAGACACCTTGATAAATGGATGAGTGGGATTCTGGGCCAGGTTTGCCTGTGATGGCAAAGTCCTGCACATAAAGTTGGAGGTGTAGATGGTCCCATTGGTCCTCCTCCTGTATCTTTCTAGGAGCCAGAGGAATCCTGTGAAGCACTGAGCTTGGAAAGTCATGGTCCATTGTTTTTTGTTGCTTTTTTTCCCTTTGGGCAGCATCCATTTGTAACATTTGCTGAGCCTGCGTCCAGCCTGGTGCCGCTGATTGTTTCAGTGAAGAAGAGGAGGGAGACAAGAACGTGACAATCACATCAGGACCATTTATTCCTCAACCAGTTTAGAGTAGGATTGTAGGTTAGGACTAGGATTAGGATTAGGATTAGGATTAGGATTAGGATTAGGATTAGGATTAGGATTAGGATTAGGATTAGGATTAGGATTAGGATTAGGATAAGGATTAGGATTCGGGATAGGTTTAGGGTTAGGGTTAGAGTAGGATTGTCTAATAGGACTGCAGAGTAGGATTGGAAATGAATAAAGTTTCTGAAACCACACCTCACCTTGAAGATTCCCTTCCTTCTCACTCTGCGAATAAGCTCAAAAATTCCTTCTGAATTGTCTCTTGTTTCTTAAAGGTGGAAAGTGACACAGTGTCTTTGGTATGGTGTGAAAGTGGGGAAGGATGTTCTTCATTCATCCTCTCCAGACCACACTGCCTTTGGAATATGGCCCACTGGTCTGTTTTTGGCCAGCTTTGGTACTTCTATTTGAGGCAGAAAGGGCAATGGCATTTGAAAGCAAAACCAAAAGAAGAATGAGGCAGCCCAAACACCCTGTGCAGATGCAGGCCTTCAGCTGTGACTGGAGAGCATTTGGGCTCCTGCCGCTTGGATTTGGATCCCTAAATGCAATCATCTCTTTGGCTGGAGGAAAGCCTTGCTCAAGTGAGAAAGCAGAAAGATCAGAGAGGGTGCTCGGGAAGGTCTCCTGTGGTGCAGAGCTGTCAGTGCCTGTGAGGTGAGAGCGGGCCCAGCCTTGCCCGGGCTGGAGCCCCAGCAGAGCCCCGGCAGAGGCCGGAGCAGCCTGAGCCCCGGCAGAGGCAGGCTGGAAGGAGGCCCTTGGAGCTGCAAGAGGCAGCAGCCGTGCCCTGGGTGCCTCTTGCTGGGAGCGGGCGAATCCTCCGCCCTCAGAGCCCAGGTGGCAGCTGGCTGCTGCCGAGGGGAAGCGCAGCCGTGCTGGGCATAGCCCAGCCTGGAGGCCATGGCTGTCTGGAGTGTGCCCAGGAGCAGAGAAAGGCCAAGCGCAGCCGCGGGCCGCTGGGCTGGATGAGGATTCCTCCTCTTCTGCTGGCTGCCCTGCAACTCCTGGCAAAGGCCAGCAGTGTGTGCGGCACTCTGGGCACCGGGGCAGGGAGCCAGGCTGCTTGGCAGGCTGGAGCACAGAGCAGCTCCTTCAGGCCCAGCACTTGTGCCAGGGAAGCGAGGTCAGCGTCAGGCAGGGACAGCTTGGCAGGGCACATCTGCAGGAGCCAGCGCCTCACGCAGCTCTGGGAGGAAGTGCCTGCAATCCTGCAGTTCTGCACTGAGCCAGAGCAAAGGTGTGAGATGCAGAGTGTTTGGCAGAAATATTCAGGCCCACCAGGCCAGCCTGCTTTGTGCTCTCTGGCGCACAGCAAGCGCTGTGCAATGTAGCTCTGAGCTGCTGGGAGAGAGGCAGTCGGGGATGTGCCTGAGGTGAGCCAAGGGGTTAGCTGAAAATGTAATTAGGGTAATTGAAAAGTGAGGATGAGTCGAGGGGCCAGCTGGGAATAGAATTGGGATAGTAGAAGACTGCATATTTTAGTTAAGATTTTCAAATGAGGTAAGAAGCTAAGTTAGTAGTAATACAGCTAGCAGAAATCACATACCTTAGGTAAAGAGTACCAAATATATTAGGAACATAAAGCTAGGAGTGACAGGGATAGAGGAAGCAATTGTGAAGAAGCAGAGACCATAGAAATACCTTGCCTTAAGAATAATTGAACAGTTAGGAGAGCCTTGGACAATGAGCAGGTCAAAAGGTCATGCCAACTGGCCATGAGTTCACCATGAGGAAGATGGCTTTCTTCCTCCCATACAACCACTCCCTCATTTCAAAATCCCATCAACCCAGTTAAGGGAATACAATTGCGCAGCTGTATAGGATATTCAGCTGATAAAAATGTGAAGCAGGAGGTAATAATTATGTATTATGGGTCCTTAGAAACCTTATTAAAACCTTTTCTGTAGAAATATAGAGCAGGAGCCTGCAACTCCTTGCACGTGTCTTTGGAAACTGGTTCACATGTGTCTAGCAGTGCAATAAATACCCTTCTTTTCAACTATAATTAGTTGAAGAGTCATCTGTCCATGCTTCAAGGGTTATGCTGGAGTAGTGAACTGATTTGGAAGGGAGCAGAAGAGTTTCAGCAGGCAATTTTTGGAAGGGATGGAAGCCTCTTGTGGCTGAAGGGAAAACCATTTGGAATGGGAAATGATCTCAAAGTCCATACAATTGTATCTTTGTGTCTGTCCTGGGTTGACTATGTGATGCTTTTATCCCCAGTCGTCTCATTCTGTTTATGTTGAATAATAATAAGTTTTGTACCTTTAAGAGCGTTCCAGAGAGTGAAGCGGGAGACAGAAGAAGCGTGCAGTTTGTTTACAGACACTGCACTCACTCCTCCACATTTCTGCTCCTGACTGTGTTGTCTGTGGACAGACAGCGGGGCAGAGAGCTCTTCTTTTGCGTTTTAGTTAGTTTTTAGCTAGCTGAGGCAAAGAAGTTCCCTGGACTGTTTTTTTTTCTTTTTCTTTGGACCTCTTGAAACTGCTATGGACTGAAAACCCAGGAGAGCACCGGCAGCTGCACCAGTGGCCCACTGGGCTGGGCCTGGCCTGCGACAATTCCAGCACCGGAGGGACTGATCAGAGACTGAGTGAGCTGAGCTTCAACCCGGGGTTTTCTCAGTTTGTCATCTCTTTCAGAGTGGAAAGGAGTCTCATTGTTTTGATATTGTTTTGGATTTATAGTTTAATAAACAGGTTTTTTCCACCTTTCTCCAAGGAGGTATTTTTTCTCTCCCGGACCAGTTGGGGGGAGGGGCTGATTGGATCTGCTTTTCCCACCAGAGCTCCTTTGGGGGATTCTTCCCCAAAGTTGCTCTGAACCTGGACAAATACATGAATTGGCGCTCAATGCACGGCTGGAAAAGGTGGAAAAAAGCCCTATTAATTGTGTGTTTGTTGTTGTTAAAGCAGTTAGTAGCCATGCTGCTTGGACACCGGATTTCTCTGGTTGTGCAAGACTTTGTGTGGCTCTGGGCTCTAGACCTTTTTGAGGTTTCAATACCTTTCTAGTCACTAAGATTATTGTCCAAAGCATGTAATTTTTACAGTAGAGGTGTACGGATTAGAATAGCTGTTGTGCTGGCCTTGGTGATAATGATTTATAGGGCTTTTACAAAGATACTGGAGTCTGTTTACGATATGTATGGTTTATGGTTTCTTCATCCTACCCTGCATCCCAATTCCAGTAGTATGTTTTAGAAATTTAGTAGTAATTACACTCAGTCTGTTAGAAGAAGAGCTGAGAATAAGGCTTTCCAGCCTTTACTTCCCTTCTTCTCCTTTGGATCTGTTATGTCACTTTTTGCGAATGTTCAGTTTCCCCTGAATGTTAAAGAGACCATCTTTCTGGTATTTAATCTGTAAGCTTCCTCTATATGGTCTGCAGCTTCTCTAGAATAAGGGCTGAGATATCCAGAGGAGCTGGTGAGACCCCTGACCCAGAAGCAGATGCAGGCGTGAAAAATCCTGAGTGGGGTGGAGAATGGGAAAATATAGGCCAAACCCTGAAAGAATTTTCTGATCCTGTAGACTGGGATTTTCCACGGGAACAAATTCAGAACGCAGCAGAGGTGGGGAAATACCTAAAAGAGAAGTGCCATGACGATTCTAAGGAGAAAAGGCTCATTGCAATAAGCTGGGCCCTGGCCTATGCTTATCGCACTTTGTTAGATAGTGTCGGGCAGCAGACAGAGGCAGGGGGGCAGGGAGATAAATCAGCTATCCCAGTCACTCGAGCTGTAGCCAACAGCCCAGGCTTGAAGCCAGCAGCCAGACCAGATATGAGCCTAAGCCAGCATCTAAACTCATGGCTGTTGCTACCAGTACTAGAAGTGGGAAACGCACGGAAAAAACTAATCGACCAGTGGATGATGATGATGATGGCGATACAGGAGAAGGAACCTCAATGCCTCCTGACATAAAATCAGGAGTCAAAACAGCAGGTGCAAAAACAGACGCAAATATTGAGTCTTATTCCCTGAAGGACCTTCGTGGCCAAAGGAAGGATTACACCCGATGACCTGATGAATCCATAATTAGTTGGCTGGTCCGTCTCTGGGATGCTGCAGGCGAGGCTACAATTCTGGACGGCAGTGAAGCCAGGCATTTGGGATCCCTGTCACAGGATCCTGCCATAGACCAAGGAATGATGAGCGGGGCTAACCCTCACAGCCTCTGGGAATGTGTCCTAAGAAGTGTAGCACAAAGATACCTGTGTGCAGATGATCTCTATATGCAGCAAACCCAGTAGAAAATCATAGAACAAGGGATTCAATGCTTGAGGGAAATGGCAGTAGCTGAGATTGTCTTCTCAGATGATGGAAACACTGTAAATCCAGACTTGGTACCATGCACATCTGTGATGTGGAGAAAACTCGTACGACTTGGGCCACGAGAATACGCTTCTGCTTTTGCAATAATGAAGCAGGATGATGGCGAGGAGACTGTGCTGGATATGGCAAAGAAGCTCCGAGCATATGCAGACACTGTGAATGGCCCAACACATGCCAGAATTGCAGCAGTGAAAACATGTCTGCAAAAACTAGAAGACAAGATGGAGGAGGGTCACAAGAAACTGAGGGAGGAGATTAAAGAGAGCTTTCTCCAAATCTCGGCAGTACAGATCAGAGGTTCTGGTACCCAACGCAGACATTCCCCAGATGGTGAGAGAAGGTACATCCCACGAGCTGAGCTGTGGTTCTACCTGCGTGATTGTGGAGAAGACATGGGGAGATGGCATAGAAACCTACCGCTGCTCTGGCACAACGGGTGCGTGAACTGAAGACTCAGAGAGGAAGTTCCAAAAGGGAAGCAGCTCCAGTGGCCAGTAACCGAACTGTCACATATGATGATAATGACAATATTTTTGATCCCCTTGAAGGAACCTCCAAGGCATATGCCCAGGGAAAGAAGGATAACCAGGCTTAGAGGGGCCCTGCCTCTAGCCAGGTAGGGGAAAACCATGGTTTTTGGACTGTGTGGATTCATTGGCCTGGCAAATCTGAACCACAAGAACACAAAGCTTTGGTTGACACTGGTGCACAATGCACATTAATCCCATTGAGACATGTGGGGACAGAATCTGTTTCTATTGCTGGTGTGACAGGGGGATCGCAGGATTTCACTTTGGTGGAAGCTGAGGTGAGCCTGACTGGAAATGAGTGGAAGAAACACTCTATTGTGACTGGCCCAGAGGCCCCATGTATTTTGGGCATAGACTACCTTTGAAGTGGCTATTTCAAAGACCCAAAGGGACTCAGATGGGCATTTGGAATAGCTGCTGTAGAGACAGAGGGTGTCAAGCAGTTGAACAGCTTGCTTGGACTGACAGAAAGCCCATCTGCAGTAGGTCTCCTGAAGGTGGAAGAGCAATGAGTACTAATTGCCACCTCAACAGTGCACCATCGACAGTACTGTTTTGCAGAGAAAAGAAGAAACTTCACAACTTTGTAAAAGTTGTAAAGCTTGGTATGCTTTTATTACGATGCGCGCAGGACGCAAGTCTTCTAAAAAGGCATGTGTACTTCTGAAGACTTCGGGTCTTCTTTTATTTCTCTTCTAAATGCATATGCATATAGTTTCACAATAAGTTCATACATATTTATTTTGCATGACATTTAGCACTAGTTCTTCTTTATTAAAGGAATTTCTAAGTCAGGGGCAAATCGACTTTGTGGTCTTTTCTGTTTTTCTTTTTCTGTCTCTGCTGTTTCGGCATGCGAGTTTTTCTTTTAGCTTTGGCTTTACAGACTTTTCACTTTTCTTAAACACTTCACTTAATTTAGAATGGATCTTTACTTTGTTTTATTCTCTCTTTTCTTAGGAAATAAGTAAATTCTTTTACTTAATGAAAACTTTTACGACAGTAAGTGTCTTTTAGTGCTTCACTATGTAGGTTTGACAAAGAGGTTAGTACAGCTATTTGTTGTAGCATCTTTTAGTTCTAAATTAACAATATAATAGATTATCTTAAGCTTATTTCAACTAATATTAGTAAAACTACAATGGGGTGGCACAACTTATTAAAGATTCTATTTGCAGTTGGTGACTACTCAAAGATCACATCTCACTAGTGATGATCTATATTTTGTTTTATTCTTTGTAGAACTCTGGTCATCTCTTTTGTATTATGTTGGACAGTAATTAAGGTTTTCTTTCTGCTTCTTTGGATTCTTTTTAAGCTTTCTAATAGGTCTTGGTGCTTAATTAATTGTTTTACTAATGTAAGGTTTATCTTACTAGGGGTAGGTGGCAGTTTGTGATACATTGTGTAATTGGCTTAAATCAGCTGGTGGGATGTTACTGGTACTAAATACGAAAAACCACACTTAATAATTTTAACAAAATTACAAATACAGAGATTAGAATGGTTTCTACTAGACAGAATAACATCATTGCTATCAATTTGTACAGCAGCACAAGCAGTTCTCAAGCATACATTTTTTTTAGTAGATACGAGCACAGATTTTTGGTCAGTGACTGGATGAATTTCAAAGTGACAAATACTTTGTTCAGTGTCTAAACACACATTTTGAGCATTAATAGTATTGCTTTCACAAATGAATCTTATTTGTTCTCAAGTAATGCGGGATTTTAAGTTTACTGTCTGCTACTTTCTATTTATCTTTTGTGCGTACACTTTATGTTCTGAAGGACAGAGTATTGTTTTTTGATGGTTTAATCTTAGGGCAACTATGGGATGGATAACATAAACAGTGGCATTACGTATGGTAAGAACAAAGGCAGTTGCTACATTAGAAACAGGATCATAGGTGAAATTCACTATAGTCTGCTGGATTGAAACTTCTTTTCAATATTTATTGGAAAAAGGCTCCCAATATTACCAGTTAGACTGTGCCTGGGCCAGTCTGACACTCGCTGCTGGGCCAAAGGCAGCAACTGCGGTGTATCACCCCAGAGATACCTTGGCTTGCTGGTGGTTGCAGCTGGGCACTGAACAAGTCCAGGCTTGTTAGGAAACCCCGTTATACCTCAGGAGAAATGGCTTCAGGCGATGGTGAAGAGAAAAAGGAGAGGATTCTGCTGGAGGGTTTAATGTCCCACCATTTTCCAAGTCTCAGGGTCCTTTACTAAAACTGGAGGCTTTTCTTTCATTAACCTATGATTGCTCCCCCCAAAGTGGCGTAGGATGGGTGGGTTCAGGCTGTCAAAAGAACAATTCAGAAAATTGATTGAGAATAGCGCCCTGGATAACCGGATGTGGGGAGGTTCCACCTTCAGAACCTGTTGTTGCTGGTCCAGGACCCTTTTAATATCACAGTGAGTTCTTTCTACAATGGCTTGACCTGTAGGGGAGTAGGGGATGCCAGTTTTGTGCTCTACTCCCCATTGCTGCAGGAAGCTCCCGAATTCCTTGGATTTGTAAGCAGGCCCATTATCAGTTATCAGCTCCTTGGGGATGCCCATGAAAGAAAAAGCCTGTAAGAAGTGCTTAATAGCATCAATAGATGATTCTCCTGTGTGGGCAGAAGCATAGACCGCTCCAGAAAAGGTATCTACACTAACATGAACATATTTCTGTCGTCCAAAAGACTGTATGTGTGTTACATCTGTTTGCCACAGTTCACAACTGTTCAGTCCTCTTGGGTTTGCTCCCGTACTCACTGTAGGGAGTGCATGTTGTTGGCAATTTGGGCATGTGACCACAATCGCTTTGGCCTGTTCTCGACTGATGTTAAACTGACAAACCAGGCCAGGTGCATTTTGGTGGAAAAGCTGGTGGCTGATTTTTGCCTGTTCAAAAACATTTGGGAGAGTAGCCCTCACTGCAGGTGCAGCAAGAGCATCTGCCCTTCTGTTGCCTTCAGCGATAAACCCTGGCAAGTCAGTGTGTGACCTGACATGCATCACATAAAATGGTTGCTCTCGGTGAGTGACTAACTTTACCAGTTTTGAGAGCAATTTGAAAAGTGTGATGTTAGACACATCTTGCAGTATTGCTTGATCTGCCCTGGATACTACTCCTGCCACGTATGCAGAGTCTGTAATCAGATTAAATGGTTCTGAGAACCTTTCAAAGGCCCTAACAACCGCAGCCAATTCAGCAACCTGAGGTGAACCTTCCACCTCAGAAATGTCTGTCTCCCACTGCTGGGTTTGAGGATCCTTCCAAGTCATAACGGACTTGTGGGACCTCCCAGATGCATCTGTGAAGACAGTCAGAGCCCTTTTTAAAGGTCTCCTACTTAGAGGAGTTTTAAGGTAAGGAGTTAAGTTTTAAGGAGTCCCACTTCTCAGTTTTAAGGTAAATTGAACATCTTGTTCGAACAATTTGTGAGCGGGCCACACTACCAAAATTTGTCCTGAGTAGGAATCCAGAGCAAACTGCAACACTTCATTTTCTTGAAACAATTGTTCCAGTATTTTCATAGTATTTTGACCTGATTTTAACTCAACTGGAATGTGAATGCACTTAAAATCACATCCTGCTAACGCCCTGATCCGGGTCCTTGCTTTTCGGATCAGTTCTGCTACCAGCTCCTGAGGCTTTGTCAGTCTCTTGGACCTTTTGTGACTGAGGAAAACCCATTCTATGATCAAGAGAGGGTCCCTCTGGTCCCGGTCCTTTTTTGGTGTGTCCTTTGCCTTAGGTGTTTGTTTTTCCTCCCACTGAAAAATAATTCCATGGAGGTGTGGCAACTTACCTAGGATGATAAATTTGAATGGCAGGTCAGGCCGGCATTGGTTGGCCTGTCTTGTGGACATTGCAATCTGAACCTTTTCTAGAGCTTTCTGTGCCTCTGGGGTAACAGACCTAGGAGCACCTGGGTCCTCTCCCCCTTTCAATAAATTGAAAAGAGGGGCAAGGTCTTCATTAGTCAGACTGAGCCGTGGTCTTACCCAATTCAAAGACCCACACAACTTGTGGACATCTGCAAGGGTCTTGATCCTTGGATTGATTTCTAGTTTTTGAGGAACAATGGTCCTATTTCCAATTTATAAGCCCAAATACTTCCAAGGTGGCATCTTTTGAATTTTCTTTTCCTGGAGCTCGAACCCTGCAACAATCAATGCATCGATCGTTAGGTCAAGCGCATGTGTGAGTAAATCATCATTGGGGACACACACAAGGATATCATCCATATAATGATAGATAATGGCCTTCTCTGCGGCTGCACGTACTGGGGAAAGCAGGGAAGAGACATACCACTGGCAGATAGCTGGAGATACCTTTAATCCCTGAGGAAGAACGGTCCAATGGTACCTTTTCATAGGGGATTCCATATTAATGGAAGGGACGGAGAATTGAAAATGCGGTGCATCATCAGGGTGCAAGGGGATTTGGAAAAAACAATCTTTATATCAATAACAGCTAATTTCCAATCTTGGGGAAGCATTGTTGGGGATGGCATACCAGGTTGGGGAGAACCCATATCTTCAATTACATTATTAATTTGTCGGAGGTCGTGAAGAAGTCGTCATCTCTTTTTGTTAGCTTTTTGGATGACAAACACTGGAGAGTTCCATGGGGACATGGTCTCCACAATGTGGCCCGTTTTTAGTTTCTCTTCCACTAGTTCTTCAAGCACCTTTATTTTTTGTTTACTGAGCGGCCACTGTTTCACCTGAATTGGTTTGTCTGTTTTCCACTTCAGTTTTTAGGTGGGGCGCTGTTGTTCAATGACTGCTGTACAAATATGCTGTGGAGAGTCTGGAATATCAATTGTGACACCCCACTGGGCCATCAAATCTCTCCCTAACAAAGGTTCCGAATAATCTAACACAAATGGACGGATATTTGCCATTGTCCATTTGGTCCCTCAAATTGAATAATGCTTTTGGATTGTCTTGCCAATTGCAGACCTCCTACACCTTGAAGGTGACCGGTAACATTTTGCAAAGACCAATGTGCTGGCCAGTCTTGTACTGGAATCACTGTACAGTCTGCACCCGTGTCTACAAGCATCTCAATGCGTTTAGACTCCCCATCCCCACTGACATTACACCATAATTTGGGTTTGTCTTTCCCAATAACTTGTACTCGGGTGACTGTGGGCCCTTGTTTTTTGATATTTTCAGGTAAAGATGGCAGAGGGATAGCTTGTGCAACAATTTGTCCCTTGGGAAGAAACAGGGGTGGGTGGAAACAATGCAGGCCGAGAACAAATTGCTCAGGATCTGATGCTGTCATTCCTGGAGCAATTCTGATCTCTTGTGGTGTGTGTTTGGTGTCCCCAGTGACGATGTACTTACAACGAATCCGGTTCCAAGTACCTTTCTGTTCAGGATTTACAGACACAAAATGCCAATCAGTGTCCTCCAGATGGAGTGACTCAGTCAGCTGCAACCTGTAAGGCTCATTCACAGAAGACGTGGTTAACACAGGATCACTTAAATCATACACAGTCTTTGAAGCACCTGCTTCACTTACACAAACATTAATATTATCGCACGCTTGATTTGTTTTGCTACCCTTATTCCCTTGGCCTGCTCTTTTTGTGTCTGCATGCCTGGCAGGCCGGCGCTGCCTTTTCAGTTTTTTTGTTGTTGTTGGCCCCCAGGGAGGGCTTGTAGTTCTCCTCCCCTGCCATTTCTAAATTCATCAAATTCCCTTTTCAGGGGGCACTGGTTACTCCAGTGCCCTAGGTTGTTACAAAGCAGGCATGGTTTTGTGGGCTCAACCATTGCTGGTCTCCGCTGCTGCCCAGGGTACTGCTGTGCTGAGGGAAAAGGTGCAGGGCTGGCAACGGTGACACGCTGAAGTGGTCTTGGCAGCAGCCTTGGTCTGGTATCTTCAGCCACACTCATCAGAGGCACTTTCCTGTTACAGACTGGGAGCATATCTTTTAACGTTGGAGGCGGTTCGATAGGAAGGCTCAGGATTGCCACTTGACACTGTTCATTAGCATTTTTAAATGCCATTTCTTCTAAAATAGCTTCTCTAGCATTCTCTTTTTTAACTTGTATTTCAATAGCTCTAGTTAACCTTTCTACAAATTTCAAAATAGGCTCTGATGGTAGCTGTTTAATTTTACTATAGGGCTCAAAAGGCCCCTCAGGTTGTAGAGAAAAGAACGCTTTTTCAGCTGTTTTTTTTACTTTCTCGAGTGTTTCTGCAGGAATTGTAGTAGCTTGGATTGAGGGAGAAGACCATTGGCCCTCACCACAGAGGTGCTCAATGGTGATAGGGTTACCACTGTTGTCTTTGGCTGTGTTTGGATCAGCATGCAAGCCTGGGAGCGCATCATTCAGCAGTTGTTTCCATGTTATTTCCCATAGTTAAATTCCGTGGAGGTCATGAGACAGGAAAAAAGCTGTTTTAAATCATGTGGAATCACTACAGTCCTACTCAGTTCAGAATTTAAAAGGCCACGGAAATATGGACTGTGTGGACCATATTCTTTATGAGACTTACAGATCTCTTTAATCAATTGTCGTCCAAAAGAACTCCAATTAGCAGTTGGAGCTGCTCCCCTCTGAGCTGCAGACTGAAAGGTAACAGGAGCCAGTGACAACATGGGACTATGCATTGAATCTGCTGTTCCCTGCTCTGTATCCCTTGAAACAGAAGCATTGGGATCACAGATACAGGTTTGGGGAATGGCAGTGGGTGTGTCCCCACCGTGGGAACTCGGGGAGGGGGCGGGAACGCAACGGGTACATGGGGTGGGGACAGGGGGCCGGCAAGGGGCAGGGAAACTGTGGGAACAGGGGGCGGGGTCAGGGGGCAAGCAGGGGGCGGGGACACCTGGTGACATCATATCGGCAAAATGGAAGCTGTAGCTGGCTGGGTACAGGCAGGTCTCTTCACTGGAACAGGACCTCTCTGTGGGCAAGAGAGGCTACCCTGTCCTCCCTCTGGAAAATCTGCTCACCAGAAAGGAGCTGGGCTTTCCAGAAGCGCCAAACAGTCCACGAAACTTCTTCTGTGAATATTCCCAAAGCCTCTAGCCAAGGGCAACGCAACCAAAGCCCTTTTCAGCTGGATGCACGGCTGCAAGAAGCTTCTCCAAGGTGCTGCAGGTCCGTCTCAGGCTGCAGAGTTGCTTAGCCCACCCAGGGACGCCAAATATTGGAAAAAGGCTCCCAATATTACCAGTTATGTAGTGCCTGGGCCGGTCTGACCCTCGCTGCTGGGCTAAAGGCAGCAACTGCGGTGTATCAGCCCAGAGATACTTTGGCTTGCTGGTGGTTGCAGCTGGGCACTGAACAAGTCCAGGCTTGTAAGGAACCCCATACCTCAGGAGGAATAGCTTCAGGCGATGGTGAAGAGAAAAAGGAGAGGATTCTGCTGGAGGGTTTAATGTCCAGAGGTTTATTCCATGGTTACAGAGGTCTGGATGTGAGGAACTGCTCCAACAGAACCCGGCCGCATGGTCTGATCACCTTTTTAAGCTCAGGGATAGGGGGAAGGGAGGTACAGGTGAGCCACCAACCAGGTGAGAGGGGCAGGGTCTCAGGGGAAGATGACACCCAGAAAGGCCAATGACCTCTGGGCATCGGGGCATCCTTTGAACTTGACCAACCACACGACGCCTTGCTGGAATGTTAAGCCTGATTGACAGGACTCACTCAGCATGGGGGTAAGGGGGAAGGGAGAGTCGTATAGGCACACTTGGGGAAATGACCTGGAAGGCCAAAATGGGACATTACAGCACACCACAACACCGTGGCAGCCTGGACAGGGTATGGACCCCTGGAGAGGAGAACAGTCAATAGATGCAGAACTCCAAGAAGTCCAAAGTGGAGAGACCAGAGAAGGGCAATTCATGGGGAGCTCTTTTTTGGAATAATCATGAGACATTCAAGTTTTGGCAGGCTTAAGGATGGTATTTCTGAGGGTTTTTCCAACTAAACTTTTTTGGTCTGGAGATTTTTTTTGGGCAGGATCTTGGTGGTCTGGAGATTTTTATGGACACAAAATGTCTGGAGACTTCTAGAGATGGGTTGGGGCAGGAGGAATGCCCAACAAAATGCTCTCATACCTTGTTTTTGCCATTTCCAAACCTCAGCCAAGTCTGTTGCCCTGTCTCTGGGAACACCCGCTGGTGTCACCTCGATACATTGTCCCCGCTGCCTGGTGTCGCTCTCTGGTCTGTTCCCTATGTCATCCCATTCCTAGTGTCCACCGTGCCTGGCATCAACCCCTGGTCCATGTCCATCTTGTCTTATGTTGCAATGCAAGATGTAACCAGTAGTATGTATTTTATCACCATCTGTTGAAACCAGGAGGAGCAGTGTTCTTTATCACTTCCATGACACATCCCTCCTAACACCAGGGCAGATATTCTCTATTAATGCCAAGCTGATAAAACCAGGTGAGGCAGGTTTATTTTTATCTCTTCCATAACCCATCATCCCTTCAGGGAGATATCTTCTGTTAATGGGCCATTGAGATTCACTGAGTGACTGATAAAATTAATCAACAGTGGATGTTCCCAGAGACAGGGCTCACAGACTGGGCTAAGGTTTGGAAATGAGAAATCCTATTTCCAAGAGAAAAACAAGGTATGAGAGCATTTCATTGGGCATTCCTCCTGCCCCAACCCATCTCTAGAAGTCTCCAGACATTTTGTGTCCATAAAAATCTCCAACCAAAAAAGTTTAGTTGGAAAAACCCTCAGAAATACCATCCTTAAGCCTGCCAAAACTTGAATGTCTCATGATTATTCCAAAAAAGAGCTCCCCATGAATTGCCCTTCTCTGGTCTCTCCACTTTGGACTTCTTGGAGTTCTGCATCTATTGACTGTTCTCCTCTCCAGGGGTCCATACCCTTTCCAGGCTGCCACGGGAATCCCCAGGGTCCCTCCTCTCTGCTTTTCTGACCTTGGGCTTCTGAGGCTCCCCCTTCTCTGTGCTGCTGGGGGTTCCCTGCAGCCCCCAGGGGTTCCCCAAATCCCCCTCTTTGGGCTCCCTCTTAGCAATGCCGGGGCTCTTGGTGTCTCAGCGCTGCCGTTTCCCCTGACTCTGCTCCAGGCTGTGGGGAGCTCCAGGGTTTCCCCCTCGCAAGGGTGTTCCCCTCTCCGGGCTGAATCCTGGCGGTCTCCTCTCTCTGGGCTACACACTTCGGTGTCCCAGTGTTCTCCCCTCTCGTGTCCTTACCCGCGAAGAAACAACCTGCCAGGACACCGCCAAAATCTCCCAAATGGGCATTTGCAGCTTAGCTTTGGAGTCCTTTGAGCTCCAAAAATCTCCCCATTCCCAAAAAAATACCCACCTATGGAGCACCCAGGATATTTGGTTGAGCTCCCCCTCTGTGATCACCTGAGATATGGGGGGGAAATGCCCCAGGGACCGGGAGTGTTGCAGAGAAAGCGAGGGCTGGAGCGTGTGTTCCCCCCGCTTCCACTTCCCACTCCTCCTCCTCTCACCCAGCTCTTCCTCCCACCCATCCTCCTCCTCTTCCTCCTCCACACCTCCTCCTCCTCCTCCTTCTCTTTCTTATTCCCTCCAGCCCTTGTCCTGCTGCTTCTCCCTCCCTGCTCCACCATCCCATTCCTCCTGTCCCGGTCCTGCAGCCCTCGCAGCCCACAGCAGGAACAGGGATGGAGCCAGGACAGGTCGGGATGGGCAGTGTGGGGCTCTCAGCTGCTCCCACCCGCTGGGGCCGGGAGGAGCAGGAGGAGGAGAACCCTGCCTGGGGAGAAGGAGAGGCAAACTGGGAAAACTGGGGGCTGCACATCCACACTGGGGCTTGCTGGGGATGTTGGTTGAGGCCTTCCAGCCCCTGGGGCTCCTATCAGGCAATCTGGGAGGGGGGAACACAGACAGGGCTGGGGAATGCCAGGAGTGGCATTGCTGGGAGGGACTGGGCTGTACTGGGATCATCCTGGGATCATTTTGGAAGTGAGTAGGAACCTGGCGGGCCAATTGAGACCATGTTAGGGGCTAATGTGATATACTGGGAATGACTGGGATCATTCTGAGAGTGAGTGCAAGATGCTGTGAGCAACTGGGAGCACGCTGGTAGCAAATGGCATCATACTGGGACTGATTGTGTTGATGTAGCTGGAGGCAGCTTGGACCATACTGGGATGGATTGGAAGCAACTAGGATTATACTAGGACCATACTGGGAATGGTGGTACATGACTTGGATCATATTGGAAGTTACTGGGATCATACTGCTGTTAAAAGGGAGCAACTGGGATCACACTTTGGGCTACTGAGAGCAACGGAGAGTGTCTGAGGTTGGAAATGCAAGATGTGAGTGGGGGTAAGTATTCTATTGCCATCTCTTAGAGGTGGGGCAGTTATCTTCTGTTAATTGGGCAGTTTTCTTTATCTCTTCCACAAGCCCTCCAGGGAGATATCTTCTGTTAATGGGCCATTGAGCCTCACTGCAGGACTGATAAAATTACCTCACCCCATTGGTAGATGTTCCACCCATGGGGAGGAGCCAGGCATTCCTACCTGGATATAATCAGAGATTTGGAACACCACAGTCAGGCTTTTCCCACTGGATTCCCAGAGGAGCAGGGTTTCTTCTCCACTGGATTCCCAGAGGAGCAGCTTTTCTTCTCCCCTGGATTCGCCGAGGAAGACCAGACCTATCTACACCACCACTGGACCTTTGGAGGAAAACTACACCCTTCTGCAGGAACCACTGCTTCAACAGAACCACATCTGTCCCTCCAGGAGGACTGCAGCCACCATTTAATTGGAGTGCAACAAACACCCTGACTAACAGGGTGTCAGCTTGGATTCTGACTCTGTCAGTGGTTTTCCTTCTACTATTACATTTTTCATTTTATTTTTCCTAGCAAAGAACTGTTATTCCTATTTCCATATCTTTCCCTGAGAGCCCCTTAATTTCAAAATTATAGTACTTTGGAGGGAGGGGGTTTACATTTTCAATTTTAAGGGAGGCTCTGCCTTCCTTAGCAGACACCAAGACAGGCAGTGGGACCATCAAACCCAACGCGCCCAGCCCTTGTTTTCCCCCAAGCCAGGATTTCCTGTTTCTAAACCTTGGCCCGATGCAAGAGGAGGAGGTCGTGAGGAAGAGGAAGATGGCCCATCAGCCCCAAGCAGGTGAGGAGGAAGTCAGTGCCCCTTTCCCCCTCTCTGCTGCTCCATCTCCCACCTCAGCACGGCCCCCGGCTGCAGGACAACCCTGCTGCCAAAGCCGTCCTGCTGGGGACGCACTGGGGGGATCTCCTTGTCCTTCCCTGTGGCACGGAGGCAAATCCCATCCTCTCCTTGTCCTTCCTCCCCCAGACCAGGAGCTGAGGATGGAGACCAGGGCGGACAAATCCCCACAGCAGAACCTTGTGGAAGAGGCTGTTTTGAGCAGCTCCACAGCACAGGAATCCAACGGGGAGGAAAAACCCCAGAGATCCCACACGAGGAGGGGCTGCAAACGCAGATCTCAGGCATCTGAGGGGGAAAGGCCCACCCTGGACCGGGGAGGCGCCTGGAGCTCAGAGCTCGTGGTCCATGAGCAGCTTCAGGGTAAGGAGAAGCCCCAGAAGTGCTTGAAATGTGGGAAGAGCTTCAGCCAGAAATCCAACCTGATCTGCCACATGAAAATCCACACGGGGGAGAGGCCCTATATATGTGAGGAGTGTGGGAAGAGCTTCAGCGGGAGATCCAACTTGACTGTCCACTTGAGGAGCCACACCAAGGAGAGGTCTTACAAGTGTGAGGAGTGTGGGAAGAACTTCAGCCGCATCTCCCACCTGACTGTCCACATGAGGAGGCACACCGGGGAGAAACCCTACGAGTGTGATAAATGCAGAAAGGGGTTTCAGACCAGCTCTGATCTCCTCAGGCACCAGCGCACTCACACAGAGGAGAGGCCCTACCTCTGCCCCGACTGTGGGAAAGGCTTCAAGTACAACTCCTCCCTTGTCAACCACCAGCACATGCACACCCGGGAGAGGCCCTACGAGTGTCCCGAGTGTGGGAAGAGATTCACCCACAAGTCGAACCTGATTGTCCACAAGAGGATCCACACTGGCGAGAGGTCTTACGAGTGTGGGGAGTGTGGGAAGAGCTTCTGCCAGCGCTCCCACCTGATCTACCACCTGAGGAGCCACACTGGGGAGAAGTCCTATGAGTGTGATAAATGCAGGAAGAGGTTTCAGACCAGCTCTCATCTTGTCAGGCACCAGAGGATTCACACGGAGGAGCGGCCCTTTTGGTCCTTTTTCACCTATACGAATTGAGAAAGGACAGAGGATAGCTCAATTAGTTCTACTGGAGCAAATGACTAAAACATTACCCCCTCATCAATCACAGTCCCGGGGGAAGAGGGATTTGGCTCCAATGGAGGATTTACTCAGTTAACAATGGACTTAAACGTTCGGCTAAAACGTCCTGTATTGATAGAGTATCAGGGTGACAGGCAAACCTTGGAAGGTTTATTAGATATTGGTGCAGACTCCAGGATTATCAGCCTGGATTGCTGGCCCCACAACTGGCCGTTACAGCCAACCACAGCAGCAGTTACCAGGGTTGGAGGCTTAACACTTGCAAGGAAATCACCCATGTTATCAGTAACTATCTATTGAAAAATTTTACGGAGTGTTTTCTCTGTTGTGCCTTTGCCCCCTACTGTGCAGTGCCTCATTGGCCAGGACATTTTGGCTCAAATGGGGGTAGTGCTGACCAATGAGTACCCTTTGGGCTAATGGCCATTGTGTGGACTTTCCCAATCCCACTCATTTGGAACACGGACACACCAGTGTGGGTTAAGCAATGGCCGATAAAAAGGGAAAGTCTGGAACAAGCACATGTACTAGTACAAGAACAATATGAGCAGGGTCATTTACAGTTGTCAGTAAGCCCCTGGAATACCCCTATTTTTGTTATTTAAAAGAAGTCGGGAAAATATCGTTTGCTACAGGATTTATGGGCTGTAAATGAATAAATGGAGCCTATGGGAGCCTTACAACCAGGTTTGCCTAACCCAGCCATGTTGCCAAAGGACTGGCCACTGTTAATTGTGGATCTTAAGGACTGCTTTTTTACTATTGCTCTTCACCCTCGAGACACTCGGAGGTTTGCATTTACCTTACTGGCTTTAAATAGGGAAGAACCAGACAAGAGATTTGAATGGCTTACTCTCCCACAGGGAATGCGCAACAGTGACCCTTGTGTCAGCTGTATGTTGACAATGCTTTACAACCTTTGCGACAGGCCTGGGCCAAAACAACGATTTATAATTACATGGATGATATTTTATTTGTGCAGCCACAACCTTTTACAGGTCAACAAATTCAAGAAATACATAAGGCCCTGGAACTACATGGCTTGGTTGCAGCTCCTGAAAAAATTCAATTATCTGCACCCTGGAGATATTTAGAATGCAGATTACTGATCAGGTTGTTACCCCCCCGAAATTGTAATTGAATATTAAAGTACATACATTGCACGATGCTCAAAAGTTACTTGGTGATCTGCAATGGCTGCGCCCTATTGTGGGCATCCCAAATGAGTTGTTAGATGAACTTCAACCTTTACTAAAAGGGACTGACCCAGAATAACCTGTCCATATAACCTCTGAGCAGGTTAAGACACTTCAGCAGATATTGGGCGGTGTGACACAGGGCAGTGTCCGGAGACGAGATCTTAACCTCCTCATACAGCTGACAGTTGGGTGTGGAACTAAATTTTTACTGGGTGCACTTATTCAGCAAAACAGAAAAACAGGGGAGGCGTGGGCCTTAGAAGGGGAATGTCCTCCACTTCAACAGCATAAAACCCTTCTTCAAAAAATCGAAATTTTGGCTGACCTGCTAAAGAAGGGTCGTGAACAGGCATTACAGATTACGGGAAAGGAGTCTGATCAGATACGGATACCAATGAAGAAAGATACATTGACCTGGTACGAGATAAACAGTATGGAATTACAAGAGGCACTGCTGGGAGCTGGAAGTGTGATTGCCACTGATTATATTCCCAATATATCATTGAACTGGGTAGGGCAGTGGGGTTGGATTCAAAGCCCAAAAAGATCACAGAAGCACCTGTCGGATGCTATAACAGCCTACATGGATGCAGGAAGAAAATCAAGAACTGCTGCAGTGACCTGGCAGGAAAAGGGACAATGGCACCATCAGATTCTCCAGGCTTCCGAGTTGGATACTTTACAAATGATGGAGCTATTGGCTGTTGTATGGGCCATGATGTCTTTTTTGGGGCCCCTCAACATAGTGACAGATTCTTTGTATGTTGCAGGAGTGTGTGAGTGAATAGAGGATGCATCTATAAAAGAGGTTCAAAACCAGAAGTTACATGAGCTGTTTATTCAGTTACAGAGGGCAATTAAGCTGAGAAAACATCCCTTTTCTGTTATCCATATCAGAAGTCACAAGTGGGATATTGGTCTAGGAGAGGGCAATGTGCAAGCAGATAAACTAGTCTCAATCACACAAATTACTCCAATTCCCAGGCAGACTATGGCCAGAGAGGCACATTCCATGTTTCACCAAAATGCAAAGGGCCTCCATAGAGAATTTCAGATATCTATGGAAGAGGCATGGGCAATAATCAAAGCCTGTCCCATATGTAGTCATCATAATGGGGGCTGCGGGTTAGGTCTGGGAGTTAACCCAAGAGGGTTGAGTACAAATGAGACCTGGCAAATGGATGTCATGCATGTTGCTGAGTTTGAAAGGATGAAGTATGTGCATGTTACTATAGACACTTATAGCCATTTTATATGTGCCACAGCACAGACTGGTGAGAAAGCTGGACAAGTGGAGAGGCATCTCAGCAGCTGCTTTGCTGTAATGGGAGTGCCATGCTGTATTAAGACAGATAACAGGCCTGCCTACTGCAGCAAAAGAGTAAAGCAGTTCATGCAAATGTGGGGGATAGAACATGGAACAGGCATTCCTAATTCCCCGACAGGGCAAGCAATCACAGAAAGAGCTAATGGTACCTTGAAAAGATATCTAGGTAAATACAAGGATATTAGAGAACCGCAAGAAAGACTGTTAAGGTGTTTATTTGTTTTAAATCACTTGTGTGTTTTTGGGGAAAGCAAGGTCCCTGCTGTAATTCGCCACTATGTACAGGAGAAAGAAAGTGTAAAGCAAGACGTATGGGTAAAATACAGAGATCCCAAAACAGGACAATGGCAAGGTCCTGCTAAGGTGTTATATTGGGGCCGAGGCTATCTTTGTGTCTCTACCCCTACAGGATCCTTATGGGTACCTGCTAAATGGACCTGAGCAGCTGTGTTAGATGGAACCACCAGAACTCCATCAACTGAGCGCAGAAGACCATCAGTGATTAGAGACGAAGCTGTTGATCATCCTTCGACCAATACTTCTTAAGCTGAAAGGACAGTGCAGTTTGGCTATCAACCGAGCAATTGATTGGTGTAAATCCTTAGATTATATACTAAGCCTGCTTCAAGCACTTTCTACATTTGAATTTAGAGGGCTTAGGAACCTAGCTTGTATTGATTGTTGTCCTGGTTTAGGACAAATTAGGGGAAATCTCCAAAAGGGAGCCCCCCAAAACAAAACAAACCTCCAACCACCCCTCCCCCAACACCAGGTTCGGGAAGGAATTTCTCGGAGGAGCAAAGTGGAAAACAAAACCTATTTATTTACAAGTAACAAAAGAACACTCCCCAACACAAGAAAAGGAAAGAAACAGACTGTGTATGGTGAGGGCTTCAAGCTTCTCTTGCAAGCTCCAGGTGTCCTGGACGTCTCAGGTCAGGTCCGGAACCGGTCCAGTATCTTCAGGGGAGGGTAAGAAAGAGGGAACAAAAGAAAAGAAAAAAAACAGCGCAAAAAGCAGAAAGCAAGCAAGCAAAGCGGCTAGCCAAGCCAAGCAGCAAAAAGCCAAAAGCCAAAAAGGCCTGGTCAAACACTCCCCCCCTGTCTTCCCCGCCCCGCCACAGCAAGACGGCCGGGGGGGGGGGAAGAGAGAAAAGGCACAGCTGCCAGACACAACACACGATATTGGGATAAAGGCTGTCAACCCACGACAATTGTCGTAATAGACAGTGTGCTGCGTGGGTATTGTTCTTTTGCGGGGGCTGTCAGCAAAGTAAGTGGGTACATCAGACTCAATTACCTGACTTCTGGTGCAGGAACTGTGGATTTTATTGGCAGTTGGGCTCCTGGCAAGCAGAACTTCAGGCCTTTACAGGATTACCTGGTTGCCAAGGGTTACAGTGGTATGAATCACCAGAACAGAAAATTTTTGCATGGTTTAGGTGGGAAACCCAGCATTTAGTTAAACGTGCTTTGGGACAGTCCAAGTCGCATATTTTACAGACTAAGGTTGGCAGGTGTATTCCCCTTTCACAAACTAGTATAATAGGTCCAATTTCTGCAGATCAAGATCCCAACCAAACGTGGGACAATTGTCTGAGAGACCTAAAGAGGTTAAATCTGAGCAGATCAAGGAGAAAGAAGGGGAAAGGAAAGAAGAGACATTCTTAACGACTTGTGGGAAACATGTTTGTCTCCCGAATGTTTGGGTTGTTCAAAGCAGTGCCTGGGGAGACCAGGGTGATGTGGCACATTTATGCTGTTACCTTGCTAATCCTCACCCTCTTAGCAGACAGTGCAGATGCTGCCGGAAAAGTGAAAACTCATCATGCATGGGCCCCACCTCAGCCTAAGACTAACATTTGGGTCACCCTCGCAAACTTAACTAACCAGGAGGCCATTTGCCTGTTGTTATCTTCTCCTGGTAACTCATTTACAACTTGCTTGGTTGGGCTGCCAGCAGATCCCTGGCCATGTCCTCAGGTGTACCCACCTGCAAAACTGACAATCCTAAGACAAGTGTAGATAATTGGGACCAATGGGTTTCTCATTTCCCCATAGCACCACAGGAACCCCAAGAATTGGAGCTGTTAGGTTCAGTGATGGCAGATGCATGTATTAATTTTAACCACAGAAGCCAGCTTTCAGCCAAGAACCATTCCACCATTGTAACTTCCAGCATGGCTGTGTATCGTAATGCAACAGCTTGGTGCAATTATACCACTATTGAAGTGAAGGGAGACGACCATCCAATTGATGAGCATCGAACTCCGATTTATTGATCAAATCAGCCACTTTATATAACAGTGTTAATTAACTTCATGCATATTGCAAAATTTGAGCTCACGATAGGTTACAGAGAAAACTCTAACCCCTCCTTTTGTTTATAATACCTGTGGTTTGTCTATTGAAAACAGGATCAGTGTTCTCAGAGAGCCCAAGGACAGAATGTTTGCCTGTCATGGGAAAACTGTCTGAGAATCTTATTGTTTATAAAGTGGTGCTTGAGAGAGCCTAATTATTTATAGAATCAAGCCTGGGAATTGCTTTACAACTACCTTTTACTTTTCCCTCAACTGTATGCCTTCATGGCCTCTTTCTTTCAGCCATGCATGAACCAGACTCTCCACATACCACAAGAAAAGTGTCGATCTCATCAAATGACCGTATTCAATTGCCAGCAGGTTACTTCTTAATCGGTGGGGACCATGCTTGGCCTGGTGTCCCATCGATGCTGCACGGGGGGGCCATGTACAATTGGCCCTGTAAGCTGTCTCTGCTTACACCCAATACATCCATGATATTAAACATGAGCTGCCACCATCGTCAACATAAGAGAATGTTTCATGCATTTACTGCTGACTGTAGGGACGATGTAAAATTTTGGTCCCCAGGGGCAATAATTGCAGCATCCTTTCTGACTCCAGGGGTGGCAGCTGCAGGTGCCCATGGTGCCCTAAATAAGTTGGGATGCTGGCTTGCAAAGCAAACCAATGCCACCTCTTTGACACTTTCTAGCCTTTTGCTTGATGTTGATTTTATTTGTCATGCAACGCTTCAAAATAGAGCTGCGATTGACTTTCTTTTACTTGCACAAGGCCATGGCTGTGAAGAATTTCAGGGCATGTGTTGCATGAATCTTTCTGACCATTCGCAGTCTCCATCCATGCCCCCCTCGCAGAATTGCAAAGGTTAACTGGAAAGTTACAGGTAGAATCAGGTTTCTGTATTGATGGATGGCTCTCATCGTTAGGCCTGGGATCATGGTTACGTTTTGTTGCTAAAGTTAGCATTACAGTGGGCATTATAGTTCTGTTAGTAGTGTTAATTTTGCCATGTTTTTGCATGTGCTTACAGAACATGGTGCAAAGGATGATATCTGCTGCATTTAATCAGACTATGCTTGTGCAACAGGAAAACAGGGGAAGTGTGGAGAGCTTTGTGGACAGTTGTCTAGCTGAGAAAGGTCACATCAACATAATGCAGCTGGTTAAGCTTGAAGGGGACAATATAGGAGTCAGTAGTCAGTGTCCAATGACAGGCAAGGACATGTGCCCTTGGTGCAACAGCAGGATAGGGGAGAACATCTTTGGCAGAAATACGAAGAAAAGTTTCAATAAAATATCCACAAGAATGCAGAAGTAGGCGTAGTTGGCTGATAAGTTACTAGGCAATAGTGAGCTCGCCTTTGCGATATGTATGAGCCTAATTAACACTGACATAAAGATGTGTGCCTATCAATAAAGATTTGAGATTTGCTGATCACTCATATTGCATGCCGCATTTCTCCAGCCGATCTCAACATTCTTATTACTCTTTCTTTTAGTTGCTATTAATAAACTTTTCTTTATACCCTTTTAAAGTTTTGAGCCTGTTTTGCCTTTCTCCTAATCCTATCTCACACCAGGAAATGAGTAAGTATATTCTAGTGAGTGCACTGGTAATCAGCCAAAACTGAACACACCACAATAATTGATGCATTCACCAAGAAATCTCAAATTGGAGAACCAAAACATAAAAGGAAACCTTCCTGATGAACTGCAATAGAGCAGAGGAAAATCAAGGCAGAGCCATGGTTTGTCAGGAATTGCTTGATCCTAATGAGCCCCGTGGTGCATTTTGACCTGAGCACTGGAACCTCATGGCCTGAGAGGAGATGGCACAAACCTTTCCAGGAGGAAAAGTCAGAGGAAACACCCAAAGTGTCTCAAAGCATGAATGGGTCCTACTGAGGTCCATCCTCAACACAGGCTCCTCATGGACTCTTTGGAGGAGAGATTTGGTGGCCAGGATGGCACAAAAACCTCTCAGATACTCAGTGTGGAATGGAAAATCCTTAAAAGTACCTAAAGGTATCCTTAAATCCTTAAAATACCTTTAAAAACCTTGAGTACCTCAAAGTATTAATGAGCACCACTATGTTTCAGTACAAAGCTCTCAAGGGACTCGTTAAAGCAGATAACTGGGGCCATGATTGCACAAACCTCTCACAGAGTCTGTACCAAAAGGAAAACACCAAGTACCTTAAAATAACTGAAGTACCCTGAAGTATTAATGAGCCCCACTAAGTGTTGCTACTGACAAAGCCTCTCCAGAGACTAATTACAACAGATAATTGGAGGCCATGATTCAACAAACCACTCAGACTCCAAGGCAAAAGCCAAACCCAAAGTCCTTTGAAAAACCTGCAGAGAGGCTCCTGGCCCAGAGGCAGCTCCTGGCAAGGGCAGCGCTGCAGAGAGACAGCTCTGGCCAGGAGCAGCTCCTGTGCACAGCCCAGCAGGGCTGGGGCACTGCCTGCAGCCACCCCGGGCACAGCACAGGGCACAGAGGGGTTAAACTCAGCCTGGGCTGGGAGAACAAAGCAGAGCTCACTCAGGGCTCACCAGAACAGAAATCAGCCCAGGTTTGAAACAGGCATTCCCTGGCTGTGGGAAGAGAAGCTGCAGTTACTGCAGGGATCTCCTGGAGCTGGCCCATCCCACAGCTTTTAGGACCTTTCAGGAGGACTCTCAGAGCTGCTCCAGGGCAGGGCTGTGGCCCTAGGGCAGGGCTGGCTTTCCCTGCTGCCCCAGCCCAGGCACAGCCCAAGGCAGCTCCTGTTGCCAGGCTCTGCTGCAGGGCTGAGCAGCCGGGGCTGCAGCCAGGGGTGCCCAGGGCTGTCCTGCAGAGCAGGGTCCTGCAGCCCAGGGCGCTGTGCTGGGGCAGGGACTCTGCTGCCTGCCAGGGACAGCTCTCAGCCAGCCCGGGGAGCTGCTCCCAGCGCTGGGGAGAAGCTGTGGGGGGAAGGAGCCACCCCGAGCAGGGCAGGGGCTGCTGCTGAGAGGGGCTGGGTGGCTCAGGGCTGCTCCCAGCTCCAGACCAGCCTGGGCACAGCTCCAGAGGACACTTCTTAAAAGAAGGTAAGCCTGGGATTGCTGGAAAAATCAGGAGCTTTTCTGAGAGTTTTCAATTTCCTACTTGGAGAAGAATGGGAAGGTTGGGGTGATGACAAAAAGATTTTTGTATTTTTTACATTTTATATATTCATAGCTCTCTAAATTACTATCATATAGTTACAATACTATAATCCTTACTTAACTCTATTAAACTCTTAACTCTATTAAACCACTATTATATTCTTATATAGCTTTAATCCTGAATTAAATCTAGTATGTTTCCTTACCTTTCTCTTAATAACCTGACTGTCTAAATATATTCCTAAAATGCTGTATAGTCCTATTCTTTTATATAGCCCTGAAATACTATATAGTATTCTAGGAACTGGACATATAGGAACATTTTGGGTTTTGAGAATGAGCAGAATATGAGCAGTCATTATAAAAAGTGAAGGCAAAGAAGCCTTTGGACCTACTCCAATGGGTTGACCAGGGGTGTGTAACTAGGGAAACTGAATCTCCTTTTGGATGTTCCTGTTAAATATCCTAATTAATCAACCTTAATAATTTGTTCAAATCAGGAGCTGGGTGTGCCCCATCCCCACTGGGACACCTGGAAGCTTCCAATAAATGTCTGGTTTTTACTTTACTGTTCTAACACTGCTGCAAGGTTTTTTTTTTTTTTTTTTTTTTTCCTCTTTGTGTTATAGACAGCAGAGGGATGAGAGAAGCAGAACAGGAATTGTAATCTCAGAATCACAGAACATTTTGAGTTGAAAGGGACACATAGGATCATCAAAGGAATGTTTGAACATTTACACAGACTCCAGAATTGTAACTTTGGGTGGTCAGTCTCTCTGCTGGGAGCCTCCCAAAGGCCCTCAGCCGCTCCTCAGCCCTGGACAGCAGCAGCATCACCTCTGCAGGGCCCAGCAGGGCTCTCCTGAGCTGCCCTTGCCCAGCTGCACACAGAGCCTGCCCCAGCCAGGGCCCTGCACACAGGCAGGTTTCTGTAGGGCCCCGGCCAGGGCACACAGGCTGGGATGGGCTCTGTGAGTGCTGGCAGGGACAAGGCTCCTCTCAGGAGGGAATGTCCAGGCTCAGGGAGATGCTCAGGGAAGGAGAGGGGGCTGAAGAGAGCAGTGCTGGGGGCAGGATGACAGCACTGTTGGTGTGTGGGAGGTGCCAGGCACAGCTGGGCACGGGAACACTGTCCTGAGTGCCCGGCTGTCTCTGCCCTGCCCTCTCAGGCACAGCACCACAACATCTTCTCTTGGTTCTGCCCTGCCCTGATATTGTCACTGTTATCTGCTGCTCTCAGGGAGACTCTGGCATTTGCAGCAGCTGAGTCAGGCACTGCCCTTGGCATTCCTGCCAGGCAGGGCTGTCCATGGGAATGGGGTGTCCAAGCTTCCCTGGCACCTGTGGGGCTGTGGGCAAAGCAGCCCATGGGAAAGGGGAATGAGCTGAGCCCCTCCCTGAGATCCCATCATGGGCACAGCCAGGGATCTCCTTACTGTGCCCTTCCAAGCTCTGAGCAGCCCTCCTGGGGGCAAATCTGTGCCAGAGCCTCTGGGAGTTCCCTGATTGTCCCACAGGGAAGGGCAGAGCTGCCAGAGCTGAGGAAATGCTTCTGGGTTTGCCAAGGGAGCCGTGAGTGTCCTTGGCACAAGGGGGTGCTGAGACCTTGCCCAGAGACCTTGAGAGAGGGTGAGACATTCAGGGATCCCTCTGCTCTGGGCAGGGTCTGGTTTATCCCAGAGTGACTCGGCAGTGTGATTGTGCTCTGATTGCAGCCAAAGGTGCAAAGCCAGGGCAGTTGGGAACCAGCCCATCCAGCCCCTCACCTTCCTTTAGCCACAGGGAATACTTTCCCTCTCACATCTCTAAGTCGGAAACTCTGAGTGCAGCAGGAATGCTGGGGATTTCTGACCTCAGAGAGGCAGGAATGATGTGTGGGTAGGAAAACAATTCCTAAAACCAACTCCTGCCATCCATGTCCTATAGAAATGGGAGTGCAGATGCTACCAAGCCTGTCTTCATTCTGAGTGATTCCCCTGACAAATCCTGAATATCCAGCCTTGTCCCTCTGCCCCATGGCCACAAACCCAGGGCAGTGGGGCAGGGATGGTTCCTTGAGAGCCCCCATGCACAGGCCTGGCTGCTCCTGGCACACTCAGCCAGCACAACTGGAGCTCAGGCAGGGACCTGGGTGAAGGTTTTCCCAGAGCAAGAACAAGGCTGGGTGAGTCCCAGTGCAACAGTCTGCAGGGAATGGATCAGGTTTGGCTCCAAGCAGCCTCTCGTGACTTGTCACTGTCCTTTCTCCATCAACAGGTCCCCATGCCCAGCCCCAGCAAATGTCCAACAGCAGTTCCATCAGCCACTTCCTCCTGCTGGCATTGGCAGACACGCGGCAGCTGCAGCTCCTGCACTTCTGCCTCTTGCTGGGCATCTCCCTGGCTGCCCTCCTGGGCAACGGCCTCATCATCAGCGCCGTAGCCTGCGGCCACCACCTGCACACACCCATGTTCTTCTTCCTGCTCAACCTGGCCCTCACTGACCTGGGCTCCATCTGCACCACTGTCCCCAAAGCCATGCACAATTCCCTCTGGGACACCAGGAACATCTCCTACACAGGATGTGCTGCTCAGGTCTTTTTCTTTCTCTTCTTCATTTCAGCAGAGTTTTTCCTCCTGACCATCATGTGCTATGACCGCTACGTGTCCATCTGCAAACCCCTGCACTATGGGACCCTCCTGGGCAGTAGAGCTTGTGCCCACATGGCAGCAGCTGCCTGGGCCAGTGCCTTTCTCAATGCTCTCATGCACACGGCCAATACATTTTCCCTGCCCCTGTGCCATGGCAATGTCCTGGGCCAGTTCTTCTGTGAAATCCCACAGATCCTCAAGCTATCCTGCTCAAATTTGTACCTCAGGGAACTTGAGCTTCTTGCATTTTCCTTCTGTTTGGGCTTTGGTTGTTTTGTGTTCATTGTTTTCTCCTATGTGCAGATCTTCAGGGTCGTGCTGAGGATCCCCTATGTACAGGGACGGCACAAAGCCTTTTCCACCTGCCTCCCTCACCTGGGCATGCTCTCTCTGTTCCTTAGCACTGCCACATTTTCTGACCTGAAGCCCCGCTCCATGTCCTCCCCATCCTTGGATCTATCAGTGTCACTTCTGTACTCAGTGGTGCCTCCAACCCTGAACCCCCTCATCTACAGCCTGAGGAACCAGGAGCTCAAGGCTGCAGTGTGGAAACTGATGACTGGATGGTTTCAGGGACATTAAACTGCTGGCCCATTTCTGCAAATATCTTGTAATCAAAGTCATCTTTGATACTTCTTGTTGGCTTCATTTTTGAGGTTCTTTTTCTTTGTTTTACCTTACTAATCTTTTCCACAAAGAAATGTCATGGTTTGTGGTTTTTCTCATTTTGTTTCTCTCCATCTTCCCTGTGGCCAGAGATTGTGTCAATGAGGGACTGCACTCTTCTTGGCTTTAATGGAACTAAAGGATCGCGCAGCAAAGTTTTTTTCCAGATATGCCCTTGTGTTCCCTTCTCTGGAGCTGCAGCAGCAATGTCTGTGTGCATAGCTGGGGGCATATCTGTGCTGGCACAGCAGCTCTGGTCCTGCTGGCCACACCATTCCTGATCCAGGCCAGGAGCCATTGGCCTTCTTGCCCAGCTGGGCACACTGCTGGCTCATGTCCAGCCTGCTGTCCATCAGTCCCTGCAGGTCCCTTTCCGCCTGGCTGCTCTCCAACCACTCTGTCCCCAGCCTGTAGCACCAGGGCCAAATATCAGGGCCTGGCACTTGGTCTTCTTAAGCTGCAACTTGCTGGATTCTTTCCCCTGGATCCAGCCTGTCCAGGTCTGTGTGCAGAGCCCTCCTATGCTCCCACAGATCAACACTCACATCCAGCTTGGTATCATCTGCAAAGATGTCCTTGGTTCCATGGCACCCCTCAGTGTCACAATGGCCTCTTGGTTACACCAGGCCCTGCACTGTCACACTGTTCTCCTTGGGTGCATGAGACCATGCAGAGCAACAATGGTCTCCTTGGTTCCATGGGGCCCCAAAATATGACAATGGTCTCCTTGGTTCCACTTGGCCCCAGAGTGTCACAATGGTCCCATGGTTACATGAAGTCCCACAATGTCACCATGGTCTCTGTGATATCACAAGTCTCCTCAGTGTCACAATGGACTCCTTGTTTCCACAAGGACATACAGTGTCACAGTGTTCTTCCAGATTCCTCGAGGCCCCACCTGTCACTGTGGCCCCTTGGTTACACAGGATCCTGCAGTGTCACAATGTCCCCTTGGTTCCATGAGGCCCCACAGTGTCAGAATGGCCCCTTGGTTCCACTGCACCCTGGAGTCTCCCAATCATCTCTTTGGTTTTGCAGTGTGAAAATGGCAAAACCCCTTGGTTACACAAGGCCCTGCAGTGTCACAATGGCCTCTGTGGTTCCACGAGGACCCAGAGTGTCACAGTGCACTCCCTGGTTCCATTTGGCCCCAGAGCACAACAATGGACTCTTGGTTCTGTGGGGCTGCACAGTGTCACCATGGTCCTCTTAGTTCCATGAGGCCCTGCAGTTTCACAATGGCCCCAGAGTGTCCCAATCATCACAGAATGACAGAATCAAATGGGCTGGAAAAGACCTTTGGGATCATCAAGCCCAACCAATGCCCTCATACTGCCTTGTCACCCGGACCATGCCACTAAGTGCCACTGGAGAGGGACAGTGACTCTGCCACCTCCCCCCTGGCCAGCCCATTCCAATGCCCACTCATCCTTTCTGTGAAGAACTTCTTATTGTCCAGCCTGAACCTCGCCTGGTGCAGCTTAAGGCTGTGTCTTCTTGTCCTGCCCTCCAGTAGATCCACACTCACACCCAGCTTGGTGCCATCTGCAATTTGTGAATGGTGGACTCAATCCCCTCAGCCAGATCATCAGTGAAGATATTAAACAGGACTGGGCCCAGCACAGACCCCTGGGGGACACCACCAGTGCCTGGACACCAGCTGGGTGCAGCACCATCCCCACCACTCTCTGAGCCCAGCCTCCAGCCAGCTCCTAAATCTCCCAGCGAGGAGGGAACCTGCCCAAGCCGTGGGCTGCAGCTTCTCCAGGGAATGCTGCCAGAGACAGTGTCAAAGGCTTTGCTGAATTCCAGGCACACAACATCCACAGACTTTCCTGCATCCACGGGTGGGTCACCTGGTCATAAAAGGAGACCAGGTTGGTCAGGCAGGACCTGCCACCCCTTAATCCACGCTGGCTGGCTCTGATCCCTCGGCCATCCTGTGGGTGCCCTGTGATGGCACTCAGGGTGATCTGTTCCATAACCTTGCCAGGCACCCAGGTCAGGCTGACAGGCCTGGAGTTCCCCAGATCCTCCTTCCAGCCCCTCTTGGGGATGGGCTCACACTGGCACATCCAGTCCTCTGGGAGCTCCCTGCTGAGCCAGCACTGATGGTAAATTTTGGAGAGCAGCTTGGGGAGATCATCCACAGCTCCCTCATCCCCCTGGGATGGATCCCATCTGATCCCACACACCTGTGAGCATCTGAGTGGCTCAGCAGGTCACCAGCTGCTGCCTCCTGGATTCCAGGGGGGCTGTTCTGCTCCCTGTGCCCATCCACCAGCTCAGGAGAACAATTGTCCTGAGGACAGCCTTTCCTAATATTGAAAATTGAGACAAACAAGGTGTTAAGTAGCTCAGCCTTGTCTTTATCTCTAGTTACTGTATTTCCTACTGCATCCAATAAATAGTAGAGGTTCTGTTTGTCTGGTGTTTTGCTATAATTTTATTTATAGAAACATTTCCTACTATTTTTCACAGAAGTGGCCAGGTTAAGCTCTAGTTGAGCTTTCACCTCTTTGCTTTTCTTTTTGCATAACTTAACAACATTCTTAAACACTTTCTGAGTTTCCTGTTCCACTTTTCAAAAGTGATGCACCCTCTTTTTACCCCTGAGTTCCCACAAATGCTCCATGGGCAGCCAGGACAGTAATTTTCCTAACTAGCTCATATTTTGCCACACTGGCAGAGGATGCTCCATCTCCTTAAGATTACTTTCTGGAAGTGTGTCCATCCTCCCTGGAGTCCTTTGTTTTTAAGGGCTGTTTCCCTTTAAAGAATCAGTACCTGATTTGGTACTCCCCAAATCAGCATTCTAAATAGGCCAAAGTCTGCCCTTCCTAATTCCAGTATAGAATTTTGTTGCTGCCCCTCCTTCTTTCACAGAACATTGAACACTTGATTATTTCATGGTCACTGCCCCAGGCAGCCTCCGAGCCCCACATCTGCCACCAGCCCTTCTCTGTTTGTGAACAGCAGGAGACAAAGCTTTCCTTGGCAGTGAGAATCTTACTAAAAATTCTGTAAAACAGAATAACCCTAGTGTAGCATTTAGAAACACCATTCTTTATTCAGTGGGATGCACAGGGAATAGCTCCTCTCAAAGCCGTGCATGCTGAGTACAGGAAAGTTTCTGTTTATATTCTGTATTTTGCACACAAATTCATTGATTGCCCTGGACTAAACACACATATGATAATCATTTCCCCAAAATCATTACCACATTTCCTCTCCCCATTACCCATGTGTTGTTCTGTCCTGGGGTCTCTCTGGTGGTCCCTGGTGGTCGTGGACCCCAATGTTCCAGTGGGCCTGGCTGAGCTGGAAGGACACTGAGGCTGCTGAACTTCCAGTTCCCCTTCTCACACAATGGGCACTGTGTGGTTTCCACAGGCCTGGGGTTGTGGAGAACAAGCTCCAGGTGTCAGGTCACCTGGTGGAGACAATTTCTCATCTGGTAACATGAGGTCACAGAGTGGTCTGTGATATCACAGAGTGGGTCATGTGAGGTCATTGAGCAGCTACAGCATCATAGACTGCCTCTGTGACATCAGAGAGCCAGCTGTGACATCACAGGGCAGAGATCTGACATCACAGAGCAGGCTGTGACATCCCAGAGGGGCTGTGTGACATCCCAGCAGGGCTGTGTCAGGTCACTGGGTTGGTCACTCTGCCCCAGCTCCCTCTCACAGTTTCTCCCAACAAGTCCAATGCTGTTCATGCCCAGCAGGGTCCCTGTCCCCCGGGATCCCCCCGGCCCACCTGGAGCCACAGCCTCCACCAAAGGATGTTCCACAGGACCCACCCCAGAGCCTGACAGGGGACAAGGGGCCAGTGGCTGTGTGGCTTTAAGGACAGGGATTATCCAGGTCACTGTGGCCTGGGTTGGGTTCCCCAGGGCAGGAAGGATGTCTGGCAGCTGGAGCAGGGCCTGGGAAGAGCCTCCAAAGTGGGGCTGGAGCCCTTGGGCTGTGAGCAGAGGCTGAGGGAGCTGGGCTGGTCCAGCCCAGAGTAGGGAAGGCTGAGGGGCTCCTCATCCCAGCCTGGCAGTGCCAGCCAGGAGGGGATGGAGAACACAGAGCCAGGCTCTTCACAGGGGCCTGGTAAGAGACTAAAGCCAATGGGTGGAAGGGGAAAGAGGGGAGATCAGCCAGGGCATGAGGAGATGAAATGAGTCAGGCTGGTTTCAGCATTTCCTCATCACCAAGAGCAGCCTGACCTCCCTTCTGCATCCACCACAGACAGATTTGCAAATCAGAAATTGTTGGAGCTGTTTGCCTCCACTCCAGGATGAGCATCATGATACAAGAACTTAATTGTGTTTATATCTATCGCAGAACCACATTTGTCTATAATTAATTCTAATATGGAAATAACTTGTGAATGGTGGACTCATCAGACACTGCTGGGATGTTGCACATTGCTCAGGGAAGAGTGAGATTGCAATTAAATTGTGTCCTGTTAAACTATGGTCTGTTGGTCATGAAGAGAATCTTCCTGTGCCTCTGAGTCTCACCAGTTCCTGACTCCCAAAGGACACAAACCTGATGAGTTGTGGTTCCCACTCCAGTGGTGGCACTTGCACCTCCCTCTATTTCCCAGAGCAGAGCTCCCTTGTCCCAGAAAGTCCCTGGCAACGCCGGGATGAAGAAGACAGGACAGGCTGTGGGTATCAGGGGCAGGGCAGAGCCAGGAAGCAGAATGACTTTTGAATTTGATGGAGCTGTGCCTTCCCTTGGCTTTGTTGGCTGACAAGAAATGAACATCCCTCTGTCCCTCGGGCAGCTTCTTCTCCAAGGAAAGCAGGTGGGAGCTGGAGCCAAGGAGCTGAAAGCTGCAGGTGCAGCCTGGGCTGGAGGGAGCTCAGATTTTCACAAGGCTGCTCTGTGTGCCAGGGCTTGGATGGGGGAAATGGTGGGGTGGGGGTAAGGACAGAGTCTGAATGATTGTCAGCCATGGAGGGTCTTGATTTTCATATCTATTCAAACTGCATGTGGAGGTACTTGGATTCAATGTCAATTGGGGACTGCACATATTAACAGAAAGAAAAACATAAGCAGGGGCTAAAAAATGTTTCCTCACAGTCATTCTAAATATGATCTATTCAGTTTAAATGTGCTTCAGGCCTCTGGAGCAGTAAAATTCAGCAGCAGCCTCCAAGGTGCTGAGGATGTCAGCAGCCCCCACTGAGGCCATCCCTTCCCAGAGACCGTGGGGGAATGGGCAGACAAGGAGAGCGTCCCTGGGGCTGGGGCAGCACAACTCAGAGGCAGCAGCGGCTCCAGCTGGGAAATGGAGTGTGGAATGTGGCTGGGAAAGCCCTGCCTGGGCTGGGCCAAGCAGGACAGACAAGCCCTGACTCCCATCCCCCAAACAACTCTCTCAAGGAGACATTTAAAAGGAATTACAATTGTTTGTGTCCTCTGAGTTGGACTCCCTGGGGAAATACCAACAAGAGATTCTCAGGAGCTCAAAAGAGCAAAACAGTCTTTACTGACAACTTTGGAAAATCAAAGAAATTTTTGCAAAAGTTTTATTATGACATACAATCAACAGAAAACACTTTTCAAAGCATTACCTTGGCCCTTTCAATTTCACAATTTGTAAGCCTGCTCTATTTTAAGTTAGTCAAAATATGCAAGAGAAGGAAATTAGAAGTAGACACAGAAAGAGAGAAAGACAAAAAAGATACAGAGAACCATACATACAGCTACCAACTCCTGGATTTCAGCAGTGTTCAAAAAAATAAAATTTTCAAGAGGAGGGAGGGTTAAGATATGTGCTTGCCTTATGGTCAGTCTTCAATACCCCTTGGTCTCCCTGGGCCCTTCCCCCAGGTGGAACTTGGGCTCATTTGGTCCCTCAGGAGCTGGGCTGGGGGCTGCAGACGTGGCTGTGGAGCATTGCCTGTGCTGTGCCAGGGACTGGCAGCCACTGCTGGGCTGGGATAGAGGCTCCGGGGGGATTGGGGTTTCAGGGCAGGGCAGGGCAGGGGTTCCAGGACAGGGCAAAGCTGGACCTGCTCCTTCCTTCCCACTCCCCTGACAAAATGTTTTGAGCCAAAAATCTCCTCCAGTCTGTCACAACAGGGAATGTGGGAGGTGAAATCCCAGTCTTCGCCATGGGCACCTGGACCAAAAGGACAGCTCTTTCCCATAGGAAAGAAAGCACAGAGCTTTCCCCAGTGTTGTGGGGACAGATGAAAGGTGACTCTTGTGAAACTATTACCAGCCAGACTTGTCCTGGCAATCTTCCTATTGGAACCATCCCTGGATATATGGAATTTTGGAGGTGAAATCCCAATTCTTGCCATGGCTGCCTGGATGAGAAGGCCAGTTCTTTTCCATGGCAAGGAAAGCACAGAGCCCCAGTGTTTCAATAGCATATGAGGAGACTCTCAATGTGCCAAGGTCAGCTGGGCCAGTCAGGCAGTCCACGGGTGGTGAAGCCAGACCTGTTCTGTGTTCTCTTGGTTTTATGGGGCTCCACAGTGTCACAATGGCCTGTTGATTACAATACTTGCAGCGTCACAATGGACCCTTGGTTCAATGAGTTTCAGCAATTGTCACAGTGGCCCCTAGGTTTCATAATGCCCCACAGTATCACAGTGGTCCCAATCATTCCATGAGGCTTTGCAGTGTCACAATGGTCTCCCTGGTTCTCCAAGCCCCACAATGTCACGTAACTCCTCTGTTCCATGAGCTATGCAATGTCACAATGGACCTTTGGGCCCTGGGGGTTTGCAGTGTCACAATGGTCTCCTTTGGCTCCACAGTGTCACAACGGGCCACTGATGACAGGGGGCCCCCCTGTGTCACCCTGGCCCTTTGGTTTCATGCAGCCCTGCAGTGTCACAAAGGCTTCTTGGTTTCACAAGGCCCCACAGTATCACATGGTCCTCTTGGTTCTGTAGGGACACCCACTGGTTCCACGAGGCCTCAGTGTCACAATGCTTTGCTTATTCCCTGAGGCCTCATAGTGTCCATGATTCCATGAGGCCTCCATGATTCCATGAGTCCCCTCAGTGTCACAATGGCCTCCATGATTCCATGGTGCCCCACAGTGTCACAATGGCCCCTTTGTTCCATGACACTCCAAAGTGTCCCAATGGTCTCCACAGTTCCATGAGGCCCTGCGGGGTCACACTGGAGCCTTGGTTTTATGGGGCCTCTCAGTGTCACAATGATCCCTAGATTCCATGGACCTTTATGGCTCCATGGAATATAACGATCATTGAGACACTTGCGGGGGGATGGGGGAGACAGGGGACCTGCTGTGCACCAGCAGTGTTGGACTTCTCTGGGGTAAACTGTGAGGGGGCCGGGGTGGATTGACCTCCTCAGTGTCCTCACACATTCCCGTTTGATGTCACACAGCCCCTGTGATGTCACACTGCCCCTGTGATGTCACACTGCCCCCTGTGATGTCACACAGATCCTGTGATATCACAGAGCTAACTCTGTTATGTCACCCTGTAATGTCATACAGCAGTGCTGTGATATAACAGAAGACTGTGATGTCACAATGTCATACCAGGGAAATTCCTTTCTCCTGGTGTCCAGTCTGGGCCTCCTCAGCTGCCCTTGGCATTAATTCTTTCTTTCGCTGGCTGTTCTCTACCATGTTCAAAGGATCCACATCTCTGAAACCACCCTTCAGTCCCTCAAAGGGCTCTCCTCCACTGTTCTCAATCTCCACCCTACTGAGCACAGAGCTCCTGTGTCCCTATTGAGTGGTCAAGTGCTTGAGGCCAGGAGCACCTGGACAGGAGGGACAGTTCTTTTCTATAGGAAGGAAACCACAGAACCCCAGGGTCTGAAGGCAGATGAGAAGCAGTCACCAGAGGCCAAGGCCAGCCAGACCTGTCTGTCCTTGCAGCTTTTGTCTGAAAGCAGCCTTTGGATATTTGGGGAGTTTTGGGGGTGGAATTCCATTTCAGACATGGGTGCCTGGACCGGAATGACAGTTCTCCAAAGGAAGGAAAGGGCAGAGCGCCAGTGTTTCAAAGGCTGATTAGAGGCGGCCCCAAGGAGGTCAAGGCCAGCCAGAGCTGTTGTCAGGGGAGAATCCTTGGACAGACAGAATTTGGGAGGCCAAACCCCACTTTTGTCTATGGGCATCTGGACAAGAAGGACAGTTCCTTTCCATAGGAAGGAAAGTATGGAGCCCCAGAGTTTCAAAGGCAGGTGAGAGCTGGGCCTCAGGAAGCCAATGGAACCTGGACAGCCCTGGCAGCTTTTGTCTGGGAGCTATCCTTGGATATAAGGAATTTTGGAAGCATATTCCCAATTTTGGCCATGGACACCTGGACTCGAGAGATTTTTTTTCTATGGTGAAAAAAGCACAGCCCCCAGTATTTTGAAGGCAGATGAGAGGTGGCCTCCAAAAGGCCAAGGCCAGCCAGGGCTGTTTTTCCTGGCAGGTGACATATGGGAATAATCCTTGGTTATAATCAAATTTGGAGGAGGAATCCCAATTTTGGCCATAAACCCCTGGAGAAGGACAGTTCTTTCCCACAGGAAGGAAAGCACAGAACTCCAGGGTTTCAGGGGCTGATGAGAAGCAACCCTCAATATGCCAAGGTCTTCTGGACCAGTCAGGCAGCCCCCAGGAGGCCCAGACAATCAGACCTGTTCCATGTTCTTGGATCCTTGGGGCCCTGCAGCATCACAATGCCCCCTTGGTTCCACGAGGCCCTGTAGGATCACAACACATCTTTGTTTCCATGAGGCCCAGTGATATAACAATGGTCTCCTTGGCTCCACAGTGTCACAATGGCCCCTTGCTTCCATGAGGCCTTGCAGTGTCAAAATGGTTTCCTTGTTTCCATGGGACTGTGCAATGCCACAATGGCCCCTTGGTTCCACCAGGCCTGGATGTGTCACACTGGCCACTTGCTTCCATGGGGACCCACAGTGACACAGTGGCCCCTTGCTTCCAGGAGACCTTGCAGTGTCACAGTGGCTGCTTTGGTTATACAAGACTTAGTGGTGTAACAGTGGGCCCTTGGTTCCTGTGGTCCTGAGGTGTCATAATCGTCTCCATGGTTCAATGAGGCCCCACAATGTCACCATGGACTTCTGGTTCCATGAGCTTTTCTACTGCCAAAAATAGTCAACAACAGCCTCCTTGGTTTGATGGTGTCACTCTGGACCCTTGGCTCCATGGGGACTCACAATGTCAGAAGGGTCTCCTTGGTTCCATGAGGCCCTGTAGAGCCCCTTGATTCAACGAGGTCTCAAAGTGTCATGATGGCTGCCAGGATTCCATGAGGCCCAGCAATGTCACAATGGACATTTGGTTCCATGTGTTCCAGCACTGTTCCATGAATCCTTTCTTCTATGGGGCCCTGTAGTATCACAATGGACTCCTTGGTGTCACACAGTGTGACAACTGCCATTTGGCCTGCCATCGCTCTGTGATGCCACAATGATTCCTTGCTTCCAAGAGGCCTTCTAGTGTCACTATGGCCCCTTGGTTCAGTGAGGCTTTTGGTGTCACAATAGTCTCCATGATTCCATAAGGCCTTGCAGTGTCACAGCAGATCATTGGTTTCACTGAGCCCCACAGTGTCACTGTGGTCCCCTTGGCTCCACAAGGCTATGAAGTGCTACTGTGGAGAGCATTATTAATAATTGGTTAGCTGAAAAAGGCCACACTGATATAATGCCACTGGTTAAGCTGAAGGAGAAAAGTCAGCAGTCAGCAAGCTGAAAGGAAGAGTCAGCAGTGACCTTGCTGCAACATGAGGATAGGGAGTTGAGATTAGTCCTGAATACATCCTAAGAATATGTAGAAAGTATCAAAAGTAGAACCATAGGAATGTAGAAGTAGGCATAGGTGCTGATATGTAAGCTGACCAATCCTGAGCTCAACTTTTGCAATATGTATGAAGCTCATTATTAACTGTATTTAACCCGCCTACTGATCAATAAAATTGAGCCTGTGATGATCAAACTGATGTCCTGGTTCCCTTCCGTCGACAAATGGTGGAGAATGCGGGCATAACCGAATCTCTGCCCTTTTTCTCGGATTAAAAGAAAAAGGGATTATGCCACGGTCCGGAAGTTGGGTTTGGGTCCCAGCAGCCTGGACGGTGCCGGAATTTGAAGCACCCTTAAGGTTCAGAACTGTGACTTAAGCCAATACGTGTCCGCCGGAGCCTGGAGAGCTGCAACAGCGCGCGCTGATTAATAGGTATGGATAGGCAAGCGGCATATGATTTATTTACCGCCTATTTAGAGCGGCGTGGGATAAAAGGGATAGATTTAAAAAAGGAGTTACCAGGGTTATTAGCTTATGGCCATGCTAAGGGTATCTTTTCTAATCCTCATACAATTCATGAGTTATCAGAGTGGAGAAAGTTTGGGGAAATATTGTGGGATACAGTACTAGATGATGATAAGTCAGCAAAGAAATTCGGGAAGTTATGGCGGGTGGTGTATAACACGTTACTTCAGCAGGTCTCTGAGAGAAAGGCAGCAGAAAGGGCGACAGAAGCTCATAAGAGGAATATAGGGTATGGTCGTGAAGATGATCCCCTGGCACCTTCTGTAACTAAGGTACTTATGCCTAAGAGTCCCCAGCAAAGTGGTGTGGAGGATTTCTCTATAGGCGCAGTGGAACCGTCTGCACCTTTCCTGTCAGAGGGGGAGGGCGAGTCGGATGGTGGGGGTAGGAGCAAGCCAGCTTTGCCTCCGCCACCAGCTTCAGGCGGGTCGGATGGTGGGGGTAGGGGCAAGCCAGCTTCGCCTCCGCCGCCAGCCTTGCCTCCGCCACTTACCCTCAGCAAGCCGGCTCCGGTTACAGCTTCGGTGGGGGAAGGGTCCATTTCCCCGCCAGAGCCGGCTACAGCGCGGGGGCGGATTGTCCCCCGCAGGCTGGCTCCGCGTGAGCCGGCTCCGGTTTCACTGTCAGCTCCAGCGGGGGAGGGGGGGCCCCCGCTTCCCCCGCACGAGCCAGCCTCTGCCTCACTGCCCCCCCCACACGAAACCTCGGTGTCTGCACCGAAGCGCCAGCAGCATAGCACCCTTAAAGGGCCAGATCCCATCCCAGGGGCACACCGTGATCCATGGGGAGAGATGGCAAAACAGAGGAGGGAAGCTTGGGCTGCTTTGGCGAAAGAAGTAATGCAAATGGGGGATGGTGAGGCGGTGGAAATAGCTTCTAGTCTTGCATGTCCAGTTACATACACACCACAATATGATGCACAGGGGAACCTTACACATAATATAGCAGAATATACTCCCTTAGATTGGAAGCTGTTAACTCAGCTACGTTCTACGGTTAGTCAGTTTGGAGTAAAAAGTGAACCTGTTAAGCAAATGTTAGATTAACTTTTTAATACTCAGGTTTTATGTCCTAATGATTTAAGAGGAATAGTTCGGTTGATATTTACTCAGCATCAGCAGTTATTGTTTAATGCGCATGACCCATTACATGGAGTAACAGTAAAGGAGCTGATGGGCTTAGAGGCATTTTTACGTACAGAGGTACAGATGATATCGGGAGAAGATAAACTTAGAGAGTCTATGTGGTTAGTGCGTGCTGCAATAGACATGGTTAAAGAGCCAGGAGGGTTACCGGTTTATATGGGTATTAAGCAAGGAAGGGAAGAATCATTTGGAAATTTTATAGATAGAACAGCTACTGCTATAGATCGGGCTGGTGTTGCAGGGCGCTATTGAAGCAGGTGTGCCTTGCAAAATAGCAATCCAGCAACCCAAATAGTGTTAGCTACTTTAGGGGCAAATTGGACTATTGAGGAGGCATTAGAGCGAATGGCATTAATGCCAATAGCTTCACAGGCATTTATAGCAGAAGCCTTAAAGGAATTAGGATTAGGGTTGCAAAAGCATAGTCTACTCAAAATCAGGTGTTAGCTGCTCTTTCTCCTCTCCGAAATGGCTCACTGGCATTCACGCAAGGAGGCTCGAGACCATTCATCACACAAGTTGCCGCCGTGACATCGGAGACACCAGCTGCTGCCATAACATCGCTGCTACCTCCTGTCTGCAACCCGCAACAACAGGGAGCCTCGGCTTGGACTTATCAGCAGCAGTAGACATCACACTAATGACAAACCGGCCTGAGAGGATACCCACTGGAGTAAAGGGTCCTCTTATATTAAATGGACAAACATGTGGAGCATTATTGCTGGGACGTTCTTCTACAACTATGTTGGGATTATTTGTTTTGCCTGGTGTTATCAATGCGGACTTTACAGGGGAAATACAAATTATGGCTTACACCCTTTATCCTCCGATTAAAATTACAAAAGGACAACGCGTTGCACAATTGGTACCACTGTCACAAATGACATCAGGAATACAATCATTTACTGGGCACGCACGGGATGAAAAAGGTTTTGGCTCTACTGGTGTTACACTGTTAACTGTGGATTTATAAAATAGACCAAAACAAAAGGTTGAAATTACCTATGGGCATCAAAGCATAACCCTTTATGGATTATTGGATACAGGAGCAGATACTAGTATCATTTCTCCAGAAGCATGGCCACAACATTGGCCTCTATTTCCTTCATCAAACATGCTCACAGGAGTGGGAGGATTTACATTGGCAAGCAGGTCGCCGTCTTTGTCTGTGTGCATCGAGAATCAACAAATATCTGCTGTGTTTTCAATTGTTCAACTGCCTCCTACAGTTTCCTGCTTAATTGGAAGGGACATTTTAACACAATTGGGAGTGGTGTTAACTAATCAGCACCCTTTGGGGTAATTGCCATTGCTTGAACTTTCCCCATTCCACTCACCTGGAAAACAGATACACCGGTGATGGTTAAGCAATGGCCATTAAAAGGGGAGAGTCTTATGCATGCCCATGAATTGGTACAGGAACAATATACAAAAGGGCACCTACGACTGTCCACAAGCCCTTGGAATACACCTATTTTTGTAATCAAAAAGAAATCAGGGAAATATCGTTTGATACATGATTTGAGGGCTGTAAATGACCAAATGGAACCAATGGGGGCCTTACAGCCTGGTCTTCCAAATCCAGCTATGATTCCAGAACACTGGCCACTTTTAATTATTGACCTAAAGGATTGTTTTTTCACTATTGGCCTGCATCCTGATGACATGAAGAGATTTGCTTTTACTTTACCAGCAATAAATCGTGGGGAACCAGATAAAAGATTTGAATGGACATCTCTTCCGCAGGGCATGCGCAACTCCCCCACTTTTTGTCAGCTTTATGTTGATGCTGCATTACAGCCACTACGTCACAAATGGCCAGCAACTATAATATATCATTACATGGACGATATTTTGTTTGCACAGCAACAGCCATTCTCCTCTTTACAGATTAACACCATTAAAAATACTCTTGCTGCATATTCACTTGTTATTGCTGCAGAGAAAATTCAGACTACAAAGCCCTGGAAATATTTGGGATGGACTTTGACGGATCAAATAGTGATACCACAAAAATTGGAATTACAATTGGACATTAAAACTCTACATGATGCACAGAAGTTGCTGGGAGACTTACAGTGGCTGAAGCCTATTGTGGGAATACCAAATCATTTATTAGAAGCCCTACGGCCTTTGTTAAAAGGAGTGGACCCTACTACTCCTGTACACCTGACAAAGGAGCATCGTCTTGCCTTGCAGCAAATTAGTAACTGTGTACAGCAAGGGTATGTGTCTCGTTAACAACTCGACCACCCCATTGACCTTACTATTTGGAATAGGCCTTACCACTTGCTTGGTGCTCTCTCTCAGTTGCAAAAGAAAACGGGGGAGATACGGGTGTTGGAATGGTTATCACCACCACTACAGCACAAGAAAACAATATCTTCAAAAATTGAACAATTGGCTGCATTAATCAAAAAGGGGCGTCTCAGAATTCTTGAAGTGGATGGTAGAGAACCTGCTACTATTAGATTGCCTATGGAAAAAGAAACCTTGGACTGGTACTTGATAAATTCAAAGAATTTACAAGAAGCATTATTGATGTCACCTGCTAAAGTAGAGACTAGTAAATTAGTGCCTAGAGTTTTGCAATGGATGACAGAATGGAACTGGATTACTCGACCTTTGAGAGAAGAAAACCCCATAGAAGGAGCTATTACAGTTTTTACAGATGCAGGAAAGAAATCAAGACGTGCTGCTGTTACCTGGCAAGAAAAAGGACAATGGAAGCATCAACTCCTCACAGCAGACCCTGCAGCTAGCTTAAGAACTTTGGAATTGTTAGCAGTAGTATGGGCGGTGTCCAACTTACAGGAGCCTTTAAATGTGGTCACAGACTCTATGTATGTTGCAGGAGTAGTCAAACGAATAGAGGAAGCAGCAATTAAGGAAGTGAATAATAAACGATTGTATGAGTTACTGATACAGTTGAGGAAGGCTTTACGAGAAAGAAAGGCAGCATATTCTGTGATTCATATTAGGAGCCATAAGTGGTCTGAAGGTTTAGGAGAAGGGAATGAACGTGCAGATAAATTGGTTACCCTACCCATTGATAATTCTTGTCCTATTGACAAGCACACATTGGCCAGAGAAGCACATAGTAGATATCATCAAAATGCAAGAGGTTTAGCAAAACACTTTGAGCTGAGTTTGTCAGAAGCCAAGGCCATTGTCAGAGCATGTCCAACATGTAGTTATCATAATGGTGGGATAGGTCTAGGCATCGGGGTTAATCGTCGAGGTTTAAAAATAAATGAGAAATGGCAAATGGATGTTACACACATAGCTAGATTCGGTAAAGTCAAGCATGTGCACGTCACCATAGATACATATAGTCATTACATATGGGCTACGGCTCAGGCAGGACAGAAAGCTATACAGGTTATCAGACATCTGTTAAGTTGTTTTGCTGTTATGGGAGTTCCAAAGAGTATCAAAACGGATAATGGTCGAGGTTATGTAAGTGCTAGGGTCCGGAAATTTTTGAATCAGTGGTCTGTTAAGCATGTGACAGGTATTCCACACTCTTCTACTGGACAGGCAATAGTGGAAAGAGCAAACGGTACCCTTAAGCAGTATATTGAAAAACATCAAGATTTAACAGATCCACAAGCATGTTTGGCTAAGGTTTTGTATGTGATTAACCATTTATGCATTTTTGGGGAAGATGATACCCCCCCTGCAATGCAACATCATCCGAGGTCAGGTCAGGAAAATACTAAGGAAACAGAGGTCTGGGTTAATTATAAGAACCCGAGTACAGGATTATGGGAAAAACCTGCAAAAGTATTATATTGGGGTCGGGGGTATCTTTGTGTTTCCTCACCTACAGGACCTTTGTGGGTGCCTGCTAAGTGGACTAAACCTGTTTTTGATGCAGCCTCTGGTGGATCGCCTTACGGAGGAGGACAAGGAGCGACTGGGGAAGAAACTGCTTCTAGTCCTACAACCACTACTGTTACAATTGAAGGGGTACTCGGAAGCGGTGGATAGAGCACTGACACGTCACTACCGGACGGTCCAGGAGTTGATTCGTTTCATTGACTCATTATCAACTTTTCACTTAACAGATCCAGTGAAACTACATTGCCTTGACTGTCACAATCCACATTGTGCTGCCTGGATAGCTCTACGTTGTGGGGGTTGTAAAAGAACTTTTTGGATAGAACAATCATTATTACGGGATTTGTGGTGTCATACTTGTGAACACGAGCATACGTGGGGAAAAAGCTGGCAAGATGATTTAAGGAGACAAAAGGGGCAAAACGCATATATAGCTTTAAATCTTTATGAGTCTCCTGAACAGAAGGTTCTTGCTTATTATCGATGGGAAATACAATGTATTGTGAATAGAATTAAGGTTCAAAGTAAATCACGTATAGTTTCTATAAGGTGTAGGAAATTAGTGCCTTTAACACAGCATTCACTTGTAGGACCCTTCCAAGGGGATCCTGATAGAGCATTAGATTGCTACATTGATAAGTTGCAGAAATTAAGTTTGAAAGTGGCAGGACCAGTGAAATTAGGAGCAGCAAGATTGAAGACAGATAAGAAAAAGAAGGCAAAAAGGGAACGGTCTCATTTGAATAGGGGTATCAGTGATTGCTAATTAATTTTCTATGATTAGAACACTTTTACAGTTGTGGGACCCTCAGGAAGATATAGTTGTTGAGGAGGATAACGAACAAGAACTACGATTACGAAATAAGATACACCTTGTGTTAAAGAAAGACCTTGAGCTGTTAGCCTCATATAGTAAAAAGACTGAAGAGGCTTTGCGATCACCACCATTGAATTGGTTGCTTTGGGTTGAAGAACCGGAATTTTATACTGGTCCTTACTTACATTCGCTTCCTTGTTATGTTTGCAAAAAGGATAAAGATAAATGCTATGCATGGGTAGCTTTGCATTGTGCAGATTGTAATCAGGTTTATTGGTATTCACAGAGGTCATTGGGATATTTATGGTGTACATCTTGTTTTGGAAAGTGGATTCGAAATCATATCTGGGTTAGAGCTCTTGAACAAAGTACTGGCCTGCCAGGACGGACAGGATTACAGCTCTTTGAGAGTGCAGAACAAGTGGTTATAGCATATCTTAGGTGGAAGTTACAGGAAAACCTTAGAATATTTGAAATTACTAAAGCCTCACGCATCATAGCAGCTCGCTGTAAAGCTGATTTGCCTTCAAACTTACCTCATGCTATACCTGTGAGCAAGGATGCTGATTTAGAATTAGATCAGTATATTAAAAAATTGACTCAGCCTTACAATAGACAATCTAGCAAACCAGGGAAAAGACAGCGAAGAAAGGAAAAACAGCGCAAGCAGAAGGAAGAAAAGGAGAAGCAAAGCAAGCAAAAAGAAAAATGAGGTTTGTTTTTGTTATACTGCTCAATGCTGTAGCAAGTGAAGCAGTAGGAGTAACACACTTTAGTCAACCAAGGGAAAATTTATGGGTGACACTTGCTAATCAAACTAACCAATCATCACTTTGTCTTGGAGGAGTCACTAACCCATTTCGAACATGCCTGGTGAGACTTCCGGTGTGGTCTCCTGGAGAATTTTGTAGTTTGATAAACAATCGAACCTTATGTATGTCTAACATGTCAAACATCACATTGCCGGTGCAACAAGGGTATACTGCAGGTCAGAGTGATGGCTATCGTCAATGCTTACTAATCCAATCACTTAACACCTCTTTGCATTCTCCTCCTGAAGAATTGGATCTTTTTGGAAGTACAAATGCCAGCATATCTAACACTACAGCTGGTGGATGGTTTAGCTTCAAACTTTTGGGTGCTCAGAATTTAAACCAACCTAAAGAAACATGGGCCACCCTAGATTCATCCCTGAATGTGAGTGAATTCTCTCCACAGCATTACAGTCAATGTAACGGCACAAATATCACAGCACCAATGAAATTACCCACAGGAATATTTTTGATTTGTGGAGACAGGGCATGGAATGGTATACCAGCTAAACCACAGGGTGGACCCTGTTTTTTGGGAAAATTGTCATTGTTTCATCCTAATGTGTCCTTGCTAATGCAGCTGAGTCAAAATTCAAACAGGAGAAAACGTAGCATACATGACTTAGACTGCCAGCCAGATAGGAGATCCACGGTTTTGGGGCACATTCAAACAGGTGGTGGTTTCAACTATCTTACCAGGAGGATCTGCCAATAAAGCCATGAATTTAGCAAAACAATTAGGATGCTGGGCAAGGGATGAGCTGAACAAGACATCACAAATTCTAGACATGTTAACTGCAGATGTGCAAAGTGTTAACCATGCTGTTTTGCAAAATAGAGCTGCTGTAGATTTTTTGCTCTTAGCACAAGGGCATGGATGTGAAGAGTTTGAGGGAATGTGTTGCATGAATCTGTCTGATCATTCGGTGTCCATTCACACTAAGATAAAAGAATTACAACAGGGACTTCACAAACTTAAGGAAGAAGACGGTTTAGGAATTGATGAATGGCTTAAAGGCTTAGGACTCGGACCGTGGCTGAGGAACCTTGTGATCTATGCTATAGGACTGCTGGGTGTAATTTTACTGTTTTTGCTTATTTTGCCTTGTATCTTTAACTGTATTCAAAACATGGTCAGCTGTACAATAGCAAAAACATGGCAAACTAATCTCCTTGCACAAGAAGAAAACGGGGGAAATGTGGAGAGTATTATTAATAATTGGTTAGCTGAGAAAGGCCACACGGACCTAATGCCACTGGTTAAGCTGAAGGAGAAAAGTCAGCAGTCAGCAGGCTGAAAGGAAGAGTCAGCAGTGACCTTGCTGCAACATGAGGATAGGGAGTTGAGATTAGTCCTGAATATATCCTAAGAATATATAGAAAGTATCAAAAGTAGAACCATAGGAATGTAGAAGTAGGCGTAGGTGCTGATATGTAAGCTGACCAATCCTGAGCTCAACTTTTGCAATATGTATGAAGCTCATCATTAACTGTATTTAACCTGCCGTACTGATCAATAAAATTGAGCCTGTGATGATCAAACTGATGTCCTGGTTCCCTTCCGCCGACAGACAGTTCTATTCCACAGGAAGGAAAACACAGGGCTCCAGTGTTTGGAAGGCAGCTGAGAGCCTCACAAGGCCAAGGCCCAGCAGATTTGTCAATAAGGGCAGATTTTGTCTGGGAGCACTCTTTGAATTGAAGGAATTTTGGAGGTGGAAGGCCGGTCTTGGCCATGGGCACCTGGAGAAGCAGGACAGTTCTTTCCACAGGAAGGAAAGCATGGAGCCTTCCCCAGTATTTTGGGGACAGATGGGAAGTGACCCTCATGAAACCACTGGCAGCTAGACTTATCCTGGCAATATTCCTACTGGAACAATCTCTGGATACAGGGAAATTTGTAGGTGAAATCCCAATTGTGGCCATGGGTGCCTGGCGGAAAAGAACAGTTCTTTTCCATTGGGAAGGAAAGCACGGAGTACCATTGTTTCAGAAGCAGATGACAAGAGAGTCTTAATGTTCCAAGGTCAGCTGAACCAGTCAGGCGGCCCCTGGGAGGCCAAACCAGCAAGACCTGTTCCATCTTCCCTTGGTTTTGTGGGGCCCCATAGTGTCTCAATGGTGCCTTGGATCCATGAGGCCTCACAGTGCCACAATGGTGTTACATGGCTTTGCAAGGGTTCCTCAGGGGTGAAGAGATAGACGAGAATCTTGGCTTCATGATCAGAAGGCTGGATTTATTAATTCATGATATATAATACATTATGACTATACTAAAAAGAATAGAGAGAAAAGTTCAGAAGCTGCTAAGCTAAGAAAAGAATAGGAATAGCAATAAACAAGAGGGCTCTCTGTGAATCTGTCCCAGAGAGCTTGGTCCTGATTGGCCCTTAATTGTAAACATGGAACATGGGCCAATCATAGGTGCACCTGCTACATTCCACAGCAGCAGATAACAATTGTTTACATTCTTCTTTTGGAGCCTCAGCTTCCCAGAAGAGGAAAAATCCCAAAGAAAGGATTTTTATGAAAAAATGTCAGTGACATATTGGTGTCTTGTTTCCATGGGGTCCAGCAGTGTCACAATGTCCCCTCAGCTCCACAAGGCCCTGACGTCTCACAATGGTACCACTGATTCCATGAGGCCTTGCAGTGTCACAGTGGTCGCACTGATTCCATGAGGCCTTGCAGTGTCACAATGGTCTCCATGGTTCCCCAGGCCCCAAAATGTCACGTGACTCCTCTGTTCCACGAGGCCTGCAATGTCACAATGGACCTTAGGACCCCGAGGGTTTGCAGTGTCACAATGGTCTCCTTTGGCTCCACAGTGTCACAATGGACCATTGATGACATGAGGGCCTGCAATGTCACACTGGACCTTTGGTTCCATGCAGCCCTGCAGTGTCACAAAGGCCTCTTGGTTTCACGAGGCCCCACAGTATCACAATGATCCTCTTGGTTCTCTGGTGACCTCCAGGGTCACAATGGTCTCACTGGTTCCATGAGGCCTCACAGTGACACAATGCTTTGTTATTCCATGGGGCCTCACAGTGTCACAATGGTCTCCATTAGTCCCCGAGTCCCCTCAGTGTCACAATGGCCCCTTTGTACCATGAGGCTGTGAAGTCTCTTAGTCATGTCTCCATGGTTCCATGAGGCCTTGAGATGTTACAACGGACCTTTGGCTCCATGGGGTCTTGCAGTGTCGCAACGGCCCCTTATTACCATGACACTCCAAAGTGTCACACTGGTCTCCACAGTTCCATGAGGCCTCACACTGTCACAATGGACCCTTGGTTTTATGAGGCCTCACAGTGTCACAATGATCCCTTGGTTCCATGGGCCCTGTGCTGCTGCATTCCCCTCTCCCCTTCTCAGGCCACCCTGCCAGCTGAGAAATGCTCCTTGGGCCTCAACCTTGGCCCACAGCCCCTGGGCTCAGCTCCTCTGCAGCTCATCACAAACACTGTCTGCTCCAGGCAGTGCTGCTGCCCAACCAGCTCCTGGTTTCTCTAGGAGCAGCCCTGGGAACTGTTTCTGTTCCCTCAGTGGCACAACATCCCTGTTCTCACACTGCCAAACGAAGCTGTTGGTGCCAAGTGCGGCCAGGATGAGCCATCGCTGGGACTGAAGCCCCTCTCTTGGGGCCCTACAAGCAGCGCTCCAAAAGGAGCCCTTGGAGCTCTCCTGGGCCAGCAACTCCCTCTGAGTGGGGCCTCTCCCAGCCGGGAACTCTCCCGTTTGCTGCACTCGGGGATCCTGAGCAACCACAGAGCCTGGGCCGATCTCCCCACTCCTCCAGGCTCAACTCTTCACCTACTGGGGAGATGCCAAAGCATCCACAGGCAGCATTTCCTGCCCTCAGGGGAATTGCTCACAGGTGCCTTGCACTGACTCTTGGTGTCTGTGTGCACACAGGAGTGCCTGTGCTGGGGAAATGTGGCAGAAATGCTGCTCTCTGAGGGGTTGGAGTGCCTTGGATAGCTGAGACAGTCAGATATCCAGATATCAGTAGGTAAGGTCAAGTCACAAGGTCTAAACTAAGTTAAATGCTCCTAAGAGTTGCACTGTTTGTAAGTTGTTAAGTTTAAGTTATTAGCTAAGTTAAGGATTGTTAAGTGTTATTCCTCTGTTAATTTCTAAGTCATAGGTTTTATTTTGGGTTAAATACTGTTAAGTGCTGCTCTTTTGCTAAATTTTGAAGTTGACAAGATCAGGTAAAGTTAAGGAATAAGTTAAGTCCTGTTAAGTTTGAGCTCTGTTAAGCTTTTGGACCATATTCCTTTTATCCTTGCCCTCATTGTCCTTGTGTCTCACACACATACAGAGGGACAGTTCTCTGTTAAATTCTGGTTTGATTGCCTGGTTTATGTTTGGTGTTGTTGTTGCCTTGTTTCCTTGGTGTGCCTGAAATGCCCAGTCGGGAGCAGAGTGACTCTTCCCAAGGAACTTTGTGCTGCTGTCCCTTAATATTAAATCTGTTTTTTGCTGATCCCTTGCCGGGGATTTTTTCAGCACTCTCAAGGCCTCGTTCGTAACAGGATGAAGGAGTCCTGTCCCAGGCTCTGGCCCTGGGGGACACGTGGACGCTGCCAGGGGGTCCCTGTCCCCCTGTCCCACTCCCAGGGCCCCGGCCCCCTGTCCCCGTGTCAGGCTCTGGGGTCAATCTCGTGGAACATCCTCTGGGGGAGGCTGCGGGTCTGGGGGCGGGGGGACCTGGGGGGACAGGGGACCCTGCTGTGCAAGAGCAGGGTTGGACTGCTCTGGGGGGAACTATGAGGGGGGCCGGGGCAGAGTGACCTCCCCAGTGACCTTTCAAAGCTCCTGTGATATCACACAGCTCCTGTGATGTCACAGCCCACTCTAGCATGTCACAGAGCACCCTTGTGATGTCACAGAGCCAACTCTGGGATGTCAGCCAGGAATGTCATGCAGTTGCACTGTGATGTCACAAAAGACTCTGTGATGTCAGAAAGCCATAATGTGATGTCAGAATCTGTTCTGTGATGTCACAACCTGCTCTATGATATTACACAGCCACCCAGTGATGTCACAATCCATTCACTCATGCCACAGAGCCACCCTCTATGATGGCAGGATCTCCTCTATGGCCACACACCCTACTCTATGATGTCACAGAAGCTTTATGATGTCACAACTCCCTCAGTGATGTCACAAAGCACTCTCTGTGATGTCATACTGTTATGAGTAGAAAAGTTGCCCATTTTATTAAAAGGTTGCAGAGTTCCCAGGTTGGGCCAGTTGCTGCCAGGGTGGAGTTCTAACTGTTATTTGTTGTAATCACCTGTTGTTAATGGCTTTTCATTAACTACCTGTTGTTGATGGTTGGGAATTCCCCTTTTTGTCGAGTGGCACCCTGCCACTTCCTGGAGGATGGCACCCGGGACAGTGAAGAGGAGGGGATAACCAAGGATGGGACAATAATTTGATTGGCATGCAAATGACATCGGGGCTGGCAAGGAAATGAGGAAGCCCCTCACCAAACCTAGCCAAAACCCCCTAAAAACAACAAACCAACATGGAATTGAGGGATCAAAGTGATGTCTAGACGGGAAGAACAGAATCCAGTGTCCGCTAAGACCCCTTTTACCACTCACCCTACACTAAAACTTGTTGGCTGCAAAGAGGACCTCGAATGTCAAACCAAAATACTGAGAATCACCTCATGCTCTCGTGAGGAAGGAACCCCCAGCTCTGCCGGCAGACCAGTGGACAAACTGGACTCTTCCTCCTCCTCTGTGCCACTTCTGGGGGCAGCAGCAGAGTGAGACCCATCGGATCACCCCACCTGAGCTGATTTTTAATAAAGACATTAAAAAGGAGAAAGATCTCCTGCCCTATTTATTCCGTTTATATTAAAAAACCAATACATTTTTAGGAATGAAAAAAATTATTGGTCATTGGTTCTAAGTAATGCAATTCCCTTCATTCATTCGTTAATCTCCATTGGCTATTTATTTATTTCTCTTTTTGGTAACTAGTAATATTTGAGTCTTTTTGTCACCTTTTTTATCATCTTTTTCTCAGAAAGGGTCAAGGGGGGCACTTTAGGGTCCCTGGTGACATTTCTGGGGCACATTTGGGGCAGTTCAGGGTCTGGAGAGGGAATTCAGAGACAACTTGAGGGTCTGAAGGACACTTGGGGGAGGCGGGAGGGCACTTGGAGGGGCACTCAGGGATTCTGAAGGACAGTTCGGGGTCCGGAGCAGCACTTGGGGGTCCAGGGGGGCCCTTGGAGGTCAGGGAGGGGAATTTGGGGCCCTTCGGGGTCCGGGTGGACCCTTGTGAGGCTCGAACAGGGCTCTCTGGGGCGCGGGGGGTGATGGGAGTTGAAAACGTGGGTGTAATACGGTAAACGGGGCCGCGGAGCATCACGGGAGTTCGAGGCGCAGATGCAATGGCTCTCGGTGGAGGCGTGCAGCATGACGCGAGATGAAGTCCTGGCTCCAAGAGCACTGGACACGCGCCACGGAGCATGATGGGAGCCGTAGTCCCAGAAGTGGCTGGAACGCTTTGTTAATGGGTTCGGGAGAGCTCTTGGGGGACACTGCTGCGTCCAATTTGCGACTTGAGATCCTCGGGGGAACATAAACAGTTCGGGAACACTTGCGGGAAGGTCGGGCATCTCTAACAGGGCTCTTTAGGGTGCAGGGCACGGCAGGAGTTTTAGGCGCAGGATTTTTCTGAGGGCCTCTGGGGCCATGGGGTATGAGAGGAGATGAATTCCCAGAAGTGGCTGTACTGGGCATCTTTGGGGTTAGGAGCACTCAGGGGTCCGAGCATGCTTTTGGGGGTCCCGAATGGGCGCTGAGGGGGCACTGAGAGATCCTGGAGGATCTGGGGGACACTTAAGGGACAGGTGGGGGACGATCCCGGGGTTCTGTGGAGCGCGGTGCATTGTGGGCGTTGTAGTCCAGCTTCAATGGGTCTCAATCAGGCCGCGGGGCATGATGGGAGTTGTAGGCAAAAAAAAGTCGTGCTAATATCAGGCACTGCTTGCGAGATCCTAAACCAGGTGCTGATTGGCTTTGGGCAGTGATGGGCAGAAACATCGGCAAATGGGATGCGGCAGAGGCGGGAACATCCAATTCAACCTCTCCAGTCCCTCCCAGTACAGCCCAGTTCATCCCAAGTAGAAGCCAGTACAACCCCAGTGCCCCTCCAGTCCCTCCCAGTACAGCCCAGTCCCTCCCAATACACCTGTGCCCATTCCCAGTCCCTCCCAGTTCATCCCAGTGACATCCACAGGATGCCCCAGTGTCCTCAGTCTTCTCTGCAATGGCCCCAGTGTTCCCAGTTGTGGTGGTTGGACCAGAAATGGGATTTCTGGGATGCTGGGGTCACTACCATCAGGCCAATGGATGCTCAGATTGTAGGACCACCTCTGAGAAAAACATAGGGGTTAAAACCCAGAGCTGCGCCCGCCCAGAGTCTCTTGGGACTTACGTCGGGAGAGGCTTTGGATCTCTCCCCCTGTCCCAGCTGCCAGCTGGGCAGGGGGAGGGGAAAAGCCACAGGGCCGTGAGGTAGGCCCAGCCCAAGGATGGAAGGGTGGAAGAGCACCAAGAGACATTGGGCAGCCATTCCCCCCTAGGAGAGAGAGAGGGAGAGCCGGCGTCTGAATTCAATAGGGGCGCTGGCCCAGGAGGAGAAGGGGGGGGAGTGCGAAGGCAGGGTGGGAGTGCCGGAGCTCTGGGACAGGCAGACACTGAAATTTTTAACCCTTTTTCTTGCATGATTGAGACCTTGCAAATGCTGATCCTCCTAGGAGCCGAATAAGAAGAAAGATAGGAAATGAGATAACCAAGAACTAGGCGCGAGGGACGTGGAGACGACTGGCTGAGTGGGGAGAGATTATTGTAGCGGCCTTTTGGCTGGACTTTTCTTGTGTAGCCATAGACTCACCCAGTTTTATTCCTGTGACCCAGAGACTGCATTTAGGGGGAGGCAGTGCCTCAGAACCGGGAGGGTTCAGTGTGGGTACCCCTCAGCCCCAGGGGGTGAAAAAATGGGGGGGACAGTCCCAAAGGAGAGGCTGTGCCTTTTTTTGGAGTGAGACAAGGCATCCTTGAAAGACAGCTCTAGAAGCAGCTCTGGTCCATGCACAGTGGTGAGAACACTGGGCATGGAAGGAAAGGTTTCATGATGGCAAAGCACTTTCCAGGCAGTGCTGAGTGACATGCAAGCACACGAGGTTTCAACGTGTTTCCAGGGGAAGCCTATGGTGCAAGAAGGACTCCTCTCCTCTTCATGAACTGAAGATAGAGTAATCTAAAGGGTGGTACCAGAATGGGCAGTTGGTGATTTGGGGGAATGTAATGCATTGGGAAATTTGGTGGGGGGAGGAGAAAAGTTTTTCATTTTTTCCCTCATGTTTTTTTTTTCTTTCTTCTTTTCTTGTAGTTTAGTTAACAAGGTTATTTTTTTTTCTAAGCAGGAGCCTGCTTTGCTTATTCCTGGTCACATGTGGGATCTCAGCACATCAGACCTGATATGCAGAGACACCGAGATAACCCTTGGGGGGCTCGGAGGTCCTGGAATGTTGCCAGAAGTGTCTGGTGGCTGGACTTTGATCCTGCACAGGAGACGACATCTGTATGAGGATGGGAGGATCTCACTGGGATAAATGGTGAAGGGATAGGTTAATTATAGTGTGAAACACAGGTTTTAGAATTTCGGTACAGGGGGGTCTAGAGAAGTAAGATGGAGGAATTGGGGCATGTCCTGTCCTTCTTCTTCTTCTTCTTGGCCTCCATCTTCTGTAGTGGTGGTGGCACTTTGGGATTGGTTCTTGCTAAAAGGGCACTTGTCAATAAGGGTGAAAGGTATTGGGGAAAATAGGCAAATATCTTATACGTAGTTTTGGGTATAAAGATAAGTGACCACCCCGGGGGCTCTCAGTGTGCTCATGGCTGGCGTGCTGTGCAGACCTCTGTCGGGTCGAGAGAAAATCTTGTCGATAAAAACTAATAAACACTGAAGACCGAGAAAAAACCTGAAGACTCTTTTCGTCCTTTGGAGCGCGGGCTGTCCAAGGCCATCCCGAGCCTTTCCAGGCCATAAAAAACAGCCGAGAACTGTTGTGACGGGACAGTCACATCTAACAGCAGACACCAGGGAGAGGGTATTCTCATGGAGGCGCTGGCTTTGTGCCAGGGCTAAACCATGACACCTCCCTTGTGCTCCCAATCTAGATCCATCTTGGGCACCTCTATCTTTGCAGCCTGATCTACCTGCTCATTGTTTTGGTGCTCCTCATTGGCTCTACTCTTGGGGACATGGGCATCTACATGGCAGACTTTCACAGGTAGCCTCCCCACCCTGGTAGTGATGTCTTTCCACTCATCAGCCGCCCAGATCGGTTTCCCTCTACGTTGCCAGTTAGCCTCTTTCCAGCTCTCCAGCCATCCTCACAGAGCATTGGCTACCATCCATGAACCAGTATAAAGCTAGAGCTTTGGCCATTTCTCTTTTTCTACAATGTCCAGGGCCAGTTGAACGGCTTTGAGTTCAGCAAGTTGACTTGATCCACCTTCTCCTTCGGTAGCTTGTGCAACCTGTCATGCGGGGCTCCATACAGCTGCTTTCCACTTCCGGTTCATCCCTACGATGCGACAGGAACCGTCAGTGAAAAGAGGGTAGTGTGTTTCCTCTGGGGGCAGTTGGTTATATGGAGGAGCTTTTTCAGCCTGTGTCACAGGCTCTTGTTCTTCTTCTGTGACACCAAAATTCCCACCTTTGGGCACGTTTGCAATTACCTCCAAAATCCCAGGGCGATTCAGTTTACCTATACAGGCACGCTGAGTGATAAGAGCAATCCACTTGCTCCATGCAGCACTGGTGGCACGGTGAGTGGAAGGAACCTTGCCTTTGAACATCCACCCCAGCACCGGTAGTCGGGGTGCCAGGAGGAGTTGCACTTCTGCACCAATCACCTCTGAGGCAGCTTGGACTCCTTCATAAGGCAGCCAAGATCTCCTTCTCTGTGGGAGTGTAGCTGGCTTCAGAACCTCTGTAGTTAAGACTCCAAAATCCCAGTGGTCGACCTCGAGTCTCCCCAGGCACCTTCTGCCAAAGGCTCCAGGACAAGCCATTGTTCCCGGCTGCAGAGTAGAGCACGTTCTTCACATCTGATCCTGTCCTGACTGGGCCAAGGGCTACTGCATGAGCAATCTCCTGCTTAATCTGGACAAAGGCTTGTTGCTGCTCTGGGCCCCAGTGGAAATTGTTCTTCTTGTGGGTGACCAGGTAAAGAGGGCTCACGATCTCACTACTCAGGAATGTGCATTCTCCAAAAGCCTATGGCACCTAGGAAAGCTTGTGTTTCCTTCTTACTGGTGGGTGGAGACATTGCTGTGATCTTGTTGATGATGTCTGTAGGAATGTGTCACCGTCCATCTTGCCACTTCACTCCCAGGAACTGAATCTCACCAGCTGGTCCCTTTACTTTAGTCTTTTTGACGGCAAAACCAGCTCCCAGGAGGATTTGGAGGATTTTTTTCTCCTTTCTCAAATATTTCTCATTTCTCAAACATCCGCGGTTGTGTTCCCCCACACAATGATGTCATCCATGTACTGCAGGTGTTCTGGAGTCTCACCCTTTTCCAGTGCAGTCTGGATCAGTCCATGGCAGATGGTGGGGCTGTGCTTCCACCCCTGGGGCAGTCGGTTCCAGGTGTACTGCACGCCCCTCCAGGTGAAAGCAAACTGAGGCCTGCATTCTGCTGCCAGAGGAATGGAGAAAAATGTGTTAGCAATATCAATGATGGTGAACCACTTTGCTGCCTTGGACTCCAGCTCGTACTGGAGTTCCAGCATGTCCGGCACAGCAGCACTCAGCAGTGGAGTCACTTCATTAAGCCACGATAGTCCACAGTCAATCTCCATTATCTGTCAGACTTGTGCACAGTCCAGAGGAGGGTGAGTGAGTCTTGCTGATCACCCCTTGGCTCTCCAGCTCATGGATCATTTTGAGGATGGGAATCACAGCATCCCGAGTTGTCTGATACTGCTGATAGTGGACTGTAGAGGTGGCAACTGGCACTCGTTGCTCTTCCACCTTCAGGAGTCCTACTGCAGATGGGCTTTCTGATAGTCCAGGCAAAATGTTCAACTGCTTAATGTCTTCAGCCTCTACAGCAGCTATGCCAAAAGCCCATCTGAGTTCTTTCGGGTCTTTGAAATACCCACTTCGAAGTACTCCATGCCTAAAATACATGGGTCCTCTGGCCCACTCACGATAGGATGTTTCTTCCACTCATTCCCAGTCAGGCTCACATCACCTTCCACCAAAGTGAAATCCTGGGATCCCCCTGTCACACCAGCAACAGAAACAGACTCTGTCCCCACATGTCTCAATGGCTTTAATGTACACTGAGCACCAGTATCAACCAAAGCTTTATACTCTTGTGGTTCCGATGTGCCAGGCCACCAAATCCACACAGATCAATAAACATGATTTTCCCTAGCCTCTACCTGGCTAGAGGCAGGGCCCCTCTAAGCCTGGTTATCCTTCTTTCCCTGGATGTATGTCTTGGATGTTCCTTCAACGGGATCAGACATGTCATCATCATCATACCCGGCAGTTCGGCTACGGGCAACTGGAGCTGTTTTCCTTCTCGTGGGCTTCCTTCAATTCATGCACCCATCATGCCAGAACAGCATTAGGTTTTCCATCCCAACTTCTCATGTTTTCCCCACAATCACACAGGTAGAACCACAGCTCAGCTCATGGGGTGTACCTTCTCTCTCCATCTGGGAAACATCTGCCTTGGATACCAGAACCTCTGATCTGTACTGCTGAGATTTGGAGAAGGTCTTCTTTAATCTCCTCTCTAAGCTTCTTATGATTATCCTCTATCTTATCCTCTAAATTCTGCAGACGTGTTTCTACCGCTGCGATTCTGGCATGTGTCGGGCCATGTACAGCATCTGCATATGCTCGGAGCTTCCTTGCCATGTCAAGCACAATCTCATCCCTCTCATCCCTCCTCATTATGGCTAAAGCAGAAGAATATTCATGTGGCCTGAGTCGTACAAGTTTTCGCCACATCACAGACGTGCATAGTCCCAAGTCTGGGTTCCTAGTTGTTACATCATCTGAGAAGATAATCTCTGCCACTGCCATTTCTCTCAGGCGTTGGATCCCTTGCTCTATGGTCTTCCACTGGATTTGATGCATATAGAGATCATCTGCACACAGGTATCTTTGTGCAACACTTTCCAAGACCCCTGCCCAGAGGCTGTGAGAGTTAGCCCACCTCATCATTCCTTGGTCGATAACAGGATCATGTGACAGGGATCCCAAATGCCTCGCTTCAGTGCCATCCAGAATTGTAGCCTCACATGCATCATCCCAGAGACGGACTAACTAAGGTGTAAAGTCTTGGTGTTTCGCAGGTCCCAGTCTGGAGCAGGCCCAACTAATTATGGATTCATCAGGTCGTTCAGTGTAATCCTTCCTTAGGCCATGAAGGTCCTTCAGGGAAAAGGACTCAATATTGGCTTCTGATCTTGCATCTGCTGCTTTGACTACTGATTTTATGTCAGGAGGCATTGAGGGTCCTTCTCCTTCACCATCATCATCATCATCATCATCATCATCATCATCATCATCATCATCATCATCATCATCATCATCATCATCCACTGGTCGATTGGTCTTGTCCGTGCACTTTCCACTTCTAGTGCTGGTAGCCACAGCCATTGGTTGAGGCTTATTGTCTGGTTTAGCTGCTGGCTTAGTCTCACTGGCTTAGTCTCACTGGCTTAGTCTCACTGTCTGGTTTGGCTGCTGGCTTCAAGCCTGGGCTGTTGTCTGCAGCCTGAGTCACTGGGATAGTTGCTGATTTATCTCCCTGCCCCCCTGCCTCTGTCTGCTGCCCGACAGTATCTAGCAGTGTGCGATAAGCATATGCCAGGGCCCAGCTCACTGCAATGACCTTCCACTCCTTAGGCTCATCCTGGTACTTCTCTTTCAGATATTTCCCCACCTCATCTGGGTTCTGAATTTGTTCATGGGGAAAATCCCAGACTATAGGGTCAGAGAATTCCTTCAGGATTTGGCCCATATCCTCCCATTTTCCACACCACTTAGGATTTTCCACACCGGGGTTTACTCCTGAGTCAGGGGTCTCATCAGCCCGTCTAGAAATCACAGCCCTCATTCTAGAGAAGCAGCAGGCTGTATAGAGGAAGGTTACCAGATTGAATACCAGGAAGATGGTTTCTTTAAAATTGAGGGGAAACTGAAGATCCTTCACTAGTGATGCAACTGATTCATAGGAGAAGGAGGAAAGCAGAGGCTGAAAAAAACCTCATTCCCTCCTGCTCCTCCTCCAACAAACTGGATGCATAACCACAGCCATGAACCATTCATACCTGGAGCAGACCCTAGCATGTTTATAAACTTCTTGCACATCATTGCCACCAAGCCCAGCAGGATAGCTACTCTGGTCACTGCCCCTCTGATGTAAAAACTACGTATTAGGGGCAATACTAAAGCTATTTCTGGATAGGAAAATAAACCTAGGGACCAGAGAGGTATTAAAATCTCAAAAAACCCTAGGGACCAGAAATGCATGCAAAGCTTCACCCCAATAGACATTATGAATTCAAAAAGCATGGCTATTAGCTGATTTAAATGAACACAAAGTAATAGCAACAAAAATGCAGTCAAAATAGGGTTTTTCCACTCTCTCGAGCCCCCAGGATGGGCGCCAATATTTGTCCTGGTTTAGGGCAAATTTGTTAAAGAATCTGGAAAGGAGGGCCCCTCCAGAAAGCAAACCACACGGCCCTTCCCCTCAACTGGTTTGGGAAGAATTCCTCGGAGAGAGGTAGAAAGAACCTGTTTATTGACAGGCACAGCACCCCCCAGCACACAAAATGAACAATACCAGATGACACCACTCTGAGAAAGATGACAAAATCAGAAAGTCTCTTTCGGAGGTGGTTGCTCTGTTTTCAATCCCTCTGGCGCTGGGGCAGCTGCTGCAGCCAAACGGTGCCAACCCTCGGTGTTCCCAGGCCCCAGTCCGGAGCAGGTTCGAGATGGTCGAAGAAAAGGAGAAGAGAAAGTGTCCAGGAAGGAATTTGGACTGTTTAGCTAGAGCTAGCTAATAAGCAGAGGCCAAAGCAGAGCAGAAGCGAGAGCAGAAAGAGAGCAAGAAAAGCAGCAAGCCGAAAGCAAGAAGCAAAAAACAGCCCTATGTACTGCCTGTCTCTGTGTCCCTGATAAGAAAAACCCAAAAACAACTTCCGCTCTTCAGAGCCGGTCTTAAAGGCACAGAACAGATGAATGGGGATACAAGCATCATAATGTCACCCCAGGACAAGCTGTCACAAGGTGACAGGACAAGGACGGACAAAGAGAAAAATGATTCTCACATTTGACAAAGGCCCCCAGCCTGTGAAAGAGCAAAGGAGGAAGATCAAGGCAGTGAGAGGGACAGAGCACTCCCCTGACGTGGGTGCAAGTGTGATATTGTCCCCTGTGTGTGTGGCCTTCCCAGGGTGGGGGTTTACACCTGAGCCAGTTTGGGTAAGGGGGTGGTGTTCACCCCCTGAGCAGGGATTACCCCACTGTTTCAGGTTGAAATGTAAGATGTAACCAAATGCATGTTTTCAATTACCATCTTCATCAACTGTTATAAACAGGTGGGGCAGTGTTCTTTATCTCTTCCATGACTCAGCCCTGATAACGCCCTCCAGGGGACACATCTTCTGTGAATGGGCCATTGAATGCCACTGCAGGACTGATAAAATTCCATCATCCCATTGTGGGAGGCTCCACCCAGGCGGAGGATCCAAGCATTCTTACCTGGATATAAGCTGAGGCTTGAAGCACCAGGAGCACCTTGCCTACTGGATTCCCAGAGGACAAGAGCTCCATAACCACCACTGGACCTTGAGAGAAAGACCAGACCCTTCTGCAGGATCACTGCTTTGACAGAATCACCTTGATCACTCCAACAGGACTGCAGCCACCATTTAATGGGACTGCTGCCACCACCCTGACCAACAGGGTGTCAGGTTATATCCTGACTCTGTCAGTTTAAGGCAGTGTTTGTTTCTGTATCATTGTCTTGATCTAAATTTTTTTATTAAATTGTAATTCTGGTTTAGACCCTCCCCAGGTTTGCCTTACAACTAGTACAAAAAACAGTGTGCTCATCCCTTGTTTTCCTCCCGAAACAGGATTTCCCATCCCCAAACCTTTGCCAGATGGAGGAGGAGGATGCGAGGAACAGGAAGGAGCCCTGGGATACCCAGGCAGGTGAGGAGGAATTCAGTGCCCCTTTCCCTCTCTCTCCTGCTCCATCTCCCAGCCCAGCACAGCCCCCAGCTGCAGGACAACCCTGCTGCCAATGCCGTCCTCCCAGGGATGCACTGGGGGAATCTCGTTCCCCTTCCCTCTGGCACGGAGGCAAATCCCATTGTCTCCTTGTCCTTCCTCCCCCAGACAAGGAACTGGGCGTGGAGACTAGGCAGGACAAATCCCCATGGCAGAACCTCAAGGAAGAGGCTATTTTGAGTGACTCCAGGGAACCGGAATCCAACAGGGAAGAAAAGCCAAAGAGATCCTGCATGAGGGTGGGCTCCAAACCCAGCACAGGATGCTCTTAGGAGGAAAGACCCACCCTGAGCCAGGAAGGTGAAGAGATCTTCAGCCAGAGCTCAAAGCTGGTGGTCCATGAGCAGCTTCATCATGGGGAGAAGCCCCACAAGATCCTGGAGTGTGGGAAGAGCTTCAGGCAGAGCAGCACCCTGATCAGCCACCAGATGATCCACACCAGAGGATGGCCCTATGAGTGTGGGGAATGTGGGAAGGCCTTCAGCTACCGATCCATCCTCGTCATCCATCAACACATCCACACCAGGAATAGGACCCATGAATGTCCCAAGTGTCAGAAGAGGTTTCCAACCAGCTCAAATCTCCTCCTGCACCAGCGGATTCACACCAAGCAGAGGCCCTTCCACTGCCCCGACTGCAGGATGGGCTTCAAGCAGAAATCCCACCTTGTCAGACAGTGGCGCATCCACACTGGGGAGAGGCCATTTGAGGGTCGGGAATGTGGGATGAGCTTTAGCCAGAGCTCCAACCTTATCTACCACCAGAGGACCCACAGCAGTGGGTAATGTTGGTAAGAGCTTCAGGCAGAAGTCCCACTTGATCTGCCACCTAAGGATCCACACTGGGGAGAAGCCCTACAAGTGTCCCCTGTGTGGGAAGAGCTTCTCCATGAGCTCTCAGTTGACCAGACACCACGGACGCACCGGTAAGGGAAGCCCTGCAAATGCCCCAATAGCAGGGAGACCTCCATGCACCGCTCCAGCTCCATCCCCCATGGGAGGATCCACGTCAGGCAGAGCCCTGGTGACCTACATTCCCTGTGATTTGCACTGGGAGGACACTTGGCTGGTTATCCTTTTGGTTTGGCCCCAATTTTCTTCTTATTTTTCTTTATCACTTAAAAACACCTGAAATAGGACTAAAATGAAAGATATTGATCAAAGACATCTTAAGTTCCATCAGTTAACAGTTACTTGAGCAGGAATTTATTATTTTGGGGCATATTCTGGAAGATTTGTGGGTTCTTGGGGGATTTCAGGAAGTGTTCTCCATATCTTTGCACTCCAAAAGTCAAGATGAATTGATCTGTCACCTCAAAACGACTGAGTCCTACTGAAAACACCACAATCTTACCCCAAAGGACTCAATCCAACTTCAAATTGCCTTGTTCCCACCTCAAAAAAACTCTGTCCCATGCCAAAATTACTCAGTTCCATAGCCTCCAGGATGAGATGGGGTTGGAAGGAGATTGGGAGAAGTGGCATACAAATTTGAGGGTGTGGGATCAGGATTCTGTAGGTCTGGGTGTGTGTGATCTATTTTGATAGTAAATAAAACTTCCAGAATTATTGATTTCTGTCCCATTCCTTTTCCATCAATTCCGGTTTGTTTTTCAGAATGCCACCTTCTCAGCTGATTGTGTTTGTGCACTCCTTTCTCTCCTGCCTTTCTTTCCATGCTCTGTTTCTCTCTCATTGTCTTCCTTGACCAAGGGCAGCTCCCACAAAAGACCCTGTCCTGATTTATTTCCCAGTCCACGAGCTACAACAACCATGGGAGAAGTTATGAAGGCTGGCAGTGAAATATCACTGTAGGATCTTGCTCCACTTGGCTTTCAGCCCTTTCTTGAGAGCTTTGTCTTCAAGGGCAGGAAAATCTTTTCCTGGCTGGGAACTGGAATTCCAGCCCCTGGCAGTGTGTGAAATGGATCCCTTAAGGGCATTTCCGAGGCTGGGCATTCCCAGGGTGCTGCTCCGGCCATGCCTCCCAAGGAGCTGTGCAGAGCCAGGGCACAAGGTCCACAGCTCTCTTGTTCTGCAGGGCCACAACAGCCCCTGGTTCCATGAGTTTCCCTACTGCCAAATGCGGTTCCTTGGTTCCCATGGATGTGTCACCATGGATATTTGGTGCCATGAAGTTCTTCAGTGTCACAATGGCCTCCTTCGCTCCATGAGCTTCTGCAGTGTCACAATGGACTCCTTGGATGGGCAGTGTCACCATGGACCATTGGCTCCATGCAGCCCCGCTGGGTCCCCATGGACTCCTTGGTTCCATAAGGTTCTGGGGGTGTCTCCATGGTCTCCTTGGATCCACAGTGTCACAATGGACCACTGGATCCACGTGGCCCTGCTGTGTCACCATGGCGTCTTGGTTCCATGGGACTTGAGTGTCACAATTGACTCCTTCCTTCCACATCACCCCCTCACTGCAAAAAAGGGCCTCTTCGTTCCTTGAGGAACACAAAAGCTTTGTAGAAACAAGGGCAAATCCTGCTTAATACATATGGAAATATTTGTTTGTATTCAAGAGAGATGTTAACGGTGAGGATGGCACCAGCAGCTTCTATCTGCAACAGAGATCCAGGGAAAGGACAGGGACAGAGAATTCAGCTGCAAGACTCAGAGAATTCTTCTCCCAGAGATCATTTCTGCTCACACTTTCCCTTGGAGAAAGGTGACACCATTCCAGGTAGCCTGGACTGAGCAGGTGGTTCCTGAGTGGTGTTTGTTGCTCAGGAAACCTGCTCAGGCTTTTCCATTAGTTCTGGTTTGAAAGAAAAACCAGAGAGAGACTCTAAGTCAGAAATACAATTTATTAGGAAAAGAAATCAATAAAAGAAACTAATATGCATGTAATAATACAAAAGAAAACCACTCAAAAATCAGAATACAAGCTAAAACCCATTTGGTCAGGGTGTTGGTAACAGTCAGTTGGAATGGTGGCTGCAGTCCTCATGGAGGGGCAGATGTGGTTCTGTTGAAGCAGTGATCCTGGCGAAGGGTATAGTCCTCCTCTGAAAATCCAGTGGAAAACGAAATTTCTGGGAAATTTCGTGGAAAGGCAGCTTGTTCTGTCCCAAACCCCAGATTATATCCAGATGGGGATGCATAGCTCCTTCCCCTTGGGCAGAGCATCTCACAATGAGCTGATATCATTCTATGAGTCATGGGGTGGGTCCATTAAACAGAAATGGCTCCTGGAGGGAGTTATCTCTGAGTCATGCAGAATGACATTGATGGGCCCATTAACAGGAGATAAGGAATAAAACAATGCCCCTCCTGGTTTAAACTGCTCTTGAGGATGGGAATAGAATACATCTTTATATTGTAACCTATTGTATGCCACCCTTCCATCTATTACCAATTGAAGGGTGGAACGGAAGAACTTCATATTTGGTGTCATTTTGTGCTCTGCTGGGAGTTTCCCAAGGGCTGGTAGTGCTGTTGGCTTCAGGAACAGTTTGGGTACTGGCTGTGGGACTGAGGGCTTGGTGAAAAATGAGAACGGTTGTTATTCTTGTATTTACAGTCTTTTGCTACATGTCCAGTTTTCTCACAGTTATAACAGTTTCCACTGCCTTTATTAAATTTTGTATTGTGGGGAAGCACATTTGCTGCAACCAGTGCTTCCACTGCACCCTGGCTTGTGGCCTTTGCTAGGCTGGAGTCACGGTCTGAGACTGCTTGGCAAACGCAAGCATCAACCATCTGAGTGATGGTCGGCTCAGGGTCAAGGGGGAGGGCATGCAGAACCTTTCTTCAGTCAACACTGGCATTACAGAAAGCTAATTTGCTAATAAAATAATCACGGACCTTTTGATCACCTACCTGTTTTTCCAGTGCTTTCATAAGGCGATCTACAATCTTGATATAGCTCTTGTCCAGGCAGTGGCAAATGTCAGTGAAGTCACTGTTGGGTGTAGAAGCATCAGGTGTTTGGAGGAGGGTAGACCATGCAGCACCTTTGAGATCTTCCGGTATTGACTGGGGGAGGACTTCAGCCTGATATTTCAGTCTGGTATAGTCCCTTCCCTGGTAATGCGGTCCATTATGAGTTGTTGTTGCCCTTCTTCCTTAACATAACCTTTTGGTAACTCATTAAGTTTGTTTATCCAAAGTCCTTTCCACAAAATAAACTCGGCAGGGGACAATATAATTTTCGTACACTGTTTTAAATCATACAGTACCATCGTGTGGGCAGTAAATGTTGCATCCAGCAAATTGTTAAAATAGGGAGAACCCCTCCAATAATCTTTTGTGGCCTTTACTAAATCCTTCATTTCCCTGTGGGGAATAGATTCCCATTTAGGTTTTGGCCCCTGCTTATACTGCACAGGTGCCACCTGAATCTTGGATACTACCTCCCAGTCTCCCTCCTTTGCAGCTTTTCTTCGCATCCTCTGCCAAGAATCCTCGGACTCATCCTCACTCTCAGATAAGCTATCATTCTCTTCCGATGTGGAGGAAGCAGGTCTGCTGGCAGAGGCACAGGGCATTTGGCCAACTGGCAACACCCTGTGTTGAAGGCCTTTGGTAGCAAAACTGGCTTCCTTCCAGTTGGCCCCATGTCCAGTTCCAGGGGCGGAACCCAACGTCAAGGTGGGACCTGTCACAGGGGAGGTACCCGGAGCAAAGGCGGGAAATGGGGATGAAGGCCAAAGGGAATCTAAAATGGCTGTCTCTCTCATAGGAGCATTGCCATCTTGTGATTTATAGGAAAGGGGGATTAGGATCAGGGGATGAAGGAATGTGGACAAGGGAATATCTCAGGACAGCATGGCCACTATCACCCTGAGGTGAAGACAGAAAAGGAGAGGAGATGGCAGGCAGCAGATGGCTTGTCTGTTCCAAAGGATGGGCTCCATCTCCCATCCTGTTCTAAGGGAATGTGGGTTCGGGAACCTGGGGGGCGGGTTGAATAAACCAGGACAAAGGGTTGGAACCATGAACTCGTGAAACGATCCATTAAATTGAATGAAACAATGGATAAAATTTCCCACCTTTTAAAACCCCTTGTGTTTGTAAAATATAAAGATTTTCTTCAAGACAATCCCAAAACAGTAACTGATAGAATCAACAGAGATATCAGGAAGCTCCTCAAATAACCATGAACAATACCTTTTAAACTCCCCTCAGAAAATTAACTACCCTCTAAATTTAGAAGTCTCCAAAACTTTACAAAAACATCCTTTTCAGCTTGGGAATGAGTATTTCCCATAGCTGCCCCCAATGGAAGAGGGAATTCCCAACCACAGGAACAGAAAATCAACAGCTCAAACCCCTGGGAGCTCTCTGCTACTCAGTCACTCAGTCTCACAGGCACAATCTTCAGTCAAAGTGGAGCTTATGGGGCTGTCAGTGAAGTTGGTCCCATGGATCTTGAAGGGATGGTCAACTTCTACTTTAGTGAGATTTGATAAAACTCTAGTCTCACTTCAGTGTTGTGGCTGACCCAAAGGCGTACAGCTTCCAGTGACATCTGGCTGGCAGGATCACTGCTGAAGATGCTCACAGGAACCTCAATGAATCTGGTCACCGTTCGGGTGCCATGTGTAGAATTGTGACTCTACTGAGGCCCTTGGAGTGTCCAGCACTCATGAGCCCAAAGCTCACTGCTACCTTAGAAAGCTGATAGAATGGGTAGCATGGGCTTTCATATGATCTCCTGCAAACTGGGTTTATTGGTACAGGAACAGGGTACACAGCGGAACAGGCTCCAGGGACAAAGACAGGGTGTAGGCTGAGGGAACAGGGCCTTATATGGGGTAGTGAGGGTGGAGCTGAGGGTCAGGGTCCAATGGATATGGGGGAAAATGGTGCAGAGGAGGGGTCAGAGGTCAGGTCAGCCAATAGGGAAACAAGGGTGAAGGAATGCAGCAAACTAGGGTCAATGGAGGGACACAGAGAGAAGAACATTCTAGGACTAAACAAACATGGGCAATAGGAGTTGAACTAGGGTAATTACACCAATGGGCCAATGGGGTAACATAACATGCCATAATTCATGTGTCTGCAAAGATCAATGGGAGAAGAAAGCATCTCACCCTAACCTGAAAGCCTACTCCTCTTATCTGGAACCAGTCCTCCATGTCTAGGGGATTGAGACTCTGATGGTGGGCCCCTGGGCCTCCACACACCCTCACAGGTGGCCCAGGGCAGGTCTGGAGTGATCTTGGTGGCACGTGGGCTTGGCACACATGTGAGGAGGGTGTCTGTATTCAATGGAGAACTCAGGAGTTTTAGATTACTAAAATACAAAAAGAAAACTCCTCTTAGCCTGAGTGCAGCCAGTTCTCCAAGCTAAGCTGGCCTCAAGTAACAGAGGAGGGACAGGATGGGGTTGGCGAATGTGGAGTAAGGTGGTCCACACAGGGTCAGATCTCAAGGCACAGCTTCTCTGATCACGCCAGACCACTTGAGGAGAGCCCCTGCGTCACTATCAGTCACTGAGTGCTGCGATTACCTCTGCTCTAAAGAGAACAACATACCTTTAAAACAGGAATGTGGATTTATTAGAAGCTCTTTGAAATATTTCTCCATAACTATATAAGAAGAAATTCCTAGTGATTTGCACAACAGAAGATGGAAAACAAGGCAGAGCCATGGTTTGTGAGGACTTGCTTGATCCTCATGAGCCTCATCGTGCATTTGGAGCTGAGCCCTTGAACCTCAGGGTCTGAGAAGAGATTGCACAAACCTTTCCAGGAGTCAAAGACAGACAAAAACCCCAAAGTGTCTTCAGGCATGAATGTGTCCCTCTGAGGTCCATCCCCAACACAGGCTCCTCATAGAATCAAGAGTATTGGAGGCCAGGATGGCATGAAACCCTCTCAGAGACTCAGTGCAGAAAGGAAAATCCAAAGCACCTTAAAAACCTTGAGTATCTCAAAGTATTAATGAGCACTACTGGGTGTCAGTGCAAAGCTCTCAAGGGACTCGTTAAAGCAGAAAATTTGGGCTATGATTGCACAAAGCTCTCACAGACTTTGTATCAAAAGGGAAACACCAAGTACCTTAAAAATTCTGAAGTACCCTGAAGTATTAATGAGCCCCACTGAGTGTTGCTACTGACAAAGCCTCTCCAGAGACTAATTACAGCAGATAATTGGAGGCCATGATTGCACAAACCTTTCAGAGACTCCAAGACAAAAGCAAAACCTAAAGTCCTTTTAAAAACCTGCAGAGAGGCTCCTGGCACAGAGGCAGCTCCTGGCAAGGGCAGTGCTGCAGAGAGACAGCTCTGGCCAGGAGCAGCTCCTGTGCACAGCCCAGCAGGGCTGGGGCACTGCCTGCAGCCACCCCGGGCACAGCACAGGGGCACAGAGGGGTTAAACTCAGCCTGGGCTGGGAGCACAGAGCAGAGCTCACTCAGGGCTCACTAGAGCAGAAATCAGCCCAGGTTTGAAGCAGTCATTCCCTGGCTGTGGGAAGAGAAGCTGCCGTTCCTGCAGGGATCTCCTGGAGCTGGCACATCCCACAGCTTTGAGGACCTTTCAGGAGGACTCTCAGAGCTGCTCCAGGGCAGGGCTGTGGCCCTAGGGCAGGGCTGGCTTTCCCTGCACAGCCCAAGGCAGCTCCTGTTGCCAGGCTCTGCTGCAGGGCTGAGCAGCCGGGGCTGCAGCCAGGGGTGCCCAGGGCTGTCCTGCAGAGCAGGGTCCTGCAGCCCAGGGCGCTGTGCTGGGGCAGGGACTCTGCTGCCTGCCAGGGACAGCTCTCAGCCAGCCCGGGGAGCTGCTCCCAGCACTGCAGAGAAGCTGTGGGGGGAAGAAGCCACCCCGAGCAGGGCAGGGGCTGCTGCTGAGAGGGGCTGGGTGGCTCAGGGCTGCTCCCAGCTCCAGACCAGCCTGGGCACAGCTCCAGAGGACACTTCTTAAAAGAAGGTAAGCCTGGGATTGCTGGAAAAATCAGGAGCTTTTCTGAGAGTTTTCAATTTCCTACTTGGAGAAGAATGGGAAGGTTGGGGTGATGACAAAAAGATTTTTGTATTTTTTACATTTTATATATTCATAGCTCTCTAAATTACTATCATATAGTTACAATACTATAATCCTTACTTAACTCTATTAAACTCTTAACTCTATTAAACCACTATTATATTCTTATATAGCTTTAATCCTGAATTAAATCTAGTATGTTTCCTTACCTTTCTCTTAATAACCTGACTGTCTAAATATATTCCTAAAATGCTGTATAGTCCTATTCTTTTATATAGCCCTGAAATACTATATAGTATTCTAGGAACTGGACATATAGGAACATTTTGGGTTTTGAGAATGAGCAGAATATGAGCAGTCATTATAAAAAGTGAAGGCAAAGAAGCCTTTGGACCTACTCCAATGGGTTGACCAGGGGTGTGTAACTAGGGAAACTGAATCTCCTTTTGGATGTTCCTGTTAAATATCCTAATTAATCAACCTTAATAATTTGTTCAAATCAGGCCCCATCCCCACTGGGACACCTGGAAGCTTCCAATAAATGTCTGGTTTTTACTTTACTGTTCTAACACTGCTGCAAGGTTTTTTTTTTTTTTTTTCTCTCTTTGGATTATAGACAGCAGAGGGATGAGAGAAGCAGAACAGGAATTGTAATCTCAGAATCACAGAACATTTTGAGTTGAAAGGGACACATAGGATCATCAAAGGAATGTTTGAACATTTACACAGACTCCAGAATTGTAACTTTGGGTGGTCAGTCTCTCTGCTGGGAGCCTCCCAAAGGGCCCTCAGCCACTCCTCAGCCCTGGACAGCAGCAGCATCACCTCTGCAGGGCCCAGAAGGGCTCTCCTGAGCTGCCCTTGCCCAGCTGCACACAGAGCCTGCCCCAGCCAGGGCCCTGCACACAGGCAGGTTTCTGTAGGGCCCCGGCCAGGGCACACAGGCTGGGATGGGCTCTGTGAGCGCTGGCAGGGACAAGGTTCCTCTCAGGAGGGAATGTCCAGGCCCAGGGAGAGGCTCAGGGAAGGAGAGGGGGCTGAAGAGAGCAGTGCTGGGGGCAGGATGACAGCACTGTTGGTGTGTGGGAGGTGCCAGGCACAGCTGGGCACGGGAACACTGTCCTGAGTGCCCGGCTGTCTCTGCCCTGCCCTCTCAGGCACAGCACCACAACATCTTCTCTTGGTTCTGCCCTGCCCTGATATTGACCCTGTTATCTGCTGCTCTCAGGGAGACTCTGGCATTTGCAGCAGCTGAGTCAGGCACTGCCCTTGGCATTCCTGCCAGGCAGGGCTGTCCATGGGAATGGGGTGTCCAAGCTTCCCTGGCACCTGTGGGGCTGTGGGCAAAGCAGTCCATGGGAAAGGGGAATGAACTGAGCCCCTCCCTGAGATCCCATCATGGGCACAGCCAGGGATCTCCTTGCTGTGCCCTTCCAAGCTCTGAGCAGCCCTCCTGGGGGCAAATCTGTGCCAGAGCCTCTGGGAGTTCCCTGAATGTCCCACGGGGAAGGACAGAGCTGCCAGAGCTGAGGAAATGCTGCTGGGTTTGCCCAGGGAGCCGTGAGTGTCCTTGGCACAAGGGGGTGCTGAGACCTTGCCCAGAGACCTTGAGAGAGGGTGAGACATTCAGGGATCCCTCTGCTCTGGGCAGGGTCTGGTTTGTCCCAGGGTGATCCAGGAGTGTGACTGTGCTCTGATTGCAGCCTAAGGTGCAAAGCCAGGGCAGTTTGGAACAAGCCCATCCAGCCCCTCATCTTCCCTCAGCCACAGGGAATCCTTTGCCTCTCACATCTCTCAGTGGCAAACTCTGAGTGCAGCAGGAATGCTGGGGATTCCTGACCTCAGAGAGCCAGAAATGATGTGTGGGTAGGAAAACAATTCCTAAAAAAACCTTCTGCTATTCATGTCTTATAGGACTGTGAATGCAGATGCTACCAAGCCTGTCTGCATTAGAAGCGATTCCCCTGTCAAATCTTGAACATCCAGCCTTGTCCCTCTGCCACATGGCCACAAACTCAGGGCAGTGGGGCAGGGATGGCTCCTTGAGAGCCCCCAAGCACAGGCCTGGCTGCTCCTGGCACACTCAGCCAGCACAACTGGAGCTCAGGCAGGGACATGGCTGAAGGTTTTCCCAGAGCGGGAACAAGGCTACAGGAACAGTCTGCGGGGAATAGCCCAGGCTTGGCTCAAAGCAGCCTCTCGTGACTTGTCACTGCCCTTTCTCCATGAACAGGTCTCCATGTTCAGCCCCAGCAAATGTCCAACAGCACCTCCATCAGCCACTTCCTCCTGCTGGCATTGGCAGACACGCGGCAGCTGCAGCTCCTGCACTTCTGCCTCTTGCTGGGCATCTCCCTGGCTGCCCTCCTGGGCAATGGCCTCATCATCAGCGCCGTAGCCTGCGGCCACCACCTGCACACACCCATGTTCTTCTTCCTGCTCAACCTGGCCCTCAGCGACCTGGGATTCATCTGCAGCCCTGTCCCCAAAGCCATGCACAATTCCCTCTGGGACACCAGGGACATCTCCTACACAGGATGTGCTGCTCAGCTCTTTTTCTTTCTGTTCTTCATCTCAGCAGAATTTTGCCTCCTGACCATCATGTGCTATGACCGCTACGTGTCCATCTGCAAACCCCTACACTACGGGACCCTCCTGGGCAGCAGAGCTTGTGCCCACATGGCAGCAGCTGCCTGGGCCAGTGCCTTTCTCTATTCACTGCTGCACACAGCCAATACATTTTCTCTGCCCCTGTGCCATGGCAATGTCCTGGGCCAGTTCTTCTGTGAAATTCCCCAGATCCTCAAGCTTTCCTGCTACAAATCCTATCTCAGGGAATTTGGGCTCATTGCAGTTAGTGTCTGTTTTGGTTTTGGCTGTTTTGTGTTCATTGTTTTCTCCTATGTGCAGATCTTCAGGGCTGTGCTGAGGATCCCCTCAGAGCAGGGACGGCACAAAGCCTTTTCCACCTGCCTCCCTCACCTGGCCGTCGTCTCCCTGTTCCTCAGCACTGCAGCATTTGCACATCTGAAGCCCCCCTCCATGTCTTCCCCATCCTTGGATCTGGCCCTGTCAATTCTGTACTCGGTGGTGCCTCCAGCCCTGAACCCCCTCATCTACAGCCTGAGGAACCAGGAGCTCAAGGCTGCAGTGAGGAGACTGATCACTGGATGCTTTCAGGAACATTAAACTACTGGCCAATTTCTGCCAATCACTTGTACTAAAAGACGTCTTTCATACTTCTTGTTGCTTTGGTTGTGGTTTGTTTTTTTTTTTTTTCCTTTGTATTAGTTTTTCATATTGTCCACAAAGAAATGTCATTGTTTGTGCAATTTCTCATTTTGTTTCTCTCCACCTTCCATGTGGCCAGAGACTGTGGCAATGAGGGGCAGCACTCTTGGTGGCTTTAAAGGACCTAAAGGATCTCCCAGCAAAGTTTTCTGCAGTGATGCCCTTTTGTTGCCTTCTCAGGAGCTGCAGCAGCAATGTCTGTGTGCAGAGCTGGGGTCAGATCAGTGCTAGCACAGCATCTCTGGTACTGCTGGCCACACCATTCCTGAGCCAGGCCAGGAGCCATTGGCCTTCTTGGCCACCTGGTCACACTGATGGCTCATGTCCAGCCTGCTGTCCATCAGTCCCTGCAGGCCCTTTCTGCCTGGCTGCTCTCCAGCCACTCTGTCCCCAGCCTGTAGTGCTGCAGGGGTTGTTGTAACCAAAGTGCAGGACCCGGCACTTGGTCTTTTTAAACCTGACCTTGTTGGATTCATCCCCTGGATCCAGCCTATCCAGGTCACTGTGCAGAGCCCTCCTATGTTCCCACAGAATCAACACTCAGATCCAGCTTGGTGTCATCTGCAAAGACGTCCTTTGTTTCGTGGAGCCCCTCAGTGTCACAATGGCCTCCTTGTTACACCAGGCCCTGCACTGTCACACTGGTCTCCTTGGTTCCATGAGACCATGCAGAGCAACAATGGTGTCCTTGGTTCCATGGGGCCCCAAAATGTGACAGTTGACCCCTTGGTTCTGTGGGACTTCACAGTGTCACAATGTTCTCAATGCCCTAATACTGCCTTGTCACCCAGACCATGCCACTGAGTGCCACTGGAGAGGGACAGGGACTCTGCCACCTTCCCCCCTGGCCAGACCATTCCAATGCCCACTCACTCTTTCTGTGAAGAACTTCTTCCTATTGTCCAGCCTGAACCTCCCCTGATGCAGCTTAAGGCTGTGTCTTCCTGTCCTGCCCTCCAGCAGATCCACACTCACACCCAGCTTGGTGCCATCTGCAGTTTGTGAATGCTGGACTCGATCCCCTCAGCCAGATCATTAGTGAAGATATTAAACAGGACTGGGCCAGGCACAGATCCCTGGGGGACACCACCAGTGCCTGGACACCCAGTGGGTGCAGCACCATCCCCACCACTCTCTGGGCCCAGCCTCCAGCCAGCTCTTTACCCTGGGAAGGGTGAACATGTCCAAGCCATGGGCTGCAGTTTTTCCAGGGAATTCTGTGGCTCATGGCTTTAAAGGCTTTGAAGTCCAGGCACACAACATCCACAGCCTTTCCTGCATCCACAGGCAGGTCATCTGGTCATAAAAGGAGACCAGGTTGGTCAGGCAGGACCTGCCACCCCTAAATCCATGCTGGCTGGCTCTCATCCCTTGGCCATCCCATGGGTGCCCTGTGATGGCACTCAGGGTGATCTGTTCCATAACCTTGCCAGGCACCCAGGTCAGGCTGACAGGCCTGGAGTTCCCCAGCTCCTCCTTCCAGCCCTGCTTGGGGATGGGCTCACACTGGCACCTCCAGTGCTCTGGGACCTCCCTGCTGAGCCAGCACGATAGTAAATGATGGAAAGCAGCTTGGGGAGATCATCCACAGCTCCCTCATCCCCCTGGGGTGGATCCCATCCAATCCCATACACCTGTGAGAATATGAGAGGCTCAGCAGGTCACCAGCTGCTGCCTCCTGGATTCCAGGGGCTGTTCTGCTCCCTGTGGCCATCTAGACGCTCAGGAGAGCACTCGTCCTGAGGACAGCCTTTCCTAATATTGAAAATTGAGACAAACAAGGTGTTAAGTAGCTCAGCCTTGTCTTTATCTTTAGTTACTGTATTTCCTACTGCATCCAATAAATAGTAGAGGTTCTGTTTGTCTGGTGTTTTTTATAGAAGCATTTCCTCTTATTTTTCACAGAAGTGGCCAGGTTAAGCTCTAGTTGAGCTTTCACCTCCTTCCTTTTCTTGTTGCATAACTTAACAACATTCTTAAACACTTTCTGAGTTGCCTGTTCTTCTTTCCAAAAGTGGTGCACCCTCTTTTTACCCCTGAGTTCCCACAAAGGCTCCATGGGCAGCCAGGACAGTCATTTTCCTCACTAGATCATGTTTTGCCACACTGGCAGAGGCTCCTCCATCCCCTTAAGATTACTTTCATGAAGTGTGTCCATCCTCCCTGGACCCTTTTGTTTTTAAGGGCTGTTTCCCTTTAAAGAATCAGTACCTGATTTGGTACTCCCCAAATCAGCATCCTAAATAGGCCAAAGTCTGCCCTTCCTAATTCCAGTGCAGAAGTTTTGTTGCTGCCCCTCCTTCTTTCACAGAGCATTGAAAACTTGATTATTTCATGGTCACTGTGCCCCAGGCAGCCTCCGAGCCCCACATCTCCCACCAGCCCTTCTCTGTTTGTGAACAGCAGCAGACAGAGCTTTCCTTGGCAGTGGGAATGTTAAATTCTGTAAAACAGAAAAGTCCTTAACCCTAGTGTAGCATTTAGAAACACCATTATTTATTCAGCTGGATGCACGGGGAACAGCTCCTCTCAAAGCCGTGCATGCTGAGTACAGTAAAGTTTCTGTTTATATTCTGTATTTTGCACACATATTCATTGATTGCCCTGGACTAAACATGCATATGATAATCATTTCCACAAAATCATTAACATATTTCTTCTCCCCTTTACCCATGTGCTCTTCTGTCCTGGGGGTCTCTCTGGTGGTCTCTGGTGATCGTGGACCCCAATGTTCCAGTGGGCCTGGCTGAGCTGGCAGGACACTGAGGCTGCTGAACTTCCAGTTCCCCTTCTCACACAATGGGCATTGTGTGGTTTCCATAGGGCTGGGGTTGTGGAGAACAAGCTCCAGGTGTCAGCTCAGCTGCTGGAGACAATTGATCATCTGGTAACATGAGGTTACAGAGTGGGCTATGACATCACAGAGTGGGTTATGCGAGGTCACTGAGCAACTACAGCATCATAGACTGTCTCTGTGACATCACATAGCCAGTTGTGACATCACAGGGCAGAGGACTAACATCACAGAGCAGGCTGTGACATCAGAGACCAGCTGTGTGACATTAGAGAGCAGACTATGACATCACAGAGCAAGCTGTAACATCCCAGCAGGGCTGTGTGAGCTCACTGAGTTGGTCACTCTGCCCCAGCTCCCCCTCACAGTTTCTCCCAACAACTCCAATGCTGTCCATGACCAGCAGGGTCCCTGTCCCCTGGGATCCCCCTGGCCCACCTGGAGCCACAGCCTCCACCAAAGGATGTTCCACACGATCCACCCCAGAGCCTGACATGGGGACAAGGGGCCAGGGCTGTGTGACCAGGACATCAAGGACGGGGACTATCCAGGTCACTGTGGCCTGGGTTGGGTTGCCCAGGGCAGGAAAGATGTCTGGCAGCTGGAGCAGGGTCTGGGAAGGGCCTCCAAAGTGGGGCTGGAGCCCTTGGGCTGTGAGCAGAGGCTGAGGGAGCTGGGCTGGTCCAGCCTGGAGCAGGGAAGGCTGAGGGGCTCCTCATCCCAGCCTGGCAGTGTCAGCGAGGAGGGGATGGAGAACACAGAGCCAGGCTCTTCACAGGGGGCTGGGGGGAGACAAAAGCCAATGGGTGGAAGGGGAAGAGGGGAGATCAGCCAGGGCATGAGGAGATGAAATGAGTCAAGCTGGTTTCAGCATTTCCTCAACACCAAGAGCAGCCTGAGCCCCTTCTCCATCCATGACTGAAAGCTTTGCAAATCAGGAATTGTTCAGGCTGCTTTGCCCCCATTCCAGGATGGGCATCCTGATACAAGAATTTAGGTGTGTTTATATCCACCACAAAACCATATTTTTGTAAAAATAATTTTAATATGGAAATCACCTGTGGATTGCAGACTCATCAGATACTGCTGGGATGTTGCACATTGCTCAGGGAAGAGCTGTGATTGTTATTGAATTGTATCCTGTTCAACCATGGTCTGTTGGCCATGAAGAGAAACTTTCTGTGCCTCTGAGTCTCATCAGTTCCTGATCCCCAAAGGACACAAACCTGATGAGTTGTGGTTCCCACTCCAGTGGTGGCACCTGCACCTCCCTCTATTTCCAGAGCACAGCTCCCTTGTCCTAGAAAGTCCCTGGCAATGCAGGGATGAAGGAAACAAGACAGACTGTGGGGATCAGGGGCAGGGCACAGCCAGGGATTTGGGGTGGTTGTGAGCCCAGGGCAGGACCTGGCCCCTGGCCTTGGTGAACCTCATCCAACTGTCCTGGGCCCATGGATGGCTCCAGCCTGGACAGATCCCTCTGCAGAGCTTCCTGCCCTCCAACACAGCCACACTTCCACCCAACTTGGGCTCCCCTGATACTAATTTAAAAAGGGGAAAAATAAACTAAACAGGACAAAACAATTCTCCTTTCATTATTTTTAATGTAGTAGATTCACTTTGAATAAACTTCTGAAATCTGCCTGATTAACCACAGAAGAATTCAAGACTTGAATTATTCCCATGGGGTTCTCTTGTTTGGGTGTTTTGAACAAATGTTGATCAGCTTTTCTCACTGAATTTCTCAATTGAAGAGTTCAAGAATGAAAAGACCTCCAGAAAAGTAAACTTCTTCTCCAACCTCCAAGGTGCTGAGGATCCATCCCCATCAGAGCAGCAATGAACAGAAATGGGCACAGCTTTGTGGCTGCCCCAGCTTTGGCATGGGCCCTGGGCCTGGAGCAGGAGCAGCTCTTGAGGGCCCCAGGGCCAGGGCTCTTGTGCTGCCCTGGGCAGATGGGATGGCAGCAGGGGCTGCAGAGCTCTCAGCACCTCAGCCCGAGGGGATCAGGGCAGCCAGGGAGCCTCCTTTGGCCTTGGCCCAGCACCTTCCCCCATGGCTGGGGCTGAGTCCTGTGGGAGCTGAAGCTGCTGCTGCGCCCTTGCCAGGGGCTGAGGCCGTGGGGCAGTGCCCAGAGCAGCCTGGCCTGAGCAGAGCTGTGGGGCCAGAGCCGGCTGGACTGGGCTGGGGAGAGGCCCTTGGTGCTGCCCAGAGCTCAGGGCAGCTGGCAGAGCTTGCAGGGAGCTGGGCTTGGCTCAGAGAGTCTGGCCCAGAAACCATCAGTGTCCATGTAAGCCTGGCTGAGTGTGCAGGGGCCAAGAAGAGCAGCCCAGGGTCTGCAAGTTTTCTGGATGGGAGCTGAGCTTGTGAGCCCCTGATCCCTGCCAAGTGCTGGGGCTGCACTTCCAGCTCCAGAGGAGATGGGACAGATGGAAGCACAGACAAATCATTCCTGCTGCATTCTTTCTTGTGTTTGCCTGTACAGGTGACCTGGATCCATATCTAGACAAGGTGTTTTGTGTAAGATAACACAGGTAGAGGGATAAGAATAATATTATGTAGCTGAAAATAATATTTCACGCATAATACACCATGAGAAAAAAAGGCATATATTATTAGAAGAGCATCTGAGTTTTTCAGAGGAGGAGAGATTCATTGATGTTGCAGTAGTTAAACCTGTTCAAATACTTTCCTCAGGGCTTCCTTCAGTTTAGAGGTGACCACCAGAGGCCAAGGCCAGCCAGAGCTCTCTGTCCTGGCAGCTTTTGCCTGGGAGAACCCTTGCATATAGGGAATTTTCAGGGGGAATATCAATTTTGGCCATGGGTACCTGGACCGATGGATAGTTCTTTTCCATAGGAAGGAAAGCACAGAGCCCCAGTTCTCCAGGGGCTGATGAGAGGCAGGCCTCAGCATTCCAAGATCAGCTGGACCTGTCAGGTGGCCCCTGAGGGGCCAAACCAGCCAGATCTGTTCCATGTTCCCTTGCTTTCATGGCACTCTGCAGTGTCACAATGTCCTCCTTGCTTCTGCAGTGTCACAATGGCCCCGTGCTTCCATGTGGCCCTGCAGGGTCACAGTGGCCCTTTGGTTCCATGGGGCCCCACAGTGTCACAATGGACTCCATGATTCCATGGGGCCTTGCAATGCCACAATGCTCTCCATGGATCCACGGTGCCCTGCAGGATCACAACGGCCCTTTGGCTCCACGAGGCCCTGGAATGCAGCAATGGCCTCTTGGTTCCACAAAGCCCGGCTGCTCCACACTGGCCCCTTGGGACCATGCGGCCCAGCAGAGCCACAGTGATGGCCTTGGTGCCACGAGTACCCACAGTGTCACAATGATCCCTTGGTTCAACATTATCCCACAATGTCACCAAGGTCTCCACAGGAAAGAAACCACAGAGCCCCAGTGTTTCAAGGGCAGATGAACCATAGTCACCAGAGGCCAAGCCGAGAAAAACCAGTCGATCCTGGCAGCTTTGTCTCGGAGCAACACTTGGATATTGGAAATTTTGCATGTGGAATCCCAATTTCAGCCAGTTTCAGCCTGGAGGAGAAGGTCAGTTCTTTTCCACAGAAAGGAAAGCACAGAGCCCTTGTGTTTGGAAGGCAGCTGAGAGCCAGCCCTCAGGAGGCCAAGGCCAGCCCGACCTGTCTACAATTGCAACTTTTGTGTAGGGGCAATCTTTGGATATGGGACTGTCCTGGGGTGACGTTATGATGCTTGTATCCCCATTCATATGGTCTGTGCCTTTAAGACCGGCTCTGAAGAGTGGAAGTTTTGTTTGGGTTTCTCTTATCAGGGACACAGAGACGGACAGTACATAAGGCTGTTTTGGCTTCTTGTTTTCAGCTTGCTGCTTTGCTTGCTCTCTTTTCTGCTCTCGCTTCTGCTCTGCTTTGGCCTCTGCTTATTAGCTAGTTCTAGCTAAACAGTCCAAATTCCTTCCCAGACTGTTTCTCCTCTCCTGTTTCTGTGACCATCTCGAACCTGCTCCGGACTGGGACCTGGGAACATCGATGGTTGGCACCGTTCGGCTGCAGCAGCTGCCCCAGCGCCAGAGGGACTGAGAACAGAGCAACCACCCCCGGAAGAGACTTTCTGATTTTGCCATCTTGCTCAGAGCAGCGTCATCTGGTATTGTTCATTTTGTGTGCTGGGGGGTGCTGTGCCTGTTAAATAAACAGGTTCTTTCCACCTCTCTCCAAGGAATTCTTCCCGAACCAGTTGTGGGGGAGGGGCCCTCCTTTGCAGATTCTTTACAAATTTGCCCTAAACCAGGACAGGGACTTATAGAGGTGGAGTCCTGTTGTGGTGTGCTGTGATGTCCCATTTTGGCCTTCCAGGTCACTTTCCCAAGTGTGCCTATAAGTCTAATCCCTTTCCCCTTACCCCTATGCTGAGTGAGTCCTGTCAATCAGGCTAAACGTTCCAGCAAGGCGTCGTGTGGTTGGTCAAGTTCAAAAGATGCCCCTATGCCCAGAGGTCATTGGCCTGTCTGGGTGTCATCTTCCCCTGAGACCCTGCCCCTCTCACCTGGTTGGTGGCTCACCTGTACCTCCCTTCCCCCTGTCCCTGAGCTTAAAAAGGTGATCAGACCATGCGGTCAGGTTCTGTTGGAGCAGGTCCTCACGTTCAGACCTCTGTAACCATGGAATAAACCTCTGGACATTAAACCCTCCAGCAGAATCCTCTCCTTTTCTCTTCACCATCGCCTGAAGCTATTCCTCCTGAGGAAACGGGGTTCCTAACAAGCCTGGACTTGTTCAGTGCCCAGCTGCAACCTCCAGCAAGCCAAGGTATCTCTGGGGTGACACACCGCAGTTGCTGCCTTTGGCCCAGCAGCGAGGGTCAGACTGGCCCAGGGACAATCTAACTAGTAATATTGGGAGCTTTTATTTTCCAATATCTGGCGTCCCTGGGTGGGCTAAGCGACTCTGCAGCCCAAGACAGACCCGCAGCACCTCGGAGAACCTTCTGGCAGCCGTGCATCCAGCTGAAAGGGGCTTTGGTTGCAAGGCCCTCGGCTAGAGACTTAGGGAATATTCCCAGAAGAAGTTTCGTGGACTGTTCGGCGCCTCTGGAAAGCCCAGCTCCTTTCTGGTGAGCAGATTTTCCAGAGGAAGAACAGGGGAGCCTCTCTCACCCAAGAGAGGTCCTGTTCCGGTGAAGAGACCTGCCTGTACCCAGCCGGCTACAACTTCCATTTTGGGTGAGTATCTCTGCTCTTGGTAGGGCAGGAGCTCAAAAACAGACTCTGCCGTGAGTTCTGTTCCTTTTTGCATTTGCATTTTTGGCTGCGCAGCCCCACAGACGGGAATTCATTGATTTCTAGCTATTAGCTTTCTGCCGCGTGTTTTGCTGTCTTTCGGAATTCGCGCGGGAGCTCTCTCTCTCTTCCTCTTGCTCTGCAGGCTCGGCTCTCTGCACGTGGTCGGGAGATCTTTCTCTCTCTCTCTGTGCGGGGGAGGGGGGGCTCTCGGCTCTCTTGCCGCGGGGGACTCTCTTTCTCTCTCTCTGTGGAGGAAAGGGGGTTCTCTGCACACGCGGTGCGGGGGGCCCCGGTTTCGGCTTGCCACGTGGCGTAGCTGCTCTCTCTGCTCCGCGGGGGGGTGCATTCCACGGCGGGGGAGGCTTTGTTTCTGCCTCAGCTCAGCAGGGCGTGCCCTGCTGCTGCTGCCCGGGAATTTTAAAAGCAGTATATACAGCTGCATTGTGAAGCTTTTGTCGGCTCGTTATCGCTTTCCATCTGTGGTTTTTTTTTGAAATCGGTAGCTGATTTTGGCTTTGTTTTTGGTCAGGCAGGATTTAGTACTTTGCTTTTTACATCTAACATGGGTTTGAAACTCAGCATTGTACAAAAAGGAGTGTTTTATAATATTGTTAGCATTTTAGACAGTAGTAATGTGAAGTTCTCAAAGGGAAAATTGAAACAGTTTGTAAGATGGCTTTTCCTCCACTTCCCACAAATCTCCCCTGAAGAAATCCACAATATTCAATTCTGGGATAAAGTTGGAAATGAATTGATATCCTTAGGACAATCTGGCAATGCATCCTCAGCTAAATTTGTGTTTTGGAGTTTACAAATTCGAACAGCATTGCTCAAACAAAAGGAAATGGAGAAAAAGCCAAATGTAAAGCCATGTACCTCTACTCTCCCTGTTTCTCCCTCTCCTAGTTCTAAAACCCCTAAACCTCTTTCCCCAAAACTTGGTATTTTAAACAGATCAAACTCATTGGGAAGTCGACGCCCAAAGTCTGTTGAAATGCCTGAGTTGCCCTGTCCACAAGGCCCTGACCAGGCTGCGTGGAACCTTTCCCAATCCCCTGTGTCCCATCCTCAGAAACCAACAGCACGTGTTAGCTTTGCAGAGAGTAGTGTTACCCAAAATGGCCCCCAGCCCCTAGGGGGTCCACAAGATGGTGGATGCCACGTGGCATCTTCCCAAACCTGGTCTTCTTCTTCCCAAAATCCTCTTAAGCATCCTGAAACTCCAGCCCCATCCCCCTCTCCTTCTGTTCCTCGTGATACCTTCCCCCCTCCCCCTCCCTTTCCTGCAATTCCCTCAGCTCCGCCCCTCTACTCCTCCCAGGGGGCGTCTGCTGACGTGGTGTCACCAGGTGTCCCCGCCCCCTGCTTTCCCCCTGACCCCGCCCCCCTGTTCCCACGGTTTCCCCGCCCCTTGGCGGCCCCCTGTACCTGTTGCGTCTCCGCCCCCTCCCCGGGTTCCCACGGTGGGAACACACCCACTGCCATCCCCCAAACCTGTATCTGTGATCCCAATGCTTCTGTTTCAAGGGATACAGAGCAGGGAACAGCAGATTCAATGCATAGTCCCATGTTGTCACTGGCTCCTGTTACCTTTCAGCCTGCAGCTCAGGGGGGAGCAACTCCAACTGCTAATTGGAGTTCTTTTGGACGGCAAATGATTAAAGAGATCTGTAAGTCTCATAAAGAATATGGTCCACACAGTCCATATTTCCGTGGCCTTTTAAATTCTGAATTGAGTAGGACTGTAGTGATTCCACATGATTTAAACCAGCTTTTTTCCTGTCTCATGACCTCCACGGAATTCAAATTATTGGAAATAGCATGGAAACAAATGCTGAATGATGCTCTCCCAGGCTTGCATGCTGATCCAAACACAGCCAATGACAACAGTGGTAACACTATCACCATTGAGCACCTCTGTGGTGAGGGCCAATGGTCTTCTCCCTCAATCCAAGCTACTGCAATTCCTGCAGAAACACTCGAAAAAGTAAAGGAAGCAGCTGAAAAAGCGTTCTTTTCCCTACAACCTGAGGGGCCTTTTGAACCCTATAGTAAAATTAAACAGCTACCATCAGAGCCTATTTTGAAATTTGTAGAAAGGTTAACTAGAGCTATTGAAATACAAGTTAAAAAAGAGAATGCTAGGGAAGCAATTTTAGAAGAAATGGCGTTTACAAATGCAAATGAACAGTGTCAAGCGGCAATCCTGAGCCTTCCTATAGAACCTCCCCATATACTAAAAGATATGCTTCTAGTGTGTAACAGGAAAGTGCCTCTGATGAGTGTGGCTGAAGACACCAGACCAAGGCTGCTGCCAAGACTACCTCAGCGTGTCGCCGTTGCCAGCCCTGCGCCTTTCCCCTCAGCACATCAGTACCCTGGGCAGCAGCGGAGACCAGCAATGGTTGAGCCCACAAAACCATGCCTGCTTTGTAACAACCTAGGGCACTGGAGTAACCAGTGCCCCCTGAAAAGGGAATTTGATGAATTTAGAAATGGCAGGGGAGGAGAACTACAAGCCCTCCCTGGGGGTCAGCAACAACAAAAAAACTGAAAAGGCAGCGCCGGCCGGCCAGGCGCGCAGACACAAAAAGAGCAGGCCAAGGTAATAAGGGTAGCAAAACAAATCAAGCGCGCGATAATATTAATGTTTGTGTAAGTGAAGCAGGTGCTTCAAAGACTGTGTATGATTTAAGTGATCCTGTGTTAACCACGTCTTCTGTCAATGAGCCTTACAGGTTGCAGCTGACTGAGTCACTCCATCTGGAGGACACTGATTGGCATTTTGTGTCTGTAAATCCTGAACAGAAAGGTACTTGGAACCGGATTCGTTGTAAGTACATCGTCATTGGGGACACCAAACACACACCACAAGAGATCAGAATTGCTCCGGGAATGACAACATCAGATCCTGAGCAATTCGTTCTCGGCCTGCATTGTTTCCACCCACCCCTGTTTCTTCCCAAGGGACAAATTGTTGCACAAGCTATCCCTGTGCCATCTTTACCTGAAAATATCAAAAAACAAGGGCCCACAGTCGCCCGGGTCCAAGTTATTGGAAAAGACAAACCCAAATTATGGTGTAATGTCAGTGGGGGTGGGGAGTCTAAACGCATTGAGATGCTTGTAGACACAGGTGCAGACTGCACAGTAATTCCAGTACAAGACTGGCCAGCACATTGGCCTTTGCAAAATGTTGCAGGTCATCTTCAAGGTGTAGGAGGTTTGCAATTGGCAAGACAATCCAAAAGCATTATTCAATTTGAGGGACCAAACGGACAATTGGCAAATATCCGTCCGTTTGTGTTGGATTATTCGGAACCTTTGTTAGGGAGAGATTTAATGGCCCAGTGGGGTGTCACAATTGATATTCCAGACTCTCCACAGCATATTTGTACAGCAGCCATTGAACAACAGCGCCCCACCCAAAAACTGAAGTGGAAAACAGACAAACCAGTTCAGGTAAAACAGTGGCCGCTCAGTAAACAAAAAAAAAAGGATCTTCAGGAACCAGTGGAAGAGCAACTAAAAAAGGGCCACATTGTGGAGACCATGTCCCCATGGAACTCTCCAGTGTTTGTCATCCAAAAAGCTGACAAAAAGAGATGGCGGCTCCTCTGCGACCTCCGACAAATTAATAATGTAATTGAAGATATGGGTTCTCCCCAACCTGGTATGCCATCCCCAACAATGCTTCCCCAAGATTGGAAATTAGCTGTTATTGATATTAAAGATTGTTTTTTCCAAATCCCCTTGCACCCTGGCGATGCACCGCATTTTGCATTCTCCGTCCCTTCCATTAATATGGAATCTCCTATGAAAAGGTACCATTGGACCGTTCTTCCTCAGGGATTGAAGGTATCTCCAGCTATCTGCCAGTGGTATGTCTCTTCCCTGCTTTGCCCAGTACATGCAGCCGCAGAGAAGGCCATTATCTATCATTATATGGATGATATCCTTGTGTGTGCCCCCAATGATGATTTACTCACGCATGCGCTTGACCTAACGATCGATGCATTGATTGTTGCAGGGTTCGAGCTCCAGGAAAAGAAAATTCAAAAGATGCCACCTTGGAAGTATTTGGGCTTATAAATTGGAAATAGGACCATTGTTCCTCAAAAACTAGAAATCAATCCAAGGATCAAGACCCTTGCAGATGTCCACAAGTTGTGTGGGTCTTTGAATTGGGTAAGACCATGGCTCGGTCTGACTAATGAAGACCTTGCCCCTCTTTTCAAGTTATTGAAAGGGGGAGAGGACCCAGGTGCTCCTAGGTCCATTACCCCAGAGGCACGGAAAGCTCTAGAAAAGGTTCAGATTGCAATGTCCACAAGACAGGCCAACCGATGCCGGCCTGACCTGCCATTCAAATTTATCATCCTAGGTAAGTTGCCACACCTCCATGGAATTATTTTCCAGTGGGAGGAAAAACAAACACCTAAGGCAAAGAACACACCAAAAAAGGACCGGGACCAGAGGGACCCTCTCTTGATCATAAAATGGGTTTTCCTCAGTCACAAAAGGTCCAAGAGACTGACAAAGCCTCAGGAGCTGGTAGCAGAACTGATCCGAAAAGAAAGGACCCGGATCAGGGAGTTAGCAGGATGTGATTTTAAGTGCATTCACATTCCAGTTAAGTTAAAATCAGGTCAAAATACTATGAAAATGCTGGAGCAATTGTTTCAAGAAAATGAAGTGTTGCAGTTTGCTCTGGATTCCTACTCAGGACAAATTTCGGTAGCGCGGCCCGCTCACAAATTGTTCGAACAAGATGTTCAATTTACCTTAAAACTGAGAAGTGCTCTAAGTAGGAGACCTTTAAAAAGGGCTCTGACTGTCTTCACAGATGCATCCGGGAGGTCCCACAAGTCCGTTATGACTTGGAGGATCCTCAAACCCAGCAGTGGGAGACAGATATTGCTGAGGTGGAAGGTTCACCTCAGGTTGCTGAATTGGCTGCAGTTCTTAGGGCCTTTGAAAGGTTCTCAGAACCATTTAATCTGATTACAGACTCTGCATACGTGGCAGGAGTAGTATCCAGGGCAGATCAAGCAATAGTGCAAGATGTGTCTAACATCACACTTTTCAAATTGCTCTCAAAACTGGTAAAGTTAGTCACTCACCGAGAGCAACCATTTTATGTGATGCATGTCAGGTCACACACTGACTTGCCAGGGTTTATCGCTGAAGGCAACAGAAGGGCAGATGCTCTTGCTGCACCTGCAGTGATGGCTACTCTCCCAAATGTTTTTGAACAGGCAAAAATCAGCCACCAGCTTTTCCACCAAAATGCACCTGGCCTGGTTTGTCAGTTTAACATCAGTCGAGAACAGGCCAAAGCGATTGTGGCCACATGCCCAAATTGCCAACAACATGCACTCCCTACAGTGAGTACGGGAGCAAACCCAAGGGGACTGAACAGTTGTGAACTGTGGCAAACAGATATAACACACATACAGTCTTTTGGACGGCAGAAATATTTTCATGTTAGTGTAGATACCTTTTCTGGAGCGGTCTATGCTTCTGCCCACACAGGAGAATCATCTATTGATGCTATTAAGCACCTCTTACAGGCTTTTGCTTTCATGGGCATCCCCAAGGAGCTGAAAACTGATAATGGGCCTGCTTACAAATCCAAGGAATTTGGGAGCTTCCTGCAGCAATGGGGAGTAGAGCACAAAACTGGCATCCCCTACTCCCCTACAGGTCAAAGCATTGTAGAAAGAACTCACCATGATATTAAAAGGGTCCTGGACCAGCAACAACAGGTTCTGAAGGTAGAACCTCCCCACATCCGGTTATCCAGAGCACTATTCACAATCAATTTTCTGAATTGTTCTTTTGACAGCCTGAACCCACCCATCCTACGCCACTTTGGGGGGAGCAATCATAGGTTAATTAAAGAAAAACCTCCAGTTTTAGTAAAGGACCCTGAGACTTGGAAAATGGTGGGACCCTACAAATTGGTTACTTGGGGACGTGGATATGCCTGTGTGTCCACCCCCTCTGGTTTAAGGTGGGTTCCTTCCAAATGGGTAAAGCCCTATGTTCCCAAGGTCTCAGAGAAATCTACAGAAGCACCCCAGGTTGCTCATGCTGCCTGGAGAAGAAAACGCCGCACGCGTTCTCTGGAGGAAATTCCATTTAAGCCTCCTATCTGGAATAGTTTATAATATATATTTGTTTCAAGTTTTTGTGCCAGTTTAGATCCCACTGTTCGTGTGTAGCCTCGAGACACCATGAGACCGAGCCTGCTTCTCGTCCTACTCGTGATCATCCCACCTGTGACCTCCTGCATAGTGCCTCAGCCCAAACCACATATGGACTTTCTTGACAAAGGCTCTCGGACATCAACAGAGAAACTGACAACTGGCTGAATGGACTGTTCAAAGGCTGGGGACTCTTGGGCTGGTTGGGATCTATTCTGAAAACTGTGTTTTTAGTGCTGTTTATTTTAGTTATAGTTATTGTAGTTGTTAGCATTGTTTTTGGACTAATCAAACACATGGTTCTCAAGTTAATTTCAAGCTCATCTCCCCCTCCTGAGGTCTACCATTTGGAAGCCCTCAGTGCTCCAATGGATGACCTAGAAGCCTCAGTGGAAAACACTGACCCTCCTGTAGAGGAAGAACTGATTTACCAACCATGGTTTGGCAATCATTCTTCACCACAAACACAGTCCTCTTCTTTTTAAACAAAACTAGGGGGAGATGTTGTGGTGTGCTGTATTGTCCCATTTTGGCCTTCCAGGTCACTTTCCCAGGTGTGCCTATGTCTCTCTCCCTTCCCCCTTACCCCCATGCTGAGTGAGTCCTGTCACTCAGACTTAACATTCCAGCAAGGCGTCGTGTGGTTGGTCAAGTTCAAAAGATGCCCCTATGCCCAGAGGTCATTGGCCTGTCTGGGTGTCATCTTCCCCTGAGACCCTGCCCCTCTCACCTGGTGGCTCACCTGTACCTCCCCTCCCCCTGTCCCTGAGCTTAAAAGGTGAATCAGACCATGCGGTCTGGATTCTGTTGGAGCAGTTGCTCACGTTATGACCTCGGTAACCATGGAATAAACCTCTGGACATTAAACCCTCCAGCAGAATCCATCTCCTTTTTCTCTTCACCATCGCCTGAAGCTATCCTCCTGAGGCTTGCTGCAACCACCAGCAAGCCAAGGTATCTCTGGGGTCATACACCGCAGTTGCTGCCTTTGGCCCAGCAGCGCGGGTCAGACTGGCCCAGGCACAATCTAACTGGTAATATTGGGAGCCTTTTTTCCAATACAGCTGACACTGAATCCAAGTACTTCCTCATGCAGTTTGAATAGATATGAAAATCAAGACCCTTCATGGCTGACAGTGAATCAGACTCTGTCCCTACCCCCACCCCACCATTTCCCCATCCAAGCCCTGGCACTCAGAGCAGCCTTGTGCAAATCTGAGCTCCCTCCAGCCCAGGCTGCACCTCCAGCTTTCAGCTCCTTGGCTCCAACTCCCACCTGCTTTCCTTGGAGAAGGAGCAGCCTGAGACACAGAGGGCTGTTCATTTATTGTCAGCCAACAAAGCCAAGGGAAGGCACAGTTCCATCAAATGCAAAAGTCATTCCTCTGCTGGATATTAAATCCACTTTCCACAGCAGACAGCCTCAGAGCAATGGAAAACACCTTCTGTGCCCAGCACAGATCTCAAGGTCCCCCCATATCCTCCCTGCCCCAATTCTGCCCAGATTTTCTCTTTGCACACACTAGTCACAGGCTGAAGTCAGGAGCTCCCTCCATGCCCAGAGGGAGGAAAAAAATGAAAGGGGATGAAGATTTCTCCTGTGCAGCGCCCCTGCAGTGGGAACCACAACTTACCAGGTTTGTGTCCTTTGGGCTCAGGAACTGGTGACATTCAGAGGCACAGAAGGGTTTCTTGCCAAAAAAACACAATTTGAACAGGATACAGTTTAACATTGCAGCAAACAGAGTTCTCCATGATGTCCCAGCAGCATCTGACATGTCCACCATCCCCCAGGGATTTCTGTACAGGAATAGTTTTAGACAAAGACATAAGAAAAGGCAGTTCTGTGATAGATATAAATACAATAAAGATGTTGACTATTGATATATTTATTTGCACTTCAGAATGATTGGGCAACTTCCTGCAGCTCAAAGCATGAAGCCAGTCAGTTGAGAGGCATGACCAGAGAGCATCTGGATGAGGAAATCTGGGAGCAATGGGAAGCATAAATATCCAGCTCATCTAGTGAAGAGATGTCCTTAGACATGGCCATTTCAATAGGAGAGCTTGAAACCCCAAATGGAAAAGAGAGATTTATATAATAGAATGAATACTGGTGACACCAGTAGAAGGCAAGATCAGTATTCTTCTCCTGCTATCTGTACACCTCCAGGAAAACCCTGTTCCTGGTGGGAAAACTTTGCCATTTTATAACAGTACTCAAATGACCCAGATGATAAAGTTGTGCCTGTATATGATGAAACTAACAGGTATTAAAACCTGTGCCCCTTTCCAGGCAGACATCAGCTGTGTGCCCGTGAAAAGGCAGGGCCACTTGTACCCTGAGGTGCCCAGCTGGGATTGGATCACTCCAAGAGCACCTGAGGGAGAGCAGAGCACCTTGCAAGCTGCAGGTCCCTGACAACCCCACAGGGCTCCTCACCCATCAACATCTGCTCTGCTCCAGTCTCAAACAGGGCTCAGCACGGTGCCGGGATCATCAGAGAGCTGAGGTATGTGCTGGAATTCAATGCCCTTCCCATCCCACAGCAGCCCTGCATTTCCCTGCTGCAGCCTTGGACTCCAGCACAGCCATGGAGGCTTTTTGGGCTCAGGACTGTTCCTGCAGCCCCTAAGGGCAGCTGAGCTCTGCCTTTGGCACAGTCAGGCCTGGCCAGCGCAGGCCGTGCTCAGCAATTCCCTGTGTGTGCCTGGCCTTGCTGTCAGCCCCAGCAGCGGCTGCGTGGCCCCTTTGTGGCCCTGTGCTGGCCCAGCCATGGTGGCCCAGCCCCTGTGCAGGCCCAGCCCAGGCCAGGAGCATTGCGGCTGGGAATGGCCCCTGTGCCATGGTGCCCACAGTAGCCTTGGGGCTCTGTGCCCCATGGCCTCCCTTCTGGGCAGCCTCTGCCAGCTCCTGCAGAGCCCCTGGCACCTGTGGGGCTGCACAGACAGCCCTGCCCTGGGCTCTGCCGGCCTCTGGGCCAGCAGAGAGGCAGCCAGGGCTGGCCATGGCCGGGAACAGGCTTTGAGTCCTGCAGGAGGATGGAGCTGGGCCACAGCCAAACTCAGCCCAGGCCAAAGCTGGGCTCAGCAGCCAGGCCTGCCAATGCATTGGCACAGAGGCTGGTGCTGGCAAATGTCCTGGGCCCCCTCCCTGCTCTGTCCATGCCACCAAGGACACAGAGCAGCCTCCTCTCTGGGCCACTTGCCTGTTTGCAATGCCTTGCACAGGTGCTGGCCCTGCCCCACAAGGCCTGGCCTGAGTCCTGCTCCTGCACGCTCAGCCAGGCTGAGATGGACACTGATGGTTTCTGGGCCAGGCTCTCGGAGCCCAGCCCAGCTCCCTGCAAGCTCTGCCAGCTGCCCTGAGCTCTGGGCAGCACCAAGGGCCTCTCCCCAGCCCAGCCCAGCCGGCTCTGGCCCCACAGCTCTGCTCAGGCCAGGCTGCTCTGGGCACTGCCCCACGGCCTCAGCCCCTGGCAAGGGCACAGCAGCAGCTGCAGCTGCCACAGGACTCAGCCCCAGCCATGGGGGAAGGTGCTTGGCCAAGGCCAAAGGAGGCTCCCTGGCTGCCCTGCTCCCCTCTGGCTGAGGTGCTGAGAGCTCTGCAGCCCCTGCTGCCATCCCATCTGCCCAGGGCAGCACAAGAGCCCCAGCCTTGGGGCCCTCAAGAGCTGCTCCTGCTCCAGGCCCAGGGCCCATGCCAAAGCTGGGCCTGCCAAAAAGCTGTGCCCATTTCTGTTCATTGCTGTTCTGATGGCAGTGGATTCTCAGCCACTTGGAGGTTGATGATGAATTTTATTTCTCCAGAGGCCTCTTTGTTCTTGAGGTCTTCTGTTCAGAAATTCAGTGTAAAAGGCTAATAAATATTTGTTCCAAACACACCTGAACAAGAAAAGCCCTTGGAAATAATAAACGTGGTTTTTGGTTAATTAGACAGATTTCAGAAGTCTATTTAATGTGAATATACTGTATTTAAAACAATGCAGAGAGAATTGTTTTTTCCTGTTTTCGTATTTTGCTCATAGATTGATATCAGCAATGTCCAATTGATATTGACCTCCAGCACCTCTTCATGCAGTTTGAAGAGATATGAGAATCCAGACCCTTCATGGCTGACAATCAATCACACTTTGTCTCTATCTCCTCCTCACCATTTCCCTCATCCAACCCCTGGCACTCAGAGCAGCTGAGGAATGGAGTCACATCCAGGGGTGTCCCCAGGTCTCTGAACTGGGGCTAGGTCAGTTCAATCTCTTTATTGCTGATATGGATGAGGCCATCGAGAGTACCCTCAGTCAGTTCCCAGGTGAGCCCAAGCTGGGTGGGAGTGTGGCTGTGCTGGAGGGCAGGAAGCCTCTGCAGATAGATCTGGACAGGATGGAGCCATGGGCCCGGGACAATTGGATGAGGTTCACCACAGCCAAGGGCCGGGTCCTACCCTGGGCTTACAACCGCCCCAAATCCCTGGCCCTACCCTGCCCCTGATCCCCACAGCCTGTCCGGTTTCCTTCATCCCTGCATTGCCAGGGACTTTGTGGGATAAGGGAGCTCTGCTCTGGCTATAGAGGGAGGTCCAAGTGCTACCACTGGAGTGGGAACCACAACTCTTCACGTTTGTGTCTTTTGGGGGGTTTAGAACTGGTGACACTTTGAGGCACAGAAAATTTCTCTTCATGGCAAACAGGCCCCAGTTGAACAGGACACCATTTCATAACAATCACAATCCTCCCTGAGATATGTGCAACGTCCCAGCAGCATCTGATGAGTCCACCATTCACAGGTGATTTCCATACTAAAATTAATTTCTGACAAAAGAACAATTAAGTTCTTGTATCAGGATGCTCGTCCTGGAGTGGGTGCAAAACAGCTCCAACAATTCCTGATTTGCCAACCTGTCAGTGGTGGATGCAGATTGGAGGTCAGGCTACTCTTGCTGTTGAGGAAATGCTGAAAGCAGCCTGACTCATTTCATCTCCTCATGCCCTGGCTGATGTCTCCTCTTTTCTTCTACCCATTTTGGCTTTTGTCTCCCACCAGCCCCCCGGTGAAGAGCCTGGCTGTCGACGGAAGGGAACCAGGACATCAGTTTGATCATCACAGGCTCAATTTTATTGATCAGTACGGCGGGTTAAATACAGTTAATAATGAGCTTCATACGTATTGCAAAAGTTGAGCTCAGGATTGGTCAGTTACATATCAGCACCTACGCCTACTTCTACATTCCTATGGTTCTACTTTTGATACTTTCTACATCTTCTCAGGATGTATTCAGGACTAATCTCTACTCCCTATCCTCATGTTGCAGCAAGGTCACTGCTGACTTTTCCTTTCAGCTTGCTGACTGCTGACTTTTCTCCTTCAGCTTAACCAGCGGCATTATGTCAGTATGGCCTTTCTCAGCTAACCAATTATTAATAATACTGTCCACACCTGGCTCTGTGTTCTCCATCCCCTCCTCACTGGCACTGCCGGGCTGGGATGAGGAGCCCCTCAGCCTTCCCTGCTCCAGGCTGGACAAGCCCGGCTCCCTCAGCCTCTGCTCACAGCCCAATGGCTCCAGCCCCACCTTGGAGGCCCTTCCCAGACCCTGCTCCAGCTGTCAGACATCTTTCCTGCCCTGGCCAACCCAATCCAGGCCACAGTGACCTGGATAATCCCCGTCCTTGATGTCCTGGTCACACAGTCTTGGCCCCTTGTCCCCATGTCAGGCTCTGGGGTGGATCCTGGGGAACATCCTTTGGTGGAGGGTGTGGCTCCAGGTGGGCTGGGGGAATCCCGGGGGACAGGGACCCTGCTGGGCATGAACAGCATTGGAGTTCTTGGGAGAAACTATGAGAGGGAGCTGGGGCGGAGTGACCAACGTAGTGAGCTGACACAGACCTGCTGGGATGTCACACAGCCCCTCTGGGATGTCACAGCCTGCTCTGTGATGTCACAGCCCATTCTCTAATGTCACACAGTTGGTCTCTGATGTTACAGCCAAATCTGTGATGTCACAGTCGGCTCTGGAATGTCAGACCTCTGCCCTGTCACAGCTGGCTCTGTGATGTCACAGAGGCAGTATATGATGTCATAGCTGCTCAAGCACCTTACCTAACCCACTCTGTGACGTCATAGCCTCATCTGTGACCTCATGTTATGGGATGATAAATTGTCTACACCAGGTGAGTTGACACCTGAAGCTTGTTCTCCAAAGCCCCAGGCCTATGGAAACCACACAATGCCCATTGTGTGAGAAGGGGAACTGGATGTCCACCAGCCTCAGTTTCCTGCTAGCTCAGCAAGGCCCACCAGAATATTGGGGTCCACAACCACCAGAGACCACCCCAGGATAGAAGAACACATGGGGAAGGGGAGGGGAAATATGTGAATGATTTTGGGGAAATGATTATCATATATAGGTTTAGTTTAGGACAATCAATGAATAAATGTGCAAAATACAGAAAATAAACAGAAACTTTCCTGTACTCAGCATGCACAGCTTTGGAAGGAGCTATCCCCCATGCATCCAGCTGAATAAAGAATGCTGCTTCTTAATGCTGCATTGGTGTTAAGGAGTTTTCTGTTTTACCAAATTTTTGGTGACACTCACACTGCCAAGGAAAGCTCTGTCTGCTGCTGTTCACAAACAGAGAAGGGCTGGTGGCAGATGTGGGGCTTGGAGGCTGCCTGGGGCAGTGACCATGAAATAATCAAGTGTTCAATGTTCTGTGAAAGAAGGAGGGACAGCAACAAAACTTCTACACTGGAATTAGGAAGGGCAGACTTTGGCCTGTTTAGGATGCAGATTTGGGGAGTACCAAATCAGGTACTGGTTCTTTTAAAGAGAAAGAGCCCTTAAAATCAAAAAGGTTCAGGAAGGACTGACACAGTTCAAGAAAATAATTTTAAAGGGGAAGGAGCAGCCTGTAGCAGGGAGCCAAAAAATGATCCTAGTGAGGATAATGACTGGCCTTGCTGCCCATGGAGCTTTTGTGGGAACTGAGGGGTAAAAAGGACTGGCAATGCAGGAAGTGTTTAAGGATGTCCAAAGATTATCTGAAAGAAAATTAGAGAGGTGAAAGTTCAATGAGAACATAACCTGGCCCATCCTTTAAAAAAAAAGTTTGTGAAAAAACACATAAAGCAAAAGGAGGGAGATGATGAACCTCTACTCTTTATTGATTGCAGTGGGGAATATAGTAACTAAAGATAAGGGAAAAGCAGAGCTACTTAACAGCGTGTTTGTCTCAGTTTACAATATTAGGACAGGTTGTCCTGAGGAGAAGTGTTCTCCTGAGCTGGTAGATGGGTACAGGGCAGAGAACAGACCCCTAGAATCCAGGAGGAAGCAGCTGGTGACATGCTGAGAAATTCAGATGCTCACAGGTGTCTCTGGGAGCAGATGGGATCCATCCTAGGGGGATGAGGGAGCTGGTGGATGAGCTCCCCAAACTGCTCTCCATCATTTACCATCAGTGCTGGCTCAGCAGGGAGGTCCCAGGGGACTGGAGGTGCCAATGTGAGCCCATCCCCAAGAAGGGCTGGAAGGAGGAGCTGGGGAACTCCAGGCCTGTCAGCCTGATCTGGGTGCCCAGCAAGGTTATGGAACAGATCACCTTGAGTGCCATGACAGGGCACCCACAGGATGGCCAAGGGATCAGAGCCAGCCAGCGTGAATTCCAATGTCTGCATGGAATGGTCTGGATGAGGGGATTGTGTCCAAGATCAGCAAATTTGCAGATAACACCAAACTGGGTGTGAGTGTGGATCTGCTGGAGGGTAGGAGGGCTCTGCAGAGGGCGCTGGACAGGCTGGATCCAGGGCCCAAATCCAACAAAGTGAGGTTGAACAAGACCAAGTGTTGGGTCCTGCACTTTGGCCACAACAACCCCTGCAGCTCTACAGGCTGGGGACAGAGTGGCTGGAGAGCAGCCAGGCAGAAAGGGACCTGCAGGGACTGATGGACAGCAGGCTGGACATGAGCCAGCAGTGTGCCCCGGTGGGAAAGAAGGCCAATGGCTCCTGGCCTGGATCAGGAATGGTGTGGCCAGCAGGAGCAGGGCAGTGATTCTTCCCCTGTGCTCAGAACTTGTGAGGCCACACCTTGAGTGCTGTGTCCAGTTCTGGGCCCCCAATTTAGGTAAGCCATGGAGGGGCTGGAGCGTGTCCGGAGAAGGGCAACAAGGCTGGGGAGGGGTCTGGAACACAAGTCCTGTGAGGAGCAGCTGAGGGAGCTGGGGTTGTTTATCCTGGAGAAGAGGAGGCTCAGGGGAAACGAGGTGCTGTCATGACACAGGTTGGATCTCATGATCTCCAATGAGATGATCCTGGAGATGATCTCCAGGATGACCTGGAGATCAGCCAGCCTGGCCTGGCTGATTCTGTGATTCTCTGAAAGCACCCTTGGAGCAGTTGCAGGAGGAGCCCTGGGCCTCCTCTTCAGGAGCTCCAGCAGCCCAGGTCCCTCAGCTTCTCCTGCCAGCCCCAAAGCCCATCCTGTCAGTCCTGCAGAGCCTCTGCAGCTCCTCCTCACTGCCCAGAACAGGGAGCCCCAGAGGCAGACACAGCAGCCCAGATGTGCCCCCCTGGCCTGGGGTGCCTCTGGCAAGTGTTGGGAAATTTAGGTGACTAGAGACTGGAAAAATACAAAGCCGTGGCTAATTCCAAGTTTTGCACCTGCTAGACAGTGTGTCCTTGGGCCTAGCTGTAGTAGGATAACAAATAGTGAAAGAGACATGAGAAAAGAGAGATGTAACCCCTAAGGAATGAGGAAGGGTTCATGGTATAGTTTAACCAATAGATTGCTTGGCTTACAGAATATTCATAAGATTATTATTTGCTGTATAAGTGTTTGATGCTTTCTTTAATAAACTGGACCTGTGATGAACCATCTGGTGTCCTGGTCCCCTTCCTACGACAAATGATGACCTCGAATGTTGACTCCTCGTCTCGCACTAAAAGAAAAAGAGGGAGAACATGCCACGGTCGAGGAAGTTGGAGTTGGGTCCTGTTTGCAGCTGGGACAGTGCCGGAATTTTGAAGCACCCTCGGGGTTCACATCGGTGACTTGAGCCATACGTGTCTGCTGGAGCCTGGAAAGCTGCAAAGAGCGCTCACGAATAGGTATGGATAGGCAGGCAGCACATAATTTATTCGCCGCGTAACTAGAATGGCGAGGGGTAAAGGGGATAGATTTGTTATTAGCCTATGGATACGCTAAAGAAATTTTCCTTAACCCACATACGGTCCATGAACTCTCGGAACAGAGAAGATTTGGGGATATACTCTGAGAAGCGGTGTTAGAAGATGATAAGACGGCAAAGAAACTGAGCAAGCCATGGCGGGTAGTGCACCATACACTGCTTCGGCATGTCTCTGAGCGCAAGGCAGCAGCCGCGGCTCGGGGCGCCTGCGGGGCTGTGCTACTCCGAACTCGGCATGGGTGCAGCGGCGGTAGTGGCGGCAGCCGCAGGGGGAGCGGAGCCTCCACGGGGGGAGCGATCCACGCCGCGACGGGTGCAGCGCACGCAGTGAGTCAGCCTGCCGGCGAGTCTCGCGAAACAAGGAGCCCAGCGCAGGGGGGTCGCCCGCTGCGACACAAGCGCCGCAGGACCAGAGCGCTTTTCCAGTGGGAGCGGTTCTCCCTCCGCCCCGCAGCCGGCAAAAGCTTCATTTTTAGACCTAACAGCCGTAATAAATGTGACTCTTGCCAACAAAGAAGAGACCCCTACTGCAATTAAGAAACCAGTGAAAATAAACAAGTGACACCAAGGACCATTACTATCAAGACGTTTCTCGCCTAAGTTAAAAAGACTTTTTGTTCTTCCTGCAGAGACTGTAAAAGAGCAATCAGCATAGTGTGAATGCATGGGTCAAATTTTGGCCGATTTGGCTTAGCATCCATTATGCTGGCTTAAAATCACTTCTATTATCACAGACTTTAAACACCAGAAGCCCAAATAATTTAGTCAGTAGAACATCAAACTCTGAAGTTGTATTTTGAAAAATTTAAAAATGTTAAAGATGTGTTAAAAAAATTGTATAAGCAAGATGTTATGACTGTGCTTTTTGGTATAAAAATGCTGCAGCAAATATGTGAAGAAAGTTGTTTTAGCTTAGTATTTTAGAATCAGGCCTGTAAGTAAGTTATAGTAAATGCTATATTCTATTTCTATAGTAAGTTTAATTTGTTATTAAGTAGTTTAGGTTAAATTATCTGTTAAGTGCCATTAAATGTTCAATATTGTTAAGGTCTGTTAACTTTAAATCTTTTAAGTTTAAGTATTTTAAGTGCTATTAACGTTAAGTGATGTTAGATAGATTTATGCTTTTATGCCAGACGTTTATTTTATGACTTGTGTGTAAAGTGTTGTTGTGAACATCACAGAAACTTTAGTTAAAAAGGACAATCAGAAGCATTTATGAGTAGAGCCGTTCCTGTTTGAAATATATCTGCTGTTTGAAAATAGAAAGCAAACTTACCAGCCAATCGAGGCACATGAAACCTGCACACATGTTACTCCTTTAGCTTATTTTTGTAGGTTGTATTAGCACATCTGAGTTTTGTTTGAGCCTTGTAGCACATAGAATTCTTTTTGTATCTGTTGTATAGCATATCCTATAAATAGTGACAGCCTTTTTGGTTTGTTTCCCTGGCTTAGATCCCTTATAAGAGAGAAAACTTGCTAGCTGAGAATATTGTTTAGTTTTTAGAATTACCTATTTTTGTGTTGCAAAGAGTGTGACACAGTTAGCCCATAGAATTTTGCTTCTCATAAAAAATAAAAACAGAGGAAGTGTTGGGAAATTTAGGTGACTAGAGACTGGAAAAATACAAAGCTGTGAGTAATTCCAAGATTTGCACCTGCTAGATAGTGTGTCCTTGGGCCTAGCTGTAGTAGGATAACAAATAGTGAAAGAGACATGAGAAAAGAGAGATGTAACCCCTAAGGAATGAGGAAGAGTTCATGGTATAGTTTGACCAATAGATTGCTTGGCTTACAGGATATTCATAAGCTTGTTATTTGCTGTATAAGTGTTTGATGCTTTCTTTAATAAACTGGACCTGTGATGAACCACCTGGTCTCCTGGTCACCTTCCTACGACAGGCAAGGGAGCAGGACCAGGCACTGCAGGAGCCTGCAGACAATTCCTGAAGTCACACCAGGACAAAAGACAAAGGTGAAGCAGAGGAAATGCTCAGGGCAGTTTGGGGGTGCCTGCCAGGCAGCCCTGGCTCTGAGCAACAGCGTCTGCAGTCGGACAGGAAACTCCCAGCTGATGGGAGCAAACTTTCTGGCTGACTGCAGAGGCCAGGACAAAGCTGAGTGGTTTCCCTGGTGTCCCCCAGCCCTTGCTGGCCCCAGGAGCTGATGGCATTTGTGCTCCCTCAGGTTCATGTCCCCACACCAACAGCATGGGGGTGCTCCCCCTGCTGTGTGCAATGCAAACAGGGGCTGCTGAGCCAGTGCTGTCGTGTCTGTGCCTGCAAGGATGGGGCACCTGTGTGAGCTGGAGAAGAGGCCAAGGCTGCAGAGGGGGAATGTTGTTGGCAGCTCCATCAGGACGCTCTGGGACGCTGCCCTGGGCTGTGCAGCGCACTGGGGATGGATCAGCCCCTGCTCTGCTGCTCCTTCCCACCTGCCCCAGGGCCCTTGCAGAGCCCCAGCCATGCTGTTTGCCCCCAGCCTGCCCACGGCCAGCCTGGGGCTGCTCATGGGGATTTCTGTGCTGAGCATTGGCCTGGGCGTGTTCTTGAGACAGCCTGGGCAAGGAGCCTGGAGCCCGCAGGGCCTGGGCTGAGGCGTCAGCGCTGCCCCAGCAGTGCCCATGGCCTGTCCCTGCTGCAGCCCCGGCACTGCCACCCCCAGGGCTGTGCCCAGCCCCGAGAGCACTCAGGCCCTGCAGCAACACCAGGGCCACCAGGGCAGCGGGGCAGGGCCACGGCAGCAGCACTGGCAACACCAAGTGCTGCTGCTGCTGCTGGGCACAGCTGCTGGGCCATCACGGTTCTGCCTCCAGCTCTGCACACAGACATTGCTGCTGCAGCTCCAGAGAGGCAACTAAACGGCATCTCTGCAGAAAACTCTGCTGGGAGATCCTTTAGTTAATTTAAAGCCACCTAGAGTGCAGCCCTTCATTGACAGTCTGTGTCCACAGGGAAGGTGGAGAGAAACAAAATGAGAATTGGTACAAACAATGAAATTTTTTGTGGGCAATATGAATACCTAAAACAAGGGAAAAAATATCACCACACCAAACCAAAAAGAAGTATCAAAGATTACTTTTATTACAAGTGTTATGCAGTAATTGGCCAGCAGTTTAATGTTTCTGAAACCATCCAGTCATCAGCCTCCACACTTCAGCCTTGAGCTCCTGGTTCCTCAGGCTGTAGATGAGGGGGTTCAGGGCTGGAGGCACCACCGAGTACAGAACTGACAGGGCCAGATCCAGGGATGGGGAGGACATGGAGAGGGGCTTCAGGTGAGAAAACAATGCAGTGCTGAGGAATAGGGAGACCACAGCAAGGTGAGGGAAGCAGGTGGAAAAGGCTTTCCACTGTCCCTGCTCAGAGGGGATCCTCAGCACAGCCTTGAAAATCTGAATGTAGGAGAAAACAATGAACACAAAACAGCCAAAAGCTAAACAGGCACTAACTGCAATGGGACCAAATTCCCTGAGTTGGTATTTGGAGCAGGAGAGCTTGAGGATCTGTGGGATTTCACAGAAGAACTGGCCCAGGGCATTGCCATGGCATAGGGGCAGGGAAAATGTATTGGCTGTGTGCATGAGAGCATTGAGAAAGGCACTGGCCCAGGCAGCTGCTGCCATGTGGGCACAAGCTCTGCTGCCCAGGAGGGTCCCGTAGTGCAGGGGTTTGCAGATGGACACGTAGCGGTCATAGCACATGACGGTCAGGAGATAAAACTCTGCTCCAATGAAGAACATAAAGAAAAAGAGCTGAGCAGCACATCCAGTGTAGGAGATGTCCCTGGTGTCCCAGAGGGAATTGTGCATGGCTTTGGGGACAGTGGTGCAGATGAAGCCCAGGTCGCTGAGGGCCAGGTTGAGCAGGAAGAAGAACATGGGCGTGTGCAGGTGGTGGCCGCAGGCTACGGCGCTGATGATGAGGCCGTTGCCCAGGAGGGCAGCCAGGGAGATGCCCAGCAAGAGGCAGAAGTGCAGGAGCTGCAGCTGCCGTGTGTCTGCCAATGCCAGCAGGAGGAAGTGCCTGATGGAGCTGCTGTTGGACATTTGCTGGGGCTGCATTTGGCGACCTGTTCATGGAGAAAGGACAGTAAAGACTTAGGGGAAGTACCTGTAAACAAAATCAAGGCCATTTCCCATACATCCTCCTCTGTAACACACAGACATTGTCCTTAATTTTTAAGAGTTCTGAGGTTTTCTTTATAAGCTCCCCCCGTGTCTCTGCTGGTAGTTTTGGATATAAAAACATAAGCATGTCTGAGGCCCTCAGAGAGAACAGAGTGACTTCCCTGGGTCAAGGTGATGAATGCAGACTGAGGAGAGATGGTCTGTAATTCTGACCTGTTCAGAGTTTCTTTGGGCTTTAAACTTTCTTAGGTGGAAGGTGACCACCTTCTTATGCTTCCCTTAAAATGCCACCACCTACTGCTGAGAGCAGATGCATCCACCACAGCCCAGCTCCACATTTGTAGCCAAGGACTCACTTTGCTCATTTCACCAACCCAGCAGCATTTTCTGTGTCACAACACCTCTGCCTTTCCCCATCAATCTCATAACTCAGAGATGCTCTAGGACAGGTTGGCACCCTGGATTGAAGTTCCCAGCTTGGACTGAAATCTCAGGGACACTTCCAAGTGTCCTTATGATGGCACTGGATGGAGGAAGATGCAGCTCCTTCCCTGGCTGCACTGACGGCATTGCCCAGAGCCGGGCACTGGGGACAGCGTCACCCTGAGCCAGCTGTGCCCCCTGCCAGAGCCCCCAGGACCGGGCAGCTGCTCCCAGCCCTGTGCTCTGCAGAGGGAACTGGGCCCGGGGCTGCAGAGCTGCCCCACAGCTCTGCTGCAGCTCTGCCTGCACAGGAGGGGCTGCAGGCCTTGGAGCCCTGGTCCTGAGGGCAGAGGCTTGGCTGGGGGTACAGGAGGGAGGGGACTTGTTCAGAGGGAGGGGCTGCACTGGAGGGGATCCTGTGGACATCTCTAAACTCTCCCTGCCACAGCATTGCTGGGTTTGTGTTCTCTCCTTGCCTGATCTTCCCTCTGCTTCCTGGAGATTTCCCTCCTGCAGGTGTTTCCCTGTGCCTGATCACTCCTTGACAGCACTCACAGACCCCAAATCTCTGTGAACTTATTGATCACTAAAAGTAACAGTTCAGATGTCTCAGGAATTTGTCAAAATTCATAATCAACCTTTAATATTTATCTCTCTTCCCTACCATTCTCCACTAGTAGGAAACTGAGTACAAAGTATTAGGAAATGTGCTTTTTTTTGCCAAAATCTTTATCTTGGAAATATTGTATGACTGATCAGAACGCCTCAGCATTTTAGACCTTCACGAGAATTTCACCTCCCCTGCACCAGAAATACCCAGAGTTGTACTCACAGAGTCTGTAGGCAGTGGGATGTTTCAGCTTTAGGAGTTCACTGCAGGTGCTGCAGCTGCATTTTCCTGCAGCCAGAGGTTCCTGTGCCAAGGGCTGGCAGTGATTCTGCCCCAGGCACTTCTCAGCCCCTTCCCAGCCCTGACTGATTGAAGCTCTCTGTGCCTCTGTGCTGTGCCCGGGGTGGCTGCAGGCAGTGTCCCAGCCCTGCTGGGCTGGCAGAAGAGCTGCTCATCAAGAGAAATGTGCTTTTGAAGCTCCTCTTGGTTACCAGGAACTGCCTCTGTGCCAGGAGCCCAGTCCAGCTCAGCAGCACAGACACAGCACCAGGACCTTAATGAGCCTCTGAGGCTTTGTGCTCAGGCCCTGAACATCAGTCCCTGAGAGGGAGCTGAAGAAACCTCACCAGAACTCCAAGACAGAATCCAACTCCAAAGTTTCTTGGACTTTTAATGGGTCCCACTGAGGGACAAAACTGAGAAAGTGTCCCCAGGCCCCAGGCAGAGCAGAGAACTGGAGGCAGTGATGACAGGTGGGGACAAAGAGAAGCCAAGTCTTGGTGCCCTGGGGCACAGCAGGGTCTGTGCCAATAAGGGCTGTGAGGAGACACCTTGTCCTGAGGCACTGGGGCCTCCTGGCACAGCCTCAGCCGGGCTGGGCACTGTCCGCCCCTTGTTCTGCCCTCAGCATCCCCACCAGCACACATCCCAGTGGCCTCAAGGATCTGCTGGAAGGAGTCCCTGGGGAGTCTTGCTCAGCAATGGCCCTGGGGGCTCCCTAATGCTCCCTCTAGGGACTGCAGGTTTTTGAAAGGACTTTGGGTTTGGCTTTTGCCTTGAGTCTCTGAGATGTCTCTGCCATCCTGGCCTCCAATTATCTGCTGTACTTAGTCCCTGGAGAGGCTTTGTCAGTAACAACACTCAGTGGGACGCATTAATACTTCAAGGTACTTCAGTTATTTTAAGCTACTTGGTATTTCCCTTTTGATACTGACTCTGAGAGAGGTTTGTGCAATCATGGCCCCAATTCTCTGCTTTAACGAGTCCCTTGAGAGCTTTGCACTGACACTCAGTAGGGCTCATTAGCACTTTGAGATACTCAAGGTTTTTAAGGTACTTTATGGATTTAAGGATACTTTTAGGTACTTTTATGGATTTTTCTTCCGACACTGAGTCTCTGAGAGGTTTTTGTGCCATCCTGGCCTCCAATTCTCTTGTCCAAGGAGTCCACGAGGATCCTGTGTTGGATATCTTCCCCCTTTTCTCTTGTACAACAAAGATGGAACTGAAAGAATTTTGTAAGACTTTCTAAAAGCATTCAAACAAACACGGGACAATTAACAACACAACAACAACTAAGAGAATGAATAGTCCTCTTTTAGGTAGACATCACCTAACCCTTTAGTCCTCAGGATTGGAAGAGTTTATTGAACCAATCTTTGTTTTCCGCTTGAAGCTTCTTGAACCCTTCCTTCAGTACCTGAATGCTCTTGTGGATTGACTCACTGTGGATGGAGAGGTTCATGCAACACATGTCCTCAGAGTCTACACAGCCATGTCCATGTGCGCAGAGTAAAAACTCTATCGCTGTTCTGCAAGGTGGCGTGTTTGATGAACTCTTTGTCTGAGAGCAGACCACTCAATGTGAGGGAGGTAGCATTGGTTTGCTTACTTAACAGGCACCCAACATGGTCTAATTGTCCTAAAGCTTTAGCTGCAGCCACCCAGGGTAGTCCAAATTGGGGTTGCTACCATCCGATACCTGGATTAAAGCTTGCAAAGCCATCTCTTTGATATCATCCAATACTTCTCTCAGGACACCTGCTGCTTGATCATCTGGTAGGCTGTGTTGTCCTTCTCCAGCTGGATGATTGTTTGTCAATTCCGCCCTTGCCTCATTACTAGCATAGTCTGCTATTAATTGATTTACTAAACATTTCCATCCCTCTTCCCAAAGGGTGTATTCTGTAGGTGACAACAACATGGTCCTAATACATTTTAAATCATATGAGGTTGAGACATGTGTTGTAATTATGGGCCTCATTAGTCCATTAAAACAAGGTAAGTCCTTCCTATGGTCTTTAGCTGCCCTACACAGATCCTTGACTTCCCTGTAAACCAATGGCTGATAGCTGGGATTCTGCCCCCTTCTTTCATAACATACCAGGGCAACGAGGAGTTTCGAGACTATTTGCCAGTCTCCTTCCTTTACTGCTTCTTTCTGGATCCTTTCCTGGGGATCTTCTGGGTTTGAGGGGCAAGGTGCCTCTGGGGAATCCAAACTGTTTACTAAGGAGGAAGAATAACTTTGAGGAGAAACATTTGGATTAGAAATAGTGTGACAGTTGGGCTTAGTATTTGTGACCATGGAGTTATATTTTTGCCGGAGAGTGAGGCGAAGGGTGCTGCCATTTTGTCAGGTGTTGGGGAGGAAGGGTCTTGATTTAGGATGGCATACCCCTGGGCTGGCATTCTGGAGGCATGGCCCAGGCTGAAGGTGGAATGATTGAAAGTGAGGGCGTGACCTGCAGTTCTGGGGGTGGAGTCTGGAGGTTCATTCAGGGTGGAAGAGAAGGTTGTGGTATCAGGAAGTGGAGGAGCCAAGATGGAGGGAGGACAGTCAGGCTCAGGGGCATCTGGAAAATTTTTAATGATCCACCTCACAATTGATTTTAATTTGTTCTTTGAAGATATTTGGTCATGATCAGTGAGAATTAACTTAGAGCATCCATATATGCACCTTTCTACTTTGGAGATTCGGCTGCCCATTTTTCTCTTTCTCCACCTTAGGTGGAACAGCCACTGGAACACCCCAAACCAATAATGGGACGTGGGTGCATATTGTAAAAACACAGTGGCAAAATGGGCAATAATTGTCCTGCATTTCCCTAAACCCACCTGCAATCCTACACAGGTGAAACTGTCGTTCCTGGGGATCCTAGTGAAGATCCCTCAAAACAATGATGAATCTGCCAGCCTGACACAATCCAAAATCCCGGGGAGCACTGGTCTATCCATCAGCCAACCACTCTGACGAGACTAAATGTCATGGTCTCGGTTTGGGCGGCAAAGGTCGCAATGAGGGTGGCTGTGACAAACCTTTCTGGTTCCCCAGCTTCAGGGCAAAGGTGGTGAAAACGAAAAGAAGGAGATGCTGGGGAAGATGAAACAGGAAAGCCTTATAAATATGATTGCCTGGCAAAAGACTTTGAGAATATGGAAACTATAAGTGAGATTAAAATGAAATCAAACTTTGAGACACCAAGCCTTAGTTACTGAACAACTGGAAAACAATGGTATGACCAGCTGAAAGTAATCTTCCTTTGATGAAACAATACCCTCTGCTTGCAGACAGGTCCAAGTGTCAGAGCAGACTGTACTAGCTTGTCAGGAGTCCAAAGAGTAGTTTTTAGGGTTTAAAATGTAGCACAGTATGGTAATGTAATCATTCTTATAGGCTGTATATAAATGCTATAAGATTTGTATCTTGTACTAGATTGGTTAGTGAAAATTAGAATATACAGCACAGAAGAAGATTTATTGTATAGTAATGGGAAGTCCCCTCCTCTTTCAGCCTTCTCTCAGTGCCTGAGGGTCCTGGACTCAGCCCCAAATCCACTGTGGCAATCATCAAAATACAGACAGCCCTCAGGAGCTCTTTTCCTTCTTTCTTTTCCTTCTTTTCCTTCTTTCTTTTCCTTCTTTTCCTCCTTTTCCTTCTTTTTTTCCTTCTTTTCCTTCTTTCTTTTCCTTCTTTTTCCTTCTTTTTCCTTCTTTTTCTTTCCTTCCTTCCTTCCTTCCTTCCTTCCTTCCTTCCTTCCTTCCTTCCTTCCTTCCTTCCTTCCTTCCTTCCTTCCTTCCTTCCTTCGCTTTGGGAGCTGATTGGAGTCAGTTTGGAGTTCTGCTAAGGAGGAAGATTTCAAAACGCACCACATACATTTTTCTTTAATCAAGTGAGTATTTATTATTTTCCAGATCAGAGAAGAGCTGAGAGAAGCACTACCCAGGTGATCTTGATGCTGAATGTCTCCTTAGGAGGTCTGGGCACAGAGAAGAATGAGCCCTTGAGGGCTGACCCTGTTTGGACAAGCTGCTCCTCACCCCCAGCCTCACCATGTCTGACATGGCCCACCTGGCACTGACATCCCTGTGCCCTGCAGCAGAACCTTGTCCCCTGAGCTCTGCAGCTCCATGTCCCAGCCCATTGCACCATGCCCCACCTGCTCTCCTCAGAGCTCTGCCTGCACACAGGCCCAGGAGAAGTTTTCCTGTTGGGAAGGAAAGAATGGAAAAGCCTGAGCAGGTTTCCTAAACAACAAACCCAGTCAGGAACCACCTGCTCAGTCCAGGCTGCCTGGAATGGTGTCACCTTTCTCCAATGGACAGTGTGAGCAGAAATGATCTCTGGGAGCAGAATTCTCTGAGTCTCCCAGCTGAATACTCTGTCCCTGTCCTTTCCCTGGATCTCTGTTGCAGATAGAAGCTGCTGGTGCCATCCTCACCGTTAACATCTCTCTTGAATGCAAACAAATATTTCCAGGTGTATTAAGCAGGATTTTTCCTTGTTTCTACAAAGCTTTTGTGTTCCTCAAGGAACAAAGAGGCCCTTTTTTGCAGTGAGGGGGTCAGGTGGAAGCAAGGAATCAATTGTGACACTCGAGTCCCATGGAACCAAGGGGCCATGGTGACACAGCAGGGCCACGTGGATCCAGTGGTCCATTGTGACACTGTGGATCCAAGGAGACCATGGAGACACCCCCAGAACCTCATGGAACCAAGGAGTCCATGGGGACCCAGCGGGGCTGCATGGAGCCAATAGTCCATGGTGACACTGCCCATCCAAGGAGTCCATTGTGACACTGCAGAAGCTCATGGAGTGAGGGAGGCCATTGTGACACTGAAGAACTTCATGGCACCAAATATCCATGGTGACACAGCAGGGCATCATGGGAACCAAGGAACTGCGTTTGGCAGTAGGGAAACTCATGGAACATGGGGCCCTTGTGGCACTGCAGAATCAACAGAGCTGCTGAGCCTTGTCCCCTGGCCCTGCACAGCTCCTTGGGAGGCACGGCAGGAGCAACACCCTGGGAGCCTCAGGAATGCCCTTCTGGGATCCACGGCACACACTCCCAGGGGCTGGAATGGCAATTCTCAGCCAGGAAAAGATTTTCCTGCCCTTGTAGACAAAGCTCTCAAGAAAGGGCTGAAAGCCAAGTGGAGCAAGATCCTACAGTGATATTTCACTGCCAGCCTTCATAACTTCTCCCATGGTTGTTGTAGCTCGTGGATTGGAAATTTACTCAGGACAGGGTCTTTGGTGGGAGCTGCCCTTGGTCAAGGAAGACACTGAGAGAGAAACAGAGCATGGAAAGAAAGGCAAGAGAGAAAGGAGTGCACAAACAGAATCAGCTGAGAAGGTGGCATTCTGAAAAACAAACCGGAATTGATGGAAAAGGAATGGGACAGAAATCAATAATTCTGGAAGTTTTATTTACTATCAAAATAGATCACACACACCCAGACCTACAGAATCCTGATCCCACACCCTCAAATTTGTATGCCACTTCTCCCAATCTCCTTCCAACCCCATCTCATCCTGGAGGCTATGGAACTGAGTAATTTTGGCATGGGACAGAGTTTTTTTGAGGTGGGAACAAGGCAATTTGAAGTTGGATTGAGTCCTTTGGGGTAAGATTGTGGTGTTTTCAGTAGGACTCAGTCGTTTTGAGGTGACAGATCAATTCATCTTGACTTTTGGAGTGCAAAGATATGGAGAACACTTCCTGAAATCCCCCAAGAACCCACAAATCTTCAAGAATATGCCCCAAAACAATAAATTCCTGCTCAAGTAACTGTTAACTGATGGAGCTTAAGATGTCTTTGATCAATATCTTTCATTTTAGTCCTATTTCAGGTGTTTTTAAGTGATAAAGAAAAATCAGAAGAAAATTTGGCCAGGGGCCAAACCAAAAGGATAACCAGCCAGGTGTCCTCCCAGTGCAAATCACAGGGAATGTAGGTCACCAGGGCTCTGCCTGACGTGGATCCTCCCATGGGGGATGGAGCTGGAGCGGTGCACAAAGCTCTTCCTGCAACTGGGGCATTTGCAGGGCTTCCCTTACCGGTGCGTCCGTAGGTGTCTGGTCAAGTGAGAGCTCATGGAGAAGCTCTTCCCACACTGGGGACACTGGTAGGGCTTCTCCCCAGTGTGGATCTTTAGGTGGCAGATCAAGTGGGACTTCTGCCTGAAGCTCTACCAACATTACCCACACTCTTAGGGACGTTCCCTGCTGTGGGTCCTCTGGTGGTAGATAAGGTTGGAGCTCTGGCTAATGCTCATCCCACATTCCCGACACTCATAGGGCCTCTCCCCAGTGTGGATGCGCCAGTGTCTGACAAGGTGGGATTTCTGCTTGAAGCCCATCCTGCAGTCGGGGCAGTGGAAGGGCCTCTGCTCGGTGTGAATCCGCTGGTGCAGGAGGATATTGGAGCTGGTCGGAAACCTCTTCTGACACTTGGGACATTCATGGGTCCTGTTCCTGGTGTGGATGTGTTGATGGATGATGAGGATGGATCGGTAGCTGAAGGCCTTCCCACATTCCCCACACTCACAGGGCCATCCTCTGGTGTGGATCATCTGGTGGCTGATCAGGGTGCTGCTCTGCCTGAAGCTCTTCCCACACTCCAGGATCTTGTGGGGCTTCTCCCCATGATGAAGCTGCTCATGGACCACCAGCTTTGAGCTCTGGCTGAAGCTCTCTCCACCTTCCTGGCTCAGGGTGGGTCTTTCCTCCTAAGAGCATCCTGTGCTGGGTTTGGAGCCCACCCTCATGCAGGATCTCTTTGGCTTTTCTTCCCTGTTGGATTCCGGTTCCCTGGAGTCACTCAAAATAGCCTCTTCCTTGAGGTTCTGCCATGGGGATTTGCCCTGCCTAGTCTCCACCCCCAGTTCCTTGTCTGGGGGAGGAAGGACAAGGAGACAATGGGATTTGCCTCCGTGCCAGAGGGAAGGGGAACGAGATTCCCCCAGTGCATCCCTGGGAGGACGGCATTGGCAGCAGGGTTGTCCTGCAGCTGGGGGCCGTGCTGGGCTGGGAGATGGAGCAGGAGAGAGAGGGAAAGGGGCACTGAATTCCTCCTCACCTGCCCGGGTATCCCAGGGCTCCTTCCTGTTCCTCGCATTCTCCTCCTCCATCTGGCAAAGGTTTGGGGATGGGAAATCCTGTTTCGGGAGGAAAACAAGGGATGAGCACACTGTTTTTTGTACTAGTTTTAAGGCAAACCTGGGGAGGGTCTAAACCAGAATTACAATTTAATAAAAAAATTTAGATCAAGACAATGATACAGAAACACTGCCTTAGACTGACAGAGTCGGGATATAACCTGACACCCTGTTGGTCAGGGTGGTGGCAGCAGTCCCATTAAATGGTGGCTGCAGTCCTGTTGGAGTGATCAAGGTGATTCTGTCAAAGCAGTGATCCTGCAGAAGGGTCTGGTCTTTCTCTCAAGGTCCAGTGGTGGTTATGGAGCTATTGTCCTCTGGGAATCCAGTAGGCAAGTGCTCCTCGTGCTTCAAGCCTCAGCTTATATCCAGGTAGGAATGCTTGGATCCTCCCCCTGGGTGGAGCCTCCCACAGAGGGATGATGGAATTTTATCAGTCCTGCAGTGACACTCAATGGCCCATTCACAGAAGATATCTCCCTTGGAGGGCGTTATCAGGGGTGAGTCATGGAAGAGATAAGGAACACTACCCCATCTGTTTATAAATCTTGATGAAGATGGTAATTGAAAACATGCATTTGGTTACATCTTACATTTCAATCTGAAACAGTGGGGTAATCGCTGCTCAGGGGGTGAACACCACCCCCTTACCCAAACTGGCTCAGGTGTAAACCCCCACCCTGGGAAGGCCACACACACAGGGGACAATGTCACACTTGCACCCACGTCAGGGGGGTGCTCTGTCCCTCTCACTGCCTTGATCTTCCTCCTTTGCTCTTTCACAGGCTGGGGGCCTTTGTCAAATGTGACAATCATTTTTCTCTTTGTCCGTCCTTGTCCTGTCACCTTGTGACAGCTTGTCCTGGGGTGACATTATGATGCTTGTATCCCCATTCATCTGTTCTGTGCCTTTAAGACCGGCTCTGAAGAGTGGAAGATTTTTTGGGGTTTCTCTTATCAGGGACACAGAGACAGGCAGTACATAGGGCTGTTTTTTGCTTCTTGCTTTCGGCTTGCTGCTTTTCTTGCTCTATTTCTGCTCACGCTTCTTTGCTCACGCAGAGGCTCTGCTTTGGCCTCTGCTTATTAGCTAGCTCTAGCTAAACAGTCCAAATTCCTTCCTGGACTCTTTCTCTTCTCCTTTTCTTTGACCATCTAAAACCTGCTCCAGACTGGGGCCTAGGAACATCGATGGTTGGCACCGTTTGGCTGCAGCAGCTGCCCCAGCACCAGAGGGACTGAGAACAGAGCAACCACCTCCGAAAGAGACTTCCTGATTTTGTCATCTTTCTCAGAGTTGTGTCATCTGGTATTGTTCATTTTTTGTGCTGGGGGGTGCTGTGCCTGTCAATAAACAGGTTCTTTCTACCTCTCTCCGAGGAATTCTTCCCAAACCAGTTGGGGGGAGGGGCCGTGTGGGTTTGCTTTCTGGAGGGGCCCTCCTTTGCAGATTCTTTAACAAATTTGCCCTAAACCAGGACAAATATTGGCACCCATCCTGGGGGCTCGAGAGGGTGGAAAAACCCTGTTCTGACTGCATTTTGGTTGCTATTACTCTGTGTTCATTAAAATCAGCTAATAGCCATGCTTTTTGGATTCATATTGTCTATTGGGGTGAAGGTTTGCATGCATTTCTGGTCCCTAGGGTTTTTTGAGATTTTAATACCTCTCTGGTCCCTAGGTTTATTTTCTTATCCAGAAATAGCTTTAGTATTGTCCCTAATACGTAGTTTTTACATCAGAGGGGCAGTGACCAGAATAGCTATCCTGCTGGGCTTGGTGGCAATGATGTGCAAGAAGTTTATAAACATGCTAGGGTCTGCTCCAGGTATGAATGGTTCATGGCTATGGTTATGCATCCAGTTCGTTGGAGGAGGAGCAGGAGGGAATGAGATTTTTCAGCCTCTGCTTTCCTTCTCCTATGAATCAGTTGCATCACTAGTGAAGGATGTTCAGTTTCCCCTCAATGTTAAAGAAACCATCTTCCTGGTATTCAATCTGGTAACCTTCCTCTATACAGCCTGCTGCTTCTCTAGAATGAGGGCTGAGATTTCTAGACAGGCTGATGAGACCCCTGACTCAGGAGTAAACCCCGGTGTGGAAAATCCTAAGTGGTGTGGGAAATGGGAGGATATGGGCCAAATCCTGAGGGAATTCTCTGACCCTATAGTCTGGGATTTTCCCCATGAACAAATTCAGGACCCACCTGCGCTGGCAAATATCTGAAAGAGAAGTACCAGGATGAGCCTAAGGAGAGGAAGGTCATTGCAGTGAGCTGGGCCCTGGCATATGCTTATCTCACACTGCTAGATACTGTCAGGCAGCAGACAGAGGCAGAGGGGCAGGGAGATAAATCAGCAACTATCCCGGTGACTCAGGCTGCAGCTAACAGCCCAGGCTCAAAGCCAGCATCTAAACCCATGGCTGTTGCTACCAGCACTAGAAGTGGGAAATGCACGGACAAGACCAATTGACCAGTGGATGATGATGATGATGACGATGAAGGAAAAGGAACCTCAGTGCCTCCTGACACAAAATCAGGAGTCAAAGCAGCAGGTGCAAGATCAGATGCCAATATTGAGTCCTTTTCCCTGAAGGACCTTGGTGGCCTACGGGAGGATTACACTCGAAGGTCTGATGAATCCATAATTAGTTGGTTGGTCCGTCTCTGGGATGCTGCAGGCGAGGCTACAATTCTGGATGGCACTGAAGGCAGGCATTTGGGATCCCTGTCACAGGATCCTGTCATAGACCAAGGAATGATGAGGGGGGCTAACTCTCACAGCCTCTGGGAACGGGTCCTAAGAAGTGTAGCAGAAAGATACCTGTGTGCAGACGATCTCTATATGTAGCAAACTCAGTGGAAGACCATAGAGCAAGGGATCCAACGCCTGAGAGAAATGGCAGTGGCAGAGATTATCTTCTCAGATGATGTAACAACTAGGAACCCAGACTTGGTACCATGCACGTCTGTGATGTGGCGAAAACTTGTACGACTTGGGCCACACGAATATGCTTCTGCCTTAGCCATCATGAAGAGGGATGAGGCTGTGCTTGACATGGCAAGGAAGCTCTGAGCATATGCAGATGCTGTACATGGCCCGACACATGCCTAAATTGCAGCGGTAGAAACACGACTGCAGAACTTAGAGGATAAGATAGAGGAGAACTATAAGAAGCTCAGAGAGGAGATTAAAGAAGACCTTCTCCAAATTTCAGCAGTACAGATCCGAGGTTCCGGTATCCAAGGCAGATGTTTTCCAGATGGTGAGAGAAGGTACACCCCACGAGCTTAGCTGCGGTTTTACCTGTGTGATTGTGGGGAAAACATGAGAAGGTGGGATAGGAAACCTACTGCTGTTCTGGCACGACGGGTGCGTGAACTGAAGGAAGCCACCAGAAGGAAAGCAGCTCCAGTTGCCCGTAGCCGAACAGCCAGGTATGATGATGATGACATGTCTGATCCCCTCAAAGGAACATCCAAAACATACGCCCAGGCAAAGAAGGATAACCAGGCTTAGAGGGGCCCTGCCTCTAGCCAGGTAAAGGCCAGGGAAAATCGTGTTTTCTGGTCTGTGTGGATTCGTTGGCCTGGCACATCTGAAACACAAGAGTACAAAGCTTTGGTCAATACTGGTGCGCAATGCATATTGATCCCATCAAGACATGTGGGGACAGAGTCTGTTTCTATTGCTGGTGTGACAGGGGGATCCCAGGATTTCACTTTGGTGGAAGCTGATGTGAGCCTACCGGGAAATGAGTGGAAGAAGCATCCTATTGTGACTGGCCCAGAGGCCCCATGTATTTTGGGCATAGACTACCTTTGGAGTGGATACTTCAAAGACCCATAAGGACTCAGATGGGCATTTGGAATAGCTGCTGTAGAGACAGAGGGCATCCAGCAATCGAACACCTTGCCTGGGTTGTCTGAGAATCCATCTGCAGTAGGATGCCTGACGGGAGATGAGCAACGAGTGCCAATTGCCACTTCCATAGTGCATCAACGGCAGTATAGGACCACTCGAGATGCTGTGATCCTCATCCATAAGATGATCCGAGAGCTGGAGAGCCAAGGGGTGGTCAGCAAGACCCACTCACCCTTCAACAGCCCCATCTGGCCTGTGCGAAAATCTGAAGGAGAATGGAGATTGACTGTAGACTACCGTGCATTGAATGAAGTGACTCCACCACTGAGTGCTGCCGTGCCAGACATATTAGAGCTCCAGTATGAGCTTGAGTCCAAGGCAGCAAAGTGGTACGCCACTATAGACATTGCCAATGCATTTTTCACCATTCCTGTGGCAGCAGAATGCAGGCCTCAGTTTGCCTTCACATGGAGGGGAGTGCAGTACACCTGGAACCGACTGCCTCAGGGATGGAAGCACAGCCCCACCATCTGCCATGGACTGATCCAGGCTGCACTAGAAAGGGGAGAGGCTCCGGAACATCTGAAGTACATTGATGACATCATTGTGTGGGGGAACACAGCCGCGGCAGTGTTCGAGAAAGGGAAGGAAATCATCCAGATCCTCCTGGGAGCTGGTTTCACCATTAAAAAGAGCAAAGTAATGGGACAAGCTCGTGAGATTCAATTCCTGGGAGTGAACTGGCAAGATGGACGGCATAAGATTCCTACAGATGTCATCAACAAGATCACAGCAATGTCTCCACCCACCAATAAGAAAGAGACACAAGCTTTCTTGGGTGCAATAGGTTTTTGGAGGATGCATATTCCTGAGTACAGTCAGATTGTGAGCCCTCTTTACCTGGTCAGCTGCAAAAAGAACAATTTCCAGTGGGGCCCTGAGCAGCAACAAGCCTTTGCACAGATCAAGCAGGAGATCGCTCATGCAGTGGCCCTTGGCCCAGTCAGGACAGGACCAGAGGTAAAGAACATGCTCTACTCTGCAGCCGGGAAACATTGGCTTGTCCTGGAGGCTTTGGCAGAAGGTGCCTGAGGAGACTCGGGGTCGACCACTGGGATTTTGGAGTCGAAGCTACAGAGGGTCTGAAGCCAACTACACTCCAACAGAGAAGGAAATCTTGGCTGCCTATGAAGGAGTCCAGGCTGCCTCGGAGGTAATAGGCACTGAAGCACAACTCCTTCTGGCACCCCGACTACCAGTGCTGGGGTGGATGTGCAAAGGTAAGGCTCCTTCCACTCACCATGCCACCAGTGCTACATGGAGAAAGTGGATTGCTCTCATCACTCAGCCTGCCCATACAGGTAAACTGAATCACCCTGGGATTTTAGAGGTCATTACAAATTGGCCCGAAGGTGAGAATTTTGGTTTCACAGATGAAGAGGAACAAGAACCAGTGACACGTGCTGAAGAGGCTCCTCCCTATAACCAACTGCCCCCAGAGGAAACACGCTACGCTCTTTTCACTGATGGTTCCTGTCGCATCGTAGGGATGAACTGGAAGTGGAAAGCAGCCGTATGGAGCCCCACACGACAGGTTGCACAAGCTACTGAAGGAGAAGGTGGATCAAGCCAACTTGCTGAACTCAAAGCTGTTCAACTGGCCCTGGACATTGCTGAGAGAGAGAAGTGGCCAAAGCTGTACCTCTACACTGATTCATGGATGGTAGCCAATGCTCTGTGGGGATGGCTGGAGAGGTGGAAAGAGGCTAACTGGCAAGGTAGAGGGAAGCCACTTTGGGCTGCTGATGAGTGGAAAGACATCGCTACCAGGGTAGGGAGGCTACCTGTGAAAGTCCGCCATGTAGACGCCCATGTACCCAAGTGTCAGGCCAATGAGGAGCACCAAAACAATGAGCCAGCTGCAAAGATAGGGGTGACCAAAATAGACCTAGATTGGAAACAAAAGGGAGAGTTATTCCTAGCTTGATGGGCCCATGATACCTCAGGCCATCAGGGCAGGGATGCCACCTACAAATGGGCACGAGACCGAGGGGTGGATCTAACCATGGACAGTATTTCTCAGGTTATCCATGACTGTGAGACTTGTGCTGCCATCAAGCACGCCAATTGAGTGAAGCGCCTCTGGTACGGTGGGCGGTAGTCCAAGTACAAGTATGGGGCGGCCTGGCAGATTGACTACATCACACTGCCCCAGACACGCCAGGGCAAGCGCTATGTGCTAACCATGGTGGAAGCCACCACTGGATGGTTGGAAACCTACCCTGTGTCTCATGCTACAGCCCAAAACACCATCCTGGGCCTGGAAAAGCAAGTTCTGTGGAGACATGGCAGCCCTGAGAGGATCGAGTCAGACAACGGGACTCATTTTAAGAACCACCTTATCAACACCTGGGCTGGGGAACATGGCATTGAGTGGGTGTACCATATCCCCTACCATGCACCAGCTGCAGGAAAAGTGGAGAGGCACAATGGACTACTAAAAACCCAGTTGAAAGCTCTGGGTGGGGGATCTTTCAAGAATTGGGAGCAGCATTTATCAAAGGCCACCTGGTTAGTTAACACCCGAGGTTCCACCCACCGAGCAGGTCCTGCCCAGTCTGAGTCCCTGAATGTAATAGAAGGAGACAAAGTCCCAGTGGTACATATCAGAGGTTTGTTAGGGAAGACTGTGTGGATCAATTCTGCCTCGAGTACAGACAAACCCATTTGTGGGGTTGTCTTTGCTCAGGGACCAGGTTGCATGTGGTGGATAATGCAAAGAGATGGAACAACACGATGTGTACCTCAGGGAGATCTGATTGTGGGGTAAGCATGATATGCAATATCACTGTTCATTGGATGTTACTGCCATTGTCTGTACATTAAACCATACAGACATGAGATAGAGGGAAATGTGTAAATGTTGAAGGTCTGGGCAAGTGGAAGATGGAGAAGGAAATGTGTAAGTGTCGAAGGTCCGAGCAAGTGATAGATGGAGCTTTAAGTGACTGAAGTGAAAAGGGGGAATCCTGCAGCTCTGTAATATAGGGCCTGGATTCAGTGGTCCAGTGTGGGGATGTGATGAAGGCATGATGGGTATTGCTTGTAATTTTGGGGGAACAGATGGAAATTTTGTATGAATAATGTATGATGTGTTGTAGAAAGTTGATGATATGGGGATAAGGGGTGGAATGTCCTGGGGTGACGTTATGATGCTTGTATCCCCATTCATCTGTTCTGTGCCTTTAAGATCGGCTCTGAAGAGTGGAAATTTTGTTTGGGTTTCTCTTATCAGGGACACAGAGACGAGCAGTACATGGGGCTGTTTTTCACTTCTTGCTTTCAGCTTGCTACTTTGCTTGCTCTCTTTTCTACTCTCACTTCTGCTCTGCTTTGGCCTCTGCTTATTAGCTAGTTTAGCTAAACAGTCCAAATTCCTTCCTGGACTGTTTCTCCTCTCCTGTTTCTGTGACCATCTCGAACCTGCTCCGGACTGGGACCCGAGAAACACCGAGGGTTTGGCTGCAGCAGCTGCCCAGTGCCAGAGGGACTGAGAACAGAGCAACCACCCCCGAAAGAGACTTTCTGATTTTGTCATCTTTCTCAGAGCGGTGTCATCGGGTATTGTTCATTTTGTGTGCTGGGGGGTGCTGTGCCTGAAATAAACAGGTTCTTTCCACCTCTCTCCAAGGAATTTTTTCCCAAACTGTTTTGGGGGGAGGGGCCGTGTGGGTTTTGCTTTCTGGAGGGGCCCCCTTTGCAGATTCTTTAACAAATTTGCCCTAAACCAGGACAGTCCCCAAGGTTCCCAACATCCCCAGTGCCCCCAAGGTCCCCAGTGCCCCAACATCTCCAGTGCCTCCAATGTCCCCAAGGTCCCCAAGGACCCCAGTGCCCCAACATCTCCAGTGTCCCCAAGGTTTTCCAAAGTCCCCAAGGTCCCCATCACCCCAACATCTCCAATGACCCTAGTGTCCCATCACCCCAACATCTCCAGGGTCCCCAATGTCCCCAATGTCCAACCATCTCCAAGGTCCCCCAGGTTTTCCAATGTCCCCAAGGTCCCCATCACACCAACATCTCCAATGTCCCCAGTGTCCCATCACCCCAACATCTCCAAGGTCCCCAACATCTCCAATGTCCCTAATGTTCCATCACACCAACGTCTCCAAGGTCCCCAATGTCCCCAATGGCCCCAACACCCTCCATGTTCACAAGGTCCCCAAGGTCTCCAAGGTCCCAAACATCTCCAGTGTGCCCAAGGTCCCCATCATCCCAATGTCCCCAGGGTCCTCAAGGTCCCCATTGCTCCAACATCCCCAATGTCCCCAGTGTCCTCCATACTCCCAAGGTCCTCAAGGTCCCCAACATCTCCAATATCCCCAAGGTCCCATCACCCCAACATCTCCAAGGTCCCCAGTGCCCTCCATATTCCCAAGGTCCCCAAGGTCCCCAACATCCCCAGTGTCCTCATTGTCCCCAGGGTTCCAAAACTCTCCAGCATCTCCAATGTCCCAAAGCCTCCAATGTCCCCAAGGTCCCAAAGGTCTCCAAAATCTCCGATGTCCCGAAGGTTTCCAATGTCCCCAAGGTCCCCATCGCACCAACATTTCCAGGGTCTCCAGTGTCCCCAATGTCCAAACATCTCCAATGTCCCCCAGGTTTCCAATGTCCCCAAGGTCCAATCACACCAACATCTCCAAAGTCCCCAATGTCCCCAACGGCCCCAACACCCTCCATGTTCACAATGTCCCCAAGGTCTCCAAGGTCCCAAACATCTCCAGTGTGCCCAAGGTCCCCATCATCCCAATGTCCCCAGGGTCCTCAAGGTCCCCATTGCTCCAACATCCCCAATGTCCCCAGTGTCCTCCATACTCCCAAGGTCCTCAAGGTCCCTCTTTTTGTCAGCTTTTTGGATGACAAACACTGGGGAGTTCCATGGGGACATGATCTCCACAATGTGGCCCTTTTTTAGTTGCTCTTCCACTAGTTCCTCAAGCACCTTTATTTTTTGTTTACTGAGCGGCCACTGTTTTACTTGAACTGGTTTGTCTGTTTTCCACTTCAGTTTTTGGGTGGGGCGCTGTGGTTCAATGACTGCTGCACAAATATGCTGTGGAGAGTCTGGAATATCAATTGTGACACCCCACTGGGCCATTAAATCTCTCCCTAACAAAGGTTCCGAATAATCTAACACAAATGGACGGATATTTGCTAATTGTGCGTTTGGTCCCTCGAATTGAATAATGCTTTTGGATTGTCTTGCCAATTGCAGACCTCCTACACCTTGAAGATGACCAGCAACATTTTGCAAAGGCCAATGTGCTGGCCAGTCTTGTACTGGAATCACTGTGCAGTCTGCACCTGTGTCTACGAGCATCTCAATGTGTTTAGACTCCCCACCCCCACTGACATTACACCATAATTTGGGTTTGTCTTTTCCAATAACTTGTACTCGGGCGACTGTGGGCCCTTGTTTTTTGATATTTTCAGGTAAAGATGGCACAGGGATAGCTTGTGCAACAATTTGTCCCTTGGGAAGAAACAGGGGTGGGTGGAAACAATGCAGGCCGAGAACGAATTGCTCAGGATCTGATGTTGTCATTCCCGGAGCAATTCTGATCTCTTGTGGTGTGTGTTTGGTGTCCCCAATGACGATGTACTTACAACGAATCCGGTTCCAAGTACCTTTCTGTTCAGGATTTACAGACACAAAATGCCAATCAGTGTCCTCCAGATGGAGTGACTCAGTCAGCTGCAACCTGTAAGGCTCATTGACAGAAGACGTGGTTAACACAGGATCACTTAAATCATACACAGTCTTTGAAGCACCTGCTTCACTTACACAAACATTAATATTATCGCGCACTTGATTTGTTTTGCTACCCTTATTCCCTTGGCCTGCTCTTTTTGTGTCTGCGCGCCTGGCAGGCCGGCGCTGCCACTTCAGTTTTTTTGTTGTTGTTGATCCCCAGGGAGGGCTTGTAGTTCTCCTCCCCTGCCATTTCTAAATTCATCAAATTCCCTTTTCAGGGGGCACTGGTTACTCCAGTGCCCTAGGTTGTTACAAAGCAGGCATGGTTTTGTGGGCTCAACCATTGCTGGTCTCCGCTGCTGCCCAGGGTACTGATGTGCTGAGGGGAAAGGCGCAGGGCTGGCAACGGCGACACGCTGAGGTAGTCTTGGCAGCAGCCTTGGTCTGGTGTCTTCAGCCACACTCATCAGAGGCACTTTCCTGTTACACACTAGGAGCATGTCCTTTAATGTAGGGGTTGGTTCGATAGGAAGGCTCAGGCTTGCTGCTTGACACTGTTTATTTGCATTTGTAAATGCCATTTCTTCTAAAATTGCTTCCCTAGCATTCTCTTTTTTAACTTGTATTTCAATAACTCTAGTTAACCTTTCTACAAATTTCAAAAAAGGCTCTGATGGTAGCTGTTTAATTTTACTATAGGGCTCAAAAGGCCCCTCAGGTTGTAGGGAAAAGAATGCTTTTTCAGCTGCTTCTTTTACTTTCTTGAGTGTTTCTGCAGGAATTGCAGTAGCTTGGATTGAGGGAGAAGACCACTGGCCCTCACCACAGAGGTGCTCAATGGTGATAGGGTTACCACTGTTGTCTTTGGCTGTGTTTGGATCAGCATGCAAGCCTGGGAGCGCATCATTCAGCATTTGTTTCCATGCTATTTCCCATAATTTGAATTCTGTGGAGGTCATGAGACAGGAAAAAAGCTGTTTTAAATCATGTGGAATCACTACAGTCCTACTCAATTCAGAATTTAAAAGGCCACGGAAATATGGACTGTGTGGACCATATTCTTTATGAGACTTACAGATCTCTTTAATCAATTGTCGTCCAAAAGAACTCCAATTAGCAGTTGGAGTTGCTCCCCCCTGAGCTGCAGGCTGAAAGGTAACAGGAGCCAGTGACAACATGGGACTACGCATTAGGTCTGCCGTTCCCTGCTCTGTATCCCTTGAAACAGAAGCATTGGGATCACAGCTACAGGTTTGGGGAATGGCAGTGGGTGTGTCCCCACCATGGGAACTCGGGTAAGGGGTGGGGACAGGGGGCCGGCAGGGGGCGGGGAAACTGTGGGAACAGGGGGCGGGGTCAGGGGGCAAGCAGGGGGCGGGGACACCGTGGGAACAAGGGGCGGGGTCAAGGGGCAGGCAGGGGGCGGGGACACCTGGTGACATCACGTCAGCAGACGCCCCCTGGGAGGAGTTGAGGGGTGGAGCTGAGGGTATTGCAGGAAAGTGAGGGGGAGGGGGGAAGGTATCATGAGGGACAGGAGGAGAGGGGGATGGGGCTGGAGTTTCGGGATGCTTAAGAGGATTTTGGGAAGAAGACGACCAGGTTTGGGAAGATGCCACGTGGCATCCACCATCTTGTGGACCCCCTAGGGGCTGGGGGCCATTTTGGGCATCACTGCTCTCTGGAAAGCTATCACGTGCTGTAGGTTTCAGAGGAGGGGACACAGGGGATTGGGAAAGGTTCCACGCAGCCTGGCCAGGGCCTTGTGGACTGGGCAACTCAGGCATTTTAGCAGACTCAGGGATTCGACTTCCCAATGAGTGTGCTCTGTTTAAAATATCAAGTTTTGGGGAAAGAGGTTTAGGGGTTTTAGAACTAGGAGAGGGAGAAACAGGGAGAGCAGAGGTACATGGCTTTACATTTGGCTTCTTCTCCATTTCTTTTTGTTTGAGCAATGCTGTTCGAATTTGTAAACTCCAAAACACAAATTTAGCTGAGGGTGCATTGCCAGATTGTTCTAAGGTTATCAATTCATTCCCAACTTTATCCCAGAATTGAATATTGTGGATTTCTTCAGGGGAGATTTGTGGGAAGTGGAGGAAAAGCCATCTTATAAACTGTTTCAATTTTCCCTTTGAAAACTTCACATTACCACTGTCTAAAATGCTAACAATATTATAAAAGACTCCTTTTTGTACAATGCTGAGTTTCAAACCCATGTTAGATGTGAAAGGCAAAGTACTAAATCCCGCCTGACCAAAAACAAAGCTAAAATCAGCTACCGATTTCTAAAAAAAACCACAGATGGAAAGCGATAACGAGCCGACAAAAGCTTCACAATGCAGCTGTATATACTGCTTTTAAAATTCCCGGGCAGCAGCAGCAGGGCACGCCCTGCTGAGCTGAGGCAGAAACAAAGCCCCCCCTGCCGTGGAATGCAGTCCCCCCGTGGAGCAGAGAGAGTAGCCACGCCACGCGGCAAGCTGAAACCGGGGCCCCCCGCGCCGCGTGTGCAGAGAACACCCCCCTCCCCCACAGAGAGCTGAGAAAGAGAGTCCCCCACGGCAAGAGAGCTGAGAGCCCCCCCTCCCCCGCACAGAGAGAGAGAGAGAAAGATCTCCCGACCACGTGGAGAGAGCCTAGCCTGCAGAGCCGAGAGGAATGGCAAAGAGCTCCCACGCGAATTCTAAAAGACAGCAAAACACGCGGCAGAAAGCTAAAAGCGAGAACGCATTGAATTCCCGTCTGTGGGGCTGCGCAGCCAAAAATGCAAAGGCAAAAAGGAACAGAACTCACGGCAGAGTCTGTTTTTGAGCTCCTGCTCTACCGAGAGCAGAGATACTCACCCGAAATGGAAGCTGTAGCTGGCTGGGTACAGGCAGGTCTCTTCACCGGAACAGGACCTCTCTGTGGGCGAGAGAGGCTACCCTGTCCTCCCTCTGGAAAATCTGCTCACCAGAAAGGAGCTGGGCTTTCCAGAGGCGCCGAACAGTCCACGAAACTTCTTCTGGGAATATTCCCAAAATCTCTACCTGAGGGCCTTGCAACCAAAGCCCCTTTCAGATGGATGCACGGCTTCTAGAAGGTTCTCCGAGGTGCTGCGGGTCTGTCTCGGGCTGCAAAGTCGCTTTGCCCATGCAGGGACGCCAAATATTGGAAAAAAGGTTCCCAATATTACCAGTTAGATTGTGCCTGGGCCAGTCTGACCCTCGCTGCTGGGCCAAAGGCAGCAACTGCGGTGTATCACCCCAGAGTAACCTTGGCTTGCGGGTGGTTGCAGCTGGGCACTGAACAAGTCCAGGCTTGTAAGGAAACCCCGTTTACCTCAGGAGGAATGGCTTCAGGCGATGGTGAAGAGAAAAAGGAGAGGATTCTGCTGGAGGGTTTAATGTCCAGAGGTTTATTCCATGGTTACAGAGGTCTGAACGTGAGCAACTGCTCCAACAGAACCCCAACCGCATGCTCTGATCACCTTTTTAAGCTCAGGGATAGGGGGAGGGGAGGTACAGGTGAGCCACCAACCAGGTGAGAGGGGCAGGGTCTCAGGGGAAGATGACACCCAGAAAAGCCAATGACCTCTGGGCATAGGGGCATCCTTTGAACTTGACCAACCACATGACGCCTTGCTGGAATGTTAAGTCTGATTGACAGGACTCACTCAGCATGGGGGTAAGGGGGAAGGGAGAGAGGTATAAGCACACTTGGGGAAATGACCTGGAAGTCTAAAATGGGACATTACAGCACACCACAACATGGGGGATTTTGGGGTCCCAAATTTGGGGTTCAAAGAGGGGATTTGGGGTCCAAGATTTGGGGGGATTTGGGGTTTTGGGGTCCCAATTTTGGGGCATTTTGGGGAATTTTGGGGTCCAAGATTTGGAGGATTTGGGGGGGTCCCAAATTTGGGGGAATTTTTGAGTTTTGGGGTCCCAAATTTGGGGATTTTGGGATTTTTGGGTCTCAAATTTGGGGATTTTGGGGGGTCCCATGGGGGTTTTGGGGGGGTCCCAAATCTGAGAGAATTGGGGATTTTGGGGTCACAAAGTTTAAAAAATATCCCCCAAAAAATTGGAAAATATAACCCAAAAAATAACCCAAAAAATCTCAACAAAAAGTAAAAAAAAGATCAAAACAATGGCCAGAATACCCCAAAATATCCGAAAAAATCCCCAAAATTTAAAAAAATATCCCCCAAAAATACGAAACTATAACCCCCCCAAATATGGAAAATATAACCTAAAAATCCCCAAAAAATAACCCAGTAAAATCTCAAAAAAAACCCCAAAAATCGAGAAAAATACCCCAAAATATCCCAAAAGAATCCCAAAAATGTTTTTAAATCCCCTAAAAAAATTGGAAATTATAACCCAAAAAATCCCCCCAAAATTAACCCAGAAAAATATTAAAAAATATTGCAAAAATACCCCAAAATATCCTAAAAAATCCCCAAAAAATTTAAAATAAAATATCTCCCAAAAAAGCGAAATTATAACCCCCAAAAAATCGGAAAATATAACGAAAAAAATCTCAAAATATAACCCAGAAAAATCTAAAAAAACCCAAAAAAAAAGGAAAAAAATACCCCAACATCTCCTAAAAAATCCAGAAAAATTAATATCAAATATCCCCCAAAAATGGGAAAATATAACCCCAAAAAATTCTCCAAAATGTCTCAAATAATCCAAAAAACAATCTGAAAACATTCCAAAAAACATCCCCAAAAAATTAAAAAACCCTAAAATATTCCCCAAAATTCCCCTCAAAATTCCAAAAAATAACCTTTAAAATCCCCCCCAAAACCTCAAAAGAATCCCAGAAAATAACTCGAAAGTTCTTTCAAAATCTCCCCCCCAAAAAAAAAAAAAAAAATCCCAAAAAATCCCCTCGAAAATTCGCCAACAAATTCCCCAAAATATTAAAAAATATCTGGAAAAAATCCACAAAAAAGCCACAAAAAAATCCCCCAAAATTCCTGGGAAATTAAAAACAATCCCCCCAAAAAATCCCCCCCCAAAATCCTAAATATTTCTCAAAAATCCCTCAAAAATTCCCCCAAAATCCCGAAAAAAATCCAAAAACTTTCACAAAAAGCCCCAAATTTTGGGGCTCCACCTCCCATTAAAAATCCAACAAAAATTCCCCTGAAAACCCCAAAAATTACAAAAAATAAATTTAGAAATTAACCCGGAAAAGCTCCCCAAAATGCCCAGAAAATTGAGACTTTAAAAATCAAAAAGTTCTCACAAAACCCACAAAATACCAAAAAAATCCTAAATACAACCAAACAAAAACGCCCAAAACCCACAAAAAATGCCCAAAAAACTCCACCAAAAACTCAAAAAAAACCCCAAAAATACAAAAAATCCCCCAAAACAGTCCATAAAAAAACCAAAAAACCCCAAAAAATTTAAAATAAAGAAAAACCCAAGGAGCCCAAAGCCCCCTCAAAAAAACCCTAAAAACCCCTAAAATAAACAGAAAATAAAACCTAAAATCTCCTGAAAAACACCTTTAAAAGGCCTTTAAAAAGCCAAGACAACCCCAAAAACGACCCAAAAACCTCAAAAAAATCCTAAAAAAGAAACAGAAAAAAAAAAAAAACTTCTAAAAAACACCGGGAAAAGTCCTAAAAAACCCTCAAAACCCTAAAAAAAACCACCAAAAAACCCAGAAAAACCTCAAAAAAACCCTAAAAAATAAACGGAAAAAACCCTAAAAACGCCTAAAAAACGCCTAAAAAACTCCATAAAAATCCCTTAAAAACCTCCAAAAATCATAAAAAACCAACGGAAAAAACCCTAAAAACCACCTTGAAAAGTACTAAAAAAACCCACAAAAAAACCCCCTAAAATAACCCTAAAAACAAACGGAAAAGAAACCTAAAAAACGCCAAAAAACGGCCTAAAAACAACCCCAAAAACGCCTCCAAAAAACCTTAAAAAACCCTAAAAAACCCCCAAAACCCTCAAAAAAAATCCTAAAAAAAAAAAGAAACAGAAAAAAAATCCCTAAAAACCCCCTAAATTCCTAAAAAAACCTAAAAAACACCCTAAAAACAAATAGAAAAAAAAAAAAAAACCTAAAAAAGCGGATTTGGGGATGAATTCAGGGACTTTGGAGCCAATTTTGGGGCTGATTTGGGGATTTTAGAGCCGATTTTGGGGCTGATTTTAGGGCTAAACCTGGAGGATTTGTGGCCAAATCTTGGTGATTTTGAGCCAAATTTTGGGGCTGATTTTGGGGATTTTAGAGCCGATTTTGGGGTCAAATTTGGGGCCAAACTTGGGGATTTTGGGGCTGAATTCAGGGACTTTGGAATTTTGGGGCCCAATTTTGGTATTTTTGGGGGCCAATTTGGGGCCGATTTTGGGGCTGAATTTGGAGACAAACTTGGGGATTTTGGGGCCAAATTTGGGGATTTTGGAGCAGAATTTGGGGCCAGCTTTTGGGGTGGAATTTGAGGATTTTAGAACCAAGTTTTGGGGTTTTGGGACAGACTCTTGGGGATTTTGGGGCCAAATTTTGGGGATTTTAGAGCCAATTTTGGGGCTGATTTTGGGGTTGATTTTAGGGCTAAACCTGGATAATTTGTGGCCAAATTTTGGGGATTTTGGGACCAGATTTTGGGGCCAAATTTGGGGATTTGAGAGCAAATTTTGGGGTCAAATTTGGGGCCAAACTTGGGGATTTTGGGGCCAAATTTGGAGCCAATTTTGGGGCTGAATTTGGGAACAAACTTGGAGATTTTGGGATATTTTAGGATGGATTTGGGACATTTTAGGTTATTTTGGGATATTTTAGGGATATTTTAGGATGGATTTCGGATAATTTAAGATGGATTTGAGACATTTTAGGATCATTTGAGACATTTTAGGATCATTTGGGACATTTTAAGGATATTTTGAAAATATTTTAGGAAGGATTAAGGATATTTTAGGGCGGATTTTGGGGATTCAGGATAATTTTGAATATTTTTGGCTCCTTCTATGGGGTGCTCTCTTCTCAGCGGCCGAGTGATCCAGTCCCATTCTGTCATCCATTGCAGGACCCTGGGCACTAACTTGCTTGTCTCCACCTTTGCAGACGATGTCAATAATGCTTCCTGTAAGTCCATTGAATTAACCAGGTACCAGTCCAGCGTCTCTTTTTCCATGAGTAGCCCAATGGTGGCAGGTTCTCGACCGTCCACATCAGTAATTCTGAGACGGCCTTTTTTGATCAACACAGCCAACTGTTCGATTTTTGAGAATATTGTTCTTTTATGTTGTAGCGGTGGTGACAGCCATTCCAACACCCGTATCTCCCCCGTTTTGTTTTCGCATTGGGAGAGAGCGCCAAGCAGGTGACAAGGACTATTCCAAACAGTGAGGTCAATAGGGCAATCTAGCTGTCAACAGGATACATATCCTTGTTGTACACAATTACTGATTTGCTTTAGGGCGGTGTGCTGTTCCTTCATGAGGCACACAGGGGTAGTGGGGTCAGTGCCCTTTAACAAGGATCGTAGGGTCTCCAACAAGTGATTTGGTACTCCCACAATGGGTTTTAGCCACTGTAAGTCTCCTAGCAACTTTTGAGCATCATGTAAAGTCTTAATGTCCAAGTGTAGTTTTAATTTTTGGGGTACCACTCTTTGGTCCATTAGAATCCATCCCAAATACTTCCATGGTTTCATGGTCTGAATTTTCTCTGTGGCAATAACAAGTGAAGATGCTGCAAGAGTGTCTCTGATGCTGTCAACCTGCAAAGGGGAAAATGGCTGTTGTTGCGCAAACAAAATATCATCCATGTAATGATATATTATGGTAGCTGGCCACTGCTGACATAATGGCTGTAATGCAGCGTCAACATAAAGCTGGCACAACATGGGGGAATTGCGCATGCCCTGCGGCAATGACGTCCACTCAAATCTTTTGTCTGGTTCCCCACAATTTGTTGCTGGTAGGGTAAAGGCAAACCTCTTCATGTCATCGGGATGCAGCCCAATAGTGAAAAAACAATCCTTTAAGTCGATGATTAGAAGCGGCCAATCTTGAGGTATCATGGCTGGATTCGGAAGACCAGGCTGCAAGGCCCCCATCGGTTCCACCTCGTCATTCACAGCTCGTACATCGTGTACCAGGCGGTATTTTCCTGATTTATTCTTAATCACAAAAATGGGCGTGTTCCATGGACTCGCTGAGAGTCATAAATGTCCTTGCTCGTATTGTTCCTTCACCAATTCATGGGCATGCTTAAGACTCTCCCCTTTCAAGGGCGATTGCTTAACCATCACCGGTGTATCTGTTTTCCAGGTGAGTGGAATGGGGAAAGTCCAAGCAATGGCAATTACCCCAAAGGGTGGTGATTGGCCAACACCACCCCCAGCTGTGTTAAAATGTCCCTGCCTATGAGGCAAGAGACTGTAGGGGGCAACTGAACAACTGAAAACACCACAGATACCTGTTGCCCATCAAATCGCACTGACAGGGGCGGTGTTCTGCTTGCCAAGGTAAGTCCTCCTTCTCCTGTGAGCATGTTTGTTGATGGGAGCAAGGGCCAATGCTGTGGCCATGCTTCCGGAGATATAATGCTGGTGTCTGCTCCCGTATCCAATAGTCCATAAAGGGTTATACTCTGATGTCCATGGGTGATCTGAACTCTCTGTTTTGGCCTCTCCTGTAGATCTACAGTCAGGACTGTAGTGCCTGTGGAGCCAAAGCCCTTTCCATCACGCTTCTGTCCAGTAAGCGATGGAAGACCCGATGTCATCTGCGGTAACGGTACCAATTGAGCAACGCGTTGACCTTATGTTATCTTTAGCGGGGGATAAGGGGTGTAAGCCATGATTTGTATTTCTCCTGTATAGTCTGCATCTATGACCCCTGGAAATACAAATAATCCCAGCATGGATGTCGAGGACCGTCCTAGTAATAATGCTCCACATTTTTGTCCTTGTAGCGTGAGAGGACCGTTTACTTCAATTGGTATCCTTGCAGGCTGGTTCATCATTAATGTGACATCTACTGCATCTGCTATATCCAAGCCGAGGCTTCCTGCTGTTGTTGGCTGCAGACAGGAGGTGGCGCTGATGTCGCGGCGGCAACTTGTGTCTGGGTGCGGCCGGCGATTGGCGCCGGCAAGCCGCGGTGTTTTGGGAGCTGGATTGGCAGCTTTGGCACCACACGCCAGTCGCTCTGCATTCTCGGCGCATGTGTCCCCCATTGCCGCATCGGTAGCACATGAGGTGTGATCTCGAGCCTCCCTGCTTGACTGCCATTGTGCCATTTCAGAGAGGAGCAAGAGCAGCTAACACCTGATTGTGAGTGGATTCTGCTTGCTTTTGCAGCCCTAATCCTAATTCCTTTAAGGCATCTACTAAAAATGCTTGTGAGACTGTTGGCTGTAATGCCATTCGCTCTAGTGCTTCCTCAATGGTCCAATTTGCTCCCAGAGTGGCTAGCACCCTTTGCGTGGCCGGATTGCTATTTTGTAAGGTGCACTGCTTTAATAGTGCCCCCTTCATATATTCTGCAACTCCCGCCCGGTCTATGGCCACAGCTGCTTTGTCAATAAAACTCCCAAATGATTCCTCTCAACCTTGTTTTATGCCCATGTACGCTGGCAGCCCTCCTGGCTCTTTACCCCTCTCTATGGCAGCACGTACCAACCGCATGGCTTCTCTAATCTTATCTGCTCCTGATATCAACTGTGCCTCCGTGTGCAAGTATGCCCTTAAGCCCATGAGCTCATCTATCGTCACTCCATGCAGCGGATCCCCCTGAGCTCGCTGTGTTGCAACCGACTCAATAACCAAGGCTTGCCAATGCGCATTAAACAACAATTGCTGATGCTGAGTAAATATTAACTGTACTATTCCCCTCAAATCATTTGGGCACACAATCTGCGTATTAAAGAGATAATCCAGCATCTGCCTAACAGGTTCGCTTTTTACACCGAACTGGCTAACTGTGGACCGCAACTGGGATAACAACTTCCAGTCTAAAGGGGTATACTCCGCCAGATCCTGTGTGTGGTTCCCCTGAGCATCCTACTGTGGTGTGTATGTAACCGGACAGGCAAGAGCAGAAGCGGCCTCCATTGCCTCACCATCCCCCGTTTGCATTGCCTCTTTTGCCAGAGCAGCCCAAGCCTCCCTCCTCTGTTTAGCCATCTCCTCCCACAGGTCACTGAGTGCCCCGGGATAGGATCTGACTCTCCGAGAGTTCTGCGCTGTTGGCGCTTCTGCACAGGCCATTCAGGTGGGGGAGGCGGCAGGCTCAGCTCGCTCTCTCTGCGGGGAGGCGGCGGGCTTAGCTCACTCTCTCTGTGGGGGGGCGGCGGGCTTAGCTCGCTCTCTCTGCCGTCCTCCAACTCGTCCTTCTCCTCTGTGCAGATGGTCCCCCCGCGCCTGTAACAAAATCCTCCATACCACACTGTTGTAAACCCTTTGGTATTAACACCTTGTTTACTGAAGTCGCAAGAGGATCGTCCTCACAACCATACCCTATATTCCTCTTATGAGCTTCTGTCACCCTTTCTGCTGCCTTGTGCTCAGAGACATGTTGAAGCAGTGTATTGTGCACCACCCACCATGGCTTGCCCAATTTCTTTGCTGTCTTATCATCTTCTAACACCGCTTCCCACAGTATATCCCCAAATTTTCTCCATTCCGCGAGCTCATGGACCGTATGTGGGTTAAGGAAAACCCCCTTAGCATAGCCGTAGGCTAACAAACCTGGTAGCTCCTTTTTTAGATCTATCCCCTTTACTCCTCACCTTTCTAAATACGCGGCAAAAAGATCATATGCTGCTTGCCTATCCATACCTATTCGTATACGTCAGCGCTGTTGCGGCTTTCCAGGCTCTGGCAGACATGTATGGCCCGAGTCACCGATGTGAACTTCGAGGGTGCTTCAAAATTCCGGCACCGTTCCGGCTGCGATCAGGACCCAACTCCAACTTCCCTCGACCGTGGCGTGTCCTCCCCCCTTTTCTTTTTCAGCAAGACACGGAGGCAGACGTCGAAAGAAGGAGACCAGGACACCAGATGGTCATCAACAGGTCTAATTTATTGATTGATTTGGCAACCTAAATACAGTCCATAATGAGCCTCATACATATTGCAAAAGTTGAGCTCAGGGTTGGCTATTCAGCTACATGTCAACCCCGCCTAATTTAGCCTTTAGCTACATTCCTGTGGTTAGCAAGAATAGCAACTTCTGCATTCCACATCCTGTTCTTATATAACTTCAGCACCTTCTTTGTGAACAAGGACACCCTGCCCGCGAAAGGGCCTCTGCCCTAGTTAGGACATCTTTACCAAATTGATTCGGCTGTGTCCCCTCTCCTTGAGCCACTCTTTGACAAAACTCTCCACAGGATTCCACCTCCAAAATTCTGTATATCCAAGGGTTGCTCCCAGGTAAATCTGTCAGTCTGGCTGGCCTTGGCCTCTGGTGAATGCCCCTGCAATGCTGGGGTTGAGTTCCTTCCTTCCCATGGAGATCCCTGGGACACTGTGGGGACCGCATGGAACCAAAGGGATCCTTGTGGCACCACTGGAGCCCATGGAACCAAGGAGATCATTGTGGCACCACTGGAGCCCATGGAACCAAGGAGATCATTGTGGCACCACTGGAGCCAATGGAACCAAGGAGATCATTGTGGCACCACTGGAGCCCATGGAACCAAGGAGATCATTGTGGCACCACTGGAGCCCATTGAACCAAGGGGCCATTGTAACACAGCAGGGCTTCATGGAACCCAGAGACCATTATCACTCTGTGGGGCCTGATGGAACCATGGAGACCATTGTGACCCTTCAGGGCCTCATGTCACCAAGGGGACATTATGACACCTCAGGTCCTCATGGAAGCAAGGGACCATTGGGACACTGTGGGGCCCCATGGAACCGAGGGAACAGGGAGCAGGTCTGGCTGCAAGCACTGAGCCTGGCCGGAGTCACGGAACCATCTGCAGGCCCCAGGTGAGATATGAACTCTTTCAGTGCTTCCATCCTCCCTGGAGTGAGAGAAAAGGACAAAGTGCAGGCACATAGAGGAGCAACATGAAGACACCGAGGTCAGTGAAGAGGAAGTTGAGTCCCAGATGGGAGGGATGAGGAGATGTCCTGATCTTGGGGCTGAAATCCTCTTGTAAAGCTATGGAGAAGGATGCAACTGATACATCAGACTCTCTTTTTCCCCGTATCACATTGAAAAGTACGAGGAAATGACTTGTTCAGCAAAGGCCTCCGTGCTAAAGTAAGCAAATGTTGAAATAGCTGTGATCCCATGAGAAGTTAGAACACTGAAAAAGTGAAGAGTGATGAGATCCTGTGCTTTCCGAGGGAGAAGAAAAAGATCTCTGTTCTCAGACATGAAGATGATTTCAGAAATAGATGATGAGAACCTTTGCTCTTAAACAGCTCATCTTTAAACTAATACCCCATAAGTTGACATGGCCCATAAACACAACTGTAAAAGAGCTTTGAACAACTGGGAGGGATGTCCCAATTGCAGATTTTTCTGGGCAGTTGCTATTCATGGAAATTGAGAGCGGCAAGAGAAGTGTCTCTTCTGGAAAAGTCTCCATAGCATGAAAGAGAGACTCCTCTCCTTAAGCGAACTCAAGAAAGACTATTCCAGTAGGGTTAAACTGACTGAAAATTCTAGGTTTGTCTCTTTATACTGTCAGTAAGGAAGAAAAGATTGTAGGGAGAGGAGAAGTGTTCTGAAAGTTTTGTTCTTATTACTCTTTCTTTTAGTTGCTATTAATTAACTTTTCCTTATACTCTCTTAAAGTTTTGAGCCTGCTTTGCCGTTCTCCTAATCTTATCACACAGGAGGAAATGAGTAAGGATATTCTAGTGAGTGCACTGGTAATTAGCCAACACTGAAGCCACCACAATAATTGCTGCATTCTCCAAGAAATCTCAAATAGGTGAACGAAAACCACTACAGAAATATTTCTGATGAACTGAACTAGAACAGAGGGAAATCAAGGTAGAGCCATGGTTTGTCAGGACTTGCTTGATCCTAATGAGCCCTGTGGTGCATTTGGAACTGAGCCCTGGAATCTTAGGACCTGAGAGGAGATTGCACAAACCTTTCCAGGAGTCAAACTCAGAAAAAAACCCCAAAGTGTCTCAAATTATAGATGTGTCCCACTGAGGTCCATCTGCTACACAGGCTCCTCATGGACTTCTTGGAGGACAGATTTGGAGGCCAGGATGGCACAAAATCTTGTAAGAGATTCAGTGTGGAAAGGAAAATCCAAAGTACTTTAAAAACCTTGAGTATCCTAAAGTATTAATGAGCTCCACTGAGTGTCAGTACAAAGCTCTCAAGGGACTTGTTAAAGCAGAGAAATGGGGCCATGATTGCACAAACCTCTCACAGAGTCTCTATCTAAAGGGAAACACCAAGTACCCTAAAATAATTGAAGTACCCTGAAGCATTAATGAGCCCACAAAGTGTAGTTACTGACAAAGCCTCTCCAGGGACTAATTACAGCAGATAATTGGAGGCCGTGATTGCACAAACCTCTCAGAGACTCCAAGGCAAAAACCAAACCCAAAGTCCTTTCAAAAACTCTGTGAGCATTCAGGAGCCCCCAGGGCCATTGTTGAGCAAGGCTCCCCAGGGACTCCTTCCAGCAGATCCTTGAGGCCACTGGGATGTGGGCTAGGGGGGGATGCTGAGGGCAGGACAAGGAGCTGACAGTGCCCAGCCTGGCTGGGGCTGTGCCAGGAGGCCCCAGGGCCTCAGGACAAGGTGTCTCCTCACAGCCCTTGGTGGCACAGACACTGCTGTGACCCAGGGCACCAAGACTTGACTTTTCCTTGTTCCAACCTGTCATCACTGCCTCCAGTTCTCTGCTTTGCCTGGGGTCTGGGGACACTTTCTCAGTCGTGTCCCTCTCTGGGACCCATTAAAAGTCCAAGAAAGTTTAGAGCTGGATTCTGACTTGCAGTTCTGGAGAGGTTTCTTAGCTCCCTCTAAAAAACTGATGTTCAGGGCCTGAGCACAAAGCCCCAGAGGCTCATTAATGTCTTTCTGCTGTGTCTGTGCTGCTGAGCTGGGCTGGGCTCCTGGTACAGAGGCAGCTCCTGGTAACCAAGCAGAGCTTCAAAAGCACATTTCTCTTGATGAGCAGCTCTTCTGCCAGCCCAGCAGGGCTGGGGCACTGCCTGCAGCCATCCCAGGCAAAGCACAGAGGCACAGAGAACTTAAATCACTCAGGGCTGGGAAGGTGCTGAGAAGTGCCTGAGGCACAATCACTGCCAGCCCTTGGCACAGGAGCCTCTGGCTGCAGGACAATGCAGCTGCAGCTCCTGGAGCCATCTCCTAAAGCTGGAACATTCTAATGCCTACAGAGCCTGTGAGTACATTCTCTGATTGTCTCCTGTGCAGAGCAGTCAGGGGTGCCCAGGGCTGTCCTGCAGAGCAGGGTCCTGCAGCCCAGGGTGCTGTGCTGGGGCAGGGACTCTGCTGCCTGCCAGGGAACGCTCTCAGCCAGCCCTGGCAGCTGCTCCAAACACTGGGGGAAGAGATCTGGGTGGAAGGAGACAGCTGGTGCAGCTTGGAAGTGTTCTCCTTGTGTGGGGAGGATGCTGCATTGTTCAGGACTGCTCCCATCCCGGCATTTAACTGCAGAATGTTTCCAAGTAGATTTTACAGGGAGTACAGCAAGGCAGGGGCTGCATAAAAGGGAAAAATTTATTAATCTACTGCTTTGGATTGCTGGGATGGAAAAATGCACGTAGATATTTATCTCTTGGTTCATGTTTAGAAAAAATAAATAATTTAATCTCAACTCTAACTGAAGCAAGCAGTGACAGAAATCAGCACAGGACCCCTCACAGGCAGTGTCAATATCACTTTTCCAGTCTCCTCAGGGTTGCACTGATGTTGCCATCAGAGCCTGGAGAGCCAGAGCTGCCCCTGGGCAGTGCCTGAGCTGGGAGGGGTCTGCAGGGCAGAGCTGAGCCCCCAGGGCTGGGCTGGGCTCTGGCAGCACTGGCAGGGCCCAGCCCTGGGCACAGGGAAGGAGCTGCTGGCAGGGACAGCTCCAGGCAGCAGAGCCCTGGGCAGGCAGTAGGGGGGAAAGTGCCCCCAGGCTGTGCTGGGATATTTCAAGTCCTCTCCAAACCCAACTATTCCATGGTTACTTTCCTTACAGATCCCCATGCCAAGGCACAGTAAATGTCCAACAGCAGCTCCATCAGCCACTTCGTCCTGCTGGCATTGGCAGACACACGGCAGCTGCAGCTCCTGCACTTCTGCCTCTTGCTGGGCATCTCCCTGGCTGCCCTCCTGGGCAACGGCCTCATCATCAGCGCCGTAGCCTGCAGCCACCACCTACACACACCAATGTTCTTCTTCCTGCTCAACCTGGCCCTCAGCGACCTGGGCTTCATCTGCACCACTGTCCCCAAAGCCATGCACAATTCCCTCTGGGACACCAGGAACATCTCCTACTCAGGATGTGCTGCACAGCTCTTTTTCTTTATGTTCTTCATCTCAGCAGAGCTTTCCCTTCTGACCGTCATGTGCTACGACCGCTACGTGTCCATCTGCAAACCCCTGCACTACGGGACCCTCCTGGGCAGCAGAGCTTGTGCCCACATGGCAGCAGCTGCCTGGGCCAGTGCCTTTCTCTATTCACTGCTGCACACAGCCAATACATTTTCCCTACCCCTGTGCCATGGCAATGCCCTGGGCCAGTTCTTCTGTGAAATCCCACAGATCCTCAAGCTGTCCTGCTACAAATCCCACCTCAGGGAACTTGGGCTCATTGCAGTTAGTGTCTGTTTAGGTTTTGGTTGTTTTGTGTTCATGGTTTTCTCCTATGTGCAGATCTTCAGGGCTGTGCTGATGATCCCCTCTGAGCAGGGACGGCACAAAGCTTTTTCCACCTGCTTCCCTCACCTGGCCGTGGTCTCCCTGTTTGTTAGCACTGCAGCCTTTGCCTACCTGAAGCCCCCCTCCATCTCCTCCAAATCCCTGGATCTGGCCCTGTCAATTCTGTACTCAGTGGTGCCTCCAGCCCTGAACCCGCTCATCTACAGCCTGAGGAACCAGGAGCTCAAGCCTGAAGTGTGGAGACTGATGACTGGATGCTTTCAGGAACATTAATTTGATGGCCAATTTCTGCAAACCACTTATAATAGAAGTCATCTTATTGTTGGTTTGACTGTAGTTTTTTTTTTTTTTTCCTTTATATTAGTTTTCTCATATTGTCCACAAATAAATGTCTTTGTTTGTGCCATTTCTCATTTTGTTTCCCTCCAACTTCCCTGTGGCCACAGACTTTGTCAATGAGGGGTTGCGCTCTGGGTGACTTTAAAGGAAATAAAGGATGTCCCAGCCACGTTTTCTGCAGAGATGCCCCTTTTGTTTCCTTCTCTGGAGCTGCAGCAGCAATGTCTGTGTGCAGAGCTGGGGGCAGATCAGTGCTGGCTCAGCAGCTGTGCCCAGCAGCAGCAGCACTTGGTGTTGCCAGTGCTGCTGCCGTGGCCCTGCCCCGCTGCCCTGGTGGCCCTGGTGTTGCTGCAGGGCCTGAGTGCTCTCGGGGCCGGGCACAGCCCTGGGGGTGGCAGTGTCAGGGCTGCAGCAGGGACAGGCCAAGTAATATAAATAATTTGTATTATAAATCATCTTGGATAATTCTTTTGGATTTGTCCTTTTTTCCCCTGTGTTTTAGTTTTTTATTATTGTCCACAAAGTAAAACCATTGTTTGTGCCATTTCTCATTTTGTTTCTCTGCACCTTCCCTGTGTCCACAGACTGTGTCAATGGGAGGCTGTTCTCTTGGTGTCTTTAAAGGAGATAAATGATCTCCCAGCAAAGTTTTCTTCAGTGATCCCCTTGTGTTCCCTTCTCTGGAGCTGCAGCAGCAATGTCTGAGTGCAGAGCGTGGGCCAGATCAGTGCTGAGTCCATCAGCTCTGATCCTGCTGGCCACACCATTCCTGATCCAGACCAGGAGCCATTGGCCTTCTTGCCCAGCTGGGCACACTGCTGGCTCATGTCCAGCCTGCTGTCCATCAGTCCATGCAGGTCCCTTTCTGCCTGGCTGCTCTCCAGCCACTCTGTCCCCAGCCTGTAGTGCTGCAGGGGTGGTTCTGGCCAAAGTGCAGGACCCAGCACTTGGTCTTGTTCAACCTCAGCTTGTTGGATTTGGGCCCTGGATCCAGCCTGTCCAGGGCCCTGTGCAGAGCCCTCCTACCCTCCAGCAGATCAACATTCACACCCAGCTTGGTGCCATCTGCAAATTTGCTGATGCTGGACTCAGTCTCCTCATGCAGATCATCAGTGCAGATATTAAAATCCACGCTGGCTGGCTCTGATCCCTCGGCCATCCTGTGGGTGCCCTGTGATGGCACTCAGGGTGATCTGTTCCATAACCTTGCCGGGCACCCAGGTCAGGCTGACAGGCCTGGAGTTCCCCAGCTCCTCCTTCCAGCCCTTCTTGGGGATGGGCTCACATTGGCACCTCCAGTCCTCTGGGACCTCCCTGCTGAGCCAGCACTGATGGTAAATGATGGAGAGCAGCTTGGGGAGCTCATCCACAGCTTCCCCACCCCCGTAGGATGGATCCCATCTAGTCCCAGAGACACCTGTGAGCATCTGAGAGGACCAGCAGGTCACCAACTTCTTCCTCCTGGATTCCAGGGGCTATTCTGCTCCATGTGCCCATCTACCAGTTCAGGAGAACACTTGTCCTGAGGAAATCCAGTGCTAATATTGAAAATTGAGAGAAACAAGGTGTTAAGTAGCTTAGCCTTTTCTTTATCTTTAGTTACTGTATTCTCCACTGCATCCAAAAAAAGAGTAGGTGTTCTCCTTATCCCATGTTTTGCTAATTATTTATTTGTAATAACATTTTTTTTTTATTTTTTACAGAAGTCGCCAGGTAATGCTCTAATTGAGTTTCGCCCCTCAACTTTTCTTTCTGCATGACCAAATAACATTCTTAAACACTTCCTAAGTTTCATGACGTTCTGTCAAAAGTTGCGTCCTCTTTTTTTCCCCTGAGTTCCCATAAAAGCTCCATGGGCAGCCAGGCCAGTAATTTTCCTCACCAGCTCATCTTCTGCCACACTGGGACAGGCTGCTCCTTCCCCCTTAAGATAACTGTCTTGACATGCGTCCATGTTCCCAGTCCCCTTTGTTTTTAAGGTCTGTTTCTCTTTCAAAATTCAGTACTTATTTGGTACTCCCCAATTCTGCATCCTAAACAGGTCAAAGTCTGCCCTTCCTAATTCCAGTGTGGCAGTTTGGTAGCTGCCACTCCTTCTTTCACAGAACATTGAAAACTTGATTATTCATGGTCACAGGCAGCCTCTGAGCCCCACATCTGCCACCAGCCCTTCTCTGTTTGTGAACAGCAGGAGATAGATCTGTCCTTGGCAGTGGGAGTGTTACCAAAAATTCGGTAAAACAGAAAACTCCTTAACCCCAATGCAGCATTAAGAAGCAGCATTCTTTATTCAGCTGGATGCACGGGGGAGAGCTCCTCCCAAAGCCCTGCAGGCTGAGTGCAGGAAAGTTTCTGTTTATATTCTGTATATTGCACACATATTCATTGATTTTCCCAGACTAAACATAAATATGATAATAATTTCCCCAAAATCATTAACATATTTCCCCTCCCCTTTTCCCATGTGTTCTTCTGTCCTGGTGTCCCTCTGGTGGTCCCTGGTGGTTGTGGACCCCAATGTTCCAGTGGGGCAGGCTGAGCTGGCAGGAGGCTGGTGAACTTTTAGTTCCTCTTCTCACACAATGGGCATTGTGTGGTTTCCATCTGTGACATCAGAGACCATCTGTGTGACATTAGAGAATGGGCTGTGACATCACAGAAAAGGCTGTGACAAAACAGAGCAGGCTGTGACATCACAGAGCGTTGCCACCACTACAGGGGCTATGGTGTGGTGTCCCGGGTCGAGCACGGCTCTGTGGCAGCACCCCTGCCACACGGACCAAGACACGCTGACACCAATGTGGTGGACAGTGAAATGGCCTTTATTAACTGCCAACAGGGGTAATTTATAACAGGGGGTAACGGCAGGGCAATGGTAAAGGGAGAGGGGTTAGGCGTAATATCGCGAGGTCTCCCAGATAACACGATATCTTAAACCCACATTCCCCTCCCCCCTTCATGACCTATTAGAAACATAGGAAACGGTAATGTTAAAACTGCCTAGTGGGATAGTAACAAACTTGTAACTGCAACAAAACAAACAACTGTAACAACTTTTAAGAAACTTGTGAGTGTAAATATTTAACAAATGAAAAGTTAAATAATGTAACGCACACAAAACTAACTATCTCTAACTGTTTTTCTAAGAAAAAATAAATATGAACTTATTTAAAACACAGGGCGATCTGTCAGGGGGCTGATTGAACTGTGACTTTGGGCATTCTTGCAGGACTTCCTCAGCTTATGTGTTGTCATCAGAGCACCAAATTGTCCTCCCAGATCTGTAATCTGTTTGACTTTAAAACCAGGGTGTTTTGGAGAGCCCATGTCCAGACTCATGTTCTCCCCAAAACACCCTTTGGACCCCTTGGCACAGGAAAAGTTCTGGGTTGACTGGTATTCCATCTAAGTAGAGTCAGAACTTGGCCAGAGTTCCAACTCCACTTGACGGATACAGTTGGGAAATTTAGGAGACTAGAGAATGGAAGAGTACAAAGCTGTGGCTAATTCCAAGTCCTGCACCTGTGAGATAGCGTGTCCTTGGGCCTAGCTGTAGTAGGATAACAAATAGTGAAAGAGACATGAGAAAAGAGAGATGTAACCCCTAAGGAATGAGGAAGAGTTCATGGTATAGTTTAACCAATAGATTGCTTGGCTTACAGAATATTCATAAGCTTATTATTTGCTGTATAAGTGTTTGATGCTTTCTTCAATAAACTGGACCTGTGATGAACCACCTGGTGTCCTGGTCTCCTTCCTACGACAGAACCCCATAACCACATGACCGTGATGGACCTCCATAACCCCATAACCTTGATGGACCTCCATAACCACATCACCCTGATGGACCCCCATAACCACATGGCCTTGATGGACCTCCATAACCCCATGACCTTGATGGACCTCCATAACCCCATGACCTTGATGGACCCCAAGGACCTTGATGGACCCCCATGACCCTGATTGACCCCCATAACCACATGACCTTGATGGACCTCCATAACCCCATGACCCTGATGGACTCTCATAACCACATGGCCCCATGACCTTGATGGGCCTCCATAACCTCATAACCATGATGGACCCCCATAACCACATGGCCCCATAACCCTGATGAAACCCCCTGGACCCATGACCCTGATGGACCCCCATAACCCCATGATCTATCCCATAACCATGATGGAACCCCATGACCCTGATAGACCTTCATAACCACATGACCGTGATGGAACTCCATAACCCCAAAATCATGATGGACCCCCATAACCCCAATAAATCCCCATGACCTTGATGGACCTCCAAAACCACATGACCCTGATAGACCTTCATAACCCCATAACCCTGATGGACCCCCATAACCACATGACCTTGATGGAACCCCATAGCTCCATAACCATGATGGACCTCCATAACCCCATAACCCTGATGGACCCCCATAACCACATGGCCTTGATGGAACCCCATAACCCCATAACCATGATGGACCCCCATAACCACATGACCTTGATGGAACCCCATAACCCCATGACCCTGCTTACTCCCATGATCTTGATGGACCCCCATAACCACATGACCCCATAACCCTGATGGAACCCCATAACCACATGTCCCTGTGCAGGATGTCCCTGTGCGGGACGTCCCTGTGCGGGATGTCCCTGTGTGGGATGTCCCTGTGCGGGACGTCCCTGTGTGGGATGTCCCTGTGCGGGACGTCCCTGTGCGGGATGTCCCTGTGCGGGACGTCCCAGTGCGGGATGTCCACGTGAAGGATGTCCCTGTGCGGGATGTCCCTGTGTGGGATGTCCATGTGCGGGATGTCCACGTGCGGGATGTCCCTGTGTGGGATGTCCCTGTGCAGGATGTCCACATGCGGCACGAAGCCACCAGCGCCCCACAGGAACACCCGGGGCAGCTGGGCCACCACCAGGAATAGCGCGTCACCCGCCAGGACGGGGTGGCAGGACACCGGGGAGAAGCCTGGGGGAGAGGGGACATGAGTGAGGAGACCTTGGAGACCTTGGCGACCTTGGAGATGTTGGAGATGTTGGGGTGATGGGGATCTTGGGGACCTTGGGGAGCTTGGGGACACTGGGGACCTTGGAGACGTTGGAGATGTTGGAGACCTTGGGAATCTTGAGGACGTTGGGGACTTTGGGAATATGGAGGTTGTTGGGGACATTGGAGATGTTTGGGACATTGGAGATTTTGGGGTGATGGGGACATTGGAGACCTTGGGGACATTAGGATGATGGGGACCTTGGGCACACTGGAGATGTTGGGGTGATGGGACATTGGAGACATTGGAAAACACTGGGGACATTGGAGATGTTGGGGCAATGGGGACCTTGGGGACATTGGGGGCACTGGGGACATCAGGTGCACTGGGGTGATGGGGCCTTGGGGACCTTGGGGACATTGGAGAACGTTGGGGACACTGGAGATGTTGGGGTGATGGGACCTTGGGGATACTGAGGACATTGGAGACCTTGGGGACATTGGAGATGTTGGGGACCTTGAGGACCTTGGGAGTATGGAGGACACTGGGGACATTGGGGATGTTGGAGCAATGGGGACCTTGAGGACCCTGGGGACATTGGGGTGATGGGGACCTTGGGGACACTGGAGATGTTTGGGACCTTAGTAACCTTGGGGGCCTTGTGAATATGGAGGGTGTTTGGGCCGTTGGGGACATTGGGGACCTTGGAGATGTTGGGGTGATGGGGACCTTGGGGACATTGGAAACCTTGGGGACCTTGGAGATGTTTGGACATTGGAGATGTTGGGGTGATGGGACATTGGGGACATTGGAGATGTTGGGGACCTTGGAGATGTTGGGGTGATGGGACACTGGGGACATTGGAGATGTTGGTGTGATGGGGACCTTGGGGACATTGGAAAACCTGGGGGACATTGGAGATGTTTGGACATTGGGGACATTGGGGACCCTGGAGATGTTGGGGTGATGGGACACTGGGGACAATGGAGATGTTGGGGTGATGGGGACCTTGGGGACATTGGAAAACCTTGGGGACACTGGAGATGTTGGGGCACTGGGGACCTTGGGGACCTTGGGGACATTGGGGGCACTGGGGATGTTGGCGACTTTGGGGACTGTCCTGGTTTAGGGCAAATTTGTTAAAGAATCTGCAAAGGAGGGCCCCTCCAGAAAGGAAAACCCACATGGCCCCTCCCCCCAACCGGTTCGGGAAAAAATTCTTTGGAGAGAGGTGGAAAGAACCTGTTTATTGACAGGCACAGCACCCCCCAGCACTCAAAATGAACAATACCCGATGACACCGCTCTGAGAAAATGACAAAATCAGAAAGTCTCTTTCGGGGGTGGTTGCTCTGTTCTCAGTCCCTCCGGCGCTGGGGCAGCTGCTGCAGCCAAACCTTCGGTGTTCCCGGGTCCAAGTCCGGAGCAAGTTCGAGATGGTCACAGAAACAGGAGAGGAGAAACAGTCCAGGAAGGAATTTGGACTGTTTAGCTAAACTAGCTAATAAGCAGAGGCCAAAGCAGAGCAGAAGCAAGAGCAGAAAAGAGAGCAAGCAAAGCAGCAAGCTGAAAGCAAGAAGTGAAAAACAGCCCTATGTACTGCCTGTTTCTGTGTCCCTGATAAGAGAAACCCAAACAAAAATTCCACTCTTCAGAGACGGTCTTAAAGGCACAGAACATATGAATGGGAATACAAGCATCATAACGTCACCCCAGGACATTCCACCCCTTATCCCCATATCATCAACTTTCTACAACACATCATGCATTATTCATACAAAATTTCCATCTCTTCCCCCAAAATTATAAGCAATACCCATCATGCCTTCATCACATCCCCACACTGGACCACTGAATCCAGGCCCTATATTACAGAGCTGCAGGATTCCCCCTTTTCACTTCAGTCACTTAAAGCTCCATCTATCAGTTGCTCAGACCATCGACACTTACACATTTACTTCTCCATCTTCCACTTGCCCAGACCTTCAACACTTACACATTTCCCTCTATCTCATGTCTGTATGGTTTAATGTACAGACAATGGCAGTAACATCCAATGAACAGTGATATTGCATATCATTCTTACCCCACAATCAGATTTCCGTGAACAACAACATCGTGTTGTTCCATCTCTTTGCATTATCCACCACGTGCAACCCGGTCCCTGAGCAAAGACAACCCCACAAATGGGTTTGTCTGTACGTGAGGCAGAATTGGTCCACACAGTCTTCCCTAACAAACCTCTGATATGTACCACTGGGACTTTGTCTCCTTCTATTACATTCAGGGACTCAGACTGGGCAGGACCTGCTCGGTTGGTGGAACCTTGGGTGTTAACTAACCAGGTGGCCTTTGCTAAATGCTGCTCCCAATTCTTGAAAGATCCCCCACCCAAAGCTTTCAACTGGGTTTTTAGTAGTCCATTGCACCTCTCCACTTTTCCTGCAGCTGGTGCATGGTAGGGGATATCGTACACCCACTCAATGCCATGATCCCTAGCCCAGGTGTTGATAAGGCTGTTCTTGAAATGAGTCCTGTTGTCTGACTCAATCCTCTCAGGGCTGTCATGTCTCCACAGAACTTGCTTTTCCAGGCCCAGGATGGTGTTCCGGGCTGTAGCATGAGACACAGGGTAGGTTTCCAACCATCCAGTGGTGGCTTCCACCATAGTCAGCACGTAGCGCTTGCCCTGGCGTGTCTGGGGCAATGTGATGTAGTCAATCTGCCAGGCCGCCCCATACTTGTACTTGGACCACAGCCCACCGTACCACAAGGGCTTCACTCGCTTGGCCTGCTTGATGGCAGCACACGTCTCACAGTCATGGATAACCTGAGAAATACTGTCCATGGTTAGATCCACCCCTCGGTCTCGTGCCCACTTATAGGTGGCATCCCTGCCCTGATGGCCTGAGGCATCATGGGCCCATCAAGCTAGGAATAACTCCCCCTTATATTCCCAATCTAGGTCTCTTTTGGACACCCCTATCTTTGCAGCTTGGTCTACCTGCTCATTGTTTTGGTGCTCCTCATTGGCCCTACTCTTGGGTACATGGGCGTCTACATGGCGGACTTTCACAGGCAGTTTCCCTACCCTGGTAGCGATGTCTTTCCACTCATCAGCAGCCCAAATTTGTTTCCCTCTATGTTGCCAGTTTGCCTTTTTCCACCTTTCCAGCCATCCCCACAGAGCATTGGCTACCATCCATGAATCAGTGTAGAGGTAGAGCTTTGTCCACTTCTCTCTCTCAGCAATGTCCAGAGCCAGCTGAACAGCTTCGAGTTCAGCAAGTTGGCTCGATCCACCTTCTCCTTCAGTAGCTTGCGCAACCTGTTGTGTGGGGCTCCATACGGCTGCTTTCCACTTCTGGTTCCTTCCTACGATGCAACAGGAACCATCAGTGAAAAGAGCGTAGCGTGTTTCCTCTGGGGGCAGTTGGTTATAGGGAGTAGCCTCTTCAGCACGTGCCACTGGTTATTGTTCCTCTTCATCTGTGACACCAAAATTCTCACTTTCGGGCCAATTTGTAATGACCTTCAAAATCCCAGGGCGATTCAGTTTACCTATACGGGCGTGCTGAGTGATGAGAGCAATCCACTTGCTCCATGTAGCACTGGTGGCATGGTGAGTGGAAGGAACCTTGCCTTTGAACATCCACCCCAGCACCGGTAGTCGGGGTGCCAGGAGGAGTTGTGCTTCAGTGCCTATTACCTCCGAGGCAGCCTGGACTCCTTCATAGGCAGCCAGGATTTCTTTCTCTGTTGGAGTGTAGTTGGCTTCAGACCCTCTGTAACTTCTACTCCAAAATCCCAGTGGTCGACCCCGAGTCTCCTCAGGCACCTTCTGCCAAAGGCTCCAGGACAAGCCATGGTTCCTGGCTGCAGAGTAGAGCATGTTCTTTACCTCTGGTCCTGTCCTGACTGGGCCAAGGGCCACTGCATGAGCAATCTCCTGCTTGATCTGTGCAAAGGCTTGTTGCTGCTCAGGGCCCCACTGGAAATTGTACTTCTTGCGTGTGACCAGGTAAAGAGGGCTCACAATCTGACTGTACTCAGGAATATGCATCCTCCAAAAACCTATTGCACCCAAGAAAGCTTGTGTCTCTTTCTTATTGGTGGGTGGAGACATTGCTGTGATCTTGTTGATGACATCTGTAGGAATCTGACGCTGTCCATCTTGCCAGTTCACTCCCAGGAATTGAATCTCACGAGCTTGTCCCATTACTTTGCTCTTTTTAATGGTGAAACCAGCTCCCAGGAGGATCTGGATGATTTCCTTCCCTTTCTCGAACACTTCCGCAGCTGTGTTTCCCCACACAATGATGTCATCAATATACTGCAGATGTTCTGGAGCCTCTCCCCTTTCTAGTGCAGTCTGGATCAGTCCATGGCAGATGGTGGGACTGTGCTTCCACCCCTGGGGCAGTCGGTTCCAGGTGTACTGCACTCCCTTCCATGAGAAGGCAAACTGAGGCCTGTATTCTGCTGCCAGAGGAATGGAGAAAAATGCATTGGCAATGTCTATAGTGGCGTGCCACTTTGCTGCCTTGGACTCAAGCTCATACTGGAGCTCTAATATGTCTGGCACGGCAGCACTCAGTGGTGGAGTCACTTCATTCAATGCACGGTAGTCCACTGTCAATCTCCATTCTCCTTCAGATTTTCGCACAGGCCAGATGGGGCTGTTGAAGGGTGAGTGGTTCTTGCTGACCACCCCTTGGCTCTCCAGCTCTCGGATCATCTTATGGATGAGGATCACAGCATCTCGAGTGGTCCTATACTGCCGTCGATGCACTATGGAAGTGGCAATTGGCACTCGTTGCTCTTCTCCCGTCAGGCATCCTACTGCAGATGGATTCTCAGACAACCCAGGCAAGGTGTTCGATTGCTGGATGCCCTCTGTCTCTACAGCAGCTATTCCAAATGCCCATCTGAGTCCTTATGGGTCTTTGAAGTATCCACTCCAAAGGTAGTCTATGCCCAAAATACATGGGGCCTCTGGGCCAGTCACAATAGGATGCTTCTTCCACTCATTTCCCGTAAGGCTCACATCAGCTTCCACCAAAGTGAAATCCTGGGATCCCCCTGTCACACCAACAACAGAAACAGACTCTGTCCCCACATGTCTTGATATGATTAATGTACATGGCGCACCAGTATCGACCAAAGCTTTGTACTCTTGTGGTTCCAATGTGCCAGGCCAACAAATCCACACAGACCAGAAAACACGATTTTCCCTGGCCTTTACCTGGCTAGAGGCAGGGCCCCTCTAAGCCTGGTTATCCTTCTTCGCCTGGGCGTATGTTTTGGATGTTCCTTTGAGGGGATCAGACATGTCATCATCATCATACCTGGCTGTTCGGCTACGGGCAACTGGAGCTGCTTTCCTTCTGGTGGCTTCCTTCAGTTCACGCACCCGTCGTGCCAGAACAGCAGTAGGTTTCCTATCCCACCTTCTCATGTTTTCCCCACAATCACGCAGGTAAAACCGCAGCTAAGCTCGTGGGGTGTACCTTCTCTCACCATCTGGAAAACATCTGCCTTGGATACCGGAACCTCGGATCTGTACTGCTGAAATTTGGAGAAGGTCTTCTTTAATCTCCTCTCTGAGGTTCTTATAGTTCTCCTCTATCTTATCCTCTAAGTTCTGCAGTCGTGTTTCTACCGCTGCAATTCTGGCATGTGTTGGGCCATGTACAGCATCTGCATATGCTCAGAGCTTCCTTGCCATGTCAAGCACAGCCTCATCCCTCTCATCCCTCTTCATGATGGCTAAGGCAGAAGCATATTCGTGTGGCCCAAGTCGTACAAGTTTTCGCCACATCACAGACGTGCATGGTACCAAGTCTGGGTTCCTAGTTGTTACATCATCTGAGAAGATAATCTCTGCCACTGCCATTTCTCTCAGGCGTTGGATCCCTTGCTCTATGGTCTTCCACTGAGTTTGCTACATATAGAGATCGTCTGCACACAGGTATCTTTCTGCTACACTTCTTAGGACCCGTTCCCAGAGGCTGTGAGAGTTAGCCCCCCTCATCATTCCTTGGTCTATGACAGGATCCTGTGACAGGGATCCCAAATGCCTGCCTTCAGTGCCATCCAGAATTGTAGCCTCGCCTGCAGCATCCCAGAGACGGACCAACCAACTAATTATGGATTCATCAGACCTTCGAGTGTAATCCTCCCGTAGGCCACCAAGGTCCTTCAGGGAAAAGGACTCATCTGATCTTGCACCTGCTGCTTTGACTACTGATTTTATGTCAGGAGGCATTGAGGTTCCTTCTCCTTCATCATCATCATCATCATCCCCTGGTCGATTGGTCTTGTTCGTGCATTTCCCGCTTCTAGTTCTGGTAGCAACAGCCATGGGTTTAGATGCTGGCTTCAAGCCTGGGCTGTTGGCTGCAGCCTGAGTCACCGAGACAGTTGCTGATTTATCTCCCTGCCCCCCTGCCTCTGTCTGCCGCCCGACAGTATCTAGCAGTGTGCGATAAGCATATGCCAGGGCCCAGCTCACTGCAATGACCTTCCTCTCCTTAGGCTCATCCTGGTACTTCTCTTTCAGATATTTCCCCACCTCAGCTAGGTTCTGAATTTGTTCATGTGAAAATCCCAGACTATAGGGTCAGAGAATTCCTTCAGGATTTGGCCCATATCCTCCCATTTCCCACACCACTTAGGATTTTCCACACCGGGGTTTACTCCTGAGTCAGGGGCCTCATCAGCCCGTCTAGAAATCTCAGCCCTCATTCTAGAGAAGCAGCAGGCTGTATACAGGAAGGTTACCAGATTGAATACCAGGAAGATGGTTTCTTTAACATTGAGGGGAAACTGAACATCCTTCACTAGTGGTGCAACTGATTCATAGGAGAAGGAGGAAAGCAGGGGCTGAAAAACCTCATTCCCTCCTGCTCCTCCTGCAACCAACTGGATGCATAACCATAGCCATGAACCATACCTGGAGCAGATGCTAGCATGTTTATAAACTTCTTGCACATTATTGCCACCAAGCCCAGCAGGATAGCTACTCTGGTCACTGTCCCTCTGATGTAAAAACTACGTATTAGGGGCAAATACTAAAGCTATTTCTGGATAAGAAAATAAACCTAGGGACCAGAGAGGTACTGAAATCTCAAAAAACCCTAGGGACCAGAAATGCATGCAAACCTTCACCCTATTAGACATTATGAATTCAAAAAGCATGGTTATTAGCTGATTTAAATGAACACAGAGGAATAGCAACCAAAATGCAGTCAAAACAGGGTTTTTCCACTCTCTCTCAAGCCTCACGTTTGGGCACCAATATTTTGTCCTGGTTTAGGGCAAATTTGTAAAAGAATCTGCAAAGAAGGGCCCCTCCAGAAAGCAAAACCCACACGGCCCCTCCCCCCAACCGGTTCGGGAAAAAATTCCTTGGAGAGAGGTGGAAAGAACCTGTTTATTTCAGGCACAGCACCCCCCAGCACACAAAATGAACAATACCCGATGACACCGCTCTGAGAAAGATGACAAAATCAGAAAGTCTCTTTCGGGGGTGGTTGCTCTGTTCTCAGTCCCTCCGGCGCTGGGGCAGCTGCTGCAGCCGAAACTTCGGTGTTCCCAGGTCCCAGTCCAGAGCAGGTTCGAGATGGTCACAGGAACAGGAGAGGAGAAACAGTTCGGGAAGGAATTTGGACTGTTTAGCTAGAACTAGCTAATAAGCAGATGCAAAAGCGGGAGGAGAAGCAAGAGCAGAAGAGCAAGCAAACAAAGCAGCAAGCTGAAAGCAAGAAGTGAAAAACAGCCCTATGTATACTGCCTGTCTCTGTGTCCCTGATAAGAGAAACCCAAACAAAACTTCTACTCTTCAGAGTCGGTCTTAAAGGCACAGAACAGATGAATGGGGATACAAGCATCACCTCAGGACAGGTGAGAACACTGATCCTGTTTTCAATAAACAAACCACAGGTATTGTAAAGAAAAGGAGAGGTTAGAGTTTTGTCTGTAACCTATAGTGAGCTCGAATTTTGCAATATGCATGAAGTCAATTAACACTGTTATAAAAGGTGGTTGATTTGATCACTAAATGGGAGTCGATGCTCATCAATCAGATGGTCGTCTCCCTTCACTTCAATAGAAGTTGCAGTAAAAAATACTTCAGCTCCCGGTGAAACTTCGCCCCCCTGCCGGGACGCAGGGGGGCTGGGAACCAGCAGATCATCCCCCTCCAAAGGGTCTTTTCCCTCTGGCGATGGGGGAAATGAGGCTTGCCCGTTGCATTTAGCAATCCAGGGAAAAACAACTGCTCTTCGTTCCAAGACCAGAAAAAATTCCTTAAATGTTAGGTAACTTCGGGAGTGTCTGAATCCACGGTCCAAAAGGACTTGGAAAATGGATTCCATGCACTCCCGTACAAAAACATCCAGGGCATACAGCACATTCATAAAAAGCCCAAAAAGTTTTGCCCATCGGAAAAACTCATAGAAATGTCTTTCTGACAGGAAAATTCCAAGAATTCCATCCTCTTCATCCCATTTTTGCCAGAGGGCAATAACGTTCTCCTCTGAAGGGGAGAAAGGAACCTCAGCCCTGGTGGGAATGCCCCATCACCTTTGCAGCCATAACCTGCGAAGGCCAGGATCATCAGGAGGGGAAAAAGCCAACAGTACCTTTTGAAATAGTCCAGCATGCTCTGGCCAGCTCCATGGTGCTGCTGCTCTGTCCGAACATCTTCCTGGAGGCTTTTCAGAAGCTTCTCTTTGTGGTCAGCCTTGCTGTGAACTCTGTCCAAATCAGGATCTTCAGTTCTTCAGCTCCTGGCTAGAATCCACTTCTGTGGTCACTGTGAAGCAACCATCAATGCCACACATTGGAGGTTTTCCCAGTGCAGCAATTGCTCATCTGGGGTCTCACCAATTGATTTGCTCTTCAAACGAGGGGTCACCAATTGATATTACAGGGCTTGCAAGGGTTTTTCAGGGTGAAGAGGGAGACGAGAATGTTGACCTCATGTTCAGAAGGCTTGATTTATTATTTTATTCTATATATATTACATTATAACTATACTAAAAATAAATACAGAGAAAGTTCTCAGAATGCTAGCTAAGCTGATAGAAAAGGAATGAATAAACAAAGGTCTGTGTCTCAGCACAGAGTGAGACCCAGCTCTGCCCTGAGTGGTCAGTAAATCCAAACATTCACCCAAGACCAATCATGCATCCACCTGTTGCATTCCACAGCAGCAGATAACCTTTGTTTACATTTTGTTCCTGAGGTCACAGCTTCTCAGAAGGGGGAAAAATCCTAAAGAAAGGATTTTTATGAAAAGATGTGTGTGACAGCCAAGCATTTCTACCTGGATATAATCTGAGAATGTGAACAACAGAGTCAGCTTTCTCCCACAGGGTTCCCAGAAGAGCAGGTTTCAGCTCCACTGGATCCCAGAGGAGGACCAGAGCGATTGACACCCCCACTGGACCTTCAGAGGAAAACTCCACCTTTCTACAGGCTCACTGCTCCAACAGAGTCACACCTGTCACTGCAGGAGCAGTGCAGCCACGATTTAACGGGAGTGCTACCAACCCTCTGATCCACAGGGTGTCAGGTTGTATTCTGACTCTGTAGGTATTTTTTTAGTATTATTGCATTTGTATTTTTAATTTTCCCACTGAAGAACTGTTATTCCTATTCCCATATATTTTACTTGACAGCTCCCTATTTTGAAAATTGTTATTTCGAGGGAGGGGATTAACATTTTCCATTTCAAGGGAGGCTCCTGCCTTCCTCGGCAGACACCTGTCTTTTCAAACTGACACAATGCCCCAGGACATCCAGGCAGGTAAGGAGGAAGTCAGAGCCCCTTTCCCCCTCTCTCCTGCTCCATCTCCCTTCCCAGCATGGCCCCTGGCTGCAGGACAACCTCGCTGCCAATGCCGTCCTGCTGGGGATGCACTGGGGGGATCTCCTTCCACTTCCCTCTGGCACGGAGGCAAATCTCATCCTCTTCTTGTCTTTCCTCCCCCAGAAGAGGAGCTGAGGATGGAAACCAGGGAGGACAAGTCCCCGTGGCAGAACCTTGTGGAAGAAAAGCCCTACCAGTGCTTGGAATGTGGGAAGAGCTTCAGGAAGAACTCATACCTGATCCACCACCAGATGATCCACACCGGGGAATGGCCCTACAAGTGTGGGGAATGTGGGAAGGGCTTCAGCTGCAGATCCAGTCTCGTGACCCACCGATGCATCCACAATGGGAAGAGGCCCTATGAGTGTCCCCAGTGCCAGCAGAGGTTTGAGATCAGCTCCAATCTCCTCCTGCACCAGCAGATTCACTCAGAGGAGAGGCCCTTTCGCTGCCCTGACTGTGGGAAGGGATTCAAGCTGAAATCCCACCTCACCAGGCACCAGTGGATCCACACTGGGGAGGGGACCTACTAGTGTGGGGAATGTGGGATGAGCTTTTGTCAGAGCTCCAACCTGATCTCCCACCTGAGGATCCAAGTCATGGAACGCCCTACAAGTGCGGGGAATGTGGGAAGAGCTTCAAGCAGAAGTCCCACTTGATCCATCACCAGAGGATCCACACTGGGGAAAGGCCATACAGATATTGGGAATGTGGGATGACCTTCAGTCGCAGGTCCCAACTTAATATCCACCAAATGATCCACAGTGGAGAGAGGCCCTACGAGTGCCCCAAGCGTCAGAAGAGCTTTCAGACCAGCTCCCATCTCCTCCAGCACCAGTGAATTCACACAGAGGAGAGGCCCTTCCGCTGCCCTGACTGCAGGAAGAGCTTCAAGCACAACTCCCACCTTGTCGCCCACTGGCGCATCCACACCAGGGAGAGGCCCTACAAATGTCTCCAGTGTGGGAAGAGCTTCTCCAGCAGCTCTCACTTGACCAGACACTAATGGAGACACCGGTAAGGGAAGCCCTGAAAATGCCTCAACTGCAGGAAGAGCTTTGTGCCCTGCTCCAGCTTCAGCCCCCTTGGGAAAACCCATGTTGGTCAGAGCCCTGGTGATCCACATTCCCAGTGATCTGTGTTGGGAAGACATTGGGCTGGTTATCCTTTTCGTTTGGCCCTAATTTTATTCTGATTTGTCTTTATCATATAAAAACACCTTACATAGGACTAAAAAGAAAGTAATTGATTAAAGATGTTTAAAGTCTCACTGTTTCACAGCTATTTGAGGTGGAATTTATGGTTAAAAGACATAATCTGGGGAATTCATGGGTTCTTGGGGGATTTCAGACAGTGTTCTCCGTGACTTTGCAGTCCAGAAGTTATAATGGATTGTTCTGTCACCTCCGAATGACTCAGTCCCACTGAAAACACCTCAATCTTACCCCAAAAAGGCTTCAATCCCACCTCAAAATGGCTTGTTTCAACCTCAGAAAAACTCAGTCCCACGTCTTTTCAATTTCACAGCCTCCAGGGTGAGATGGGGTTGGAAGGATATTGGGAGAAGTGGCATCCAAATTTGGAGAAGTGGGATTGGGATTGTGTGGGGCTGGGTGTGTGGGATGTATTTTAATATTAAATAAACCTTTAAGAATTATTGATTTCTGTCTGATTTATTTTCCATCAGTTCAGTTTTGTTTTTCAGAGTGCCACCTTCTCAGCTGATTGTGTTTGTGGCCTCCTTTCTCTCCTGCCTTTCTTTCCCTGCTCTGTTTCTCTCTCAGTGTCTCCCTTGAGCCAGGGCAGCTCCCACAAAAGACCCTGCCATGATTTAATTCCCCATCCAGGAGCTACAACAGCCATGGGTGAAGTTGTGAAGGCTGGCAGTGATATGTCACTGTAGGATCTTGCTCCACTTGGCTTTTGGCTCCTTCTTAACAGCTTTTCCTTCAAGAGCAGAAACATCTTTTCCTGGCAGTGTGTCCATGGATCCCACAGGGGCATTCCTGAGGTTCCCAGGGTGCTGCTCCTGCCGTGCCTCCCAAGGAGCTGTGCAGGGCCAGGGGACAAGGTCCAGCAGCTCTGTTGGTTCTGCAGTGCCACAAAGGGCCCTGGTTCCATGAGTTTCCATACTGCCAACAGCGGTTCCTTGGTTCCCATGATGCCCTGCTGTGTCACCATGGATATTTGGTGCCATGAAGTTCTTCAGTGTCACAATGGCCTCCCTCGCTCCATGAGCTTCCGCAGTGTCACAATGGACTCCTTGGACAGGCAGTGTCACCATGGACCATTGGCTCCATGCAGCCCCACTAGGACACCATGGACTCCTTGGTTCCATGAGGTTCTGGAGGCATCTCCATGGTCTCCTTGGATCCACAGTGTCACAATGGACCACTGGATCCATGTTGCCCTGCTGTGTCACCATGGCTCCTTGGTTCCATGGGACCCCAGGGTCACAATTGGCTCCTTGCTTCCATGTCACCCCCTCAGTGCCAAAATGGCCCCTTCATTCCATGAGGAACAACAAAAGTTTTGTGGGAACATTGAGCAAATCCTGCTTAACACAGCTGGGAACATCTGTTTGCATTCAAGAGAGAGGTTAAAGGTGAGGATGGCACCAGCAGCTTCCATCTGCAACAGAGATCCAGGGAAAGGACAAGGACAGAGAATTCAGCTGCAAGACTCAGAGAATTCTGCTTCCAGAGATCATTTCTGCTCACACTGTCCCTTGTAGAAAGATGACACCATTCCAGGCAGACTGGACTGAGCAGGTGGTTCCTGAGTGGAGTTTGTTGTTTAGGAAACATGCTCAGGCTTTTCCATTCTTTCCTTCCCAACAGGAAAATCTCTCTTGGGCCTGCGTGCAGGCAGAGCCCTGATGAGAGCAGGGGGGACATGGTGCAATGGGCTGGGACATGGAGCTGCAGAGCTCAGGGACAAGGCTCTGCTGCTGGGCACAGGGATATCCGTGCCAGGTGGGCCATGTCAGACATGGTGAGGCTGGGGGTGAGGAGCAGCTTGTCCAAACAGGGTCAGCCCTCAAGGGGCTCATTCTTCTCTATGCCCAGTCCTCCTAAGGAGACATTCAGCATCAAGGTAACCTGGGGAATGCTTCTATCAGCTCTTCTTTAAACTGAAAATAAAAAATACTCACTTGATTAAAGAAAGCAAGTCATGAGGTGCACTTTGAAATCTTCCTTCTTAACAGAACTCCAAACTGACTATAATCATCTGCACAAGCCCTGGAGACCTGAAGGAAGAAAGAGACCCCGAGGGCTTTCTGTATTTTATTGAGCCCCATAGTAGACTTAGGGCTGAGTCCAGGACCCTCAGGCACTGAGACAAGTCTGAAGAAGCTGCTCAAGAAGTCAGAAGCAGAACTCCAAGTCCCTTGGAACATCACTGGGCCCCACTGAGGGCAGGGACTGCCAAAGGCTCCCCAGGGACTGCTGACAGCAGATCCTTGAGGCCAGGTTTGCAGGCAGCCAGAGGCTCTGAGCAGGGAACTGCAAGGCTGAGCAAGGCCTGGGCTGGTTGGGGGAAGCACAAAGGCCAAGCCCTGAGCCCAGCCTGGGACAGCAGGGCCTGTCCCTCACAGGTGGCTTGGAGCTGTTTGTGGGGCAGTGGGATGTGAGGGGCAGCAAGGACAAATGTCATAAACCTGTGGGACACTCCAGATCCTCATGGAACCAAGGGGCCAGTATTACACTGTGGGGCCTCATGGGAACAAGAGCCCATTGTGAGCCTGCAGGGCTAGAACACTCCAGAACACTGAAATGATGGGGGTAACCAAAGGGTCCTTGACTTAAGTTTCGTGCACAGGAGAAACACCAAGCAGATATTCTCAATATGGCCAGATGCAAAGAATATTCTTGGTAGTAAGGGACCCACAAGGATCATCAAGTCCAGCTCTTAAGGGAATGGCCCACACAGGGATTGAACCCACAGCCTCAGTGATACCAGCACCATGCCCTGACCAATTGAGCTAAGAGGTCAAAATGACACAAAATATTACTGACAAAATATAGACAATCAAGGAACTTTTGCAAGGGGTTTAATACAACACCCACTTCACCATAAAAACCTTATCATAGGATTAACTTCATTAACGTAGCCCCTTTAACTCAAAAACCTTTAACCCTTAAAATGTTAAGTGATCCAAAATATTCCACGTAAGTAGGATTAGAAAGAGAAGAAATAGAGAACAACAGAAAGATAGAAGATCTATAGAAAGACAGACACATAGATAACAACTGGTCAGGTTCCAGCATCCACAAGAATGGAACCCCAAGAGAAGGCAGGATCCAGACCCTGCACTGGTCTCCGCTCCTGCTTTTGACCCCCTGGGCCTTCATGGCCCTGCCCCTGGGGTGGGACTGCCAGTTGTTTGCCCAATCAGAATTAGGGTAGGGTAGCACCAGCTGCTGGTGTGTGATTGATTGGCAGCTCAGCCAATCAGAGCTGGGTTAGTAGAGTTCCTCCCCCCCCCCCCCACTGTGTGATTGACATCTCTGCCAGGCCAGGGCTTGGGGCAGGCCTCTCTCTCACCACAAAACAAGGCCTGACCCGGCCCTGGCCCCACACAGGCATTCTGAGCATCCCAAGGTGTCTCGGGACATCGATCTCATCCAGCCTCTGACAGCAACCACAGTGACACTACGGAACCTCATGGAGCCATGGGTCAGTTGTGACAATGCGGGTCTAAGGACACCACGGTGACACTAAAGAATCTCATGGAGCCATGGGGCCATTGTGACACTGTGGTGCCTCATGGAATCAAGGGACCATTGTGAAACTCGGGGCCCCAAGGAACCAAGGGTCTATGGTGACCTTGTGCTGCCCAAAGTGTCACTGAGGAGCGAGCCATTGTGACACAGTGAGGGCGCATGGAGCCGAGGAGCCATTGTGACACATCAAGGCTTTGTGGAACCACAAAGTCATTGTGACATCGCAAGGCCTTATGGAAGCATGGGGCCATTGCGTCACTACAGAAGCAAGGGGAACATCGTGACACTCCAGGGCCTCATGGAACCAAGGAGACCATTTTGACACTGTGGGGTCCTATGAAACCAAGGAAACATGGAACAGGTCTGGCTGGCTGGGCCTCCTGTGGACCACCTGACAGGTCTGGCTCACCTTGGCATGTCAAGGGCTGCTTCTCATCTGCCCCTGAAGCACTGGGGCTCTAGGCTTTCCTTCCTATGGAAGAGAACTTTCCTTCTTCTCCAGGGGACCATAGCCAAAACTGGGATTCCTCCTCTAAATTTCCATATATGCAAAGATTGTTTCCAGATAAAATCTACCAGGAGAGACAGATCTTGCTGCCTTGGGAACCTGGTGGCCACCTCTCCTCCGCTTTTCAAACACTGGGACCATGTACTTTTCTTTCTTATGGGAAAAAACATCCATCTCGACCAGGTGCCCATGGGCAAAATTGGCCATCTGCCCCCAGAATTTCCTATATCCAAGGATAGCTCCCAGACAAAAGGTGCCAGGACTGACAAGCCTGGCTGGCCTTGGCACTCATCTGCCTCTGAAACACTGGGGCTTTTTGTTTTCCTTCCTTATGAAAAGAACTCTTCTTTCTGTCCAGGTACCCACAGCCAAAATTGAGATTCCACCTCCAAAATGCCCAATGTCCAAGGATAGCCCCTAGAATAAAGGTGCTAGTAGAGATAGGCCTGGCTGGCTTGGCCTCAGGGTGGCCACCTCTCATCTTCTTCCAAAATACTTGGACTTCGCAATTTTCTTTCCTATAGGAAAAAACAATCCATCTTGACCATGTGCCCATAGCCAAAACTGGGATTCCACCTCCAAAACTTCATATATCTAAGAGCTGCTCCCAAGAGAAAGCTGCCAGGACAGCCAGGTCTGGCTGCCCTTGCCCTCTTGGGGGTTGCCTCTCCTCTGCTTTCCAAACACTGGGGCTTGGAGCTTTCCTTCCAATGAAAAGAACCATCCTTCTTATATATGCAGAAATGGCTGAAAATGGGATTCCACTTCCCAAATTCCCTAGATCCCAGGGTTTCTTTCAGACAAAAGCTACCAGGACAGAGAGGTCTTGCTGGACTAGGCCTCTGATGGCCGCCTTTCATCTGCCACTCAAATACCGGTGTTCCGTGCTTTCCTTCCTATGGAAAAGAACTGTTCTTCTCTTCTGGATGTCCATGTCTGAAATTGGGATTCCACCTCTAAAATTCTATATATCCAAGGGTTGCTCCAAGGCAAAATTTGCCAGTACCTTCAAGGCTGGCTGGCCTTGGCCTCTGGTGATTGCCCCTGCAACACTGGGGCTGGGTTCTTTCCTTCCCATGGAGATCACTGGTACACTGTGGAGACTTCATGGAACCAAGGGGATCATTGGGGCACCACTGGAGCCCATGATGTCAACAAAGGGCCATGGTGACACAGCGGGGCTTCATGAAACCCAGAGACCATGATGACTCTGTGGGGCCTGATGGAACCATGGAGACCATTGTGACCCTTCAGGGTCTTGTGTCACCAAAGGGGCATTGTGACACCTCAGGGCCTCATGGAAGAAGGGACCATTTGGACACCGTGGGGCCCCATGCAGCCAAGGGAACATGGAACAGCTCTGGCTGGCTTGGCCTCCCAGGGCCACCTGACAGGTCTGGCTGATGTTGGAATATCAAGGGCTGCCTCTCATCAGCTCCTGGCGTACTGGGTCTCTGTGCTTTCCCTGCTATGGAAAAGAACTGTCCCTCTTTTCAGATGCCTAGTGCCAAAATTGGTACTCTTTCTAAAAAAATTCATATATGCAAGGGTACCTCTCAGAACAAAACCTGCCAGCTCTGGCTGGCCTTGGCCTCCAGTGGTCATCTCTCATCTGCCCCTGAAACAGTGGGCCTCTGTTCATTCCCTCCTATGGAAACGAACCAGATTTTGTGTCCAGGGGCCATGGCCAAAATTAGAATTTGGCCTCCCAAATTCCATATATCCAAGGATTGCTCCCAGACAAAAGTATCCAGGACAGACAGGTCAGGCTGGCCCTGTCCTCTGGTGATTTTCCTATGAGCTGAATGTTTTCATTTGCAAACACCTTGGGAGAGGGCCCAGAGATCTCCCAAGGTGGAGTTTTGAGGCCTTGGGCACATGACCAGTACATATGGACAAAGGAGTTCTGTGCTCTGTGCTGTTGTGGTGGTTTTGCATCACCGAAGTGATGTTCTAAGAGAGACTGCTAGCAGTTTCCTCTGTGTCTGACAAAATAACCAATCAGTAATTAGCTTTGAGAATAGACAATCTGCTAAACCACTAAGGAAACTGTACACACCTCTGTGAAGACACATGTTAAAGATCAAAAAACCGCTGGGGTTTGCCTGCAACCCCTGGGCAGGGGGAGGAGAAGCCCCCAGCCGTGCTGCTGCTGTGTTCTGGCCTGGCTGCTGAGATCCTGGCCCTGCCCCAGCGCGGTCCATCCTGACACAGTCCCAGCGCAGCCGCTGCAGAAACCTCCATCGCAAAGCAGCTCCGGCCAAAGCACCGAGCCTGGCCGGGGTCACGGAACCATGTGCAGGCCCCAGGTGAGATATGAACTCCTTCAGTGCTTCCATCCTCCCTCGAGGGAGAGAAAAGGACAAAGTGCAGGCACACAGAGGAGCAACATGAAGACACTGAGGTCAGTGAAGAGGAAGTCGAGTCCCAGATGGGAGGGATGAGGAGATGTCCTGATCTTGGGGATGAAATCCTCTTGTAAAGCCATGGGGAAGGATGTAATTGATACATCAGACCCTCTTTTTTCCATATAACACACTAAAATGTATGAGGAAATGACTTGTTCAGCAAAGCCTTCTATGGCAGCAGCTCTCTGGCCACAGAGAGAAACACAACTTTCCCAGGCATTGTTTTGGAAAAGTCTTTGGAGAAGATCAGAAAAAAGAAAATATTCTTAGCTTAACTTGCTGCACTTGGTATTTTAAACAAGTTGAATGTGTTATGGAGATTTGTTTACCAAAGAGTGGGTTTTTAATTAGCTAATGGTGATGGTGTTTGGATTGGAGCCATTTAGGTCCACCTGTAGAAAACTCGGGTATAAAAGTATGGGTTTCTTAATAAAGATTATTGATCAGCCTTCTGTAAATCATTGAGTCAATGTCTAATATTACCCGTCAGGGAGCCCTTAACGTGACAGGCCTCCATGTAAAGTAAGCAAATGTTGAAGTATCTGTGATCCCATGAGAAGTTTGAACAGAGAAAGAGAGAAGAGTGTTGAGACCCTGTGCCCTCATGCAGAGAAGATCTCTATATTCAGAGATGAAGATGACTTCAGAAATAGGTGAAGAGGACTTTTGCTCTTCCACAACTCATCTTTAAACTAATACCTCATAAGCAGACATGGCCCATGAACACAGCTGTGTGAAAAGTTGTGGAAAAAATGGGAGGGACTTCACAATTGCAGATTTGCTGGGCAGCTGCTATTCACTGAAATTGAGAGCAATGAGAGAATTATTTTCTTATGGAGAAGTCTGCATAGAATGAAAGAGAGACTCCTCTCCCCAAGAGAACTGAAGGAAGGCTCTTATAGAAGTGGTAAACTGACGGAAAACTTCAGGTTTTGTCTCATTACATTGTCAGTAACAAAGAAAAGGTTTTAGGGAGAGGAGAAGTATTCTAAAAGTTTTTCTGATTCTTATTTCTCTTTCTTTGAGTTACTATTAATAATCTTTTTTTTAATTCCCTTTTAAAGTCTTGAGCCCACTTTGCCTTTCTCCTAATTCAATCTGACAGCAGAAAATCAGTAAGAATATTCAAGTGAGTGCACAGGTAATTAGCCAACACTTAACCCACCACACTAATTGATGCATTGGCTAAGAAATCTCATATTAGTGATCCAAAACTTCTACAAAGAACTTCGTGATGAACTGCATGAGAACAGAGGAAAATAATGGAAAAGCCATGGTTTGTCAGGACTTGCTTGATCCTAATGAGCCCCATGGTGCATTTGGAGCTGAGTCCTGGAACCTCAGGGCCTGAGGGGAGGTTGCACAAACCTTTCCAGGAGTCAAAGTCAGAGGAAACACCAAAAGTGTAGCAAAGCATGAATGGGTCCCACTGAGGTCCATCCCCAATACAGGCTCCTCATGGACTCCTTGGAGGAGAGAATTGGAGGCCAGGATTGCACTAAAAGCTCTCAGACACTCAGCGTGGAAAGGAAATTCCAAAGTACCTTAAAAACCTTGAATATCTCAAATCATTGACGAGCCCCACTGAGTGTGAGTACAGAGTTCTCAAGGGACTCATTAAAGCAGAAAATTGGGGTCAGGACTGCACAAGCATCTCATAGAGTTTGTATGAAAAGTGAAACACCAAGTACCTCAAAATAGCCGAAGTACCTTGAAGCGTTAATGAGCGCACTGAGTGTTGTTACTGACAAAGGCTCTCAATGGACTCATTAAAGCAGATAATTGGAGGCCATGTTTGCAATAAACATCCCAGAGACTCCAAGGCAAAAGCAAAATCCAAAATCCTTCGAAAAACTCTGTGAGCATTAAGGAGCCCCCAGGGCCATTCCTGAGCAAGACTCCCCAGGGACTCCTTTCAGCAGATCCTTGAGGCCTCCCCTGGAATGTGGGCTGGGGGGGGATGCTGACGGCAGAACAAGGGGCTGACAGTGCCCAGCCTGGCTGGGGCTGTGCCAGAAGGCCCCAGGACCTCAGGACAAGGTGTCTCCTCCCAGCCCTTTGTGGCACAGACCCTGCTGTGCCCCAGGGCACCAAGACTTGGCTTCTCTTTGTCCTCACCTGCCATCACTGCCTCCAGTTCTCTGCTCTGCCTGGGGCCTGGGGACACTTTCTCTGTCATCTCACTCAGTGGGACCCATTAAAACTTCAAGAAACTTTGGAGTTGGATTCTGACTTGGAGCCAGAATTCTGGAGAGGTTTCTTCTGCTCCCACTCAGGGACTGATATTCAAGGCCTGAGCACAAAGCCCCAGAGGCTCATTAAAGTCCTGCTGCTGTGTCTGTGCTGATGAGCTGGGCTGGGCTCCTGGCACAGAGGCAGCTCCTGTAACCAAGCAGAGCTTCAAAAGCACATTTCTCTTGATGAGCAGCTGTTCTGCCAGCCCAGCAGGGCTGGGGCACTGCCTGCAGCCACCCCGGGCACAGCACAGAGGCACAGAGAGCTTCAATCAGTCAGGGCTGGGAAGGTGCTGAGAAGTGCCTGGGGCACAATCACTGCCAGCCCTTGGCACAGGAACCTCTGGCTGCAGGACAATGCAGCTGCAGCTCCTGGAGCCATCTCCTAAAGCTGGAACATCCCAGTGCCTTCAGACCCTGTGAGTACAACTCTGAGTATTTCTGGTGCAGGGGAGATGAAATGCTCATGAAGCTCTGACATGCTTAGGGGTTCTGATCAGTCATGGACTATTTCCAAGACAAGAATTTTGATAAGAACGTGGAAATTTCCAAAGATTTTGTATTCAATTTCATACTACTGGACAATGGCAGGGAAGGGGTATAAAGATTAAAGGATGATTACGACTTTTGACTAGTGTCTGAGACATTCGAACTGTTCATATTAGTGATCAGTAGGTTCACAGGAGATCCCTAATATGCTTGCAGCCACTCTGCCCATGGACAGCACCAGCATCACTTTTGCTCTTAAACATCAGGTTCAGTATGAGCTGTCCTTTCACCAAGCTGCAAACAGACCCTGCCCCCAGCCAGCGCCCTGCAAACAGGAAGGGTTCTGTCAGTTCAAGGAGAGTGCCCAGAGATTTGGGGTCTGTGAGTGGTGGCAGGGAGAGATCAGGCACAGGGAAACACCTTTGGGAGGGAAAATCTCCTGGAAGCAGAGAGATCAGGCAATGAGAGAAAACAAAACCCAGCAATGCTGTTGCAGGGAGAGTTTAGAGATGCCCACAGGATCCCCTCCAGTGCAGCTCCTCCCTCTGAACAAGCCCCCTCCCTCCTGTGCCCCCAGTCAAGCCTCAGCCCTCAGGGCCAGGGCTCCAAGGCGTGCAGCCCCTCCTGTGCAGGCAGAGCTGCAGCAGAGCCGTGGGGCAACTCTGCAGCACAGGGTCCAGTTCCCTCTGCAGAGCACAGGGCTGGAAGCAGCTGCCAGGCCCTGGGGGCTCTGGCAGGGGGCACAGCTGGCTCAGGGTGATGCTGTCCCCAGTGCCCGTCTCTGGGCAATGCTGTCAGTGCAGCCAGGGAAGGAGCTGCATCTCCCTGATTCCAATCCCATCATAAGGACACTTGAAAGTCGCCCTGAGATTTCAGTCCAAACTGCGACCTTCAATCCCGGATGCAAACCTGTCCTAGAGCATCTCTGAGTTATAAGATTAATGGGGAAAGGTAGAGGTGTTGTAACAGTGAAAATGCTGCTGGGTTTGTGAAATGAGCAATGTGAGTCCTTGGCTACAAATGTGGAGCTGGGCTGTGGTGGATCCATCTGCTCTCAGCAGTACCTGGTGACATTTTATGGGCAGCATAAGAAAGTGATTATCCTTCACCTGAGGATGGTTGAAGCCCAGAGAAACTCCAAAGAGAATGACATGACAGACCATCTCCACTCACGCTCCACTCATCATCTTGCCTCAGGGAACTCACTCTGTTCTACCAGAGGGCAGCAGAAATACTGAGGGTTTGGTATCCAAGAATACCTGGAGAGACATGGGGGAAGCTTGAAAAGAAAACCAAAGAACTCTTAAATACAGAAGATTTTCTGTGTGTATTTCAGGGGAGGGTATATGGGAAGTGTCTTTGATTTTGGTTACAGGTATCTCCTCTATCTCTTCACTGTCCTTTTCTCCATGAACGAGTCCCCATGTGCAGCCCCAGCCAATGTCCAACAGCAGCTCCATCAGGCACTTCCTCCTGCTGGCATTGGCAGACACGCGGCAGCTGCAGCTCCTGCACTTCTGCCTCTTGCTGGGCATCTCCCTGGCTGCCCTCCTGGGCAACGGCCTCATCATCAGCGCCGTAGCCTGCAGCCACCACCTGCACACGCCCATGTTCTTCTTCCTGCTCAACCTGGCCCTCAGTGACCTGGGCTCCATCTGCACCACTGTCCCCAAAGCCATGCACAATTCCCTCTGGGACACCAGGCACATCTCCTACTCAGGATGTGCTGCACAGCTCTTTTTCTTTATGTTCTTCATCTCAGCAGATTTTTATCTCCTGACCATCATGTGCTACGACCGCTACGTGTCCATCTGCACTACGGGACCCTCCTGGGCAGTAGAGCTTGTGCCCACATGGCAGCAGCTGCCTGGGCCAGTGCCTTTCTCTACTCACTGCTGCACACAGCCAATACATTTTCCCTGCCCCTGTGCCATGGGAATGTCCTGGGCCAGTTCTTCTGTGAAATCCCCCAGATCCTCAAGCTCTCCTGCTCCAAATCTCACTTCAGGAAATTTGGGCTTCGTGCTGTTAGTGACTATTTAGGACTTGGCTGTTTTGTGTTCATTGTTTTCTCCTATGTGCAGATCTTCAGGGCTGTGCTGAGGATCCCCTCTGAGCAGGGACGCCACAAAGGTTTTTCCACTGCCTCCCTCACCTGGCTGTTCTCTCCCTGTTGCTCAGCACTGGCTTTTTTGCCTACCTGAAGCCCCCCTCCATGTCCTCCCCATCCCTGGATCTGGCCCTGTCAGTTCTGTACTCGGTCGTGCCCCCAGCCCTGAACCCCCTCATCTACAGCCTGAGGAACCAGGAGCTCAAGGCTGCAGTGAGGAGACTGATGACTGGATGCTTTCAGGAACATTAAACTGGCTGCGTAATTTCTGCAAATCATTTGTAATAAAAGTTAGTATTGATACTTCCTGTTGGTTTCATTTTGGAGGTTCTTTTCCTTTGTTGTACTTTTCTCATATTGTCTACAAGAAATGTCATTGTTTGTACCATTTCTCATTTTGTTTCTCTCCAACTTCCCTGTGGCCGCAGACTGTGTCAATGAGAGGCTGCGCTCTTGGAAGTTTTAAAGGAGCTAAGGGATGTCCCAGCAATGTTTTCTGCAGATATGCCCTTGATTGCCTTCTCTGGAGCTGCAGCAGCAATGTCTGTGTACAGAACTGGGGGCAGGTCACTGCTGGCCTATCAGCTCTGCTCCTGCTAGCCACACCATTCCTGATCCAGTCCAGGAGCCATTGGCCTTCTTGGCCCGCTGGTCACACTGTTGGCTCATGTCCAGCCTGCTGTCCATCTGTCCCTGCAGGTCCCTTTCTGCCTGGCTGCTGTCCAGCCACTCTGTCCCCAGCCTGTAGCACTGCAGGGGTTGTTGTGGCCAAAGTATAGGACCCAGCACTTGGATTTGTTAAACCTCACCTTGTTGGATTTGGGCCCTGGATCCAGCCTGTCCAGGGCCCTGTGCAGAGCCCTCCTACCCTCCAGCAGATCCACACTCACACCCAGCTTGGTGACATCTGCAAAGTGTCCTTAGTTCCATGGTCCCCCTCAGTGTCACAATGTCCCTTTGGTTACACCAGGCCCTGCACTGTTACACTAATCTCCTTGGTTCCATGGGGTCCCAGAATGTGACAGTGGACCCATTGTTTCCATGGGGCTTCACAGTGTCAGTGTTCTCGTTAGTGCTGCCGTTTCACAGTGGCCACTTGGTTCCATGAGTCCCCAGGGTGTCACAATGGCCCCATGGTTACATGAGGTCCCACACTGTCACCATGGTCTCTGTGGTTCCACAAGTCCCCTCAGTGTCACAATGGACTCTTTGCTTCCACGAGAACACACAGTGTCAAATTTTTCCTGATTCCTTGAAGCCCCCTCATATCACAGTATACCCTTGGTTACACAAGGCCCTGCAGTGTCACAATGGCCTCTGTGGTTCCCAAAGGACGAGGACACAGAGTGTCAAAGTGCACTCCCTGATTCCATTTGGCCCCAGAGTACAACAATGGACCCCTGGTTCTGTGGGCCTGCACGGTGTCACCATGGTCCTCTTAGTTCCACGAGGCCCTGAAATGCCCCAATGGCCCCAGAGTGGCCCAATCATCACAGAATAACAGAATCAAATAGGCTGGAAAAGACCTTTGGGATCATCAAGCCCAACCAATGCCCTAATACTGCCAGACCATGCCACTAAGTGCCACTGGAGAGAGACAGTGACTCTGTCACTTCCCCCCTGGCCAGCCCATTCCAGTTCCCACTCACCCTTTCTGTGAAGAACTTCTTGCTACTGTCCAGCCTGAGCCTCCCTTGGTGCAGCTGAAGGCTGTGTCTTCTTGTCCTGCCCTCCAGCAGATCCACACTCACACCCAACTTGGTGCCATCTGCAATTTGTGAATGGTGGACTTGGTCCCCCGACCTAGATCATCAGTGAAGATATTAAACAGGACTGGGCCCAACACAGATCCCTGGGGACACCACCAGTGCCTGGACACCAGCTGGGTGCAGCACCATCCCCACCACTCTCTGGGCCCAGCCTCCAGCCAGCTCTTTACCCTGGGAAGGGTGAACATGTCCAAGCCATGGGCTGCAGCTTTTCCAGGGAATTCTGTGGCTCATGGTTTTAAAGGCTTTGAAGTCCAGGCACACAACATCCACAGCATTTCCTGCATCCATAGGTGGGTCACCTGGTCATAAAGGAGACCAGGTTGGCCAGGCAGGACCAGCCTACCCTAAATCCACGCTGGCTGGCTCTGACCCCTCGGCCATCCTGTGGGTGCCCTGTGATGGCACTCAAGGTGATCTGTTCCATAACCTTGCTGGGCACCCAGGTCAGGCTGACAGGCCTGGAGTTCCCCAGATCCTCCTTCCAGCCCTTCTTGGGGATGGGCTCACACTGGCACCTCCAGTGCTCTGGGCCCTCCCTTGTGAGATCTCAGCACCTCAGGATGAGGGTGCAGAGTGACCGAGAGCACCATTGGGGGGCTCGGGAGTCCTGAAATGTTGCTAGAAGTGTTTGGTGACAAGACTTTAATCTTACACAGGAGATAACACTTGTATGAGGACTGGGAAGATTTCACTAAGTGAATGGTGAAGGGATAAGTTAATTAAGGTGTAGAACACAGGGTTTAAGATTTCTGTACAGGGGGGTCTAAAGAAGTAAGATAGAAGAATTGGAGCGTGTCTTGTCTTTCTTCTTTTTCTTCTTGGCTTCTATCTTCTGTGGTGATGGTGGCACTTTGAGATTAGTCTTTACTAAAAGTACACCAGTTAATAAGAGTAGAAAGTATTAGAGAAAAATCATAAATATTGTACACGTAACTTTAGGTATAAAGATAAGTGACTGCTTCGGAGGCTGAAGAGTGTGCTCATGGCTGACTTGCTGAGCAGACTTCTGTCAAGCTGAAAGAAAATCTTTTAGATAAACAATTAATAAACACTGAGACTGAAACAAGATCAGAAGTCTCTCTTCGTCTTTTGAAGTGCGGGCTGTCTAAGGCCACTCTGGGCCTTTCTAAGTCTTTGAAACAACTGAGAAACTGAGCAAGTAGCATCTCTGAGCTATCTCTGAACATAAAACAGCTGAGAAGAGAAACTGACAACCAGCAAACATAAATCGACCATAAAACAAAAGAGAAAGAGAAAAATGAGATCCGACATCTGGCGTTCCCTGCTTGGGCTACTCCCCACCAACCCTTTCAGGGGGGGATCAGCCCTGAAGAGCTGAAGCTCAAGAGCTGAAGAACAAAGAGAGCAGCTCCAATCTAAGACGAATTCTCAAGAGAGCACTGATAGCTCCTGAAGAGAGAAACCTGAAGAAAAAAGAAAAAGAAGAAAAAAAAAAAACAGCCAGAAGCGTCTGCAAAAAACAGCAGTCACTGAGAATTACATCTCTCAGCTTCTACCGAAGACAATTCGTAGCAGAGCAGCCCGGATCAGAACCGGAAGGCGCCTCCGGATTCTTCTCCTGTGACCTGCTAGACAGAGACGGGAGGCTTCAGACAACTCTGACGACAGATTCAGTGAGAAAGTCAAAATATAAGAACATAAATTCACACACTCTCCCAACAACAACGAGAAATTTTGTCCGCCTTACAAGGCGTAACTCAAGCACACACAGAAGAGATCCCAAAGAAAGAATTAAAACAACTATTGTTGTGAGCAAAGCTTAATTACCCACTGGCCGAAACATGCCTGCTATTCGAAGTGGGGTTTTAGCAAGAAATCAATAAGCACTGATATTTCTTAATGACAAAAAAAGACGAGACAGCGTTAAAGCTGCTCTCGCCAGCAAGAGTAATGCTAGAGAAAAGCATACCAGTTCAGTCGAAAAGACTGGGAGAGCAACGAAAAGTTGCTCTGCATCCTCAGCAGAAGAGTAGGGGAGCAAAGCTCCAGAAAAAAAAATTATTTCTAGCCTTAAGAAGCCAAAAAGAAAGAGCTCTCGAAGAAAGAGAGCAAGAAAAATATTAAAGCCCCAGTCCCAAAACCCAGAAACCCCTAAAGCGTCCTGAAACTCCAGAGAGTACAAGAGAGTCAAGATCAAAAAGAGAAGTAAAAGAAAACAGAGAAGAAATCGGGGGGGGGGGGGGGGGCGCTTCCTCGCGGGGGCACGGCGCGGTAGCAGCAGAGCAGACGGAGAGCGCGAGAGAAGAGATACCAAGAGACACGAGTCCCGGTGCGGCTTTTGTCAGCACGGCGCCGGGGGGTGGCGGCCGCTCCGGCCGGCAGAATAGCGGAGACGCGCGCGGCGAGCAGAACTCGCAAAAACCCGCAGACAAATTCAGCTCGAATTGCGGGGCGGGGCGGGCCCAAGTGCCGGCGGAGGGCGGGCCGTACACACCGGCGAGAAGAATAGACACAGAGACAGAGTCAAGGGCAGACCGAGAGAAGAGACCTGAGAAGTAGAACAAGAGAGAGAGTGACGTCAGCCCAAGAGAGACAGAGAGAAGCTCAGAAAGCACGCATGCGCAGAGTAGAGCGCGGGCGGGGGCGGGCCCGTGACGTCTCGGGCAAGGAAGAGCCGTGCTCGAGTTCCTATGTCCCAGCAGCTCCACACCCTCTTCAAACTTAGTACCTCTAAAGGAAAACCCTCGGAGTCCCAGTCCCTTCCCTTCAAAGGAGACGTTCTGGTGTTCAAGCTCCATTTCCAGCTGAATTAAAAGCCAGGCAGACATGGTCTCAAACGAGATCACGAACACGGCAGTTGACAGAACGAGAAGCAGTCCAGCTCATGCTGTCGTCCGACCTGGAGAGGCCGGTGACAGCGCCACCTAGTAGAGAGAAAGGCTTTCGCTTGTGTCTCCACAGAGCGAGATCTGACGTAGGTGTCGGTACGACACGTGAAACTATTTCGAGTGCGAGAACATGAAAACGCAGATCCAAGAAACAAAATCCAAAACACAAAAAGACGAGTACTCAGACAAGAGTCGAGACTCAAATAGCACAAGACGACTTAGAAGAGAAATAAAAAGAAACTAAAGACTTTAAAAGAATTCTCTGTTAAAGTCCTGAAAGAAAAGCGAAACAATGATTTCACATAGAAGCAAAGCCATGAGTTTTATGATGCTTATCTGCATCATTCTTTCATTCATTGCAGTAAGCAATGAGAGTAATATACCTATTAGTCAGCAAAAGCAAAATGTATAGTAGAATTCTTTGACATCTCTCCCATTTGGAGAGGAATTTTAAAGGTAGACTTCTTTGACATCTCTCCCATTTAGAGAAGAATTTTAAGAATAGAGTTCTATGTTTTAATAATTCTACTAGTCCTCATACTTGTTATCCCATGCATATTTGCATGTTTAAAACACACTATGAATCGAATAGCGAAAGAAGTTTTCCTAGTGCAAACAGAAGGGGGAGATGTGAGATCTCAGCACCTCAGGATGAGGGTGCAGAGTGACCGAGAGCACCATTGGGGGGCTCGGGAGTCCTGAAATGTTGCCAGAAGTGTCTGGTGACAAGACTTTAATCCTACACAGGAGATAACACCTGTATGAGGACTGGGAAGATTTCACTAAGTGAATGGTGAAGGGATAAGTTAATTAAGGTGTAGAACACAGGGTTTAAGATTTCTGTACAGGGGGGTCTAAAGAAGTAAGATAGAAGAATTGGAGCGTGTCCTGTCCTTCTTCTTCTTCTTCTTGGCCTCCATCTTCTGTGGTGATGGTGGCACTTTGAGATTAGTCTTTACTAAAAGTACACCAGTTAATAAGAGTAGAAAGTATTAGAGAAAAATCATAAATATTGCACACGTAACTTTAGGTATAAAGATAAGTGACCGCCCCGGAGGCTGAAGAGTGTGCCCATGGCTGACTTGCTGTGCAGACCTCTGTCAAGCTGAAAGAAAATCTTTTAGATAAACAATTAATAAACACTGAGACCGAAACAAGATCAGAAGTCTCTCCTCGTCCTTTGAAGCGCGGGCTGTCCAAGGCCACTCTGGGCCTTTCCAAGTCTTTGAAACAACCGAGAAACCGAGCAAGTAGCATCCCTGAGCTATCTCCGAACATAAAACAGCCGAGAAGAGAAACCGACAACCAGCAAACATAAATCGACCATAAAACAAAAGAGAAAGAGAAAAATGAGATCCGACACTCCCTGCTGAGCCAGCACTGATGGTAAATGATGGAGAGCAGCTTGGGGAGCTCATCCACCAGCTCCCTCATCCCCCTGGGATGGATCCCATCTGATCCGATACACCTGTGAGCATCTGAGTGGCTCAGCAGGTCACCAACTGCTTCCTCCTGGATTCCAGGGGCTGTTCTGCTCCCTGTGCCCATCTACCAGCTCAGGAGAACACTTGTCCTGCAGACAACCTGTCCTAATATTGAAAGTTGAGATAAACAAGGTGTTAAGTAGCTCAGCTTTTTCCTCATCTTCAGTTTCTATATTCTCCACTGCATTCAATAAAGAGTAGTTCTCCTTATCCCATTGTTTGCTATTAATTTACTTAGAGAAACATTTTCTATTATTTTTCATGGAAGTGTCCTGGTTAAACTCTAATTTAGCTTTCACATCTCAACTTTTCTTTCTGCATGACCTAACATCATCCTTGAACACTTCCTAAGTTGCCTGACCTACTCTAAAGGTGATGCTCACTCTTTTTCCCCTGAGTTCCCACAAAAGCTTCACGGCCAGCCAGGCCAGTTATTTTCCTCACCAGCTCATCTTTTGCCACGCTGGGACAGGCTGCTCCTTCCCCCTTACGATTACTTTCTTGAAATGTGTCCATCCTTTCCAGACCACTTTGTTTTTAGGGCTGTGTCCTACAAAAAATTAGGATGCCAATTTGGTACTCCCCAAATCAGCATCCTGAACAGGCCAAAGTTTTCCCTTCCTAATTCCAGTGCAGAAGTTTTGTTGCTGCCTCTGCTTCTTTCACAGAACATTGAAAACTTGATTATTCCATGGTCACTGTGCCCCAGGCAGCCTCCGAGCCCCACACTTGCCACCAGCCCTTCTCTGTTTGTGAACAGCAGGAGACAGAGCTTTTCTTGGCAGTGGGAGTGTTACCAAAAATTTGGTAAAACAGAAAACTCCTTAATCCCAATATAGCATTAAGAAGCAGCATCCTCAGCTGGATGCACAGGGGAGAGCTCCTCTCAAAGCCATGCAGGCTGAGAGCAGGAAAGTTTCTGTTTATTTTCTGTATTTTGATCACATATTCACTGATTGCTTGGACTAAAAATACATATGATAATCATTTCCCCAAAATCATTACCACATTTCCTCTCCCCATTACTCATGTGTTGTTCTGTCCTGGGGTCTCTCTGGTGGTCCCTGGTGCTCGTGGACCCCAGTGTTCCAGTGGGCCTGGCTGAACTGGCAGGACACTGAGGGTGGTGAGCTTCCAGTTCCCCTTCTCACACAATGGACATTGTGTGGTTTTCAGAGGCCTGGGGTTGTGGAGAACAAGCTCCAGGTGTCAGGTCACCTGGTGGAGACAATTTATCATCTGGTAACATGAGGTCACAGAGTGGTCTATGACATCACAGAGTGGATTATGTGAGGTCATTGAGCATCTATGACATGAGATACAGCCTCTGTGACATCACAGAGCCAGCTGTGACATCATAGGGCAGAGTTCTGATGTCACAGAGAAGACTGTGATGTCACAAAGCTGGCTGGGACATCAGATACCATCTGTGTGACATTAGAGAATGGGCTGTGACCTCACAGAGCAGGCTGTGATATCACAGAGGGGCTGTGTGACATCCCAGCAGGGCTCTGTCAGGTCAAGGTGAGCTTGAGAGTTCCCCCATAAGCCTTTAGTGTTGTTATGCTAAGTTGTCCAAATTCTATTCCCCTATTGGTTACTTGTTTCCCTTATATAGTTATTGTTCTAGAGTGTTCTACCTCCAAGCGTACATGTTTTTGCTTCCTCTTAGTCTTGGATCTTTGGATCCTGCCCCTCATACTGTTCTCAACTTCTCCATTTTTATAGTTTTTCACCCTGTTAATAAAGTTCCTTTTAAACAACTCCATTGATCCTGCTCCTTTTCCTTTTTGCCACCCTTGCCCTGAAGTCAGGAGAACCAGAGAGATTTGTTGCAGCCACCTTCATTGTGAGAATTGGCATCCGAACAGGGACCATGACATTCAGGGCTCCCTGTGTCAGTCATGTCAGCTGGGGTTAGCTGATGGATAGGCCAGTGCTTCCCGGGATTTTGGATTGTGCCGGGCCCGGTGGATTCATCATTTCTTCAAGGGACCTCGGCCAGGATCAGCAGGGACAATGATGGTTTCACCTGCATAGGATTGCAGGTGGGTTTGGGGAAATGCAAGACATTTATTGCCCATTTTGCCACTTTGTTTTTACAAGATGCGCCCACATCCCATTTTTGATTTGGGGTGTTCTGGTGGCTCTTCCCCATAGGGGAAAGAAAAGGAAAAATGGGAAGCCAGATGTCCAAAGTAGAAAGGAGCATATATGGATCCTTTCATTCTCACTGATCATGACATCATATTTTCAAAGAATGAATTAAAATCAGTCATGAGGTGGATGTTTAAAAGTTCTCCAGAGGACTCTGCTGACGAAATCCATACCACTGAATTTTGGGACTCCGTGGGAGTTAAACTGTACAATCTTTCAATCAAGAAGGACCCCATTGCACCCCGCATGCTCCCCATTTTCCACACCAAATTTGAGACCCTTTACCAGCAAGAAACATGTTGAAAACTCAATCCATTGGTCACTCCTAAAGTGGGACCTCCCCTCAAACATGCCTTTCTCAGACCTTTTATGATGGTCCAAGATGGCAATGGCCACGCAGTCTTGGAGCATCATGCCCTGGAGAGTCAAGATGGAAGGAGCCTGAATGTGACTTGGGAGCCCGACCATTCTCCCTCCATCTTGGCTTCTCCACTTCCTGCTACCACAACCTTCTCTTCCGCCCTCAACAAATCTCCAGACTCCACCCCCACAACGGCAGGTCATGTCCCCACTGTCAATCATTCCATCTTCACCCTGGGACATGCCTCCAGAACTCCACCCCAGAAGTCTGCCATCCTAAATCAAGGCCTGGAATACCTGACAAAATAGCAGTGCCCTTTGCCTCACCGTCCAGCAACAATATAACACCCATGGTCAAAGATACGAAGCCCAACTGTCACACTATTTCTAATCTAAAAGTTTCTGCTCCAAGTTATTCTTCCTCTCCAGAAGACAGTTTGGATTCCCAGAGCCACCTTTCCCCTCAACCCCAGAAGACCCCTAGGAAAGAATCCAGCAAGAAGCAGTAAAGGAAGGAGACTGGCCAATAGTCTCAAAACTCCCTTTGCGCCCATATGTTATGAAAGAAGGGGGCAGAATCCCAGGTATCAGCCATTGATTTACGGGGAAATCAAGGATCTGTGCAGGGCAGCTAAAGAGCATAGGAAGGACTTACCTTGTTTTAATGACCTAATGAGAGCCATGTTTACAGCATGTCTTAACCCCCTATGATTTAAAATATATTATGACCATGTTGTTGTCACCTACAGAATACACCCTGTGCAAAGGGGGATGGAAGTGTTTACTAAATCAATTAATAGCAGACTATGCTAATAATGAGGCAAGGGCAGAATTGACAATCAACCATCCAGCTGGAGAAGGACAACACAGCCTACCAGATGATCAAGCAGCAGGTATCCTGAGAGAAGTATTGGATGATATCAAAGAGATGGCTTTGAAAGCTTTAATCCAGATATCGGGTGGTAGCAACCCCAATTTGGACTACCTTGGGTGCCTGCAGCTAAAGCTTTAGGACAATTAGACCATCTTGGGTGCCTGTTAAGTAAGCAAACCAATGCTACCTTCCTCACATTAAGTGGCCTGCTGTCAGACATAGAAACCATCAGACATGCCATCTCGCAGAACAGTGATAGAGTTTTTACTCTGCGCACATGGGTATGGCTATGTAGACTCCGAGAGCTGTGTTGTAAGAAACTTTCCAGCCAAAGCAAGTCAATCCACAAGAGCATTCAAGTACTGAATGAAGGGTTCAAGAAGCTTCAAGTGGAAAACAACAACTTGTTCAATAAACTCTTCCAATCCAAGGGACTAAAGGGTTGGATGATGTCTAGCTAAAACAGGACTGTTCATTCTCTTAGTGGTTGTTGCTGTATTGTTAATTGTCCCATGTTTGTTTGGATGCTTTTAGAAAGTCTTAAAAAATTCTTTCAGTTCCATCTTGGTTGTAAAACAGAAAGGGGGAAGATACCCAACACAGACTCCTCATGGACAACTCGGACAACAGAATTGGAGGCCAGGATGGCACAAAAACCTCTCAGACACTCAATACTGGAAGGAAATTCCTTAAAAGTACCTAAAACCTAAAAGTATACTAAAATCCAAAAAGTACCCTAAAAATCTTGAGTATCTCAAGACATTAATGAGCCCCACTGAGTGTCAGTACAAAGCTCTCCAGGGACTCATTAAAGCAGATAACTGGGGCCATGATTGCAAAACCTCTCACACAGTGTGTATCAAAAGGGAAAAACCAAATACCTTAAAATAACTGAAGTACCCTCTAGTATTAATGAGCCCCACTGAGTGTTGTTACTTAGAAAGCCTCTCCAGGGAATAATTACCACAGATAATTGGAGGCCATGATTGCACAAAGCTCTCAGAGACTCCAAGGCAAAAGCCAAACCCAAAGTTTTTGAAAAACCTGCAGTCCCTGCAGGGAGCATTCAGGAGCCCCCAGGGCCATTGCTGAGCAAGGCTCCCCAGGGACTCCTTCCAGCAGATCCTTGAGGCCACTGGGATGTGGGCTAGGGGGATATGCTGAGGGCAGGACAAGGGGCTGACAGTGCCCAGCCTGGCTGGGGCTGTGCCAGGAGGTCCCAGGGCCTCAGGACAAGGTGTCTCCTCACAGCACTTGGTGGAACAGACCCTGCTGTGCCCCAGGGAACCAAGACTTGGCTTCTCGTTGTCCCCCCCTGCCATCACTGCCTGCAGTTCTCTGCTCTGCCTGGGGACACTTTCTCATTTGTGCTCCTCAGTGGGACCCATTAAAAGTCCAAGAAACTTTGGAGTTAGATTCTGACTTGGAGATCTAGAGAAGTTTCTTCAGCTCCCTCTCAGGGACTGATGTTCAGGGCCTGAGCACAAAGCCCCAGAGGCTCATTAAAGTCCTTGTGCTGTGTCTGTGCTGATGAGCTGGGCTGGGCTGCTGGCACAGAGGCAGCTCCTGGTAACCAAGAGGAGCTTCAAAAGCACATTTCTCTTGATGAGCAGCTCTCCTGCCAGCCCAGCAGGGCTGGGACACTGCCTGCAGCCACCCTGGGCCCAGCACAGAGGCAAAGAGAGCTTCAATCAGTCAGGGCTGGGAAGGTGCTGAGAAGTGCCTGGGGCAGAATCACTGCCAGCCCTTGGCACAGGAACCTCTGGCTGCAGGAAAATGCAGCTGCAGCTCCTGGAATGATATCCTAAAGCTGGAACATCCCAATGCCTACAGACTCTGTGAGTACCTTCTCTGATTGTCTCTTGTGCAGAGCAGGCAGGGGTGCCCAGGGCTGTCCTGCAGAGCAGGGTCCTGCAGCCCAGGGCACTGTGCTGGGGAAGGGACTCTGCTGCCTGCCAGGGACAGCTCGCAGCCAGCCCTGGCAGCTGCTCCCAGCACAGGGGGACAAGATCTGGGTGGGAGGAGACAGCTGGTGCAGCTTGGAAGTGTTCTCCTTGTGTGGTGAGGATGATGCATTGTTCAGGACTGCTCCTAGCCTTACATTTAACTCCATAACATTTCCAAGTAGAATTTACAGGGAGCACAGCAAGGCAGGGGCTGCATAAAAGGGAAAATCCTGCTTTTATATTCTACTACTCTGGGTGGCCATTATAGGAAATTGCCCATAGGTATTCATCTCTCATTTCATGCGGAGAAAAATCAAAATATTTTCTCTCAGATCTTAATAAACCAGGCAATGCAGAAATAATCACAGGAGCCCTTAGAGACAGCATCAGTGTCGCTTTTCCAGCCTCCTCAGGGTTGCTGTGATGTTGCCATCAGAGCCTGCAGAGCAGAGCTGTCCCTAGGAATTGCCTGAGTTGGGAGGGGTCTGCAGGGCAGGGATGAGCCCCCAGGGCTGGGCTGGGCTCTGATAGCACTGGCAGGGCCCAGCCCTGGGCATAGAGAAGCAGCTGCTGGCAGGGACAGCTCCAGGCAGCAGAGCCCTGGGCAAGCAGTGGGGGGAAAGTGCCCCCACGCTGTGCTGGGATATTTCAAGTCCTCTCCAAACCCAAATATTCCATGGTTCCTTTTTTTACAGATCCCCATGCCAAGACACAGAAAATGTTCAACAGCAGCTCCATCAGGCACTTCCTCCTGCTGGCATTGGCAGACATGCGGCAGCTGCAGCTCCTGCACTTCTGCCTCTTGCTGGGCATCTCCCTGGCTGCCCTCCTGGGCAATGGCCTCATCATCAGCGCGATAGCCTGTGGCCACCACTGGCACACGCCCATGTTCTTCTTCCTGCTCAACCTGGCCCTCAGCGACCTGGGCTCCATCTGCACCACTGTCCCCAAAGCCATGCACAATTCCCTCTGGAACACCAGGAACATCTCCTACACTGGATGTGCGGCTCAGCTCTTTTTCTTTGTGTTCTTCATTGCAGCAGAGTTTTATCTGCTGACCGTCATGTGCTATGACCGCTACATGTCCATCTGCAAACCCCTGCACTACGGGACCCTCCTGGGCAGCAGAGCTTGTGCCCACATGGCAGCAGCTGCCTGGGCCAGTGCCTTTCTCTATTCGCTGCTGCACACAGCCAATACATTTTCCCTGCCCCTGTGACATGGGAATGTCCTGGGCCAGTTCTTCTGTGCAATCCCCCAGATCCTCAAGCTCTCCTGCTCCAAATCCTATCTCAGGGAACTTGGGCTCATTGCTGTAAATGCCTGTTTGGTATTTGGCTGTTTTGTGTTCATTGTTTTCTCCTATGTGCAGATCTTCAGGGCTGTACTGAGAATCCCCTCTGAGCAGGGACGGCACAAAGCCTTTTCCACCTGCCTCCCTCACCTTGCCGTGGTCTCCCTGTTCATCAGCACTGGCATATTTGCCAACCTAAAGTCCTCATCCATCTTGTCACCATCCCTGGATGTGGCCCTGTCATTTCTGTACTCGGTGGTGCCTCCAGTCCTGAACCCCCTCATCTACAGCCTGAGGAACCAGGAGCTCAAGGCTGCAATGTGGAGACTGATAACTAGATGGTTCGAGGAACGTTAAACTGCTAACAAATTTTTACAAACCATTTCTAATACAATTTATCTTTGATAGTTTTTCTTGATATCATTTTGAGGGTTATATTTTTTTGTTTTACTTTTTAAGTATTGTCCACAAATAAACGTCATTGTTTGTGCCATTTCTCCTTTTGTTTCTTTGCACCCTCCCTGTGACCACAGACTCTGTCAATGAGGGGCTGTGCTCTCAGTGCCTTTAAATGACGTAAAGGATCTGTGAGCAGAGTCTTCTGCAGAGATGCCCTTTTGTTGCCTTCTCTGGAGCTGCAGCAGCAATGTCTCTGTGCAGAGCTGGAGGCAGATCAGGGCTGGCCCAGAAGCTGTGCCCAGCAGCAGCAGCTCTTGCTGTTGCCAGTGCTGCTGCTGTGGCCCTGCCCCGCTGCCCTGGTGGCCCTGGTGTTGCTGCAGGGCCTGAGTGCTCTCGGAGCCGGGCACAGTCCTGGGGGTGGCAGTGCCAGGGCTGCAGCAGGGACAGGCCATGGGCACTGCTGGGGCAGCGCTGACGCCTCAGGCCAGGGCCTAGGGGCTCCAGGCTCCTTGCCCAGGCTCTCTCAAGAACACGGCCAGGCCAATGCTCAGCACTGAAAACCCCCGTGAGCAGCCCCAGGCTTGCCATGGGCAGGCTGGGGGCAAACAGCATGGCTGGGGCTCTGCAAGGGCCCTGGGGCAGACGGGAAGGAGCAGCAGAGCAGGGGCTGATCCATCCCCAGTGCGCTGCACAGCCCAGGGCAGCGTCCCAGAGCGTCCTGATGGAGCTGCCAACAACATCCCCTCTCTGCAGGCCTGGCCTCTCCCCCAGCTCACACAGGTGCCCCATCCTTGCAGGCACAGACACAGCAGCACTGGCTCAGCAGCCCCTGTTTGCATTGCACAGAGCAGGGGGAGCACCCCCATGCTGTTGGTGTGGGGACATGAACCTGAGGGAGCACAAATGCCATCAGCCCCTGGGGCCAGCAAGGGCTGGGGGACACCAGCGAAACCACTCAGCTTTGTCCTGGCCTCTGCAGTCAGCCAGAAAGTTTGTTCCCATCAGCTGGGAGTTTCCTGTCCCACTGCAGACGCTGTTGCTCAGAGCCAGGGCTTCCTGGCAGCCACCCCCAAACTGCCCTGAGCATTTCCTTTGGTTCACCTTTGCTTTCTTTACTCTTCCTGATACAAATTTCTTCTAATTCCCCACCCCAGTGGACCCTGAATTAGACATAGCACTCGAGGTGCTGCCCAACCAGTGCACAGCACAGGGGAAGAATCACTGCCCTGCTCCTGCTGGCCACACCATTCCTGATCCAGGCCAGGAGCCATTTGCCTTCTTGCCCACCTGGGCACACTGCTGGCTCATGTCCAGCCTGCTGTCCATCAGTCCCTGCAGGTCCCTTTCTGCCTGGCTGCTCTCCAGCCACTCTGTCCCCAGCCTGTAACACTGCAGGGGTTGTTGTGGCCAAAGTTCAGGACCCAGCACTTGGACTTGTTAACCTGACCTTGTTGGATCACACATCCTTGTTAAACCACACCTGGATTCAGCCTGTCCAGGGCCCTGTGCAGAGCCCTCCTTCCTCATCCTCCATCAGTTCCAAACTCACACCCAGTTTGGTGTCATCTGCAGATTTGCTGATGTTGGACACAATCCCCTCATCCAGACCATTCCATGCAGACACTGGAATCCACGCTGGCTGGCTCTGACCCCTCGGCCATCTTTTTGGTGCCCTGTGATGGCACTCAGGGTGATCTGTTCCATAACCTTGCCGGGCACCCAGGGCAGGCTGACAGGCCTGGAGTACCCCCGCTCCTCCTTCCAGCCCTTCTTGGGGATGGGCTTACACTGGCACCTCCAGTCCTCTGGGCCCTCCCTGCTGAGCCAGCACTGATGGTGAATGATGGAGAGCAGCTTAGGGAGCTCATCCAGAGCTCCCTCATCCCCCTGGGATGGATCCCATCTGATCCCACACATCTGTGAGCATCTGAGTGGCTCAGCAGGTCACCAACTTCCTCTTGGATTACAGGGGCTGTTCTGCTCCCTGTGCCCATCTACCAGCTCAGCAGAGCACTTGTCCTGAGGACAACCTGTCCTAATATCAAAAATTGAGAGAAACAAGATGTTAAGTAGCTCTGCCTTCTCCTTATCTTTAGTTACTATATTCCCCACTGCATCCAATAAAGAGTAGAGGTTCTCCTTATCCCATGTTTTGCTATCAATTTAATTGTGGAAACATTGTCTATTTTTTTTTCACTGAAGTGTTCAGGTTAAACACTAATATAGCTTTCACCTCTTGACTTTTTTTCTGCACGACTTCGCAACATCCTTAAACATTTCCTAAGCTGCTTGACCTTCTGTCCAAAGTTGATGCACCTCTTGTTACCCTTGAGTTCCCACAAAATCTCCACGGCCAGCCAGGCCAGTCATTTTCCTCACTAGCTCATCTTTTGCCACACTGGGACAGGCTGCTCCTTCCCCCTTAAGATTACTTCCTTGAAATGTGTCCATCCTTCCTGGACCCCTTTGTTTTTAAGGGATGTTTTCCTTAAAAAGAATCAACGCCTGATTCAGTACTCCCCAAATCTGCATCCTAAATAGGCCAGAGTCTGCCCTTCCTAATTCCAAGGTTAGAAGTTTTGTTGCTGCCCCTCCTTCTTTCCCAGAACATTGAAAACTTGATTATTTCATGGTCACTGTGCTCCAGGCAACCTCTGAGCCCCACATCTGCCACCAACCCTTCTCTGTTTGTGAACAGCAGCAGACAGAGCTTTCCTTGGCAGTGGGAGTGTTACCAAAAATTCAGTAAAACAGAAAACTCCTTAACACCAGTGTAGCATTAAGAATCAGCATTCTTTATTCAGCTGGATGCACGGGGGATGGCTCCCCCCAAAGCCATGCAGGCTGAGTGCAGGAAAGTTTCTCTCTATTTTCTCTATTTTGCACACATATTCATTGATTTTCCTGGACCAAACTTACATATGATAATCATTTCCCCCAAATCATTAACATATTTCCCATCCCCTATACCCATGTGTTCTTCTCTTCTGGGAGTCTCTCTGGTGCTCGTGGACCCCAATGTTCCAGTGGCTCTGGCTGAGCTGGGAGGACACTGAGGCTGCTGAACTTCCAGTTCCCCTTCTCACACAATGGGCATTGTGTGGTTTCCAGAGGCCTGGGGATGTGGAGAACAAGCTCCAGGTGTCAGCTCACCTGGTTGAGACAATTGATCATCTGGTAACATGAAGTCATAGAGTGGGCTATGATATCACAGAGTGCAGAATGGGAAGTCATGGAGAAGCTACAGCATCACAGATTGCATTTATGACATCACAGAGCAAGCTGTGACAGCACAGGGCAGCGGTCTGACATCAGAGAGCAACTAGGAGATCACAGAGTTGGCTGTGACATCAGAGACCAGCTGTGTGACATTAGAGATCAGACTATGACATCACAGTGCAAGCTGTGACATCCCAGAGGGGCTGTGTGACATCCCAGCAGGGCGGTGTCAGGTCACTGGTTTGGTCCCTCTGCCCCAGCTCCCCCTCACTGTTTCTCCCAACAAGTCCAATGCTGTCCATGCCCAGCAGGGTCCCTGTCCCCCGGGATCCCCCCGGCCCACCTGGAGCCACAGCCTCCACCAAAGGATGTTCCTCAGGATCCACCCCAGAGCCTGACATGGGGACAAGGGGCCAGGACTGTGTGACCAGGACATAAAGGACGGGGATTATTCATGTCACTGTGGCCTGGGTTGGGTTGACCAGGGCAGGAAAGATGTCTGGCAGCTGGAGCAGGGTCTGGGAAGGGCCTCCAAGGTTGGGCTGGAGCCCTTGGGCTGTGAGCAGAGGCTGAGGGAGCTGGGCTTGTCCAGCCCAGAGTAGGGAAGGCTGAGGGGCTCCTCATCCCAGCCTGGCAGTGCCAGCCAGGAGGGGATGGAGAACACAGAGCCAGGCTCTTCACCGGGGGCTGGGGGGAGACAAAAGCCAATGGGTGCAAGGGGAAAGAGGGGAGATCAGCCAGGACATGAGGAGGTGAAATGTGTCAGGCTGGTTTCAGCATTTCCTCACCACCAAGAGCAGCCTGACCTCCCTTTCTCCATTCCCCACTGGCAGCTTTGCAAATCAGGAATCGTTCAAGCTGTTTTACACCCACACCAGGATGAACATCCTGATACCAGGACTTAATTGTGTTTACATCGATCATAGAACCATGTTTGTCTAAGTAATTTTAGTATGGAAATCACTCGTGAATGGTGCACTCATCAGATACTGCTGGGAGGTTGCACGTAGCTGTGATTGTTATTAAATTGTATCCTGTTCAACTATGATCTGTTGGCCATGAAGAGAAACTTTCTGTGCCTCTGAGTCTCACCAGTTCCTGACCCCCAAAGGACACAAACCTGATGAGTTGTGGTTCCCACTGAGGTGGTGGCACCTGGGCCTCCCTCTATAGCCAGAGCAGAGCTTCCTTGTCCCAGAAAGTCCCTGGCAATGGAGGGATGATGGAAACAGGACAGGCTGTGAGGATCAGGGGCAGGGCAGAGGAGTTGGGAATTTAGCTGCTAGAGACTGGAAAAGTACAAAACTGTGGCTAATTCCAAGTCCTGCACCTGTGAGATAGCGTGTCCTTGGGCCTAGCTGTAGTAGGATAACAAATAGTGAAAGAGACATGAGAAAAGAGAGATGTAACCCCTAAGGAATGAGGAAGAGTTCATGGTATAGTTTAACCAATAGATTGCTTGGCTTACAGAATATTCATGAGCTTATTATTTGCTGTATAAGTGTTTGATGCTTTCTTTAATAAACGGGACCTGTGATGAACCACCTGGTATCCTGGTCCCCTTCGACGACAAATGGTTGACCCCGAACGCTGACCCCTCGTCTCGACTAAAAGAAAAAGGGGGAGAACACGCCACGGTCGAGGAAGTTGGAGCTGGGTCCTGTTGCAGCCGGGACGGTGCCGGAGTTTTGAAGCACCCTTGGGGTTCACATCGGTGACTCAAGCCATCCACATGCTGCTGGAGTCTGGAAAGCTGCAAGAGCGCTCATGAAAGAGGTATGTAAAGGCAAGCAGCATATAAGTCATCCACCGCGTATCTAGAATGGCGAGGGATAAAGGGGATAGATTTGTTATTATCCTACAGATACGCTGAAGAAACTTTCCTTAACCCACATGAACTTTCGGAATGGAGAAAATCTGGGGATATACTGTGGGAAGCAGTGTTAGAAGATGGTAAGTCAGCAAAGAAACTGAGCAAGCCATAGCGAGCGATATACAATACACTTCAGCATGTCTCTGAGTGCACAGCAGCAGCTGCGGCTCGGGACGCCTGCGAGGCTGTGCTGCTCCGAACTCGGCATGGGCGCTCCGCCATGGGGAGCAGCTGCGGCGAGCGGCCGCCTGAAATGCTGTGCTGCAGCGGCGGCAGCGGCGGCAGCCACGGGAGGTTCGCCCCCTCCGACACAAGCGCCGCGGGACCGGAGCGCTTCTTGCAGCAGGAGCGCTCTCCCTCTGCCCCGCAGCCGGCAAAAGCTTCAGTGTGAGACCTAACAGCTTAATAAATGTAACTCTTGTCAACAAAAGAAAAGATTCCTACTGCAATTAAGAAGCCAGTGATAATAAACAAAGGACACCGAGGACCATTACGGTCAAGACGTTTTTCACCTAAGTTAAAAGGACTTTTTGTTTTTCCTAGCAGACACTGTGAAAGAGACTTTAAATATCAGAAGCCCAACTAACTCAGTCAGTAGAACATTAAACTCTGAAATTATATTTTGAAAAAAATTTAAAATGTTAAAAATGTGTTAAAGTGGTTATAGAAGTAAGATGTAATGAGTGTGTTTTTTGTTTTTTTTAAGCTTTGTTTAGATGTGATAAAAGTAAAAGCAAGCCTGAATTTCAAAGAATTTCTCCACAGGTATACCTTGAACAAACTTCTTATGTTTAAGTGCATTCAAGTATAAAAATGCTGCAGCAAATATGTGAAGAAACTGTTTTAGTTTAGTATTTTAGAATCAGGCCTGTAAGTAAGTTATAGTAAATGCTATAATTTATTTCTATAGTAAGTATTATCCGAGTCTAAGTAGTTTAAGTTAAATTATCTATTAAGTGCCATTAAATGTTAAATACTGTTAAGGTTCAGTTTTGTTAAGTTTATCTCCTGTTAAGTTTACGTGTTATTAATTTTAAATAAAGCTAGATTCTGTTTAAATTATATTAGGTTTAAGTTATGTAGAATTTTAAGTCAGTTAAGTTTTGTTGAAGTTTTGTTAGATTTAAGTGATTTTACATGTAAGTTCTGTTGATTTAAAAATCTGTTAAGTTTAAGTAAAGATAGGTTTAAGTAATGTTAAATTTTATTAAGTTTAAATATTTTAAGTTTAAGTATTTTAAGTCTAGGTACTATTAGTTTAAGTGATGTTAGATAGATTTATCCTTTTATGATAGGCGTTTATTTTTATGACTTGTGTGTAAAATGTTGTTGTGAACATCAGAGAAACTCTAGTTAAAAAAGGACAATCAGAAACATTTGTGAGTAGAGCCATTCCTGTTTGAAGTATATCTGCTGTTTGAGAATAAAAGCAAACTGACCAGACAATTGACACGGGTGAAACCTGCGCACATGTTACTCCTTTAGCTTATTTTTGTAGGTTGTATTAGCACACCTGAGTTTGGTTTGAGCCTTGTAGCACATAGAATTCTTTTTGTATCTGTTATATAGCATATCCTATAAAAAGTGACAGCCTTTTCTGTTTGTTTCCCTGGCTTACATCCCTTGTAAGGGAGAAACCTTGCTAGCTGAGAATACTGTTTGAAATACTGTTTAGTTGTTAGAATTGCCTGTTTTTGTGTTGCAAAGAGTGTGACACAGTTAGCCCATACAATTTTGCTTTTCATAAGAAATAAAAACAGGGGAAGTGTTGGGAAATTTAGGAGGCTGGAGATTGGAAAAGTACAAAGCCGTGGCTAATTCCAAGTCCTGCACCTGTGAGATAGCGTGTCCTTGGGCCTGGCTGTAGTAGGATAACAAATAGTGAAAGAGACATGAGAAAAGAGAGATGTAACCCCTAAGAAATGAGGAAGAGTTCATGGAATAGTTTAACCAATAGATTGCTTGGCTTACAGAATATTCATGAGCTTATTATTTGCTGTATAAGTGTTTGATGCTTTCTTCAATAAACTGGACCTGTGATGAACCACCTGGTGTCCTGGTCTCCTTCCTGCGACAGAACCCCATAACCACATGACCGTGATGGACCTCCATAACCCCATAACCTTGATGGACCTCCATAACCACATCACCCTGATGGACCCCCATAACCACATGGCCTTGATGGACCTCCATAACCCCATGACCTTGATGGACCCCCAGGACCTTGATGGACCCTGAGGACCTTGATGGACCCCCATGACCCTGATTGACCCCCATAACCACATAACCTTGGTGGATCCCCATAACCACATGACCCTGATGGAACTCCATAACCCCATGATCCTGCTGACCCACCATGACCTTGATGGACCCTCATGACCCTGATGGACCCCCATGACCCTGATGGACCCCCATAACCCCACAGCCTTGATGGACCTCCATAACCCCATGACCCTGATGGACCCCCATAACCACATGGCCCTGATGGAACCCCATAACACCATGACCCTGGTTACTCCCATGATCTTGATGGACCCCCATAACCACATGACCCCATAACCCTGATGGACCCCCATAACCACATGTCCCAGTGCGGGATGTCCCTGTGCCGGATGTCCCCATGACGGGATGTCCCAGTGTGGGATGTCCGTGTGCGGGATGTCTGCGTGCGGCGCGAAGCCACCGGTGCCCCACGGGAACACCCGGGGCAGCTGGGCCACCACCAGGAGCAGCGCGTCACCCGCCAGGACAGGGTGGCAGGACACCGGGGACGAGCCTGGGGGAGAGGGGACACGAGTGAGGAGACCTTGGAGACCTTGGGGACCTTGGAGATGTTGGAGATGTTGGGGTGATGGGGATCTTGGGGACCTTGGAGATGTTGGAGACCTTGGGAATCTTGAGGACGTTGGGGACTTTGGGAATATGGAGGTTGTTGGGCACATTGGACATGTTGGGGAACTTTGGGACCTTGGGGACATTGGAGATGTTGGAGACATTGGAGATGTTGGGGTGATGGGGACATTGGAGACTTTGGGGACATTGGGATGATGGGGACCTTGGGCACACTGGAGATGTTGGGGTGATGGGACATTGGAGACATTGGAAAACACTGGGGACATTGGAGATGTTGGGGCAATGGGGACCTTGGGAACCTTGGAGACATCGGAGATGTTAGAGACCTGTGGGTCCTTGGGGACATTGGGGGCACTGGGAACATCAGGTGCACTGGGGTGATGGGGCCTTGGGGACCTTGGGGACATTGGAGAACGTTGGGGACACTGGAGATGTTGGGGTGATGGGATCTTGGGGATACTGAGGACATTGGAGACCTTGGGGACATTGGAGATGTTGGGGACCTTGAGGACCTTGGGAGTATGGAGGACACTGGGGAGATTGGGGATGTTGGAGCAATGGGGACCTTTAGGACCCTGGGGGACACTGGGATGATGGGGACCTTGGGGACACTGGAGATGTTTGGGACCTTGGAGACCTTGGGGACCTTGCGAACATGGAGGGTGTTGGGGCCGTTGGGGACATTGGGGACCTTGGAGATGTTGGGGTGATGGGGACCTTGGAGATGTTTGGACCTTGGAGACGTTGGGGTGATGGGACACTGCGGACATTGGAGATGTTGGTGTGATAGGGACCTTGGGGACATTGGAAAACCTCGGGTACATTGGAGATGTTTGGACATTGGGGACATTGGGGACCCTGGAGATGTTGGGGTGATGGGACACTGGGGACATTGGAGATGTTGGGGTGATGGGGACCTTGGGGACATTGGGGACATTGGGGGCACTGGGGAGGTTGTGGACCTTGGGGACATTGAGGGCACTGGGGACATTGGGGACCTTGGGGACTGTCCTGGTTTAGGGCAAATTTGTTAAAGAATCTGCAAAGGGGGCCCATCCAGAAAGTAAAACCCACACGGCTCCTCGCCCCAACTGGTTTGGGAAAAAATTCCTTGAAGAGAGGTGGAAAGAACCTGTTTATTTCAGGCACAGCACCCCCCAGCACACAAAATGAACAATACCCGATGACACCGCTCTGAGAAAGATGACAAAATCAGAAAGTCTCTTCCGGGGGTGGTTGCTCTGTTCTCAGTCCCTCCGGCGCTGGGGCAGCTGCTGCAGCCAAACCTTCGGTGTTCCCAGGTCCCAGTCCGGAGCAGGTTCGAGATGGTCACAGAAACAGGAGAGGAGAAACAGTCCAGGAAGGAATTTGGACTGTTTAGCTAAACTAGCTAATAAGCAGAGGCCAAAGCAGAGCAGAAGCAAGAGCAGAAAAGAGAGCAAGGAAAGCAGCAAGCTGAAAGCAAGAAGCAAAAACCAGCCCTATGTACTGCCCGTCTCTGTGTCCCTGATAAGAGAAACCCAAACAAAACTTCCACTCTTCAGAGCCGGTCTTAAAGGCACAGAACAGATGAATGGGGATACAAGCATCATAACGTCACCCCAGGACATTCCATCCCTTATCCCCGTATCATCAACATACTACAACACATCATGCATTATTCATATTTCCATCAGTTTCTCCAAAATTACAAGCAATACCCATCATGCCTTCATCACATCCCCACACTGGACCACTGAATCCAGGCCCTATATTACAGAGCTGCAGGATTCCCCCTTTTCACTTCAGTCACTTAAAGCTCCATCTATCACTTGCTCAGACCTTCAACACTTACAAATTTCCTTCTGCCTCTTCCACTTGCCCAGACCTTCAACACTTACACATTTCCCTCTATCTCATGTCTGTATGGTTTAATGTACAGACAATGGCAGTAACATCCAATGAACAGTGATATTGCACATCATTCTTACCCCACAATCTGATCTCCCTGAGGTACACATCGTGTTGTTCCATCTCTTTGCATGATCCACCACGTGCAGCCTGGTCCCTGAGCAAAGACAACCCCACGAATGGGTTTGTCTGTACTCGAGGCAGAATTGATCCACACAGTCTTCCCTAACAAACCTCTGATGTGTACCACTGGGACTTTCTCTCCTTCTATTACATTCAGGGACTCAGACTGGGAAGGACCTGCTCGGTTGGTGGAACCTCGGGTGTTAACTAACCAGGTGGCCTTTGCTAAATGCTGCTCCCAATTCTTGAAAGATCCCCCACCCAGAGCTTTCAACTGGGTTTTTAGTAGTCTGTTGTACCTCTCCACTTTTCCTGCAGCTGGTGCATGGTAGGGGATATGGTACACGCACTCAATGCCATGTTCCCTAGCCCAGGTGTTGATAAGGCTGTTCTTGAAATGAGTCCAATTGTCTGACTTGATCCTCTCAGGAGTGCCATGTCTCCACAGAACTTGCTTTTCAAGGCCCAGGATGGTGTTCGAGGCTGTAGCATGAGAAACAGGGTAGGTTTCCAACCATCCAGTGGTGGCTTCCACCATGGTCAACATGTAGCGCTTGCCCTGGCGTGTCTGGGGCAGTGTGATGTAGTCAATCTGCCAGGCCTCCCCATACTTGTGCGGACCACTGCACACTGTACCAGAGGGGCTTCACTTGCTTGGCCTGCTTGATGGCAGCACACGTCTCACAGTCATGGATAACCTGAGAAATACTGTCCATGGTTAGATCCACCCCTCGGTCTCGTGCCCACTTATAGGTGGCATCCCTGCCCTGATGGCCTGAGGCATCATGGGCCCATCAAGCTAGGAATAACTCTCCCTTATGTTCCCAATCTAAGTCTATTTTGGACACCCCTATCTTTGCAGCTTGGTCTACCTGCTCATTGTTTTGGTGCTCCTCATTGGCCCTACTATTGGGTACATGGGCATCTACATGGCAGACTTTCACAGGTAGCCTCCCTACCCTGGTAGCAATGTCTTTCCACTCATCAGCAGCCCAAATTGGTTTCCCTCTATGTTGCCAGTTAGCCTCTTTCCACCTCTCCAGCCATCCCCACAGAGCATTGGCTACCATCCATGAATCAGTGTAGAGGTAGAGCTTTGGCCACTTCTCTCTCTCAGCAATGTCCAGGGCCAGTTGAACAGCTTTGAGTTCAGCAAGTTGGCTTGATCCACCTTCTCCTTCGGTAGCTTGTGCAACCTGTCGTGTGGGGCTCCATACGGCTGCTTTCCACTTCCGGTTCATCCCTACGATGCGACAGGAACCATCAGTGAAAAGAGCGTAGCGTGTTTCCTCTGGGGGCAGTTGGTTATAGGGAGGAGCCTCTTCAGCACGTGTCACTGGCTCTTGTTCCTCTTCATCTGTGACACCAAAATTCTCACCTTCAGGCCAATTTGTAATGACCTCCAAAATCCCAGGGTGATTCAGTTTACCTATACGGGCTGAGTGATGAGAGCAATCCACTTGCTCCATGTAGCACTGGTGGCATGGTGAGTGGAAGGAACCTTGCCTTTGAACATCCACCCCAGCACCGGTAGTCGGGGTGCCAGGAGGAGTTGTGCTTCAGTGCCTATTACCTCTGAGGCACCTGAACTCCTTCATAGGCAGCCAGGATTTCTTTCTCTGTTGGAGTGTAGTTGGCTTCAGAGCCTCTCTAGCTACGACTCCAAAATCCCAGTGGTCAACCCCGAGTCTCCTCAGGCACCTTCTGCCAAAGGCTCCAGGACAAGCCATGGTTCCCGGCTGCAGAGTAGAGCATGTTCTTTACCTCTGGTCCTGTCCTGATTGGGCCAAGGGCTACTGCATGAGCAATCTCCTGCTTGATCTGGACAAAGGCTTGTTGCTGCTCAGGGCCCCACTGGAAATTGTTCTTCTTGCGGGAGACCAGGTAAAGAGGGCTCACGATCTGACTGTACTCAGGAATATGCATCCTCCAAAAACCTATTTCACCCAAGAAAGCTTGTGTCTCTTTCTTATTGGTGGGTGGAGACATTGCTGTGATCTTGTTGATGACATCTGTAGGAATCTTATGCCGTCCATCTTGCCACTTCACTCCCAGGAATTGAATCTCACGAGCTGGTCCCTTTACTTTGCTCTTTTTAATGGCGAAACCAGCTCCCAGGAGGATCTGGATGATTTCCTTCCCTTTCTCAAAAACTTCCGCAGCTGTGTTCCCCCACACAATGATGTCATCAATATACTGCAGATGTTCCGGAGCCTCTCCCCTTTCTAGTGCAGTCTGGATCAGTCCATGGCAGATGGTGGGGCTGTGTTCCACCCCTGGGGCAGTCGGTTCCAGGTGTACTGCACTCCCCTCCATGTGAAGGCAAAATGAGGCTTGCATTCTGCTGCCAGAGGAATAGAGAAAAATGCAATGGCAATGTCTATAGTGGCATACCACTTTGCTGCCTTGGACTCAATCTCGTACTTGAGCTCTAATATGTCTGGCACGGCAGCGCTCATTGGTGTAGTCATTTCATTCAATGCACGGTAGTCCTCAGTCAATCTCCATTCTCCTTCAGATTTTCGCACAGGCCAGATGGGGCTGTTGAAGGGTGAGTGGGTCTTGCTGACCACCCCTTGGCTCTCCAGCTCTCGGATCATCTTATGGATGGGGATCACAGCATCTCGAGTGGTCCTATACTGCCATCGATGCACTATGGAAGTGGCAATTGGCACTCGTTGCTCTTCTCCCATCAGCATCCTACTGGAGATGGATTCTCAGACAACCCAGGCAAGGTGTTCAATTGCTGGATGCCCTCTGTCAATACAGAAGCTATTCCAAATGCCCATCTGAGTCCTTTTGAGTCTTTGAAGTACCCTCTCCAAAGGTAGACTATGCCCAAAATACATGGGGCCTCTGGGCCAGTCACAATAGGATGCTTCTTCCACTCATTTCTCGTTAGGCTCACATCAGCTTCCACCAAAGTGAAATCCTGGGATCCCCCTGTCACACCAGCAATAGAAACAGACTCTGTCACCACATGTCTTGATGGGATCAATATGCATTGCGCAGCAGTACCACCAAAGCTTTGTACTCTTGTGGTTCCGATGTGCCAGGCCAACAAAACCACACAGACCAAAAAACACAATTTTCCCCACCTCTACCTGGCTAGAGGCAGGGCCCCTCTAAGCCTGTTTATCCTTCCTTCCCTGGACGTATGTTTTGGATGTTCCTTCGAGGGGGTCAGACATGTCATCATCATCATACCTGGCCGTTCGGACAACTGGAGCTGCTTTCCTTCTGGTGGCTTCCTTCAGTTCACGCACCCGTCATGCCAGAATAGCAGTAGGTCTCCTATCCCACCTTCTCATGTTTCCCCACAATCACGCAGGTAAAACCACAGCTCAGCTCGTGGGGTGTACCTTCGCTCATCATCTGGGAAACGTCTGCCTTGGATACCAGAAACTCGGATCTGTATGGCTGAAATTTGGAGAATGTCTTCTTTAATCTCCTCTCTAAGCTTCTTATGATTATCCTCTATTTTATCCTCTAAATTCTGCAGACGTGTTTCTACCACTGCGATTCTGGCATGTGTCGGGCCATGTACAGCATCTGCATATGCTCGGAGCTTCCTTGCCATGTCAAGCACAGTCTCATCCCTCTTCATGATGGCTAAGGGAGCAGCATAGTCATGTGGCCCAAGTCGTACGAGTTTTCGCCACATCACAGACGTGCATGGTACCAAGTCTGGGTTCCTAGTTATTACATCATCTGAGAAGATAATCTCTGCCACTGCCATTTCTCTCAGGCGTTGGATCCCTTGCTCTATTGTCTTCCACTGAGTTTGCTGCATATAGAGATCGTCTGCACGCAGGTATCTTTCTGCTACACTTCTTAGGACCCGTTCCCAGAGGCTGTGAGAGTTAGCCCCCCTCATCATTCCTTGGTCTATGACAGGATCCTGTGACAGGGATCCCAAATGCCTGCCTTCAGTGCCATCCAGAATTGTAGCCTCGCCTGCAGCGTCCCAGAGCCAACTAATTATGGATTCATCAGACCTTCGAGTGTAATCCTTCCGTAGGCCACCAAGGTCCTTCAGGGAAAAGGACTCAATATTGGCATCTGATCTTGCACCTGCTGCTTTGACTCCTGATTTTGTGTCAGGAGGCATTGAGGTTCCTTTTCCTTCATCATCATCATCATCATCCACTGGTCGATTGGTCTTGTCCGTGCATTTCCCACTTCTAGTACTGGTAGCAACAGCCATGGGTTTAGATGCTGGCTTTGAGCCTGGGCTGTTGGCTGCAGCCTGAGTCACCAGGACAGTTGCTGATTTATCTCCCTGCCCCCCTGCCTCTGTCTGCTGCCTGACAGTATCTAGCAGTGTGTGATAAGCATATGCCAGGGCCCAGCTCACTGCAATGACCTTCCTATCCTTAGGCTCATCCTGGTACTTCTCTTTTAGATATTTGCCAGCCCAGGTGGGTCCTGAATTTGTTCATGGGGAAAATCCCAGACTATAGGGTCAGAGAATTCTTTCAGGATTTGGCCCATATCCTCCCATTTCCCACACCACTTAGGATTTTCCACACCGGGGTTTACTCCTGAGTCAGGGGTCTCATCAGCCTGTCTAGAAATCTCAGCCCTCATTCTAGAGAAGCAGCAGGCTGTATAGAGGAATGTTACAAGAATGAATACCACGAAGATGGTTTCTTTAACATTGAGGGGAAACTGAATATCCTTCACTAGTGATGCAACAGATTCATAGGAGAAGGAAAGCAGAGGCTGAAAAACCTCATTCCCTCCTGCTCCTCCTGCAACAAACTGGATGCATAACCACAGCCATGAACCATTCATACCTGGAGCAGACCCTAGCATGTTTATAAACTTCTTGCACATCATTGCCACCAAGCCCAGGAGGATAGCTACTCTGGTCACTGCCCCTCTGATGTAAAAACTATGTCTTAGAGGCAATACTAAAGCTATTTCTGGATAAGAAAATAAACCTAGGGACCAGAGAGGTATTAAAATCTCAAAAAACCCTAGGGACCAGAAATGCATGCAAACCTTCACCCCAATAGACATTATGAATTCAAAAAGCATGGCTATTAGCTGATTTAAATGAACACAGAATAATAGCAACAAAAATGCAGTCAAAACAGGGTTTTTCCACTCTCTCAAGCCCCCAGGATGGGCGCCAATATTTCCTGGTTTAGGGCAAATTTGTTAAAGAATCTGCAAAGGAGGGCCCCTCCAGAAAGCAAACCCACACGGCCCCTCGCCCCAACTGGTTTGGGAAGAATTCCTTGGAGAGAGGTGGAAAGAACCTGTTTATTGACAGGCACAGCACCCCCCAGCACACAAAATGAACAATACCAGATGACATCACTGAGAAAGATGTCAAAATCAGAAAGTCTCTTTCGGAGGTGGTTGCTCTGTTCTCAGTCCCTCTGGCGCTGGGGCAGCTGCTGCAGCCAAACGGTGCCAACCCTCGGTGTTCCCAGGTCCCAGTCCGGAGAAGGTTCGAGATGGTCGAAGAAAAGGAGAAGAGAAAGAGTCCAGGAAGGAATTTGGACTGTTTAGCTAGTGCTAGCTAATAAGCAGAGGCCAAAGCAGAGCAGAAGCGAGAGTAGAAAGAGGCAAGCAAAGCAGCAAGCCAAAAGCAAGAAGCAAAAAACAGCCCTGTGTACTGCCTGTCTCTGTGTCCCTGATAAGAGAAACCCAAACAAAACTTCCACTCTTCAGAGTCGGTCTTAAAGGCACAGAACAGATGAATGGGGATACAAGCATCATAATGTCACCCCAGGACAAGCTGTCACAAGGTGACAGGACAAGGACGGACAAAGAGAAAAATGATTGTCACATTTGACAAAGGCCCCCAGCCTGTGAAAGAGCAAAGGAGGAAGATCAAGGCAGTGAGAGGGACAGAGCACTCCCCTGACGTGGGTGCAAGTGTGACATTGTCCCCTGTGTGTGTGGCCTTCCCAGGGTGGGGGTTTACACCTGAGCCAGTTTGGGTAAGGGGGGTGGTGTTCACCCCCTGAGCAGGGATTACCCCACTGTTTCAGGCTGAAATATAAGATGTAACCAAATGCATGTTTTCAATCACCATCTTCATCAACTGTTATAAACAGGTGGGGCAGTGTTCTTTATCTCTTCCATGACTCAGCCCTGATAACGCCCTCCAGGGGAGACATCTTCTGTGAATGGGCCATTGAATGTCACTGCAGGACTGATAAAATTCCATCATCCCATTGTGGGAGGCTCCATCCAGGGGGAGGATCCAAGCATTCCTACCTGGATATAAGCTAAGGCTTGAAGCACCAGGAGCAGCTTGCCTACTGGATTCCCAGAGGACAAGAGCTCCATAACCACCACTGGACCTTGAGAGAAAGACCAGACCCTTCTGCAGGATCACTGCTTTGACAGAATCACCTTGATCACCCAACAGGACTGCAGGCACCATTTAATGGGACTGCTGCCACCACCCTGACCAACAGGGTGTCAGATTATATCCTGACTCTGTCAGTTTAAGGCAGTGTTTGTTTCTGTATCATTGTCTTGATCTAAATTTTTTTATTAAATTGTAATTCTGGTTTAGACCCTCCCCAGGTTTGCCTTACAACTAGTACAAAAAACAGTGTGCTCATCCCTTGTTTTCCTCCCTAAACAGGATTTCCCATCCCCAAACCTTTGCCAGATGGAGGAGGAGGATGCGAGGAACAGGAAGGAGCCCTGGGATACCCAGGCAGGTGAGGAGGAATTCAGTGCCCCTTTCCCTCTCTCTCCTGCTCCATCTCCCAGCCCAGCACAGCCCCCAGCTGCAGGACAACCCTGCTGCCAATGCCGTCCTCCCAGGGATGCACTGGGGGAATCTCGTTCCCCTTCCCTCTGGCACGGAGGCAAATCCCATTGTCTCCTTGTCCTTCCTCCCCTAGACAAGGAACTGGGGGTGGAGACTAGGCAGGACAAATCCCCATGGCAGAACCTCAAGGAAGAGGCCATTTTGAGTGACTCCAGGGAACCGGAATCCAACAGGGAAGAAAAGCCAAAGAGATCCTGCATGAGGGTGGGCTCCAAACACAGCACAGGATGCTCTTAGGAGGAAAGACCCACCCTGAGCCAGGAAGGTGGAGAGATCTTCAGCCAGAGCTCGAAGCTGGTGGTCCATGAGCAGCTTCATCATGGGGAGAAGCCCCACAAGATCCTGGAGTGTGGGAAGAGCTTCAGGCAGAGCAGCACCCTGATCAGCCACCAGATGATCCACACCAGAGGATGGCCCTATGAGTGTGGGGAATGTGGGAAGACCTTCAGCTACCGATCCATCCTCGTCATCCATCAACACATCCACACCAGGAACAGGACCCATGAATGTCCCAAGTGTCAGAAGAGGTTTCCAACCAGCTCAAATCTCCTCCTGCACCAGCGGATTTACACCAAGCAGAGGCCCTTCCACTGCCCCGACTGCAGGATGGGCTTCAAGCAGAAATCCCACCTTGTCAGACAGTGGCGCATCCACACTGGGGAGAGGCCCTATGAGTGTCGGGAATGTGGGATGAGCATTAGCCAGAGCTCCAACCTTATCTACCACCAGAGGACCCACAGCAGGGAATGTCCCTAAGAGTGTGGGTAATGTTGGTAGAGCTTCAGGCAGAAGTCCCACTTGATCTGCCACCTAAGGATAAACACTGGGGAGAAGCCCTACCAGTGTCCCCAGTGTGGGAAGAGCTTCTCCATGAGCTCTCACTTGACCAGACACCTACGGACGCACCGGTAAGGGAAGCCCTGCAAATGCCCCAATTGCAGGAAGAGCTTTGTGCACCGCTCCAGCTCCATCCCTCATGGGAGGATCCATGTCAGGCAGAGCCCTGGTGACCTACATTCCCTGTGATTTGCACTGGGAGGACACCTGGCTGGTTATCCTTTTGGTTTGGCCCCTGGCCAAATTTTCTTCTTATTTTTCTTTATCACTTAAAAACACCTGAAATAGGACTAAAATGAAAGATATTGATCAAAGACATCTTAAGTTCCATCAGTTAACAATTACTTGAGCAGGAATTGTTTTGGGGCATATTCTGGAAGATTTGTGGGTTCTTGGGGGATTTCAGGAAGTGTTCTCCATATCTTTGCACTCCAAAAGTCAAGATGGATTGATCTGTCACCTCAAAACGACTGAGTCCTACTGAAAACACCACAATCTTACCCCAAAGGGCTCAATCCAACTTCAAATTGCCTTGTTCCTACCTCAAAAAAACTCTGTCCCATGCCAAAATCACTCAGTTCCATAGCCTCCAGGATGAGATGGGGTTGGAAGGAGATTGGGAGAAGTGGCATAATAATTTGAGGGTGTGGGATCAGGATTGTGTAGGCCTGGGTGTGTGTGATCTATTTTGATAGGAAATAAAACTTCCAGAATTATTGATTTCTGTCCCATTCCTTTTCCTTCAATTCTGGTTTATTTTTCAGAATGCCACCTTCTCAGCTGATTGTGTTTGTGCACTCCTTTCTCTCTTGCCTTTCTTTCCATGCTGTGTTTCTCTCCAGTGTCTTCCTTGACCAAGGGCAGCTCCCACAAAAGACCCTGTCCTGAGTTAATTTCCAATCCACGAGCTACAACAACCATGGATGAAGTTATGAAGGCTGGCAGTGAAATATCACTGTAGGATCTTACTCCACTTGGCTTTCAGCCCTTTCTTGAGAGCTTTGTCTTCAAGGGCAGGAAAATCTTTTCCTGGCTGCGAACTGGAATTCCATCCCCTGGCAGTGTGTGCCGTGGATCCTGGGCATTCCTGAGGCTCCCAGGGTGCTGCTCCTGCCGTGCCTCCCAAGGAGCTGTGCAGAGCCAGGGCACAAGGCCCAGCAGCTCTTTTGCTTCTGCAGTGCCACAACAGCCTCTGGTTCCATGAGTTTCCCTACTGCCAAATGTGGTTCCTTGGTTCCCATGGATGTGTCACCATGGATATTTGGTGTCATGAAGTTCTTCAGTGTCACAATGGCCTCCCTCACTCCATGAGCTTCTGCAGTGTCACAATGGACTCCTTGGATGGGCAGTGTCACCATGGACCATTGGCTCCATGCAGCCCCGCTGGGTCACCATGGACTCCTTGGTTCCAGGAAGTTCTGGGGGTGTCTCCATGGTCTCCTTGGATCCACAGTGTCACAATGGACCACTGGATCCACGTGGCTCTGCTGTGTCACCATGGCCCCTTGGTTCCATGGGACTAGAGTGTCACAATTGACTCCTTGCTTCCACGTGACCCCCTCACTGCAAAAAAGGGCCTCTTTGTTCTTTGAGGAACACAAAAGTTTTGTAGAAACAAGGAAAAATCCTGCTTAATACACCTGGAAATATTTGTTTGCATTCAAGAGAGATGTTAACGGTGAGGATGGCACCAGCAGCTTCCATCTGCAACAGAGATCCAGGGAAAGGACAGGGACAGAGAATTCAGCTGGGAGACTCAGAGAATTCTGCTTCCAGAGATCATTTCTGCTCACACTGTCCCTTGGAGAAAGGTGACACCATTCCAGGCAGCCTGGACTGAGCAGGTGGTTCCTGAGTGGGGTTTGTTGTTTAGGAAACCTGCTCAGGCTTTTCCATTCTTTCCTTCCCAAAAGGAAAACTTCTCCTGGGCCTGTGTGGAGGTAGAGCCCTGAGGAGAGCAGGTGGGACATGGTGCAATGGGCTGGGACATGGAGCTGCAGAGCTCAGGGGACAAGGTTCTGCTGCAGGGCACAGGGATGTCTGTGCCAGGTGGGCCATGTCAGACATGGTGAGGCTGGGGGTGAGGAGCAGCTTGTCCAAACAGGGTCAGCCCTCAAGGGGCTCATTCTTCTCTGGGCCCAGACCTCCTAAGGAGACATTCAGCATTAGGATCACCTGGAGAATACTTCCATCAGCTCTTCTCTGATCTGGAAAATAATAAATACTCACTTGATTAAAGAAAAAAAGTATGTGGTGCATTTTGAAATCTTCCTCCTTAGCAGAACTCCAAACTGACTCCAATCAGCTGCACAAACCCTGGAGACGGAAGGAAGGAAGGAAGGAAGGAAGGAAGGAAGGAAGGAAGGAAGGAAGGAAGGAAGGAAGGAAGGAAGGAAGGAAGGAAGGAAGGAAGGAAGGAAGGAAGGAAGGAAGGAAGGAAGGAAGGAAGGAAGGAAGGAAGGAAGGAAGGAAGGAAGGAAGGAAGGAAGGAAGGAAGGAAGGAAGGAAGGAAGGAAGGAAGGAAGGAAGGAAGGAAGGAAGGAAGGAAGGAAGGAAGGAAGGAAGGAAGGAAGGAAGGAAGGAAGGAAGGAAGGAAGGAAGGAAGGAAGGAAGGAAGGAAGGAAGGAAGGAAGGAAGGAAGGAAGGAAGGAAGGAAGGAAGGAAGGAAGGAAGGAAGGAAGGAAGGAAGGAAGGAAGGAAGGAAGGAAGGAAGGAAGGAAGGAAGGAAGGAAGGAAGGAAGGAAGGAAGGAAAAGAGCTCCTGAGGGCTTTCTGTGTTTTGATGATTGCCACAGTGGAATTGGGGTTGAGTCCAGGACCCTCAGGCACTGAGAGAAGGCTGAAGAAGCTGCTCAAGGAGTCAGAAGCAAAACTCCAAGTGCCTTGGAGCATCGCTGGGCCCCACTGAGGGCAGGGAGTGCCAAAGGCTCCCCAGGGACTGCTGAGAGCAGATCCTTGAGGCCAGGATTGCAGGCAGCCAAAGGCTCTGAGCAGGGAACTGCAATGCTGAGCAAGGCCTGGGCTGGCTGGGGAAAGCAGACAGAAAGGCCAAGCCCTGAGCCCAGCCTGGGCCAGCAGGGCCTGTCCCTCACAAGTGGCATGTGAGGGGCAGCAAGGATGAATGTCATAAAACTGTGTGACACTCCAGATCCTTATGGAACCAAGGGACCAGTGGGACACTGTGGGAAGTTGTGGAACCAAGGGGATCATTGTGGCACTGTTGGGGCCCGTGGAACCAAGGGGCCAGTGTGACACTGTGGGGCCTATTGGGAACAAGAGGCCATTGTGAGCCTACAAGGCTGGAACACCCCAGAACACTGAAATGCTGGGGGTAACCAAAGGTTCCTTGACTTGTGTTTGGTGCACAGGAGAAACATCAACCAGATATTGTCAACATGGGCAGATGCAAAGAATATTCTTGGTAGGAAGGGACCCACAAGAATCATCAAGTCCACCTCTTTAGTGAATGGCCCACACAGGGATTGAACTCACCGCCTCAGTGACACGAGCACCATGCAAAAACCAGCTGAGCTAAGATGTCCAAATGACAAAAAATTTTTCTGGCAAAATATCGACAGTCAAGGATCTTGGGCAAAGGCTTTATTACAACATCCACTTTAACATAAAACTCTTATCAAAGCATTAACTTCATTAACTTAGCCCATTTAACCTAAAGACCTTCAACCCTTAAGATGTTTAGTTACCCAAAACGTTCCAGGTAAGTAGGATTAGAAGGAGAACAAATAGAGAACATCAGAAAGACAGAAGATCCATAGAAAGACACACATAGGTACCAACTACTCAGATTCCAGCTATACCAACAGAGGAACCCCAGGAGAAACTGGGATGCAGGCCAGGGGCTGGCCTCGTGCTCTGGCTTTTAACCCCGCGGGCCTTCATGGGCCTGCCCCTGGGGTGGGACTGCCAGTTGCTTGTCCAATCAGATTTAGGGTAGGCACCGGCTGGTAGTGTGTGATTGACTGACAGCTCAGCCAATCAGAGTGGGGTTGGCACGGCATCTGCTATGTGATTGACAGCTCTGCCAGGTCAGGGCTGTGGGTGGGGTTCTGTCCCACCACAAACCAAGGCCTGACCCAGCCCTGGCCCCACATGGGTGTTCCGAGCATCCGAAGGTGTCTCGGGACATTGATCTCATTCAGCCTCTGACAGCGACCACGGTGGCACTACCTGGAACCTCATGGGTCAGTTGTGACAATGCAGGTCCAAGGACACCATGGTGACACTACAGAACCTCAAAGAATCAAGGGTACTGTTGTGCAACTCAGGGGGCCCTGTGGAAGGAAGGGTCAATAATGAAACTGTGGGACCAATATATAAAAGGAACCATTGTGACACAGGGGGGCTACATGGAGACAATGGACCCTTGTGACTCTGTTGGGGCTCATGATACAAAGACGCCATTGTGACATTGTGAGACCTCAAGGAATAATGAGACCATTGTGACAGTATGGGGCTCCATGAAATCAAAGGAACATGGAACAAGTCTGCCTGGTTTGGCCTCCTGGAAGCTGTCTGGCAGGTCCCACTGAATTTGACATGTCAAGGGGCACTTCCCATCTGACTGCGAAGCACTGGGGGCTCTGTGCTTTCCTTCCTGTGGGAAACAACTGCCTTTCTTGTCTAGGTGCCTTCACCAAAATTGGGATTCCATGTCTAAAATTCTCTATATCCAAGGGTTACTCCCAGACAAAATCTGCCCATACAGTCAAACCTGGCTAGACTTGGCCTCTGGTGACTGCCTCTCATCTGCCCCTGCACCACTGGGACTCACTTGTTTCCTTCCTATGGAGATTGTTGATTGTTGTGACACTGTGGAGGATTGTGGAACCAATGGGCCATGGTGACACTGCAGGCCCTTGTGGACCCTGATCCACTGTAGGAACTTGTGGAACCAAGGGGAACATTTTGATCCTGCAGGGTACCATGGATCCAGGGGGCCATGGTGACACTGTGGGGCCTTGTGGAACCATGGGCATAATTGTGGCTCTGTTGAGCTGCATGGTCCCAAGGGGCCAGTGTGAAGCCATGAGGCTTTGTGGAACCAAAAGACAATTGTAGCATTTTAGGGCCTCATGGAGTCAAAGGGCCATTGTGATCCTGCAGGGCACCATGGATCCATGGAGAGCATTGTGGCATTGCAAGGCCCCATGGAATCATGGAGACCATTGTGACCCTGCAGGGCCTCATGGAAGGAAGGGGCCATTGTGACACTCTGGGAACTTGTGGAACCAAGGGAATCATTTTTGCACTACTGGGCCCCAATGGAACCAAGGGGCCATTGGACACAGCGAGGCTTCATGGAAACGAATAGACCATTAGGATACTGGTCACTATATTGTTGCTTCACCTTTATCTCAGGTCTTTGAATCCCAACCTTTGCACTGTGCTTGACTTCTCCATGTTAATTGTTTTTCACCCTGTTACTAAAGTTCTTTTTGGGCAACTCCATTGATCCTGCATGTAGGATCATTGGGGGCTAGGACGGTTGGGACAGACAGAGACAAGAGATATCTGAAGGCAGGTCTTGGAAGTTGTGGTTTATTGCAAAGGGTGTGGGTGCTGCCAGGGGCCTTGTTTGGAGCTGCCAGCCACAGCTCGGAGCAGGCCCGAAAGAGGAGCCCGAAAGAGACACCCAAAATGGATGCCCAAAAGAGGAGGGGACTTCCCATTACTATGTGCTGTATATTCTAATTTTCACTAACCAATATAGTACAAGATACAAATCTTATAGCATTTATATACAGCCTATAAGAATGATTACATTACCATACTGTGCTACATTTTAAACCCTAAAAACAACTCTTTGGACTCCTTCTGCCAAGCTAGTAGGGTCTGCTCTGACCCTTGGATCTGTCTGCAAGCAGAGGGTATTGTTTCATCAAAGGAAGATTACTTTCAGCTGGCCATACCATTCTTTTCCAGTTGTTCGGTAACTAAGGCTTGGTATCTCAAAGCTTGATTTCATTTTAATCTCACTTATAGTTTCCATATTCTCAAAATCTTTTGCCAGGCAATCATATTTATAAGGCTTTCCTGTCTCATCTTCCCCAGCATCTGCTTCTTTTTGTTTTCACCACCCTTGCCCTGAAGCTGGGGAACCAGAAAGGTTTGTCACAGCCACCCTCATTGCGACCTTTGCTGCCCAAACAGAGACCCTGACATTTAGTCTCGTCAGAGTGGTTAGCTGATGGATAGACCAGTGCTCCCCAGGATGTTGGATTGTGTCAGGCTGGCAGATTCATCATTGTTTTGAGGGATCTCGGCCAGGATCCCCAGGGACAATGACAGTTTCACCTGTGTTGGATTGCAGGTGGGTTTAGGGAAACGCAGGACAATTATTGCCCATTTTGCCACCCTGTTTATACAATATGCACCCAAGTCCCATTATTGATTTGGGGTGTTCCAGTGGCTGTTCCACCTAAGGTGGAGAAAGAGAAAAATGGGCATCCGAATCTCCAAAGTAGAAAGGTGCACATGTGGATGCTCTAAGTTAATTCTCACTGATCATGACCAAATATCTTCAAAGAAAAAATAAATATCAATTGTGAAGTGGATCATTAAAAATTTTCCAGATGCCCCTGAGCCTGACTGTCCTCCCTCCATCTTGGCTCCTCCACTTCCTGCTACCACAACCTTCTCTTCCACCCTGAATGAACCTCCAGACTCCACCCCCAGAACTGCAGGTCACGCCCCCACTTTCAATCATTCCCCCTTCAGCCTGGGCCATGCCTCCAGAATGCCAGCCCAGGGGTATGCCATCCTAAATCAAGACCCTTCCTCCCCAACACCTGACAAAATGGCAGTGCCCTTTGCCTCACCCTCCGGCAAAAATATAACCCCATGGTCACAGATACTAAGCCCAACTGTCACACTATTTCTAATCCAAATGTTTCTCCTCCAAGTTATTGTTCCTCCCCGGAAGACAGTTTGGATTCCCCAGAGCCACCTTGCCCCTCAACCCCAGAAGATCCCCAGGAAAGGATCCAGTAAGAAGCAGTAAAGGAAGGAGACTGGCCAATAGTCTCGAAACTCCTTGTTGCCCTGGTATGTTATGAAAGAAGGGGGCAGAATCCCAGCTATCAGCCATTGGTTTACGGGGAACTCAAGGATCTGTGTAGGGCAGCTAAAGACCATAGGAAGGACTTACCTTGTTTTAATGGACTAATGAGGGCCATGTTTACAGCACATTTCTCAACCTCATATGATTTAAAATGTCTTAGGACCATGTTGTTGTCTCCTACAGAATACACCCTGCTGGAAGGGGGATGGAAGTGTTTACTGAATCAATTAATAGCAGACTATGCTAATAATGAGGCAAGGGCGGAATTGACAAACAATCATCCAGCTGGAGAAGGACAACACAGCCTACCAGACGATCATGCAGCAGGTGTCCTGAGAGAAGTATTGGATGATATCAAAGAGATGGCTTTGAAAGCTTTAATCCAGGTATTGGATGGTAGCACTCCCAATGTGGACTGCCTTGAGTGGCTGCAGCTAAAGCTTTAGGACAATCAGACCATCTTGGGTGCCTGTTAAGTAAGCAAAGCAATGCTACTCCCTCACATTGAGTGGCCTGCTCTCAGACATAGAGACCATCAAACATGCCACCTTGCAGAAGAGCGATAGTTTTTACTCTGCGCACATAAGCATGGCTGTGTAGACTCTGAGGGCATGTGTTGCACGAACCTCTCCATCCACAGCGAGTCAATCCACAAGAGCATTCAGGTACTGAAGGAAGGGTTGAAGAAGCTTCAAGTGGAAAACAAAGATTGGTTCAATAAACTCTTCCAATCCTGAGGACTAACGGGTTGGATGATGTCTATCTAAAACAGGACTATTCATTCTCTTAGTGGTTGTTGTTGTGTTGTTAATTTTCCCATTTTTGTTTGGATGCTTTTAGAAAGTCTTACAAAATTCTTTCAGTTCCATCTTTGTTGTACAAGAGAAAAGGGGGAAGATACCCAACACAGGATCGTCATGGACTCCTTGGACGAGAGAATTGGAGGCCAGGATGACACAAAACCCTCTCAGAGACTCAGTGTTGGAAGCAAAATCCATAAAAGTACCTAAAAGTATCCTTAAATCCATAAAGTATCTTAAAAACCTTGAGTATCTCAAAGTGCTAATGAGCCCTACTGAGTGTCAGTGCAAAGCTCTCAAGGGACTTGTTAAAGCAGATAATTGGGGCCATGATTGTAAAACCTCTCACACAATGTGTATTAAAAGGGAAACACCAAGTACCTTAAAATAACTGAAGTACCCTGTAGTATTAATGAGCCCCACTGAGTGTTGTTACTGACAAAGCCTCTCCAGGGACTAAGTACAGCAGATATTTGGAGGCCAGGATGGCAGAGACATCTCAGAGACTCAAGGCAAAAGCCAAACCCAAAGTTCTTTCAAAATCCTGCAGTCCCTGGGAGCATTCAGGAGCCCCCAGGGCCATTGCTGAGCAAGGCTCCCCAGGGACTCCTTCCAGCAGATCCTTGAGGCCACTGGGATGTGGGCTAGGGGAGCCTGCTGAGGGCAGGATAAGGGGCTGACAGTGCCCAGCCTGGCTGAGGCTGAGGCTGTGCAAGGAGGCCCCAGTGCCTCAGGACAAGGTGTCTCTTCCCAGGCCTTGGTGGCACAGACCGTGCTGTGCCCCAGGGCACCAAGACTTGGCTTCTCTTTGTCCCCACCTGTCATCACTGCCTCGAGTTCTCTGCTCTGCCTGGGGCCTGGGGACACTTTCTCAGTTGTGTCCCTCAGTGGAACCCATTAAAAGTCCAAGAAACTTTGCAGTTGGATTCTGGCTTGGAGTTCTGGTGGGGTTTCTTCAGCTCCCTCTCAGGGACTGATGTTCAGGGCCTGAGCACAAAGCCCCAGAGGCTCATTCAAGTCCTTGTGCTGTGTCTGTGCTGCTGAGCTGGGCTGGGCTCCTGGCACAGAGGCAACTCCTGGTAACAAAGAGGAGCTTCAAAAGCACGTTTCTCTTGATGAGCAGCTCTTCTGCCAGACCAGCAGGGCTGGGACACTGCCTGCAGCCATCCTGGGCACAGCACAGAGGCACAGAGAGCTTCAATCAGTCAGGGCTGGGAAGGTGCTGAGAAGTGCCTGGGGCAGAATCACTGCCAGCCCTTGGCACAGGAACTCTGGCTGCAGGAAAATGCAGCTGCAGCACCTGCAGTGAACTCCTAAAGCTGGAACATCCCACTGCCTACAGACTCTGTGAGTACTACTCTGGGTATTTCTGGTGCAGGGGAGGTGAAATGCTCATGAAGGTCTAAAATGCTGAGGGGTTCTGATCAGTCATAGAATATTTCCAAGATAAATATTTTGGCAAAAAAAGGACATTTCCTAATACTTTGTACTTAGTTTCCTACTAGTGGAGAATGGCAGGGAGGAGAGATAAATATTAAAGGTTGATTATGAATTTTGACAAATTCCTGAGACATCTGAACTATTACTTTAAGTGATCAATAAGTTCACAGAGATTTGGGGTCTGTGAGTCCTGGCAAGGAGTGATCAGGCACAGGGAAACACCTGCAGGAGGGAAATCTCCAGGAAGCAGAGGGAAGATCAGGCAAGGAGAGAAAACAATACCCAGAGATGCTGTGGCAGGGAGAGTTTAGAGATGTGCACAAGATCCCCTCCAGTGCAGCCCCTCCCTCTGAACAAGCCCCCTCCCTCCTGTGCCCCCAGCCAAGCCTCTGCTCTCAGGGCTGGGGCTTCAAGGCATGCAGCCCCTCCTGTGCAGGCAGAGCTGCAGCAGAACCGTGGGGCAGCTCTGCAGCCCCGGGCCCAGTTCCCTCTGCACAGCACAGGGCTGGGAGCAGCTGCCCGGCACTGGGGGCTCTGGCAGGGGACACAGCTGGCTCAGGGTGACGCTGTCCCCAGTGCCCGGCTCTGGGCAATGCTGTGAGTGCAGCCAGGGAAGGAGCTGCATCTTCCTCCATCCAATGCCATCGTAAGGACACTTGGAAGTGTCCCTGAGATTTCAGTCCAAGCTGGGAGCTTCAATCCAGGGTGCAAACCTGTCCTAGAGCATCTCTGAGTTATGAGATTGATGGGGAAAGGCAGAGGTGTTGTGACACAGAAAATGCTGCTGGGTTGGTGAAATGAGCAGAGAGAGTCCTTGGCTACAAATGTGGAGCTGGGCTGTGGTGGATGCATCTGCTCCCAGCAGTAGGTGGTGGCATTTTAAGGGAAGCATAAGAAGGTGGTCACCTTCCACCTGAGAAAGTTTAAAGCCCAAAGAAACTCTGAACAGGTCAGAATGACAGACCATCTCTCCTCAGTCTGCATTCATCACCTTGACCCAGGGAACTCACTCTGTTCTCCCTGAGGGCCTCAGACATGCTTATAGTTTGATATCCAAAACTACCAGCAGAGACGTGGGGGGAGCTTATGAAGAAAACCTCAGAACTCTTAAAAATTAAAGACAATGTCTGTGAGTTACCGAGGAGGATGTATGGGAAATGGCCTTGATTTTGTTTACAGGTACCTCCCCTAAGTCTTTACTGTCCTTTCTCCATGAACAGGTCCCCATGTGCAGCCCCAGCAAATGCCCAACAGCAGCTCCATCAGCCACTTCCTCCTGCTGGCATTGGCAGACACACGGCAGCTGCAGCTCCTGCACTTCTGCCTCTTGCTGGGCATCTCCCTGGCTGCCCTCCTGGGCAACGGCCTCATCATCAGCGCCGTAGCCTGTAGCCACCACCTGCACAGGCCCATGTTCTTCTTCCTGCTCAACCTGGCCCTCACTGACCTGGGCTCCATCTGCACCACTGTCCCCAAAGCCATGCACAATTCCCTCTGGGACACCAGGGACATCTCCTACACTGGATGTGCTACTCAGCTCTTTTTCTTTATGTTCTTTATTGGAGCAGAGTTTTATCTGCTGACCGTCATGTGCTATGACCGTTACGTTTCCATCTGCAAACCCCTGCACTACGGGACCCTCCTGGGCAGCAGAGCTTGTGCCCACATGGCAGCAGCTGCCTGGGCCAGTGCCTTTCTCTATTCAATGCTGCACACAGCCAATACATTTTCCCTGCCCCTGTGCCATGGCAATGCCCTGGGCCAGTTCTTCTGTGAAATCCCACAGATCCTCAAGCTCTCCTGCTCCAAATCCCAACTAAGGGAAGTGGGACTTCTTGCTGTCAGTGCCTGTCTGGTATTCGGTTGTTTTGTGTTCATTGTTTTCTCCTATGTGCAGATCGTCAGGGCTGTGCTGAGGATCCCCTTTGAGCAGGGACGGCACAAAGCCTTTTCCACCTGCCTCCCTCACCTGGCCCTGCTATCCATGTTAATCAGCACAGCCACATTTGCCTACCTGAAGCATCCCTCCATGTCCTCCCCATCCCTGGATCTGGCCCTGTCAGTTCTGTACTCAGTGGTGCCTCCAGCCCTGAACCCCCTCATCTACAGCCTGAGGAACCAGGAGCTCAAGGCTGCAGTGTGGACACTGATGACTGCATGCTTTCAGAAACATTAAACTGCTGGGCAATATCTACATATAACTTTTAATGAAAGTCATCTTTGCTACTTCTTTTTTGCTTAAGTGTGGAGGTTCTTTTCCTTTGTTTTATGTTTAAATATAGTCCAGAAAAAATGTCATTGTTTCTGCCATTTCCTTTTTTTTTTTTTCTCTCCAACTTGCCTGTGGCCACAGACTGTGTCAATGAGGGGCTGCACTCTGGGTGACTTTAAAGTAAATAAAGGAACTCCCAGCCAAGTTTTCTGCAGAGATGCCCTTTTGTTGCCTTCTCTGGAGGTGCAGCAGCAATGTCTGTGTGCAGAGCTGGGGGCAGAGCAGTGCTGGCCCAGCAGCTGTGCCCAGCAGCAGCTGCAGCACTTGGTGCTGCCAGTGCTGCTGCCGTGGCCCTGCCCTGCTGCCCTGGTGGCCCTGGTGTTGCTGCAGGGCCTGAGTGCTCTCGGGGCCGGGCACAGCCCTGGGGGTGGCAGTGCTGGGGCTGCAGCAGGGACAGGCCATGGGCACTGCTGGGGCAGCGCTGATGCCTCAGCCCAGGCACTGGGGGCTCCAGGCTCCTTGCCCAGGCTCTCTCAAGAACACACCCAGGCCAATGCTCAGCACAGAAAAGCCCGGTGAGCAGACCCAGGCTGGCCGTGGGCAGGCTGGGGGAAACAGCATGGCTGGGGCTCTGCAAGGGCCCTGGGGGAGATGGGAAGGAGCAGCAGAGCAGGGGCTGATCCATCCCCAGTGTGCCGCACAGCCCAGGGCAGCGTCCCAGAGCGTCATCATGCAGCTGCCAACAAAATCCCCCCCTCTGCAGCCCTGGCCTCTCCCCCAGCTCACACAGGTGCCCCATCCTTGCAGGCACAGACACGGCAGCACTGGCTCAGCAGCCCCTGTTTGCATTGCACACAGCAGGGGGAGCACCCCCATGCTGTTGGTGTGGGGACATGAACCTGAGGGAGCACAAATGCCATCAGCCCCTGGGGCCAGCAAGGGCTGGGGGACACCAGGGAAACCACTCAGCTTTGTCCTGGCCTCTGCACTCAGCCAGAAAGTTTGTTCCCATCAGCTGGGAGTTTCCTGTCCCACTGCAGACGCTGTTGCTCAGAGCCAGGGCTGCCTGGCAGCCACCCCCAAACTGCCCTGAGCATTTCCTTGGCTTCACCTTTGATTTCTTTCCTCATCCGTGTTCCAGATTTCTTCCTGTTGCCCGTTGCTGTCCCCTTCCCTGCAAACAGCCAATCCCTGTTTGCCCTTCCCTCTCTGGCCCCACTCCCCATTGCAGTTCCTGACTTGGCACCATGGGAACGTCCCTTGGGCAGCAGGATCATCCTACAAGTGCTGCAGGAATTGTCTGCAGGCTCCTGCAGTGCCTCCTTCTGCTCTCTTGCCAGAGGCACCCCAGGCCAGGGGGGCACATCTGGGATGCTGTGTCTGGCTCTGGGGCTCCCTGTTCTGGGGAGTGAGGAGGAGCTGCAGAGGCTCTGCAGGACTGACAGGATGGGCTTTGGGGCTGTGAGGAGAAGCTGAGGGACCTGGGCTGCTGGAGCTCCTGAAGAGGAGGCCAAGGGCTCCTCCTGCAACTCCTCCAAGGGTTGTTCCAGAGAGTCTCACAATCAGAAATGTTGGATAAGACCTTGGAGATCATCAAGTCCAACCTGTGCCCTGACACCGCCTTGTCTCCCCTGAGCCTCCTCTTCTCCAGGATAAACAACTGCAGGTCCCTCAGCTGCTCTTCACAGGAGTTGGTAGCTTGTGTTCCAGACCCCTCCCCAGCCTTTTTGCCCTTCTCTGGACATGCTCCAGCCCCTCCATGGCCTTCCTAAATTGGGGGGCCCACGACTGGACACAGCACTCGAGATGCTGCCCCAAGCAGTGCTGAGCACATGGGAACAATCCCTGCCCTGCTCCTGCTGGCCACACCATTCCTGAGCCAGGCCAGGAGCCATTGGCCTGCTTGGCCCCCTGGGCACTCTGCTGGCTCATGTCCAGCCTGCTGTTCATCAGTCCCTGCAGGTCCCTTTCTGTCTGGCTGCTGTCCAGCCACTCCGTCCCCAGCCTGTAGAGCTGCAGGGGTTATTGTGGCCAAAGTGCAGGATTCAGCACTTGGTCTTGTTAAACCTCACTGTGTTGGATTTGGGCCCTGGATCCAGCCTGGCCAGAGCTCTTTGCAGAGCCCTCCTATGCTCCAGTAGATCCACACTCACACCCAGCTTGGTGTCATCTGCAAATTTGCTGATGCTGGACTCAATCCCCTCATGCAGATCATCAGTGCAGACATTGAAATCCACGCTGGCTGGCTCTGATCCCTCGGCCATCCTATGGGTGCCCTGGGAAGGCACTCAGGGTGATCTGTTCCATAACCTTGCTGGGCACCCAGGTCAGGCTGACCGGCCTGGAGTTCCCCAGCTCCTCCTTCCAGCCCTTCTTGGGGATGGGCTCACATTGGCACCTCCAGTCCTCTGGGACCTCCCAGGTGAGCCAGCACTGATGGTGAATGATGGAGAGCAGCTTGGGGAGCTCATCCACAGCTCCCTCATCCCCCTGGGATAGATCCCCTCTGATCCCACACACCTGTGAGCACCTGAGTAGCTCACCAGGTCACCAGGTGCTTCCTCCTGGATTACAGGGGGCTGTTTTGCTCCCTGTGCCCATTTACCAGCTCAGGAGAACTCTTGTCCTGAGGGCAACCTGTCTTAATATGGAAAATTGAGACAGACACTGTGTTAAGTAACTTAGCCGTTTCCTTATCTTTGGTTACTATATTCTCCACTGCATCAAAAAAAGAGTAGAGGTTCTTCCCCTCCCTACTTTTGCTATAATTTTTTTTATAAAAACAATTTAATATTTTTTTTTTACAGAGGTGGCCGGGTTAAGCTCTAATTGAGCTTTCATCTCTCAACTTTTCTTTCTGCATAATGTAAGGACATTCTTAAAGACTTCCTGAATTGGTGGTCCTTTTTCCCCTGGGTTCCCAAAAAAGTTCCATGGGCAGTCAGGCCATATCACTGGCCAGGGCTATTTACAATTCACAAATAGGATGGGGCAGCTAGGAACTTTCCTTGAGCTGTTTTATTTTTCAGCATCAGTCTCATTACATGGTTATGGCAATGGGAAGATGCCATCAGTCCACAGCCCAGGCAGTAGACAGAGAACTTAATGTTACAACTTATTCTAAAAGTTTTTTTACCAATCACACAAAGTAAAAGCATATTGACAGCAGTTCTATCCAATCACTTTAAGCACATGTATCTTTGGTTAAAACAATGCTTGCTTATTTCGAATACAATGCCTGCATGTAAGCCTTAAAACACAATGCACAGAGCTCCATTATTAATCTTCAAACTTCCTAATATCTTGCTAGATAAACTTCTCTGTACCTTAGGGAGTTATTCTAGACAAGCGTTAATACAGAGATCATTGTTCTATTTGTCCTTAGTTTTCTACTTTTTACATAATTTTCCTGCTGACCTATCTCATGGCTACTGCTTAGCTCAAATCACAATTCTGCTGTCTCAGTGGCCTGCTTTTTGCAGCTTTCCAAAACCCCTCTGATTTTAAGGATTCCCACATGGCCAGTCATTTTCCTCACCAGCTCATCTTTTGCCACACTGGGACAGGCTGGTCTTTCCCCCTTAAGATTGCTTTCTTGAAATGTGTCCATCCTTCTTGGACCTCTTTGTTTTTAAGGGCTGTTTCCCTTCAGAAAATCAGGACCTGATTTGGTACTCGCCAAATCTGCATCCTAAAAAGGCCAAAGTCTGCCCTTCCTAATTAAAGTGCAGAAATTTTATTGCTGCCCCTCCTTCTCTCACAGAACATGGAAAACTTGATTATTTCATGGTCACTTTGCCCCAGGCAGCCTCCAAGCCCCAAATTTGCCACCAGCCCTTCTCTGTTTGGGAACAGCAGCAGACAGAGCTTTCCGTGGCAGTGGGAGTGTTACCAAAATTTTGGTAAAACAGAAAATTCCTTAATCCCAATGTAGCATAAAGAAGCAGCATTCTTTATTCAGCTGGATGCAAGGGGGATAACTCCTCCCAAAGCCGTGCATGCTGAGTACAGGAAAGTTTCTGTTTCTTTTCTGTATTTTGCACACATATGCATTGATTTTCCCTGACTAAACACACATATAATAATAATTTCCCAAAATCATTAACATATTGCCCCTCTCCTTAACCCATGTGTTCTTCTGTCCTGGCGGTCTCCCTGGTGGTCCCTGGTGCTCGTGGGCCCCAATGTTCCAGTGGGCCTGGCTGAGCTGGCAGGACGCTGAGGCTGCTGAACTTCCAGTTCCCCTTCTAACACAATGGGCATTCTGTGGTTTCCATAGGCCTGGGGTTGTGGAGAACAAGCTCCAGGTGTCAGCTCACCTGGTGGATACAATTTATCATCTGGTAGCATGAGGTCACAGAGTGCGCTATGACATCACAGAGCGGCTTATGTGAGGTCATGGAAAAGCTATGGCATCACGAACTGCCTCTGTGACATCACAGAGCCAACTGTGACATCACAGGGCAGAGGTCTGACATCACAGGGCAGACTATGACATCACAGAGTTGGCTGTGACATCACAGGGCAGAGGTCTGACATCACAGAGCAGGCTGTGACATCCCAGAGGGGCTGTGTGACATCCCAGCAGGGCTGTGTCAGGTCACTGGGTTGGTCATTCTGCCCCAGCTCCCCCTCACAGCTTCTCCCAACAAGTCCAATGCTGTCCATGCCCAGCAGGGTCCCTGTCCCCCAGGATCCCCCCGATCCACCTGGAGCCACAGCCTCCACCAAAGGATGTTCCACAGGATCCACCCCAGAGCCTGACATGGGGACAAGGGGCCAGGGCTGTGTGACCAGGACATCAAGGATGGGGATTATCCAGGTCACTGTGGCCTGGGTTGGGTTGCCCAGGGCAGGAAAGATGTCTGGCAGCTGGAGCAGGGTCTGGGAAGGGCCTCCAAGGTGGGGCTGGAGCCCTTGGGCTGTGAGCAGAGGCTGAGGGAGCTGGGCTTGTCCAGCCTGGAGCAGGGAAGGCTGAGGGGCTCCTCATCCCAGCCTGGCAGTGCCAGCGAGGAGGGGATGGAGAACACAGAGCCAGGCTCTTCACAGGGGGCTGGTGGGAGAGACAAAAGCCAATGGGTGGAAGGGGAAAGAGGGGAGATCAGCCAGGACAGGAGGAGATGAATTGAGTCAGGATGCTTTCAGCATTTCGTCAACACCAAGAGCAGCCTGAGCCCTTTCTCCATCCACCACTGACAGCTTTGCAAATCAGGAATTGTTGGAGCTGTTTTTCCCCCATTCAAGGGCGAGCATCCTGATACAAGAACTTAATTGTGTTTATATCTATCACACAGCCCCATTTGTCCAAAATTACTTTTTAGTATGGAAATCACCTGTGGATGGTGCACTAATCAGACACTGCTGGGACATTGTACATAGCTCAGGAAAGAGGGTGATTGTTATTAAATTGTGTCCTGTTCAGCTGTGATCTGTTGGCCATGAAGAGAAACTGTGTGCCTCTGAGTCTCACCAGTTCCTGATCCCTCAAAAGACACAAACCTGATGAGTTGTGGTTCCCTCTCCAGTGGTGGCACTTGGACATCCCTCCATATCCAGAACAGAGCTCCCTTGTCCCAGAAAGTCCCTGGAAAAGGAAGAGTGAAGGAAACAGGACAGGCTGGGGGGATCAGGGGCAGGGCAGAGCCAGGGAGAAGAATGACTTTTGCATTTGATGGAGCTGTGCCTTCCCTTGGCTTTGTTGGCTGACAATAAATGAACATCCCTCTGTGTCTCGGGCAGCTCCTTGGCTCCAAGGAAAGCAGGTGGGAGTTGGAGCCAAGGAGCTGAAAGCTGCAGGTGCAGCCTGGGCTGGAGGGAGCTCAGATTTGCACAAGGCTGCTCTGAGTGCCAGGGCTGGGATGGGGGAAATGATGGGGTGGGGGTAGGGACAGAGTCTGATTGACTGTCAGCCATGAAGGGTCTTGATTTTTATATCTTTAAACTGCATGAGGAGGTACTTGGATTCAGTGTCAATTGGAGATTGCACATATCAATGAATTAACAATAAAAAAATTACAGGACCTAAAAAAATATTTTCTTGCTGTTTTTTTTTAAATATAGTGTATTCACATTGAACAGGCCTCTGAAATCTGTCTAATCAAGATTTTGAAATTAAAATCAAATCATTCCCAGAGGCTTGGCTTGTTAAGATGTTCTGAATGCTAATGAGCCAAGGGACACTGAATTCTTGCACTCAAGAGCTGAAGGCTGAACAAGCCTCTGGAGCAGGAAAATTCAGCAGCCGCCTCCAAGTTGCTGAGGATGTCAGCAGCCCCCACTGAGGCCATCCCTGCCCAGAGACCGTGGGGGAATGGGCAGACAAGGAGAGCGTCCCTGGGGCTGGGGCAGCACAACTCAGAGGCAGCAGGGGCTCCAGCTGGGAAATGGAGTGTGGAATGTGGCTGGGAAAGCCCTGCCTGGGCTGGGCCAAGCAGGACAGACAAGCCCTGACCCCTAAACGCCAAACAATTCTCTCAAGGAGACATTTAAAAGGAATTACAATTGCTTGTGTACTGTGAGTTGGACTCCCTAGAGATATACGAACTGGAGATTCTCAGGAACTCAAAACAACAAAACAGCCTTTACTGGCAACTTTGGAAAATCAGAGAAACTTTGGCAAAATGTTTATTATGACACTGTAGTGCTTTTTGTTTGTTAATTATAGATCTTTCTAATCTTGAGATTTCTTAATTAATGTACTGATGAGTATGTTGGGTTTTAGTGCTGGTTAATTATTTATGTATTTATCTTGTTGTGAGATAGGATTACAAGAAAGGTATAGTAGGCTTAAAATTTTAAAAGGGTATAAATAAAATTTTTTTTAAAGTAAAATTAAATAAAAGGTAGTAAGAATTAAAATAAATTTTTTAGAATACTTTTTTTTTTTCTTTTCATCTTTTTCATTTTACTGAAAATGTAAAGAAAGTAAACCAGAAATTTCTAGTCAGTTCACTATTTCTGGAATCGACTTTTTTAGTTTACTGTGGGGAGAAGTTTTTCTTTTTAAGGTTATGGTGATTTTTTTTACAAGAGGAAAAAATAGGTTGTTTTTTGTTCTTAGTTTTGTCATGGATAACAGTTGTCTGGGGATCTTTGTTATTGTGATGTTGTTTTTATTGCTACAAGCTTTTTTACAGCTTGTTGATGGGTCATGTCAACTTAAGGGGTATTGTTTTAAAGATGAGTTTTTTAAAGGTAAAATTTTTTATTATTTTCTTTTAAAATTATTTTTATATCTGACAATGGAGATCTTCTTTTGGGGATACTGGATTACTTTTTTCCCCCCTGTTTAAACTTTTTATAAAATTACAGTTATTTTAACATTTATTTATTTAACATGCAGGTTTTTCTTTGATTAATTTGAAATATTTTGATTAATTTGAATTTTTTTATAGTTTTATGTGTTATAAAGAAAAAGAGTTTTTCTTTATAAGTTACAAGAAGATTTTAGTTTTAAGATTAAAGTATTTTTTCTTCTTTTTTAGGGGAGGGATTTAACTTTTTACTGACTTTTATATGGTTTTTTTTTGTTTGTTTGTTTGTTTGTTTTTTTGTTTTTTTTTTTTAGTTGAGGGAGAATTGAAGTATTGAAAGGATTTACACCTGACCCACCGATAACTTGTGGGAGAAGTTGTGGTTGAGTTGTATTAGGATTGCTTTTATGACTGGTTTGGGGCTTTTTATTGTGTTTAATATTAGTTGTAGGGTTATTTTGTATGGGTTGTCGGTTGTATGAGATTTTAGTTTTAATTGTGTTGGGGGAGGGGACTTGATGGTAAGATTTTAATTGCTGTGGCCAGCTTTGTTCTGGTTTTGTAGCCTCTTTTGTTTTCCTGTTTAAGAGTTGTTGGGGTTTGGTTTAGTTAGAATAGGGCCAATGGAGGGGGGTGCTCTGGGGAGGGGGGAAGGGGCTCAGCCCATGGCAGGGTTGCTTGGTTTTGTTTTGTTTTGTTTGGTTTGGTTTGGTTTGGTTTGGTTTGGTTTGGTTTGGTTTGGTTTGGTTTGGTTTGGTTTGGTTTGGTTGAGAGGGGGGCCAGGGCGAGGGCCCACTTCTTCTTTGTTGACTAGAAAAGAAAGAGGAGGTTCCTGGGTTTTTTAATCTTTACCATATGTGTTTCACAGAGGCGTGTTCAGTATCTCAGTGGTTTAACAGATTTTCAGTTACACAAAAAGTTTTGTATTACGTTTTAAAATTCTTCTCATGTCAAACTGCAACAGACATTCAATCAACAAAAAACACTTCTGAAAGCATTGACTTGGCCCATTCAACTTCACAAACTCAAAGCCTGTTCAATTTAATGTTAATCAAAATTTGCTGGAGCACAGAAACAGAAGAAGATGACACAGAAAGAGAGAAAGGCAAAAAAGATACAGACAAGCACGCACGCAGCTACCAACTCCTGGATTCCAGCACTGTTCAAATGGAAATTCAAAGAGGAGGCAGGGTCAAGATGTGTGCTTGCCTTGTGGTGAACCTTCAATAACCCTTGGTGTTCCTGGGCCCTTCCCCCAGGTGGGCCTTGGGCTCATTTGGTCCCTCAGGAGCTGGGCTGGGGCTCCAGAGGTGGCTGTGGAGCATTGCCTGTGCTGTGCCAGGTACTGGCAGCCACTGCTGGGCTGGGATAGAGGCTCTGGGGGGATTGGGGTTCCAGGGCAGGGCAGTGCTGGGGTTCCAGGGCAGGACAAAGCTGGACCTGCCCCCTTCCTTCCCCCCACACATGAAATGTTTCGAGCCAACAATCTCCTCCAGTCTGTCACAATAGGGAATGTTGGAGGTGGAACCCAAATTCTGGCCATGGGCACCTGGATGAGAAGGACAGTTCTTTTGCACAGGAGGGAAAGCAGAGACTCCCAGTGTTTGGAGAGCCTCACTAGGCCAAGTCCAGCCAGACTTGTCAGTAATGGCAGATTTTGTCTGGGAGCAGTCTTAGGATTTAGGAAACTTTGGAGGTGGAACCCCAGTCTTGGTCATGGGCACCTGGAGAGGCAGGACAGTTCTTTCCCATAGGAAGGAGGAATGGAGCCTTCCCCAATGTTTTGGGAACAGATGGGAGGTGAGTCATCTGAAACCATTGCCAGCCAGTCTTGTCCTGGCAATATTCCTATGGGAACAATGCCTGAATAGAAGGAATGTGGGCAGTGAAATCCCAATTCTGGCTATAGGTGCCTGGAGGAGAAGGAGAGTTCCATAGGAAAGCATGGGGCCCCAGACTTTCAGCAGCAGATGAGAAAAAACCCTCAACATGCCAAGGTCAGCTGGACCAGTCAGGTGGCCCCCAAGAGGCCAAGCCAGCCAGACATGTTTTGTGTTCCCTTGGTTTTATGGGGCCCTGAATTATCACAAGGGTGCCTTGGTTCCATGAGGCCTTGCAGTGTCACAGTGGTCTCTGTGGTTCCCCAGGCCTGACAATATCACGTGACTCCTCTATTCCATGAACCCTGCAATGTCACAATGGACCTTTGGACCCTGGGGTTTTGCAGTGTCACGGTGGACTCCTGTGGCTCCTCAGTGTCACAATGGACCATTGACGACAGGAGACCCCTCTGTGTCACAATGGACCTTTGGTTCCATGCAGCCCTGCAGTGTCACAAAGGCCTCTTTGTTTCAAAAGGGCCCACAGGATCACAATGTTCCTCCTGGTTCGGTGGGGACCTCTAGGGCCAATATGTTCTCACTGGTTCCATGAGGTCTCACAGTTTCACAATGGTCTCCTTAGTTCCATGAGGCTGTGAAGTATATTAATGGTCTCTCCATGATTCTATGAAGCCTTGCAATGTTACAATTGACCTTTGAATCCATGGGGTGTCACAGTGTCACAATGATCCCTTGGTTCCATGACACTCCAAAGTGTCACAATCGTCCCCTTGGTCCCATGAGGCCCCGCAATATCACAGGGCTCTCTATGATTCCATGAGTCCCTACAGTGTCACAAAGGTCCCTTGGTGCTGCATGGCCCCACAGTGTCACAATGGTGCCTTGGTCTTACAAGGCCCCACAGTGCCATATTGGCCCCTGTGTCTCACAGGGCCCCACAGTGTCACAATGGCCCCTTGGTTCCATGACACCTCAAAGCGTCGTAATGTTCTCCACAGTTCCATGAGGCCCCGTGGTGTCACAATGGACCCTTGGTTTGATGAGGCCTCACAGAGTCACAATGATCTCTACACTCCATGGAGCCACACAGTGTCACTACAGTCCCCTTGGTTTCATGAGGCCCAGCAATATCACAGTGCTCTCCATGATTCCATGAGGCCCCATAGTGTCACAATGGTCCCTTGGTTCCATGGTCCTGTGCTGCTGCATTCCCCCCTCCCCTTCTCAGGCTGCCCCGCCAGCTGAGAAATGCTCCTTGGGCCTTGGCCTTGGCCAACAGTCCCTGGGCTCAGCTCCTCTGCAGCTCATCACAAACACTGTCTGCTCCAGGCACTGCTGCTGCCCAACCAGCTGTTTTGTTCCCTCAGTGGCACAACATCCCTGTTCTCACACTGCCAAAGAAAGCTGTTGATGCCAAGTGTGACCAGGATGAGCCATTGCTGGGACTGAAGCCCCTCTCTTGGGGCCCGGCAAACAGCGCTCCAAAAGGAGTCCTTGGAGTTCTCCTGGGCCAGTGACTCTGAGTGGGGCCTCTCCCAGCTGGGAACTCTCCCGTTTGCTGCACTCGGGGATCCCCAACAATGACAGAGCCTGGGCCGATCCCCCCACTCCTCCAGGCTCAACCCTTTGTCTGCTGGGGAGATGCCAAAGGATCCACTTTTGGCACTGGATTTCGTCAAATCCAGTGAGCATTTCCTGCCCTCAGGGGAATTGCTCACAGGTGTCTTGCACTGACTCCTTCTGTCTGTGTGCACACAGGAGTGCCTGTGCTGGGGAAATGTGGCAGAAATGTTGCTCTCTGAGGGATTTGGATAGCTGAGTCAGTCATGCCTGTAAGTAAGGTTAAGTCAAAAAGTCTAAGCTAAGGTAATTGCTGTGAAGTGTTGTTCTTTTGTTGTTTAATATAAGTTATAAGCAGAGTTGAATACTTTTAAATGTTATTCCTCTGTTAAATGTCAAAGTCATAGGTTAGAAGTTAGGTTAAATGCTGTTAAGTGCTGTTCTTCTGCACAATTGTGAAGTTTACGGTATCAGTCAAGGTTAAGTCCTGTTAAGTTTGAGCTCTCTTAAGTTTTTAGGAGGTATTCCTTTTATCCTTGCCCTGACTGCCCTTGTGTCACACACCACAGGGACAGTTCTCTGTTCATTTCTGGTTTGATTGCTGGGATTTGGTTTGGTTTTGTTATTGCTTTGTTTCCTTGGTGTCCTAGAAGTCCAGTCAGGAGCAGAGTGACTCTTGCCAAGGAACTTTGTGCTGCTGTCCCTTAATATTAAACCTGTTTTTTGCTGATCCCTTGCCAGGGACTTTTCAGGGCTCTGAAGCCCTTTTTTTTATCAGAGTGAAGGAGCCCTGGCCCAGGCTCTGGCCCTGGGGGACACGGGGATGCTGCCGGGGGGTCCCTGTCCCCCTGTGCCACCCCCAGGGCCCCGTCCCCCTGTCCCTGTGTCAGGCTCTGGGGTCGATCTCGTGGAACATCCTCTGGGGGAGGCTGCGGGGCTGGGGGCGGGGGGACCCGGGGGGACAGGGGACCCCGCTGTGCATGAGCAGGGTTGGACTGCTCTGGGGGGAGCTGTGAGGGGGGCCGGGACAGAGTAACCTCCCCAAGGACCTCACACAGGCCCTGTGATGACACAGAGCATCCTGTGATGTCACACAGCCCCTGTGATGTCACAGAGTCACCCTATGATTTCACAATCTGTACTGTGATGTCACCTACTGCTCTATGACATTTCTCAGTCACCCAGTGATGTCACAACCCACTCTCTGATGCCCCAGTTCAACACTCGGTGATGGCAGAATTTGCTCTATGGCCTCATACCCTACTCTATGACATCACAGGCAGCTCTGTGCTGTCACAATTCCCTCAGTGATGTCACAAACCCTGTCGTGAAGTGATACTGCCACTCTGTAATATCACAGCACACACTCTGACCTCACAGCCATCTCTATGATGTCATACAGCCATGCCATGGTCTCACAGCCCGCTCTGTGGTGTCAAACAGTCCACTCTATGATGCCATAGCTGCTCAATGACCTCACACAACAAACTCTGTGATGTCACAGCCCAGTCTGTGACCTCACCCAGCACTCTGGAGCCCTCAGCCTTCCCTGCTCCGGGCTGGACCAGCCCAGCTCCCTCAGCCTCTGCTCACAGCCCAAGGGCTGCAGCCCCACCTTGGAGGCCCTTCCCAGACCCTGCTCCAGCTGCCAGACATCTTTCCTGCCCTGGGGACCCAACCCAGGCCACAGTGACCTGGATAATCCCCGTCCTTGATGTCCTGGTCGCACAGCCCTGGCCCCTTGTCCCCCTGTCAGGCTCTGGGGTGGATCCTGTGGAACATCCTTTGGTGGAGGCTGTGGCTCCAGGTGGGCCGGGGGGATCCCGGGGGACAGGGACCCTGCTGGTCATGGACAGCATAGGAGTTGTTGGGAGAAACTGTGAGGGGGAGCTGGGGCAGAGTGACCAATCCAGTGACCTGACACAGCCCCTCTGGGATGTCACACAGCGCCTCTGTGATGTCACAGCCTGCTCTGTGATGTCACAGACCCCTTCTGATGTCACAGAGCTGCTCTCTGATGTCATACCAGAGTCTGTGATGTCATTGTATGCACTGTGATGTCAGACCTCTGCCCTGTGATGTCGCAACCTTCTCTGTGATGTCACAGACCATTCTCTAATGTCACACAGCCCCTCTGGGATGTCACAGTCTGCTCTGTTATGTCACAGCCCACTCTGTGACCTCATGTTACCAGATGATCAATTGTCTCCACCAGGTGAGCTCACACCTGGAGCTTGTTCTCCACAACCCCAGGCCTGTGGAAACCACACAATGCCCATTGAGTGAGAAGGGGAACTGGAAGCTCACCAGCCTCAGTGTCCTGCCAGCTCAGCCAGGCCCACTCGAACATTGGGGTCTACGACCACCAGGGACCACCAGAGAGATCCCCAGGAGAACAGGGGCGGGGAAATACATTAATGATTTGGGGGAAATGATTATCAGATGTATATTTAGTCTGAGACAATTAATGAATATGTATACAAAAAACAGAATATAAGCAGAAACTTTCCTTTACTCAGCCTGCAGGGCTTTGGGAGGAGCTGTCCCCCATGCATGCCCCTGAATAAATAATGCTGCTTTTTAATGCTGCATTGGTGTTAAGGAGTTTTCTATTTTACTGAATTTTTGGTAGCACTCCCACTGCCAAGGAAAGCTCTGTCTGCTGCTGTTCACTAACAGAGAAGGGCGGGTGGCAGATGTGGGGCTCGCAGGCTGCCTGGGGCACAGTGACCATGAAATAATCAACTTTTCAATGTTCTGTGAAAGAAGGAGGGACAGCAACAAAACTTCTACACTGGAATTAGGAAGGGCAGACTTTGGCCTATTTGGGATGCAGATTTGGGGAGTAATGAATCAGGCACTGATTTTTTTTAAGGAAAACATCCCTTAAAAACAAAGGGGTCCAGGAAGGATGGACACATTTCAAGAAAGTAATCCTAAGGTGGAAGGAGCAGGCTTTCCCAGTGTGGCAAAAGATGAGCTAGTGAGGAAAATGACTGGCCTGGCTGGGCGTGGAGATTTTGTGGGAACTCAAGGGTAACAAGAGGTGCATCAACTTTGGACAGAAGGTCAAGCAGCTTAGGAAATGTTTAAGGATGTTGTAAAGTCGTGCAGAAAAAAAACTTAAGAGGTGAAAGCTCAATTAGAGTTTAACTTGACCACTTCTGTGAAAAAAAAAATAGACAATGTTTCCACAATTAAATTAATAGCAAAACATAGGATAAGGAGAACCTCTACTCTTTATTGGATGCAGTGAGGAATATAGTAACTAAAGATAAGGAGAAGGCAGAGCTACTTAACATCTTGTTTCTCTCAATTTTCAATATTAGGACAGGCTGTCCTAAGAACAAGTGTTCTCCTGAGCTGGTAGATGGGCAGAGGCAGCAGAACAGCCCTTGTAATCCAGGAGGAAGCAGTTGGTGACCTGCTGAGCCTCTCAGATTCTCACAGGTGTCTCTGGGAGCAGATGGGATCCATCCTAGAGGGATGAGGGAGCTGTGGATGAGCTCCCCAAGCTGCTCTCCATCATTTACCATCAGTCCTGGCTCATCAGGGAGGTCCCAGAGGACTGGAGGTGCCAATGTGAGCCCATCCCCAAGAAGGGCTGGAAGGAGGAGCTGGGGAACTCCAGGCCTGTCAGCCTGACCTGGGTGCCCGGCAAGGTTATGGAACAGATCACCCTGAGTGACATCACAGGGCACCAACAGGATGGCCGAGGGATCAGAGCCAGCCAGCGTGGATTTCAATGTCTGCACTGATGATCTGGATGAGGGGACTGAGTCCATCATCAGCAAATTTGCAGATGACACCAAGCTGGGTGTGAGTGTGGATCTGTTGGAGGGTAGGAGAGCTCTGCAGAGGGACCTGGACAGGCTGGATCCAGGGCCCAAATCCAACAAGGTGAGGTTGAACAAGTCCAAGTGCCGGGACCTGCATGTTGGCCACAACAACCCCTGCAGCACTACAGGCTGGGGACAGAGTCCCTGGAGAGCAGCCAGGCAGAAAGGGACCTGCAGGGACTGATGGACAGCAGGCTGGACAGGAGCCAGCAGTGTGCCCATGTGGCCAAGTAGGCCAATGGCTCCTGGCCTGGATCAGGAATGGTGTGGCCAGCAGGAGCAGGGCAGGGATTGTTCCCCTGTGCTCAGCACTGCTTGGGCAGCACCTCAAGTGCTGTTTGCAGTTCTGGGCCCCCAATTTAGGAAGAAAATGGAGGGGCTGGAGCGTGTCCAGAGAAGGGCAACAAGGCTGGGGAGGGGTCTGGAACACAAGAGCTGTGAGGAGTGGCTGAGAGAGCTGAGGTTGTTTATCCTGGAGGAGGCTCAGGCGAGACAAGGCAGTGTCAGGGCACAGGGTGGACTTGATGATCCCCATGGCCTGTTCCACCCTTGCTGATTCTGGGATTCTCTGAAACCACCCTTGCAGCAGTGCAGGAGGAGCCCTGGGCCTCCTCTTCAGAAGCTCCAGCAGCCCAGGTCCCTCAGCTTCTCCTGCCAGCCCCAAAGCCCATCCTGTCAGTCCTGCAGAGCCTCTGCAGCTCCTCCTCACTGCCCAGAACAGGGAGCTCCAGAGCCAGACACAGCATCCCAGATGTGCCCCCCTGGCCTGGGGTGCCTCTGGCAAGGGAGCAGCACCAGGCACTGCAGGAGCCTGCAGACAATTCCTGCAGAACTTGTAGGATGATCCTGCTGCCCAAGGGATGTTCCCATATATAGTATAGGTGGCTTTTGAGTCCTAGTAAAATATCTGTGTTGTACTTGAATATCTGTATGTTGGCCTTGCCCAGGTAAGTCCCAGTTGTTCTTGATGGGTTGCAGCTGTGATGTCCTTCATTGGGGTGCAGCTGTGGCTAGTGAAGTTAACTGGGATAAAAGGGGGTGGGTTGGCCAGTCAGGGAGATCCTTGTGGGTGCCCTGACTAAGAAGGACAAACATGCAGAAGGGGGAGTGTCTGCTGTGTAGGTCTTTAGCTATAAGAAAACACCGAGGAGAGGAGGTATGGGACTTGAGAAATATGGGACTTTAGAAACAGTATGGGACTCTAGAAATATAATAACAACACCCACGGGGCCAAGTCAGGAACTGCAATGGGGAGTGGGGCCAGAGAGGAAGGGCAAATAGGGATGGGCTGTTTGCAGGGGAGGGAACAGGGGTGGGCAATGGGAAGACATTTGTATCAGGAAGAGGAAAGAAAGCAAAGGTGAAGCCAAGGAAATGCTGAGGGCAGTTTGGGGGTGGCTGCCAGGCAGCCCTGGCTCTGAGCAACAGCGTCTGCAGTGGGACAGGAAACTCCCAGCTGATGGGAACAAACTTTCTGGCTGAGTGCAGAGGCCAGGACAAAGCTGAGTGGTTTCCCTGGTGTCCTCCAGCCCTTGCTGGCCCCAGGGGCTGATGGCATTTGTGCTCCCTTAGGTTCACGTCCCCACACCAACAGCATGGGGGTGCTCCCCCTGCTCTGTGCAATGCAAACAGGGGCTGCTGAGCCAGTGCTGCTGTGTCTGTGCCTGCAAGGATGGGGCAGCTGTGTGAGCTGGGGGAGAGGCCAGGGCTGCAGAGGGGGGATGTTGTTGGCAGCTCCATGAGGACGCTCTGGGACGCTGCCCTGGGCTGTGCAGCACACTGGGGATGGATCAGCCCCTGCTCTACTGCTCCTTCCCATCTGCCCCAGGGCCCTTGCAGAGCCCCAGCCATGCTGTCCCCAGCTGCCACGGCAACCCTCAGGACAAAGCAGTGCCAGGGCTGTTCCAGCTACAATTGCAGTGACACTCGTTGGTGCCACCAGGTGCCATGGCATCGTCCACGGGGAACCGTTCCTTGGTTTGGTGCCATGGCAACCAATGCCCGGCCCTATTGTGATGGTTGGTGGCCATGGGAAGCTGCCCTGGGCCCGTGCTCAGGGCTGGTGTCAGTGCCCAGAGCCAGAGGGGATCCCTTGCTGGGGGCTGTGCCATGGCCACCTGCCCTGTGCCGCGCTGGCCGCTCGGGCACCTGGAACCAGCAGCCACCGGCACTGCCAGGGCCAAAGGCCAGGTCAGCCAGACAGAAAGGGGCGGGGCTGGGCACTGTTACCATGGCAACCGGCACTGGGGGGGACACCTGGGTCACCTGGCCTGGCAGTTGCCATGGAAACCCCTGGCAGGGACTGAGGGCACAGCCCCTGGCACTGAGACACTGCTGGGCCGGGTGCTGAGCACAGGGCTGGGCACGCAGAGATGGTTTTGTTCTTGCTGAGCTGCAGCACAGCCAAGGCCTGTCCTGCCCCTCGTCCAGCCACGCTGGGGAGGGGCTGGGGCTGCGGGGGAGCTGGGCAGGGGACACAGCCAGGACAGGGGACCCCAACTGAGCCCAGGCATAGCCCAGACCAGAGCACATCATGCTCAGGGTGTGAAGGGGGGAACAGGGAGGAAGGGGTGAATTTTGGAGGGAGGGCTTTTGCCTTCCCAGGGAACACTTAGGCAAGAGGGGGCCCTGTTTCACCAGGGCCTGGGGTCACTACCAAAGACACAGACACGAACTGAAGGAATTGTGTCATTTATATCATGCACAGCTGCAGAGATTTACAAAAGGATAAGCTCAGCAAAGCACATCATCAGTAGCAAAGAATTACAAAAGAAACTCAGCAATCCATCATAACCCTTCATTACATTTTGATGACTAATCCCTTGGTGAAACACTAGAGGTGTTTGTGGCAGACAAAGATTCTGGCTGACTATCAAGGTACACCTTACAGACATCAGTAGTACTTTAGTGACACTGTTCTTCATTCTTTTTTTTCAATCTCATTCGAGTTAGGAACAAGAATTCTGTTGTCCATGGAGCTGGCACCTTTTTAATTCCAGAATAATGCCCCCAGGCCTTTTGCTGTTCAGCTTTCCCATGCTGTCTGTGGCTAACAAGGCTTGGGGGGACCCTTTCCCCTCTGACTGGAAGGGGCCGGGTCCCAGTCCCTGAGGGGCACCCAGGCTCCTGGATGGAATTCCTGTGCAAGTCCCTCAGTGTCACAGCAGCCTTCACATGGAGCCCCATGGATCAGAGCATGTTCCAAAGGGACCCTTGGGGCAAACAGGGAGATCTGATCTGGCAGGATGTTTAAAACAATCTCCTGGCAGATCTACTGGTTCTCACACAGAATTTTTGGCTGCAGGGACGCATTCCCATTGTTCCTGCCCAGGTTTCAGGACTCAGAGTTGTCTTTCCCAGGAGCTGCTCCTTCAGCTGCCTCGGGAGGGCCTTTTGGCCTCCAGACCCACATTCTGGCTCCATTATTAGAGCTGCTGCATCCAAAACCTTTTTCTCGAACAAAGGTGGTGACTGGAGCTGGATCTCCTTTTTTTTTCAATTGCTCTTAAAGTTGCAATATCAATAATTGTGCTACCCTGTCATGGGGTTGAATAATCCAATCCTGGTCACTATTGCTTACCAGAATTACTGTAATTTCTCTCTGACATTCTGCATCAATTCCTCCTGCCATGACATGAACACATTGCAAGGCCTAGCTCCAAGGGAGCAGTTACCAAATCAAAGTGTCCTGGAGGAATCTGAATTCCTGTTTCAGGATTGATAGCTCTCATTTGCTTTGAATTTATCCTAATGAATTCCAATGAATGAAGGCCCAGCCCTGCAGCCTCTGGGCCGGCCCTGCCAGGGGCCATCACAGCCAGAACAATTTCCCAGGCAGCCCAAGTCTCACTGCCCATGGTTGGATTTGCAAACTGGGGGCAGCCGTGCACAGCCAGGGGGTTCCATTCCCCCGTGGGCCATTGTGAAGGGCATGGAGCACATCGGGGAGATGGGTTCTCCATGGACAAAGGTTCCCATCTCCTCATTTTCCCAACTGCTCTTTTAACAACCCCTTCACCCTTTCAACCATTCTTGCAGCTCGTGCATAGTCTGGTACATGAAGAACCCTGCAGGCAAAATCACTGTATTTTTCACAGGAACAGACAAAGCACTCTGCATCACAGTATCAGCAAATCCTGCAAAAATAGCCAATTTCCTCCCTTCCTCCTTTTTCATTGTATACAATCTCACAAAGTTGACCACTGACATGAGGGTCCTGGCCAATTCTGTTCTGTAGGGTATTTAGTGTTACATCCCTGAGCAGCCAAAGCTACAAAATTAGTATTGTCAGCACTATTTCACATTATTATTATTTTACATATAGATACACATATTGATATACATATAGAAAGATAGATACATATATATATAAATATATATATAAAGACATATATATTAATGCCTTCTTATTCTATAAATACATATATTGTTATTTATTATATTGATATTTCACTTGTACAAATGCATCTGAGCTCAAGATTAAAGCCTTTTTCTGTTGCTCCATGTGGGAGCATTCCAACAATAATTGCTCCTTCTGAAGGTGCTGTTTCCTATGTACTCACAACAAATTCATCTTTGTCTGCCCAAACCCACAGGGTCTTTTCCTTTTCCATATGCAATTTTTGGATGCATTTGAAGCCATCCAGGGGTGCAGCTTCTTTTACCCGACTGCCCCACTGCTCCCATGGGGCTGCGACCTCAGCCCACTCCAGAGCCAGAGAACTCCAGGGAAGGGCTTCCCATCTGGGAATTTCTGAGGGGACAGATTCCTCACACTGACACTGAACAAGTGACATTTTGTTGGCATCTGGCCAGACTGTGCCAATTTTGTTTCACCAGTGGGCAGGGTCAGCACCAAAGACACAGACTCCAATTGAAGGAAACACTGTCATTTCCTGCAGCTCAGAGCAGCAAAGATTCAAAAAAGGAGCAGCTCAGCAATGCACCCAACCATCCCCACCAAAGATTGCCTGCAGTGATTAAGAAAGATCCAGCAGCATTTACCCTCAGCCTTTACCATCCCCCAGACCCACACAGCAGCTGGGGAAGCTGTCACAGCCAAGGGCTGCAGAGCCACTCCTGGGCACTGGGAATCCCTGCAGGTGCCTCCAGCCCCAGGTGAGGCTCCAACCCCGCTGGGAGAGGGCCCAGCTCTGACAGTGCTGAATGAAAAAACTGACAGCACTGCTAGTGTGGCAACATCTGCTTTCATCCTCCTCTTGGGTCCCTCCCAAAGCCTAGCCAGGGCTCAAGGAGGAACCAAGGGAGCTGACTTTGATCCTTCAGCCCCAAACAAGGCTAGATGTCAGATTTCATGGCCTTGACTGGCTTCTAAATACACAAAGGTCAGTACATGTTTCACTAATGAGTGGCTACATCTATCTCAGTGCTAAAATCCATGCCCATTTCATTAGGGAGCAGATACAAAGATAACGTTTGCTTGGAAGGTTCATCCAGAGGCCACCTTTGGCTCAGGGCCTGCTGTCCAGGCCTCACTCAGGGCTGGTGTCCAGGCCTTGGCACTTCAGGAACGTGCTTTAGTGCTGGGCTTGGCACTGCTGGGTGACCGGCTGCGCTGGGTGAGCTCAGAGTGCTTTTCCAACAGAGAGGATTCCGTGATTCCATGATTCTATCCACTGCATTCAGTAGGGGCTATTTTAGCAGCATTCCTTTGCTCCAAAAGTTCCCTCTTGCCCAGCTCCTGTGGCCTGAGGCTTCAGCTCCTTCAGCTCCTGGTGCTGAGCTGCGCATGCTGAACAAGACGACTCAGAGAGAAGAACACAGTCCATGCAATTCCTTCTGGGACACGGAGAGGGGAGGCTGTGCAAACAGGAGCATTGTTTGCTGTGGCCTCCTCTCTGCCCTTCACGCCTTTCACTGCTTTGAACCAGCCAAGAGCTTTCTCCAAGAGTGTAATGGAGCAGCTGCTCCTGCTCCCAGGCCTGGCTCTCTCCAGTATCTGCCCTTGCCTGGTTCTGTCCCTCGTGCTGTGCCCTCTGTTCCCCCAGGGCTCGCTGGCTGCTGCCCAGGACTGTGGCACTGGCACAGATCCAGTGCTCCAGAGCCTCCTTTCTGTGCCCTTGCAGCTGCCTGGGCACAGCAGCCTTTTCCATCTGGAAGCTCCCCATGCACAGGGCGTGCCCAGCTCCGTTCCTTGCACAGCCTCCAGGAGCCCAGGGCTGCCAACTCCAGTCCCTGCTGGCACTGGGGGCTCCCAGGTGCCTCAGGCTGCTGTGACACCGCTGCACACGGGAGGCAAGAGGGGCAGGGGCTGTGCTCAAAGTCAGCTCCATCTGCTGCTGCTGCTGCTGTGGGGTCATTTGTGCAGCCCTGTCTGCCCAGAGTCAGGGATCAGATCCTGCCAGTCTCTTCCAGCACTGGCTGCTCAGAGTTTGGGCCTTGGAGCCTCAGGTGGCCAAAGGCAGCTGCTGCTGGTCCCTCTGTGTGCCCGAGTTCAGCAGTGCTGCTCCATCAGTCTGTGCACAGCAACGGGGAAAAGCCTCAGCCCTGCAGGGCCAGGAGCTGCCGGGCTCTGCCTGAGCAGCTCAGCCAGCAGGAAGGGAGCTGCTCCACATGGAAACCAGGAGCAAAGGACATTCCTTTTGTAGGACATGTTTTCTATTTAGAGGGAAAAAAAAGGAAAAAGGAAGAAAATAGGTAAATTGTAAAAGATAAGAATAAAATCCAAGTGTTAGTGAAAAAACATAACACAATGTTAGTGAAAAAACCAAAACATAAATGAAAATATACATTCTTTGCATTAAGAGGTAAATGATCTTTTTCAAAAGAGAACTCAGTTCTTTACATTGTAAATGTGCTGATGGCATGGATCCATCTTACTGACCTCAGCAGCCTCTTAAAAGATTTTGGGCTTTGCTCCCAACATTGGTATTTGAAATTGTGCTCGAAGCAAGAGGAAATTGCTTTGTGCCCTTCCAGCTCCAAGCAGGACTGGGAATGGAAACTCTGTCAAAGCCCAAATCCTTTAGAAGATGACCTTCCTTCTCACCCTGCTAATGAGCTGCACATTCCCTTTGAAACTGCCAAGAGTTTCTTAGAGTCACAAAGTCCCACTTACGGCTTTTTGCTCAGGTTTGGCAGTGCAGAAGGGCAATTCTCCATCCACCAGCTCCAGACTGCACTGCCTCAGGAACACGGCCCACTCGCCAGCTTTGGCCCACTCGTGGCACTGCTAGAGGAGGAACAAAGTGCAATTGCACAATTCCAGCCAGTCAAGAAGGAAGAATGGGACAGACAAAACACCCTGTGCAGATCCAGGCGCTCAGCTGGGACTGTGGAGAGTTTGGGTCCTTGACAGTTGGATGTGTGTCCCCAGCTGCAATCTCTGGGCCTGCAGAAGAGTCTCACTCACCTGCCAAAGCAGAAAGCTCAGGCGCTGTGCTTGCAATGGGCTCGTCTGATGCAGAGCTGTCAGAGCAATGTGAGGGCAGAGCCAGCCCAGCCGGGCCCAGGGCTGAGCCCAGCAGAGCCCTGGCAGAGCCCAGAGCAGCCTCAGCACCTGCAGAGCCCGGCTGCAAGGAGAGAAAACAGAAACTGCCCATTAGCTGAGGGCTCCTGTGCCCTTGTGCCAAGGCCTGCGGTGCCCAGGCCATGCTGATTGTGCCCAGAGCTGTGCCCAGAGCTGCCCATCCCTGCTGCCTTTGGCACAGAGCAGGAGGGCAGGACATGTGCCCAGCCTGCAGCCAGCCACGGCACATTCAGCCCTCAACAGCTGCCCAGAGCAGGATGCTCCTGTGCTTGCTGCCAGCTCCCAAAAGCTCTGATCCCACCCTGCCAAGCACACAGGGACCCACCTCACGCCAGCCACGGCTGCAAGAAAAGCTGCTCCCAATCCATGGCCTCAGCCTTCTCCAAGGGCACGGCCCATCCACGCCACAGCTGCTCCCAAGCACTTCCCCATCCACACTGGACCACCTCGAATGCTTCCTCTGGAAAAACAAACAACACATTTTTGAAAAGAGATTAGATGCAATAAGGGAAAACAATAAAAATGCTATAAACTCTTATCTCTGTCAGTGCCTTGAGGAAGGCCCAACCCCTGCATGCCAAGGAAGAACCCACCCACTGGTGAGGGAAGCCCACACTTTCTCTCTTCCCCCCTGCACTGCCCCCCAAAATCACAGTGACCCTGAAGCAAACAAGGGCAGTGGAGCAGCCCAGCCCTTCCTTGCCTGCACAGCAAAGCAGCCCCAGCACGGGTTCTGGAGCCCCACCTCTGCTCCCACCATGGGGGTTTGTTTGTGTCGGGCTGGCTGCCCCAGCCCCAGCCCGGGGCACGGTGGGTGCTGGGGGCTGTTGGCAGAGCCAGGAGCCCACTCCCATTTCGTACCCACCCCAGCCCATCCTCCCAGCCCTGCCAAAAGCAGCTTGGCAGCCACTGAAGAATGAGTTGCATCTGCCCCAGCAAAGGCGGAGCCTTTGGTTCCCCGCCACGCTGGGTCATGCCCACATCTGGCAGAATTTCCTCGGGTGGGGACTCATCTGCAAATTCCCTGTGGAGTTTGGCTTTGAAGAAGGTGCCAGAATCAAAGTGCATCACCTTCAGCCTCCTGTGGCCAGGCTGAGGAAGAGCTTGTCATCCCTGATGTCACCCTCGCTGTCTCCAACAACAGCAGCAGCAGCAGCAGAATCCCCACCCGGTACAGCTTCTCCAGGGGCTCCTACTCCTTCCCTGGGGGCAGACCAGGCTCTCAGGGCTCTGCCCAGGGCCCCAGCTGTCAGGGAACCAGGACAAGCAAAACCAGCTGGGATGGCGGCCACCAGTGCTGGGCAGAGCAGCTCAGCTCCAGCACAAGGGCTGTGTGTTCCCATCCCATGACCCCGGTGCAGTGACACTGGCAGCACAAAAAGCTTTGGGTTCCTTTGCTTCTCATGGCCAAGGCATATGTGGAGCTGGAACTTACCAGGGCTCTGGATCAAAGTGTGCCTGTGGCTCTCTCCCTTCTTCTATGGCAGAGGAATATCCCATATCCAAGGATCACAAAACAGGTCTTTCAGTGCGGGTCTGTCCAAGGAGTTCACGGATAAACACCACCTGATCAGGTCTTTGCACTCTGGGGATAGAAAGCAGAAACTGCCGGTCAGCCAGAGAAGGCTCCTATCTGCTTGGCCCCACTATTCCCGTGCCCAGGCCATGCTGGATGTGCTCAGAGCTGGGCCTAAACTTTCCCATCAATTCCCTGTTTTGGAGGAGAGCAGGACATGTGCCACCTCCTCAGCAGCTGCCATAGTGGGATGCCCATGACCCCGCTGCTGGCTCCCAGCACTGGGATTCCCCTCGTGCCCAGAGAAGAGGATCCACCTTGAGAGAGCCGTTGTGGCAGCGGGAGCTGGCCCCAGCTGAGGTTCTGGCCCCTCCTGAAAGGGTGCTCCCCGCAGACCATCTGGTGCAGCAGGATGCCCAGGGACCAGATGGTAGCTGGCTCGCCATGGTACCAGCCAAAGTCGTTCCATTCTGGGGGGCTGTAGGACAGTGTTCCTATGGAATACAGATGGAGATCATCAGGGGGATGCTGCTGCTCCCAGAGCCTGACCTCAGCATCCCTGGGTGTACGGGGGCTGTATCAGGGGCACACAGGGTGACCACTGCCCTCTTGCCAGCATCTGGGACTTGTACACAAAGTTAGGGTTGGAAAAGAAGCCTTTGGTGCTGGAAGAGGGCAGCCCTGGCTAGGCCGACCATGACATGCAAAGGAAAAACCCACTCCATGCTGGGGAAAAAACCTGCCCATATCCTCCCTGCCTGCATTGCCCCAAAAATATAATGAAGCCAAGGCAAACAGGGCGAGTGGAGCAGTCCAAGCCCTTCCTCTTTTCTGCACACTAAAGTGGCTGGGGCACAGCTTCCGCCCTCCCTCTCTGCTACCCCACCCACGGGGGTTTTGGTCGGGCTGGCTGCCCCAGCCCAGCCCTAGTCCTGGGCAGAGTGGCTGGCAAAGGCTGCCAGCAGGGCTGTAAGATGGCTGCCCACCCAGCCCCGCTCTAAAGCAACTCAGCTTAAGATTCAGTGCCCTGACTGGCAGCAAAAGGGAGAATCCCCGCTGCCACAGCCAGCTTGGGCTGGGAGATGTTGGGCCATGAGATGTCAGCAGCGGGAGCACAGCCCTGGGTAGGCTCACCTGCAAAGTGAGTGTAGACTGTGTCCTGCAGGTAGGTGCCACAGCCAACGTCAATCAGTTTGGCCTGCCCGGTGTCCAGGTCAACCAGGATGTTCTCTGGCTTGATGTCCCTGTGCAGGACCCCGCAGCTGGTGCAGTGCCGCACGGCCTCCAGCACCTGGCGGAACAGCTCCCGCGCCTCCTCCTCGGGCAGGAACCGCCGTGCCCGAATGAAGTGCTGCAGGTCCTGACACTGCTCTGGCTGCTCCAGCACCATCACGATGCAGTTGGGGAGCTCGAGCCACTCCAGCAGCTGGACCACACCGGGGAAGCCAGTGGACACCTTGGCCAGCAGCACGACCTCCAGGGGTGCGCTGGTGCCGTCGGGCTGCGGGAGGAGCACGACGCCGTCAGTGGGGCCGATGCCGTGCCAGGCCTGGGGAAGCCCTCAGCCAGCCCGGGATGCTCTGAGCCCTGCGCTGGCCCCACGCCCGCTCTCCCTCGGGGCGTCCTGGCGGCTCCCACCGTGCCGGGCTCCGGTTCATCCCCGGCCGGCAGCCCCGGCTGCTGGCCCCGCTCACTCACCAGCTCGCCCCAGTGCCGGACGCGGTTCCGTGGCACCCTTTTGATGGCCACCTGCAAGCCAAGGGCAGCAGCGGGGTGAGCTCGCCGCCCGCACTGCGAGCCCCATCCTCCGCCCTCCTCCTCCTCCATCCCCTCCTCCTGCGCCCGCCGCCGGCCCCGCCGCTCACCGGGGCGCCGTCCGAGATCCTCGTGGCCGCGAAGACTCTGCCGAAGCCGCCGCGCCCCAGCAGCGATCCCAGCCGGTACCGCTCCAGCAGGGCCTCCTGCGCCGTCCCTGCGGGCGGGACGCGGCGGTCAGCGCTCGGCCCGGGGCCAGCCAGGGCCCCCGAGCGCCCCTCACCCGCCCCGGGCCGGCCATGCCCAGGCGTTCGCTCCCGGGAACGCGGCACGGGAGGCTCGGGGCCAGCGGCCGCGCTGCCGAGCGGCGGAGCTCGGGCCGGGGAAGCCGCAGCGGAGGCGGCGGGAGCGGCCGCGCCGCGTGTGTCCTCCGCGGGCCCCGGGAGGAGCCGGGGCCGGGGCCGGGGCCGGGGCCGGGGCCGGGGCCGGGGCCGGGGTCGGGACTGGCGGAGGCAAAAGGCGGCGATGCCGCCCCCGCCCCAGGCACTGATGCCCGCCCAGCAGCGCCACCGCCAGCACGGCCAGAGCCGGGCGGAGGCGAGACCGCGGCGGGACGGCCGGGGCCGGGCACGGGGCAGCCCCGCCCGGGGCCGGGGGCGGGCCGGGGGCATGGCCCAGCCCGGCAGGGGAGAGGGAGGCGGGGAGAGGAGAGGGACGCCGGGCAAGGGACCCCGAGAGAAGGGTGCGCGACAGCGGGAAAGGGAGAGAGAGAGAAAGAAAGAGAGAAGAGAAAGAAAGAGAGTATTCAAAATATCTCTTTGCTCTTTGCTGCCGCCGCCGCCGCTGCCGCCGCTGCAACTGAAGCACCGGGGCCGTTCGTCCCCGTGTCCGTTCCCCGCTCGCCCCACGAGCCCCACGTTCGAGCCCCGCGTGCCCTGGGGACAGCCCCTCCGTCTGCCCAAACACGGGAACTTTGCAGTGCTGGGCCCAGATGCAGAGCCCTGACTCCTGCACTCTGGCACAGCGATCCCCTCGCTCGCTGCTGTGCATTGTCCTTGCTGAGGGGCAAACACTGTCGGGCCACCTTCCCTTGGGGTAGGATTCCTACCTGAGCCCAGCACTGCACTGACACCTCCAGTGTTGCTTTCCAGTAAAAACAGGGGAAGGAAAACTGTGTGTGGCTCATGGTATTTTAGAGGGTCTAAAAGTCACTAAGTCACCGATCTTAGAGGTGCTATGCATCTGGAATTACTGGGATGGAGAAGTAGTGCAACATGGAAAAGGGGAGCATAGAAATAAATAGAGGAAAACATCTTGGATTGTTTCTTTCATTTTCATTTCACTTCTGGAAAGCTGTTTCAGTTTTCCAGGAATCTTCTCCTGTCTGCTCTTCCCAAGAATCTCTCATGGAGACCAAGGTCAAGCTTCTGTCACAAGATTTGCCACCGGGAAATTACGCCACTGGTGAAATTTTCATTGTGACTGTTTGTGCTGGCTTAGGGCAAATTTTGGGAGGAAATCTCCAAAAGGAGTCCGTCTAGAAAGCAAGTTCAAATGGCCCCTCCCCCTACTAGTTCAGGAAAAGACTTCCCTTGAGAAAAGTGGAAAAAACCCCAGTTTATTTAACAAGTAAAGTATTCACAAGCATGAAAAATGAATTATATTAAATCAAACCTCTGACAGTGGTGAAGAGATGGCAAATTCAGAAAGTCCTTTCTGTGGGTTGTAGTTGGCTCACTCGGTCTCTTCTAAGTCCCTCTGGTGCTGTAATGCAGCGTCCCAGAGCTCGGGGGGCCACAGGTGTGAGCTGCCGGTGTTTGTCTGGGTTTTCAGTCCAGAGCAGGTTTAAACAGTTCCAAGAAAAAGGAAAGCCACAGTCCGAGGAACTTCGCTTCCTAAGCTAGCTAAAACCAAATTGCTGGACCTGGGCTGTGAAGGCATCGGGAAATTTCCAAATCTGGGCACTGGCGGTCCCAGCAAACACATGAGCTGGATGATGGTGGTGCCAGAACCTGCAGATTTCCAAATTTTGACTTTCTGTGCCAGCAAATCACTGGACTTGGGCTGTGCCGGCACCAGGAAGTTTTCAGATCTGGGCGCTGGCACTGCCAGCCAACACCAGATCTGGGTGGTGTCATTGCCAATGACAGAAATTTGCCAGATTTGGGCTCTGCTGGCACTGAGAAATTTCCAAATCTGGGTTCTGGTGCAGGAAACACAAGATGTGGGGGCAGTTCCAGACCCAGTAGCAGGAAGCTGCCACAGGTTTTGGGTTTCTGTGCCAGCAAATTGCTGCACTTGGGCTGTGTCAGAATAGGGATATTTCCATATCTGGGCACTGGCAGTGCCAGCATACAGCCCATTTCAGGCTCCAGGCTCCAGGAAGGACTGGGTCTGGATGCCTTCCTCTTTTCTTTCCTTCTTTCCTTCCATCTTTCTTGGGATCCTGCTGCCAACAAACTCCAGATTGGGCGGTGCTGGCAAGGGGAAATTGCCAGGTTTTAGCTTTCTTTGCCTGCAAATTCTGGACATGGGTGGTGCCAGAAGAGGGAAATTGCCAGATGTGGGCACTGGCAGTGCCAGCGCACACCAGATCTGGGTGAGGGATGAGCCGGCACTGAGAAATTTCCTGATGGTAATTTTCTGTGCCAGCAAATTGCTGGAATTAGGCTGTGCAGGCATCTTAAACATTCCCGATCTGGGTACTGGCGGTGTCAGCAAATCTGAGATTGGGTTGCTGTAGGTAGCAGGTCTTTGCTTGGTTTTGACTTTCTTTGCCAGCAAGTTGCTGCACTTGGACTGTGCAAGAATAGGGAAATATCAAATTCTGGGAAATGGCAGTGCCAGCAAACACCACATTTCAGGAAGGATTGGATCTGGACCCGTTCCATCCCTGCCTCCCTCCCTCAACAAGGTGCCAGAGGGGCTGGAGAGCAGCCAGGCAGAAAGGGACCTGCAGAGACTGATGGACAGCAGGCTGGACATGAGCCAGCAGTGTGCCCATGTGGGCAAGGAGGCCAATGGCTCCTGGCCTGGATCAGGAATGGTGTGGCCAGCAGGAGCAGGGCAGGGATTCTTCCCCTGCACTCAGCACTGCTTGGGCAGCACCTCGAGTGCTGTGTCCAGTTCTGGGCCCCCAATTTAGGAAGGACATGGAAGGGCTGGAGCGTGTCCAGAGAAGGGTAACAAGGCTGGAGAGGGGTCCGGAGCACAAGAGCTGTGGGGAGTGGCTGAGGGAGCTGGGGTTGTTTATCCTGGAGAAGAGGAGGCTCAGGGGAGAAAAGGCGGTGTCAGGGCACAGGTTGGACTTGATGATCTCCATGGCCTGTTCCACCCTTGCTGATTCTGGGATTCTCTGGAACCACCCTTGGAGCAGTTGCAGGAGGAGCCCTGGGCCTCCTCTTCAGCAGCTCCAGCAGCCCAGGTCCCTCAGCTTCTCCTGCCAGCCCCAAAGCCCATCCTGTCAGTCCTGCAGAGCCTCTGCAGCTCCTCCTCACTGCCCAGAACAGGGAGCTCCAGAGGCAGACACAGCAGCCCAGATGTGCCCCCCTGGCCTTGGGTGCCTCTGGCAAGGGAGCAGCACCAGCCATTGCAGGAGCCTGCAGACAATTGATCTGAAGGCCAAAGCTCCTTAGCTCCTTCTGAAAGAGCAGGAACAGTTCCTCATTGCAATGTGGTGGAATGCTGGGCACCACAGCTCCAGGTGAGGACTGGACACAAGTTTGCTCCCACTGAGTGCTGGGATGGGTTCTGCAGGAGCTCTGGGCTCCTGTGCTTGCCAGGCACAAGGAGGAGAGAAGGAGCCAAGTGCACTGATGTGGGAAATGGATATCTAGAAATCTTTTAGGGCCTAGTAGAATGCCCACAGAGTATGAATCTGTGTATAAACCTTGAGACAAGAAATGCTAACTTAAAAATGCCATGGAATAGGACAGATATTGTTGAGAGAGAAATGGAGGTGAAAAAAAGTTCCAAAAGATGGCCTTGCAAATAAGATTTTGGAAAAACAGAGCTATGAAAGATGCATTGTAGTGAGACCCACGAGGGGCAGTTTTAATAATTGGCTTTAAGGCATTCACAACGTGGCATGGCAAAAGGCTGATAGACCAAAAAAACTAATTATAATGTATTATAATTAGGAAATAGTTGGCTTCTGATTGTGATGGCGTGAATTATAACATCTGTATTGTCTCACCCTTCTCATAAGACTGAAAATTGAATAAAAGTTTTTAAAACACCTCTCAGTGTCCCCATCTCTAGGTCAAGAAAAGAGTATTATCCAACACACTGAAACACATTTGCCTCGAGCATAACCCAGCCTGGACCAAACACACTGCAAGGTTTCCCCTGTGGCCCATGTCTCGAAACATCAGGTCTGCTGTTTGACAACTCAGGTTGGTTTGGTGTCAAGGAGTTCCCTCAGAAATACTGGGTTTGTCTTCCTCTGTGCCTTCCCCTCAGCAGCCTTGGGGATGCTTCTGTGTGAAGCCATCTGTCTCACACAGTTTGAGACAACTTCAAACAGGATATTGTGCAATAAATCATTTCCTCTGAAGTGTTCCAACAGTCCATTTCCAGCAATAGGAAATTATTACTGATAGGTGAAAGTGGAAAACCCCCAACAGTTTATTAACAAACAGAATCCCCCCATGACACGCGTTACAAGAAGGCGCCGGGGTCTCTCTCGGAAGAACAGGAGCTGTCATGGAGCAGTTCCAGCAGCTGATGGAAGCTCGGGGGCTCGTCCAGCGTCGGCTTTCTCCCGTGGCAGAGCTCCATGGGGCGGGCAGGGCAGTGAAGCAGCTGGGCTGGAGCCCCTCGCTGCCTTTTCTCCCCGGTGTGGCTCAGCTCACAGACTCTCGGGCTGGGAGCGGGGCCGCTCTGCTCCTGCCGGCACCGTGTCCCTGGGCTGGGAAAAACAGTTTCCTGCCAGGAGAGCCCTGCACACTGCTCCACTGATCTTTCATACAGGCCCAAACCAACTCCAAACACTCTGTCCGCAGCAGCTTTTCACAAAGGGCTGCAGCAATCCAGGACAGCTGCAGGTGAGTGTCGCAAGGCTCTTGTCTTGTTCCTGACAGCAGAATTCTTGATGATCTTGTGCAGTTTTATTCAGATGTAACATGAGAGCTGAGGTTTTTTTGTTAAAATATTTAATGCTGAGTAACAAGCCTTGGGAGCATGAGGTACAGGACTGATGTGTGAAAGCATGAGCATATCCTCCAAAGTGGCCAGTTTAATTGTCCATTTTATTACTCTTGTATTTACTCCACACTAATAAGGAAAACCAAGCTCTGCTTGGAGGCAAAACAGGCATGGGATACACTCTGGTCCCTCGCAGGCTCCGCAGGGCTGGCAGTGGCACAGCAGGCAGTCTGCTTCATTGTGAACCCCTACAGAGCTGCATCCCAATCTGGTTTAAGTAGCGTGGTATTATTAAGAGCTCCTTTTCTGCATGAGATACAAAAAGGAGATCCCAAATGATCTTCATGCAAACATGCAGTAAAGAACTGCTCCTGCTATCCTAATGAAGCGTTTGCTTTGGCAATTACACTCTTCCCATTCATCTTTCGATGCAGACACTTCAGGTTTTCCCCCACACCCCTGCAAGGCTGTCAGTGGCTGTTTCCCAGTTCCTGTTCTTCCCCAGAGATGGTGCAGTGTCTGCTTTGAAACAAAGAGCCCTGAGATCTGGACAGCTTGAAGGAGCATGAAGTGCTAATTAAGTGCTCATATTGGTAACACCCAGGTCTGACCTTCCCAGAGCTCTGAAGCAGCAGCAGCAGGACCATGTATCATTCCTGTTGGTGGATGTTCATGTTTCTGATGTGCAAGAGCAATGACTTTGAGGAGGGACAAAAACGCCCCTCTTCAAAGAGTGGGTGTGCAAGGAGATGTGAAGTTTCACAGCCTTTCCTAGGATATTTCAGAAAGATCTAAGAGAATATTGTGGCATGAGGTAGGTCCCTAAATTTGTCTCCAGAGGAATCCCCACAGGGCACATTCACTCTGCTGCTGATGGCAACCCCATAAGCTCATGGACCAGTTTTCCCTGCAACGTGCCACCCTGCCTGGGCTTTACTAGGCCGGGACTAGACCCAGAGCTAAGCAAACACATGCAGCCAGGTGACATTGTGTGACATCAGAAGCTGGCAACCACGAGGACTTTGCTGTCAAAAGGTTACAGTTTGCACTGGGCCCAGAAGTGTTTTTCCCTAAGGCAAAGCAAATTGAAATGTGAAGTTTCAAAGCTTCAAATGACTATGAAAGGAAACTGCAGAATAATTTCTGGAAGGGCAGCATTGTCAATGATCATGCAGCCCACCAACAGCTGGAGCTGAATCCAGAATTGCTTCTTCCAGCTGTGTAGGAATTCATTCCACTGGCAAGCACTGGTCCATGGGAACAAATGATCCCCTAGCTCTGGGCTGAATGGCAGCCAGGCTGCAGTGCAGATTGGAGGAGCCCTTGTCACTTGTTATTGGCCTCCCAGTGCGCTCATCCTTCTGTAAACAAGGTGCAAACAACACAGCTGGAGTGATGTCCCGGGTAAATTTACATACAGGTGATTGCCAAAGCAGTGCATCTTTTCCCGGTGAAATACACGACCACTTCTTACCTATGGAATTGTGATTGAAGACACCTGTGAGCCAGATCTGTGGGAGATTGCAAAGGAGCAAAGCTTTGGGATTTGGGCACACTTCTCTTGGTTTCTTTGCTCAGTCCTTTGGTGAGCACAGAACACACCTAGGTAGAAAACCTTTGACTAGACAGGATCTTTTGGATCCATTGTCCCTCAAACAGGTCAACAGGTGACTCTGTTGTAATGCTAAGTAACAAAGAGCAGCACAAATGACACAAAGAAAACATGGCCAAAGAGGAAGAGGAGAGGCCCAATGAGGAAAGGATGTGGTGAGACACTGGCACACCGAGTGAGCTGCACTCCCATAATCTCTAGGCTGGCAGGTCCTGGTCTCACTTCTCCTCTTGGTTTTTTCAATTTTGTTTATTTATTTACTTTTTTTCATCATCAAAATGAAATATATAGAATTAAAAACATGCGATCAAAACTTAAAGACAGAATCAAAAGACATTAATTCAAAACTACATCTAAAGATCAGAACATATGTACATCTGTAACTATCAAGCCTAACGCATCAATCCTATTCTTCAAACACTCTCCATACAGGCGGCAGCTTCTTCCTGAGCTTGGAGGACAGAGAGCTTTTCTGGATGGGAGGCGAGGACTTTGTGGGTGAGGGAACATGGAAAGTGTCCCGAGAAATCTTCTCGGTAAGACTGTAACCAGTCAGATCTGCAAAGCGGAGACACAAAGTTTAACAGAGGCCACCATGCAAACCTAAAGCATCTGAAGCTCCGTATTTCATGGGACACATTTCCTGGAAATGTCCAAACAGCTACACAGGGAAACATGCTCCTGCTGGCAGACACTGAGGCAGGACAGGGCAAACCCTGAGCCACTTGCCCAGAGCTGGCACAGGCCCAGCCTGGCCTCTGGGCTGCCCTGGGACAGCAGGGAGCCCAGAGCCCTGTGCTCCCCAGGAATGGCTCAGCTGCACATGCACCCTCCTGCTCCTCTGCCTGCCCCACAGCTCAGCAGCCCCACAGCTCCAGGGGCACTGGCAGCAGCACAGCTCATTGCAGGGGCACGTGCAGGGCACAGCTGTTCCCTGGCAATGTGCGCAGCCTCTCTGGGCTGCCACAAGGCCCTTCCTGCCAGCAGAGATTGGCCCAGCTCCCCCCTCACCTCTGTGTGAGGCTGAGCCATGATTGCCTTCACCTTGTCCTCAATCTGGAGCAGCTTCAGGCCCCCCATGCCATGAGTAGGAAGGGCAATGGAGAGAACAGGGGCAGATGCACACCACAGAGACCTGCAGCAGGACTGAGGCTCTTTTCACCCATGTATCCCGAAATCTGCAGAGTTTTGGAAAACAACAAATGCAGGGAAAACACGTGGTGGGCTGTGAAGTTGCAGAATATCCAGCAATGCAGCCTGTTTCTTCTGTGGGGCTTGGCAATGGATCCATCTGAATGTTTTACCCTATTGCAAAGCTGAGGAAAGGGTGGCAGGCAGTTTAGCCAGGCTGTCCTGTTCTAGAGAGTGTCTCTTGGGAACTATCAGGCCCAGCACCAACATTTAAGGCAGCATTTGCTCCAACTGTCCCATGGCAGTCAGCCTGTGAAGGTGCCTGTAAAGTGATTTATCATCTCAAGGCTAACATGAAACATCACTTTGAATAGAAAGTAGAGCTCTAAGGCCATGACAGTCATACAAGACTCCTTTGGCAGGAGCTGCACCTGCTGTGCAGGCTGTGCCACACCCAGCAGATTGTCCCCCATGTGCTCCATGAGGGCAAGGATGCTCTTCGTTTCCCAAGTTAGTGGCATCATGAGGAGACGTGGTTTTCCCAGGGCCTCAGTGGTTAGCACTGTGAAATACAAAACACTGCTCACAGCTGCAATTGCAATTGTCCCTCTGCCCACAAAAGCACAAGGCTCTATCCTTGGCCTTTGCAGGCACTTTCCCTTCCCCATCAGTCACCACATCTAGGAAAATCTGACAGGCTGGGAGAACTCCAGGAAGCAGCAGGAAGCTGAGTCAGAGGAGCTTTAGTTTGGATATCAGGAAAAAGGGTTTTTCACCCAGAGGGTGGCTGGGCACTGGAACAGGCTTCCCAGGGCAGTGGTCACAGCACCAAGCCTGACAGGGTTGAAGGAGCATTTGGACAACAATCTCAGACACTTGGTGTGACCCTTGGGCTGTTCTGGGCAAGGCCAGGAACTGGACTTGATGGTCCTGATGGGCCCCTTCCAGCTCCCCATATTCTACACTTCTGTGATTCTGAGAACTAACAGGCTGCAGGAGGGCAGAAATAGGTGACAAGAGGAGAGAAGTGAGGTTGGTTGGAGAATCAAGTCACTGAGTCCACAGAAGATGCAGGATGCAGGACCCTTCCCTCCAACCATTCCCATTCTCTGTCTCATCCCTTCTCCCTCCCACACACACAAAGGTGAAGAACATCACTAAAAGAAGAAGAACCTACTTGATTCCCATGTCCATGAGAGCAGTCTTTGCTCGTGCAGGAGTCACATTCTCCACCACAATCCCCAGGCTCTGACTGGCTGCTTTCTGAACAGATTCTGGGGAGTTGGACACCATCTGGAGAAGGACCCGAGCAACCTCATCCACCTCAGAGTCCATGTCCTTCTTCAAGGTCACAGAGAGCTCTCCCAGAGTGACAATGGCAGAGCAGGACACCTTGGAACCGAGGTTGGTCACCTGGGGAAGCCATGAGGGGAAACATAAGAATCACCTTGGAAAGAAAACCAGTTGCCTTCAACAGAAGTCCCAGGAAATGACAACACTTCCCATTGTGTCCAGAGAAACATACAAGGACAGAAGAGCAGGAGAGCACAAGCACAGAAAGGCACTTACTCTGGCACCAATTTCTGGCTTCAGACCTGCTTACTGCAGGCGTAAATAAAAAATTCATTAAGTGTTCTATTTAACCCTTCTTAAATGTCCACATCTTTGTTTTTAGGCCCTTTTACTAGAAAATAAATAAAGAGCTGCTTTCAAATCATGAAGGCAAAAGTCATAAAGATAAAAGAGTCAGGTGCTCATGTTCAAAAAAGGAACACCAGCAGCTGAAGCACTCAGCCAGGAAACAGAAAACACAGGCTCAGGTCTACAGAATAATTTGCAGTGTTGAATTATAGCTTGGGCAGAGACTGGGACTCTGGCAACTAACATCATTAGTGTCTCAGTTTCTGCATTTGCACATTGCATTATGAAGGCACCACACTCAAAGATGAGTGTCAGATACCCGAGCTGCCAGTAAATACAGCTGCATGTGCCCACAGATCCTACAGACAGCTGACAGACATTGGAAATCTCAGGTCTAAAACCAGAAATTAAGGCAGACCCTGAGCACACATGGAGGTGAGCAAGCACATACCTACTCTACACACTGTGTATGAAGTATGGGGGACAATTCAGAACAATGTTCTCACCTTGCTGGTAACTGCCAAGCAAACCTCACCAAGTCTACAAAGCAGGACCTCTGAATGGGACCCAGTCAGGTGTCTGATGGTGAAGAGTCCCTCCTCCTTCAGCTCCCTGAAAGGCAGAAGATTGATTTTTCTCTGCACCAAGGCAGCACCCTCTGAAATGACCAGGCTGGCAGCTCAGTTGAACAATGGGAGGTGCTTTTCAAGGAGTGCTTAATGAAATTGTGGAACGCGTTGCCCCAGGATGCTGTGGCTGTCAAAAGCATTCACAAACCCAAGAGGCAAAGAGAAGGGGTTTTAGAGTGGCCATTTGAGAAGACAGCCTTTCTGAAACCTCTGGCACATGAGGCCCCTCTGTCCCTGCTTCCTAGGAGCTGTGAGACTGGGCCATGCTGCTGTTTGTTGTCACCTCCCTGTACCTGTCCCTGAGACACAGTGCCACCGGGCTGTTATTGAGGCATTTTCCTTCTTTGCCAGCCCCAGCAGGCATTCAGCAGGGAGAGTCTGCACTGCCACTCTGGAGCTGAGTTTCCACTCTATGATCTCGGCCTCTCTGTCACCCCCTCCACTCCCCCTCACACATTCCCCAAAAAGCAGCAGGATGTCTGCTGGGACCACCTCAGCCTGCAGGAAGGACAAGTGGGTCCTGGCCTCTCCTGACCCACAGCACAGCTTTCTTTCATCCCAGCATGGAAATATAAAAACTGTATTATCACATCACACAGAGGGCCAGGAGCTTTTTATTTTGGCTGCAAGTGTCCACAGGGCATTGGGGAAGAGGAGAAAAAGAGTGCTTTGCAGCAAGCAACCCAGCTACTCAGGCAGGATGGTAGGAAAGTGTCTGGGAGCTGCTTTTTAGGACTTTGGTTGTTCTGCTGAAGCTTCTGACAGAGCTGATGGGCAGACCCCAGAGCTGTGGAGAGTTCCTGGGAAATTTGTCCTTGGATATGTGTACGAATGCTCTCCCAGCCATGAACTGCCATCTGTGTCCTGTCCATATGTTACTGCCTTGACTGTTGAGTGTCTGAGGTGCCTCTTGAGGCTGCTATGGACCTCCTTCACCAAGGAATGGATTGTGATACAACATCCCTTTCTGCTGATGTTTGGGCACTGACAGAGCCTGGACCACTCTGGCTGGAGCTTGGGCTCTGGCCATGCAAGATTGCCCATGAGAGCAGCTCATGGTCCTCAGCTCTTCCCTGCTGCTGGGACAGACAGACATGGCCATGGGGACAGAATGGAGCTGCCCCATCTGCCAGGGCACTAAGAAGGATGTGAATTTTTCTCTGCCCTGTCACCACCAGTTCTGCCTGGGCTGCATCCTGCAGTGGGCAAAGAGAAATCCAGCGTGCCAACTCTGCAGAAGAATGATAGAAGCTGTCATGTTTTCTGAGTAGGATGAACAGGACTACATACAATTTGCCATCAGCTCCCCCAAACAATTGCTAGAGTCCAGCAGGGAGAGAGCCTGGCCACCTTGCTGAAAGCAGCCCCCCAGACCCTGTGATGGCTGCTCCATCTTCCCCACAGGGAGCACTGTCCCCAGCTGAGCAGGGGCTGCAGGATCAGAGCCTGTGGATGGTCTCCTGCCCAAGGAGTGGGCCGAATTTTTCAAATAACAATGTCATCTGCTGGACCAAAGGTGGCCCTGGCTGCAGCAGAAGCTGGAGGGAATATGCCAGCACCAGAGATGGCTGGTTAAGGAATTCATAGAGCAGCATCCAGCACGCCCTCTCTGCCTATGGTCAAGTTGCCAAACTCTTGGTGCCAGTACTGCAGCTTCTCCTCTGGAGCAGTCTGAATTGCTGCTAGCATAGTCCATTGTAAAGAAGCAAAAAGGACCTTTGCATGATCTCCACAGATGTTTTATTCAGCTGTGCAGGGAGATGTTCAGCTCCCAGCACCCACACACAGAGGGTCTCACTTTGTCTCCACAGGGGCCTGGGGGGCTGACCCTGATCTCGGGGCAGTACAAAGATAAGGGAGCCAATCAGGGAATAGGGAAGGTGTGGCTCAGGAACACAGGAACAGACACAGGAACAGGGGAAGGAGCCAATGGGGTCTAACAGCTTTTTGAGGGAAGCTTCTTGTGCCTGCCTAGACCAGGGAATGCCCCCCAGGGTCTCCACAATTCCTCCTGTTGTATATTATTAGGAAAGCTTCTCTGAAGGATCAACTGAATCAATACAAAATGACAAAAACCATCAAAAGCGCTCATAGGACAATTGTTCAAAATTCAAACAATTCTGAGTTCCCAGTGTGCCAACAGATTTCTGGCAGTGTCTTAGATCTGGCAGGAGGGATGCAGGCTTTTCTTAGCACAGTTTATCAGGAAACTGAGTCACACATACTGAACCTCTGGTCCATGGCCTCCTCAGTGCCATCGTGCAGCAAGGAGGCCCAGAGGCTGCTGTGCTCTGGCCCTGTCAGGGATGAACACAGCGGCTCTGTGGCCAGTGCCAGCTCCAGCTCCAGCAGCTCACAAGAGGAGACTCCTTCCAGAAGCTCTGCTGGCTCCAGTGTGGCAGACCAGCAGAGCCCACTGGAAGCCCCCCTCCATTGCAGCCACCCCCAGCTGCACCCATCATCGCTGCAGAGCAGGAGCTGCCCCAGAGGAGCCGCGGCAGGAGCTCATGGCAGTGGCAGGTCCCTGTGCCCAGGGCAGAGCCACAGAACCTCTGCTCCTGGCTGGGACAGGGGCTGCTCACCCTGGTGTCCCACCAAGAGGAGGGATCCTGGGCTCCAAACTCTGCCCAGCCCTGCAAAAGGCCACCCCGCCAGCAGTGCCAGCAAGGTTCCTGCAGCCATTCAGCCAAATCAGTGGAAACAAATGTCTCTTCAGCTGACACAGTCTCTGCACACAGCTTTCTCCTCCTTCTCCTGGTGCCTTTCCCTGACTCCAGCAAGAGCTGCAGGAAATGCTGTGTGAGCCATGATGATGGAAGAGCTACTGATAAAAACACAGCGGCGATGCTTTCAGAGAAGTCAGGAATGGAAGACTGACCAACCTTCCAGCCAATGGTATGCCAAAAGTTTCCATGCTTTAAATAATTGATTGTAATTAATGAGTAAAAAGAAAGATACGGAAGCATATTAAATCTCCCACAGCTGCTGGCTTTCCTCAGGCTCCATGGTCTATGTATTGCTAGACTTACTTCATCTAGGCAGAATATTAACTGCCTTGACTTGTTGGAGACTGATCACAAGGTCTCATCTGTGGTGGGCAGTCACTAAAATTAGCTCAGCAGAGGCATCTTCAGCTGTCCAAGTGTAGCAGAAATACATATTCTCTGCTTCATGGCTGTGTGGCAGCAGCTGCTGGTGTGGATTTGTCAGCGTTGCTTCATGGATTACTCCTGGGAAGGAATTGTGTGCACAGCCACAGTATGATGGCTTCGATCTCCTCTAATTACTCCAACTGGATGATGGCCAGAACTTTTAGGCAAAAAGCATCATGACAGAATAATTTACAATATTCTCCAAACTACTCCTGTGGTTTTGATTTTCTTACTGATTAGGTTCAGTGTCTGGCCTCAAGAAATCAGTCCAGAAAGAACAGGCAAACCTCAGCTTGCAAGTTAGAGTGCAAGTCTTTAATCTGCTGGTTTTGCAGCATGTACAAACAACTCTTCAACATATTTGCAAATAAATCTCTTAGTTCTTGCTATACCTATCCAGAACCTGACTCTCTCCTCATTTTATTTTGATTTGAGATCCAAGCATGATTTATTTCTGGACAGGGAAGTAAGAACTATCTGCAAATACAGACTGCAAGTGTGAATCTATACTGCAGGAACTGAGCTATAGCTTGGAATTAAAGGCAAGATGGGATGCTATGGTAAATGTGAACATTTAGTGCTGGCATAGGAGCCTTCTGAAATGCTCCACCAACCCATGGTTCACATTGCTACAAACTCTCTTTCTGGTGTTACAAAGAGTGTTGAGGAGCTGGCTGTAAGTAAAAAAAAAATAGCCAGAATGTTAATTTTTGTTTATATGACAGACAATGACTATCTAATAATTCAGAGCTCATAGAAGTGAGTATTCAGATTTCCACTTAGTATGTGCTGGCAGTTTTAATTTGAAATCAACAGGTTTATCCAAATCAAGTTATCCATAGGAGATAATTTGCTCCATGATCTACCTAAAAATGCCTCATTGTCTGATAAGTTTAGTAGAAATTTGCAAAGTCAACAGTCCACAGATTTTCATTTCTTGTTTAGTGGCTATTCTTCAGGAAAGCTTTTACAGACTAATCAGTTTGGATGTAATTAAAATGCCAGTACATTTCATCTAGCTATTTTGGTATTAGAACAAAACCATATGAGTGCACAGCCATTTAAAAAATATTTTAAAATAAATTTTCAAATCAACAGTCTGAGTAGGACTCAGAATAAAAACTCTACCAAACTTCAACTCCATTGGAAGATTCCCTTGTCACCCTGTGATTCAATTCTACATTCAGAAGATTAACACTCCCAATGACGGTAGTTTTGGTGTGGTTAGGAATTGGGGAAGGGTCTTCTTCCTTCTCAGCTCCATGCTGCAGTGCCTTTGGGATGTGGCCTGCTGGCCGTTGTTTGTGCAGCCCTGTTATTTCTCCATGAGGCAGAAAGTGCAATTGCATTTGCAGCCCAAAGCCCGTGAGGAGTGGGGCATGCAGAGCTGTGCCAGACCCAGGCCAGCAGCTGTGCCCCAGAGGGTTTTGGTTCCTGCCCAGGGCAGCTGGTGCCTCTCTGCCGTGAGTGCCTCCCTTGCCAGGTGCCCATGGACAGCAGGTGCAGGGTTCTGCACGGGGCATGGAGCAGGGTGGGGATGTCTGCTGGCAACAGAGTGCAGCAGAGAGCAAACAGTCCAGGATGGTCCTGGAGTGTGTGACAGAGAACTCCTGACACAGCTGGTGACTGAGCCAGTGAGGGAAGGCACTGCTGGGCCTGCTGTTTGTGAGGAGAGAAGGGCTGCTGGGTGACAGGAGGGTTGGAGGCGGCCTTGGGCTCACTGATCACAAAATGCTTGTGTTTGATTCCCAGAGAAGGAACGAGAGACATTGGGGAAGTGTTGACCTGCAACAAATTGTGAATTTGTTAAGCTTTAACAGGCAGTGCTTAGTTGTACCTTCCCTCACAGCAGTGGTTAATGTGTGCAAGTGGATGTCATAGCCTTGAGAATAAAGACAGTGGGCCTACTGAGGAGGTAGCTGCAATGCATTCAAGCAGAAGAAGGCTCTTAACCATGGAAGGAGAATTTGAGGAACAGGATGTTCACCCCTTGACCACCAGAGACCCTCAAGAGACCCCTACTCTAAATGTCAGTAATTTTGGGGAAATGATTTAAACATGTCAAACACTTTGTGAGAATGTTTAGCCTGTGAGTTTGAGCAAAGTAATGAATAACAGTAATGAAAGTAATGTCTTAGTTCCATGGATACTAACACGTGGGTGTGCATGTTTCAGGGAAGTGATTCCTCACGCACCCAGCACTGAAAGAAAGTAATGCCTCTTTTCTCACACTGAGCTGGCAGTGTGGATTGGGCCCTGCTCAGTAACGTTCATTTTGGTCATTTCTATTGAAGCATAAGGAATGGTTGAAATGAAATCTTTTCCAGTTGTTTCCCTTTTGTTTACCTGTTTGAGGGGTAAAATTGTGTGCTGCAGGTGTGCTGGGTGTGTGCAGAGCAGTGCAGCCCCAGAAACCCCTTGGCTTGCCCACAGGTTGTCATGCCTTGTTGCCAGGTGTGCCCAGCTGTGGCAGGAGAAGGAGCCCGCAGCGCAGTGGGCACCGTGCCCTGCCCAGCCGGGGCTCTCTGGCACAGAGCAGCAGCAGCGCCAGCACCGTTCAACCCGCTCCTGCCTTGGCTTCCCCTGGCACACAGGAGCCTCTGGAAATCAGCAGCGCCAGTGGCGTTCCCAGCTTGGAGCAGCTGCTGCTGGTGGGCAGATGGTGCCGGTTTGACTGCTGCCAAAGGGGAAGAAAGGCAGAGATGTACACGCACCGGAGCCCTGGGCATGTCCAATAAAGGTGCAAATATGTGGGGAGATTTGTTAGGAAACATTTCAGCTGTGATGCCAACAGTGGCTTCTCTCCTGGTTCTGTGTGTTCCAGACGAGTAATGCAATGGTTGGCTCTGACAATTAAGAAGTAGATGTTATGTGGATGTTCAAATGTGTAGTGATGGTATTGTAATATATCCTCCCATAGTCCTCTTTCCCGTCCCCCTTGTAACAGCCTGGGTAGTCAGGGCATTTGGGCAGGGCTGGCTTGTGACCAGCAGGCAGGGTGTAACAACACCTGACCTCCAGTCAGCATGCAAGAAAGTAATCTCCACCAATGGACAGCAGAGAAAGAGTTGACTGACAAAACTTTTGGAGGGGCTAAGGGTATAAAAGGCAGAACATCCTTTTTGTAGATGAGAACGTGGCTGCTAGTCACAGAGACTTCCAATGCTGCAATTTTTCCTTATTCAGTCCTTTGTTAAGGTTTACTAAACCTTGAAAATGTTAAAAGTGAGAGTCATTTCTCACATGTGCAATGCTGTGAGCCATTGTCTTGGTCTGGTTTCCTTTGCTTGGGTCCCATCTGAGTGCTAAACTGGGGTACAGGCTGTAGGTGCTTGAGGCACTCTTGGAGTTCCTCTTGGATCCCCTGAACAACAGGGTTTGGCCCATGAGGGGAATTTGTGCTGCTTTGTGACAGAGAAGAACTTCCCAGGCTCTTTTGTGTTTGCTGTAGGGAAGGTTGATTATTGCTTTGCATAAATTCACAGATCAACATGCTTTGTGATGCTTTTCTTTGTCACACTTTGCTTTGTGATGTCACGGCATGGTTGCCACATCATTGTGGTGACATCAGAAGGTTGCCTTGGTGCACAGAAGGCCTGAGTGTCAGAGCAGCCTTGCTCACATCAGGAGAACCCTCCTGGTTGGAGCATTGGTCAGTGGGTAGTTGCACTCTGAGAGGCCATTTGTTTTTCTAGTGTTGGAGAAGACTGGCACAGCTCTGGGAATATGAACCACCATCTGGCCACAGCAGCTTTTGCTGCTTATGGTGTTTGTTTTTCCGCGTATTACGTTACACACTTTGCACGTAAGTAGAGTTTTCCATTCTACTTAGGTTAGGGTGTATCCTAACCTGGCTTTTGTATGTCTTCCTGCTGGTGGCTGAGTTACTGGTTTTGAAAGGGAAAGAGCATTAGGATGCCACTGGTGTGGTATAGCTCCTGTCATGACGTTCAGCTAAAAAGGGAGTGTCTGTAGCCACAGGGGCAGCATTTGCAGGGGAACCTGCAGGGCTTCCGTTCCCTCCAGGGGAGAGTCTGTGGCAGCAGAGTCTGTCATTTCCTCAGTTTGCTGGGACAAGCAAGACACCTTTGAGATTGTAGACTGGCAGAGCTTCTTGGAAGGCCTTCTAAAAACTCTGCAGTTGTTCCCAGAATTCAGAGAAAGCTTATTTCTTTTTAAATTTTGTCATGAAAGGATTTGACTGTCTAACTTGACCTTTTTCAAAGTACTAAAATAGTGATTCCCTTTGCAAGGAAATGCAAACTCCAAAGCAGTGAGTGTCTGCCACAGCTCAGGGGGATTTTAGGGAAGCTTTTCTGAGCAACTGTTTCAAGCAAGTTAATGAGAACCGGTGCATGCAACTGATTAAAAAAAAAAAGAACCTCAAGGAGAGGATTTCAGAAGCTGTTTTATGTCTTTGGTAGAACAGGAGCACTGAGTGTTAAAGAACAATTTGCATTTTCTTGGTCATATTTGTATTCATTTACTGGCAAAACAGGCCAAATTGTACGCACAAACAAGAATATTGTCCTGATCCCTTGCTGGCTGTGTGAATGAAATGTGTCTGCTGGAGGGATGTTGAGAAATGGGAAATCATCTCTGTTTGGGTTGACTTGTTCTGTGGGATTCAGCAGCCCAGGCAGTTTTCTGACAGCATCTGGTTCATTTTCCCTTCCCACTACAGGTCACCTGAAGCGTGTATTCAGAAGTGCTGAAGATCCTGAGGTGAGTGAGAAAGGGACATTTCAAGTTCCTGGTGTTTAAGAAATGTAGAACATGATGTGAGCTGGGCCAGTAGCAGTAGAGTGTAGAGGGCCAGCTAGGAAGGCCAAAAGAAAATCCATTTTCATGCCTGAAGAAAAATAACAAAGTGTGAAATGGATATTTTAAATTTCTATATCAGAGCTTTGAAGAACTACAAACCTAGTTTTGAAGAGAGAACCCTGCTTGCTGACGACAGATAGGGTGGAATATTTACATAGGAGCAATTTCCTGTACAGTTGAATTAGACCATTTTAATTTAGTCAGAGTCCCTTAGAATTCTATTCCTATCAAACTTTATGATATCTACTTGGAACATGAGGTGGTAGAACAGGAAGGCCATCTTGCAATGGTGCCTGCTGTATCTGAAGTGCAATGGGCACCTTTGTGGCTGGGGAGCTGCGTGGGCCCAAAGGACGCAGGGCTGGCGGCCGTGAGCAGCTGAAGATGAGGCAGCGAGGGGCCAGGGGGCCAAGAAGGCCAAAGGCATGGTGGCTGTGCCAGCAGCAGTGGGGCAGCAGGAGCAGGGCAGGGAGCGTGGCCTGTGCTGGGCAGCGCTGCGGCCACAGCTGGAGTGCTGTGTGCAGCTGTGGGCCCTGGGAAGCAGAAAGTCATGGAGGGGCTGCAGCGTGGGCACAGAGGGACAGGGGAGCCAGGAAAGGGGTGCAGCACAAGGCCAGGGAGGAGGGGCTGAGGGAGCTTTAGCCTGGACAATGGGGGCTCATGAGGGACCTTCAGGCAGACTGCCATTGATCCCTGCCTTGGATCCATAGAGCCAATGCTCAGCACAAGGGCTGTTTCCCTGCCAAACATCCCTTCACTGCATCCAAGTGCTTTAGACACTGGAGTAGGTAACACTTTCATATTTTGTTTATTTGTTCGTTTGCTAGAAGGAGAAGCCTTGTGCAATTTCTCCTTCTCCAGGGAGCAAGGGAGCTTTTACTCAATCTTTCCTGCCCTTTTCCAGCACTGGCAGAAACACATCACTTTCAGGTTAATAACTCCCGTGTCTTTTGGCAGCCCAGGGAATCAGTGTGTGTTGTGTTTGGGAATTGAGCAGGAAATCAATGCCCTTGCATTCCAGCTGGTGCTCAGAGATTAGAGGAGCTGGGAGGGGCTGGGCTGCATTTTTGATTCCAGACACTTTAGCACCATCAGTGTGGTCGAGTCCAAGAGAAGAACTTGCCCAAGCACAGATGCACAAAGAGTGCAGTTCCCAGTGCAATGCTCTGGGTCTGATTGCATTCCATAAGGACTCACATGCTCCAGATTCCCCAAGAGTGTGGGTTACTGAAGCAACAGGAGAGCAAGTTCAGGATGGCTGCTGATTGGGGCACTGCTACCGAGTGCTGATGTGTGTAGCGACAGAAAGGACAGGATTGATTCAGGGTGACCCCCACGTGGCGAAAAATGTGCTTTGACTCTATGATTTAGAAGGTTAAACAAATGTTTTCTTAAGCTATGTTATATTACATTAGTACTATATTAAAACTATACTATTGAGATACTATACTAAAAAGCTACAAAAGAAAAATTCGTGACTGTCTCCAGACAGTCACAACACAGATTTTATCTAATTAGCTAATCAAGCTAAACAACTACAACTAAAATCCAATTAACAAATCACTTTCAGTAAACAATCACTATAACACATTCTACATGTACTAAACAAAAAGAACAGCCAGTAGAGATAATTGTTTTCTCTTCTTCTCTAAGTTTCTCACTACTTTCCCTTAAAAAAACCTAGGAGAGAGAGAGGAACTATATCACTCTGTATTCAAAGAATGTAAATGCCACAGCACAGTAAAGAGAGATTTAAAAAGTGAGATCTGTCTATCTATCTTTCTATTGCATCTTCCTGGCTCTGCTCCAAACCAGTGGAAGATGCAAAGCTCACCTAAAGGCATCCCTTCAGGAGAGGAGCAGAGACAAGTTCCATTGACTGATCCTGAGTAGGCAGAGATGTTTCCCCCTCCAGAGATGGTTGTTTTTTCCCCTCATGTTTTCCTCCTCCAGCCTCTTGTGCCCTGAAGCCTTCTTTTTATCCTTTAAATTTTTGCATGTCCTGAGGGAGTGGAACTATCCCATGCTGTATCTGGGGTCTGGTGACTTTGCTCATACATGACACATGGTTTGCATTACATGACACATGGTTTCCTACGCTGGCATCCCCAGGGCTGTGTAAGTGCATTCGTTAATGGGGCCTTATGAGAAACTCTGTTAGTGCTGGTCAGAATTCTCAGTTGACAAAAGAGGGAGAAGAAACACCTTGGTCCTCCGCCATATACTTGAGGTGGCCATAGGGGTTCTCTGACTTCCATCAGAGATCTTTGCGTGCATCCTTATCTCCTGAATAACCCGGTTTTCTAACGAGAGTGTGGATGTCAGGAGGGAGGAATGCTGGTGCAGGCCTGAAGAGAAGGTGAACTCCAGAAGTGTCTCTCCCAAGGAGTGAGCTCACCCAGGAAGCCCCTGCAGAGCCAGGATGGAGCTGTGGGACAGGGCGGGGAGTCAGTCACTACTGAAAGACAAGCAGGACGTGGCGGAAGCAGAGGGAGGCCCTCACCAGACCCTTGAGAAATGCCACCCCTTCCCTGTCAGCTGCCTGAGAGGCTGCTGGAGCTTCAGTCCCAGATGGCCCCTGATTGTAGGGCCAGGGTCACTTTGGAATCTGTGCCCCCCCTCGGGCAGAGAACGACCCAGGAGAGCAGCAGCACAGTGCTTTGGGAACGTGTGAGCCCAGCAGTCTGTGAGTCTTGGCCCACAAAGGGCGTATGGGAAGTTGAAACCCATCTTCTCTTGCTTTCTGTGCAGGTGCTTCTAGAGAAAGAGCAGGAGCACACTGCCTCATCTGAGATGCCATGCCAGACTCAGGGAGAGCTGTTCCCTGCCCGAGGGCAGGAAGAGCAGCTCAGGCAGCAGGTGGAAGAGCCACAGGAGAATGGCCAGGTAAGCCTGACTGGCCAGGGGACAGAGGGAAGGGCAGGAAGAGGGGCATAAACCAGAGCTCTTGGGACTGAGGAGGCCAGGAGTGCCACTGGCAATGGAAGGACAGAGCCTTGGAATCTGCAGAGATCAGCACCAGCACAGGAGGGTTGCAGTGGAAGCAGAGCTGAGTGGAAAAGCAGAAAGAAGGGGCTGAATAAATGTGATTTTGAGGCTAAAAGAGGGAAAAGCTGAGCCTGATGGCAGCTCTCAGTCACTGGCTCTGCTTTTGTGTGCACAGAACATCAAGGCAGACCCACAAGCAGAGCTGCCTGAAGCTCAGAGTGCCATCATGGCAGCGAAGAGGAGGAATGAAGACATCCAAGAGAGGAAGAATCTCCCTATGCACAGGGGTAATCAACAAAAACAGGTGAATGAAGGAATGGCAGCCAGTCCACTCATGAAAGAGAGTCCTTTCCATTGTTGTTTACAGAAAATTGACGAATAGATGGAGGCACAGCTGCAAGAAACTGAGACTAGGATAAAGGCAAGGAAGAAGAGGCTAGATGAAAAAATTAAAATCATCAAAGAGAAAATGAATCACCTCCTTCAGGAGCAAAAGGCTCTAGAAAAGCGAGTGAAATAGCACTAGGCACTGCAGTCACCCAAGGGGTGGTTTCTGCCTGCCCTGCCTTTCCAGTGCAGAGCAGCAGGGGGTGGGTGATGCCTCTGAGTGCCATCCTGATGAGGCCTCTGTCAGAGCTGCTCTCAAGGACACTTCCTGCTCTCTGTATCTCAGCTGATGCTCTAGGCAGTGGCATTACTCCTCTGGCCATTTAGCCAGCAGTCATCCGAATGAACTCCTGCTGGCTTCTTCCAGGTGACCTTGTTTCTTGAGGTGTTTTTGCAGGTGAACATGGTCACTCACATAGATTTGGAATACGAGCTACAAGCTGTCTGTATCCCTTGCAAATCTGCTCCTGTACTTTACTTTCTTCCCAGTTGATGACTCCTGGCTGACGGGCACAAGCTGTAAACTCTGACTGCTTTGTTCTGTTTGACTTGAGGTGGAAGTGTCGCCATCCTACCTGGCAGCCTGCAGAGAGTTCCAGCAAATGACGGGCAACCAAGAGCCCCGAGGCTGGCATGAGGCCCAGGAACTGACCCACCCAGAGATGCTGCAGGATAAGCACGTCCCGAGGAAGGTGCAGAAAAAGAGAATTTCATGGCAGGAGGTAGAACATTAGAATGAGGAGCTGCAAATGTATCTGCAGACCTAGGAGGGGGAAAGGAGTCTTTGGGAGAAGTGGAGCGGTCATTGCTGCAGTCATCCTTTAGAAAAAGAAGCTGGCTGTGAACTCGAGTAAAACCAGCCTTTGGTCTTGACCATTTGGTTTCACAAGTGGACATCCAAAGCAATCCAGTTGAAGAGCTCTGCATGTGGCTGACAGCAGCTTCCTAAGGGCTTGCATTTCAAATGGCAATCTCTCTTGCATTTCAGGGCAATCTCTGCCACACCTTCCTGACATCAACTCATTTCTTGTCTCAGATCTACACCGACTTTGACACTGAAGCTGCTGCAGAAGCAGCAGTGCCATCCCAAGGAGCCTTTGCTCTCCAGCTGAAGAAGTGGAGCCTGAGCCCTTGGTTCACCTGCCGTGCTGACCCAGCTGCTGCTCAGCAACAGGAGATGGCGGGTGACTCCCTGGAGCAGCAGAGTACGTCTGGTATCTTTCTCATCTGAGGGACAGTGTGTTGTGTGCACATGTCAGCATAGCTGTAGCCAAGGGTTCTCCTGAGTTTAGTGTCACAGAAGTGCTGGCATTGCTCCGAGGCAGCAAGAGAGAGCTCTGGGTGTTCCTGCTGCCTCTGAGGGCAGCTTAGACTGGCTGGAGTTTGCCTGGGCTTCCCTTCTCTCTCCTGAAGGCAGAAGCAGGGATTGTTCCTGGATCTGCAGAAGGCTGTGACTGCTTGAGTCCTAGCCATTGGCAGAAGCCCTGCTGAGATCAGTCTCTAGGAGAACACATCAAGCCCTTTGTAATTCTGCAGCACAACTCAATGAATCTGCTTCTTGCCCTTAACGGCTGCCAGTGCTGTGCTCTCAGATAAGATCTGGTAGGGTTGAGAACACAGCCCAGTGGATTCTGTGTCTACCATCACCTGTTGGGACAAAAAGGGCACTGATCTGTGCCTCGGCGTGGCTGATCTCAAAGCCCATCCTGTTGTGTCCTCAATGGGGGCAACAGCTTGTCCGGGGCTCAGGCTCACTCTGGCTTCTTCCCATCAGTGCCTGTCAGTGCTCATGCTTGGGCTTTGCCAGCCTTGTTGTGGTCGCTGCCCTGCCCCTGAGGGCGGGTGGGACTGCAGAGGCTGGAGCCTTCCTTAGCTGGGAGGGTCCCGCTGCTGTCCGGCTGCTGCAGCGCGGAGCTGCCTGAGGCTGCAGCCCCTTCTCTGGGCCGGCTTCTGCCTCGCACAGCCTGGACTCACAAGAGGGTCAGCATCTCCTCTGGGCAGCTCTCTGTGTCACAGGGGCGCCTGAGGAGCACTGCTGTCCTCTGTGCCCGTGCCCGCCGTGCTGAGTTGGGAAGATGGGGACGTGTGCAGTGCAGAGAGGGCGAGTGCAATGGGAGCGACTGATCCGCGCTGTCAGGGAGAAGAGAAGCGGCGCGGTTCTTCACGCGGGGCACAGGCAAGGGCGTCTTTGAGCTCAGCCTGCTCATAAAGGGTGAGGGTCCTGATGCTGAAAGCCCCGTCGGGATTGGTTCTAGCATGAGCTGCTCTGGTTTACAAACACAGAGGCATTCTTCTGGCAAACTGCTGCAAGGTGGAAAAGATGGGAACACTTGGCAATATTCCTCCTGTTCTGGACTTGACATCTGTTCAGAGGAATTGATTCTACATGTCCTGGTGCATTTAATCTTAGCAAGTAGGAAACCTTTTCTAAATCTCACAGTGTTTATTCCCAAGAAAACAAAGGCACTGTTAGTTCCAGCTCTCCTTAATGTTTCTAGATGACAAACTTATTTGCCTAGGTAGGTATTCTCTTCTGCTCTAAGTCTCCTCTGAATGTATCTCCCTGTGCTTCCCTGTGTGTCTGCTGTCAAGAGGTCTCTCACTTCAAAGGATGCTAGAAATCAGTCTCTGTGCCAGCTGCTTGTGCTGTGGGCCTGCTGTTCTTTTCTTGGTGTTCCAGTTGCTGTTCCTGTTGTTGTTAGCCAGCTGTCCACTAAGGGAGGCTCAGAGCCCCAGACAGTGGGGCTGCCTTTTGTATCTCCTAGAAGGTGGGATCTCTGCTTTAAAGTGAACATCTTGCATTTTGTTTCCCTCAGGGAGAATGGTGAAGATGGAAAGTCCTATTCTAAAATACATTGAACTGGAAAATATTGGCAGTGGGTGAGTCCAAGCAATGTTAATGGTACAAAACTATGCATCAGGTGTTTTGCTGGTGGAATAGGTATCAAGTGTGAAGTCAGACAAGCTGCAAATGTGTTCAGGCACTGGGCTTAGATTGTCAGTGCTGATCAGAATTTCTAGGTGTGCTCAGAAGGCATTGTCAAAGACATCTTCATGCTTCCAGTGTCCTGCAGGCATTTACAGCAGAGATCTCCTGTGTGGGCTGGCTTTCACTGCAAGATCTAAATGGCTTCTCATTTCTTTGCTTCTGTTTTGTTTCTAGGAGTTTTGGAGACGTTTATAGAGCACTTGACACTGCCACAGGAGGAGAGGTAAATGTCAACAGCCCCTGCAGACTCTGCTGCACTCGAGGGCTTTCCCCTCTGGTGTGAGCTGTGGCTGGAGCTTTGGGCAGAGCTGTGCTGAAAAGGCACAAGAAGCACAGACTGGTGCCAGCCCACAGAACACATTTGGGACTTTGTCCTCCTCAGCTGCCGGAAGGAAGGCACGGAGGCAGCAGTTCCTTTCAGAGAAGGACGCGCTCACTCACTCTCCATTGCTAAAACAAAGGTGGTGCCTTCGAGCACCTCACTGCTCTTTGGGGCTACAGCTTCAGAGTCCTGAATGCTCATTTCTGGCTGCCAGCAAATCCATCTGAAAGTTACTGGTAGTTCCTTAGCCACCTGCAGTGCTGCACTTGGGAACTGCACATAGGGAGAGATCTGCAAGGCGTCCCTGAAAGCCCTAAGCCCTGCCCATATCACAAGATGTATCCACAGAGTATTAAGACATGGATTACTTCTTCTGAGTCCCAAACAAAACAGCAGAGAGTGTGGTCAGAGCTTTGTGGGTGATAACTGAGACACCGCTATTACCAAGTGGTCAAGGCAAAATGTCAGTGCCCCCACATGTCCTGTAACTGGCTCCCAAGGGAGCAGAGAAATGGGCTGTTGGAATGTCAGTTCCTGATACCTGCAGTGCCTAATCACAAGGCAGTTTGGCACAGCTGAGCTGTGTCATTGCAAATTCACTCGCTCCATGTGCCTTGTGGTCTCGTACCACCAACCTCTCAAATTACTGATTTTCAATGTCATTTTAGGTGGCCATCAAGAAAATACAGCTTCAAGGACTGAGGAAGGAGGAACTAAAAGTCAACAAACTCATGGTCATGAAGGTGAATAGAAATCCCAACCTGGTCAACTGTTTAGACAGGTGAGTTGTGCTTTTGTCCCATGATTGTTTGTTTACATATTGCAAACATGCAAGGTAAAATCCCCCTTTGGTGACTGGCAGAAAATAGAGCTGTAATTATTGGCTAATTATTATTGCTCTTTTCATCTCCAGTGGATGGGAAGAGATTGCATTTTGTCTGCATGAGTCTTTGCTGGCATATGGTATCTGAAAATTGTTCAAAAACCTGGATGATTTGTGTCTTACTAAATCAATGACCTCTATATTCACAGCCACCACTTTGTTTTAGAGCTTGATTTTTTTCAAGTGTCTTCTTATGTCCAGGTAAACTAACAAGGATTTCCCTTGGATTGTTGCCACTGGTTTTCATTGCTATGCATGCCAGGAAGATCAGGTGCTTTTTTCCAGAAACCCCATGCATGACAGGTTTTTTACCTGGGCTGTTTCTAAACGGCATATTTTGCTTGCTGCCCATCTAAGACATCTCCTTTTTTGCAGCTGTGCCTTTCTCCTTGAGACTGCACAGATGGCAAACAATGCACAGCCAAGAGGGAAAGTCTATTCCTTTTTTTTGTCTTTGTCTCAAAGGGACCTGAAAAGAAGAATCAACCCTTCTTTTCCAAACAGCAACCTAGCCATGTACATTCATCTCCATGCCCTTGTTTCCTTCTTTCAGCTACCTTGTGGGTGAGGAACTGTCCCTGGTTATGGAGTACATGGATGGAGGCACTCTGAGCAACGTCATCAGCCAGACCTACCTGTCAGAAGATGAGATGGCAGCCATCAGTCGGGAGGTCAGCAATCCCATCTGTGTTTCCAGGGGCTTGGGCAGGATTGTCTGGGAAACAGGGACTCAGAGCTGGAGTGATTTCCTGTGCCAAGCTTTGTTTCTGTGTTGCTGCTATTCTATGGGCAAGTAAAAGCATCTCAAGTGAAAGGCCTGCCATTGCCCCTTCACTCCCTGTACTCAGTGACAGTACTCTTATCTCCTGCTGTAGCATTCTTGCTCTGTCTCTTTGTATTTGTATTTGTATTTGTATTTGTATTTGTATTTGTATTTGTATTTGTATTTGTATTTGTATTTGTATTTGTATTTTTATTTGCTGTTCTCCACCTTGCCTCTCTAAACGTTTGCCTGGAGTCTGTCTTCACTGCATTCCTTGCCAGTAAAAGCAAAGGAGCTGGTGGGAGGATATGAAATGACCAGCAAAGAAAAAATACTCATTTCTCACAGTCCTCAGCTGAAAAGGATAGTAGTGCAGCTAAAATGCTCTTTGCTTCCGGGAGGTGACTGGTGTGATACTTACACGCCTGTGCTGAGGGCAGCAAGAAAATCTATTCCATGCAGCCTCCCACCCAAAAGTGATCCACTAAACACCAAAGGGAGGGACTTTTCCTTTCCAAACCCCTCCTTTGTCCTCTGCATGGAAAAAGCACGTCCACTGCAGCAGGAGTCATCCTGGCTGGTTTGCAGGGGACAGCCTACAACAGCAGGTGCTGTTGCTTTTTCAAAAGCTGATGTGCCTTTCCTCAGAAAGGTCCTGCTCTGCAAGTGTTGGAGCAGCAAGCTCTTCCTCTCAGTGGCCATTACTGTTCTGCCATTACTCCCCATTCTCCTGGAGAGGGAATCTTTTAGATTCTTTGTTTCCTTTCTTGTGTGATGAAATCACATCACTCATTTTTGCCCTCCTCTTTCTGTTTTCTCTCTCAGTGCCTGCAAGGATTGGATTTTCTTCATTCAAACCACGTCATCCACCAAGATGTGAAGAGCAGCAACATCCTTCTCAGAACTGATGGCTCTGTCAATCTGGGTCAGTATATTCTTGGTCAGGTGCAGCGTTCCAGGGATGTGGGTGTGGGGCTGCTTGGAGTGACTGCCAGCTCCCCAAAAATGGTGCTGGTGGCAGTGCAGAGACCCCTGCTGCGAGCTGAGGGCACAGTTGCAACGTGCACAGAGGTATAAGGAACCACAAGCAGTCAAGAGTGGCCTTGCTCTGTGTGTGTCCCTTCCAGACAGAGGGATCTACAATCTAAAGCTTCAGGGGAATGAAGTCCACTGCTGTGAGCAGCGTTAAGAAACCTGGGATTTTTTGGAAAGCCCCAAGGAAATCGAGCATAGACAGTTCTCTAGGAGATCCAACAGCACATTGTTAGCCTGAGATTGGGGAATTCTTTTGCTTAGTTTCCTAATTGGAGCTGGCTTTCATGGTTTGTTTTTTTCTCCACAGCTGACTTTGGCCTCTTTGCCAATGTTGGAACTCTGTTTCTGAAGGACAAGAATTTTTCAGTGGACAAGGTAGACATGCGATAAATATCCTGAGAAATAGAGGTTAGACCTTTCCAGTTTAAATTTCATAGAAAACATAGGAAAAAAGGAAAAAGAAAACTAAACAAAAATGGAAAAGAGAAAAAAAACCTACCACCAAAGCAATGCCCAAGCAGTTCTGCTTGCTTTTTCATTTTTTAAACGCAGCTCTTCTCTTCCATTCTGTAGCATCTTTTCCAAATCCTGTGGTTGTTGAAACTTTCAGGCTTTCAAGTCATCTGTACATTGTTCAGTCATGTGTGTGGGTGGCCTGGATAAGTGTAGGATGTGTTTTTCTCCGACTGCAGTTAGAATTGTTTGCCAAACCCTTGGCTGTTTCTTGGTACTTTAACAAGTTGATGAGCTTGCAGGCAGGTGCCTGGGCTGGGATCCAGTGTGGGCAGTTGACACTGGTGCTGTGTTTCTTTAGCACAGGAGCAGGGCCATCCCTGGCCTGCACAGTTCTAATGACAGGGAGGGCTCCAGCTCCCCACCATGGCCAGTGGCTGAGCTCAGCTGAGAGTCAGGATAAAACCCTCTTTGTCACCTCTGTTGATGTGGAAAAAGGACAGAAAGCCGCATCAATTATTTGTACACAAGGGGAGTGCATTGCCATTTCCGGCTTTGAAACTCTCCTTTGGCTTAAAGGGAATAATAGCAAAGTCTCTTTGGTCACCATCTATTTCAGCGCCATGAGCACAGAGTTATCATGACAGTAGTGGGCATTTCTATGGAGACTCCAAGGCCTCTTGCTATTGTTATTTTTGCCTATTTGAGATGGATTCTGCAAGTTGAGGTTTGAATAGTTCCAAAGGTGTGACTTATGTTTCTAAATACCATCTTGCAAAAGCAGAATGAGCTCTCTCCCCCTAACTTGTCAGCATGTTAGGGCTTGTTTCCACATGAACCACACTGGATAATGATCAGTCGATGTCTTGCCAATCTACACTGTAATTCCTTGGCCTGAGGAGTATCAGAAAGACCTGCTGAGCTCCATGGACACTGTCAGCTGCATGGAAGTGAGCATCCTTGGCCTTGCTAAAGAAACTGGAGCTCAGCTTAGGTTAGATGCTGTTGAGCAGGAGAAAGGCTGGAATCGTCAGGTGTTTCCAGAGGCCTGCGTGCCCAGAGGGACTGAGTTCTGGGGAGCAACTGGATGTTTCTGCACATCATGGAAGGGGATTGCCAGACAGCTCAAGCCTCACCACAGGCAAACACTCCCCAGCTCTTCTCAGGCAACATTTGCTTTGGGTTTCAAGTTGTTCCCACTTGTCTGTCTGTGAAGATGCCCCTAAAACCACAAGGCAAGCCTATCAGAACTGGTATTATATTTCCAGAAATGAAGAAAAGAAGCCCAAACACAAGAAAGTTGCTAAGGCACTGTTTTTTAGGAAGGAACTTAACCCCCTGTGCAGTTTCTTCTCACTGGGAAACGTGCCTGAAAGCTGGGCATGAGGGTGTAAAGGCCACAGAGTCTCTTCTACTTCTTGTGCAGTGCTGCTGAAACACTCAGTGACCGTGTTTCTCTCCTAGCCCAAGCCACATTCTCCATGTCACCAAGCCAGAGCCTGGTGATGTGGAGAGCCTGCCAGAACCTCCCATTTGTTTCCTGGCACTTTCTGGGATAGGCCTACCATTCATGCATTGACTTGAGTAGCCAAAGGAGTAGAGGGTGATCATAGGGATGGAACCTCTCCTTCTGATTTGACCATGAAAAGTTTTTCTTTTCCATGTAAGGAAGGCAGAAATTTTCAGGCTGCTGAGAGACAGAGCTGCAGGTGGCTCCTGTGTGTCCAAGCAGGCATTTTCATCGCAGTACATTCGTGCAGGCATCTTAATGTGTCTGTGTTGAAGAGGAGATTCCAAAGATTTGTTTCCTTACCTGAGGAATACCTGGTGGATTGTAGTAGATAGGGTTAGGCGCTCGGAAAATCTCGTGATGTCACGGAAAGCAGTAGAATTCCTCTCCTCCTAACGCCTAGTGATAAAGGATCACCCAAGAATGTAATCCCCCCTAACATTAGTAACTTTCGACTCCTTACTAACCAATTACAGTAAGGTAAGACCCCCTGACGTAGGGAAAAAACTTTCCCAGTATAAAACCCGACGAGACAGGACAATAAAGTTCTTGAACCGTCCACCATACTGGTGTCTATGTGTGTTCTTGGCCCGAGTGACCCTGGAGAGTTTGGGTCGCCATGTCATTTCCTCAGAACCAGGTCGCCTTGCCTTGCATCAGAAGGCAACAAGTGGTGCCGGAAACCCGGGATCGAACCAGTGCCCGGGGAACGGGGATCGCCTGGACAGAGGACGGCGGCTGTAGTGGCGGGTCCGACTACAGAGGAGGGGACGCCCTCGAATCATGGAAACTATAGCAAAGGTCGTAAGTGAAGTGTGCACACGATGGGGAATTGATTGTAAGCTTAAAAATACGACTATCGCATTGTCGAGATTGATTAAGCTGGGGGCTATAGAAAGCCCTGTGGATATTTTACACCCGGAGGTGTGGGATAATTGTACGAAAACTCTGGCCGAGGATACCATGTGTTCAGGCTCGGGGAAAGCCCTAAAATCGTGGGGCAGAGTCATCCGGGCTCTGCAAAAACCTCGACAAGAGCAAGAAACCTGGAAAGCTGCGAGAAGCTGTTTAATAGCCATTCCGCAGCTAGGGGTGGGGGCAGCGACACAGACCACCCCGGAAAGTGATCAGATTGAAGACGGGGATGCGCGGGGGCCAGGCGCATCCCACCTCCCCCCGAGCCCCAGCCCAGAACCCCCGGGAGACCCCCCAACCCCCCTGCGGAGCCCACCAGATCCCAGCCCCTCCTCGGAGCCCCTCAAGAAAACCGCGGCCCCTCTACCCGTCCCCCCCCACCGATCGCCGACCCAGCGCAGGAGGCAGAGCAACGGGCACAGTGTCTTTGGGGGGGGCTGGCGGAGGAGGCGTGGGAGGCAGCGGGACGGTCAGAAACCGCCCGGATCGATAAAATCTCTCCGCCGCCGTATGGGCTTGAAAATGGCGACCAACCGCATGGTCACGGTGGAAGAGAAGAGGGGGAAAAGGGCAGAAATGGAGTCAGCGCGCCTAACATCGCATGCGCGGGAGAGCGGGGAGGGGGGGCGGCCCCTGCGGTGCAGGGTGAGACCAATCAGAGCGCTCTATTCAAATTAAGCCCGTATAAGGCAAGGACCTCCCCCAGCAGGAGGCGGGGAGACCCCAGCGGGAGGGAACGGTCTGCCCCCCGCAGGAGGGGTCAGGGTTGGAGCCCGAGAAAAAGGCAGAGCAGCCCGGAAGTGCTCGGCCATTCCACATCCGACTCCGACTCAGACTCGAGCCGGGACAAGTCTGAGAGGGAGTTGGGGAGCTCCGGTTCGGATACTAGCCTTAACAGAGTGAGAGCAACAGCATATAACATCTCTAGCCGCAGCGTTCCCGCATGGGTGAAGGGGTCATCAGAGAAAGACCAGACCTCACTTACAGACTGGCGAAAAATAAAGATAGCCTGCGCTGAGTACACCCCCTCAGCCAAGCTAGTTTTCCCAGTCTGTGTGGGGGGGCAGGCGAAAACCAAAGAAGGACCTATTCTATAGTGAATCCAAAAGAGGTACAGGCAATTATTAAAGCGATTGCAGACAAGGGAATTAATTCTGCCATGGTTATTACCACACTTATTGACGGCGTTTTTGGGGGGGATAACATGCTTCCCTTTGATATCAAACAGACGTGCAGAATGATTTTTGATGGGGCAGGAATGATTGTTTTTAAACAAGAGTGGGAGGATCAATGCACAAAGGAGCTAGCCCAGATAACGGGACCTGACCATCCACTACACGGCTCCAGTATACAGAGATTGATGGGTAGAGACCCTACTATGATCACCCCCCAGGCCCAGGCTGAGGGATTAAGGGCCCATGAAGTTATGACAACCACCCGGGCTGCCCAAGAGGCCATTCGTTCTGCTTCCAAAGTAGTGGCTAACCCTGCCCCGTGGTCCACCATAAGACAGAGCAAAAGCGAGAGCTTCACTCAGTTTGTGGACAGGCTTCAGGCAGCATTAGATTCCTCCTCATTACCCTCATAGGCGAAGGGTCCCATGCTGGCAGACTGCCTACGCCAGCAATGCAACTCAGCCACCAAGGACATCTTAAGATCACTGCCACCTGGGGCTAACATAGCCGACATGACCAGACACGTGGCAAAGGAGGAACACCTAGCTCCCATCCAAGCAGCAGTCCACACTGCAATAACCAGTGTGATGGCGTGCCTTAAGTGTGGTCAGACAGGCCACTGTGCAGCAAACACCCCCCAGCCAAGGCGCCGATCAGCAGCTGCTCTGCCACGCCAAGGGGGATTTAAGGGACCGTGCTGGGCATGTGGGAAGTAGGGCGGGACCCAAGCGTCAACAGTGTTTCTGTGTGATTTTGCTGTTGGGGCTTGTTGCCAGAGGGCAAGCCAGCCCAGATCACTACCCCCATCGGCCATTCAGGTGGGTCATGCGACACCTTAGTAGTGACAAGGTGCTCAAAGAAATCACCACACCGAGCACCCCATCCTTCGTGCTCCGCATCACCGACCTGTTTCCAGGACAACCAAAGGTAGACCTCTATTCCCCACATGCCACACACATGTACCTATCCTACTGGTGCCCAGCTTCAAACCCTGGGAAAAGCTACTGCAATCACCCAGGGTGGGGATATTGTGGGCACTGGGGCTGCGAAACCATAGTTACAGATGCCAGACCGTTGGGGCCTGGGTGGGATCCACAAGAGCCTGACAAATTCTTACAGTTCACCTGGGCACCCACCGGTTGCAAAACACCCCTCTTTCTCTACGGAAACTTTTATCGAAACCACCATAAAATCCCCAAATTTCGGAAATGCGCAGACTACAACATGACAGTTTTGCAGCCAGATCACCCTAGCTGGGCCATAGGCAAAACGTGGACAGTAGTCCTTCAAGGGTCGAAAGAGAGGGTGAATGTACGAATTATTAGGCTCCAACCATCGGCACCCCAAGCGGTCGGACCCAACAAAGTGATTAAAAGCGTGCCGAAAGAGAGAAACGCGACCCATCCCAAAGCCTTGACCACAAGGGTCGCTGATATCCCGAACGGCAATGCGGGAGCCTTTCAGATAGGCCGTTCAGCCGAGTCAGACTCAGACCCAATCCTTCATATGTTAGAAGGTACCTTCCTATCCCTGAACGAATCCAACTCTAACCTAACTGAATCCTGCTGGCTTTGTTACGATGTCGAACCTCCCTTTTACGAAGGAGTCACTTTAAACACTCCCTTCAGTTACTCCACAGCAGATGCACCCAGCCAATGTAGATGGGACACCCCCCGCAAAGGAATCACCCTGAGTCAAGTCACAGGCCAGGGCAGATGCTTTGGCAATGCAACCCTAGCTAGGCGGAAAGGCAACGTCTGCACCGAAGTTGTCAAACCTGACGGGAAAAACAATAAGTGGGTAGTCCCATCCGCACCTGGGATGTGGGTTTGCCAGCGATCTGGAGTGAGCCCCTGTGTGTTCCTTGCCAAATTCGATGACTCTAACGACTTCTGTGTCCAAGTTCTGATTGTTCCTAGGGTCTTGTACCATGCAGATGAAGAAGTGTACCACCTTTTTGAGGAACCCAGTCAGCTCCACAAAAGAGAAATAGTAACAGGTATAACTATCGCAATGCTACTGGGCCTAGGAGCAGCCGGAACGGCCACAGGAGTCTCAGCCTTAGCGACCCAGCACCAAGGACTGTCCCAGCTGCAGGCAACAATTGACGAGGACCTGCAGAGGATCGAGAAATCCATCACCTTTCTAGAGATGTCAGTCTCCTCACTCTCAGAAGAAGTCTTGCAGAACAGGCGAGGACTAGACCTCCTGTTCATGCAGCAAGGGGGCCTGTGTGCCGCCTTGAAGGAGGAGTGCTGCTTCTATGCAGACCACATGGGGGTCGTGAGAGACTCCATGGCAGAACTCCGAAACAGACTGGCTCAGAGACAGAAAGACAGGGAAGCCCAACAGGGTTGGTTCGAGTCCTGGTTCAATCGATCACCATGGCTAACCACCCTAATTTCTACCGTAATAGGTCCATTGGCAATGCTACTTTTAGCTGTCACCTTTGGACCATGCCTGCTGAACAAGCTGGTCTCATTCATTCAGACCCGCCTAGAACGGGCCAACATCCTGTTCATAGGCCGGCAATTCACTGCTGTGAATTCAACAAGGGAACACTGCCAGTCACAAGATTTTCTACCCGGGTTTACCAAACCCCTTTCTTTGTGAACAACCCCATGCCTCATCTCAGTACCTATGTATATGACTACTGCGTTCATTTGTGAAAAATGGGGGGGAGATGTAGTAAATAGGGGCAGGAGCTCGGAAAATCTCGCGATGTCACAGAAAGCAGCAGGATTCCTCTCCCCCTAATGCCTAGTGATAAGAGATCACCCAAGAATGTTATCCCCCCTAACACTAGTAACTTTCGACTCCTTACTAACTAATTACAGTAAGGTAAGACCCCCTGAAGTAGAGAAAAACCTTCCCGAGTATAAAACTTGATGAGGCGGGACAATAAAGGCCTTTGAACCGTCCACCATACTGGTGTCTGCGTGTGTTCTTGGCCCGAGTGACCCTGGAGAGTTTGGGTCGCCGTGCCGTTTCCTCAGAACCAGGTCGCCTTGCCTTGCATCTGAAGGCAACACTCCCAGTCCCTCCCAGTCCCTCCCAGTCCCTCCCAGTCCCTCCCAGTCCATCCCAGTCCCTCCCAGTCCATCCCAGTTTATCCCAGTCTGTCCCAGTCTCTCCCAGTTCCTCCCAGTCCATCCCAGTTTATCCCAGTCTGTCCCAGTCCCTCCCAGTCCCTCCCAGTATCTCCCAGTTCCCTCCCAGTCCATCCCAGTCTGTCCCAGTTCCCTCAAAGGTCACAGAATGGAGCGAGAGCGGCTGCGGGCACTGGTGATACTGGGACAAACTGGGACAAACTGGGAGGGATTGGGACAAGCTGGGACAAACTGGGAGGGAACTGGGATGAACTGGGAGGGAACTCGGATGGAACTGGGGTGAACTGGGATGAACTGGGAGGGAACTGAGGGAGGATTGGGAGGGACTGGGAGATACTGGTTTATACTGGGAGGGAACTGGGAGGGACTGGAAGGGACTGGGATTGAACTGGGATTGAACTGGGATGGAGTGGGATGGAACTGGTTTTTACTGGGAGGGAACTGGGACAAACTGGGAGGAACTGGGATGGACTGGGAGGGACTGGGGGGTACTGGTTTATACTGGGAGGACACTGGGAGGGAATTGAGGGGTTACTGGGAGGAACTGGGACAATCTTGTCTGAACTGGGATGGTTTTGGGGTTACTGGGATAAACTGGGATGGACTGGGAGGAACTGGGTTATACTGGGATAAACTGGGACAAACTGGGAGGGAATTGGGATGGACTGGTTTATCCTGGGAGGGGACTGGGATGGATTGGGATGAACTGGGACAAACTGGGAGGGACTGGTTTATACTGGGAGGGAACTGGGGGGAACTGGGTCATACTGGGAGGGACTGGGACAAACTGGAGATAGTGGTTTATACTCGGAGGGAGGGTCCGTACTGGTCCATACTGGTCTGTACTGGTCCATACTTGTCCATACCGGTCTGTACTGGTCCATACTGGTCCGTACTGGTCCGTACTGGTCTCTGACCCCTCCCCTCCTCCCCAGGTGCCTCCAGTCCGTTCCAGTACGGTGAGTGACAAACTAGGACAAACTGGGAGGGCCCAAAATGGCCCCAAAATATCCCCAAATTGTCCCCAAATGGCCCCAAATGGCCCAAAATGGCCCCAAAATGGCCCCAGATGGCCCCAGGATGTCCCTAAGTTGTCCCTAAGTTGTCCCCAAGCTGTCCCCAAGCTGTCCCCGAAGTGTCTCCAAGGTGTCCCCAGGTGACCCCAAGTTGTCTCCAGGTGTGTCACAGGTGTCCCCAGCTGTCCCCAAATGTCCCCAAATGTCCCCAAAATGTCCTAAAGTGTCTCCAAATACTGCCCTAAATGTCCCCCAAAGCGTCCCCAGGTGTCCCAAAGTGCCCCAAGGTGTCCCCAGGTGTCCCCAAGGTGTCCCTGTGTGTCCCCAGACTGGTGTCACCTGCGTGTCAGTGGCCTCGTGGTGGCCGCAGTGCTTAGCGTGCTGGGGATCGCTGTCCTGTTCAGTGAGTGATACCTGAGAGTCACTGTCATTGTCACCTGTGTCACTGTCACCTGTGTGTCACTGTCATTGTCACCTGTGTCACCTGTGTGTGCTGAGCCTGCTGGGGATCGCTGTGCTGTTCAGTGAGTCACATTGTCATTGTCACCTGTGTGTCACCTGTGTGTCATTGTCACCTGTGTCACCTGTGTGTCACTGTCACCTGTGTGTCACTCTCACCTGTGTCACCTGTGTGTCATTGTCATTGTCACCTGTGTCATTGTCACCTGTGTCGCCTGTGTGTCACTGTCATTGTCACCTGTGTGTGCTGAGCGTGCTGGGGATCGCTGTCCTGTTAAGTGAGTGGCATTGTCATTGTCATTGTCACCTGTGTCACCTCCCTGTGCCACCTGTGTGTCACCTGTGTCACCTGTGTGTCACTGTCACCTGTGTGTGCTGGGGATCGCTGTCCTGTTCAGTGAGTGACACCTGTGTGTCATTGTCATTGACACCTGTGTGTCACTGTCACCTGTGTCACTGTCACCTGTGTGTCATTGTCACCTGTGTGTCACTGTCACCTGTGTGTCACCTGTGTGTGCTGAGCGTGCTGGGGATCGCTGTCCTGTTCAGTGAGTGACATTGTCATTGTCATCTGTGTCACCTGTGTCACTGTCACCTGTGTCACCTGTGCCACTGTCATTATCACCTGTGTCACCTGTGTGTGCTGAGCATGCTGGGGATCACTGTGCTCTTCAGTGAGTGACATTGTCATTGTCACCTGAGTGTCACTGTCACTGTCACTGTCACCTCTGTCATTGTCACTGTCACCTGTGTCACCTGTGTCATTGTCACCTGTGTGACATTGTCATTGTCACCTGTGTGTCACTGTCATTGTCACCTGTGTCACCTCTGTCAGTGTCACCTGTGTCACCTGTGTGTCACTGTCACCTGTGTGTCACCTGTGTGTCACTGTCATTGTCACCTGTGTGTCATTGTCATTGTCACCTGTGTGTCATTGTTATTGTCACCTGTGTCACCTGAGTCACCTTTGTCACCTGTGTCACCTGTGTCACCTGTGTGTGCTGGAGATCACCGTGCTCTGCAGTGAGTGACACCTGTGTCACCTGTGTGTCATTGTCATTGTCACCTGTGTGTCATTGTCACCTGTGTGTGCTGAGGATCACTGTGCTGCTCAGTGAGTGACATTGTCACCTGTGTCACCTGTGTCACCTGTGTCACCTGAGTGTCACCTGTGTCACTGTCACTGTCATTGTCACCTGTGTCACTGTCACCTGTGTGTGCTGAGCATGCTGGGGATCGCTGTGCTCTTCAGTGACACCTGTGTGTCACCTGTGTCACCTCCCTGTATCATTTTCACCTGTGTCCCGTCTGTGCCACCTCCCTGTGTCACCTGTGTGTCCCCAGTGTCCCCTGTGTCACCTGTCTCTGTCACCTCCCTGTGTCCCCTGCGTCACTGTCCCCTGTGTCACCTGTGTCACCTGTGTCACCCGTGTGTCCCCTGTGTCACCTGTCTGTGTCGCCTCCCTGTGTCCCCTGTGTCACTGTCCCCTGTGTCCCTGTCCCCTGTGTCATTGTCTCCTGTGTCCCCTCTGTGTCCCCTCAGGTGGGCACTGCAAGTGCCGCAACAAGGCCAGGTGGGACCTGGGGACACTGGGGACATTGGGGACATTTGGGGACATCTGGGGACATTTGGGGACATTTGGGGACACTGGGGACATTTGGGGACATCTGGGGATGTCTGGGGACATTTGGGGGAATTTGAGGGATTTGGTGACATTGGGGACCTTTGGGGACCCTCTGGGGACATTTGGGGACATCAGGGACCTTGGGGGCTTGGGGACATTGAAGGAGTTGGGGACATTTGGGGACATTTGGGGTTGGGGACACTGGAGGGGATTTGGGGACATTGGGGTTGCTGGAAACTTTGGGGACACTTTGGGACATTTTGGGGACATTTGGGGACATTTGGAGGGCATTGGGGATTGGGGACATTTGGGGACATCGGGGGGATTTGGGGACACTTTGGGGACATTGGGAGGATTTGGGGTTGAGGACACTTGGGGACATTGGGGACACGTATGGGGCACTTTGGGGACAATTGAGGTAATTTGGGGGTTGGGGACATTGGGGACATTTGGGGACATTGAGGGGCTTGGGGACATAAAAGGGGTTTGGGGACATTTGGGGACATTTGAGGACATTGAGGGGGTTGGGGACATTTGGGGGATTGGGGACACTTTGGGACATTTTGGGGACATTTGGGGATACTGGGGAGGATTTGGGGACATTTGGGATCATTGGAAACATTGGGAACACTTTGGGGACACCGAGGGGACACTGAGGGGAAAGTGCCACCCCTGACCCGCTCCTCTCTCCACAGGAGCCTGAGATATTCCCAAATGGCCCCAAAATGTCCCCAAATGGCCCCAAATGGCCCAAAATGGCCCCAAAATGGCCCCAAATGACCCCAAATGGCCCCAAATGTCCCCAAAACATCCCCAAATGTCCCCAGAATGGCCCCAAATGTCCCCAGCAAAGGCAATGAATAAAAATGGATGAAAAAATAGGATTTTGGTCACTGGGGGAGGGGACACGGGGACAGCGGTGGCACCGGGAGGGGACATCGGGGCCATCATGGCCTTGGGGACATCGGGGTGATGGTGGCCTTGGGGACACTGAGGCGATGGTGGCACCAGAAGAGGACACGAGAGTAGTGGTGACACTGAAGTGACAATGGTGGCCTTGGGGACATCAGGACATTGGTGGCACCAAAAGGTGGCACAAGGCCTTGGGGACATTGAGGCCATGGTGGCACCAGGAGGGGACACAAAGCCAAGGGTGACATCGGGGTGACAGCGACTGTGGGGACATTGAGATGATGGTGGCCTTGGGGACACTGAGGCCATGGTGGCACCTGAAGAGGACACGAGACCAGCGATGACACTGAGGTGACAATGGTGGCCTTGGGGACATCAGGACATTGGTGGCACCAGAGAGTGACACAAAGCCAAGGGTGACATCGGGGTGACAGCGAGTGTGGGGACATCGGGGCAGGGGTGGTGGCCTTGGGGACATCAGGTCAATGATGGTGGCCTGGGGGACATCAAGGTGATTGTGGCCTTAGGGACACTGAGGCGATGGTGGCGCCAGAAGAGGACACGAGAGCAGCGGTGACACGGAAGTGACAATGGTGGCCTTAGGGACATCGGGTCATTGGTGGCACCAGGAGGGGACACAAAGCCAAGGGTGACATCAGGGTGACAGCAACTGTGGGGACATCGGGTCAGTGGTGGTGGCCTTGGGGACATCAGGACGATGGTGGCACCAGGAGGGGACATTGAGTGATGGTGGCCTTGGGGACATTGTGGCCATGGTGGCACCAGGAGGGGACATCAAGGTGAGTCACTGGTGGCCTTGGGGACACTGGGTGAGGCTGGCTCTGGGGACATCGGGTCATTGGTGGCCTTGGGGACACCGGGTGAGGGTGGCCTTGGTGACATCGGGTCATTGGTGGCCTTGGGGACATCGGGTCACCAGTGGCCGTGGGGACAGGGGGTGAGGGTGGCCCCAGGTCCGGCTGTGTCTGGTCCCCGATGTCCTCGCGTCCCTCAGGTGACCGAGCCATGGGGACGTCCCCTGGTCCCTGCAGCTGCACGAGGCCGCAGTGGCTGCAGCAACATCCCCATGGTGTCCCCATGGTGTCCCCATGGTGTTCCCAGAATGTCCCCATCTCCATGGTGACGTGGTGGCCACCATCCCCACGTCCCTCCAAATGCCACCACCACATGTTCCCTGATGTCTCCTGATGTCCCCATCTCCACCAGATCATGGTGGCCACCATCCCCACGTCCCACCAGCCACCACCACGTGTCCCTGGTGTCCCAATCTCCATGATGTTGTGGTGGCCACCACCCCCACGTTCCTCCAGATGCCACCACCACAGGTCCCCTAGGTTCCGATGTCCTCGGTGACGTGGGCGTAGATCTGCGTGGCGCCCCTGAAGCTGGTGGCCATGGAGCCCTCCTAGCACATCACCTGGGCGTGGTGGGGGGGCCATGAGATGGTGGTGGGACCATGGGGTGGTTGATGGGACCATGAGGTGGTTGATGGGACCATGGGGTGGATGGTGGGACCATGGGTTGGGTTCATCGGGTTGGGTTGGGTTGGGTTGGGTTGGGTTGGAGACCTCCCAGTGCATCACCTGCACACCAGGGGGGTCATGAGATCAGTGGTGGGGTCATGGGATGGGTGGTGGGACCATGGGGTGCTGGTGGGTCATGGGGTGGTGATGGGACCATAACATGGGTGATGGGTCATGGGATGGGTGGTGGGACCATGGGTTGGTTGAGTTGGGTTGGGTTGGGTTGGAGCCCTCCCAGTGCATCACCTGGACATGGGTCAGGGCATCAGTGGTGGGACCATCGGATGGGTGGTGGGACCAGGGAATGGGTGGTGGGACCATGGTACTAGTTGGGTTGGTTGGGTTGGGTTGGGTTTGTTGGGTTGGGTTTGGTTGGGTCAGGTTGGGTTGGAATGCCCCCAGTGCATCACCAGGACATGGTAGGGTCAGTGGTGGGACCATGGCATGGGTTGGGTTGGGTTGAGTTGAGTTGGGTTGGGTTGATTTGGGTTGGGTTGGGAAGGGTTGATTTGGGTTGGGTTGGGTTGGTTGGGTTTGGGTTGAGTTGGGTTTGGGTTGAGTTGGGTTGGTTGGGTTATGTCGGTTGGGTTGGGTTGGGTTGAGTTGCGTTGGGTTGCGTTGGTTGGGTTGGTTTGGGTGGGTTGGGTTGGTTGAGTTGAGTTGGTTTGGGTTGGGTTTGGTTGAGTTAGGTTTGGGTGGGTTGGTTTAGTTGAGTTGGGTTGGGTTGGGTTGTTTGGGTTGAGTTGGGTTGGGTGGGTTTGGTTTGGTTGGGTTGGTTGGGTTTGGTTTGGTTGGGTAGGTTGTGTTGTGTTGGTTGGGTCACGTTGGGCTGGGTTGGGTTGGGTTGATTTGGGTTGGTTGGGTTGGGTTGGGTTGGTTGAGTTGGGTTGAGTTGGATTGGGATGGGTTGGGTTGGGTTGAGTTGGGTTGGGTGGTTTGAGTTGGGTTGGGTTGGGTTGGGTTTGGTTGGGTTGGTTGGGTTGAGTTGGGTTGGTTGGGTTGAGTTGGGTTGGTTGGGTTGAGTTGGGTTGGGTTGGGTTCAGTTGCGTTGACCTTGCTGACTCCCCCATGACCTTGTGGAACCCCATGACCCCATAACCATGATGGACTCACATGACCACATGACCCTGATGGAGCTCCATAACCACATGACCCCATGACCTTGATGGAACTCCATGACCCCATATCTCCATGACCCTGATAGAATACCATAACCCCATAACCATGATGAACCTCCATAACCCCATGACTGTGATGGACCCCCATAGCCACATGACCCTGATGGAACCCCATAACCACATGACTCCATTTCCTTGATTGACCCCCATAAGCACATGACCCCATAATCCTGATGGAACCCCATGGACCCATGACCCTGATAGAGCCCCATAACCCCATGATCCCATAACCATGATGGAACCCCATAGCCCTATAACCCAATAACCATGATGTACCCCCATAACCCAAATAAATCCCCATGACCTTGATGGACCTCCATAACCCTATGGCCTTGATGGAACCCCATAACCACATGACTCCATGACCCTGATGGACCCCCATAGCCACATAGCCATGATGGAACCCCATGGACCCATGACCCTGATAGACCTTCATAACCACATGACCTTGATGGAACTCCATGACCCCATGGCCCTGATGGAACCCCATAACCCCATGACCCTGCTTACTCCCATGATCTTGATGGAACTCCATAACCCCATGGCCTTGATGGAACCCCATAACCACATGACCTTGATGGACCCCATAACCCCATGACCCTGAAGGAACCCTATAACCCCATAACCTTGATGGAACCCCATAACCACATGACCTTGATGGAACCCCATAACCCCATAACCCCATGATCCTGATGGAACCTGCGGTGGTTTGACCAGGAAGAAGTGGGAATTCTGGGATGCTGTGGTCAAACCAATGGGTGCTCGGATTTTGATATTGGCACCTGATGTGGCCAGTGGGGTTTGGACACACCTCCGAGAACACACAGGGGTTAAAAACCAGAGCTTCGGCCCTGGGAGGCTCTCTTGGGATTTCGAGGCAAAGAGGTCGGATCTCCCTTCCCCATCCAGCTGCTGCTGCTGGGCAGGGAAGGGGCAGCCATGTGGTAGGCCTGGGCCTGGACAGAGATGGGGGGTGAGGAGGCCCTTGAGGATGGAAGGGTGGAGGAGCCCAAAGAGACATCGGGCAGCCATCCCCCCCCCCAGGAGAGAGAGAGAGGTGAGCCGGCGTCTGAATTTGATAGCAGCTGGCCTAGGAGGAAAAGGGGGGGGAATGCAGCGAGGAGGTGCCGGTCGGAGCAGCAGCGAGTGTGGGAGTGCCGGAGATCTGGGACAGACAGAGACTGAAATTTTTAACCCTTTCTTTCATGATTGGGACCTCAAAAATGCCGATCCTCCTCGGAGCTGAATAAGAAGAAAGATAGGAAATGAGATAACCAAGAACTAGGCCCAAGGGACGTGGAGACGACTGGCTGAGTGGGGAGAGATGATTGTAGTGGCCTTTTGGCTGGACTTTTCTTGTGTAGCTATAGATAGACTCAGTTTTATTCCTGTGACACAGAGACTGCATTTAGGGGGAGGCAGTGCCTCAGAACCAGGAGGGTTCATTGTGGGTACCCCTCGGCCCCAGGGGCTTGGAAAAAAATGGGAGGGACAGATGTCCCAAAGCAGAGACTGTGCCTTTTTGGAGTGAGACAAGGCATCCTTAAAAGACAACCCTAAAAGCAGCTCTGGTCCATGCACAGTGGTGAGAGCACTGGGCATGGAAGGAAAGGTTTCATGATGGCAAAGGACTTTCCGGGCAGTGCTGAGTGACATGGAAGCACACGAGGTTTCAGCGTGTTTCCAGGGGTAGCCTATGGTGCAAGAAGGACTCCTCTCCTCTTCATGAACTGAAGCTTGAGTATTCTAAAGGATGGTGCCAGATTGGGCAGTTGGTGATGTGGGGGAATGTATCGGATTGGGAAATTTTGGTGGTGGAGAGGAGGAAAGTGCTTTTTTGTAAGGTTTTCAGTTTTTCCCTTTTAGTTTTTTTTTCCTTCTTTTCTTGTAGTTTAGGTAATAAAGTTTTCTTTATGTTTAAGCTGGAGCCTGCTTTGCTTATTCCTGGTCACATGTCACAGCAGACACCAGGGAGAGGGTATTCTCATGGGGTCACTGGCTCTGTGCCAGCCCCAAACCATGACACCTCACAACATTTCTGGCCAGAATGTCTGCTGAGGGCAGACAGGCTGCTGCAGGGGCAGTGGCCTCACAGCCATCACCATGGCAGCCCTGTCCCCTGGCCCTGGCTCTGCCCTTTCCTCTGCCCCTGCCTTGGCTCTGCTGCCATGAAGAGTTTTGTCATTAATATCTTCTCCCCAAGGTGCTGGGGCCAATGGCTTCCCAGTCAGGCTCCTGGAGCAGAAGTGGCTTCTCAGAGCCCAGCCAGGAATGAGCCCTGAGGCAGCAGCTCTGCAGTGGTGGCCATCAGGCTGGGCTGCCAAGGGAGGCTCTGGCCATGGCCTGCAAGCAGCTGCTGCTGCCAAGGTGCCTTTGGTGCCTCAGGCTCTCCCTGGCAAAGCTCCCAGCATGGCACTCTGCCCTTGTGCCGAGCCCTTCCCTGTGCTGGGGCTGGCCTGGGGCTTTTCCTGCAGCAGGACCTGCCCTGCTCATGGCACAGGAAAGGCAGTTCCTGCTGGAACAGGAGGCTCTGCCTGCAATGGGCTCCAGCAACTCCACAAGGCCCTGTTGACTTCAAAATTGCTGCCTAGAGCACGATATTCTAATAATTGTTATAGCTCCTGAACTGTGGAGTAAATGACTGTGGTTAAGATCTTTCTGTCTGATCAAGATCAGAATCAATCAGAGGTGTGTTTATATAAATTTAACTGGTATTCCATCATTAATCCTGCAGGACAAATTGGCATGAAGTTCAATTCCACCTGTCCAATCTTTACACCTTTGACAAATTCTGGGGCTGGGATTGGATCCAGATGCTCCCAGTCTCCTCTCTTAGAAGGAATTTTAGAAGTTGAGGGGCCCTGCAGGGGTCTGAGGATCCAAGGTGGCTGTTGAGTTTCATTTCTCTGCCACATGTTTCAGCAGGAGTTTCTCCAATAAAGAAAAAAAACTTTTGCCTGAAGCTCCCACTGTGCCCATGACAGGAACCCCTGTGAGTGTCTGGGACATCCCAGCTCTTTGGCAGCCTGGGGACTCCTGGGATGTCACCGTGGAGCCCCCGTGAGTGCGTGTGACAGATCGGTGCCTTTGCAGCCCAAGGTCCCCTGGGATGTCACCATGGAATGGCTGTGACTGCCTCGGACCACAGGGCTCTTTACCATCCCCAGAAAGCCCTGGGAGGTGTCCATGGAGCCCCTGTCTGTGCCTGTGACATTCCAGCTCTGGAACAGCCTGGAAACTCTTGGAAAGTTCCCATGGAACCGCTCTGAGGGCCTGTGACAAATCTGACCCTTAGTGGGCAACCATCAGGGGCCCCTGTTTCTATGGTCACTTTCCATGGCAACCATCACCAGCCCCCTGTTGCTATGGTCAGTTTCCATGGTAATGTTTTGTGGAGAAAAGAAGAAACCTCACAACTTTATAAAAGTTGTAAAGCCCGGTATGCCTTTATTATGACGCGTGCCGGACACAGGCCTCCCCAAAAGGCATGCGTACCCCTGAAGACATCAGGTCTCCTTTTATCCCCCTTCCAAATGCATATGCATACAGTTTCACAATAGGTTCATACATATTCATTCCGTGTGACATTTATCAAAGGAATTCCTAGGTTGGGGGCAAATGGACCTTGTGGTCATTTCTGTTTTTCTTTCTCTGTCGTCTTGCTGTCTCCGGCATCCGACTTTTCCTTCAGGTTTGGCCTCACAGACTTTTCACCTCTCCTAGACACTTCACCTAATTCAGAATGGATCTCTACTCTGTCTCATTCCCCCCTTTCCTAGGAAATTAGTAAATTCTTTTACTTAATGAAAACCCTTACGACCATAAGTGTCTTTTAATGCTTCACCATGTACGTTTGACAAAGAGGTTTGTACAGCTATTTGTTGTAGCATTCTCCTGTCCCAAATTAACAATATAATAGATAATCCTAAGCTTATCCCAACTAATATTAGTGAAACTACAATGGGGTAGCACAACTTATTAAAGATTCCATTTGCAGTTTGTGACCACCTAAAGATCACATCCCACCAGTGATAATCCATATTTTGTTTTATTCTTTGTAGAACTCTGGTTATCTCCTTTGTATCATGTTGGACAGTAATTAAGGTTTTTTTTCTTTCCACTTTCTTGGATTTCCTTCAAGACCTCCAATAGGTCTTGGTGCTTAATTAATTGTTCCACTAATGTAAGGTTCATCCCAATAGGAGTAGGTGGTAGTCTGTGATACATCGTGTAGTTAGCTTTAATCAGCTGGTGGGATGTCACTGGGGCCAAGTACGAAAAATCACACCCAATAATCTTAACAAAATTACAAATACAGAAGTTAGAATGATTTCTACTAGACAGAATAACACCATTGCTATTTTTTTACAGCAGCACAGGCAGTTCTCAGACATATACACACTTTTCCAGTATATACGAGCACAGTTTTCTGGTCAGTGGCTGGATGAATTTCAAAGTGACAAATACTCTGTTCAGTGTCCAAACACACATCCTGAGCATTAATAGTATTGCTTTCACAAATGAATCCCATCTCTTCTCTAGTAATGCAGGATTCTAGGTTTACTGTCTGCCACTTTTCATTCATCTTTCGTGCCCACACTCTATGTTCTGAAGGGTAGAGTATTGTTTTTTCATGGTTTAATCCTAGAACAATGATGGGATGGATAACATGAACAGTGGCATTACGTATGGTAAGCACAAAGGCAGTTGCTACATTAGAAACAGGATCATAGGTGAAATTCAACATAGTCCACCAGGATTGAAACTTTCTTTCAAAATCAATTGCATTGTCCCACACAATCTTCCGAATTTCAGCTGGAAAATTACCTTCACCTCCTTCCCGTATGATCAGAGCTGCTGTTGCCTGCACCCATAACTGTGCTTGTATACAACTGAAAGCTAAAGACACATTATCTTGAACTATACTAAGTGCTTCTACTATCAACTTGTGGTCTTAGTCCCCGGCCTTTTCATACTTCCTTACTTTGGCAGTACTTTGAAATCTGTCACTGGCTAGTTCCTAATGCCAATAGAGATTACTATAAAGGCTGCTTCAATTTTGTTAGGCTACCTGTTGCATGGCCAGTCTATTCATCAGTATTTCTGAATCAATTCCATTTAAAACTCCTAATCTTGTCCCTAAAATGCCAGTTAGATGTTTATTATGGGGAACAGGAACTGCTTTCAGTCCATGACCATCCCTCCCTGCCAGAGGGATGTGCTGGGCTCACACTGCAAATTCAGACACACTTCACAAGTGTATCTGACAGAGGTTTAGGTCATACTTGAAGCAGATGTTTGTTCTGAAATGTAGAGACCTCAGGAAATCTAACCTCTCCTTCCCTCTCCAAAGCACCTGATTTCCCAGATGTGTGGCAAGCAGGAATGTCTCTCCTGGTCTACAAAACCTCACCCACCTTGCCCCTAGCTTCAGGTCCAAGCCTCAAGTAAATAATGAAGGGGAAGTCTGAGAGAAGAGCCTAAATTCATTGCAGTGCCTCAGAAGAGACTGGGATCAGGTTTCTGCTACTTGAAACACTCAGCACAAAAGTGATGCTCAAAATCCTACAGCCTGCTGCTGAGCTGTGAGGGGGGGGTCTCTCTCTCTACCTCTTTTAAGCAGAATCCAACCGCCTCAGACTGGGACAATCACTGATCCAAATCTCAGGAAAAGGGATAGCTATAAATGAAAAAAATCACCTTCCTTGCTTAGGTTAATTCACCACCTGCAGTTCAGCATCCTTTACCAGCCATTGCCTGGGTGTTCAGCCAACCAGCTTGGGAAATGACCTAAGGAAACTGATTTCTTGGTGTTCCTGGATTTAGGCACCAGGAGAGCTGGCTCCTTCCTTTCTTGTTCTGCTCCTGAGATATGCCTGTTTTTGTAACCATGTTGACCAGCCCTCAAAGGAAGTTTTTAGGAAGGAGGAGCAGGCTGGTTGGATTTTTGAGATGTTAATTTGCATTATCAACTCCACACATTTGAGAGACCATTCTGGATTGAATAATAGCTGTTGTTCAGTCAGATTCTTTACTATGTTAGGTTCAAGTTTGGAGTTTGGGTAGAGTCTGAACTACTATGGGGTGTATAAGGCCCTGATGTGGTAAAAAGTGCAGTGTCCACTTTGAATTCAAATGAAAGTCTCATAGCAATTCGAGCTCAAAGGCAGGTCACTTCTACAGGCTGTATCAAGGTGAAATTACACCAACAGTCTGATTCACTTAGGCTATCACAGACTTCCTGGTGTTCATATACACCAGGGGAGGTTCAGACACTAATTACATCTGGTCTCTCATAAGCCATCCTATTGATGACCCAGCACTTTACTTTGATTTCTTCTCCTCAGATTCCTTGAAGTGTTCACAGTTCTTGTTCCTGCCATTCCTGCTCCTCACATACCTGATTCTCGTGGATTACTACAGTAGATATGTTTAAATCTTTTATCTCAGAAGGTTTTCCCATGGATCCAGTATACTGATTAAATGCCAGGGACCAAGGCCATTCAGCATTGCTTTGGGTAGAGGTGCTCTCTTGTCCTAAAACTTCAGTTATAATTCCATACAAAACAATCCTGTAAACTAAAGTATGAACTACTCCCGACCGCAATACACTCATTTTACCGGAGTAAGTTTAGTCTGCGTTCATTGTCTCCTGGTGTCACTCCTGAAGGGGCTTCTGGGCCTTCTTCACCCGAGAGTGATGGCTCCAGGCATTCTGCTCCTTGATTTTGATTGCAGTGAAGGTGGTGAGAAGTACTTGCAGTGGTCTCTCCCACTGTGGTTCCGAAGTCTTCTCTGTAAGAGACTTAACATGTACATCATCCCCAGGCTATCTAACTCCCTGCTCCAGATGGCTACTAATCTGTTGCACTATTTTGGAAATGAAATGTGATTCTTTATCTGAGGATATCGTGGCTGGAACTCTGAAGCGTGGTATTATTTCTTGTAAAAATAATCTGGTCACCTCTTGAACTTTGACAGTTCTGGTGGGGAATGTTTCCGGCCACCCTGAAATTGTATCTATTAATACCAGTAAATACTGATACCCCCCTTTCCTTAGGAGTTCTGAAAAGTTGACTTGCCACTGCTGTACAAGCCCATGGCCTCTCCCAGTCTGACCGAATTTTGGCCCGGGGGGGTATTTTGGGGTTACTCTGGAGGCAAGGATCACATTATCAGCTCACCTGAGTGATAGTGGCATATAAATTCCTGACAACGATACAACGATTCTTTCAATCAGATGTGTGTTCTAGAAAGCCTGTGGAAATTATTACTTCAAAGTCAACACTTCATTTCATTGCACTCTGTATCACTCGCAGCCTTGGTCATTTCGAGAAAGGAGCCACACTCTATAAAAGGCTTTTAAGTAGTTAGGCCCTAGTGTGTTTTCTAGTAACCATGAAAATGGGAAGGGATTACTAGCTCTCTTTCAATGGTAGCCCACCCCTTGCAGTTGTACGTCTCTTTTGATTAGTATTATTGTATTATGGCTTACCTTCGAGGAAAATCTGTACCTCACCCTTTGCTGCTTTCTTTGCCTCTCCATCCGCCAGCTCATTTCCTTCCTCCAATTTTAAGCTCTCTCTCTGGTGTGTCTTAATATGCCCTTAATATGCCTTTTCAGGTAGCTGAACTGCTTCCAGCAGCTGGATTGTCTCTTCTTTCCCTGTGAGGTCAGTAGTCCCCTCTCCTTCCACATGGCTCCATGCACAACTCTGAATGCCTTTTGCTGTTTCTAAGGCATGGGTCAATGCATTTATCTCAGCATTCTGTGCAGAGGTACCCGTTGGTAAGGGTCCAGACTTTATTACCTCTCTGCAGGTAGTCACTGTGAACTTTGCAATGTCGCTTTCCACTGGCAATGTAGCTGCTCCTGTCAGTGAACCAGGTCTCTGCATCGTACGGAGGATAGTCCTTTAAGTCTGGGCGGCTGGAGTAGGTAGCTTCAATGGTCTCTAGGCAACTATGGTGTACTGCTTCTCCTTGATTTCCGCTGAGAAAGGAAGCTGGGTTGACAGTATTAGTCACTACCATCTCTACATCATCTTTCTCTACCATGATGGCCTGGTATTTCAGAAACCTCTGTGGTGAAAGCCAGTGGCCACCCTTTACTTCCAGATCTGCAGATACTGTGTGGGACACTAGCACAGTCATTTTTGTCTCAGGGTAAACTTGCGTGCCTCTTGAATATTCAGCATGACTGCTGCTACAGCTCTGAGGCAACCTGGCCATCCTTTGGCTGTTGCATCTAGCTGCTTAGAGAAGTAAGCAACTGCTCTTCGGTATGGACCCAAGTCTTGAGCCAATATTCCCAGGGCAATTCCTTGTGTGGGAAAATAGAAAGAATGGTTTACTTACATCTGGAAGTTTCAAAGCTGGAGCCAACATGAGAGCACTCTCTCTAGCTGGTGAAAGGCCCGTGTGGTGTCTCTTGTCCACTGGAGATCTCTGTTTCCATTGGCGATAAGAGCATAGAGGGGTCTGGAGAACAGTCCATAATTATAAACCCACAGCTGGCACTACCTTGCCATGCCTAAGAAGGTTCGGAGTTCTTTCATTGTCTGGGGTTTCAGGGTTTGGCATATGGCTTCCCTGCCTTGAAGTCTGCTGCTCAGCACTCACTTCTTACCCCAGGTAGATTACCTTCTGTTTCACTACCCGTGCCTTTTTCTTTGAGACTCTGTGTCCTTGGAGTCCTAGGAAATTCCAAAGGCTTACCATCCAGGCTTCGCCTGCTTCCCTCGTCCAAGTGGCTACTAGAAGATCGTCCACGTACTGCAACAGCCTCCTTTCCTCTTGTGGAGCTTCCTGGGACTCTGGGTCTTTGCAAGCTGTTCTCCAATCGGAGTGGGGAATCTTGAAGCCTTCAGGCACATGGACTAGGTGAGCTTGTGTTTGAATGCAAAAATTTTCTGGCTGGCTTCGTGGATAGGGAGGCAAAAGAAGGCATCTCTTAGGCCTAAAAGAGTGAACCAGGTTAGCTCAGCTATGAAACAAGTTAGTAAAGTATATGGATTTGCTACCACAGGGTATAAATTCTGTGTTATCATATTGACAGCCCTTAATCCCGTACTATCAGTTATTGGGCTGATTCCTTCCTTATCTTGCTTTTGAGGGTACTACTCAGCTCTCACTAGTTGTGTTCTTTCCTTAAGCTTGATGCTCATGGGGGAGCATCTTTCACTCTCCCTGGTACAGCAGAGGTCCATACCCTTGAAAACACTTGTTTACTTATTCTAATATCTCCTTACTAATGTCTTTCTTAATTTCAGTGTCTGTTAATGTTAAGCCTAACATCTTTATATTATTTGCCTCCAGAGTAACCTTTCTCATTTGAGAATGTTTAGCAAATTGAGCGAATTGTACAAAAGCTTTTAGGTACACATAGTACACATGTTACTTTAAAGATTTGCACCAGTATGCCTTCTCAGACTGGCCAGTTGTTCATTCCCCACACTGCAACATAAACATTCTCCACAGGTACTAAAGCTTTATTTAAAACTGAATATATGACCCTTGTGTCGACAAAAATTCTTCCCTTTTGGGGAGGTCATCTTTACTCTTCCTCCCTTACCTTGAGAGGAGCCTTTAGCAAATCATATGTACTCATTTTGCGAACTGTGATTGCTTTGCATTTCAGCATGATAATCTTTGCCTGATTTCATACGTTGCCTGATTTCATACGTTGCGATCTTATGCTACATGCTGAACAACACATTTGATTTGCTTTCTCTTTGCCTTGTTTTCCTTTTCAAGGGCCAAGACCAGAGGGCGGTCTGATCTCACAGTCTCTTTGCCATTCTGGGTGATTTCTTAAAACACAAAGACATATCATCATACAAAACCTCTTTCCCATTTATCTTCCTATTTTAAAACAGTACTAACAGCAATGAAGTATTATAAATCTTTCTATTTTCTGAGCTGCTCTTACTGGAAACCTCCTCCCAGTGAGCCCCTCCCAAAAGGGGCTAATTTAGAAACCTCTTTGCTCTGGTCAGTTCTCATTATTTCTTTCTCCTTGCTCTATCTCGCTTCCACTCAAACCTTTTTACAGACACCTTCACAGTAGTTTCTCAGTTTCCCTCCCATACACACAACTCCAGGTGGCAGGTATCAGATGTGATTCCCACACACAAGCTTTAAGACCTTAGGTTCTGAATCCGCTTGACCAGAAACCTCTAATTTATATTCGGGGCATGTGTCCTGACGCTTATTAGAACAGCAAAACAGCAATACCAGTGTTTCTCATAAACACCGCACTGCACTAATACCTGCACATCCACCTTTTGCCCACGGGCCATTCCCGTGTTCCCTGGGGAGACGGGGCAGCCAGAGCTGTCTCTGTGCCCAGGGGACAGCCACTGTCACTTCACACAGCATGCTAATCAAAAACATGACATAGACACTATGTTCTGATCAAACAAAATATCAGTCTTTTCTAGTTCTTTTCTTGCACAATCTAATTAAGCACTGTGCCTACTTACACTTGTTTTACTGCTTTGCAAAAAGGCTGTGCTAGTCACAGCACCCGCACCCCCCCCCCCTTTATCTCAAATTCACTAAAGCCAAGGCTTGAATTGCTGTGAGGGGGAGAATTCTTGGAATTCCTTTAACTCTTTATTGTAGTTAAGCATAAATCACCGTACTATAGTTCTCCTGTGTAAAATGCTGCTCTTGTTGCAACGAAATCTTAAAATCTCCACAAATACCACTATACAATCTGAGAATCAAATTACCACAATGCAGCAGTAGAAAATCACCACACAAAATCACTGGGAAAGGGCATATCTCTCAAAGTGCTCACTTTTCTCAACACAACACAGCATACCATAGTTCGGCATTTACTCACATCAATTTTTCCTGGACACAATCAAAATAGCAGCACACAGTCTAGAGATCAAATCCAAACATCCAAGGCAAAGGAACTCTCTGAGCTCATACTCACGGTTAAAATGTACCAAATCTACACAAATCACTATATTTAAACACGATAAATACCATCACTGACATTCCTCCACTCGCTTCTCCGCGGGGCACTTCTCTCCCTGCCCCCACAACCTGCTGCAGCTGGCGCCTCAGGCCTAACTCAGCTGCTTCAAACACGGGTAGTACTCACCCCCCTCCGCAATGTAGGGCACTGTGGATCTGTAGATTTACTCTCTTTTATACACCATACACTTATCACTTGCACTATTACAAACACAGTGCACTGACCACACAATGCACACATTAACCATACAGCAACACAGTGTCCGGACATCACACACACACACACAAACAAAACACACAGGCTCAGTGGTTCTGCTCCATCAGAACAATGAACCCCATCTCTAATACAGCTGCACCATCAGCTGAACCCAGACGTCTCTGGGTGGTTTACTCCCTTGCTCTCCTTTCCCTCCCCCGGGGGCCCCTCAGTACATACGGTATCTTCCTCTGCAGGCCAGCAGGTCCTTGTCTGTCCTCGCAGGTGGCAAGTTGAGACGAGCAGAGCCCCACCAGGAAAAAATCCTAGGGCGTGCCTTGGAGGTCCGTCTATCCCCCCTGCCCCTGCGGGGACAGAGATCGCCTGGCTGGCTTGCCATAATGTTTTGCAGAGAAAAGAAGAAACCTCACAACTTTGTAAAAGTTGTAAAGCCCGGTATGCCTTTATTACGACGCACGCTGGACGCAAGTCCTCCAACAAGGCATGCCTACCTCTGAAGACCTCGGATCTCCTTTTATCCCCCTTCCAAATGCATATGCATACAGTTTCACAATAAGTTCATACATATTCATTCCGTGTCACATTTAGCACCGGTTCTTCTTTATCAAAGGAATGTCTAAGTCAGGGGCAAATCGACCTTGTGGTCTTTTCTGTTTTTCTTTCTCTGTCTCCTTGCTGTCTCGGCATGCGAGTTCTTCCTTCAGCTCCGGCCTCACAGACTTTTCACCTTTCTTAGACACTTCACCTAATTCAGAATGGATCTTTACTCTGTCTCAGACCCTACCTCCTCCTGGAATTTCCATCTGAACAGTGTTGGAATCCAGAAGTTTGTAGCTCTGTGTGTACTCCTCTGTATCATTTTTGTCTTTCTCTCTTTCTAATTCCCTCTTGCAAATTTTGATTAACATTACATTGAACAGGCTTGTAGTTTGTGAAGTTGAATGGGCCAAGGTAATGCTTTCAGAAGTGTTTTTTGTTGACTGGATGTTGTAATAAACCTTTGCCAAAGTTTCTCTGATTTTCTGAAGTTCGCAATAAAGACTGTTTAGTTGTTTTGAGCTCCTAAGAATCTGCTGGTATTTCTCCGGTACATCCAACTAAGAGTACAGAAACAACTGTAATTCCTTTTAAATGTCTCATTGAGGGAGTTTTTTGGGGAATGGCAGTAAGGGCTTGTGTGTCCTGCTTGGCACAGCCCAGGCAGGGCTTTCCCAGCCACATTCCACACTCCATTTCCCAGCTGGAGCCGCTGCTGCCTCTGAGTTGTGCTGCCCCAGCAGCAGGGACGCTCTCCTTGTCTGCCCATTCCCCCACGGTCTCTGGGCAGGGATGGCCTCAGTGGGGGCTGCTGACATCCTCAGCAACTTGGAGGCTGCTGCTGAATTTTCCTGCTGCACAGGCTTGTTCAGCATTCAGTTCTTCAGTGCAGGAAATCAGTGTCCAAGGGCTCATTGACATTCAGAACACCTAAACAAGCCAAGCCTCTGGGGATAATTCGATTTAAGTGTTCAAATCATTTGTGGTTAATTTGACAGATTTCAGTAGTGTGTTCAAAGTGAATGCATTATATTTAAAAATACAGTGAGAAAATATTTTTTACATCCTGTATAGGATTTTTTCCTGTTCATAAATCGATATGTGCAATCTCCAATTGTCACTGAATCCAAGTACTTCCTCATGCAGTTTGAATGGATATGAAAATCAAGACCCTCCATGGCTGACAATCAATCAGACTCTGTCCCTACCCCCACCCCACCATTTCCCCCATCCAAGCCCTGGCACTCAGAGCAGCCTTGTGCAAATCTGAGCTCCCTCCAGCCCAGGCTGCACCTGCAGCTTTCAGCTCCTTGGCTCCAACTCCCACCTGCTTTCCTTGGAGAAGGAGCTGTCCAAGACACAGAGGGATGTTCATTTCTTTTCTGCCAACAAAGCCAGGGGAAGGTACAGCTCCATCAAAGGCAAAAGTCATTTCTCTGCTGGATATTAAATCTACTTTCCACAGCGGACAGTCTCAGAGAAATGGAAAACACCTTCTGTCCCCAGCACAGATCCCAATGTTTTCCCAAACCCTCCCTGCCCCGATTCTGCCCAGATTTGCTCTTTGCACACACGAGTCACAGGCTGAAGTCAGGAGCTCCCTCCATGCCCAGAGGAAGGAAAAGAGAGAAATGGGATGAAGAGCTCTCCTGTGCAGAGCCAAGGTCCAAGTGCCCCTGCAGTGGGAACCACAACTCATCAGGTTTGTGTCCTTTGGGCTCAGGGACTGGTGACACTCAGAGGCACGGAAAGGTTTCTTGCCAACAAACACAATTTGAACATTTGAACAGTTTAATAACCATCACAGCTCTTCCCTTAGCTCTCTGTGTTGTCCCAGCAGCATCTGACATGCGCCCCATCCCCCAGGGATTTCTGTACAAGAACAGTTTTAGACAAAGACATAAAGTAATTCTGTGATAGATAAAAACACAATTAAAAGGATGTTTATTATTTATTTATTTGAACTTCAGAAATATTGGGCAATTTTTTCCAGCTCAAAGCATGAAGCCAGGCAGTTGAGAGGCACTTGAATGACTAGAGAGCATCTAGAGGAGGAAATCAGAGAGCAGTGGAAGTACATAGATCCACATGCTGTAATAGAAGAGATGTCCTTAAACACTGCCATTTCAACAGAGGAGCTGAAAACACCTGAAGGAAAAGGGAGAGGAAGTAATAAACAGAATATTGGTGACACTAGTAGAAGGGAAGATCAGTATTTCTCCTCCTGCCATCAGTACACGTCCAGGAAATTCCTGTTCCTGGTGGGAAAATTGTGCCATTTCTAAAAGTACTCAAATGACCCAGATAATAAAGATTTGTTTGTATATGATGAAACTAACAGGTATTAACACCTGTGCCCCTTTCCAGGCAGACTTATGCTGTGTGTGCCCATGAACAGGCAGTGCCACTCGTGCCCTGAGGGGCCCAGCTGGGATTGGATCTCTCCAAGAGCACCTGAGGGAGAGCAGAGCACCTTGCAAGCTGCAGGCCCCTGACAGCCCTGCAGGGCTCCTGTCCCATCAACATCTGCTCTGCTCCAGTCTGAAACAGGGCCCAGCATGGTGCCGGGATCATCAGAGAGCTGAGGTGTGTGCTGGAATTCAATGCCGTCCCCATCCCGCAGCAGCCCTGCATTTCCCTCCTGCAGCCTTGGTCTCCTGCAGCCTTGGTCTCCACGGAGGCTCTTTGGGCTCTGGAATGTTCCTGCAGCCCCCAATGGCAGCTGAGCTCTGCCTTTGGCACAGTCAGGCCTGGTCAGCGCAGGCCATGCTCAGCAATTGCTTGTGTGAGCCTGGCCTTGCTGTCAGCCCCGGCAGCGGCTGCGTGGCCCCTTTGTGGCCCTGTGCTGGCCCAGCCATGGTAGCCCAGCCCCTGTGCAGGCCCAGCCCAGGCCAGGAGCATTGCGGCTGGGAATGGCCCCTGTGCTGTGGTGCCCACAGCAGCCCTGGGGCTCTGTGCCCCATGGCCTCCCTGCTGGGCAGCCTCTGCCAGCTCCTGCAGAGCCTGTGGCACCTGTGGGGCTGCACAGACAGGCCTGCCCCGGGCTCTGCCACCCTCTGGGCCAGCAGAGAGGCAGCCAGGGCTGGCCATGGTCAGGAACAGGCCCTGAGCCCCACAGGAGGATGGAGCTGGGCCACAGCCAAACTCAGCCCAGGAGAAGCTGGGCTCAGCAGCCAAGGCTGCCAATGCATGGGCACAGAGGCTGGCGCTGACAAATGTCCTGGGCCCCCTCCCTGCTCTGTCCATGCCACCAAGGGCACCGAGCAGCCTCCTCTCTGGCCCACTTGCCTGTTTGCAATGCCTTGCACAGGTGGTGGCCCTGCCCCACAAGGCCTGGCCTGAGTCCTGCCCCTGCACGCTCAGCCAGGCTGAGATGGACACTGATGGTTTCTGGGCCAGGCTCTCTGAGCCCAGCCCAGCTCCCTGCAAGCTCTGCCAGCTGCCCTGAGCTCTGGGCAGCACCAAGAACCTCTCCCGAACCCAGCCCAGCCGGCTCTGGCCCCAGAGCTCTGCTCAGGCCAGGCTGCTCTGGGCACTGCCCCACGGCCTCAGCCCCTGACAAGGGCACAGCAGCAGCTGCAGCTGCCACAGCACTCAGCCCCACCATGGGGGAAGGTGCTTGGCCAAGGCCAAAGGAGGCTCCCTGGCTGCCCTGCTCCCCTCGGGCTGAGGTGCTGAGAGCTCTGCAGCCCCTGCTGCCATCCCATCTGCCCAGGGCAGCACAAGAGCCCCGTCCCTGGGGCCCTCAAGAGCTGCTCCTGCTCCAGGCCCAGGGCCCATCCCAGAGCTGGGGCAGCCACAAAGCTCTGCCCATTTCTGTTCATTGCTGCTCTGATGGGGATGGATCCTCAGCCACTTGGAGGTTGCTGATGAATTTTACTACTCCAGAGGCCTTTTCGTTCTGGATCTCCTCAGTTCAGGAATTCAGTGACAAAAACTCATAAGTATATTTTCAAACTACCTGAACAAGGAAAGCTCTTGGGAATAATTTAGATTTTCAATTTTTCTGTGGTGTAAACATTTCTAAAATATATTCAAAGTTTATCTGCTATCTTTAAAATAAAAAAACAGAGAGAAATGTTTTTTCCTCTTTCCTTTTCCTCTTTATAGGTTCATATCTACAATTTACAATTGATATTGTCCCCCAGCACCTTCTAATGCAGTCTGGACAGAGATGAAAACGAAGATCCTTCATGGCTGCTGACAACCAATCCTACTTTGTTCCTACCTCCTCCCAACCATTTCCCTCATGAAAGCCCTGGGACACCTATGGATGAGAAATGGTGTAGCCAGCAGGAGCAGAGCACCCAGTTTTCCTCTGTGCTTGGCACTGGTTGGGCAGCACCTCGAGTGCTCTTTGCAGTTCTGGGGCCCCCAATTTAGGAAGGACATTGAGGGGCTGGAGTGTGTCCAGAGCAGGACAAAAAGGCTGAGGAGGGGTCTGGAACACAAGTCCTGGGAGGAGTGGCTGAGGGAGCTGGGGTTGTTTATCCTGGAGAAGAGGAGGCTCAGGGCAGACAAGGTGGAGTCAGGGTACATGTTGGACTTGATGATCTCCGAAGACTTTTCCAGCCTTGCTGATTCTGGGATTCTCTGGAACCACTCTTGGAGCAGTTCCGGGATGAGCCCTGGGCATCCTCTTCAGAAGCTCCAGCAGCCCAGGTCCCTCAGCTTCTCCTGCCAGCCCCAAAGCCCGTCCTGTCAGTCCTGCAGAGCCTCTGCAGCTCCTCCTCAGTGCCCAGAACAGGGAGCCCCAGAGCCAGACACAGCAGCCCAGATGTGCCCCCCTGGCCTGGGGTGCCTCTGGCAAGGGAGCAGCACCAGGCACTGCAGGAGCCTGCAGACAATTCCTGCAGCACTTGTAGGATGATCCTGCTGCCCAAGGGACATTCCCATGGTGCCAAGTCAGGAACTGCAATGGGGAGTGGGGCCAGAGAGGAAAGGGCAAACAGGGATTGGCTGTTAGCAGGGCAGGGAACAAGGCTGCATTATAGGAAGAGATTTGTAGTAGGAAGAGTAAAGAAATCAAAAGTGAAGCAGAGGAAATGCTCAGGGCAGTTTGGGGGTGGCTGCCAGGCAGCCCTGGCTCTGAGCAACAGCGTCTGCAGTGGGACAGGAAACTCCCAGCTGATGGGAACAAACTTTCTGGCTGAGTGCAGAGGCCAGGACAAAGCTGAGTGGTTTCCCTGGTGTCCCACAGCCCTTGCTGGCCCCAGGGGCTGATGGCATTTGTGCTCCCTCAGGTTCAGGTCCCCACAGCTACAGCATGGGGGTGCTCCCCCTGCTCTGTGCAATGCAAACAGGGGCTGCTGAGGCAGTGCTGCTGTGTCTGTGCCTGCAAGGATGGGGCACCAGTGTGAGCTGGGGGAGAGGCCAGGGCTGCAGAGGGGGGATGTTGTTGGCAGCTCCATGAGAACGCTCTGGGATGCTTCCCCTGTCCAGTCTGCTGTCCAGCACACTGGGGATGGATCAGCCCCTGCTCTGCTGCTCTTTCCCATCTGCCCCAGGGCCCTTGCAGAGCCCCAACCATGCCATTTGTCCCCAACCTGCCCGCGGCTGCTCACCAAGAGTCACTGGGACACAGATGGGGAGAAAAAACAACTGCAGCTGCAGCCCAGAGCTTCTCTGTGCCCATCCAAGTGACCACTGCCAGCTCCAGCAGGGACTCCAGCAGGGAGGCAAGAGAGGCACGAAAAGGACAAACCCAGATGTCAAAACCTCCAACGAGACTGAGGCCAGCACATGCAGACAACAGTCAAGAGTTACAAAGAAGCAAAGATACAACACCTGCCTTCAGCCGAAGAGCCCTTAGGAATGAAATTGGATTCAGCAGGATCAATCTCCTGCTTCAGAACCATATATCCATCTGTTGCCTTTTGTGTTTCATTCCTTCCAAAGGCAACTTGACAAGCGCCTCCGTGGTGATGCAGGCTGGGAAGAAGCAGCTCAAGAAAGGCAATGAGTTTCCTTCAGAAGTTCATGAACTTCATTGTTCTGGCTTTAGGCTTGGCAGTGAATGTTGCCCTTGGTCTGGGAAGGGGGACAGGGGTTCTGGGGGGTTTTGGGCGGTTTTGGCCCTGGGCTGGGCTTTTCCCTGGGGGGTTTTTGGGAGTTGTGGCGTGATGCCGTGGGCAGCTGTGCAGTGGGAGCTGAGGCTGGGCAGGGAGCGGAGCTTCCCTTCCTCCCGCTCGGGGGTCGCAGCTCGGCCGCTGCTGCTGCGGGAGGGTTTGTGCTTGGCCCGGGGCTGCCCTGGCTGCAGCTCAGCGCTGGCACCGACCCTGCCTGCCTGCTCCGCTGCTGCTGCGGCTGCTGGGCACTGCCCACATTCCCCTGCCTGCTGGGGCTCTGCAAAAGGAGCATTTCCTCCTTCCCTTCCCTTCCCGCACCGGCTGGGGGGGATCCCTGCCCTGCCAGAGCCCACAGCCCCACCTGCTGTCACCAGACCTCCACCAAAGGGGAAAACAGGACTTGGCATCTGGGAAATGTCTGTTCTTGCCTTCTTGTCTGTGCTCTCCTGAGACAGTCTAGCAAAGAACTGTTATTCCTTTTCCCACAGTTTTGCCTGGGAGCCCTGTCATTTCAAAGGGATAATCATTTGGAGGGAGGGGCTCATCTTTCCATTGCAGGAAGATTCCCACCTTCCTTGGCAGACATTTGTCTTTTAAAGCAGCACAGAAACACCAGAAAATTCTGCCTTTCTATTCCTTGCTTCCATTGGATCTCACAATGGCAAGATGCCCCCTGAGGCAGCAGCAGCAGCAGCAGCCCTGCAGTTCACAGCCTGAAGAGGCTGCTGGGGCAGAGCAGGAGTGAGGGATGCTTTTCTGTTGGAAGGCACAGATCCCTGAGGCTGTGTCCCAGCCCAGGGAACACTCACCAAAGGAGATGTCCCCGAAGTCGAGCTCAGCGAGGTCGAAGTGTAAACTCGGTGCAGTGACGCTGCCCCTGCAGGCCGAGGACAGAGCAGGCAATGGCTCGGTTAAAGGCATTGCACAGGTCCGGCTGTCGTGGCTCGGGGGCACAAAACCCGGGCTCAGGGCACCCTGGGTTTCCAACCAACACAGCCCCGTGTGCTCAGCACAGGGCCCTGGGCACAGGAGGCAGCTCAAGCCAAGGGGCAGCAGCCAACAGCCCCTGATGGGCTCTGGGCACAGGGCAGGCAGGAGAAGCCCCCGGGTTGCTGGGGGTCCCATGAAGAACCCTGAACTCACACCCAGACATGGCTCCGTGCCTCAGTTTCCCCATCTGCAATGGCATGGACATCAAGGTGTCCCCACTAACTTCTGAAAGCAGCCCTTCCAGCCACGGCTTCCCTGCTTTGCTCTTTCTGAGCTGCAACTGCTGTTCCCATGGAGGAGCTTTCTCAAGAGAGTTTGACCCACAAATTCATTACAGACACTGTTCTGAGACACGAATCCAGGGCATTCCCAAACATCCTCTGAAAAGAGCAGCAACAGTTCTACCCAGGGCACAGATGAATACTAGGGGAAAGGACCAGCTTGTCAGCAGTGCACCAGCTGGCACAGCCAAGAGCAAGAGCTTCAACAACCAAACTTGGCTGTCCTGAATCTAGCACAGCACCTCACCTGCCCTTGAACTCAGCAGACACACTCCAAAAACCACCGACATCCACTGAAATCAGCACTTGAAGCTGCACAACATTCACCAGTTGATTTTATGGTTGATGCCAATCAGTGCCCACTCTGCCTTTTGGTTCAAAATCAAGAACCAGTGAGCTGTGTCCTCTATTGTACTCACAGGACTGCCCCTGGCTCTGCTCTGCACATCTCAATAAGAGACACCTGCCCCTGCTCAAGGAGAAAGCTGCTTATGCAGAAACACCCCATGGCCACTTTGGGGGAAGGACAGGAGAATCAATTATTTGATGGTGAAAGGTTCCCTCTTGATTTCCAAATGAAAAAAGCAGCACTTTTCCTCCAAAAACAAAGCCAGCAGACTTGTTTCTCCACTATGGGCAGCCCTACTCACCACTTTTCTCTTGCTAAGGAATAACTTCCTTGCTCTTCTTTACCCATCTCCCTTATCTCATTGGTATCATCCAGTGCAGATTGCTTTCATTTCTTCACTGCCTTGAGCCAGTGCCGCCCAAGAGCAGCAGCCCAGCTCCAAAGCTGCAGAGCAGCCAGCATCAGCTCTCCTGCTTCCACTCCATTATCCTGCAGCACATGGCTCAGGCTGGCAGCGACAAGACCTCACGCTGCTGTGGTGCTGAGCACTGAGCTCTGCCTCCCCTATGAACAGCCCTTCTCCCTGTGGCTGGGCCAGGATTGTCTCTTGCCATGGCACCAGCCCACGGGATGGTGCCCAAGTCCTTGGCACAGTTCCTGACTCCCACATCAGCGCTTTGCTGGCTGTGCAAAGGCGGCACCAGAGCCCTCTGTGCACAGGAGTTGGGAGCACAGCTTGTCCCCACAGCATGGCCATGAGAGGTGAGCTGAGGCTGCTGCTGCCCATCTGGCATGGATTATTCACACAAGGTTTTACAAACACTGCTGCTGCTGCAGAATCAGCCAGGCTGGCTCATCTGCAAAGCCCTGAGGGCCTTGCTGGGTGTTCAGGTGGGACATCCCAGAGCAGCTGCTGCCCAAATCTGATCCATCCCACTGCCTGCCATGGCCCAAGGCACAGGGAGATCCCTGCAGGGAGGAGTCATTCCAGCTCCCAGCTACCACACAGGGCAGGAGGCAGCCTCACGCTAAAGCAATGCCAGCAGCAGAGCAGAGATTCAGACCTCAGGAAACACATTTTTTTCTCTGCTCCACCCCAAAAGGAGGCAGGTGGGGGATGTCCCAGAGACAGCCACAGATGTGCCCCCCAGCTCCCAGGGTCCTTACTTGGTGGTCAGGATGGCAGGCGTAGGAGATCCAGCCACACTGAACTGGAACTCCTCCTCAAAGCTCCCCAGCACGGTGGCTCTGAAGGAGATCTGCACAGCCTGGCTCCCACCTGCTGCAATGATGCCCTCCTCGGGGGCAAACTTGAAACACAAACCCACGTTGGCGGCTGAAGGAAGACAGGTGAAGGGAGCATCAAGAGCTCCTTGGTTCATCAGTTTCACCTGCAGCAGCAAGAAAGCAAAATGGAAATACGTGTGGAATCTTCCCTTCTTGTGAGTTATTGTCTAATGATGCAATGAACACCCAGAAAAGGCAGAAGATGCTTTGTGCTGCTGAATGGCAGAAGTCCAAAGATACAACAGGACAAGTTCTGCCTTTGGGTTTTCATGCAGAGCAGTGACAACTCCACAGAACTGCAGTCACCCTGGGCTTATCCCATGGACACAGAGCAGTGCCCCTCTGCTCAGCAGCACCAAGCGCATTGAGAGCTGGCGCTGAGAGCAACGTGGGCTGATTGCAGCTGCCTAGGGAATCACCCCAGAGCTGCTGCTGCCCCAGTGAGCACAGCTCCAACAGCACCATGTACTCCTTCACCTTTTCCCAGACCATGAAAACAATACATTGAGAATGAGGCATCAGCATCAAAATGTACAGACAGCACCATCTTTTGGTGAGAAAACTCAGTGTGTCTTTCCCATCCACAGCCAAGCTTTTGAAAGTGTCAGCCATGATGCAGTGCCTCATGAAGTTTTGCAAGCTTGACTCTACTGGGGGGGAGGCAAATAGGTAGAAAATCCCAGGAACACTTCTCTTTCTAGAGCCAGAGATGCACCGAGGCTGAAGTGTGGTGAGGGACTGGTCAGCAAGGGAGAGAACTCCCAAGGATTTCCTGTGATTGCAGCAATAAGCAGAAGACACTTGACTGGGAGCTGTTGGCAGTGGGCTGAAGCTCAAAGGCAGCCAGTTTGTTGCAGCTGCTTCTGCAGAGCCCAGTCCAAAGGTGCCTTGTGTCTGGCACTGCCACAAAAGCCTCTGAAAATGCAGCTTTGGGAGCCAGTGATGGTTTCATGTGCCAAAGGGGTTGTTTTGCAGGAAGCCTCCCAGCTGATCCCTAAGGAAGGCTGTCCAAAAGCAGGGTCTGGGTCTTCAGGAACAACTGACACACCTTTGTGACTCCCCAGATTTCAGCAGTCCATCAAATGTTCCCCTCTCACAGCTGCCCAGGTTGGCAGCAATTCCACAGCTGCACCAGGCTTGCTGCTGCCTCAGGAACCATCAGCATCCATCCCAAGCCCTGCTGCTCACCTCACAGACATGGGGGGTGTTGATGAAAACGTTCCCAAGGTTCAGAGTAGGAGAGCTGAGTTCAACCAAGGGTCCTTGGCCTTCCCCTCTGAGCTGCAGGGGCAGCCTGCTCTCATGGCCTGGGGAGAGATGTCCATTGCAGTACAATCATTCCCTCTGCTCCACTGCATTTTCCAGGCTGCCTCAGTGCTAGTCCCTGACTCTGAGCTGGATGCAACCAGCTCCTGATGCTGCAGGAGAAGATATGCACCCTTCTCTTCCCTCAGGACATATCCCCTGAGGCTGACTTGCAATTTCTAACCCATTTCCTGGGCTGCTTTCCAATTTGAGCCACCAGTTTGCTGAGTTTAAAACATCTCTGGTGCCTGTACTGACAGGTCAAGGAGTAATGGGTAGAAATGGAGAGAAAGGAGATTTAGGTGAGATATTAGGGAAGAAATTTTTCCTGTGAGGGTGGTGAGGCACTGGAGCAGGTGCCCCAGGGAAGTTGTGGAGGTTCCAGCCCTGCAAGTGTTCCAAGCCAGGCTGGATGGGGCTTGGAGCTCCCTGCTCTAGGGGGAGGTGTCCCTGCCCATGGCAGGGGCCTTGGGACTAGATGATCTTTAAGGTCCATTCCATCCTTACCATACTGTGATTCTGTAGTTTCCTTCCCACACACCTAGAGGAGCTCTGAAATCCATTCAGTGCAGGCACAAAGCTCCTATGGAGTTTGGCAATTCCCAAACTCCCTGGCCCAGGAGCACAGGACTTTGTTGCCCAAGTGCTCCCCTTGTGACACTCAGCACTGTGTTCTATTGCCACAGACTTAGAGCTGCAAGGTGACAACTCCCACACAGGGAGAGAAGCAGGGGCTGGCCAAGGCTGCTCCCTCTACCAACAGCCCGGGCTCAGTGGGGCTCAGCCCCCTCTGCTCTGCTGCTCTCTGGGCACTGTGGGAGGTGGTCCAGGCTCAGGGAGCCCATTTCTAACTCAGCTCCTACCACCTGATGATGGATCCATGGCAAATGGAGCCATCCTGGAGGCCTGCAGGGGCTGAGTGCTTGTTCACTAAAGCTGTTCTGCTCTGGAGCTCTCTGGCCTTTGAGGGAATGCTGGCAAAGCCATGGCATGAAAACCTCTCCCTGCACTGCCTGGGCTGTTCTGGGATCACTCAGACACACACAGCATTCTGAGCCCTGGCCTGGCACGGGAGACTCCCTGGGAGCTGCAGGGCCAGGGGGGATGTGCCAGCACTGCCCTGCTGACCAGGGACTCTTCCCAGCACTTCCATGGGAGCCCAGTGGGCTCAGGCTGGCACCATGGCTTCACTGAGGGGGAGAGAGGCAGGGCAAAGGAGCTGCACCTGAGATGCTGCAGTAAGCCACACTTCCATACTCCAGTGCTTCCAGGGGTTTGAAGGTCACCTTGATTTCAGCTGAACAATTCGGCCCGATTTCTCCCTCCTACAGCAGAAAGAGACTGCAAAACATTGCTCTGCAAACTTCACATTGCTTGTTTTCACCACCCTCCTGTAAGCCTTTGTTTAGAGCATCAGGGATGAGTGAACAACACAAGGAGCCAAGGAAACACTCCAACCCAGCCCAACACAGTTCTCAATGCTCAGCTGATCAGCTCCCACTCTCCACAATATTCCTGCTGCTCTGACACAAGCTCTTGGGCACATCATGCTGCTGTCAGCTACAGTGGGATGCAACTGCCACTGTGCCCTGCTGGCTCTTGGCCTTAGATGGACCATAGCTGTAACCAAGAAGAGAACATGATCCCCTTCCTTGGAAATAAAAATATTAGTTTAACCTGTATTGAAAGAAAGCAGAGGCTGGCATTATTCTAGGGTTTACTCCAAGATGAGAAGGGATGTTGCACTGTGCACACACCAGGCATTCATCATCTCTCACAATGCCAGTACTCAGAATCAAGGCTCTGGTTGATGGGAGCATGTGGCAGTTTGCTTGCATCACCAGAAAAGGAAAAGGTTTTCTGTGCCTGTGTGCAGGACAATTCCAAAGGCCCATTTCAACCTTCCACCCTGGTGTCCAGGCTCACAGATGACGCTGGAATGGACACTCAGAAATAGTGCAAGGCATGGTTACAGGAAGGGATTGGCATTTCTGTCATTAACCTTGGACTGAATTTGGCCTCCTTTTGCCAGGGAACAATTGCAAGCTTCAGGTCAGTGTGTGAGCTGGCAGTGCTCCAACAGCCTCTGCTGAGCCCCACGTGTGGGGGGAGCCCCTTCCTACAAGAACTGCTCCCTGGGACACTGACAGGACACGCAGGCAGTGCCTTGAGCTCCAGCCTGGCAGCAGAGCTGGGCTTTGTCAGGCTCCCAGCCCTGCCTGGAGCCTCCAAGGCAGAAATGCTTTCAGCAGCGAGCCCTGCAGTCTCACCAGAAACTCCATGTCTTCCCTGCCAGCACATGGAGCCAGCTGAGGATCTGCCCAGTGATCGCAGCAGGTGAAGGAGTGGGTGTAGGGAGTAGGGTGGGTGGGAGGCGGAGGAGGAGGAGGAGGAGGAAGAGAAGGAGGAGGAGAATGTTCTCAGCTATTACTTACCATTGGCTCAATGAAAAAAATGTCATCAGAGAACAGCATGGGGTCTTCTTGCACCTTAGCCATCTTCTCCTGGACCATGCTGCTCAGGAGGGCACTGTGATCTCCAGAAAAGCCCTTCACCTTCTCCGTTTATTTCTCCTCTGGGAAGTTTTCCTGGGACACCTCTTTTGGCAGCAACAGCAAACACTGCCTGCAGCCCCAGGGAGAGACAAGGCCAGCAGATGGCTTCATGAGCCACAGATTTGCAGAGAGAAGTGTGAGCGCAGGAGAGCAAAGCACTTGAGGAGGAGCAGCAGCAGCTCCCCAGCAAAGGCTGAGCCCAAGCCACGAGGGTCCCACAGGGATCAGAGGACAACTTGCTGTTCCCTGGCCCAGCAGGGAGTTTCACTCCACACTTGCAAGCTCAGCAGAGGTTTCCAAAGCCAGCATCCCTCCAGAGAGCCTCCTGCCTCAAAGCCTCTGCCACAGCTGAGGGAGAATCAACCAGCAATTTCAAGTGGCTTTTCCTCCCACTGAGCTGCTTGGGGGGGCACAGAAAGATCACAGAGCACCCACTGCAGCATTTCCCTGGCAAGGGGAGACAAAGCTGGCTTGCAGCTACGTGTTACCAGCATCACTCTTTGTTTCTTCCATTTTGGACCTACCCGGTTCCCTACTCTGCCTTTCACAGGAGCATCCCAGAGCACTTCCACAGGAAATTGATGAATTCAGGCACCAAATTCCTTCGGGGACATTCAAGTTTTTATATGCAATATGCATGAAAAGAGAGGCTCTGAGAGGGGAAGGAACTTTGTTGTGCAAGAGGGAGACAGCAAACTCCTGGAGAGACCTTTTCATGAGCCAGAGCTTTTTGGATCCCATCCCAGTGCATGGCACTAGAATGTCCTGAGAGGGAAAGGATCCTGCACTATCTTCTCTCACAAAAAATCCTCTCTGCTCTGAGAGCTCAAAACCTCTCTGACAGCAGCACAGGGACACACAACCAGCCCGCATGGGCAAGGAGCTTTTGAAGGAACTAAGGGGGAAAAAGAGGGTGTATCACCTTTGGAAAGAGGGACTGGCAACTCAGGAAATGCTTAAGGATGTTGCCAGGTCATGTAGAAAGAAGATAAGAGAGACAAGAGCCCAATTAGAACCTGAGGAAATCCAATCATCACAATCAAACTTTCCTTCCCAAAATGCCATCCCTGGTTGGAGTATAAATGACCTGGAATGCTGAGTGCTGAGCTCCTGAAGCCCAGGGACACACACTCCAGTGCCAGGCATGGTTTACATGGCCTAAACCATTCAAAAGCACCAACATCCCCTGAGGCAACATGTTAGTTTCAGTCTTGGGCCTGTATCTCACTGAAATGCATCTTTCAAACCAACCTCTTCTTCTCTTCATTCTCTTCTTCCTCAGTAGCAAAAGCCTTCCACTGGAAGTGGGCTGTGATGTTACTCCTGTTTTCAATGAACAGGGTTCTGTGGCTTGACATGGTGGTGAAAGTCCTGTCAAGCTCCACGGAATTTGTGCTCAGCCCAACGTTGACATCTACAGCTTCTCCCTGGAGCTTTGTGTGGATTCTTTCTTCACCTGGAACAAAGCAAAGGGGAGTCTTTGCTCAGCTCACTGGCTGATGGAAGCACAAGGAACAGAGCAAAGCACAGGGCACAGAAGAAAGTGTCCCAGTTTTGCACTGAAGGAGCAGTTCTGTAGACCAGTCCATTGATCACATCCTTCAGCTCTGTGTGTACAGCATGAGGATGTCCTGGGCACCTCCTAAAACACCTTATTTCTGAGGGTGTTTGTAGAGATTTGGCCCCAAGGTGACAGGATGGACAGGGAGATTGGTCCATGTGCTCCGGTGACCCACTCAGATCACCGGGATTTCTGCATCCAAGTCCTTCAGGTGACAGGGCTGAGGAGCCCTGCTCAGTCCTGCCTTGCCCAGGCTCTCCCCGGGCATCCCAGGAGACTCCTGTCTCTCCTGATCCCTTGGATCCCTTCTTGCTGACCAGCAAATATGCCTGGGGGCAGGTGGGCAGCAAAAGGAGGCCCAGAGGAACAAGTGAAGTGACAGCCCACAGCAGGAGGGGACACAGGTGAGCAAACACAACCAGCCTGGCTCTGTAATTTGACAAACCACTACAGAATGAGCACCGTGAAAATCATCTCCCTGTCCAAACCCACAGCCACATCAGCCTTTAAATATTTTATACTGTTCTGATCTGAAAAACCAAGCTGGAGCATTGCAAATCAAATAGAAAGGGACAAAGGAAAGATTAGTGAGTACAGAGCAGTTTCTACATTAAGACTGAATGGGATCCCTCAGTCTAGAAATCAAATGGGAGATAGATGTGAGAGGTTTGCAACAGCTTGAAGAGCCTGGGAAATGGGGACAGGGAAAAAATTGTTTTGATTTGTCACAAAAAAAGGAACTTGAGGGCCTGAAAATGTTGTTAGACAGAAACTACATCTATGTGTAAGGGCCACATAGAAAAAGGGTCTGTGGCTGGCCAGTGGAGAAGCAGCATATGGGACAGAGGTGTGCAAGAATTCCATTGCATTGCAGAGAGTCTGATGGAGACCTCACCTACAGCACTGCCCAGGAATCAAATAAAACTTCACCCAGGCATAGCCACATGGTAGTGGAGAATCAGAGTTCCTCCTTCCTCCACTCAGCAAGTCCCAGCAAAACAGCAGTCAAAAATCTTTGCCTTTCTCAAGCCCCTAAACAACAAGGAGTTTTCAGTTTGCTTTGGGGTAAGGCTGAACAGGGGAGGCACCTCTGGAGGGAATGCAGGGGAGGGACAGCAGGGAGCCATGTGCAGAACTGTCCTGTGCCCTGCAGGGCCCAGCACTCACCTGAGCTGCAGCACATGGCCAGGGAGCCGCAATGGGCACCGCTGGCCAGCGGGTGAAATGCCACTGTCACCTGCACGGTGTCACCAGTGCCCAGAGCTCCTGTGGCCGGCACCACGGAGAAAGGACTGCAACACAGAGAGAGGGGTCAGGCCTGGGGACGCCTGGCCATGAGATTCCTGCTGCACTGCAGCTCCCTGCAGCTCCCTTGGGCAAGCAGGGAGCAAACCAAGCACAGGCAGCACAAGAGACAGAACAGACAGGATCACAAACAGCCACTGAGCCACTGCTGAGGAGATCCAGCCCTCACAAGATCCTGGGGGTAAAATGACCTCAGCTCCCCATACTCTGCATCCAGCTCTCTGCAATGAGCCTCAAGGCTCCCACTGCCAGCAATCCCATCAGAGAATGGTTTGTGAAAAGCACAGAGAGGGTTCAGAGCTATTTGCATGCACAACTTGACACTGACTGCCTCAGGAATTTCTCTTTACCTGCTGCCTATAAATCGCATCTCAAGAGATGGAAATGGTAGGGCACTCCCTGTCCTGGGAGATTACAGCCTAGGAATCAGACAGGGAGAAGGAACTTTTCCCTGAAGACCAAGGAATAGTTCCTGTTGAATTTGCAGTGTGCTTCTTTGGTTTATTTTACCTTGAAAACATTGTGATTTAGCCTAAAAAGGGCAACTTTTCTAAGCATTTCAATGAAAGCTGCTCTAAGAAAAGGAGCAATCAAAACTCTGAAAGAGTGCGAATACAGATTAGAGCAATACAGTGACATGGAAACCCAAAAGGACGATGCCATTTACAGTCTGAAGGGTCCAATCCCAGCTAAATGAAGCACCATGAGCAGGAGCACATCAAGGAGGCAGAACCGAAGGTTTCTGTGTGTTTACCAGCAATGCAGTCTGGGACTCTGGGCTGTCATGCAGGCTGGTAACTGTTTGCTTGGCCCAGCAGAGAAACTCTGAGCAATGTGTTGGAAATAATGATGCAGATGCATTGGTGCACTTTGGATTTAACAGGAGCAATCAGGATTTAGTCACCAAGTAAACAGCTCTTGCCTGACAAACACAAGACTCTGTGCTTTGATGCTCAGGGGAAATGTGCTTCTGCCCAGCAGCTGCTGTGCTTTGTGCCCTTCTACAGCCCCAGTGAGGAAACAAAAGTTCCTGGCCTTGGTGCTTTGTTGCTGGTCCATCTGTCACTTCAAATGTGTTCTGGGGACTTTGCTGATGAATGCATCACACACAAAAACAAAGAGAACATCTGGCAAGCTGAACTTAGTAACAGCTGATGAACTCGCTTCAGGTTCTGCTCATTAAGGACCTCTTGCTGTAATTATGGGCTGACCTGTTCCCATTGCCACTGGTGAGAACATCACTGCTGGCTGATGGAGAAGCCTTGGCCCAGCAATGTTCATGTGCTGGACGTGAGACTTTGGAGGGAGGGGAGGAAAGACAAGGCCCCAGCAGCCCCAGAGCCTGATCAGTGCTCGTGCTCCTGCACCTGCCCCAGGGCTGATGCCAGCACTGCTGCAGCTCTGCTGGGGCTGGGGGGACCAGGGCCTGCTCGGGGCAAGGCACAGCATTCTGTTCTTAGTCTTTGGCCAGAAATTTCACTGCAATAGAGAAGCTGCCAGTTAGGGGAATCCCTGGCCACGCTTCAGCACTACCTTCCATTCCATTCCCTTCCCACTCCTGCCCCATTTTCCATGCTCCTGCCTTCAGGCGGCAGGATGGGAATAACATTCCAGGGCTTGCCTGAGAAAGAAGGTGTCTTCTTCTTTTCAAATTATCAGAAGAGGATCCAGCCAAGTTCAGGACTCAGCTGTCAGGTCTGGAAAACTGAGTGCAAATCAGCCCCCGCATCTCTTGCATCCCTGGGCTGTACCCACCAGAATCCTCTGTTCCTGCTGTAGCAGTCATCTCTCACACACACCTGGCTCCCCAAGACCCAAAGACACAAGCTCCACAGCTAAACTTAACGCCTCTGAATTTCAGCCAACACCACTAAACTGTTCCCTGAGCCCACAGCTAGAAGAGCTGTGAAGGAGACATCCCTGACACTGTAAGAACCATAGGAAAATCACTGCCAAGAGATTGGCCTGGAAAGCTAAATTTTGGGCTTTTCTCTGTTAATTGTGAGCTGCTCCTTAAGACACTTCTCATCCTGTTAGATCCATCCTCTCAATGAATCACTACTGCACCTGACAGGCAGAAAAAATAAGGTATGGAGGGGGTTTGAAAAGGTTGTTTTCTTCTGCTTTTATAACTAGGTCCATTGACATGTTTGTTTTCTTGTATGGCATCTAAAGACAGGTCCATGTCTCCCAATGGCACCTTGCAACCCCCAGACACTGGTCTTGCTTTGAGCAGTGTGTTTGCTCAGATGATTTCCAGAGGTCCCCTCCAGGACCACTGCAAAGCCACGTGCCTGTGGCCTCCCAGAGAATGGCTCTGTTTGGCTGACAGTGCTGAGGAAGCATTTCAGAAGCTGCTTGTGCTCAGCAGGGTGCAAGCCAGCTCCCAACATGTTCCAGCAGCCTCCAGAAAATCTGTGACACAGAAAGCTCCAAGGCCACTGAAAGCAAGAGCAGATGCCTTCCATCCTGCTCACTTCCAGCCAGGCTGCAGGGCAGCAGATCCGATGCTTGGTTCCTTCTGTAGCTCTTTCCCAACTCTGCTCTCACCCAAAGGTGTTTGCACAGGGACAGATGAGCTGCCTCACCTCTGGGTGCCCAGCTGGTACCGAGCTGCCCGGGCACCGACATTGCGCACCAGCTGAGTCTGCTGGGTGCTGACCTTGACTGGACACTTGGAGAAGTCCAGCTGGGCAGGGAAGTCCAGCACAGCTCGAGCACCAATGGCCCGAATTGGCACAAGGATCCTTTCCCTTGCAGTGAGGCAGAACCAGCTCGTGGCAATAATCCTGCAGGAAAAGAAACTGGCTCAGCACAGGACATTTAGTGCCATGCCCATGGCAGAAGAAAAACCACTTCCTATACCCCTTCAAGGACATCCATTTACCTATTGCACCCTCAAATGAACACTAAGTTCTACTACTATGTCACATTTTAAAGGCAACAGTGCACTTTGCAAAATCTGTCTCAGTGGCATTAAGCTCTTGTGTCACTTGGCTCATACAGATAACAGCCCTAGGCCACCATTATTTTTACTCTAAACTTTAATGATGTTAAAGAATTCCGAAGCCCCTTCTAAGCAACATGGAGCTGGGGAACACAGGACATTGCTCTTTAGGGTTCTATATTCCCACTGTCTGAGAATAGGACAAAGTGTTCAACTGACTCTAAGCAGCAAAAGGAAGAGGAGAAAACAGCTGCACCCAAAGACATCCCGCACCTCTGGCCTGGTGCAGAAACATCAGCTGGCTCACAACTCCCCTCTAACTTTGCCTATCCAACCAAGTCAGGAGAAGAACAGTGCTAAGAGGTAGCAGGATGCTGTTGGAAAGGGCCTCTCTTTGTTTCCCTGCAAGGCTTCCTCCCTTCCATGCCATGCCCTCAACCCTTCTGTATGAACAAGCCTCCAGATCAGAACATGAACCCTCCAGATCCCAGCACTGAGATCAGACTTGCCAGGGCCTCAGCACTGCTGTTCAAACCTCCCCACAAAAGCACCTTTGGCATGGAATAGGTGCCAGCTGACAGAGCAAGCACAGGGAAAGGCATGAAGACAGAGCCCCAGCAGTGTCACTGCCACGGGCTCTGGGCTCACAGCTCTGCCTGCAGCTTGTACCTGCCCTACACCAGCTCCTTCAGGCAGGTGTCCAAGTGCCCTGCAGCTCAGCAACCTCCTGCTGACCAAGGGCACCCAGGGCCCAGTGTGCCTGTGCCAGGCCGGGCTCACAGGCACAGCACATCCTCTGCCCTGGCCCTGCAGCTGTGCCATGCTCACTTGTGCTCTGGGACAGCACAGCTGCAAGGCTGCACAATAGACGGAGTGAAAAAGCACCGGCTTTGCTCCAGCCCAGGGGCAGGCAGGGAAGCTGTTGGCAGTCCAGGAAGGAGGAAAGCTCTCTGACCTCTTTGTTCCTCTGGTGTTTTCCATCAGAATGAAACCCCTTCCACTGGACCTAGAGATGGCCCAACATCTATCAACAGCCCTCTGTCATTCTCATTCTGTTTCCTGTGCATCTTCCCTTGGCAATGCTCAGCAATGTGCCGGGAGGGGAAGCAGAGCCTGTCAGGCCTGGCTGCAGTGCCTGCCAGCAGTGCCAAGGTGTGACTGGCTGCAGGCTGCCAGCCCACGCCTGGAGCCCAGCTCACAGCATGCAATGGGCTGGAGCCAGAGCGCAGGGAAAACAATGGCTGTGGAGATCATTGTGTGCTTTGGCTCCTCCAGCCTCACCTTGTTCTTGCTGGGGCTGAAGCGGATGCACGTGGGCAGAGGCGCCTGGCGGCACGGCATGGTATGCATCGCTGGAGCTCACCAGCTGGAAGTAAGGTGAGCTCTCCATGGAGATCTTCACCACGTGAAGAAACTGCAGCAAAGACATGAAATTATCATTTTGCCACGTGTGGAAACAGGATGAGAGGAGACCTGTCCATGCCCTGCTAACATCCCTCCCTTGCCCCTTTTCCAAAGCACTTTCAGCTGAGCAGGCACAGGCACATCATTCACAAGGCTGAACTTGAACCCCTTCTCTCTGGCTCCAGCGTTTTGGCCAGGGGCAGTAGGGCAGTGCCTGCTGGGAAGGAAGGGCCGAGCAGGTGAGCACCAGCAGGATGGAGACACAGCACCTGAACCAAGTCACCTGCATATTCAACAAGGCCAAAAAGCCTGCTGGCTTCTGCCTGCACACAGCCATGAAGTTGTCATGTTCCAGAGGGGGAATGTGCTACCTAAAAGCAAACCAGCACATTACTGTGGGGCAAGGAAGAAATTCCCTTCTAGCAGATCAGGTTTGGGTAGGGAACTTCTGGGGATACAGTCAGGCAGGCAGAGCAGCAAGACAGGAGACCAAACACTGTGGTCTTACTGGGAATAAAAGCAAACCTGAAAAGCAAAAGAAGGAATGAACACAGCAAGACAATCCCTAAAACAAGGAGATGGCAAAGAGAATTTAAATGGGCAGTAAAGCAGCAAGGAAGAATCATAAAACCATGAGAGCAACCAGCTTGCCAAAAGTGACAGAAACACAGACAGGCGGTGTCTATTGACCGTGGGGCTTCAGAGGCATTCTCTGCCTGGAGAAACAGGACCAGCACTGACTGACAGTGTGGTTCCAGTATGAAAAGCCAATCTTGGCTCTCCAGGGCTTCCTGCTGCCTGTGCAGGCAAGCTGGGCTGCTGGGCATTCCTGCCTGCAGCCAGCAGGCCAGGTTCAGCCCTCTGGGGTTCACAGACACAGCACACATGCATTTTCTAGCACACTGATCTCATCAACCCCTGAGCACCAAAATGCTCTCCAAAAGTCTAAACCAGATGATTTGGACTCCCTCCTGTCTCCTCCCACCAGCCCACTCTTGGCACAAGCCTCACTTGAGAAAACATTTCCCTGACTGAAATCCAAATGGTCTCAAGTTTTCCTCTTTACAGTGGAACACAACTGACATTTTTCAACTTTTTCCCTCTCAGCTCTCTTGGGAAACTGCAAAACAATCCAAATTTCTTCAGGTGAAGGTGGAAACCTCCAGGAGCACATGGCTTTGGATGTGCTGTGCTTCTGCAAAGGGAAAGCAGAGCACCGTGTTGCTTTTGGAAAAGCTGAGCAGAGCTGGATGAAGCTGAGCAGGAGCCTCAAGTGGCACCTAAAGGCCTCTCACTGCTTCTGCTCCATTACTCTGATGCAGGGCTCTTGCAGAACACGGTTCCTGCAGGGCCAATGCCATTTAAGAGAAGTGACTCCAGCATAAAGTGCAGAAGGCTCAGCCCCTGAGCTTTGCCTGTGAGCTGCACAAAGGGAGCCAAACTGGCTGAGAGAGTATTGTATTGTATTTCATATTTCTGGAGTCCCATACTCTTGTTATGATATTCTTAAAGTCCATACCTTCTACCACGTAGAAGCTGGTTTTCTACCACGTAGCTCTTCTCTGCTGTGCTGTTCCTCATGGCTTCACAGGGACTCCTCCTGGGCTCTTGACCCACCCCCTTTTATCCCAGTTATCTTTGCAAGCCACAGCTGCTGCCCAACTAAGGACTTCACAGCTGTGGCTCATTTACAGCAACTGGGACCCACTTATCCAATACATAGGACTCTCACTACATTTCCCCCTTTTTCTATTACTAACAGATGTATTCAAATACAATATAGATATTCAAGTACAATATATTCATTTCCTTTACAATACATGCTTTACCCCATGACTCAAAGGCCTCACACACCGCACAAGTAAAATACACACATTCCCCCATGGCTCAAAGCTCATGTACAACACACACAGCTTCTTGACTCAAGGGCCATAATCCAGAACAGCTCCTTGAGATTCAATAGCTATGTTCTTTCTGCAGTTCTAGGCTGCCTTTTCTTCCACAGCTCTTCAGGCTGCTACAGCTCTCAGGCTGTCCTATTTTCCACAGCTCTTCAGGCTGCATACTTCCATCTCCACAGTTCTTCAGGCTGCTACAGCTCTCAGGCTGTCCTATTTTCCACAGCTCTGCAGGCAGCATACCTCCATCACGTCGGGGTCACCAATTATTGTATTGTATTTCATATTTCTGGAGTCCCATACTCTTGTTATGATATTCTTAAAGTCCATACCTTCTAGCTGGTTTTCTACCACGTAGCTCTTCTCTGCTGTGCTGTTCCTCATGGCTTCACAGGCGCTCCTCCTGGGCTCTCGACCCACCCCCTTTTATCCCAGTTATCTTTGCAAGCCACAGCTACTGCCCAACTAAGGACTTCACAGCTGTGGCTCATTTAGAGCAACTAGGACCCACTTATCCAATACATAGGACTCTCACTACAAGAGAGGCAGAGATTCCTACCAGGAGCCAAGATTAATCGAGGAGACACAGCGTTCTGGTATAGACCCAAGGCAAAGCATGAGAGCAGGTAAGAACTGTACAGCCCTCAACATTCCTGTCAATCCAGAGCTTTCAAGAGAAGGAAACTCCTTTGCGATAGACACCATCAACACCTGGCCAAAATCTGGGGACAATTCCCAGCACAGGAAGATTTCCACCATCTTGCAGAAGAAGGTGCTGAGACATTTTCTTCTGCATGTGCTGCAGCAGATAACTTGCTTTGCTGTACACTGGGGGAATGACAGCACTCTCCTCTTCCAGCACAGTGTTAAAGCTTCGCGTGCCAGCACTTACCTTGTCCTTATTCATGAGAGACAGCACCATTTCAGAGACCTCCCGAGCCATTTCAGAGAAGGCTTCTGCCTTCCTTAGTAGACATGTCTCTCTTCAAACCGAGACAATTGTTTATCATCGTGCAGATGCGCAGCTGCTGGGGAGCCCCGTTTTACACCAGGGACCCGGAGAACCATTCCCAGCAATTGGGAAAATCCTAGGTGGTCCATCCACCCACAGATGAGGTCTCCAAATGTGCCCGAAATTGGGTCCAGCTCTTAGAGGCCTAAAAGAGCAAGTCCAAGTGACTTGATGATATTTTTAGCCCAGAAAGCCCTGCAGCTGATGGCACACTTCACAATCAGCAGGGGACACAGCTAGGCCAAAGCCCAGACCTCTGCTGGGAGCCTTTCTCCTCAAATACCCTTCAAACAAACCTCCATGCAAGTCACTTGGAAAGTTTCTTCAAATGATCCATTTCTGGCACATGACTACACAGGGTTAAGTGAAAGATTCTAAAGCAGCTGCTGTGGAGTCAAAGAGCCAGCACTAAGAGTCCTTGTCATCTCTTTGTAGCTAAATGCCACTTTGGGGGATTTGAGGGAGTTTGGAACGAGCTAGAGAGCAGACCTCCGAGTGTTTTAGATGATGCCATTGCTTTTTCTTCTCTTCTGCATAGACAGGAAGGGTGAGTTTGGCTCACATCTGCACTGCATGGCTCACAAGGCCCGCAAGACTTGTAGTTACAAGAGCTTTGAAGGATTTCTTGGCCAAGAAGACACTGCCAACAATAATGTTTATGTTTTACCACCAATCCTTCAATATTTCGTCTTAGGGACTCATGCTACAGTGTAAGCTTCCTTAGCCAATTATGACACACAAACTCAAAGCACTGCATGCTAAGCTTCTTGTTTACCATTGTAACTACTTTGATTTTTACTAGATCTTCAGCATGAAAACTCTAAACTTTCCTCCACTTCAACGTTCCTCCCCGTGTCTCTGCTATAATAAACTAGAAATCCACATTCTCACTTCTAGCACCTAGCTTTGGAAGCCCTTTCCAAGGTCTCCCATCAAATCCATCAAAGGTCTGAGATTTCCCTGCATTTGGATTTCCAACAACACTGATGCTGTTAGTTCCAGAGTGCCCAGGGTCCCTCTTGCAAGTCAGCTCTGGTAGGAACAAGGCGGCTGGCAGGGGGCTGCTTGTGGCCTCTGACAGCCCATTGCTGAGGGCTTGCCAGCGCCTCAGCCCCTCATGTGCTGCCCTAGCCCCGCCAAGCTGCCCGGCAGCAGCGCCACAGCCCCACAGCAGCTCCAGAGCAGCCCCATCCAGAGGCACCTGGGAGCCCTCAGCAAGGCAGCCAGCAGCACACGGGCAGGAGGACACGGATGCGCTTTCTGCCTGGCACAGAGCTTGTGGCCATCTCCAGGCACTGCTCTCACATGGATCCCCACAGCCCCGGCCCCTCCCCACCCGCTCTGTCACCAGCACAAAGGCTTCAGCAGAACTGTTGCCCGATTGATAAATGACACAAAACTCAGATAAGTTTTGTGGGTGCTTTATTAAGGGCCCGGAGAGCTTGGGGGACTCACGTCCCAAAGTCCGAGCCCCCAAATTCACGTATGGGTGCTTCCCTCTTATACATGCGATTCACAACAAAGTCTCCAAGAAACAGTTTCCCCGTTCCCCTTGCCTAGCCTCCAAGGAACAGTTCCCCGTTCCCCTTGCCTGGTCACAGACCCCTTGTGATACATTCCTTGGTTAACAAACAAGATCATTAATCCTCTGCTTATCTTATTCTAAGAGCATTGTATGCTGCCTCCAGACAGGTTAGCATTCTTACTTTCCTGCACTAGTTTAATTATTTATTAAATCCCTAAGACTACCTGCTAGGTTACACACAAAACTCAACACACTTTTCAACGGCTACAAAACTACTTTTTAACAAACCAGTTCACACACAACTCACTATAATTAAATATTTTGCTAAATTTCATTTCTTTTCCAACATTTCCCCCCTTTTGAGCATCCTTCAGTCCTGCTGCAAGGATGCTCAATCAACAGTATTGACAGTAACAGCTTCATAACGAGGTGGGGAATGTTCTTCATTCTGCCACCCGCGGGTCATTGCCTTCAGCAACCGGAGAGATCGCCTCTTTTCCTTTTCGATCACACCTAAGAGGCATCTATATACAATCCATATAGTCACTAGAAATACTAAAAACATTAGTACATACTGTATAGCAGACGTAATCCAGCCAGACAGGTGAAGCCCCAAAGAATCAAATACTGCTTCTATCCAATTATGCTGTGCTTCCTTTTCAATTTCCTTGGTTTTTGTTTCCACTTCTGCCAGTTGAGAAATATCTTTCTCAACTTCAAGTGTAACATTTGGAATGTGTACACAGCAATGATCTATTCTCCTACTCAGGTAACCACAAACTCCATGCTCTTTTAACAGTAGCAAATCCAATGCCATTCTATTTTGTAGGGTCATTCTTGATGTAGCTTGCAATTGCAAATTTAGATCTTTAAATCCCTTCTTAGTAGCTGCTGCCAACCTTTCTGTCTGTCCTAACAAATTGTTGAGCATTTCCCTGTTTCGATATGTCGCTACCGGAGGGAATAATGACTCTAATATCCATCCAAATTGTACTCCTGAGCCAGGTTCATGCCACTGCTCCTCTAGGGAATTCTTCCCTCTTTCTGAGTCCTTTCCTTTGGATCAATCTATTCTGTTTCCAGTATGGACACAATGTGGGAACCCCTAGGGTGATTTGTGTTACTGATCCATCTAGAGGTAAATGTGTGGTCCATTGTCCATGTCCCAACACCCAGACTAGATTTCCAGGACTGTGCACAGTAGTATATCTGCAATCTATAGGTCCATCCATGGACTCTCTGCTAACCATGTGATCATACCCCCTACACTCGCATCCCCACTTTAACGCCATTTTCACCGGTACCAATCCAATTCGGTCTTCCGGTGTATCACATGTAAAAACCTCAGTACAATTCCAATCCTCCTTCTGCGGTCTGAACTCTCGGGAAGATGTAGACGTGATAAGGGCCCTATAATGTGACTGATTCTTTACTCCTGACCATTGGATGCACCATTGTACTTCTCCAAGGTAATTATAGTGTTCCAAAACACTAGGTCCCCATAATGTCTTCCAACTATTCCAGGTGCCAAAATTCTGTGTGACATTCTGACAACTCATCTCATTTTGTTGGGATTTCGTTCTTATTCGTACTGTATTGCATGGCTCATCTATTGGGGTTGCAATTAAACACCTCCTGGTATTTTGAATCCAACCATAGTGATTGGATTTCTTTTCACATTCCTCTCTAGTCATAGCCCGAATGGTCATACACAAATCCCTCCATACATCTACTGGTTTGGGAACTGACTGGCAGGACCATGAAACATTCTTGAACGTTTCAGGCATTTTGGTTACCGGTATTATTCTCCAGGGAATTGGTTCACTTGCAGCCTGTGGTAATGGCAGGCAAGCTGTTATTTTAGTCACGTTCTGCATGATCCCAAAATCTCTAATTAATCTTACCACTAAGTTTTCTTGCTCAGTATTTCGTTCTATTGTATCATTAGCTTCCTGTCTACTCTTTCTACCGTGTCTCTGTAAGGATAACATCATTCTGTCATGCTTCCACCATGCATTTCTTATTCTAGGATTAGTGACACTCGACCACCCACAACTTTTGCCTTCTTTCTCTCACTAACTGGTCCCGTCCTCTATTCTGTCCCAGGTCAGTTCTCTATTTTGCTTCTACCATTTGACCCAAAGGTTCCTTTGATATCTTGATCTTACTAGGAAGGAACAATTTATTCTGAGGGGTGGCCCATCTCACATGTCCACTGCCACTGATACTGGATTAACCTTTATGTTTTCAGCACGATCCTCTGTCTCTGGCAAAACTCTCATACTCACTCCTTTGTAATCAAAACTATCTCGTATTTTGACTAAACATGTATATTCTCCCGTATCGTTTGCGGTTACCTTGGTAAGACTTAGTACCGTGTTTCCTTGTTGTTTATCCTGATCTCAACCGACTCCTACCTTGCCTCGGCTTTTTTCAGCTCCCCGTTGCCATATTGCAATAACTTCACCGGCCTCAACTTTCTGGCTGTCAAATATAACACAAGTTAATTGAACATCCATCCCTTCCATGACTGTAACCTTTGTTTCTTCAACCTGTACTAGAGTAGACCCTTGAACGGGTAATAGTCTCATGATTACTAGCAGTAATATAATTAAGAAGGTGGCTTTGTGCGGAAGATCATCTGAGTTGGAGACACTATCTGGGTTTCCCATTGGAACGGTGCCTTCTTTACTCTGGTGTAATGGATCTAAGCATCTATCCCCTGGACTTTCACCGCTGTGTAGGTCGTCATCATCACCTGGTGGGGTCCGCTTCATGATTCTCATAGCGGATCCGTGATCCACTTCTTGACGTACACCTGGTCTCCAGGCTGAATGTCGTGGACAGAATTCTCTAGCGTGAGCGGTCTATTCTACTGTAACCTATTTCTTAAAGTATTCAAGATCTTATTAAGTGACATAACATACTCTGCAATCGCCTGGTCCCCACTCACATGTACCTCCCCTTTTAATACAGTTGTGTGATATGGTTTGCCATATAATATCTCATATGGACTTACGCCTACCTTTTCTCTTGGTTTAATTCGAATCCTGAGTAGGGCCAAAGGCAAAGCTTAAGGCCAGTGCAGTTTAGCTTCCTGGCAAATCTTTTTGATTTGTCCTTTCAGGGTTTGATTCATCTTTTCTACCTGCCCACTAGACTGAGGTCTCCAGGGGGTATGCAAATTCCAGGTTATATCTAACAGTTGTGCTAATTCTTGCACTACTCCGGCTATAAAATGCGGACCCCTATCTGATGACAATCTTAAAGGTACTCCAAATCTTGGTATTATTTCTTTTACAAGATTTTTACCACTTCTTTAGCCTCATTAGTTCTACATGGAAAAGCTTCCGGCCACCCTGAGAACGTACATACGTACACTAACAAGTATCTGTATCCCTGTGCCCTAGGCAATTCAGAAAAATCAACTTGCCAGTAATCTCCCGGTTGTGGCTCGACTTGCAACTTTCCCATTTGTATTTGTCTCTTAACTACTGGATTATTTTTCAAACATACCGGGCACATTGCATTTACTCTTTTTGCCATTGTTAAAATCTGATTAGAGATTATCTCATTCTTCAAAAATTTTACCAATACTTCTGCCCCCCAATGACATTTATTATGTTCTGATTCCAAAATAAATTTCATTATGCGAGTAGGTACCACTATTTGTCTCATTGGTGTAACATACTACTCAAGTTGATTCCTCTGTGCCCCTAGCAAGTTTATTAGTTTTCTATCTTCTATTGAATATTTGGGGTCCTGATTCAGGTATGGGGTAGCTGGATTTGTTTTTACCGGTACCAATGCCATTTGAGTCCATACTTCCCGTGCCACTTGCTGTGCTGTAACATCAGCAAATCGATTTCCTCTGTAAACGTCTCTTTCTGCAGTCTGATGTCCTCTAACATGCATTACTGCAACTGCTTTGGGACTGTGTACCGCATCCAGTAGCTGTAGCACTTCTTCCCGGTGCTTGATGTTGGTTCCCTGTGAATTCAAAAGCTCACTTTCCTTCCATAATGCCTCATGTACATGAACCACACTAAAGGCATATTTAGAATCTGTCCAGATATTAACCCTTTTGTCCTTGCTCAAATACAGGGCTCTGGTGAGTCCAATCACCTCTGCCTTCTGGGCCGAAGTTCCAGGTAGCAAAGCCTTTGCCTCTATTACTTGATCCAATGTTACCACTGCATACCCGGCATAGCGAGTCCCATTCTCAACAAAACTGGATCCATCAGTGTATAGTTCCCATTCAGGTTCTTCCAATGGTTCATCCTTTAGGTCGGGTCTGCTGGCATATACTTGTTCAATTACTTCTACGCAATCGTGCACCAGTCCCCCAGCCTCCTGGTCACTGCGTAAAAACTCTGCTGGATTAACATGATTAGTAGTCTTTATTTCAATATCATCCTGTTCTCTCAGGATAGCCTGGTATTGCAACATTCGACTGGATGATAGCCAGTGACCCCCCTTTTGCTCTAAAACGGCCATGACCATATGGGGAACAAACACTTTCATTTTTGCCCTCAAAGTCAATTTCTGGGCCTCTTGAATAAGAATTATTGTTGCCACCACTGATCGTAAACATGAGGGCCACCCAGAACTTAAAAAATCCAGTTGTTTAGAGAAGTATCTCACTGGCCTCTTCCAGGATCCCACCTTCTGGGTGAGGACCCCCAATGCCAGTTTTTGCCTCTCATTCATGTACAACTGGAATTCTTTGGTCAGGTCAGGAAGTCCTAGGGCTGGGGCCTCTTTTAGTGCCTGCTTCAATTCTTGGAAGGCCTTCTTTTGCTGTGTCGTCTACTCCAACTGATGCTGCTTCAAGGCCTCATACAGTGGCTTGGCTAGAAGACTGAAATTCATGATCTACAGTCGACATCATCTCACCATTCTTAGAAAAGATCTCAATTCTTGATGGTTACGAGGCAAAGGAATAGCACATATTGCCTCAATTCGGTTTACTCCCAAACGTCTCTGCTCTTGTGTGATCTCACAACTGAGATAAATAGCGCTATTTCTGAGCAATTGAGCTTTTTCCTTAGAAACCCAATACTCTGCTTGGCCAAGCATGTTGAGTAATTTAATTGTTAATTCTACACACATTTCCCTTTCCTTAGTAGCTAGAAAAATGTTGTCCACGTACTACAGGACTACATACAAGGATGGGGATATTGTTACCTGGGTTATCTTCCATTCTTCCAGCTCCTTGGCCACTTGATTTCTAAAAATAGTAGGGGAGCATTTAAATCCCTGTGGGAGTCTCGTCCACATAAGCTGCTTCTTTCTCCCAAAATCAGGACTCTCCCACTCGAAGGCAAAATATTTCCTACTCTCTACTGCCAGTGGGATGCAGAAGAAGGCATCTTTAAGGTCAATCACTGAGAACTATTTAAACTCTTCTGATACAGATGTTAACAAGGTGTAAGGATTAGCAACAACTGGATGTATGTCTTTCACTATTTCATTAATAGCCCTCAAGTCTTGTACCAAACGGTACTTGCTATTAGGTTTCTTCACTGGAAAAATTGGAGTATTATACTCCGATTCACATTCCTGTAATATTCTTTGAACCAAAAATTGTTTAATTAATGGGGCTACTCCTCTCCTTGCCTCAAGCTTCAAGGGGTATTGCTTTATCCTCACTGGTCAGGCCCCTTCCTTTAGTTCCACCTTTACTGGCTGCGCAGCTTTAGATTTTCCGGGGACCCCTGACTCTCATACCCAGGGTACTACAGCTTGCTCAATTTCTTCTGGAATAGGAGAGGCATCTACTTCCTTGATCACAAAAATGCCTGCTATTTGTTCCTCAGGTATTTCTAATTTCACCCTTCCCCTTTCAAATATTATTTTCACATTAAGTCGGGACAACAGGTCTCTGCCAAGAAGGGGTGTGGGGCAGTTTGGCATATAAAAAAAATTGGTGATCTAATTCTTTCCCCCCAAACCTAAGATTTAAAGGTTGTAAAAATGGTTGTTCCTCTAGCTTCCCTGTTGCCCTCACCACCTGTACCGTTGTGTCACTCAAAGGTCCCAATCGTCTATTGAGTACAGAATATGTGGCTTCAGTATCTACCATAAATTCTTGATCTTTTCTATCTATCTCTAAAACTACTTTCAAATCCTGGTCTAGTCAGCTTTGATTCTGATAGTTTCCCAAAACTAGGGCTTGAGCAACTTCTGCTGGTCCTCCCGTGAATCCTCCCACAGGAGCATTCTCTATTGGACCTGTCCTTAATTTTATGTTTCTCATGCCTATACTTCTTCTAACTGGGCATTCATTTTTCTAGTGTCCCAATTGTCGGCAAAATGCACACTGGTTTGGATCCAACTTCCCCATGTTAGGTACAAACTCAAATCCTCTCCGACCTCTCGCCATCTTCCTCTGTCCGCGATTAGCTCTTCCTCGACCTCGACCCCTAATGGGTCTTCTTCCTGCAGTTTCTTTTTCTCTGTTGTTGTATACCTTCTATGCTACCTCCAACATTTTATCTAAACTCCGAGTATCTTCCCCTTCTAGCTTTTGTAACTTTTTCTTAATATCCTCTTGTGATTGCCCCATAAACAACAATGCCAATTGAAGTTTTCCTGATTGATCCTCTACATCTAAATTAGTAAACTTCTGAGCCGTGTCTTTTAATCATTCTAAAAAGGCAGACGGAGACTCATTCTTGTCCTGCTTGACCGAATACAACTTAGACCAATTCATAGTCTTAGGTATTCCTGTCTTAATTCTTTCTACCAACAAATCCTGATGTCATTTTACAGTCCTTATTCCTCCCGTAGAGTTTGGATCTCACCTGGGTTCCTCACTCGGTACTAATTCGTCAACTGTCTCATTTAGTTGTCGCAACCGAATCTCCTCACGAGCCTTTTCTCTAGTGGCTCTAATAACCATTTCTTTTTCCGTGGAATCTATTATAGTATCTAATAATACCTGTAAATCATTCTAGTCTGGATTCTGAGTCTTTATTACCATTTTAACCACCCTTGCCACCCTTTTAGGATCCTCCCGATAACTCTCCGCTGATTGCTTCTATATTACCAAATCCCCAGGGGAGAAAGGCACCTTTATAAGTATCCTTTCTCCCTGTGGTCTCACAGCTTCCCTTACCGGCGTAATTAACTGTGGCCCCTTCCGCCCCTTCTTTCCCTGGCGAGTCTGCCCTGCTAACAGAGTTCTTTTAACACTTTCATTCTTTTCACTATCACCACCATCACTATCACTCTCAATAGATCTCATTTTTATAGATATATCCGCAGGGGGAGCAGGGGGCACATTAGGAGCAACCGGAACCCTCGAGGACAAATCTTCCTCGATTGGACGATACAAATTACGCTCCTTTCTTTCTTTACATCTAACACACTCTCTCTCATCATTCACTTCTAAGACCAAGATACCGCACTCCTTTTGGCATTCTTCTTCCTGGTATAAAATGGAAAACAAATCTAAATATGGTATTTCATCTAATTTCTCATTTCTCCTTAAAATTGCATCAAAGATTCTATTATCTCCAATTCCAGTGTACCATTCACTGGCCATCCCGCTTCTCTAATTTCATATTCAGAACACCAATGATTACAATAATCTATCATTTTACTTTTATCTAATTCTTGATAATACCCCTCACTTTTCCATCGTTTCAATATACAACTTAATGGCGTATTCCCAGGTATTTTACCATTGGCTTGCACTAAGGTTTTAAAAGTTTTAAAAGACATCATATTACAGCTTTTAATTCCATCTTTAATCCCAATAAACCAATATACTTTAAACTAATATACCTTCTCGCCATCCTTCCCTAAAAAAAAAACAGGAGGCGAGTTCCGGTCCTGCGTACTTAGACGTCTTATGGCCGGAGCCTAGGCTTTTCATCAACTACCAAATCTAAGTCTAATTATCACCTTTTTCCAATATAAAGCACCTTCGGGCTTATCTTAATGCAGTTTGTCTGACAGGCACAGGGGTCGGGCATGACTGATGACTCCCCGAGAAGTGCTCGGTGCCGGCTTGGAGTGGATCGAGACACGAACCGCCCCGGCAACCCTCAGAGTCCTGCCGCGGTCGCCAGAAAACTGTTGCCCGATTGATAAATGACACAAAACTCGGATAAGTTTTGTGCGGTGCTTTATTAAGGGCCCGGGGAGCCAGTGGACTAGCGTCCCAAGTCTGAGCCCCCAATTTCACGTATGGGTGCTTCCCTTTTTATACATGCGATTCAAGGTCTCCAAGAAACAGTTCCCCTTGCCTAGCCACAGACCCCTTGTGATACATTCTTTAGTTCACAAACAAGATCATAAATCTTCTGCTTATCTTATTCTAAGAGCATTGTATGCTGCCTCTAGACAGGTTAGCCTTCCTACTTTCCTACACTAGTTTAAATATTTATTAAATCCCTAAGACTACCTGCTAGGTTACACACAAAACTCAACACACACTTTCAACGGCTACAAAACTGTTTTTAACAAACCAATTCGCACACAACTCACTATAATTAAACATTTTGCTAAATTTCATTTCTTTTCCAACACTGACAGAGTTTTATATTGGGGAAGGGCATATCCCTGTGTTTCTACCCCTACAGGAACTGTATAACTACCTGCAAAGTGGACCAAGCCTGCTTTCAATGCAACGGCAGGTGGACAATCTGGCAGACAAAGAGCGATTAGAGGAGAAGCTACCCCTGATCCTGCGGCCACTACTGATACAACTGAAATGACACTCGAAAGCCGTCGACAGGGCCGTGACACACCGGGCTAAGGAATTGATTGACACTGTTGAATCATTATCACCTTTTTACATAAGGGGACCAGCAGGGAAAAACTGCCTTGAGTGTTATAGCCCGTATTGTGCCGCTTGGGTAGCACTGTATTGTGGGGGTTGTGGTAAAACCTTTTGGGTGGAACAATCTTTGCTCTGGCACTTATGGTGCAACACATGCCAGCACAAGCACACATTTGATAGCTGGCAGAGGGACTTGAGGAGGCAGATGGGGCTGGATACAGCTTCGGCTTTAGATTTTTACGAATCTCCTGAACAGAAGATTTTGGCTTACTATCGGTGGGAGATAAAGCTTACTATAAAAAAGGTTAAAGCTCAAAGTAGGTCTTATATAACTTCCGCAAGGTGTAGGAGATTGGTGCCCTCAACACAGCGTTCTATCATAGGGCCCGTTAAAGGAGATCCTGATAAAGCATTAGATCAATGTATGAAAGAATTACAGGAGTTTAGACTACAACAGCTAGGAGTAAAGCTAAAGGTTGATAGAAAAAGGAAGGAAAAGAAAAAGAGAAAAGAAAAATAAAACTTATTTTTTATTGTATTTCTTAGCGCTGTAAGAGCTGGTATCACAGAAGTAACATGCTTTAGCCAGCCAAAAAGAAAACATATGAATAATGTTTGCTAATCAAACTAAACAATCATCGTTTTGTCTGAGTTTAAGAAAAGTTATTAGCCCTTTCTGGACATACTTGGTGGTCTAGCCTGTACTTTTGTAACACATGTTATAAGAATATTGGGTGTGATTTTTACTGCTTTTGTTTATTTTGCCTTGTGTTGTAATTGTTAATTGTATTTAGAACAAAGACAGTTGAATGATAGAAGAATCTTGGCTCCCAGAAGAAGAGAGAGCAGTAGATACACTACTCAGGCTCACTTTTGGGCCATGCATTTTATAGATTAATTGCCATAGTAAAAAGACGTTTAGAGGTTGCACATTTGATGCTGTTTAAGAGCTAGCAAAACAAGAACTGAAATGATTTGATGAACAAAATGGTTAAAAAGAAAAAGGGCGGAATTGTAATGGGTTAAAACTTTAAGTTTGTTCATCAAAACTGACAAAGTTATTCCAGTAAGACTGCTGCATCACCTCAAGTTTGTTTAAGTAAATTTCCAGACTTTAAAGGATAAGGAAGGTGAAACCAAAAAGACAATCAGTTTCACAAACATTTGTTTATCTGTTTAGTAAACTGTTAATATGGGTGGGGGGTTTGCTATGATTAATAACACAGTATCAGCTTATCCGCTCAGTAAACCTAGGATTCCAGGAACTCAGCAGATTGAGCCTAAAAATTCCAGGAATCAGACAAAGGAAAATTACCAACCTTCATCTTCAGACCCCGGGAAGTGGACTATGACCACCTAAACACAAAAGAAGAATATGCAGAGTACTACACATCAACCCAGAAGAAGGACTGTATAAGAACTCCACAGAAAATCAGAAGGGTGTGACAGTGGCGGAGCGGAGACTCCCCTGTCGCCCAGTGCTGATTTGCTTATTGCCTTGCCCGCTGTAATCAATAAATTCCCAATTTGTTTTACTTGGCAAATTGTCGTCTCAATTTTTAACAGGTCTGACTAGCATTTTTAAAGAGGGGATGGTGCAAGGGGTGGATACAACTCTCACCCAGTGAGGGGATCTTAGGGGAGGAACAGATCACTCAGCAACTCCAATAAGGATCATTTAGGGGAGGGAAGAAGCCTCACAAACCAATCAACCATCGAGACATAGCTGACTAACACAGAACATTTGAGAATACATGGGCAGTGACTACAGAGTCTGATAAGAGTAGGAGTAGTACAAGTGAGATTGACAAGGGCTTAGAAGGGAATGAGGGGAGGAGCAGGGAGACTGACACACTGACGGGCAGACAAGTGGCGGGAAAACTTTGTGGTAAACAATTTAGGACTGAACCATTAGGGGAACAAAATGGGGTACGTGGGAGAAACCATTATAACTAACATAGGAAATCTAACTTTTATGTTAAAACACCTGTAGAACACCAATTACCAAAGGTAGGGTCTGAGGACTGGAGGGAGGAAGCTGTCAACAGGGAGGGAGAAGGAAGGAGCTATAGGAGCTTCCCACAGACTCAGCTGTGCCAATCATCAGCTGTACCTGGAGATCCAGCTGGTCTCCTCTGGTCTCCAGGTGGTCTCACCTTCCAAGGGATCTGGAGAGATCTATGAAGCCAGGCTGTGGAACTTGCAGTTTATTGCAAAGGGTGTGGGTGCTGGGCCCTGTTCAGAGCTGCCAGACACAGCTGGAGCAGGCCTGAGAGAAGTAAAGAGAGTGGTAAAGAGAGAGAAGGCAAGAGTGTGGTAAAGAGATGAGAGAGAGAGAGAGTGGATGAGAGAGCGAGGTTCTCATTACAATACAATAAATCATCTTCTGTGTTGAATATTCTAATTCTCACTAACCAATCTAGTACAAGATACAAATCCTATAGCATTTACATACAGCCTATAGGAATCATTACATTACCATACTGTGTTACATTTTAAACCCTAAAAACTCCTCTTTGGACCCCTTCTGCCAAGCTAGTGGGGTCTGCTTGGACCCTTGGAGCTGTCTGCAAGCAGAGGGAATTGTTTTATCAAAAGGGGATTACCTTCAGTTGGCCATACCATTGTTTTCCAGTTGTTCAGTAACTGAGGTATCTCAAAGCTTGCTTTCATTTCAATCTTGCTTATAGTTTTTATATCCTCAAAATCTTTTGAAAGGCAATCATATTTATAAGACTTTCCTGTTTCATCTTCCCCAGCAATCCAATTTGTTTTATGGCTTAATAATGTTACAAGTAATAAATGATAAAGTCAATCAATAATCAATTTTTTTTTTTTTCACAACCAAGATTCGGTTTCCGATAGCCGCAATCAAAGGGACAGCTTTGAGCCTGGGATTCGCACTGGGTGAACACTGATCTAAACTCTATCACTTTGGATCCCCTCTGCTCACAAATGTTGTCTCCTTCAGGTTGGTTTTATACAGCTTTTTCCACCTGGGGCAGAGTTTCTCCTATTCTTCTTGTCGCTTCACATATTTATATAGTTTCCTTTTCTGTGTGCTGGGCTGGACAGAACTGTTTCTGGGAAGTGATGAATGCTGATTGTCGAGTTACGGGAACCGAGCATTGGGATGCACACCCTTTGAAGACTCTGACTATCTTGATCATAGATACTTACTGAGTATTCATCGCTTTGGTGTCTCTGGACTGTCCTGGGAAAGGGCCCATCTCTGCACAGAGCCACGTCTTTTTGCTTGCTAATTAGTTTTTTCTCTCCACTGCTGTCTGTGATTTCTCAATTTGTGAAGCAATCTTGTCCCTGGCTGCAGCTTGTGGTTTTAAATCTTTAAGAAATTTTTTGTACAAGCACAACTTATTTAATGTATATTTTACACAGGCACAAATTATTCCATAACATATATCACAATAAGGTGAGGAATTAATGGATCTTTAACTTCCACTGGAAGGCAGGCACATGGATTCAGAGCTATCACACACTAACTGTGTGGTTTTGGGCTTACTTTAATAATGGTACTTGCTGTGAGGAAATGACACCGGTGGAAATTTTCTCCCAACCCTTCACCTAGCTCTTTTGGTCTGCCCCACCAGTTTTCAAAGAGTTCAGATCCACTCTAAATGCTAATGATATCATACAGTGGGTGGTGTTGCTGATAGGACTGTTCTATTTAGCATTCAGAGATAAGGGAAGATTGACCTGGATAACCACTCTGACACCTACCCCAGAGACAAGGGATGCTGCTGCCCCAGAGCCTGCCCCTGCCCCACAGCCCACCTCAGAAATGAACCACCCAGACTGGGTGGGGGTTCTGGTGAAGGAGATGGGCCAGATGCTGAAGGAGTACATTTCCTCAGCTGGTGAGAAACCCTCCCCCTGCCTCACAGAGGGAGAGTCTGATGGCGCAGCAGTGGAACACAACTGTTACAACTGTCCAGGTTCCAGCTGAACTGCAAGGGCAGTCACAGCCAGCAGCAGTTGCTCCTGTGGAAACGAGGAGGTCTAAGATGAAATCAGAGCACCCAGGTGAGGATAAGAAAGGAGGGCCCTCACAACCCACAGGGGAGCGAATGGTTGAGATCATCACTGAGTCCCTGATGTACAAAAGTCTCTGTAATCTGCACAAAGACATAGTATGATGGGGACGTGAGGCTTATACAACCTGGCTACTCTGGGTCTGGGACCTTATGGGTACAGGCGTGCAGCTGGATGGTGGTGAGGCTGGAATTTGGGACCCTTGACCCAGGATTCAGGTGGGAATCAGATTTTTGTAAGGGAGTCAGGGTCCCCTTCTTTCTGGGAGCGGCGTTTAATGAGTGTCAGTGATAGGTTTGTCCACAGGGAGAGACTGCAGGAGCACCACCATAGAATGTGCTGGAAGACCCTCGAGGAAGGGATCCAAGAGCTGAGAGAAGTGGCAGTATTGGAGGTACTCTTTGGGAGGGATGGACAGCATGATAATGACCCCAACAAGGTCAGGTGCCCAGGGCAAATGTTGTGCAGTCTGGAAAATCTGGAGCCATCCCAATACACCACCTTCATTGCAACGATTAATGCTGATACCAACCGAGAAACAGTGGGTTCTGTCACCAACAAGCTTAGATATTGTGAGAGTGTGATCAATGGCCCAATGCAGGCTCATGTCTCTGCTGTAATTAAGAGCCTACAAGAAGAGATGAGGGTGGAGGGAGGAAGAACAGTTCCCATATGGCACCAGTGTGAGTTACAGACCCCAAAGTCAGAGCCCAATATCCCCCAGCCAGAGAGAGAGGGTATACCCTACAGGCTGACTTGTGGTTCTTCCTGTGTGACCATGAGGAAGACATGGGAAGGTGGGATGGGAAGCCCACTTCTGTCCTGGCAGCACAGATGCATCAACTCAAGGAGGGAGACACTAACTGAGGGAGTTCCACTACAGTGAAGGTAGCCTCAACCTCCCATGACCAAGCTACCAAGTGTGATCTGTCAGATTCCCTTGAAAGTACCTCTAGTATGTATGCCCAGGAAAGAAATAATAACAAGGGCTAGAGGGCCCTGCCTCTAGCCAGGAAGAGGTACAGCAAAACTGGATGTTCCTGATGGTGTGGATCTGATGGCCTGGCACATGAGAACCACAAAACACAACGCCTTTGTTGATACAGGTGTGCAGTGTACCCTGATACCATCGGGACATGTGGGGGCAGAACCTGTTTCCATTGCTGGGGTGACAGGGGGATCACAGCAATTGACCCTGTTGGGAGCTGAGGGGAGCCTGACTGGGAAGGAGTGACAGAAACATCCTATTGTGACTGGCCCAGAGGCCCAGTGGATTCTGGGCATAGACTTCCTCTGGAATAGCTTTACAAAGACCCAAAGGGACTCAGGTGGGCGTTTGGAATAGCTGCTGTAGAGGCAGAGAACATTAATCAATTAACCACCTTGCCTGACCTATCAGAAAGCCCATCTGCAGTAGGACTCCTGAGGGTGGCAGAGAAACAAGTACCAATTGTCACCTCAATGGTGCACTGCCAGCAATATTGAACAAATCGAGATGCCGTGATCCCTATCCACAGAATGATCCATGAGCTGGAGAGCCAAGGAATGGTCAGCAAGACCCACTCACGCTTCAACAGTCCAATCTGGCCTGTGCAAAAGTCTGACAGAGAATGGACAGTGGAATATCATGCCTTGAATGAAGTGACTCCACTGTTGAGCGCTGCTGTGCCAGACATGCTGGAATTCCAGTACAAGCTGGAGTCCAAGGCAGCAAAGTGTTTTGCCACTATAGACATTGCTAACACATTTTTCTCCGTTCCTCTGGCAGCAGAATGCAGGCCTCAGTTTGCTTTCACCTGGAGGGGCGTGCAGTACACCTGGAACCGACTGCCCTAGGGGTGGAAGCACAGCCCCACCATCTGCCATGGACTGATCCAGACTGCACTGGAAAAGGGTGAGGCTCCAGAACATCTGCAGTACATCGATGACATCATTGTGTGGGGGAACATGGCAATGGAAGTGTTTCAGAAAGGAGAGGATCATCCAGATTCTGCTGGAAGCCGGCTTCACCATCAAGAAGAGCAAAATCAAAGAACCTGCCCAAGAGATCCAGTTCCTGGGAGTAAAGTGGCAAGATGGAGTGTGTCAGATTCCCAGTGAGGTCATCAGTAAGATCCCAACAATGTCTCCATCAACCAGCAAGAAGGAAACACAAGCTTTCCAAGGTGCCATAGGCTTTTGGAGAATGCACATCCAGATTGTGAGCCCTCTATACCTGGTCACCCACAAGAAGAATGATTTCCACTGGGAGCCTGTATAGCAACAAGCCTTTGCTTAGATCAAGCAGGAGATGGCTCATGCAATTGCCCTTGGCCCAGTCAGGACAGGACCAGAGGTAAAGAACATGCTCTACTCTGCAGCTGGGAACCGTGACTTGTCCTGGAGCCTTTGGCAGATGGTGCAGGGGGATACTCAAGGCCAACTACCAGGATTCTGGAGCCGAAGCTACAGAGAGTCCGAAGCCAACTACACTCCCACAGAGAAGGAAATCTTGGCTGCCTGTGAAGGAGTCCAGGCTGCCTCAGAGGTGATTGGCATGGAAGCACAACTCCTCCTGACACCCTGAATACCAGTGCTGGGGTGGATGTTTAAAGGAAAGGTTCCCTCTACCCACCATGCCACCGATGCCACATGGAGTAAATGAATTGCCATCATCACACAGCACGCCCGTACTGGAAACCTGAATCACCCTGGGATTTTGGAGACTATTACACACTGGCTGGAAGGTTAGAACTTTGGTCTCACTGATGAAGAGAAACAAGTGACATGGCTAAAAAGCTCCACCATACAATTAGCTACCAGCAGAGGAAGCACACTATGCGCTTTTCACTGATGGTTCCTGTCACATCATAGGGATGAGCCAGAAGTGAAAAGCAGCCGTATGGAGCCCCACACAACATTTGCACAAGCTACTGAAGGAGAAGGTGGATCAAGTCAACCTGAGGAACTCAAGGCCATTCAGCTGCCCCTGGACATTGCTGAAAGAGAGAAGTGGCCAAAGCTCGACCTCTACACTGATTCATGGATGGCAGCCAATGCTCTGTCAGGTTGGCTGGAAAGGTGGAAAAAAGCAAACCAGCAGCGTAGAGAAAAATCAATCTGGGCTGCTGATGGATGGAAAGACATTGCCTCTCGGGTAGAAAATCTATCTGTGAGTGTCCACCATGTAGATGCCCCTGTCCCCAAGAGCTGGGCCAGTGAGGAACACCAAAACAATGAGCAGGTAGGTCAGGCTGCAAAGATAGAGGTGTCAACGATAGACTTAGATTGGCAGCACAGGGGGAGTTGTTCCCAGCTTGATGGGCCCATGATGCCTCAGGTCATAAGGGCAGAGATGCCACCTATAAGTGGACATGAGACATGAGGGGTGGATCTAACCATGGACAGTATTTCTCAGGTTATCCATGACTGTGAAACATGTGCTGCCTTCAAGCAGGCCAAGCGAGTGAAGCCTTTCTGGTATGGTGGGCGGTGGTATGGGGAGGCCTGGCAGATTGACTCCATCCCACTGCCCCAGACACACCAGGGCAAGCGCTACATGCTGACCATGGTGGAAGCCACCACTGGATGGTTGGAAACCTACCCTGTGCCTCATGCCACTGCCCACAACACCATCCTGGGCCTGGAAAAGCAAATCCTGTGGAGACATGGTGTGGGAGGATCTTTGTCCATTTGTCCCAGGTGTCTACGGGGTTGGGTTTCTTACCTAGGTATGGGTTGTCATTTGGTGACAGGGGAGCTCCCACCAGGCATGTTGAGAGCAGATCGTCTATGCTTCCCATGGCCATGCAAAGATTGTCTGGCTTTAATGGCTTTGCCAAAGTGACACAGATGTTTTGTTTTGGCTGAGGGACGATCCAGCTGGTGGTCTGTCACAGACATTTTTTCATAGAAATCCTTTCTTTGGGATTTGTTCATCTTCTGGGAAGCTGAGGCCCCAGAAGAAGAATGTAAACAATTGTTATCGGCTGGTGTGGAATGCAACAGGTGCAGCGGTGATTGGTCTTCTGTGAGTGTTTGGATTTGCTGATCACTCACAGGAGAGTTTGTCCTTGCTTTCTGCTGGACTTTGTTATTCATTTTTTTCTATGCTATTCTTAGGTTCGCAGCCTCTGCAACTTCTCTCTTTATTCTTTTTAGTATAGTAATAATGTATTATATATCATATATCAATAAATCTAGCCTTCTGATCATGAAACAAGATTCTCGTCCACTTCTCTCACCCTGAGGACCTTATCAGGTCGCTGTAATATTTGGTGACCCCTTGTGTCAGAGCAAGATTAAATTGATAAGACCAGAGGAGCAAATTGCTGCACTGGGTAAGGTCCTGTATGTGTACCTGATGGTTGCTTTGAAGTGACCACAGAAGTGGATTCAAGCCAGGAGCTGAAGAACTGAAGATCCTGATTTGGACAGAGTTCACAGCCAAGGCTGACCACAAGTGAACCTTCTTCTGGAAAACCTTCAGGAAAGATGTTCGGAAAGAGCAGCAGACCTGTGGAGCGAGCCAGAGCATGCTGGACTGTTTCAAAAGGTACTGTTGGCTTTTCCCTTCCTGATGAACCAGCCCTCAGAAGTTTGTGGCTGTTCGTATGGAGGACACATGCCTTGGAGGAAGAGGTTCAGTTCTCTCCTTCAGAGGAGAATCCTAGTGCCCTCTGGCAAAAATGGTGTAGAGAAGATGGTTTTTTCTGTCAAAAACAGATCTCTATGAGTTCTTTCGATGGGCAAAGCTTTTTGGGTTCTTTACTGATGTCCTATATGCCTTGGATATTTTAGTGTGGGAATGCATGGACTCCATTTTCCGATTTGTTTGGGGTCAGGGGTGCGACTTCCCTCCTGTCTACCCGGCATTTAGAAAGCTCTTCCCAGTTTTGAAACGGAGAGCAGCTGTTTTTCCATGGATTTCTAACTGCTATGGGCTGGCCCCGTTTCCACCGTCTCCAGCGGGAGAAGACCCGGTGGGGGATGAGTGGGGGCTTCCCAGCCCCCCCTGCTTCGCAGTGGGAGGGGGTGAAACTTTGCCGCATGAAGAAGTTTTTTTTACTCTTTCTCCCGAGTCTGCGCAGATGGAACCTTCTCTTCCCCCCCTTCTCTCTCTCCGGGGGGATGGGAGTGGACGGGCCTGCCTCCCCAGCCAGTCTCTCGGACTCCGCTCTGCTCAGAGATGGGGGTGGCACCGGTCCCCGAGGCCCCTCCGCCCCTGCCAGCCCCACGGCTGCCTCTGTGGGTGATCCCATCTCCGCCTCTCCAGGCAGTCCCGCCCGCGGCTTCACCAGCCTGCGTCTGAGAATGCAGAAACAGCGCTTCCTGTGCCTGCTGAGTTGCTAGGCGACGACAACGCGTCTCCAGCTTCTGGCTCAGCGGAGGAGGAGTTCTCTCCAGCCCCTCCGGTCCCCCGCCGCTTCCACCGGCCTCCTCACCGCCTCAAGCCAAGATGGTCCCTGTTCGGGATGGTGCTGGAGACGGCGCCAAACCCGTGGGACCCTCAGAGCAGCCCGCAGCCGCTCCTGCACCCAGCATGATTCCCTCCCCGAGTGCTTCAGGTTGTCCCGGGGCTGCCCCAGCAGTTCTGCCGCTGTTGGAGACTGTCCTCCGTGTCGGCGTCGGAGACTGCCCTGGAAACAGCTGTTTGTTTGAGCTCGGACCCTCCCGGACCGGTTGCCTCTGTAGCAGCGGCCCCGGTGGCTGGTCTCTCCTTTCGTGGAGCGGGGGGTGCTCACCAGCTGACTGTGGGGGCAGTGCGTCTTCCTGCTTTCAAGATCAGCATTCTTGGCGGGTTGGGGGGTATTTTTTTCGGGGATTGCCCCCTGGAGGCTGCCATCTCTGCCGCCTCTCTTGCATCCTAGTGGCGGGGGGCAGGTGCGTCCCAAGAGCTCTGCCTTTTGTCCCCAGCCCAGCGGGGATGGTGCCATAGGGTGGATGGAAGATACACCTGATGCATTTGCATTGCAGGGGAAGAGGGCACAGATGGAGGAGACCATAGCTGGTTTGTTGTGGGGAACAAACATCTCCAGACCCCAGATGGGATTTCTGGGGAAGGCTTCTATTTCCCTGCTGCTTGCATGCCTCAGTGGTTTTGGGGAAAGGAAGCATCTCACTACCCGTGCTGCCATTGTACTGGCAGCAGGGTGCAGGCCTGTGGGAATGCAGAGCCTGCTTCGTGGGTTTGGGCCAGGGCCATCACTTGGCCTCCTGATGTTTCTGGGAGTTGTGATTTCTCCTACTGGTCCTGGCCCCCCTTTATGGGCCAGTTTTGGGGTTCCTGGTCCATCATGGGCCAGGGCCCCCAGGGCCTTTTCCTTCTCTAGCACTGCTCTGCTTGGCAGCAGCTCTTTTCCTTTTCAATTAAAAAAAAAAATTAAATAAAAAAGATTGAAAATAGTGGGCAGCAGCTCTGAAGCACTGAAGCATTGAAGGGCCAGAAAAGGACATTCTAAAAGTTGTTCAAATTGTTTGAAATTGTGTGAAATTGTGTTATGACTATCAATGGTTTTTGATAACTATTGATGGGACTCTTTTGCAGCAAGTCTGTTTCAGGAACAAAAGGATTCTCAGACATGTCCAAAAGAAACAACTTCAGCTCATGGACTGTTCCTGAAACTCAGCTGCTTGGACTTGAATTCTCTTTGCATTGTTTTTTGCATTTTCTTAGATTGTAGGATTGTTTTAGTGATTTGTTAGTATTGTATATTTTACAGGTGAAGAAATTTCCTGTTCATTTCACATCAGCATTTTTCTTTTTAATTTATACAATTTAGAAAGGTGAGATGTCACAGACATTTTTTCATAGAAATCCTTTCTTTGGGATTTGTTCATCTTCTGGGAAGCTGAGACCCCAGAAGAAGAATGTAAACAATTGTTATCGGCTGGTGTGGAATGCAACAGGTGCAGCGGTGATTGGTCTTCTGTGAGTGTTTGGATTTGCTGATCACTCACAGGAGAGTTTGTCCTTGCTTTCTGCTGGACTTTGTTATTCATTTTTTTCTATGCTATTCTTAGGTTCGCAGCCTCTGCAACTTCTCTCTTTATTCTTTTTAGTATAGTAATAATGTATTATATATCATATATCAATAAATCTAGCCTTCTGATCATGAAACAAGATTCTTGTCCACTTCTCTCACCCTGAAGACCTTATCAGGTCGCTGTAATAGTGGTCACTTGGATATGGATGAGGGCTGAATAAAGACAATGGCAACGGTGACACTGGTACTGCTGCAGGGTGCCCTGGAGGATGTTGCAGAAAGAATCATACTTCTTCTCTCCCACTGGGTAGTTTTCACTTGTATATGGCAAAAATACACATTAGTTGACTTATTTTAAGACATCCTTAAATATTCTTAAGTTCCCCCTATAGTTCTTAACAGCTCCTCCCAGTCACTGCCTTCTCTTTTTTAAGGGAAGTTTGAGGCAGGGAAAAGGGAGTAGTTTCAAGAGGGGAAAGAGGGAGCGGTAGAGATAAAGGGTCACTGGTAGAGGGACAGAAAAGGGAGGGATGTGTCTGCATTTGAGATTGACATGGATGTTATCAGTGGGATATATCTAGGTGCAATGAGTGTCCTTGCCACACTGTTTGGATATATGAATTTCTTTTTTCTTCATCTCCAAGAGAAAGGTGCTTCTGTGGCATGGTGGGAGAGGGAGCTGACTTTGTGTTCATTTGAGGGGTCGTCTTTGGATCTGTGGTCTACGTAGGGACTGATAAATCTTCTGGGAATCCACTGGGGGCCTGTATCTGTAGAAACACAAGCATATCCTCTCCCCCACATAATGAGAGGCTATTGCCCTTCAATAATTTTACATTCATGATTCTGGTCAAGTACTGCAGGTCTTTCTTTGAGGTGTGTGTACATGTTGGTATGAAAGTGCCTTAAGACAGGGGGGTTTGGTTCTTTTTGAGAGCAATTCATGAAATAGATATGATATTAGAATTCATGAAATTCGAATAACATAAACTACTTTGCACAGTCTCTCTTGTGAAGGGAGGGAGCTGGGGGCTATGCACAAATCACAAACGGGACGGGACTGCTGTGGAACGTGCCTTGAGCTGTTTTATTTTTCAGCATCAGTCTCATTACATGGTTTTGACAATGGGAAGATGCCATCAACTCACATCCCAAGCAGCAGACCAAGAAGTTAATGTTACAACTTACTTTATAAGTTTTTTGACCAATCACACAAAGCAAAAGCATATTGACAGTTCTACCCAACTCCTATAAGCACAGGTACCTTTGGATAAAACAATGCTTACTTATTTTGAATACAATACCTGCTTGTAAGCCTTAAAACACAATGCACAGAGCTCCATTATTAAGCTTCAAACTTCCTAATATCTTGCCAGAAAAACTTTTCTGTATCTTAGGGAGTTATTCTAGACAAGCGTTAATACACAGACCATTGTTCTATTTGTCCTTGCTTTTCTACTTTTCAAATAGTTCTTCTGCTGATTTATCTCATGGCTGCTGCTTAGCTCTAATCACAGTTCTGCTGTCTCTGAGGCCTGCCTTTTGCAGCTTTCCAGAAACCCTCTGATTTTGTGGATTCTCACAGTGGACACAAGTTCAGCTATTTTAAATCAAATGCACACTGATTTAGATAATATTAGACAGCACACTGCAAAATGGAGCTGCTATAGATTTTTTTGCTGTTAGCACATGGGCACAGGTGTGAGAATTTTGAAGGAATGTGTTTTATGAACCTCTCTTCTATTCACAGGAAACTCAAACAACTAGAAGACAACATTAAGAAATTGACTCTCAATGACTGGGGCTTGGATGAATGGTTTGAGGGATGAGGAATAACTGAATGATTGAAAGATACCTTAAAGAGAGCTTTGTTATTACTAGTAGTTATTATTATATTGCTTTGTGCTATTACATGCATAGTGAAATTGGTGACCTGCTTGGTACAAAATACAGTAAAAAGGGTTTGGCTGGTGCAAGAAGAAGAAGGGGGAATTGTAGCAATGTATCTGAGCAACTTGGGCCACAATGTGCACCAGCCATGTTGCTTATAGTCATTCTTATCAGAGCCCTCTGGAATTCACCAAGATTGCTAAGACATAAACTGTGCTAAATGAAGAAAGAAAAGGCTGAGAAACAAAATACCAGGACCAGAAGAACTCGATAACAGAGGGCTGTGAACCACCTGGACTGGAAACAATCACATATCCTGCAAAGTGCGTGCAGAACACAAGGACAAGAGAGATACATCAATGAAGAAGAGCGTGATCAGTGTATGCAGTAGGGTTAGAATGTACAAATAAGTGCATAACGTAAACAATCAATGGCTTCTGTTTAATCATATTGGTTATTAGTATGGGAGTCCTGTTTTCCCACAATGGGTGCCTGGGAAGGAGGGATGATTCTTTTCAATAAAAAGGAAAGCACTGAGGCAGGAGCAGGAGACAAGTGATCCTTGCAGGGCTGGGGCCTCATTGCCTCCTTGTCCCTGCTCAGCAGCCTGGCAGGGGCCGCCCCATGCTCCTGCCCTTGCCATTGCACATCCCCACATGCCAGTGCTCATCCCGGGAAGAGCCCTGAGCAAGGAGGGAGGGACAGGATCTACCTGGCCAGGTTCTGGGGCTCAGGCCTTGGCCCTTTGCATTCCTGAAACACATCCAGCTTTGCTCAGCATCAGAGACACCTTTGCCTTGTTTGCCCCAGCTGTAATCACTGCCTCCAGTGTTCTGCTCTAACAGGAACCTGGAGACACTTTCCCAGTCGTGTCCCTCAGTGGGAACCATTAAAACTTCAAGAAACTTTGGAGTCTAAATTTAATTTTGAGTTCTTGAGAAGTTTCTGAAAGATGCTCTCAGGGAATGAGTCTGTTGTAAACAACACCAAATCCCCAAGAGGCTCATTAAGGTCCTTGTGCTGTGTCTGTGCTGCTGAGCTTTAAAGGAACAGCTCTTCCCAGGGCCAGCTCCTCTCCCAGCCCAGCAGGGCTGAGGGCTCTGCCTGCAGGCACTGATGGGACAGGAGCCAGGCAGAGACAGGCTGAAGGCAATCAGGATTGGGAAGACATTGAGCTGAGACTTCACTTGGGGAAAGATCTTCACAGCCCTGGGCATGGTGAGTGTGTGGGTGCAGGGCAATGTCCCCTGTGCTCCTGGAGGGATCTCCTGAAGCCAGCACATCCCACAGCCTGGGGGATGTGTCAGGAGGACTCTCCCAGTTTCTCTGTGGCACAGGAGGAACAGGAGGAGGATGTGCTGCAGAGCGGGGCTGCCCTGGGCACCGTCAGAGGGACAGGGCAGGATGACTCCTGCTGCCAGGGACGGCTGCAGGGGGTGAAGCTGGGGCTGCAGCCAGGGCTGCCCAGGGCTGTCCTGCAGAGCAGCTCCTGCAGCCCTCAGGGCTCTTGGCCAGCCCAGGGAATGTGACACAGCCAGGGGCAGCTTTCAGCCTGCCTGGCAGCTCCCCATGGACGCTGCAGGGGAGAAGTTGGAGGGGGAAGGAGCCACCCCCATCAGGGCAGATTCCTCCTGCTGTGGAGATGGTGCTGCATGGCCAGGGCTGCTCTCACTTTCTCCTAAAGGGAAGGGAAAGGGGCTGTCAGCTTTGGCTGTGTCACTGAGACTCCTGCACTGTCACCCTGGGCATCAGCAGATGTGCCTCAGATCTCCCTCAGAAAGTGCCTCCTCAGCCTCCTCTCCCTACAGACAGCAGCAGCAGCACCTTGGCTTGCAGCATCTCTGTTTGTCTGGCTTGCCATTAAGGCCCTGCTGCCGCGGAGATGCCCCTGGGAAGTGCCCTGTGATGGGAGGGGTCTGCAGGGCAGAGCTGAGCCCCCAGGGCTGGGCTGGGCTCTGGCAGCACTGGCAGGGACAAGGCTTGGATAGAGAGGCACAGCTCCAAGTAGGCAAAGTTACAGGCAGCAGAGAGCCAGACCCATCCTTGGTATCCCTTTCTGTTCAGGTGCACTGGGAAAGAGAGACGGGCTTAGAGAAATTGACTTTGAAACTGGAGTCTTTAGAAACTCCACTTTTGTTTTTAAACATGTTTAAAATTTCATCACCCTGAAATAAGAGGAGATGTAATAGGCATAGGGCACCTGTGTGGGAACAGCAGGTCTGACTGCACTGGGGCACAGGGAGCCCTGTTTTGCCTTTTGGGTTTCCCCGGGTTCAGGCTGAGAGCAATGCTGAAGATGAGGAAGGAACTCAAAAGCATAAACCCAATCAAAAATAAAAATTGCTTAGTGAAATTCCCCCATAGATAGAAAAGTAGTTTTGAGGGAATTCCTAAAATAACCTCGTAGGATTGACTCAAAGCGTTTGTCAATGTCTTGTTTCTACAATCCACAATGCCCAGAGTGAAAAAATGTCCAACAGCAGCTCCATCAGCCACTTCCTCCTGCTGGCATTGGCAGACACGCGGCAGCTGCAGCTCCTGCACTTCTGCTTCTTGCTGGGCATCTCCCTGGCTGCCCTCCTGGGCAACGGCCTCATCATCAGCGCCGTAGCCTGCGGCCACCACCTGCACACGCCCATGTTCTTCTTCCTGCTCAACCTGGCCCTCAGCGACCTGGGCTCCATCTGCACCACTGTCCCCAAAGCCATGCACAATTCCCTCTGGGGCACCAGGGACATCTCCTACTCAGGATGTGCTGCACAGCTGTTTTTCATAATGTTCTTCCTCTCAGCACAGTATTTCCTCCTGACCATCATGTGCTACGACCGCTACGTGTCCATCTGCAAACCCCTGCACTACGGGACCCTCCTGGGCAGCAGAGCTTGTGCCCACATGGCAGCAGCTGCCTGGGCCAGTGCCTTTCTCAATGCTCTCATGCACACAGCCAATGCATTTTCCCTGCCCCTGTGCCACGGCAATGCCCTGGGCCAGTTCTTCTGTGAAATGCCTCAGATCCTCAAACTCTCCTGCTCCAAATCCTACCTCAGGGAAATTGAGGTTTCTCTTTTCTCTATCTCTATAGCTTTAGGTTGTTTTGTTTTCATTGTTTTCTCCTATGTGCAGATATTCAGGGCTGTGCTGAGGATCCCCTCTGAGCAGGGACGGCACAAAGCCTTTTCCACCTGCCTCCCTCACCTGGCTGTGGTCTTCCTGTTTCTCAGCACTGGCTTTTTTGCCTACCTGAAGCCCCCCTCCATGTCCTCCCCATCCCTGGATCTGGTGGTGTCAGTTCTGTACTCGGTGGTTCCTCCAGTCTTGAACCCCCTCATCTACAGCCTGAGGAACCAGGAGCTCAAGGCTACAGTGTGGAGACTGATGACTGGATGGTTTCAGAAACATTAAACGGCTGGCCAGTTTCTGCAAATAATCTATAATTAAAGTCATCTTGGATAGTTCTGTTGATTTGGGGTTTTTTCCCCTCTGTTTTAGTTTGTATTATTGTCGCTAAATCTAGGCTTTTCTTTATTCCATTTCTCATTTTCTTTCTCTTAATTTGTCCTGTGGCCCCAGACTTGTCAAGGAGTAGCTGTGCTTTTAGTGACTGTAAATGAACTAAAGGCTCTCCCAGCAAAGTTTTAACTACAGATATCCCTTCTGTTGCCTTCTCTGGAGCTGCAGCAGCAATGTCTGTGTGCAGAGCTGGGGGCAGATCAGTGCAGGCCCAGCAGCTGTGCCCAGCAGCAGCAGCACTTGGTGTTGCCAGTGCTGCTGCCGTGGCCCTGCCCCGCTGCCCTGGTGGCCCTGGTGTTGCTGCAGGGCCTGAGTGCTCTCGGGGCCGGGCACAGCCCTGGGGGTGGCAGTGCCGGGGCTGCAGCAGGGACAGGCCATGGGCACTGCTGGGGCAGCGCTGAGGCCTCAGGCCAGGCCCTGGGGGTTCCAGGCTCCTTGCCCAGGCTCTCTCAAGAACATGCCCAGGCCAATGCTCAGCACAAAAAGCCCCGTGAGCAGCCCCAGGCTGGCTGTGGGCAGGCTGGGGGTGAACAGCATGGCTGGGGCTCTGCAAGGGCCCTGGGGCAGATGGGAAGGAGCAGAAGAGCAGGGGCTGATCCATCTCCAGTGTGCTGGACAGCCCAGGGCAGCGTCCCAGAGCGTCCTCATGGAGTAGCCAATGAAATATACAGGGCCAGGAGACTTCTTCTCCTTTTTATTGCCTTTATTAAAAGTGATCAGCTCAGGATTGGATGGCTCGACAGGTCTGCAGTGTCCATCGTCTCTCCCAGGGTAATTCAAAGAAGGAGAAGATGCACAGCTCTGTGCACTATGGGCAAAGCTGGGGAATCCCATCCTCGTGGGAGCCGCCAGGGCATGGTGGTCCCCAACAGGTCTTCCTGCTTTTGCTGGCTTCTTAGCAGGCCCTCATCTCCGGGGGCTACTCCCGTGGTAAGGGCGAGAGGCTCCGAAGGTGTTCTGCATCTCTGCAGGCTCAGCACTCGGCTCCTCACGTCCAGACATCACTCCAGTCTCTCAACTCTTATTTGGTTCGTTGTTTTTGGGGTTTCTCCGTGGGTTTGGAGTCGGAGGTCCCACAAAGCATTCTGGTCCTGGAGTCACTTTGCATAACCCCCCCCTCCAGGTCTCTTTTCCTCACTGTTCAGGAAGGTCTCCACCCCTTACTTTCTCAGGAGAAGGGCCATTAACTTGCCCCAGCCAGGGCTTTTACTAATACAAAAACAACCATTAACGACAATGACCCGTAATTACCATAACACAGGCAGCAGCCCAGAAGTAGTGGTAACTTTTTTCTCACAAAAAAATGTTAACCGAATTTTTGTTCATAACAGCCAACAACATCCCTCCTCGGCAGCCCTGGCCTCTCCCCCAGCTCACACAGGTGCCCCATCCTTGCAGGCACAGACACGGCAGCACTGGCTCAGCAGCCCCTGTTTGCATTGCACAGAGCAGGGGGAGCACCCCCATGCTGTTGGTGTGGGGACATGAACCTTAGGGAGCACAAATGCCATCAGCCCCTGGGGCCAGCAAGGGCTGGGGGACACCAGGGAAACCACTCAGCTTTGTCCTGGCCTCTGCAGTCAGCCAGTAAGTTTGTTCCCATCAGCTGGGAGTTTCCTGTCCCACTGCAGACGCTGTTGCTCAGAGCCAGGGCTGCCTGGCAGCCACCCCCAAACTGCCCTTGAGCATTTCCTTGCCTTCACCTTTACTTTCTTTCTTCTTTCCTGACACAGATTTCTTCTTCTCGCCCATCACTGTTCCTTCCCCTGCAAACAGCCAATCCCTGTTTGCCCTTTCCCCTCTGGCCCCACTCCCCATTGCAGTTCCTGGCTTGGCACCATGGGAATGTCCCTTGGGCAGCAGGATCATCCTAGAGGTGCTGCAGGAATTGTCTGCAGGCTCCTGCAGTGCCTGGTGCTGCTCCCTTGCCAGAGGCACCCCAGGCCAGGGGGGCACATCTGGGCTGCTGTGTCTGGCTCTGGGGCTCCCTGTTCTGGGCAGTGAGGAGGAGCTGAAGAGGCTCTGCAGGACTGACAGGATGGGCTTTGGGGCTGGCAGGAGACGCTGAGGGACCTGGGCTGCTGGAGCTTCTGAAGAGGAGGCCTCAGGCTCATTGTGCAACTGCTCCAAGGGTGATTTCAGAGAATCCCTGAATCAGCAAGGTTGGAAAGGCCTTGGAGATCATCAAGTCCAACTTGTGCCTGGCCACGGCCTTGTCGCCCTGAGCCTCCTCTTCTCCAGGATAAACATCTCCAGCTCCTTAAACTTCTCCTCACTGGACTTGTGTTCCAGACCCCTCACCAGCCTTATTGCCCTTCTCTGGACAGGCACCAGCCCCTCCATGGCCTTCGTAAATTGGGGGCCCAGAACTGGACACAGCACTCGAGGTGTGGCATCACCAGTGCCAAGCACAGGGGAAGAATCACTGCCCTGCTCCTTCTGGCCACACCATTCCTGATCCAGGCCAGGAGCCATTGGCCTTCTTGCCCACCTGGGCACATTGCTGCCTCATGTCCAGCCTGCTGTCCATCAGTCCCTGCAGGTCCCTTTCTGCCTGGCTGCTGTCCAGCCACTCTGTCCCCAGCCGGTAGCACTGCAGGGGTTGTTGTGGCCAAAGTGCAGGAGCCAGCACTTGGACTTGTTCAACCTCACCTTGTTGGATTTGGGCCCTTGATCCAGACTGTCCAGGTCCCTCTGAAGAGCCCTCCTACCCTCCAGCAGATCCACACTCACACCCAGCTTGGTGTCATCTGCAGATTTGCTGATGCTGGTCTCAGTCCCCTCATGGACATCATCTGTGCTGATATTGAAATCCACGCTGGCTGGCTCTGATCCCTCGGCCATCCTGTGGGTGCCCTGTGATGGCACTCAAGGTGATCTGTTCCATAACCTTTCCAGGCACCCAGGTCAGGCTGACAGGCCTGGAGTTCCCCAGCTCCTCCTTCCAGCCCTTCTTGGGGATGGGCTCACATTGGCATCTCCAGTCCTCTGGGACCTCCCTGCTGAGCCAGCACTGATGGTAAATGATGGAGAGCAGCTTGGGGAGCTCATCCACAGCTCCCTCATCCCTCTGAGATGGATCCCATCTGCTACTAGAGACACCTGTGAGCATCTGAGTGGCTCAGCAGGTTCCTAGCTACTTCCTCCTGGATTACAGGGGGCTGTTCTGCTCCCTGTGCCCATCCACCAGCTCAGGAGAGCACTTGTCCTGAGGACAACCTGTCTTATTCTTGAAAAATGAGGCAAAGAAGGGTTAGGTACCTAACCCCTAGGGCGTTTCCCTCATATTTGGTACCCTCATCTTCCCCAATAATGAATGCAGATTGTCCTTCTACCTCCTTTTGCCATTAATTTATTTATAGAATCTTTTTATTATTCTTCACAGAAGGGGCCTGGGTAAGCCTTTAGCTTTCACCTCTCTAATTTTCTTTCTGCATGACCTAAAAACATCCTTAAATGTTCCCTGATTTACCTCGCTCTCTGTCCAAAGGTGATGCACCTTCCTTTTTCCCCAAGTTCCTGCAAAAGGCCCATCACATAAAGAACGTCACCTGTTGGCTAAAGTATGCCTCAGAAGAGGAAAATACAGGAGGCTGTAAATTAAAACAGGGAAAGCAAGCTACTAAAGTAGAAGAAGAGGCTGGGAAGGCTAACAAAAACTGGGCCCTCCTTGATCACTTTCCTCCCTCCTACCCTTGCAGTACCTCAAATCCTTCCTCCAATTCCTCTTGCTGTGGACCCAATTCCTCCTCCTCTCCCAGCTGTCATTCCTTTACCACCTCCTAACCCAGTCATACCTCCACCACCTTCCCCTCAACCCTCTCCTTACTCTCTTTGCCCTTCACTACTGTCCCCTTACCTCAACCATCTCATGCACTCCTTATTCACTAGCAAGTTCCTGCTCTGCCTCCCCACCACAAATGAGAAGCCAAACAACATCTCAGAATCTCATGCCCAAGAGTGATGTTACCGAGCCAGCCTCCACAGCTGATGTTGTAACACCAAAGCAGCTAAAGTGGAAAAATTGTTCCCCCTCAGAGAAGTTCCCATGGGTGGGGTGACCAGTGAGATTGGGTTTGTAAACGCTCCTTTGACTGCGTCCAAAGTTAGAAACTTTAAGAAAGAATTGCGAAATTTAGTGGAAGACCCAGTAGGAATAGCAAATCAAATTGATCCATTTTTAGCCCTCATATTTATACATGGGGAGAATTAAACTCCATCTTTAACATCCTATTTTCCCAAAAGAGACTCGATTAATAAGAACTGCAGGAATGCAAATTGAGGAGGGAGAAAACCAACCTGGGCCCCCAGGTGACCAAAAAATGCCTTCAGTGGAGCCTGACTGGGACCCTAATCAAGAAGAGGTGAGAAGGAATATGAGAGATTACAGGTCCCTGATGACCAGAGGGATAAAAGAATCAGTCCCTATGTTGCCCGATTGATAAATGACACAAAACTCGGATAAGTTTTGTGCGGTGCTTTATTAAGGGCCCGGGGAGCCGGTGGACTAGCGTCCCAAGTCCGAGCCCCGAATTCACGTATGGGTGCTTCCCTTTTTATACATGCGATTCATAACAAAGTCTCCAAGAAACAGTTCCCCGTTCCCCTTGCCTAGCCACAGACCCCTTGTGATACATTCCTTAGTTCACAAACAAGATCATAAATCTTCTGCTTATCCTATTCTAAGAGCATTGTATGCTGCCTTCAGACAGGTTAGCATTCTTACTTTCCTACACAAGTTTAAATATTTATTAAATCCCTAAGACTACCTGCTAGGTTACACACAAACCTCAACACACACTATCAACGGCTACAAAACTGCTTTTAACAAACCAATTCACACACAACTCATAACTAAAATGTAATTAAACATTTCACTAAATTTCATTTCTTTTCCAACACCTAGAGGGATTAATACCAGGTTAGTGTTTGACAGCACCCAGAAAAAAGACGAGACCCGAGCACCATGACTTAATACGGCTAGATCAAAACTTCCAGATTTACTCTAATGTTGACCCAGACAGCCCAGATAGCCAATCTCAGGTTCCCTGCAGTCAGGGATGACGCCGAGAATCCTTTTTTCCCAGCCTGGTGTTTTGAAGAAGGAGTCTGAATTGTTCGGCTCTGGTTTCCAAGGTTCTTTATTGTTTCTTATCTATAAAATTTTTTCTCTGGCCTGCCAGAGGTCAGACAGAGGCACACTCCCCATCCCTGGGCTGGTGTCTACATTTTATACTATGAACTATGTGTACTTTATTTATCATTATTTTCCAGTACCCAAAGACACACAGCAGGGGACATTCAATCAAAACAAATGCACCTTTTATTGAGTGCCCACCGCAGATGCGACAGAAGGATTAGAAAGGAGATAAAGGACAGAGAGACAGAGAAAGGAGGGTTGGGTGGGGGAATAGCTACCAACAGAGAGATGAAATCCTTGTGGTCGGGCCAATAGATCCGTCTGGTCACATTGGGGAGAATCTCAGTCTTTGGTTAACTCAGGGCTCTTTTATAATCTACCACCAGGAGGGGGTCAGGATGGCACATGGAGGGCACAGTGGAGAATAAATCCATTGAGAACAGGTACAGACAGTCCAGTTCTGAACAGCACAAACCGGTGCCAGCAGTGAGCGGGGCCCGTTGTTTCAGGACTGGTTCCTATGGGAAACCTCCTGCTTCCCATGGCAGACATCCCGCTCCAGTCAGGCCAGCACCCCTGGGTTAGAATTTGAAGGGTCTCATCTCAGTCCTTGGGGAGGGCTTCAATCTCCGTCCTTGACGGCAGCTGTGAGGCAGATGAGGGATCTTTGGACCGTCTCTTATGGAATGACATCCCAAAGAATTAAAAATTTATGCATTTTCCTGTAAAAACAAGTAATAAATTAATAAATTATAATTATTTACTCTAATTTATTTGTAATACTGTTATTCTAGATTTGTATTACCAAATTTTAATATTTACTTTTTGGAATCTATGCATTTTTAGCAAGCAAAAAATTTATTGGTCATTGGTTCTAAGTAACACAGCTCCCTTCATTAATTTATTGACCAGTGTGGCTATTGATTTCTCCTCCTTTATGCTAATTAGTCCTATTTTAAATCCTTTTGTCATCATTTTTATCATTATCATAGACAGGGTAAAAGGGGCCACTTTGGGGTTCATGGAGACATTTCTGGGGCACATTTGGGGCAGTTTTGGGTCTGGGGAGGGAATTCAGAGAAAACTTGAGGGTCAGGAGGACACTTGGGGGAAGCCAGGTGGGCACTTGGAGGGGCACTCAGGGATTCTGAGGGACAGTTCGGGGTCCAGGGCAGCACTTGGGGGTCCAGGGGGGCCATGGAGGTCAGGGAGGGGAATTTGGGGCCCTTCAGGGTCCGGGCGGGCCCTTGGGGGGCTCGAACGGGGCTCTCTGGGCACGGGGGATGACAGGAATTGTAGGCGAGAGTATATTACGGTTTAACAGGGTGGTGGAGCATCACGGGAGTTCGAGGCGAAGCTGCAATGGCTCTCGGTGAGGCACGGGGCATGACGGGAGACGAAATCCCGGCTGGACTAGTGCCGGACGTTCGCCACGGAGCATGATGGGAGCTGTAGTCCCGGAAGTGGTTCTAACACAATGTTTGGGGTTCCGGGAAGGCTCTTGGGGGACACTTTTGCGTCCGAGCCACGACTTAAAGCCCTCGGGGGGAATGTAAATGATTTGGGAGCCCTTGGGAGGAGGTCTGGGATCTCTAACCGAACTCTTTAGGGCGCGGATCATGGGAGGAGTTTTAAGTGCGGGACTGTGTTCTGAGGGGCTCTGGGGCCGCAGGGAATGAGAGGAGACGAATTCCCAGAAGTGGCTGTGCTGGGCATCTGTGGGGTTGGGAGCACTCAGGGGGTATGGGGACGCTTTTGGAGGGGTCCCAAATGGGCGCTGTGGGGGTACTGAGGGATCCTGGAGGGTCTGGGGGACACTTAAGGGACAAAGAAGGTGGCGGATCCCGGGGTTCTGTGGAGCGCAGGGCATGGTGGGCGTTGTGGTCCCGGCTCCATTGGGGCTCAGTTGAGCCACAGGGCATGACGGGAGTTGTAGGCAAAAAAGTTTCCCACTCTAGGCACCGCCCCCGTATCCCTGATCTCCGCCGCTGATTGGCTGCGGGCGGTGATGGGTGGGAGCCTAGAGAAATGGGATGCGGTGGAGGCAGGAACAGCCCATTCAAACTCCTACAGTCCCGCCAGGTTCATTCACAGTACAGAGCAGTACAACCCCAGTACAGCCCAGTTCATCCCAAGTAGAATCCAGTTCAACTCTGGTGCTCCTTCATTTCCTCCCAGTAGAGCCCAGTCCATTCCAATACACCTGAGTTCATTCCCAGTCCCATCCAGTTCCCCTCCCTCCATTGTCATCCACAGGATGCCCCAGTGTCTCCCGGTCTTCTCTGCAACGTCCCCAGTGTTACCCAGGTTCTCCCAGTCCTCCCCAGTGTCACTCCCAGTATGTCCCAGTCTCTCCCACAGCATTCCCAGTGTTCCCAGTATGTCCCAGTCCTCCCCAGTGTTTCCAAGGACAGTTTCATTTCTCTCGGTGGCCGTGGCAGCCAAACCCAGCAGTGGGGTCAGTGCAGTGCCCATGGCCACAGCCCCTTGCAGGGGCCCAGTGCAGCTTGGGCTGATGATCCACCCTCACAGCTGGCCCAGGGCAGCTCTGCAGTGCCTTTGGTAGCACCTGGGGCTGGCACACACCTGAGCAGTGTGTCTGTTTGCACTGGGGAAACTCAGGAGTTTCAGACTGCTTCAAAAACTACAAAAAGTGAAAATCCCTCTGCAGCCAGCTCTGCAAGCACAACAGGTCCCAGGGGAGTGAGGACAGACAGGATGGGGCTGGGCAATGTGGAGCAAGGTCAGACCTCCAGGCACAGCTTCTGTGAGCAGGCCAGAGCTGCTGAGGAGAGACCCTGGGTCAATATCAATCATAGAATGCTGCAATCACCTCTGGTCCAAAAAAAAAAAAAAATCATTTAAAATATGAAAGTGTATTTCTTACAAGTCTTTGAAAGATTTCTCTAACACAGGACTAGGAAAACTTTAATGACCCTCTCAGGGTTTTGGTGTTGTTTACATTGGACTCAGTCCCTGGGAGTGTCTTCAAAAAACTTCTCAAGAAGTCAAAGTTAAAATTAAACACTGAAGTTTCTTGAAGTTTAATGGGTCCCATTTGAGAGACATGACTGAGAAAGTGTTCCCAGGTTCCCATTAGAACAGAACACTGGAGGCAGTGATGACAGCTGGGGACAAACAAGGCAAAGGTGTCTCTGTGCTGAGCAAAGCTGGATGTGTTTCAGGAATGCAAAGGGCCAAGGCCTGAGCCCCAGCCCCTGGCCAGGCAGATCCTGTCCCTCCCTCCTTGCTCAGGGCTCTTCCCGGGATGGGCACTGGCATGTGGGGATGTGCAATGGCAAGGGCAGGAGCATGGGGCGGCCCCTGCCAGGCTGCTGAGCAGGGACAAGGAGGCAATGAGGCCCCAGCCCTGCAAGGGTCACTTGGCCCCTACTGGCCTCAGGCCCTGGCCCAGCAGCCATGGCCAAAGTGCTGCCCATGTTGGCTCTGTCAGGGCTGTCTTGCAGCTGCTGCCCATCCCTGTGCCCTGTGCAGCCCAGGCTGTCCCACAGTGTCCCTGCCCTGCGCCTCTGTCCCTGCAGGCTGTCGGCATCCCCCAGCTGCCCCACCTGGGTGGGCCCTTCATTTGCTGACAGCTCTGCCTCCTGCCTGCCTCTGCCTGCCCACACAAAGCCTTGGCCTTGATACCAAAAGGGTTAAATCGATTCAATACCAAAAGCTTAATTCAAAAGGGTTAATCCAATTTTTACTGTGCCTATGAACATTTAGTACAGGAACAAGGCATTCAGGGGCTGCTTTCCCAGCTAGGGTGGTTGGAAGGCAGGAAGAAGACATTTGGCTCAAGAACGCAGTGATAGAAAAAAGAAAATCTTAAACTGGGAATTTAGGGTGGGTTTTATGGTAATGGGTAAATTTTAATACACATTTAGTGACACTGGTAGAATTACATGTCCACACAGGGTTAGGAGTTATCCCTCGCTAGACCTCAGGCCTGAATAAATGATACCCTCTTAAACAGGAAATTAGTGTTAAGGAGTCTTATTCTGATATTTTAGGTATTTGGTGATGGCGGGGCCTCACAGAACCAAGGAGTCAGCGGTAACACTGAGCAAACTCATGGAGCACATGGTCCATTGTGACACAGCAGAACCCCATGGAACCAAAATCCATTCTGGCACATTGGGGCCACATTGAGCTAATGGCCCATTGTGATACTGCAGATCCAAGGAGACCATTGTGACTCTAAGAAACCTCTTGGAACCAAGGGGCCATTGTGACACAGCAAGGCCTCGTAGAACCATGGGTCCATTGTGACACTGCAGAACCTCATGGAACCAAGGTGACCGTGTTCAACGGCGGAACCTCATGGGACAAAGGTTCCATGGTGGCACTGCAGAACCAAGGAGACTGCTGTTGGCAGCATGAAAACTCATGGAACCAGAAGTCCATTGTGACACAGCAAGGCCTCAAGGAACCAAGGGTCCATTGTTAAACTCTATGGCCTCATGGAACCATGAGCCATTGTGACACAGCGTGGCCACATGGAGCCAAGGGGCCACTGTGACCCCGTGGATCCAAAGAGACCATTGTGACTGAGGAACGTCATGGAACCAAGAGTCCATTGTTCCACTGTGGGACCCTGTGGAACCAAGGGGAGCACAGTGACTTTGGGGGCCTCATGGAGCAATGGAGACTGTTCTGACACTTTGGGACCCACTGGAACCAAGGGGCAATTATAGCATGGCAGGGCCTCATGGAATCAAGGGGACTAGAGTGATCCTTGTGGGTCTCCATGGGATGAAGGGTCCAATGGAACCAAGGATACCATTGGGACACTCTGGGGCATCATGGAACCAAGGAGGCCATTGTGACATTACAGGACCCCATAGAACTAAGGATTCATGGAACAGTGCTGGAACACATGGAACCAAAGGTCCATTGTGACATTGCTGGACCTCATGGAATCCTGGAGGCCATTCTGACACTTTGAGGCCTCACTGAATCAAGGGGCTCTGTAGGGCCTCAGGGCACCAAGGAGACCCTTCTGAAATTGTGAGTCCCCATAAAACCAAGGGTCCAGTGTGACACCATGGAACCAAGGAGAACGTTGTTGGCTGTTGTTGGTAGTACAAAAGCTCATGGAACCAAAAGTCCATTATGACAGTGTGGCGCCTCATAGAACCAAGGAGACTGATAAGACACTTCAGGACCCAATGGAATCAAGGGGCCATTGTGACACCACAGGGCCTCATTTAACCAAGGCAACCACTGTGACACTGAAAGGTCTCATGGAAGCAAGGGGCCATTGTGTCACTGTGGATCCCCATAGAAGCAAGGGACCAGTGTAACATATCCAGACCTGGAAGAACCAAGGAGATCATTTTGATCCTGGGGAACCCAGTAGAACCAAGGGGTCATTTTGAGACTCTGTGACCTCATGGAACCAATGGGCCATTGTGCATTGCAGAGTCCCATGGAAACAAGGAAACCATTTTGACATTGTAAGGCCTCATGGAAGCAAAGGGCCATTGTGCCACTGTGGAGCCAAGGAGACCATTGTTATATCGCTGGGCCTCATAGAAACAAAGATCTGTTGTGATCCTACAGGGCCTCATGGAACCAAGGGGCAATTGTGATGCTGCAGGGCCCCAAGGATCCAAGAACATGGAACAGGTCTGGCTGGCTGGGCCTCCTGGGGGCTCCTGGGGCCTCCTGGGGCCTGACTGGTCCAGAAGACCTTGGCATATGGAGGGTTGCTTCTCATCAGCCCCTGAAACCCTGGAGTTCTGTGCTTTCCTTCCTGTGGGAAAGAACCGTCCTCCTCCAGGGGTTCATGGCTGAAATTGGGATTCCTTCTCCAAATTTGATTATATCCAAGGATTATTGCCATATGAAACCTGCCAAGATAGACAGCTCTGGCTGGCCTTGGCCTCTTGAGGGCCACCTCTCATCTGCCTTCAAAATACTGCAGGCCTGTGTTTTTCTTCCCATGGAAAAAGCCATCTTTCAAGTCCAGGCATCCATAGCCAAACTTGAGAATCCGCCTCCAAAATTCCTTATATCCAAGGATAGCTCCAAGACAAAAGCTGCCAGGACTGTCCAGATTCTTTTGACTTCCTGAGGGCCAGCTCTCATCTGCCTTTGGAACACTGGGGCACCTTACCTTCCATCCTATGGAAAAGAACTGCCATGCTCATCCAGATGTCCATAGACAAAAGTGGGGTTTGGTCTCCCAAATTCTGTCTATCCAAGGATTCCTCCCTGACAACAGGTCTGGCTGGCCTTGGCCTCCTTGGGGTCGCCTCTAATCAGCCTTTGAAACACTGGGACTCTACCCTTTCCTTCCTATGTAGAACTGGCATTCCAGTCCAGGCACACGTGGCTGAAATGGAATTCCACCTCTAAACTCCCCTTATATCCAAAGGTTGCTTTCAGACAAAAGTTGCAAGGACAGACAGGTCTGGCTGGCCTTTGCCTCTGGTGACTGCTTCTCATCTGCATTCAAAACCCTGGGATTCTGTGGTTTCCTTCCTATGGAAAAGAACTGTCCCTCTTGTCCAGGCACCTATGGCCTCAAGCACATGAGCACTGTATAGGGACACAGGAGCTCTGTGCTCAGTGGGGTGGAGACTGAGGACAGCAGAAGAGAGGCCTGGGAGGGACTGAAGGATGGTTTCAGAGATGGTGGATCCTTTTGACATAGTTGAGAACAGCCAGAGAAAGAAAGAATTATTCCATAGGCAGCCAGGGAGGCCCAGACTGGAAGCAAAGAGAAAGGAATTTCTCTGCCAGGATAGGGCTGTGGTGCTACACATCCCCCAGAAGGAGTGTGAAGCAGCCCAAGGCTCTGTGTGGGCAGGCAGAGGCAGGCAGGAGGCAGAGCTGTCAGCAGAGGATGGGGCCAGCCAGGTGGGGCAGCTGGGGGAATGACGACAGCCTGCAGGGACAGAGGTGCAGGTTTGCTCAGCATCAGAAACACCTTTCCCTTGCTTGTCCCCACTTTTCATAACTGCCACCAGTTTTCTTCTCTACCTGGAACCTGCGGACCCTTTGTCAATCTTGTGCCTCACAGGGATCTACTGAAACTACAAGAAATTACAGTGTTTGCATATTACATTGAGTTCTTGACAAAATTTTGGAGCCCTCTCTGAGAGACTGAGTCTGATGCAAAGAGCACCAAAGCCCCAGAGGGTCATTAAAGTCCCTGTGCTGTGTCTGTGCTGCTGAGCTGGGCTGGGCTCCTGGCCCAGAGGCAGCTCCTGGCAAAAGCAGCGCTGCAGAGAGACAGCTCTGGCCAGGAGCAGCTCCTGTGCACAGCCCAGCAGGGCTGGGGCACTGCCAGGGCCCCTCAGGGACATAAGCAGGGCACAGACAGAGCTCACAAGGGCTCAGCACTGGCAGGGGCTGTGGGATGGCCCTGAGGGGGCTGTGTCACAGCAGCACCTCTGTGGCTGTGTCATAGAGGCACAGAGCAACTGTGATGTCAGCAAGGGGCTGTGTGACAGCACAGAGCGGGCTGTGTGAGGTGACAGATTGGGCTATGACATCACAGAGTTTGTTGTGGGAGGTCACTGAGCAGCTACGGCATCATAGAGAGGATTCTGGGACATCACAGAGCAGGCTGTGACATCTTGGCATGGCTGTATGACATCTCAGAGCAGGCTGTAATGTCAAAGTGTGTGCTGTGACATTACAGAATGGCAGAATGACATCACAGAGGGTTTTGAGACCTCATTGAAGGGATTGTTACGTCACAGAGCTGACTCTGGTGTCATAGAGTAGGGTGTGACACCATAGAGCAAATACTGCCATCAGGGTGGATGGCTCTGTGACATCACAGAGCGTGTTGTGACATGACTCGGTGACTGAGCAACATCACAAAGCTGCCTGTGACGTCACAGAACAGGCTGTGATGTCACAGTGTGACTTTGTGACATCACAGAATCTTCTGCAACATGACAGAGCACCTGCATGACATCACAGTATGACACCTCAGAGTAGGCTCTGTGACATCACAGGGGCTGTGTGAGGTCACCGGGGAGGTCACTCTGCCCCAGCCCCCCTCACAGTTCCCCCCAGAGCAGTCCAACCCTGGTTGTGCACAGCGGGGTCCCCTGTCCCCCCGGGTCCCCCCGCCCCCGGCCCTGCAGCCTCCCCCAGAGGATGTTCCACGAGATCGACCCCAGAGCCTGACACGGGGACAGGAGGGCGGGGCCATGGGGGTGACACAGGGGGACAGGGACCCCCTGGCAGCGTCCCCGCGTCCTCCAGGACCAGAGCCTTGGCCAGGGCTCCTTCACCCTTTTCACAACGAGGCCCTGAGAGCGCTGAAAAAATCCCCAGCAAGGGATCAGCAAAAAACCAGATTTAATATTAATGGACAGGAGCACAAAGTTCCTTGGCAAGAGTCACTCTGCTCCTGACTGGACACTTCAGGCACACCAAGGAAACAAAGCAACAACAAAACCAAACCAAATCCAGGCAATAAAACCAGACATGAACTGAGAACTGTCCCTGTATGTGTGTGACACAAGGACAGTGAGGGCAAGGATAAAAGGAATATGGCCCAAAAGCTCAACAGAGCTCAAACTTAACAGAACTTTACCTTAACCCTCACTGACACCTTCAACTTCACAATTTAGCCCAGGGGCTGTTGGCCAAGGCTGAGGCCAAAGGAGCATTTCTCAGCTGGCAGGGCGGCTTGAGAAGGGGAGGGGGGAATGCAGCAACACAGGACCCATGGAACCAAGGGAGCATTGTGACACTATGGGGCCCAGTGAGACCAAGGGACCATTGTGGCACTGTGGGGCCTCATGAGACCAGGGGACCATTGTGACACTGTGGGGCCCTGTGAGATGAAGGGACCATTGTAACACTGTGGGGACTCATGAGACCAAGGGACGATTGTGACACTGTGAGGTCCTGTGAGACCAAGGGATCATTGTGACACTGTGGGCCTCATGGAATCATGGAGAGCACTGTGACTTTCTTGGACTTCATGGAACTAAGGGGTCTGTACTGACGCTGTGTGGGTCCATGGAATGCAGGGATCATTGTGACACTGAGAGGCTCCATCAAACCATTGTGACGCTGCGGGGCTTCATGGGAGCATGGAGACCATTATGACACTTTGCACTGTCATGGAACCAAGGGACCATTGTGACACTGTGAGACCCCATGGTCTCACAATGGTGCCAAAGGTCCATTGTGACATTGCAAGGCCTCATGGAACCATGGAGACAACATCAGGACACTTTACAGCCTCATGGAACCAAGGAGACCATTGTGACACTGAAGGGACTCATGGAATGATGGAGACCATTGTGACACTATTCATTGTGACACGCTTCATGGAATAAACAAATCATTGTGACACTGTGAGGCCTCATGGAACCAGTGAGACCATTGTAACACTGGGAGTCCCTACAGATCCAAGAGGACCATGGTGAAACTGTGGGGCCTCATGAAACCAGGAGGCCTCTGTGACACTTAGGGCTGCATGGAACCAAGTGGCCATGGTGACATTGTGGAAACCCATTGAACCAAGGGCTCATTGTGATGCTGCTGGGGTGCATGGAACCAAAGGTCCATTGTGACACAGAGGGGCCACAGTCATCAATGGTCCATTGTGGCACTCTGGAGCCAAAGGAACCATTGTGACACTGCAAACCCCCAGGGTCCAAAAGTCCATTGTGACATTGCAGGGCTCATGGAAGAGAGGAGTCACATGACATTGTGGGGCCTGTGGAACCATGGAGACCACTGTGACACTGCAAGGCCTCATGGAATCATTGGGATCATTGTGAAACTCTGGGGCCTTCTGGAACCTAGGGTCCATTGTGACATTGTGGGACCCCATCAAAACAAAGGGTCCATTGTGATACTGCTGGACCCCATGGAAACAAGTCACTATTGTGGCACTGTGGGGCCTCATGGATTGAAGGCACAATTGTAACACTATGGGGCCCCACAAAACCAAGGGAACACAGAAGAGATCTGGCTGGTTTGGCCTCCTAGGGTACCCAACACTGGTCCAGCTGACCTTGGCATGTTGAGGGTCTCTCCTCATCTGCTGCTGAAGCACTGGGGCTCTGTGCTTTCCTTCCTATGGAAAAGAACTCTCCTTCTTCTCTGGGCATCCATGGTCAGAATTGGGATTTCACCTCCAAATTTCCATATATCCAGGGATTGTTCACATGGGAATATTGCCAGGACAAGTCTGGCTGGTAATAAAGGGTCATGTCTCATCTGTCCCCAAAGCACTGGGGAAGGCTCTGTGGTCTCTTTCCTTTAGGAAAGAACTATCCTGCTTCTCCAGGAACCCATGGCTGAGACTGGGGTTCCATCTCCAAAATTCCCTATGTGCAAAGACTGCTCCCAGACAAAATCTGACATTCCTGACAAGTCTGACTGGCTTGGCCTAGTGAGGCTCTCACCTGCCTTCCAAACACTGGGGCTCTGTGCTTTCCTTACTATGGAAAAGAACTGTCCTCAGCCAGGTCCACATGGCCAGAATTGGGGTTCCACCTCCAAAATTCCCAATTGTAATAGACTGGAGGAGATTGTTGGCTCCACACATTTTGTGTGGGGGAGGAAGGGGCAGGTCCAGCCTTGCCCTGCCCTGGAACCCCAACCCTGCCCTGCCCTGGAACCCCAATCCCCCCAGAGCCTCTCTCCCAGCCCAGCAGTGGCTGCCAGTCCCTGGCACAGCACAGGCAATGCTCCACAGCCACCTCTGCAGCCCCAGCCCAGCTCCTGAGGGACCAAATGAGCCACAGTCCCACCTGGGGGAAGGGCCCAGGAAGACCCAGGGGTATTGCAGGCTGACCACAAGGCAAGCACACATCTTCACCCTGCCTCCTCTTGGAATTTCCATCTGAACAGTGCTGGAGTCCAGGAGTTGGTAGCTCTGTGTGTGCCTCTCTGTATCTTTTTTATCTTTCTCTCTTTCAGTTGTCTTCTTCTTCTGTTTCTCTTGCAAATTTTGATTAACATTAAATTGAACAGGCGTAAAGTTTGTGAAGTTGAAAGGGCCAAGTCAATGATTTGAGAAGAGTTTTTTGTTGGTTGAATGTCTGTCGTGGTTTGACATGAGAAGAATTTTAAAAATTATACAAAATTTTTGTGAAACTGAAAATCTATTAAACCACTAAGATACTGAACACGCCTCTATGAAACACGTATGTTAAAGATGAAAAAACCCAGGAACCTCCTCCTTCCTTTCCAGTCAACAAAGAAGCAGCAGGCTCTGGCCCCGGCCCCCATCTCAACCAAACTCAGCTAAACCAAACCAAACCAAACCAAACCAAACCAAACCAAACCAAACCAAACCAAACCAAACCAAACCAAACCAAACCAAACCAAACCAAACCAAACCAAACCAAGCAACTCTGCCATGGGCTGAGCCCCTTCCCACCTCCCCAGGCTGCCCCCCCCCCTCCCCTGCAATCGGCCCCATTCTAACCAAACCAAACCCCAACAACCACCAAACAGGAAAACAAGAGAGGCTACAAACCCCTAACCAGAACAAAGCCAGCCAAAGCTATTAAAATCTTACCATCAAGTCCCCTCCCCCCAAGACAATTAAAACAAAAACTCCTACAACCTACAACTCACACAAATTTAACCCTACAACTAAAATTAAACAAAAACCCCCACAGAAATGAACCATAAAACGAATCCTAACCCAACCACAACTTCAACCACAAGCTACTGACAGGTCAGGTGTTAATCCTTTCAATACTTCAATCCTCCCTTGAGTAAAAGAAAAACAAAATGCAAGCATATAAAAAACCAACATAAAACCATCAAAGTCAGTAAAGAAGAAATTGAATCCCAAAAAAACTCTTTTTCATTAAAACACATAAAACTAATAAAAAAATTCAAATTAATATTAAAGAAAAACCTCCATGCTAAAAGAAAACAACTGTTAAAATAACTGTAATTACATAAAAAGTTTAAACAGGGGGAAAAAAAGTAATTCAATATTCCCAAGAGAAGATCTGTATTCCGAGAGATAAAACTAATTTTAAATTATTTTTAAATGTAAATTATGAAAATTTTACCTTTAAAGAACTATTTTTAAAACAATAAGTCGACATGGCCCATGAACAAGCTGTATAAACCTTCTGGCAATAAAAACAACTTCACAATAACAAAGTCCCCCAGACCACTGTTATCCATGATAAAATTAAGAACCAGAAAAAAGCTATTTTTTCCTCTTGTAAAAGAATCTCCATAACCTTAACAAGAAAAACTTCTCTCCCAAACTAAACTAAAAAAAAAAGACTATTCTAGAAACAGTAAATAACTACAAATTTTAGGTTTAGTTTCTTTACATTGTCAGTAAAAATAAAGTTGTAAAAAAAAGTGTTCTAAAGAGGTTATTTCAATTCTTTCTACCTTTTTTCTTTTAGTTACTTTTACTAACATTTTATTTCTACCCTTTAAAAATTTTAAGCCTACTTTACCGTTCTCGCAATCCTATCTCACAACAAAATAAATACATAAATAATTAATTAATAATAAAGCCCACCACACTCATCAATACGTTAATTAAAAAATCTCAAGATTAGAAAAAAATCTTGAACTAACAAACCAAAACCACTACAATGTCATAATAAATCTTTTCCAAAAATTTCTCTGATTTTCTAAAGTCACCAGTAAAGTCTGTTTAGGTCTTTTGAGCTCCGACAATCTCTTGTTGGTATTTCTCCAGTGAGGCCAACTCAGAGTACACAAAAAATTGTAATTCCTTTTAAATGTCTCCTGCTTGGAGGATGGGGGTCAGAGCTTGTATGTCCTGCTTGGCCCAGCCCAGGCAGGGCTTTCCCAGCAACATTCCACACTCCATTTCCCAGCTGGAGCTGCTGCTGCCTCTGAGTTGTGCTGCCCCAGCCCCAGGGACGCTCTCCTTGTCTGCCCATTCCCCCACGGTCTCTGGGCAGGGATGGCCTCAGTGGGGGCTGCTGACATCCTCAGCACCTTGGAGGCTGCTGTTGAATTTTCCTGCTCCAGAGGCTTGTTCAACTTTCAGCTCTTCAGTGCAGGAATTCAGTGTCCCAGGGCTCAGTAATATTCAGACCACCTAAATGATCCAAGCCTCTGGGAATAATTTGATTACAATTTTCAAATAATTTGTATTTAAGTAGATCTCAGTAGTGTATTTAAAGTGAATATATGATATTTAAAAAGACAGTGAGAAAACATTTTTTAGGTCAAGTTTTGTTTTGTTTCCTGTTAATTGATTGATACGCGCGATCTCCAATTGACACTGAATCCAAGTGCCTCCTCATGCAGTTTGAGTAGATATGAAAATCAAGACCGTCCATGGCTGACAATTAATCCGACTCTATCCCTACCCCCACCCCACCATTTCCTCCATCCAAGCCCTGGCACTCAGAGCAGCCTTGTGCAAATCTGAGCTCCCTCCAGCCCATGCTGCACCTGCAGCTTTCAGCTCCTTGGCTCCAACTCCCACCTGCATTCCTTGGAGAAGGAGCTGCCCGAGACACAGAGGGATTTTCATTTCTTGTCAGCCAACAAAGCCAAGGGAAGGCACAGCTCCATCAAATGCAAAAGTCATCCCTCTGCTGGATATTAAGTCCACTTTCCACAGCAGACAGTCTTCGAGCAATGGAAAACACCTTCTGTGCCCAGCACAGATCCCAAGGTCCCCCCAAACCCTCCCTGCCCCGATTCTGCCCAGATTTGCTCTTTGCACACACGAGTCACAGGCTGAAGTCAGGAGCTCCCTCCATGCCCAGAGGGAGGAAATGAGAGAAAGTGGATGAAGAGCTCTCCTGTGCAGAGTCAAGGTCCAAGTTTCCCTGCAGTGGGAACCACAACTCATCAGGTTTGTGTCTTTTGGGTTTAGGGACTGGTGACACTCAGAGACACAGAAAGGTTTCTTGCCAACAAACACAAGTTGAACATTTGAACAGTTTAATAACCATCACAGCTCTTGTCTCAGCTTACTGGGATCTCCCAGCAGCCTGTGACATGTCCCATATCCCCCAGGGATTTCCATACAGGAACAGTTTTAGATAAGGACAAAAGAATAAACAATTCTGTGGTAAATGTAAACATAATTGAGGTGATGATTATTTATATATTTATTTGAACTTCAGAAATATTGGTCAACTTCTTGCACCTCAAAGCATTAAACCAGTCAAATGAGAGGTTGTCATGGTTTGACACTGGCACAATGCCAGTGCCCCCATGAAAATACCCTCTCCCTGGTTTCTGCTGTGAGATGTGACCAGGAATAAGCAAAGCAGGCTCCCACTTAGAAATAAAGAAAACTTTATTAACTAAACTACAACTATAAGTAAAAAGAATCACACAGGGAAAATAAAAACCTTACAAATACATTTCCTCCTCCCCCCACAAAATTTCCAATATGTTTATCCTTCAAATCACTGACTCTCAGCCCATCACGACCCTGTGGATAATCAATTCTCAATTCGTCAAGAGGAGAGAAGTCCTTCTTGTGCCATAGTGACCTCTTCCTTTCATGTCCAGTGCTTTCACCACTGAACATGAACCAGAGATGCTTCTAGGGTTGTCTTTTAAGGATGCTTTGTCCCAATCAAAAAAAAAATGCAGTCTCAACTTAGGGACACCTGTCCCCCCCAAATTTCACCCCCTGGGACCAAGGGGTACCAACACATAACCCTCATGTTTCTGAACCATTGCCTCCCCCTGGATGCAGTCTCTGTGTCACAAGGCACATGGCTCTGTCCATGGCTATACAAGAAGAATCCAGCAAGCCACTCCATTATCTCTTCCCAGCTAAGATTCTTCTCTATTCTTCCAACATCTCTCACTGGCCCAGACCTCCATCACACTTGCCCATTTCCTTCATCATCTTCCACTTTATCTGTCTTCTAGAAAAGGTTAATATTCTGTGAAGTTTTCATTGTCCAAAAAGGGGTCAAAACTCCCACAAGTGGCCGGATGCCTTCTTGCTGCAAAACCCGCCCCCTTCTCCGCAAGTCGGGCTGTGCCGCCAACACATGATATCAAATTTCAAGGTAACAGTCCCAGGCACCAACTCTCTCTCTCTGTCTCTCAGGAGGGGGCTGCCCGATACATCCCAGTGCTTCTCTCTCTTCCATCCTTGGGCCAGGCCTACCTCCCATATCTGTCCAAGGCCTGGCCTACCTCATGGCCGCTTGGTTTTCCCCTCCCCCCGCCCAGCTGGCAGCTGGGACGGGGGGAGAGATTCAAACTCTTTTCCCGCTGGAAACCCAAGAGAGCTTCCCAGTGGAGTGCTCTACTCTTTGACCCCTGTGTTCTCACAGGCGTATCCAATGTCCTCAGTGGCAACACCAGGTGCCAATATTAAAATCCGAACCTCATTGGTGTGACCACAGCATATCACAGAAAACCTACATCCTCTCAAACCATGTCAGAGGTACTTGAATGATCAGAAAGGAAGTAGAGGACCAAATCTGGGAGCAGCAGGAAATACAAAGATCCAGCTGCTCTAAATGAAAAGATGTTCTTACAAATGGCCATTTAAACCGAAGAGTTGGAAACATCTGAAGGAAGAGTGAGATTAAAAAATAAACTGAATATTGGTGACACAAGTAGATGAGAAGATCAATATTTCTTCTTCTTCTGCCATTAGTACACTTCCAGGAAATCCCTGTTCCAAATGGGAAAATTCTGTCATTTCTCAAAAGTACTCAAATGACCCAGATAATAAAGACTTGCTTGTATAATATGATATAAACAGGTATTAAAACCTGTGCCCCTTTCCAGGCAGACATCAGTTGTGTGCCCATGAACAGGCAGTGCCACTTGTGCCCTGAGGTTCCCAGCTGGGACTGGATCTCTCCGAGAGCACCTGAGGGAGAACAGAGCTCTTTGCAAGCTGCAGGTCCCTGACAGCCCCGCAGGGTTACAGGGTTACTCTCCCATCAACATCTGCTCTGCTTCAGTCTGAAACAGGGCCCAGCATGGTGCCGGGATCATCAGAGAGCTGAGGTGTGTGCTGGAATTCAATGCCCTCCCCATCGCGCAGCAGCCCTGCATTTCCTTCCTGCAGCCTTGATCTCCAGCACAGCCATGGAGGCTCTTTGGGCTCTGGACTGTTCCTGCAGACCCCAAGGGCAGCTGAGCTCTGCCTTTGGCACAGTCAGGCCTGGCCAGCACAAGCCATGCTCAGCAATTGCTTGTGCGTGCCTGGCCTTGCTGTCAGCCCTGGCAGCGGCTGCGTGGCCCCTTTGTGGCCCTGTGCTGGCCCGGCCATGGTGGCCCAGCCCCTGTGCAGGCCCAGCCCAGGCCAGGAGCATTGCAGCTGGGAACGGCCCCTGTGCCGTGGTGCCCACAGCAGCCTTGGGGCTCTGTGCCCCATGGCCTCCCTGCTGGACAGCCTCTGCCAGCTCCTGCAGAGCCCCTGGCACCTGTGTGGCTGCACAGACAGCCCTGTCCCAGGCTCTGCCGGCCTCTGGGCCAGCAGAGAGTCAGCCAGGGCTGGCCATGGCCGGGATCAGGGCCTGAGCCCCGCAGGAGGATGGGGCTGGGCCACAGCCAAACTCAGCCCAGGCCAAAGCTGGGCTCAGCAGGCAGGGCTGCCAACACATGGGGACAGAGGCTGGCACTGACAAATGTCCTGGGCCCCCTCCCTGCTCCGTCCATGCCACCAAGGGCACGGAGCAGCCTCCTCTCTGGGCCACTTGCCTGTTTGCAATGCCTTGCACAGTTGCTGGCCCTGCCTCACAAGGCCTGGCCTGAATCCTGCCCCTGCACCCTCAGCCAGGCTGAGATGGACATTGATGGTTTCTGGTCCAGCCTCTCTGAGCCCAGTCCAGCTCCCTGCAAGCTCTGCCAGCTGCCCTGAGCTCTGGGCAGCACCAAGGGCCTCTTCCCAGCCCAGCCCAGCCGGCTCTGGCCCCACAGCTCTGCTCAGACCTGGCTGCTCTGGGCACTGCCCCACGGCCTCAGCCCCTGGCAAGGGCACAGCGGCAGCTGCAGCTGCCACAGGACTCAGCCCCAGCCATGGGGGAAGGTGCTTGGCCAAGGCCAAAGGAGGCTCCCTGGCTGCCCTGCTCTCCGCTGCCTGAGGTGCTGAGGGCTTGGCAGCCCCTGCTGCCATCCCATCTGCCCAGGGCAGCACAAGAGTCCAGGCCTTGGGGCCCTCAAGAGCTGCTCCTGCTCCAGGCCCAGGGCCCGTGCCAAAGCTGGGGCAGCCACAAAGCTGTGCCCATTTCTGTTCATTGCTGCTCTGATGGGGATGGATCCTCAGCCACTTGGAGGTTGCTGTTGAATTTTATTACTCCAGATGTCTCCTATTTCTTCAGCTGTTCAGTTCAGGAATTCAATGAAAAAGGCTCATAAGCAATAGTTCAAAAGAGTCAGACAAGAAAAGCCCTTGGGAATAATTTAAGTTTCAAATTCTTCTGTGGTTAATTAGACAAATTTCAAAAGTGTATTCAACGTGAATCTGCTATATTGAAAAAAAAAACCAGAGGCAATTGTTTTGACAATTATTTTTTCCTGGTCATAGACTGCTATCAGCAATGTCCAATTGATATTGACCCCCAGTACTTTCTAACGCAGTCTGAACAGATATGAAGATCAAGACCCTTTATGGCTGACAATCAATTACACTTTGTCCCCACTCCCTCCCCACCATTTCCCTCATCCAACCCCTGGCCCTCCTATGGATCTGGAATAGTGTGGCCAGAAGGACCAGGGCAGTGATTCTTCCCCTGTGCTCAGCACTGCCTGGGCAGCAGCTCGAGTGCTGTGTCCAGTGCTGGGCCCTCGATTTAGGAAGGACATGGAGGGGCTGGAGCGTGTCCAGAGAAGGGCCACAAGGCTGGGGAGGGGTCTGGAGCATAAGTCCTGGAGGAGTGGCTGCGGGAGCTGGGGTTGTTTATCCTGGAGAAGAGTAGGCTCAAGGGAGACCTCATCACTCTCTACAAGTCCCTGACTGGAGGGTGCAGCAAAGTGGGCATCAGATTTTTTTCCCAGGGAACAGTGACAGGACAAGAGGAGCTGCACGAGGGGACATTCAGGCTGGACATTAGGAAATATTCTCCTCACAAAGGGTGATTTGGCATTGGAATGGGCTCTCCAGAGAGATGTGCGAGTCACCAACCCTGGAAGTGTTTAAGGAAAGACTGGATGTGGCACTGAGTTCCATGGTCTGGGTGACAAGGTGTTGTTGGGTCCCAGGTTGGACTTGATGCTCTCCAACGTCTTTTCCAGCCTGGTTGATTCTCTGATGATTGTGACAGTGCAGGGGCCTGGGGAAGCAAGGGGCCATTGTGACACTGCGGGACCTGGTGGCACTAAGCAGACCATGGTGACACTGTGTACGACATGGCAGCACAGAGCCAAGGGGCCATTGTGACACTGTGGGGCTGAGTGGAAGAGAGGAGTCCATGGTTACAGTCTGGGTCCTGGTGGAACCACAAAGGCCACTGTGACACTGCAGGGCCTTGTGGAACCAAGGGGCCATTGTGCCACTGTGGAACCAAGCAGACCCTTGGGAGAGCCTGGGGACAATGGAATCAAGGGGCCATTGCTCCATTGCAAGGACTCTGGGAACTGAGGGAACAATTGTGACACTGTGGTGCCCCATGGAACCAAGGCTGCCCGGTGACACTGCAAGATCTTGTGTCACCAGGGCTCCATTGTGACACTGCAGAACCAATGAATTCATTGTGGCACTCTGAGACCTGGAGCCAAGAGGCCACTGTGATCCTGCAGGGCCTTGTGGAACCATGCAGAGCATTGTGACAGAGCAGGACCTGGTGTCAGGATGGGGCCATTGTGACACTGCAGGGCCCCATGGAACCAAGGGGCCAGTGCAGCTCCTCAGGGACTCCTGGAATGAAGCAAACATGTTTGACACCGTGGTGGACCTTGGGACCAAGGGGCCATTGTAAAACTGTGGAACCAAGGAGAGCATTGTTGCACTGCCAGACCTCATGGAACCAAGGATATCCCCAACCAGGGCCTTGGGGGACCAAGGGCCACTGTGACACTGCAGGGCCCAAGGATCCAAGGGATTTTGCGACATCACGGGGTCCCATGGAACCAAAGGGACATTGTGACACTGGGAGGCCTCATGGAATCATGGAGACCTTTGGGACACTCTGGGGCCTCATGGAACTGTGGTGACACCAAGTTGTCTGGGAGTGTGGATCTACTGAAGAGTAGGAGGACTCTGAACAGGGCCCTGGACAAGCTGGATCCCGGGCCCAAATCCAGCAAGGTGAGGTTTAACAAGACCAAGTGCTGGGTCCTGCAATTTGGCCACAACAACCCCTGCAGCAATACAGGCTGGGGATAGAGTGGCTGGACAGCAGCCAGGCAGAAAGGGACCTGCAGTGAATGATGGACAGCAGGCTGGACATGAGGCAGCAGTGCCCAAGTGGCCAAGAAAGCCAATGGCTCCTGGCCCGTCTCAGGAATGCTGTGGCCAGCAGGAGATGGGCAAGGATTCTTCCCCTGTGCTCAGCACTGCCTGGGCAGCACCTGGAGTGCTGTGTCCAGTTCTGGGCCCCCCAATTTAGGAAGGACATGGAGGGGCTGGAGTGTGTCCAGAGAAGGGCAACAAGGCTGGGGAGGGGTCTGGAGCACAAGTCCCATGAGGAGCAGCTGAAGGAGCTGGGGATGTTTATCCTGGAGAAGAGGAGGCTCAGGGGAGACAAGGCAGTTTCAGGGCACAGGTTGGACTTGATGATCTCCAAGGACTTTTCCAACCTTGCTGATTCTGGGATTCTCTGAAACCTCCCTTGGAGGAGTTGCACAATGAGCCCTGGGCCTCCTTTTGAGAAGCTCCAGTGGCCCAGGTCCCTCAGCTTCTCCTGCCAGCCCCAAAGCCCATCCTTTCAGGCCTGCTGAGCCTCTGCACCTCCTCCCCACTGCCCAGAACAGGGAGCCCCAGAGCCAGACACAGCAGCCCAGATGTGCCCCCATGGCCTGGGGTGCCACTGGCAAGGGAGCAGCACCAGGCACTGCAGGAGCCTGCAGGCAATTCCTGCAGCACTTGTAGGATGATCCTGCTCCCCAAGGGATGTTCCCATGGTGCCAAGTCAGGAACTGCAATGGGGAGTGGGGCCAGAGAGGAAAGGGCAAACAGGGGTGGGCTGTTTGCAGGGGAAAGAACAGGGGTGGGCAAGAGGAAGGAATTTGTTTCAAGGAAAAGCAAATAAAGCAATGGTGAAGCCAAGGAAATGCTGAGGGCAGTTTGGGGGTGGCTGCCAGGCAGCCCTGGCTCTGAGCAACAGCGTCTGCAGTGGGACAGGAAACTCCCAGTTCATAGGAACAAACATTCTGGCTGACTGCAGAGGCCAGGATAAAGCTGAGTCGTTTCCCTGGGTGGTCCCCCAGCCCTTGCTGGCCCCAGGGGCTGATGGCATTTGTGCTCCCTCAGGTTCATGTCCCCACAGTAACAGCATGGAGGTGTCCCGCCTGCTGTGTGCAATGCAAACAGGGGCTGCTGAGCCAGGGCTGCCGTGTCTGTGCCTGCAAGGATGGGGCAGCTGTGTGAGCTGGGGGAGAGGCCAGGGCTGCAGAGGGAGGATGTTGTTGGCAGCTGCATGAGGATGCTCTGGGACGCTGCCCTGGGCTGTCCAGCGCACTGGGGATGGATCAGCCCCTGCTCTGCTGCTCCTTCCCATCTCCCCCAGGGCCCTTGTAGAGCATCAGCCATGCTGTTTGCCCCCAGCCTGCCCACAGCCAGCTTAGGGCTGCTCAGCGGGCTTTTCTGTTCTGAGAATTGGCCTGGGCGTGTTCTTGAGAGAGCCTGGGTAAGGAGCCTGGAGCCCCCAGAGCCTGGCCTGAGGCGTCAGCGCTGCCCCAGCAGTGCCCATGGCCTGTCCCTGCTGCAGCCCCGGCACTGCCACCCCCAGGGCTGTGCCCGGCCCCGAGAGCACTCAGGCCCTACAGCAACACCAGGGCCACCAGGGCAGCGGGGCAGGGCCACGGCAGCAGCACTGGCAACACCAAGTGCTGCTGCTGCTGCTGGGCACAGCTGCTGGGCCTGCACTGATCTGCCCCCAGCTCTGCACACAGACATTGCTGCTGCAGCTCCAGAGAAGGCAACAAAAGAGCATCTCTGCAGAAAACTCAGCTGGGAGATGCTTTACTTCCTTTAACACCACCAAGAGTGCAGCCCCTCATTGACACAGTATATGGGCACAGGGAAGGTGGAGAGAAACATACTGAGACATGGTATAAACAATAACATTTCTTTATGGATAATATAAAAAAGTTAAACAAAGAAAAATAAGCTCCAAAATGAAACCAACAAGAAATATCAAAGATGACTTTTACTACAAGTGTTTAGCAGAAAATTGCCAGCAGTTTAATGTTTCTGAAAGCATCCAGTCATCTGTCTCCACACTACAGCCTTGAGCTCCTGGTTTCTCAGGCTGTAGATGAGTGGGTTCAGGGCTGGAGGCACCACTGAGTACAGAACTGACAGGGCCAGATCCAGGGATGGGGAGGACATGGAGGGATGCTTCAGGTAGGCAAACGTGGCAGTACTGACAAACAAGGACACCACAGCCAGGTGAGGGAGGCAGGTGGAAAAGGCTTTGTGCCGTCCCTGCTCAGAGGGGATCCTCAGCACAGCCCTGAAGATCTGCACATAGGAGAAAACAATGAACACAAAACGGCCAAATGCTAAACAGGCAATAATCGCAATGAGCCCAAGTTCCCTGAGGAAGTTGGAGTGTGAGCAGGAGAGCTTGAGGATCTGGGGCACCTCACAAAAGAACTGGCCCAGGGCATTGCCATGGCACAGGGGCAGGGAAAATGTATTGGCTGTGTGCATGAGAGCGTTGAGAAAGGCACTGGCCCAGGCAGCTGCTGCCATGTGGGCACAAGCTCTGCTGCTCAGGAGGGTCCCATAGTGCAGGGGTTTGCAGATGGACATGTAGCGGTCGTAGTACATGATGGTCAGGAAGGCAAGCTCTGCTACAATAAACAGGATAAAGAAAAAGAGCTGTGCAGCACATCCTGTGTAGGAGATGTCCCTGGTGTCCCAGAGGGAATTGTGCATGGCTTTGGGGACAGTGGTGCAGATGGAGCCCAGGTCGCTGAGGGCCAGGTTGAGCAGGAAGAAGAACATGGGCATGTGCAGGTGGTGGCTGCAGGCTACGGCGCTGATGATGAGGCCGTTGCCCAGGAGGGCAGCCAGGGAGATGCCCAGCAAGAGGCAGAAGTGCAGGAGCTGCAGCTGCTGCGTGTCTGCCAATGCCAATGCCATGGAGCTGCTGTTGGACATTTGCTGCATCTAGCCATGGGGATCTGTTCATGGAGAAACGGATAGTGAAGATTGAAAGGAGATACCTGTAACCAAATTCAAAGCCATTTCCCATATATCATCATCTATAGCATAAATGGACATGCTTTTGTGTTTAAGCGTTCTGAGATATTCTTTTTGATCTTCCCCCATGTCTCTCCTGGTTTTCTTGGAAAGCAGAAAGCCTCAGCAATTCTGCTGCCTACTGGTAGAACAGAGTGAGTTCCCTGAGGTGAGGTGATGAGTGGAGACTGGGGATAGATAGTCTGTTGTTTGTACCTGTTCAGAGTTTCTTTGAGCTTTAATGTTTCTCAGGTCGAGGGTGATCATCTTCCAGTGCTTCCCCTGACATGTCACCAGACACAGCTGAGAGCAGGTGGATCCACCACAGCTCAGCTCCACATTTGTAGCCAACGACTCACACTGCTCATTTCACCAACCCAGAAGCATTTTCAGTGTCACAACACCTCTGCCTTTCCCCATCAATCTTATAACTCAAGAGATGATCTAGGACAGGTTTGCACCCTGGATTGGAGCTCCCAGCTTGGACTGAAATCTCAGGGAGACTCCCAAGTGTCCTTATAATGGCATTGGATGAGGGAGATGCAGCTCCTTCCCTGGCTGCACTGACAGCATTGCCCAGAGTTGGGCACTGGGGACAGCGTCACCCTGAGCCGGCTGTGCCCCCTGCCAGAGCCCCCAGGGCCGGGCAGCTGCTCCCAGCCCTGTGCTCTGCAGAGGGAACAGGGCCCAGGGTTGCAGAGCTGCCCCACGGCTCTGCTGCAGCTCTGCCTGCACAGGAGGGCCTGCACACCTTGGAGCCCCAGCCCTGAGAGCAGAGGCTTGGCTGGGGCACAGGAGGGAGGGGGCTTGCTCAGAGGGAGGGGCTGTACTGGAGGGGATCCTGTGGGCATCTCTAAACTCTCCCTGCCACAGCATTTCTGAGATTTGTTTTCTCTTATTGCCTGATATTCTCTCTGCTTCCTGGAGATGTTCCCTCCTGCGGGTGTTTCCCTGTGCCTGATCTCTCCCTTCCAGCACTCACAGACCCCAAATCTCTGTGCACTCTCCTTGGCCCTACAGAACCCTGCCTGTTTGCAGGGCACTGGCTGGGGGCAGGTTCTGTTTGCAGCTTGGAGAAAGGACAGCTCAGACTGAGCCTGATGGTCAAGAGCAAAAGTGATGCAGCTGCTGTCCTTGGGCACAGTGGCTGAAAACACATTAGAGGTCTCCTGTGAACCTATTGATCACTAAAAGGAACAGTTTGGATGTCTCAGGCATTGGCAAAATATTAACTAATAATTCATATTACCTTTAATATTTAACTGTCCCTTCCTGACATTCTCCAATAGTAAGAAACTGAATAAAAAGTCTTAGGAAATATCCTATTTTCTATCAAAATCCTTGACTTGTAGATATTCTATGACTGAGCAGAAACTCTCAGCATGTCAGAGCTTCATGAGCATTTCACCTCCCCTGCACTGGAAATACTCAGAGTTGTACTCACAGAGTCTGTAGGCATTGGGATGTTCCAGCTTTAGGAGATCATTCCAGGAGCTGCAGCTGCATTGTCCTGCAGCCAGAGGTTCCTGTGCCAAGGGCTGGCAGTGATTCTGCCCCAGGCACTTCTCAGCCCCTTCCCAGCCCTGCCTGATTGAAGCTCTCTGTGCCTCTGTGCTGTGCCCAGGGTGGCTGCAGGCAGTGCCCCAGCCCTGCTGGGCTGGCAGAAGAGCTGCTCATCAAGAGAAATGTGCTTTTGAAGCTCCTCTTGGTTACCAGGAGCTGCATCTGTGCCAGGAGTCAAGCCCAGCTCAGCAGCACAGACAGAGCACAAGGACTTTAATGAGCCTCTGGGGCTTTGTGCTCAGGCCATGAACATCTGTCCCTGACAGGGAGCTGAAGAAACCTCTCCAGAACTCCAAGTCAGAATCCAACTCCAAAGTTTCATGGACTTTTAATGGGTCCCACTGAGGGACATGACTGAGAAAGTGTCCCCAAGAAAAGCAGAGAACTGCAGACAGTGATGACAGGTGGGGACAAAGAGGAGCCCTGGGGCACAGCAGGGTCTGTGCCACCAAGGGCTGTGAGGAGACACCTTGTCTTGAGGCACTGGGGCCTCCTGGCACGGCCAGGCTGGGCACTGTCAGCCCCGTGTCCTGCCCTCAACATCCCCCCCTAGCCCACATCTCAGTGGCCTCAAGGATCTGCTGGAAGGAGTCCCTGGGGAGCCTTGCTCAGGAATGGCCCTGGGGGCTCCTGAATGCTCCCTGCAGGGACTGCAGGTTTTTCAAAGGACTTTGGGTTTGGCTTTTGCCTTGGAGTCTCTGGGAGGTTTTTGCAATCATGGCCTCCAATTATCTGCTGTAATTAGTCCCTGGAGAGCCTTTGTCAGTAACAACACTCAGTGGGGCTCATTAATATTTCAGGGTGCTTCAGTTATTTTAAGGTACTTGGTGTTGCCCTTTTGATCCAGACTCTGTGAGAGGTTTGTGCAATCATTGCCACAATTATCTGCTTTAATGAGTCCCTGGAGGGCTTTGTGCTGACACTCAGTTGGGGTCATTAATGCCTTGAGATACTCAAGGTTTTTAAGGTACTTTATGGATTTAAGAATAGTTTTATGTACTTTTAAGGATTTTCCTTCCCACACTGAGTCTTTGAGAGGTTTTTGTGCCATCCTGGCCTCCAATTCTCTCCTCCAAGGAGTTCTTTAGGAGCCTGTGTTGGGTATCTTCCCCCTTTCCGTTTTACAATATAGATGGAACTGAAAGAATTTTGTAAGACCTTCTAAAAGCATCCAAACAAAAATGGGACAATTAACATTACAACAACAACCACTAGGAGAATTAATAGTCCTGTTTTAGCTAGACATCATCCAACCCTTTAGTCCCTTGGATTGGAAGACTTTTTTGACCCAGTATTTGTTTTCCACTTGAAGCTTCTTGAACTCTTCCTTCAGTACCTGAATGCTCTTGTGGATTGACTTACATTGGCTGGAGAGGTTCATGCAACACATCCCTCAGAGTCTACACTGCCATGCCCATGTGCCCAGAGTAAAAACTCTATCACTGTTCTGCAAGGTGGTGTGTCCGATGGTCTCTATGTCTGAGAGCAGGTCACTCAATGCAAAGGGAGGTAGCATTGGTTTGCTTACCTAACAGGCACACAAGATGGTCTAATTGTCCTAAAGCTTTAGCTGCAGCCACTGAAGATAGTCCTAATTGGGGGTGCTGCCATCCGATACCTGGATTAATGCTTGCAAAGCCATCTCTTTGATATCATCCAAATACCTGCTGCTTGATCATCTGGTAGGCTCTGTTGTCCTTCTTCAGCTAGATGGTTGGTTGTCAATTCCTTCCTTGCCCCCTTATTATCATAGTCTCCTATTAATTGATAATGTAAACACTTCCATCCCCCTTCCCACAGGGTGTATTCTGTAGGTGACACCAACATGGTCATAATATATTTTAAATCATAGGGAGTTAAGATGTGCTGTAAACATGGCCCTCATTAGGCCATTAAAACAAAGTAAGTCGTTCCTATGGTCTTTAGCTGCCCTACACAGATCCTTGATTTCCCCATAAATCAATGCCTGATACCTTTGATTCTTCCCCCTTCTTTCACACGGGAGCAATGAGGAGTGTCGAGGGTACTTGCCAGTCTCCTTCCTTCACTGGAGGCATGGCCCAGAGTGGAAAGGATGATTGACAGTGAGGGCTTGACCCGCAGTTTTTGGGGTGGAGTGTGGAGGTTTGTTCAGGGTAGAAGAGAAGGTTGTGGTAGCAGGAAGTGGAGGAGCCAAGACGGAGGGAGGATGCTCAGGCTCCTGAGCCACATTTGGGCCCCTTCTATCTTGACTCTCCAGAGCATGATGCTCTAAGACAGCCTGGCCATTGCCATCTTGGACCATCATGAAAGGTCTGAGAAAGGCAGGTTTGAAGGGAGGTCCTGAGTTAGGAGTGACCAATGGATTGAGTTTTCAACACACTGCTTGCTGGTGAAGGGTCTCAAGGATAGTATGGAAGATGGGAAGCATGCGGGGTGCAATGGGGTCCCTTTTGATCAAAAGGTTGTACAGTTTAACTCCCACTGAGTCCCAAAATTCAGAGGTATGGATTTCGTCAGCAGAGGCGTCTGGAAAATTTTTAATGATCCACCCCATGATTGATTTAAATTCATCCTTTGAAAATATTATATCATGGTCAGTGAGAATTAAAGCATCCCTATATGCTCCTTTCTACTTTGGACATCTGGCTGCCCATTTTTCTCTTTCTCTGCCTTATGGGGAAGAGCCACCGGAACACTGCAAACCAATTATGGGATGTGGGTGCCTATTGTAAAAACACCGTGGCAAAATGGGCAATAAATGTCTTGCATTTCCCCAAACCCACCTGCAATCCTGTGCAGGTGAAACCATCATTGTCCCTGCTGATCCTGGGCAAGGTTCTTTGAAGCAGTGATGAATCCGCCGGGCCCAGCATAATGCAAAATCCCGGGGAGTGCTGGCCTATCCATCAGCTAACCCCAGCTGATGTGACTGACACAGGGAGCCGTGAATGTCAGGGTCCCTGTTCGGGCACCAAAAGTCACAATGAAGGTGGCTGTGACAAACCTCTCTGGTTCCCTGACTTCAGGGCAAGGGTGGCAAAAATGAAAAGGGGCAGGATCAATGGAGTTGTTTAAAATGAACTTTAATAACAGAATGAAAAAGAATAAACATGGAGAAGTCCAGCACAGTACAAGGGGCAGGTTCCTAAAACCTGAGACAAAGGGGAAGCAACAACATAGACACTTGGGGGTAGAACGCTCAAGAACAATAAACCTGTAGGGGAAACAAGTAACAATAGAGGAGTAGAACTTGGACAAATTAGCATAGCAACACTAAAGGCTTATGGGGGAACTCTCAAACTCACCCTAAGTTAAACAAATGATTCCCAGGGTTTGAAACTCATGCCCAATTCTTTTGGGATAAAATCTGGCTGACTCTGAGTTACAGCTGGGCTCACTACCACACCGCTGCTTTGCACTGGGCCCCTTGGGACCATGCGGCCCAACAGAGCCACAATTATGTCCTTGGTTCCAAGAGGCTCCACAGTGTCACATTGGTCCCTTGGATCCATGGGGCTCTGCAGTGTCACAATGGCCCCTTCATTTCACAAGGCTCCCAAATGTCACATTGGTCTCCATAGGAAGAAAACCACAGAGCCCCCATGTTTCAGGAGCTGATAAACAGCAACCACCAGAGGCCAAGGCAAGCCTGACCTGTCTGTCCTGGCAGGTTTGCTTGGAGCAACCCTTGGATATTCAAAATTATGAATGTGGAATCCTAATTTCAGAATGTTTTGCCAGGAGAAGCATGGATTTTTACATACAAAGTAAAGCACAGAGCTCTTTCCAGTGCTTGGAAAAAGGTGAGTTCTGGCACTCAGGAATCAAAGACCAGCCAGACCTGTCTATTTGGCAGCTTTTGTCTGGCAGCAATTCTTGGATACACAGAAATATGGAGGTGGAATCCAAATTTTGGCCATGGATGCCTGGGAAAAAATGGACAGTTCTTTTCCATAAAAAGAAGAGCCCAGAGTCCCAGAATTTTAGGGCCAAATGGGAGTGGCCTTCCACATTCCAAGGTCAGTCAGACCTGTCAGGTGAACCCTGGGAGGCCAAGGCAGCCACACCTATTTCTTGTTCCCTTGGTTCCACAGGGCCCTGCAGTGTCACAATTGGTCCTTGCTTCCATGAGGCCTTGCTGTGCCACAATGGTTCTCTTGCTTCCATGATGCCCTCTGGTGTCATAATGGCCCCTTGGTTACACAAGTCCTTAAGGAACCTAATGGTCTCCATGGTTCCACAAGGCCCCATGTGTCATAATGATTATTGGTTCCATGGAGCCTTGCTGTGTCCAATGGCCCCTTGGTTCCATAGGCTCCAGTGGTGCCACAATGATCCCCTTGATTCTACAAGTTCCCATAGTGTCACAATGGCCCCTTCCTTACATAAGACCCTGCAGGGTCACAGTGACCCTTTGGTTCCATGGGGCCCCACAGTGTCGCAATACTCTCCATGATTCCATGGGGTCTTGCAATGTCACAATGGTCTCCATGGGTCCACGGTGCCCTGCAGGATCACAACAGCCCTTTGGCTCCACGAGCCCCTGAAATGCAACAATGGCCTCTTGGTTCCACAAAGCCCAGCTGCTTCCCACTGGCCCCTTGAGACCATGCAGCCCAACAGAGCCACAATGATGTCCTTGGTTCCATGAGACCCCACAGTGTCCCAGTGGCCCCTTGGATCCATGGTGCCCTGCAGGGTCACAATGTTCCCCTTGGTTCCAGAAGTTCCTACAGTACAACAGGTTCCACACCGGCCTGACATGTCACCATGGCCCATTGGTTCCGCAATGCCCCACAGTGTCAAAGTGGTCTCCACAGGAAGGAAACAAGTGAGCCCCAGTGGTGCAGGGTCAGATGAGAGGCAGTCACCAGAGGCCAAGTCTAGCCAGACTTGACTGTATGGGCAGATTTTGTCTGGGAGTAGCCCTTAGATATGGAGAATTTTAGACACAGAATCCCAATTTTGGCCATGGGTGCCTAGACAAGAAAGAAAGTTCTTTCCCATAGGAATAAAAGCACAGAGTTCAGTGTTTCAGGGTCAGATGGGAAGTGGCCCTTGACATGTCAAATTCAGTGGGACCTGTCAGACAGCCTGCAGGAGTCCAAACCAGGCAGACCTGTTCCATGTTCCATTGACTTCACGGGTCCTAACACTGTCACAATGGTCTCCTTGATTCCATGAGGTCTGGCAATGTCACAATGGCTTCTTGATTTCATGAGCCCCAACAGTCACAAGGGTCAATTGGCCCCATGTAGCTCTGCTGTGAAACAATGGCTCCTTGTTTCTATTTTAAATCAATCACAATCAAACCACAATTTGATTGTTGATCCTTGCTTCCACAGGGCCCATGATGTGCACAATAGTCTCCTTGATTCCATGATTCCTGGATTCCACAGTCTCTCCAGGGTCTCCTTGGACCTCCATTGTCACAAGGACCCATGGTTCCATGAGGTTCCGTAGTGTCACCATGGTTGCTGTCAGAGGCTGGATGAGATCAATGTCCTGAGACACCTTGGGATGCTCGGAATGCCCATGTGGGGCCAGGGCCGGGTCAGGCCTTGGTGTGTGGTGGGACAGAGCCCCGGCCCCAGCCCTGGCCTGGCAGAGTTGTCAATCACACAGCAGGGGGCTGTGCTAACCCCACTCTGATTGGCTGAGCTGTCAATCAATCACACACTAGCAGCTGGTGCTACCCGGGCTCATATTGGACAAGCAACTGGCAGTCCCACCCCAGGGGTGGGCCCATGAAGGCCCAGGAGCTTAAAAGCCAGAGCACAAGGCCAGCTATGGGTTTGGATCTTGTCTTCTCCTGGGGTTTCTCTGTTAGCGACGCTGGAACCCCAGTAGCTGGTACCTATGTGTGTGTCTTTCTATGGATCTTCTGTCTTTCTGTTGTTCTCTATTTCTCCTCCTTCTAATCCTACTTTTCTGGAACATTTTTGGTAACTTCACATGTTAAGGGTTAAAGGTTTTTAGGTTTAATGTGTGGGAATCCAGGGTACAGGGAATATTTCTGTGTCTCCTCTGAGGGGTCCTGACCCCCAGAGAAACACTGCCTTTATATTTCCCCCATGGAGAGGACTTCCAGGACTTTGAGACAGATTACAATTTACCAAAGTCTGAAATAGATTAGAGGGTAGTATAGCATGTCCCTTGGGTGAGAAATTTAGATTTTGGGATTTTTATTATGATGTAGATAGGAAGCAAGATGGAGGAATTTGGATGTAGTCCCTGTCTTCTTCTTCATCTACTCCATTTTCTGCAGTGTTTGTGGCACAGGGTGATTGGTTAAGGAAAGCACAGTGCAGAGGTTGCAGTGCAAGGAATGAGTATTGGTAGATAAGTAGAAATAATGTACGTTTTAAGAGTTAATTGGGTGAGACAACTTTAAAAGACCTTGAAACCGTACATTTTAGAGCCATTTTGAGGTGTTTGTCCAGCGTGCTGAGCCTGGTATGCACAGCATGCAAAACTTTAGAACAGATAACAATAAACAAGAAGCCAAAGACCAAAAAAGTCCTGTGCATCTCCTTTTACCTGGCACAGAACTGCTACAGGAGGGTTTCCCACATCCAGAGAGTCCCCAGAAAGGCCCAGCATAAAACAAACATCATTAACTGGCACCATGACAATATTTATAATAGGTTGTTTTTTCCAAAAAGTTTTTAATGAAGAGTGTTCTCTTCATTAACCAACCATGTGAAATGTGCTGATTAAATTACCAATGAGGTCCACCTGTAGCAAACTAAGGTATAAACGAAGAGGATTGAAAAAAGGGTGCCTTTGAGCCCTTAGACTTGTGATCGGAGTCTGGATCATCTCTGATTGAATGGTGACATTTTGGGATCTATGGGGGCTTTTGGGGCTCCTTTCTGAACCTCGAGACCCAACAGGAGCTTCTCTAAAAAACTCTTCCTGAAGCTCCCACTGTGCCCATGACAGGAACCCTGTGAGTGTCTGGGACATCCTGGCCCTTTGGCAGCCTGGGGACTCCTGGGATGTCACCATGGAGCCCCCATGAGTGCCTGTGACAGATCGGTGCCTGTGTAGCCCAGGGTCCCCTGGGATGTCACCATGGAATGGCTGAGACTGCCTCTGACCACAGGGCTCTTTACCATCCCAGAAAGCCCTGAGAGGTCTCCATGGAGCCCCTGCCTCTGCCTGTGACATTCCAGCTCTTGAACAGCCTGGAGACTCTTGGAAAGTCCCCATGGAACCGCTCTGAGGGCCTGTGACAAATCTGATCCTTAGCAGGCAACCATCACCAGCCCTCTATTGCTATGGTCAGTTTCCATGGAAACTATCTCCAGCCCCCTATTGCTATGGGCAGTTTCTGTGGCAACCATCGCCAGGCCCCTGTTGCTATGGGCAGTTTCCGTGGCAACCATCTCCAGATCCCTGTTGCTATGGTCAGTCCCTCGGCAGCTCCATGGAGACCCCATGCCAGGGGTGGTTGCCATGGACACCAGCTCAGGCCTGCAGCCACAGCCCGTTGCCATGGCAACCATTGTCAGCCCCATCCCCAGGCTCATGGGATCCCAGAACCACAGAATTGGCTGAGCTGGGAGGGACCCATCAGGATCCTCCAGTCCAACTGCTGGCCCTGCACAGGACACCACAACAATGCCAGCCTGGGCCTGGCAGCGCTGTCCAAACGCTGCTGGAGCTAAGAGAGCCCTGGAGCTGGGACCCTTCCTGGGGAGCCTGGGCAGGGCCCCAGCAGCCTCTGGCCAAAAACCTTTTCCTGACATCCAACCTGAGCCTGCCCCGACTCAGCTGCAGCTGTTCCCTCCACTCCTGTCCCTGGGCACCAGAGGGAAGAGGTTCCCACAGCCCCAGCCAGGGACCCGCTCCCAAGGCTGTTGCCATGGCCACCAGGGCTGGCACCAGCTGGGATGCTCGGTTTCCACGGGCTGCGGTTCAGGAATGGGATTCCCCAATTTCCTGCCCCTGCTAAAACCGCGCTGCCCTCGCTGCCCTCCCACCTCCCATGGAAAGCGCAAAAGGCAAAGATCCCGGGCTGGGATAAGCACAATTTATTGGGAACAACAATGAGATAAGGAATGAATGGAACAGAAACAATATTGATAACAGAGTGTATAAATAAAACTGTTTACAGGGAAAACTAAAACACAACTTACTGGGTCTGCCTGGCCGCGTATTTCCTCCTGCCTGGAAAGCACACCCTTCTCCTCAGGGACAGAGAGAGAGAGAGAGAGAGTGTCCCTTTCCTGTCCCTGGCAATGTCCTGAGGTGGGAGTGAATGTAATGACACAGTCATTGCCAGACCCTCATGTTCTTCCATCCCACATCATGTCATTGGCAGAGGCAGGAAAAGGGACAGGTGTCTTCCTAGCATGGATCAGAAAGAAAAATGGATCACCAGGGCTCTTCCCAACATGGATCCTCCAACTATGGATGAAGCTGGGGCAGTGCACAAAAGTCCTCCTGCATTGGGGCATTGGCAGAGCTTCCCTTCCAGGTGCCTCCGTTGGTGTCTGGTTAAGACAGAGATCTGGGTGAAGCTTTTCCCACACTGGGGACACTCGTAGGGCCTCTCCCCAGAGTGGATGCGTTGGTGTATGACAAGGGCAGAGCTGGAGCTGAAGCCCTTCTCACATTCCCCACACTCATAGGGCCATTCCCCAGCGTGGATCCTCTGGTGGCTGATCAGGGTGCTGCTCTGCCTGAAGCTCTTCCCACACTCCAAGCACTTGTGGGGTTCTCCCCATCATGAAGCTGCCCCTGGACTACCAGCTCCGAGTTCTGGCTGAAGCTCTGTCCACCTTCCTGGCTCAGGGTGGGTCTTTCCTCCTCAGAGAACCCTGGGTTGGGTTTGGAGCCCCTTCTCCTCATGGGGGATCTCCAGGGCTTTTCCTCCCCATTGGATTCTTTTCCCATGGAGCCACTCAAACCGGTCTCTTCCATGTGGTTCTGCTGTGGGGATTTGTCGTCCCTGATCTTGATCCTCAGCTCCTTCTCTGGTAGAGGAAGGACAAGCACAGGATGGGATTTCCCTCCGTGCCAGAGGGAAGGGGAAGGAGATCCCCACAGTGCATCCCCAGCAGGATGGCGTTGGCAGCGGGGTTGTCCTGCATAGAGGGGATTTTCTGGGCTGGGAGATGGAGCAGGAGAGAAGGGGAAAGGGGCACTGACTTCCTCCTCACCTCCCTGGGTGTCCTGGGGCATCCTCATCTTCCTTGAGTTGTCTTCCGCCATCTGGCCAAGTTTTAGGAACGGGATATTTCTAAAACAAGGGAGGAAAACAAGGGATGAGTACAATATGTTTTGTACCGATTTAAAGGCAAACCTGAGGAAGAGTCTAAGCCAGAATTCCAATTCAGTAACAAAATAAGGATCAAGGCAATGATACAGAAACACTGCCTTAAACTGACAGAGTCAGGATATAACCTGACACCCTGTTGTTCAGGGTGGTGGCAGAGTCCCAGTAAATGGTGGCTGCAGTCCTGTTGGAGAGATGAAGGTGATTCTGTCAAAGCAGTGATCCTGTAGAAGGGTCTGGTCTTCCTCTGGATGTCCAGTTGTGGTTAGGGAGCTCTTGTCCTCTGGGAATTCAGTAGGCAAGCTGCTCCTGGTGTAGCAAAGCGTCAGCTTATATCCAGGTAGGAATGCTTGGATCCTCCCCCTGGGCAGAGCATCCCACAATGGGAGGATGGAATTTTATCAGTCCTGCAGTGACACTCAATGGCCCATTCACAGGAGATATCTCCCCTGGAGGGCGTTATCAGGGCTGAGTCATGGAAGAGATAAAGAACACTGCCCCACCTGTTTATAGCAGTTGCTGAAGATGGGGATTGAAAACATGCATTTGGTTACATCTTGCATGGCAACCTGAAACAGTGGGGTGATCCCTGCTCAGGGGGTGAACACCACCCCCTTACCCAAACTGGCTCAGCTGTAAAATCCCCACCCTGGGAATGCCACGCATACAGGGGGCAATGTCACACTTGCCCCCTCCAGGGGAAGTCTGTTTCACAGGCTGGGGGACTTTTCCAAATGTTAGAATAATTTTTTCTCTTTGTCCCTGTCACCTTTGTGACAGCTACACATAGCTTCCCCTTCCTTTTCATAATCCATATTGGGCCTATTTTCCACTTTTCTTTTTTTAGAATGTGCCAGCAGCTGAGCTGGAGCTGTGCAGGACCAAAGGAATTTGGATTTGCCACAAAATAGCTTCTATTGTAAGTTTATAAAATTTTGGGATTTATTTGCCTTTCCATCACAAGTGACTTGTGGGAAGAGTAAATTCAAGGCATTTTATCTACGGTCAATTTTGATTTCTGACAAAAAACAACATTAATTTGTCTGGTGCCCAGGGGATGCTTGTGAAGCCTCAGTTCCTCTTGCCCTGGGAGATGCTTGGGGGGGTTTTTCCCTGTCCCTGTCACCCCAGGCCTTTCCCCAGGGGGTCTCCATTATTGTCACCCTGAGGGATGCCTGGGGGGTTCTCCCTCCCTCTCACCCCTGTGCCAGGGGGTACTCAGGGCAGTCTCTGTCCCTCTCAGCCCAGGGGATGCTCAGAGGTCTCTGTCCCCTCAGCCTGGGGGATGCTCAGGGGTCTCCATCCCTCTGGCCTCAGGCAATGCCTGTTCAGGGCTGGGGACCAGGGGCTCTGTGTCCCTCTCACCGCTGAGGGTGCTCGGGCCTGGGGGGGCTCTCTGACCTTCTCACACCTGGGGAGGCCGGGGGGGTCTCTGTCCCTCTCAGCCCTGGTGTGACCCCACCCAAACATCATCGGGCTCAGAGGGACAGAGACACCCCCAAACCCCCAGAAGGGCTGAACCTGGGATTTGGTTTGGGGCTGAGGGTTTAGGAAGGGGCTGGAATTGGGGCTGGGATTGGAGTTGGGGCTGAGGTTTGGATTAGAGCTGGGATTGGGGTTAAAGCTGGACATGGGATTGGCTTTAGGGCTGGGGTTAGGATTGGGTCTGAGGCTAGACAAGTCTGGCACTGGGATGAGAATAAATACAGAACTGTGAGTGTGTCTAAACATGGAGTGAGGTTGAGACCAGGATCAGGTTTGGGTTTGAGCTCACCCAGAGTGGGACAGAGGGGATGTTACGGTGAGAAGGTTTGGGGAAAATCCTGGTTTGGGGAAAAACAAGGTGTGAATGCCTTTGGTTGGGGATTCCTCCCACCCACGTCCATTTCTATAAGTCACCTGATGTCCCAAAATAAAGAGTAAATAAAAAAAGCCACCAGGAGTTTCCCATTTCCAGTCTCATCCCTCTTGGGTTATGGTTGGTCCCCCATCTCAGGGCTTGTGGGGATCCCATGGGTCCTGGGGATCCCCCCTCTCCAGGGTCCTGCTTTTGGATTCTGGGAGGTTCTGGGGTCCCAAGGTTCCCCTCTCCAGCCTCACCCCAGTCCAGCCACTTGGGGTTCCCCCTTCTTTCTACCACCTTGTCCTGGATTAGGGCAAATTTGGTTGAAACCCTCCAAAAGGAGTTTCCTCTAGAATGCTGATTCAGCAGCCCCACCCTCAGCCAGTTTGGGAAAATATTTCCTTAGAGGAAAGTGGAAAAAAAAAGTTACTTTACAGGCAAAGCATTTACCAGCACAAAAATTGAACAATATTAAGCAAAAAAACCTCTTGCCGCTCCAAAATATATGACAAACTCTGAAAGTTCCTCCTTGGGTTGTAGCTGCGCACACTCAGTGTCTTATCAGTGTCTTATCAGTCTCTTATCAGTCCTTCCAGCACTGGAAATGCTGTGGCCCAGGCTCAGCCAGGTGGGCCACCGGTGCAAGCTGCCCGTGGTGTTCTGGCTGTTCAGTGCAGAGCAGATTTAAACAGCTCCAAAGAAAAAGAAAAACCACAGTCCAGGGAACTGCCTCAGCGAGCTAAAAACTAACTAAAAGCAAAGGACAGCTCTGTCCTGCTGTCTGTCCATCCAGCAGCTGGAATGTAGAGGAATGCAGTGTATGAAAACAAACTGCTGCTTCTTCCTCCTCCCCTTTGCTCTCAGAACCAGCCTTAAAGGTGCAGAACTCATTTCTGGGCTAAACAGACCGATGGGGTACGAGCATCATGAAGTCACCCCAGGACACCTCTGTCAGGGTCAGGGGGTCCCGTCCCCGCCTCATCTCCGGGCTGCCGGGGGTCCCCCAGCTCAGGTATCGCCCCTTCCCCTCTCCCCGCCCCGGGGGTCTCCCCGTTCCACAGCCCCGGCTCTCACGGGGATCCCCAAAACCAATGTCCCGCCCCGTCGGTACCGGGCCATCCCCATGTGGACCCCCGGGACCCTCCGAGGGGCGATCGCGGCTCCTCTGCCCGCGAAAAAGCTCCTCTTAGGGAGCCCGGAGATACCCGGGGCTCGAGTCCGGGATCTGCCGGCTCCGAACACTCTCCAAAAAATCCTCCCGGAGACCCCTGGCTGGAGCCGGGGCGAGCTCGGCCTCCGCCCTCACCTGCGGCTCGGGGCTGGGGGCGATGCTCCCGGGGCAGGGGGTGCTGCAGGCTCGGCGTGCGAGCGCTGCGAATGCCGCGATTCTCCCGCTCCCGCTCCTGCTCCTCCTCTCCCTCCTCTTCCTCCCGCAGTTCCTCCGCTCCAGCCCGGACCCCCCTTTCCCACCGCTCTGCCCCGCGGCCCCGCAGCACCGGCTGCTGGGTGGGGGAGCCCCCGATCGGCCCCAGGGCTGGGCAGGGGCTCGGGGACCCCCCCGGGGCGGATCCGTCCCCCGGCCCGAGCCCCAAATTCCGCTCCGGGGCCGCCGGGCTCTGCGGGCCCGCCTGGCAACCGGTGAGTCATCGGAGAGAAATGCTCTGGTTGGCTGGAAATTGTTTACCGCGTCCTCTGATTGGCTGGATAGGTAAAAGACGCTACGCCCTGCGGGTGTTGCTGGGAGCTGCGGAGGCCGGGCGGGAGCCTTTTCCTGTTTCTTTCTGTTCTCTGAGACCTCTTCCCGATTTCTTTCTCTCCCTTCCTCCTCCCCATTTCTTGTTCCGTTCAGTCCACGCTCAATAATCGTCGGTTGCTTTCCCACGCTCTCATTCGCTCCTTCACTGGGGCAGAGGCGTCTCTCCCCCGCGGGGTCGTAATCCATGGACAGGGTCCCTTCCCACCCCAGTCCCTGGAAAATGTCCTTCAAAGCCACCTTTGCTGTGTGCTCTGGGAGCCCACAGAGCTGCTGGATCTACTTCCCTTGGGAGAGAAGCTCCTTGGGAGGCACGGCAGGAGCAGCACCCTGGGAGCCTCGGGAATGCCCCTCTGGGATCCACAGCACACGCTGCCAGGGTCTGGAATTCCAGTTCTCAGCTATGAAAAGATGTTCCTGCCCTTGAGGGCAAAGCTGTCAAGAAGGAGCCAAAAGCCAAGTGGAGCAAGATCTTACAGTGGCATTTCACTGCGAGCCTTCATAACTTCCCCCATGGTTGTTGTAGCTCCTGAATTGGGAATTAAATCCGGGCACGGTCTTTGGTGTGAGCTGCCCTGGGTCAAGGGAGACACTGAGAGAGAAACAGAGCAGGCAAAGAGAGGCAGGAGAGAAAGGAGGGCACAAACACAGTCAGCTGAGAAGGTAGCACTCTGAAAACAGACCAGAACTGACTGAAAAGGAATATAACAGAAAGGAATAATTTTGCACCTTTTATTTGCTATCGAAATACAATTTCTTCCTCTTCTCACAAACCTCTTGCCAGTGTCATTCAGCAGGGCTGTCAGAAAGTCCTTCATTCTGGGTGGATGTTCCAGGCTGCAGCCACAAGGAAAGAGGGAATGGGGATTTTCCTGCTCCTGGGGAGTTTGACATCCTCAGCTGAGGAGAGGAGGAGGCACCAGAAGAAAAGGGCAGCTGGGCTTCACCCTTCCACAGGAAAAATGGGGGAGGGAATCTCTCATCCTGTCTGCTGCTGCTCCCACAGGGATGTGAGGGCTGATCCCAGAGCCCCAGTGGTCACAGTCAGGGCTGCCCTCAGGGAATGCTCGCCTGGTATTGAGGGGCAGCGTGGGAGCATGTTATGGTTTTGTTGGAAAAGAAATGAAATTTAGCAAAATATTAAATTATAGTGAGTTGTGTGTGAACTGGTTTGTTAAAAAAGCAGTTTTGTAGCCGTTGAAAAGTGTGTTGAGTTTTGTGTGTAACCTAGCAGGTAGTCTTAGGGATTTAATAAATAATTAAACTAGTGCAAGAAAGTAAGAATGCTAACCTGTCTAGAGGCAGCATACAATGCTCTTAGAATAAGATAAGCAGAGGATTAATGATCTTGTTTGTGAACCAAGGAATGTATCACAAGGGGTCTGTGACCAGGCAAGGGGAACAGGGAACTGTTTCTTGGAGGCTAGGCAAGGGGAACGGGGAAACTGTTCCTTGGAGACTTTGTTGTGAATCGCATGTATAAGAGGGAAGCACCCATACGTGAATTTGGGGGCTCGGACTTTAGGGACCTGAGTCCCCCAGTTCCCCGGGCCCTTAATAAAGCACCCACAAAACTTATCCGAGTTTTGTGTCATCTATCAATCGGGCAACAGTTTTCTGGCGACCGCGGCAGGACTCCGAGGGCTGCTGGGGCAGTTCGCATCCCGATCCACTCCAAGCCGGCACCGAGCACTTCTCGGGGAGTCATCGGTCGTGCCCGACCCCCCGCGCCTGTCGGACAAACTGCATTAAGGTAAGCCCGAAGGTGCTTTATATTGGAACAAAAAGGTGATAATTGGATTTGGATTTGGTGGTTGGTAAAAAAAGCCTAGGCTCCGGCCATAAGACGTCTAAGGACGCAGGACCGGAACTCGCCTCCTGTTTGTTTTAGGGAAGGACGGCGAGAAGGTATATTGGTTTAAGGTATATTGGTTTATTGGGATTAATAGTGGAATTAAACGTTGTAATATGATGTCTTTTAAAACTTTTAAAACCTTAGTGCAAGCCAATGGTAAAATACCTGGAAATACACCATTAGGTTGTATATTGAAACGGTGGAAAAGTGAGGGGTATTATCAAGAATTGGATAAAAGTAAAATGATAGATTATTGTAATCATTGGTGGCCTGAATATGAGATTGGGGAAGCGGGATGGCCGGTGAATGGTACACTGGAATTGGGGATAATGGAATCTTTGATGCGATTTTTAAGGAGGAATGAGAAATGGGATGAAATACCATATTTGGATTTGTTTTTCGTTTTATATCGGAAAGAGGAATGGTAAAAGGAATGTGGTATTTTGGTTTTAGAAGTGAATGATGAAAGGGAGTGTGTGGGATGTAAAGAAAGAAAGGAGCGTAATTTGTATCCTTCAGTCGAGGAAGATTTCTCTTATTGTATTGCACCTCCGAGGGTTCCGATTGCTCCTAATGTGCCCCCTGCTCCCTCTGCGGATATAGCTATAAAAACGGGATCTAGTGAGAGTGATAGTGATGGTGGTGATGGTGAAAAGAATGAGAGTGTTAAAAGAACTCTGTTAGCAGGGCGGACTCGCAAGGGAAGGAAGGGGCAGAAGGGGCCACATTTAATTGCGCCGTTGAGGGAAGCTGTGGGACCACAGGGAGAAAGAATACTTATAAAGGTGCCTTTCTCCCCCGGGGATTTAGTAATATGGAAGCAATCAGCGAGGAGTTATCGGGAGGATCCTGAAAGGGTGGCAAGGGTGGTTAAAATGGTAATAAAGACTCAGAATCCGGACTGGAATGATTTACAGTTATTATTAGATACTATAATGGATTCCATGGAAAAGGAAATGGTTATTAGAGCCACTAGAGAAAAGGCTCGTGAGGAAATTCGGTTGAGACAACTAAATGAGACAGTTGATGAATTGGTACCAAGTGAGGAACCTAAGTGGGACCCAAACTCCACGGGAGGAATAAGGGCTGTAAAACGATATCAGGAATTGTTGGTGGAAGGAATTAGGACAGGAATACCTAAGACTATGAACTGGTCTAAGTTGTATTCGGTCAAGCAGGACAAGAATGAGTCTCCGTCTGCCTTTTTAGAGCGATTAAAAGACATGGCTCGGAAGTTTACTAATTTAGATGTAGAAGATCAATCAGGAAAACTTCAATTGGCATTGTTGTTTATGGGGCAATCACAAGAGGATATTAGGAAAAAGTTACAAAAGCTGGAAGGAGAGGATACTAGATGTTTGGATAAAATGCTGGAGGTAGCATGGAAGGTATACAACAACAGGGAAAAAGAAACTGCAAAAAGACAACAAGCTAGTATTCTGGCTGTAATGCAACAGACAGGGGCAGGAGGAAGACCCATTAGGGGTCGAGGTCGGGGAGGAGCTAATCACGGACAGAGGGGGTTGCCAAGAGGTCGGGGAGGATTTGGGTTTGCACCTAACATGGGGAGGTTGGATCCAAACCAGTGTGAGTTTTGCTGACAATTGGGACACTGGAAAAATGAATGCCCGGTTAGAGGAGGTATGGGCATGGGAAACATGGGATTAAGGACAGCCCCAGTGAGAAATGCCCCTGTGGGAGGATTCACGGGAGGACCAGCAGAAGTCGCTCAAGCACTAGTTTTGGGAAACTATCAGAATCAAAGCTGACTAGAAAAGGATTTAAGGGTAGTTTTAGAAATAGATGGAAAGGATCAAGAATTTATGGTAGACACTGGAGCTACTTATTCTGTACTCAATAGACGATTGGGACCTTTGAGTGACACAACGGTACAGGTGGTGGGGGCAACAGGGAAACTAGAGGAACAACCATTTTTACAACCTTTAAATCTTAAGTTTGGGGGGAAGGAATTAGATCACCAATTTTTGTATATGCCAAACTGCCCCACACCCCTTCTTGGCAGAGATCTGTTGTCCCGACTTAATGTGAAAATAATATTTGAAGGGGGAAGGGTGAAATTGGAAATACCTGAGGAACAAATAGCAGGCATTTTTGTAATCAAGGAAGTGGATGCCTCTCCTATTCCAGAAGAAATTGAGCAGGCTGTAGTACCCTGGGTATGGGAGTCAGGGGTCCCCGGAAAATCTAAAGCTGCGCAGCCAGTAAAGGTGGAACTAAAGGAAGGGGCCTGACCAGTGAGGATAAAGCAATATCCCTTGAAGCTTGAGGCAAGGAAGGGAGTAGCCCCGTTAATTAAACAATTTTTGGCTCAAGGAATATTACAGGAATGTGAATCGGAGTATAATACTCCAATTTTTCCAGTAAAGAAACCTAATGGTAAGTACCGTTTGGTACAGGACTTAAGGGCTATTAATGAAATAGTGAAAGACATACATCCAGTTGTTGCTAATCCTTATACCTTGTTAACATCTGTATCGGAGGAGTTTAAATGGTTCTCAGTGATTGACCTTAAAGATGTCTTCTTCTGCATCCCACTGGCAATAGAGAGTAGGAAATATTTTGCCTTCGAGTGGGAGAGTCCTGATTTTGGGAGAAAGAAGCAGCTTATGTGGACGAGACTCCCACAGGGATTTAAATGCTCCCCTACTATTTTTGGAAACCAACTGGCCAAGGAGCTGGAGGAATGGAAGATAACCCAGGTAACAATATCCCCATCCTTGTATGTAGTCCTGCAGTACGTGGACGACATTTTTCTGGCTATTAAGGAAAGGGAAATGTGTGTGGAATTAACAATTAAATTACTCAACATGCTTGGCCAAGCAGGGTATCGGGTTTCTAAGGAAAAAGCTCAATTGGTCAAAAATAGCGTTATTTACCTCGGTTGTGAGATCACACAAGGGCAGAGACGTTTGGGAGTAAACCGAATAGAGGCAATATGTGCTATTCCTTTGCCTCGTAACCATCAGGAATTGAGATCTTTTCTAGGAATGGTGGGATGGTGTCGACTGTGGATCATGAATTTCGGTCTCCTAGCCAAGCCACTATATGAGGCCTTGAAGCAGCATCGGTTGGAGTGGACGACACAGCAAAAGAAGGCCTTCCAAGAATTCAAGCAGGCACTAAAGGAGGCCCCAGCCCTAGGACTCCCTGACGTGACCAAGGAATTCCAGTTGTACGTGAATGAGAGGCAAAAACTGGCATTGGGGGTCCTCACCCAGAAGGTGGGATCCTGGAAGAGGCCAGTGGGATACTTTTCTAAACAACTGGATTTTGTAAGTTCCGGGTGGCCCTCGTGTTTACGAGCCGTGGCGGCAACAATAATTCCTATTCAAGAGGCCCAGAAATTGACTTTGGGGGCAAAAATGAAAGTGTTTGTTCCCCATATGGTCATGGCCGTTTTGGAGCAAAAGGGGGGTCACTGGCTATCATCCAGTCGAATGTTGCAATACCAGGCCATCCTGAGAGAACAGGATGATATTGAAATAAGGACTACTAATCATGTTAATCCAGCAGAGTTTTTACGCAGTGACCAGGAAGCTGGGGGACTGGTGCATGATTGCGTAGAGGTAATTGAACAAGTATATGCCAGCAGACCCGACCTAAAGGATGAACCATTGGAAGAACCTGAATGGGAACTGTACACTGATGGATCCAGTTTTGTCGAGAATGGGACTCGCTATGCCGGGTATGCAGTGGTAACATTAGATCAGGTAATAGAGGCAAAGGCTTTGTTACCTGGAACTTCGGCCCAGAAGGCAGAGGTGATTGGACTCACCAGAGCCCTGTATTTGAGCAAGGACAAAAGGGTTAATATCTGGACAGATTCTAAATATGCCTTTGGTGTGGTTCATGTACATGGGGCGTTATGGAAGGAAAGGGGGCTTTTGAATTCACAGGGAACCAACATCAAGCACCGGGAAGAAGTGCTACAGCTACTGGATGCGGTACACAGTCCCAAAGCAGTTGCAGTAATGCATGTTAGAGGACATCAGACTGCGGAAGGAGACGTTTACAGAGGAAATCGATTTGCTGATGTTACAGCTCGGCAAGTGGCACGGGAAGTATGGACTCAAATGGCATTGGTACCGGTAAGAACAAAGCCGGCTACCCCATACCTGAATCAAGAGCCCAAATATTCAATAGAAGATGGAAAACTAATAAACTTGCTAGGGGCACAGAAGAATCAACTTGGGTGGTACGTTACACCAATGGGACAAATAGTGGTACCTACCCGCATAATGAAATTTATTTTGGAATCAGAACATAATAAATGTCATTGGGGGGCAGAAGTATTGGTAAAATTTTTGAAGAATGAGATAATCTCTAATCAGATGTTAACAATGGCAAAAAGAGTTAATGCAATGTGCCCAGTATGTTTGAAAAATAATCCAGTAGTTAGGAGACAAATACAAATGGGAAAGTTGCAAGTCGGGCCACAACCAGGAGATTACTGGCAAGTTGATTTTTCTGAATTGCCTAGGGTACAGGGATACAGATACTTGTTAGTGTACGTATGTACGTTCTCAGGGTGGCCGGAAGCTTTTCCATGTAGAACTAATCAGGCTAAGGAGGTGGTAAAAACCTTGTTAAAAGAAATAATACCAAGATTTGGAGTACCTTTAGGATTGTCATCAGATAGGGGTCCACATTTTATAGCCGGGGTAGTGCAGGAATTAGCACGAATGTTAGATATAACCTGGAATTTGCATACCCCCTGGAGACCTCAGTCTAGTGGGCAGGTGGAAAGGATGAATCAAACCCTGAAAGGACAAATCAAAAAGATTTGCCAGGAAGCTAAACTGTACTGGCCTCAAGCTTTGCCTTTGGCCCTACTCAGGATTCAAATTAAACCAAGGGAAAAGGTAGGCGTAAGTCCATATGAGATATTATATGGCAAACCATATCATGCAACTGTATTAAAAGGGGAGGTACATGTGAGTGGGGACCAGGCGATTGCAGAGTATGTTATGTCACTTATTAAGATCTTGAATTCTTTAAGAAATACGTTACAGTGGAATAGACCGCTCACGCTGGAGAATTCTGTCCACGACATCCAGCCTGGGGACCAGGTGTACGTCAAGAAGTGGATCACGGATCCGCTACGGGAATCATGGAGCGGACCCCACCAGGTGATGATGACGACCTACACGGCAGTGAAGGTCCAGGGGATGGATGCTTGGATCCATTACACCAGGGTAAAGAAGGCACCGTTCCAATGGGAAACCCAGATAGTGTCTCCAACCCGGATGATCTTCCGCACAAAGCCGCCTTCTTAATTATATTACTGCTAGTGATCATGAGACTAGTACCCGTTCAAGGGTCTACTCTAGTACAGGTTGAAGAAACAAAGGTTACAGTCATGGAAGGGATGGATGTTCAATTAACTTGTGTTATCTTTGACAGCCAGAAAGTTGAGGCCGGTGAAGTTATTGCAATATGGCAACGGAGGGCTGAAAGAAGCCGAGGCAAGATAGGAGTTGGTTGGGATCAGGATAAACAACAAGGAAACACGGTACTGAATCTTACCAAGGTAACCACAAACGATACGGGAGAATATACATGTTTGGTCAAAATACGGGATAGTTTTGATTACAAAAGAGTGAGTATGAGGGTTTTGCCATGGACAGGGGATCGTGCTGAAAACATAAAGGTTAATCCAGTATCAATGGCAGTGGACATGTGGGATGGGCCACCTCTCAGAATAAATTGTTCCTTCCTAGTAAGATCAAGATATCAAAGGAACCTTTGGGTCAAATGGTGGAAGCAAAATAGGGAACTGACCTGGGACAGAATAGAGGACGGGACCAGTTGGTGGGAGAGGAAGGCAAAGGTTGTGGGTGGTCGAGTGTCACTAATCCTATAATAGGAAATGCATGGTGGAGGCATGACAGAATGATGTTATCCTTACAGAGACACGGTAGAAGGAGTAGACGGGAGGTTAATGATACAATAGAACGAAATACTGAGCAGGAAAACTTAGTGGTAGGATTAATCAGAGATTTTGGGATCATGCAGAATGTGACTAAAATAACAGCTTGCCTGCCATTACCACAGGCTGCAGGTGAACCAATTCCCTGGGGAATAATACCGGTAACCAAAATGCCTGAAACATTCAAGAATGTTTCATGGTCCTGCCAGTCAGTTCCCAAACCAGTAGATGTATGGAAGGATTTGTGTATGACCATTCGGGCTATGACTAGAGAGGAATGTGAAAAGAAATCCAATCATTATGGTTGGATTCAAAATACCAGGAGGTGTTTAATTGCAACCCCAATAGATGAGCCATGCAATACAGTACGAATAAGAATGAAATCCCAACGAAATGAGATGAGTTGTCAGAATGTCACACAGAATTTTGACACCTGGAATAGTTGGAAGACATTGTGGGGACCTAATGTTTTGGAACACTATAATTACCTTGGGAAGTACAATGGGGCATGCAATGGTCAGGAGTAAAGAATCAGTCACATTATAGGGCCCTTATCACGTCTACATCTTCCCGAGAGTTCAGACCGCAGAAAGAGGATTGGAATTGTACTGAGGTTTTTACATGCGATACACCGGAAGACCGAATTGGATTGGTACCGGTGAAAATGGCATTAAAGTGGGGATGTGAGTGTAGGGGGTATGATCACACGGTTAGCAGAGAGTCCATGGATGGGCCTATAGATTGCAGATATACTACTGTGCATAGCCTTGGAAATTTAGTCTGGGTGTTGGGACACGGACAGTGGACCACACATTTACCTCTAGATGGATCAGTAACACAAATCACCCTAGGGGTTCCCACATTGTGTCCATACTGGAAACAGAATCGATTGATCCAAAGGAAAGGACTCAGAAAGAGGGAAGAATCCCTAGAGGAGCAGTGGCATGAACCTGGCTCAGGAGTACAATTTGGATGGATATTGGAGTCATTATTCCCTCCAGTAGCGACATATCGAAACAGGGAAATGCTCAACAATTTGTTAGGACAGACAGAAAGGTTGGCAGCAGCTACTAAGAAGGGATTTAAAGATCTAAATTTGCAATTGCAAGCTACATCAAGAATGACCCTACAAAACAGAATGGCATTGGATTTGCTACTGTTAAAAGAGCATGGAGTTTGTGGTTACCTGAGTAGGAGAATAGATCATTGCTGTGTACACATTCCAAATGTTACACTTGAAGTTGAGAAAGACATTTCTCAACTGGCAGAAGTGGAAACAAAAACCAAGGAAATTGAAAAGGAAGCACAGCATAATTGGATAGGAGCAGTATTTGATTCTTTGGGGCTTCACCTGTCTGGCTGGATTACGTCTGCTATACAATATGTACTAATGTTTTTACTATTTCTAGTGACTATATGGATTGTATATAGATGCCTCTTAGGTGTGATCGAAAAGGAGAAGAGGCGATCTCTCCGGTTGCTGAAGGCGATGACCCGCGGGCAGCAGAATGAAGTACACTCCCCACCTTATTATGAAGATGTTACTGTCAATACTGTTGATTGAGCATCCTTGCAGCAGGACTGAAGGATGCTCAAAAGGGGGGGAAATGTTGGAAAAGAAATGAAATTTAGCAAAATATTTAATTATAGTGAGTTGTGTGTGAACTGGTTTGTTAAAAAGTAGTTTTGTAGCCGTTGAAAAGTGTGTTGAGTTTTGTGTGTAACCTAGCAGGTAGTCTTAGGGATTTAATAAATAATTAAACTAGTGCAGGAAAGTAAGAATGCTAACCTGTCTGGAGGCAGCATACAATGCTCTTAGAATAAGATAAGCAGAGGATTAATGATCTTGTTTGTGAACCAAGGAATGTATCACAAAGAGTCTGTGACCAGGCAAGGGGAACGGGGAACTGTTTCTTGGAGACTTTGTTGTGAATTGCATGTATAAGAAGGAAGCACCCATACGTGAATTTGGGGGCTCGAACTTTGGGACGTGAGTCCCCCAAGCTCCCCGGGCCCTTAATAAAGCACCCACAAAACTTATCCGAGTTTTGTGTCATTTATCAATCGGGCAACAGCAACAGGTGGCTGGTGATGGTTACCATGGAAACTGACCTTAGCAACAGGGGGCTGGTGATGGTTGCCATGGAAAGTGACCATTGCAGCAGAGGGCTGGTGATGGTTGCCATGGAAACTGACCATAACAACAGGGGGCTGGTGATGGTTGCCTGCTAAGGGTCAGATTTGTCACAGGCACTCACAGGAGTTCCAGGGGGACTTTCCAAGAGTCTCCAGGCTGTTCCAGAGCTGGAATGTCACAGGCTCCATGGAGACCTCCCAGGGCTTTCTGGGGATTGTAAAGAGCCCTGTGGTCAGAGGCAGTCACAGCCATTCCATGGTGACATCCCAGGGGACCTTGGGCTGCAAAGGCGCCAATCTGTCACAGGCACTCACGGGGGCTCCACGGTGACATCTCAGGAGTCCCCAGGCTGCCAAAGAGCCGGGATGTCCCAGACACTCACAGGGGTTCCTGTCATGGGCACAGTGGGAGCTTCAGGCAAAACCTTTATTTCTTTATTGGAGAAACTCCTGCTGAGACACGAGGTGGAGAAATTAAACTCAACAGCCACCTTGGATCCTCAAACCCCTGCAGGGCCCCTCAACTTCTACAATTCCTCCTAAGAAAGGAGATGGGAGAGGCTGGATCCTATCCTAGCCACAGACGTTGTGAAAGGTGTAAAGGATTGGACAGGTGGAATTGAACCTTTATGCAATTTGTCCCACAGGATTAACAATGGAATACCCGATGGATTTATATAGATACAGCTCTGGTTCATTCTGATCATGATTGGAAAGAATGATCCTACTCAGAGTACTCCACAGTTCAGGAGCTATAAGAGTTATTAGAATATAGTTCCCTCAGGAGTAATTTTGAATTCAACAGGGCCTTGCTGGAGTTGTTGGAGCCCATTGCAGGCAGAGCCTCCTTGTCCAGCAGGAACTGCCTTTCCTGTGCCATGAGCAGGGCAGGTCCCGCTGCAGGCAAAGCCCCAGGCCAGCCCCAGCACAGGGAAGGGCTTGGGCACAAGGGCAGAGCGCCGTGCTGGGAGCTGTGCCAGGGAGAGCCTGAGGCACCAAAGGCACCTTGGCAGCAGCAGCTGCTTGCAGGCCATGGCCAGAGCCTCCCTTGGCAGCCTGGCCTGGTGGCCACCACTGCAGAGCTGCTGCCTCAGGGCTCATTCCTGGCTGGGCTCTGAAAAGCCACTTCTGCTCCAGGAGCCTGACTGGGAAGCCATTGGCCCCAGCACCTTGGGGAGAAGATATTAATGACAAAACTCTTCATGGCAGCAGAGCCAAGGCAGGGGCAGAGGAAAGGGCAGAGCCAGGCCCAGGGGACAGGGCTGCCATGGTGATGGCTGTGAGGTCACTGCCCCTGCAGCAGCCTGTCTGCCCTCAGCAGACATTCTGGCCAGAAGCGCTGTGAGGGCACCCAGCACATCAGAGAACCCACACTACAGGAATTCTGTCCTTAGGGATGAGAGGGTTTCACTGGGTCAGGCTGCACAAAGCTCCTGCTCTTGGACAATTCCTGTGATGGGCCCTCCAATTTGCTGGAAAAACAGTTGCAGTTTCATGCCACGTTCATAACTGTAAAATATTTTCTCTTCTAACAAATGTAATACCACCCTCATTCAGTTTAGAGATATTGACCCTTTTTCTCTCACTGCAAGACTCGGGAGAAAATATCTTTCACCACTATTTTTCCATGTTCACAGATGTTGGAGAGGACCCAAAAATCTCCCAGGATGGGGTTTGGAGGCCTCATCACAAAACCAGCAGGGAGAGTCTGCCGGCTCTGGGCTCAGTGGGATGGAGACTGAGGAAAGAACAGGAGTAGCCTGGGAGGGATTGAAAGGTGGTTTCAGAGGGGCTGGAGCTTTTCTTCATAGAGGATATAGGCTTGAGAAGGAAACAGTGGCACCAAAGGAAGCTGGGGAGGCCCAGTGTGGACATCAGGAGAAAGGAACTTCCCTGCCAGGGCAGGGCTGTGGTGCAGCACGTCCCCCAGAAGGAGCCTGGAGCAGCCCAACGCAGTCTCGCTTCCACGGCCACTGGTGCTGACTGTCCGGCTAGCCACTCCCAGATTGACTGGTGGAGACTACAGGTCCCGCCACTCCCAGGTTCTCTACGAGAACCCTAAGTAGTGGCTGCGTCTGTGGCATGGTGACGCAGGAGAGAGCAAGACTGTGAAGAACTGAGGTAAAGGAATGAAGGAGCGGACATGCATGTCGATGCCATGTTGCTTTATTAGCCCAGGCAGGGCCAGTAAGGGTGTCAGGGAAAAGCTGTTAGGGAGGCACTTAAAAAGGGGAAGAGGGTAATGGAAGGAGACACGAAGGACCAATGAACAAAGCCCAGGGGAGGAGCAAGGGACACAACTGAACCAATAGAAAGGGCCCAGGGGAGGGAAAAGGCTCAGGGGACAAATCATATGCTAGGTGAGGGATGATTGACATAGAAGACTCTCAAAATGAAAGGGGACGGTTACAATCACTGACAGGTAACAGGTGGGAGGAACAAACCATTAAGAGGCAGAACGTGGGGGGAACTGAGGGTAAAACCAAAATTTTAACTTATAAAACATAACCAACTTTAAAACAAAGCCCATATAAAACATACAATGCTACAGCCCAAGGCTTTGTGTGGGCAGGCAGAGGCAGGCAGGAGGCAGAGCTGTCAGCAAAGGAAGGGCCCAGCCAGGTGGGGCAGCCGGGGGATGCTGACAGCCTGCAGGGACAGAGGCGCAGGGCAGGGACACCGTGGGACAGCCTGGGCTGCACAGGGCACAGGGATGGGCAGCAGCTGCAAGACAGCCCTGCCAGAGCCAACTTGGGCAGCACTTTGGCCATGGCTGCTGGCCCTGGGCCTGAGGCAGAAGCAGGAGACAAGTGACCCTTGCAGGGCTGGGGCCTCATTGCCTCCTTGTCCCTGCTCAGCAGCCTGGCAGGGGCCGCCCCATGCTCCTGCCCTTGCCATTGCACAGCCCCACTGCCAGTGCCCATCCCGGGAAGAGCCCTGAGCAAGGAGGGAGGGACAGGATCTGCCTGGCCAGGGGCTGGGGCTCAGGCCTTGGCCCTTTGCATTCCTCACACACATCCAGGTTTGCTCAGCACCAGAGACACCTTTGCCTTGCTTGTCCCTACCTGCCATCACTGTCTCCAGTGTTCTGTTCTGACTGGAACTTGGGGACACTTTCTCAGTTGTGTCCCTGACAGAAATCTCTTCAAATACAAGAAACTTCAGTGTTTCAATGTAACTGAGTTCTTGAGTGTTCTATGAGATCACAGAACTGGCTGTGATGTCACAGAGGAGGGTGTAATGCCATAGAGCAGAGTCTGACATCATAGAGTGTGGCTCCGTGGCATCAGAGAGTGGGCTGTAACATCACCAGGTGGCTGTGGAACATCATAGGGCAGGCTGTGACGTCACAGAACAGACTGTGACATCACAGGGTTACTTTGTGACATAGCAGTCTTGTGTGACATTACAGCACTGTTGTATGACATCACAGGGTGACATCATATAGTTGGCTCTGTGACATCACATGGGCTTTGTGTCATCTCAGGAGGCTTTGTGACATCACAGGGGCAGTGTGACATCACAGAGATGTCCATGTGACATCAAGGTGGGTGTTGTGATGTCACACAGGGGTAATATGATATCACAGAGATAGCTATGTGACATCCCAGGAGGCTGTGTGAGATCACAGGTGGTTGTATGACATCACATGGGCTGTATGACATCCCAGGGGCTGTGTGACATCACAGGATGCTCTGTGACATCACAGGGGCTGTGTGAGGTCACTGGGGAGGTCACTCTGCCCCGGCCCCCCTCACAGTTCCCCCCAGAGCAGTCCAACCCTGCTCGTGCACAGTGGGGTCCCCTGTCCCCCCGGGTCCCCCCGCCCCCGGCCCCGCAGCCTCCCCCAGAGGATGTTCCACGAGATCGACCCCAGAGCCTGACACGGGGACGGGGGGCCGGGGCCCTGGGGGTGGCACAGGGGGACAGGGACCCCCCGGCAGCATCCCCGTGTCCCCCAGGGCCAGAGCCTGGGCCAGGGCTCCTTCACCCTGTTATGAACGAGGCCTTGAGAGCACTGAAAAAATCCCCAGCAAGGGATCAGCAAAAACCAGATTTAATATTAAGGGAGAGCAGCACAAAGTTCCTTGGCAAGAGTCACTCTGCTCCTGAGGGGACATTTCAGGCACAGCAAGGAAACAAAGCAACAACAAAACCAAACCAAATCCAGGCAATAAAACCAGAAATTACCCGTGAACTGCCCCTGTATGTGTGTGTGACACAAGGGCAGTGAGGGCAAGGATAAAAGGAATATGGTCAAAAAGCTTAACAGAGCCCAAACTTTAAAGGACTTAACTTATTCCTAAACTTTACTTGATCCCGTCAACTTCAAAATTTAGCAAAAGAGCAGCACTTAACAGTATTTAACCCAAAATAACACCTATGACTTAGAAATTCAACAGAGGAGTCACACTTAACAATCCTTAACTTAGCTAATAACTTAAACTTAACAACTTACAAACAGTACAACTCTCAGGAGCATTTAACTTAGTTTAGACCTTGTGACTTGTCCTTACCTACTGATATCTGGATATCCGACTGACTCAGCTATCCAAGGCACTCCAAGCCCTCAGAGAGCAGCATTTCTGCCACATTTCCCCAGCACAGGCACTCCTGTGTGCACACAGACACAAGGAGTCAGTGCAAGGCACCTGTGAGCAATTCCCCTGAGGGCAGGAAATGCTCACTGTGGATCCTTTGGCATCTCCCCAGCAGGTGAAGGGCTGAGCCTGGAGGAGTGGGGGGGATCGGCCCAGGCTCCGTTGTTGTTCAGGATCCCCGAGTGCAGAAAACGGGAGAGTTCCCGTCTGGGAGAGGCCCCACTCAGAGGGAGTCACTGGCCCAGGAGAGCTCCAAGGGCTCTATTTGGAGCACTGTTTGCAGGGCCCCAAGAGAGGGGCTTCCGTCCCAGCAATGGCTCATCCTGGCCGCACTTGGCACCAACAGCTTTCTTTGGCAGTGTGAGAACAGGGATGTTGTGCCACTGAGGGAACAAAAGCAGTTCCCAGGGCTGCTCCTACAGAACCCAGGAGCTGGTTGGGCAGCAGCAGTGCCTGGAGCAGACAGTGTTTGTGATGAGCTGCAGAGGAGCTGAGCCCAGGGGCTGTTGGCCAAGGCTGAGGCCCAAGGAGCATTTCTCAGCTGGCAGGGCAGCCTAAAAGGGGAGGGGGGAATGCAGCAGCACAGGGCCCATGGAACCAAGGGACCATTGTGACACTGTGGGACCCTGTGACAACAAGGGACCATTGTGACACTGTGGGGCCTCATGGAATCATGGAGAGCACTGTGACATTGCTGAGCCTCATGGAACCAAGGGGACTGTCCTGACACTGTGTGGCTCCATGGAATGTAGGGATCATTGTGACACTGAGAGGCGCCATCAAACCAAGGATCCATTGTGACACTGCCGGGACTCCTCAGACTGTGGAGACCATTATGCCACTTTGGGGTGTCATGGAACCAAGGGGCCATTGTGACACTGCAAGACTCCACGGAGCCAAGGTCCAAACTGTGACATTACACGGCCTCATGGAACCGTGGAGAGGCCATTAGGACACTTCACAGCCTCATGGAATGACGGAGACCATTGTGACACTGAGGGGCACCATGGAATGAATCATGGAGACCATTGTGACACTTTGAGGCCCCATGGAATAACCAAAGCATCGTGTCACTGTGAGGCCTCATGGAACCAGTGAGACCACTGGGACCCTGGAGGTCACCACAGAACCAAGAGGACCATTGTGATACTGTGGGGCCTCGTGAAACCAAGAGGCCTTTGTGACACTGCAGGGCTGCTGGAACCAAAGGTCCAGTGTTACATTGCAGGCCCTCATGTCATCAATGGTCCATTGTGACACTGTGGAGCCAAAGCAGACCATTGTGACACTGTAAATCCCCAGGGTCCTAAGGTCCATTGTGACATTGCAGGGCTCCTGGAACAGAGGAGTCACGTGACATTGTGGGACCTGGGGAACCAGGGAGACCACTGTGACACTGCAAGGCCTCATGGAATCAGTGGCACCATTGTGAGACTTCAGGGCCTTGTGGAGCCGAGGGGACATTGTGACACTGCTGGACCCCATGGAAACAAGACACCAATATGTCACTGATATTTTTTCATAAAAATCCTTTCTTTGGGATTTTTCCTCTTCTGGGAAGCTGAGGACAAACAATTGTTATCTGCTGCTGTGGAATGTAGCAGGTGCACCTATGATTGGCCCATGTTCCATGTTTACAATTAAGGGCCAATCAGGACCAAGCTCTCTGGGACAGATTCACAGAGAGCTCTCTTGTTTATTGCTATTCCTATTCTTTTCTTAGCTTAGCAGCTTCTGAACTTTTCTGTCTATTCCTTTTAGTATAGTCATAATGTATTATATATCACGAATTAATAAATCCAGCCTTCTGACCATGAAGCCAAGATTCTCGTCCATCTCTTCACCCCTGAGGAATCCTTGCAAAGCCATGTTACACCATTATGGCACTGTCGGGCCTCATGGATCCAAGGCACCATTGTGACCCTATGGGGCCCCACAAAACCAAGGGAAGATGGAACAGGTCTTGCTGGTTTGGCCTCCCAGGGGCCGCCTGTCTGGTCCAGCTGACCTTGGAACATTAAGACTCTCTTGTCATCTGCTTCTGAAACACTGGTACTTCATGCTTTCCTTCCCAATGGAAAAGAACTGTTCTTTTCCGCCAGACATCCATGGCCAGAATTGGGATTTCACCTCCAAATTTCCCTATATCCAGGGATTGTTCCAATAGGAATATTGCCAGGACAAGTCTAGCTGCCAGTGGTTTCATGAGGGTCACTTCCCATCTGTCCCCAAAATACTGGGGAAGGCTCCATGCTTTCCTTCCTGTGGAAAGAACTGTCCTGCTTCTCCAGGTGCCCATGGCCAAGACTGGCCTTCCACCTCCAAAATTCCTTCAATTCAAAGAGTGCTCCCAGACAAAATCTGCCCTTATTGGAAGGTCTGCCAGGCCTTGGCCTTGTGAGGCTCTCAGCTGCCTTCCAAACACTGGAGCCCTGTGTTTTCCTTCCTATGGAATAGAACTGTCCTTCTCCTCCAGGCACCCAAGGACAGAATTGGGATTTCACCTCCAACATTCCCTGTTGTGAGAGACTGGAGGAGAATCTTGGCTCAAAACATTTTTGCACAGGGGAGGAAGGGGCAGGTCCAGATTTGCCCTGCCCTGGAACTCCAATGCTGCTGTGCCCTGGAACCCCAATCCCCCCAGAGCCTCTATCCCAGCCCAGCAGTGTCTGCCAGTCCCTGGCACAGCACAGGCAATGCTCCACAGCCACCTCTGCAGCCCCAGCCCAGCTCCTGAGGGACCAAATGAGCCCAAGACCCACCTGGAGGAAGGGCCCAGGAAGACCAAGGGGTATTTAAGGCTGATCACAAGGCAAGTACACATCTTGACCCTACCTCCTCTTGGAATTTCCATCTGAAATGTGCTGGAATCCAGGAGTTGGTACCTCTGTTTGTGCTCCTCTGTATTTTTTGCCTTTCCCTCTTTCTGTCATTTCCTTCTATTTCCTTTTGTAAATTTGAGTAGTGTAAAATTCAAATAGCTTACAGTTTGTGAAGTTGAATTTGCCAAGTCAGTGCTTTAAGAAGTGTTCTGTGTTGATTGAATGTCGTTTTAAACCAGTTGCTAAAATTTCTCTCATTTTGTGAAGTTACCAGCAAAGTCTGTTTTGTTGTTTTGGGGTCCTGAAAATCTCTTGATGGTATTTCTCCAGTACATCCGACTCAGAGGACACAAACAATTGTAATTCCTTTTAAATGTCTCCTTGAGAGAGTTTTTTGGGGAATGGGAGTCAGGGCTTGTGTGTCCTGCTTGGCACAGCCCAGGCAGGGCTTTCCCAGCCACATTCCACACTCCATTTCCCAGCTGGAGCCGCTGATGCCTCTGAGTTGTGCTGCCCCAGCCCCAGGGACGCTCTCCTTGTCTGCCCATTCCCCCACGGTCTCTGGGCAGGGATGGCCTCAGTGGGGGCTGCTGACATCCTCAGCACCTTGGAGGCTGCTGCTGAATTTTCCTGCTGCAGAGGCTTGTTCAGCCTTCAGCTCTTCAGTGCAGGAATTCAGTGTCCCAGGGCTCATTAACATTAAGAACATCTTAAGAAGCCAAGCCTCTCGTGGTAATTTGACTTAATTTTTCAAATCAGTTGTTCAGTCTTCAGCTCTTCAGTTCAGGAATTCAGTGTCCCAGAGCTCATTAACATTCAGAACACCTAAACCAGTCAAGCCTCTGGGAATAATTTGTTTTAAGTTTTCAAACCATCTGTGGTTAATTTGACCGATTTCAGTAGTGAGTTCAAACGGACTATATTCTATCTACAAAGACAGTGATGAACCATTTTTAGATCTTTTCAGGTTTTTTCCTGTTCATAAATTGATAAGTGTAGTCTCCAAATGGCACTGAATCCAAGTACCTCCACATGCAGTTTGAATAGATATGAAAATCAAGACCCTTTATGGCTGACAAACAATCAGACTCTGTCCATACCCCCACCCCACCATTTCCTTCATCCAAACCCTGGCACTTAGAGCAGCCTTGTGCAAATCTGAGCTCCCTCCAGCCCAGGCTGCACCTGCAGCTTTCAGCTCCTTGGCTCCAACTCCCACCTGCTTTCCTTGGAGAAGGAGCTGCCCGAGACAAAGAGGGATGTTCATTTCTTGTCTGCCAACAAAGCCAAGGCAAGTCATAGCTCCATCAAATGCAAAAGTCATTCCTCTGCTGGATATTAAATCCACTTTCCACAGCAGACAGCCCCAGAGCAATGGAAAACACCTTCTGTGCCCAGCACAGATCCCAAAGTCCCCCCAAACCCTTCCTGCCCCGATTTTGCCCAGATTTGCTCTTTGCACACACGAGTCACACACTGAAGCCAGGAGCTCCCTCCATGCCCAGAGGGAGGCAAAGAGAGAAAGGGGATGAAGAGCTCTCCTGTGCAGAGCCAAGGTCCAAGTGCCCCTGCAGTGGGAACCACAACTCATCAGGTTTGTGTCCTTTGGGCTCAGGGCCTGGTGACACTCAGAGGCACAGGAAGGTTTCTTGCCAACAAACACAAGTTGAACATTTGAACAGTTTAATAACCATCACAGCTCTTACGTCAGCTCTTTGTGATGTCCCAGCAGCATTTGACACGTCCACCATCCCCAGGGGATCTCTGTTCTGGAACAGTTTTAGACAGAGACATAAGAAAATGTAATTCTGTGATAGATATAATGACAATTAGGTTGTTGTCTAATGTGATATAAATTTGAACATCAGAATGTCTGGACAACTCCCTGAAGTTCAAAGCATGAAGCCATTCAGTTGAGAGGCGCTTGAATGACCAGAGAGCATCTGAAGAAGGAAATCTGGGATCAATGGGAAGGTCATAGATCAGGCTGGTTGAGTGAAGAGATGTCCTCAGACATGGCCATTTAAACATGAGAACTGGAAACACTGGAAGGAAGAGGATCATGAAATATTAGACTAAATGTTGGTGACTAACATAGAGAAGAAGACTGATATTTTTTCCTGGAATCATTACAAGAATCCAGTAGATCCAGAAAATTCCTGTTCCTTCTGGAAAAATATACCATCTCCTAAAAGTACTCAAGTGAGTCAGATAATAAAGATTTGCTTGTATATTATGAAACTAACAGGTATTAAAACCTGTGTCCCTTTCCAGGCAGACATCAGCTGTGTGCCCATGAACACGCAGCGCCACTTGTGCCCTGAGGTGCCCAGCTGGGATTGGATCTCTCAGAGAGCACCTGAGGGAGAGCAGAGCACTTTGCAAGCTACAGGTCCCTGACAGCCCCACATGGCTCCTGTCCCATCAGCATCTGCCCTGCTCCAGTCTGAAACAGGGCCCAGCATGGTGCCGGGATCATCAGAGAGCTGAGGTGTGTGCTGGAATTCAATGTCCTCCCCATTCCACAGCAGCCCTGCATTTCCCTCCTGCAGCCTTGGTCTCCAGCACAGCCATGGAGGCTCTTTGGGCTCTGCACGCTCAGCCAGGCTGAGACGGACACTGATGGTTTCTGGGCCAGGCTCTCTGAGCCCAGCCCAGCTCCCTGCAAGCTCTGCCAGCTGCCCTGAGCTCTGGGCAGCACCAAGGGCCTCTCCCCAGCCCAGCCCAGCCGGCTCTGGCCCCACAGCTCTGCTCAGCCCAGGCTGCTCTGGGCACTGCCCCACAGCCTCAGCCCCTGGCAAGGGCACAGCAGCAGCTGCCGCTGCCACAGGACTCAGCCCCAGCCATGGGGGAAGGTGCTTGGCCAAGGCCAAAGGAGGCTCCCTGGCTGCCCTGCTCCCCTCTGGCTGAGGTGCTGAGAGCTCTGCAGCCCCTGCTGTCATCCCATCTGCCCAGGGCAGCACAAGAGCCCCGGCCTTGGGGCCCTCAAGAGCTGCTCCTGCTGCAGGCCCAGGGCCCATGACAAAGCTGGGGCAGCCACAAAGCTGTGCCCATTTCTGTTCATTGCTGCTCTGATGGGGATTGGTTCTCAGCCACTCGGAGTTTGATGATGAATTTTCCTCCTGCAGAGGCGTCTTCTTTCTTGAGCTCTTCAGTTCAGGAATTCATGGGAAAAGGCTCATAAACATTTGTTCAAAACACCTGAACAAGAAAAGTCACAGAGAGTACTCTAGGTTTTCAATTCTTTCGTGGTTAATTAGACACATTTCTGAAGTGTATTCAAACTGAATATACTGTATTGAAAACAATGGAGAGAAAACTGATTTATCCTGTTAAATTTTTTTCCTGTTTATAGAGTGATTTCAGCAATGTCCAATTGATATTGACCCCAGCACCTTCTAATGCAGTCTGAATTAATATTAAAATCAAGAGCTTTAAAGCTGATGATCAGTAACGCTTTTTCCCCAGCACTTACCCACAATTTCCCTCATCCAAACCCTGAGAATCCTCTGGATCAGGAACAGGTAAGATACCATCCCTGGAAGTGTATAAGGAAAGACTGGATGTGGCACTCAGTGCCATGGTCTGGGTAACAAGATGATGTTGGGTTCCAGGTTGGACTTGATGCTCTCCAAGGTCTTTTGCAGCCTGGTTGATTCTCTGATGATTGTGACACTAAGCAAGGCCCTGGGGATGCAAGGGGCCATTGTGACACTCAGCAAGGGGCCTGGTAGCACTAAGGGGACAATGGTGACACTGTGTGCAACATGGCAGCATAGAGCCAAGGGGCCACTGTGACACTGTGGGGCTGAATGGAAGCAAGGAGTCCATTGTGACAGTCTGGGTCCTGCTGGAACCACAGAGGCCACTGGGACACTGCAGGGCCTTGTGGAACCAAGGGGCCATTGTGCCAGTGTGGAACCAAGGAGACCCTTGGGAGAGCGTGGCAACAGTGGAATCAAGGGGCCATTGCTCCATTGCAAGGACTCTGGGAACTGAGGGAACAATTGTGACACTGTGGTGCCCCATGGAACCAAGGGTCCCTGGTGATACTGCAGGATCTTGTGTCACCAGGGCTCCATTGTGACACTAAAGCACCGAGGAATTCATTGTGGCACTCTGAGGCCTCATGGAACCAAGAGGCCACTGTGACCCTGCAGGGCCTTGTGGAACCATGCAGAGCATTGTGACAGAGCAGGACCTGGTGTCATGATGGGGCCATTGTAACACTGCAGGGTCCCATGGAACCAAGGGGCCAGTGCAGCTCCTCAGGGACTTTGGAATGAAAGAAACATGTTTGACACCATGGTGGCCCTTGGGACCAAGAGGCCATTGTGACACTGTGGAACCAAGGAGAGCATTGCTGCACTGCCAGACCTTGTGGAACCAAGGATCCACTGTGACACTGCAGGGCCTTGGGGGACCAAGGGCCACTGTGACACTGTGGGGCTCAAGGATCCAAGGGACTTTGTGACACCATGGGGTCCCATGGAACCAAAGGGACATTGTGACACTGGGAGGCCTCATGGAAACGTGGAGACCATTGGGACACTCTGGGGCCCAATGGAACCGTGGTGACACCAAGATTTCTTGGAGTGTGGATCAGCTGTACGGTAGGAGGGCTCTGTAAAGGGGCCTGGACAGGCTGGATCAAGGGCCCAAATCCAACAAGGTGAGGTTTAACAAATCCAAGTGTCAGGTCCTGCACTTTGGCCACAACAACCCCTGCAGTGCTACAGGCTGGGGACAGAGTGACTGGACAGCAGGCAGGCAGAAAGGGACCTGCAGGAACTGATGGACAGCAGGCTGGACATGAGGCAGCAGAGTGCCCAGGTGGCCAAGAAGGCCAATGGCTCCAGGCCTGGATCAGGAATGGTGTGGCCAGCAGGAGCAGGGCAGGGATTCTTCACCTGTGCTGGGCACTGGTTGGGCAGCACCTCAAGTGCTGTGTCCAGTTCTGGGTCCCCAGATTTAGGAAGGACATGGATGGGCTGGAGCATGTCCAGAGAAGGACAACAAGGCTGGGGAGGAGTCTGGAACACAAGTCCTGTGAGGAGTGGCTGAGGGAGCAGGTGGGGTTGTTTATCCTGGAGAAGAAGAGGCCCAGGGCACACAAGGTGGAGTCAGGGCACAGGCTGGACTTGATGATCTCCAAAGACTTTTCCAACCTTGCTGATTCTGGGATTCTCTGAAACCACCCTTGCAGCAGTTGCAAGATGAGTCCTGGGCCTCCTCTTCAGGAGCTCCAGCAGCCCAGGTCCCTCAGCTTCTCCTGCCAGCCCCAAAGCCCATCCTGTCAGTCCTACAGAGCCTCTGCAGCTCCTCCTCACTGCCCAGAACAGGGAGCCCCAGAGCCAGACACAGCAGCCCAGATGTGCCCCCCTGGCCTGGGGTGCCTCTGGCAAGGGAGCAGCACCAGGCACTGCAGGAGCCTGCAGACAATTCCTGCAGCACTTGTAGGATTATCCTGCTGCCCAAGGGATGTTCCCATGGTGCCAAGTCAGGAACTGCAGTGGGGAGTGGGGCCAGAGAGGAAAGGGCAAACAGGGATGGGCTGTTTGCAGGAGAGGGAACAAGGCTGTGTTGTAGGAAGAGATTTGTAGTAGGAAGAGTAAAGAAAGCAAAGGTGAAGCCAAGGAAATGCTCAGGGCTGTTTGGGGGTTGACTGCCAGGCAGCCCTGGCTCTGAGCAACAGCGTCTGCAGTGGGACAGGGCACTCCCAGCCGATGGGAACAAACTTTCTGGCTGACTGCAGAGGCCAGGACAAAGCTGAGTGGTTTCCCTGGTGTCCCCCAGCCCTTGCTGGCCCCAGGGGCTGATGGCATTTGTGCTCCCTCAGGTTCATGTCCCCACAGCAACAGCATGGGGGTGCTCCCCCTGCTCTGTGCAATGCAAACAGGGGCTGCTGAGCCAGTGCTGCTGTGTCTGTGCCTGCAAGGATGGGGCACCTGTGTGAGCTGGGGGAGAGGCCAGGGCTGCAGAGGGGGGATGTTGTTGGCAGCTCCATCAGGACGCTCTGGGACGCTGCCCTGGGCTGTGCAGCGCACTGGGGATGGATCAGCCCCTGCTCTGCTGCTCCTTCCCATCTCCCCCAGGGCCCTTGCAGAGCCCCAGCCATGCTGTTTGCCCCCAGCCTGCCCACAGCCACCCTGGGGCTGCTCACAGGGTTTTTCTGTGTTGACCATTGGCCTGGGTGTGTTCTTGAGACAGCCTGGGCAAGGAGCCTGGAGCCCCCAGTGCCTGGGCTGAGGCATCAGTGCTGCCCCAGCAGTGCCCATGGCCTGTCCCTGCCGCAGCCCCGGCACTGCCACCCCCAGGGCTGTGCCAGGCCCCGAGAGCACTCAGGCCCTACAGCAACACCAGGGCCACCAGGGCAGCGGGGCAGGGCCACGGCAGCAGCACTGGCAACACCAAGTGCTGCTGCTGCTGGGCACAGCTGCTGTGCCAGCACTGATCTGCCACCAGCTCTGCACACAGACATTGCTGCTGCAGCTCCAGAGAAGGCAACAAAAGGGGGCATCTCCAGTGAAAACTTGGCTGAGAGATGCTTTACTTTGCTTAAGCCATCAAGAGCACAGCTCCTCATTAACACAGTCAGTGGCCACTGCAAATTTTGAGAGAAACAAAATGAGAAACGGTACAAAGCATTGTATTTCTTTGTGGGCAATATTAAAAATGTAATACAAAGTGAAAGCACCTCTAAACTAAAACCAACTTAATGTATCAAAGATGACTTATATTACAATTGATTTGCAAAAATTTTCCAGCAGTTTACTGTTTCTGAAATTGTCCATTCATCAGTGTCCACACTGCAGCCTTGAGCTCCTGGTTCCTCAGGCTGTAGATGAGGGGGTTCAGGGCTGGAGGCACCACCAAGTACAGAACTGACAGGGCCAGATCCAGGGATGGGGAGGACAGGGAGGGGGGCTTCAGGTAGGCAAATGTGCCAGTGCTGACAAAGAGGGAGACCACAGCCAGGTGAGGGAGGCAGGTGGAAAAGGCTTTGTGTCGTCCCTGCTCAGACGGGATCCTCAGCACAGCCCTGAAGATCTGCATGTAGGAGAAAACAATGAACACAAAACAGCCAAATGCTAAACAGACAGCAAGCAATGAAATCCAAATTTTTCTGAAGTTGGAGTGTGAGCATGAGAGCTTGAGGATCTGGGGCACCTCACAGAAGAACTGGCCCAGGGCATTGCCATGGCACAGGGGCAGGGAAAATGTATTGGCTGTGTGCAGCAGAGCATTGAGAAAGCCACTGGCCCAGGCAGCTGCTGCCATGTGGGCACAAGCTCTGCTGCCCAAGAGGGTCCCGTAGTGCAGGGGTTTGCAGATGGACACGTAGCGGTCATAGCACATGATGGTCAGGAGAGAAAGGTCTGTTCCAATGAAGAAGAGGAGCAGAAAGAGCTGTGCAGCACATCCTGTGTAGGAGATGTTCCTGGTGTCCCAGAGGGAATTGTGCATGGCTTTGGGGACAGTGGTGCAGATCATTCCCAGGTCAGTGAGGGCCAGGTTGAGCAGGAAGAAGAACATGGGCGTGTGCAGGTGGTGGCTGCAGGCTACGGCGCTGATGATGAGGCCGTTGCCCAGGAGGGCAGCCAGGGAGATGCCCAGCAAGAGGCAGAAGTGCAGGAGCTGCAGCTGCCGCGTGTCTGCCAATGCCAGCAGGAGGAAGTGCCTGATGGAGCTGCTGTTGGACATTCCTAACTCTGGGCATTGTGGACTGTAGAAACAAGACATTGAAAAGCTGAGACCAAGCTCTTGGAATCAACCCCATAGGGTTATTTTAGGAATTCCTATAAAACTACTTCTCTACCTGTTGGGAAGCTTCACTCAATATGTTTATTCTTGAGCTTGGGTTTATGCTTTTGATTTACTGATTCATCTTAAGCACTGCTCTCAGCCTGAACCCTTGGGAAGCCCACAGGGAAAACAGGGCTCCCTCTGCCCCATTGCAGTCAGACCTTCTGGTCCCCACACAGGTGCGCTTTGCCCATTCCACCTCCCTCTAGTTCAGGGTGATCCAACATAAACTGAGCTTGAAGAATTAAGTCGAGATTTTAAAGACTCCAGTTTAAAAGTCAATTTATCTAAGCCCTTCTCTCTTTCCCTACGCAGCTGGACAGGGAGGGATGCCAAGGGTTGGTCTGGCTCTCTGCTGCCTCGATTTGTGCCTACTGGGAGTTGTTTCTCTCTATCCAAGCCCTGTCCCTGCCAGTGCTGCCAGAGCCCAGCCCATCCCTGGGGGCTCAGCTCTGCCCTGCAGACCCCTCCCAGCACAGGGCACTGCCCAGGGGCATCTCCCTGGCAGCAGGGCCTTAAGGGTAGGGCAGACAAACAGAGATGCTGCAACCAAGGTGCTGCTGCTGCTGTCTGTAGGGAGAGGAGGCTGAGGAGGCACTTTCTGAGGGAGATCTGAGGCCCATCTGCTGATGCCCAGTGTGACAGTGCAGGAGTCTCAGTGACACAGCCAAAGCTGACAGCCCCTTTCCCTTCCCTTTAGGAGAAAGCTGAGAGCAGCCCTGGCCATGCAGCACCATCTCCAGAGCAGGAGGAATCTGCCCTGGTGGGGGTGGCTCCTTCCACCTCCAACTTCTCCCCTGCAGCGTCCATGGGGAGCTGCCAGGCAGGCTGAGAGCTGCCCCTGGCAGGTGGCACATGCCCTGGGCTGGCCAAGAGCCCTGAGGGCTGCAGGAGGTGCTCTGCAGGACAACCCTGGGCAGCCCTGGCTGCGGCCCCAGCTTCACCCCCTGCAGCTGTCCCTGGCAGCAGGAGCCGTCCTGCCCTGTCCCTCTGACAGTGCCCAGGGCAGCCCCGTTCTGCAGCACATCCTCCTCCTGTTCCTCCTGTGCCACAGAGAAACTGGGAGAGTCCTCCTGACACATCCCCCAGGCTGTGGGGTGTGCTGGCTTCAGGAGATCCCTCTAGGAGCACAGGGGACATTGCCCTGCACCCACAGACTCACCATGCACAGGGCTGTGAAAATGTTTCCCCAAGTGAAGTCTCAGCTCAATGTCTTCCCAATCCTGATTGCCTTCAGCCTGTCTCTGCCTGGCTCCTGTCCCCTCAGTGCCTGCAGGCAGAGCCCTCAGCCCTGCTGGGCTGGGAGAGGAGCTGGTCCTGGCAAGAGCTGTTCCTTTAAAGCTCAGCAGCACAGACACAGCACAAGGACTTCAATGAACCTCTTGGGACTTTGGTGTTGTTTACATCAGACTCAGTCCCTGAGAGAGTGCTCAAAAACTTCTCAAGAACTCAAAATTAAATTGAAAGTCTGAAACTTCTTGAAGATTTAATGGTTCCCACTGAGGAACACGACTGAGAAAGTGTCCCCAAGTTCCAGTTAGTGCAGAACACTGGAGGCAGTGATCACAGCTGGGGACAAAGAAGGCAAAGGTGTCTCTGGTGCTGAGCACACCTGGATGTGTTTTAGGGATGCAAAGGGCCCAGGCCTGAGCCCCAGCCCCTGGCCAGGCAGATCCTGTCCCTCCCTCCTTGCTCAGGGCTCTTGCCAGGATGGGCACTGGCATGTGGGGCTGTGCAATGCCAGGGGCAGGAGCATGGGGCGGCCCCTGCCAGGCTGCTGAGCAGGGACAAGGAGGCAATGAGGCCCCAGGCCTGCAATGGTCACTTGTCTCCTGCTTCTGCCTCAGGCCCAGGGCCAGCAGCCATGGCCAAAGTGCTGCCCAAGTTGGCTCTGGCAGGGCTGTCCTGCAGCTGCTGCCCATCCCTGTGCCCGGTGCAGCCCAGGCTGTCCCACGGTGTCCCTGCCCTGCGCCTCTGTCCCTGCAGGCTGTCGGCATCCCCTGGCTGCCCCACCTGGCTGGGCCCTTCCTTTGCACCCAGCTCTGCCTCCTGCCTGCCTCTGCCTGCCCACACAAAGCCTTGGGCTGCTTCAGGGTCCTGCTGCGGATGTGCTGCACCACAGCCCTGCCCTGGGTGGGAAATTCCTTTCTCCTTGTTCCCAATCTGGGCCTCCCCAGCTACCCTTGGCACTGATTTTTTCTATTCAGGCTTTTTTCTGCCTTGTCAGAATTATTCACCAACTCTGAAAGCACCCTTCAGTCCCTCCCAGGGCTCTCCTCTGCTGTCCTCAGTTTCCACCCCACTGAGCACAGAGCTCCTTTAGCCCTATACAGTGCTCATGTGCTAGAGGCCATGGGCACCTGGACAAGAGGCACAGTTCTTTTCTACAGGAAGGAACCCACAGAGCCCCAGGGTTTTGAAGGCAGATCAGAGGCAGTCACCAGAGGCCAAGGCCAGGCAGGCCTGTCTTTCCTTACAGCTTTTCTCTGAAAGCAACCCTTGGATATTTGTGGAGTTTTGGAGGTGCAATTCCATTTAAGCCATGATTGCTTGGAACAGAATGGCAGCTCTCCACAGGAAGGAAAGGGCAGAGCCCCAGTGTTTCAAAGGCTGATTAGAGGCAGACCCAAGGAGGCCAAGGCCAGCCAGACCTGTTTGTCTTGGCAACTTTTGTCTGGGAGCAGTCCTTGGGTAGATAGATCTTCGGAGGCCAAATTCCAGTTTTGTCCATGAGCACCTGGAGATGAATGACAGTTCTTTTCAATAGGAAGGAAAGTACAGAGCCCCAGAGTTTCAAAGGCAGATAAGAGCTGGCCCTCAGGAAGCCAAGGAAACCTAGACAGTCCTGGCAGCTTTTGTCTGGGAGCTGTCCTTGGATATAAGGCATTTTGGAGGCAGATTCCCAATTTTGGCTATGAACACCTGCACTTTAAAGATGATTTTCCCATGGAAAAAAAGCACAGCCCCCCAGTGTTTTGAAGGCAGATAAGAGGTGGCCACCAAAATGCCAAAGCCATCCAGAGCTGTCTGTTCTGGCAGGCTTCATACAGGAATCATCCTTCGATATAACTGAATTTGGATGTGGAATCCCAATTTCAGCCATGAACCCCTGGAGGAGTGGAAGAGTTCTTTCCCACAGGAAGGAAAGCACAGAAGTCCAGGGTTTTAGGGGCAGATGAGAACCAACCCTCAACATGACCCTCAAGGTCAGCTGGACCAGTCAGGCCAAGCCAACCAGAACTTTTCCATGTTCTTGAATCCTTGGGGCCCTGCAGAATCACAATTGCCCCTTGGTTCCATGAGGCCCAAACCTCCTGCTCCTGCCACACAGCGCCAGCCTTCTCCCCCTCCTCCTCCTCTCCCAGCACGGCACAAATTCCATCTCAGAGGAGGCTTCCCCAGACATGGCTTGGGCTCCTGTTCCAGCCTGAGTGTCCCTGCAGAGGAACAGGGCATCTTTCAGCCACTTCCACAAGCTCAGGCTTCGCACTTCATGGAGAATCTGGGATGCAAATGGCCTTGTTAAGGAAGACAAAGACGAGGGAATGGATTAGTAGTTATTAGATAAAGATCACTTGTCTTCCAGGCAAGGTTCACCAAGTCATTCTCTGCATTTCTCCTTTTCAGATTCTTTCAGTTGGCTGCTCTGGGAGGTTCAGCTTGTTCTGGTGCTTCTCATGAACTGATTGTGCTCTTGATTTATGCACCAAGCACCAGATGTGGAATCATCTACACTGAATTCAGAAACAAACTCCCTCTGTTAGAGCATTTTCACATTCCAGATAATTTTCAAGATTTCTGCTGACAGGTTGGAATGATCATCACACAACTCTCTACTTGTGGCTGCAGGCTCTGGAGATTCTTTCTCTGCATTCAGCCAGGTTTGTATTCCCTAACGATTCCTGGTACCACCTCCTGTTTTCTTAGCCTGGAACAGTAACAATGAAAACCTTACCCACAGCACAACTCCCCAGTCTACCAGGAAAAGAAAGGACAAGATGTCAAGTTCTCCAAACCTTTGTCCTGCTTTGCTGCAAGAGTCCTGCTGCACACACAGTGTGGAAAGCCAAGAGAAGCTGCAGGTGGTGGCACATCTTGTGACGGGAGCTCGACCTCATTCTCCAGGAAAGGTTTTTGAAAAGAACAGACGGGATTACGGAGAAGATTACCAAAAAATTGAACCAGCGTTCCAGAAATGAAATGAAAATGGAAAGAAACCATCTGAAATGTTTCCCTCAATTTATTTCTATGCTCCCCTTTTCCATCTTGCACTACTTCTCCGTGTCATTCATTCCAAATGGATCTCACCTTTAAGGTTTAATGACTTAGCGAGTTTTAGACACTGTAAAATACCATGAACTGCACACAGTTTGCCTTCCCCTGTTTTTGTTGGACAGCAATGCTGGAGCCATCAGTGCAGTACTTGGGTCGGGCACGAATCCTGCAGCCGTGACCGTGGTCACAGGGGTTTTCAGGATGAGAGAGAGAAGAGAATGTTGACTCCATGATCAGAAGGCTTGATTCATTATTTTATGATATATATATATATATTACATTATAACTGTACTAAAAAGAAAAGAAAAGGAAAAGTTTCCTCAGAAGCTCCTAAGCAAAGAATAGAAAAGAATGATAACAAAGATCTGTGTCTCAGCAGAGAGCAAGAGCCAGCTCTGCCATGAGTGTTCAGTACATCCAAACATCCACAGGAGACCAATCATGGATCCACCTGTTGCATTCCACAGCAGCAGATAACCATTGTTTACATTTGTTGCTGAAACTTCTCAGCTTCAGCAGGAAAAATCCTAATGAAAGGATTTTAATGAAAAGATGTCTGCGACATGCAGGCAGGCAATGTGCCCCAGCAGTGTGTGATCCTCAGCAGGGACAATGCTCAGCAATCCTGCAGGCAGGGAATGTGCCCCGGCAGTGTGTGACCCTCAGCAGGGACAATGCTCAGCAATCTTGCAGGCAGGGAATGTGCCCCGGCAGTGTTTGACCCTCAGCAGGGACAATGCTCAGCAATCTTGCAGGCAGGGAATGTGCCCTGGCAGTGTGTGACCCTCAGCAGGGACAATGCTCAGCAATCCTGCAGGTAGGGAATGTGCCCTGGCAGTGTGTGACCCTCAGCAGGGACAGTGCACAGCAATCCTGCAGGCAGGGAATGTGCCCTGGCAGTGTGTGACCCTCAGCAGGGACAATGCTCAGCAATCCTGCAGGCAGGGAATGTGCCCCAGCAGTGTGTGACCCTCAGCAGGGACAATGCTCAGCAGCATTGCTGTGCTCGGTCTCAACGGAACCATGCCAGGAGCAGCTGCTGAGCTCAGAAGCCATCGCAGCCCCCGCCCTGCCCCAGAGCCCCCTGGCAGGGTGGGCTCCTGCCCTGGCTCTGTGTGCCAGGAGCCGGCAGCGCTGGGTGCAGGGAGCCCAGGGAGGGCACAGAAACGCTGGGTGAGAAATGCTGGGGCACAGCGAGATGGGCGAGTGCAGCCGGCCAGAGCAGAGGAGCAGCACGCCCAGGGGGCACAGCCTGCAGGACACATGGCCAGGGGGAGAAAACAACAAACTTCTCAGGAGGGTGGAGAACAAATTTTAGTTGCAGACTTAAGAGAATGAGGTACTTGGGAAATGTGAAACAACATTGAATTACAGTAAATCACTTGACAAAGCACTGATTGAGCACAATCTAACCTGTCAAACTTCAAGTAATGCAGATTTTGAGAAGAGAAAGTCGGGAGGAGAGGGAGAGAGAGATCCATAATCAGGGCCTTGGACCCAGTGCCATCTCAGCTGCTGAGGTCTATGGCTGTGTCAGTGTCACACCCATGTCACAGCCTGGCCTGCTCTGGTCCCTCTCCCAGGTGATGTGTTTGGGGTGCCAGGGGCTTGGCAGCCACTTTGGGGCTGCACCAGAGGCTGCAGTGGCTGGGGTGGGGCAGTGACCACCTCACCTATGCAGAATTCTCCCTGCCCCCAAACACACACTGGAGATGTCTGGGGCCGTTCATCATTTCTCTGCTCTCCAGCGCTGAGGCAATGGACTCTGGCTACAGCTCTGAGCTCCTGCCCAAGGCAACCACCCCTGGCAATGGGGGTCCATGGAGCTGCTCTCAGGAAACCCCCAAGAGCTGAGGAGTGCCCCAAAACTGCCTCAGAAACATGAGATGCCTCAAATTCTCTTCAGGAATGGGGATTCCTAAAAAACTCACTCAGTAATGGGCTCCCCCTCCCTTCATCATCCCCAAACTTTGGCTGTCTCATTCCAGACCCCAACCCACCTCCCCAGTCCCAACCTCAACCCATCCCACCCCTCCTGGACATCAAGACCCCCTTCCCAAACCATATGTTTCCCCATTTCCCACCTCCCAAACCCCATCCCACCCATCCTGCCCCACCTAATGCCCATCTCAACCCTCCTGACTTGAAGCCCGCTTTGCTCAATCCCCTTCCACCCCCATTCCACACCAAAGAGTTGTGGAATCGAGGAATTTTGGGGTGGGATTGAGTATTTTTCAGTGGCATTAAGGTGACAGATTGAACCCTCTTGTCTCTTTCAGGTCCAAGAAAGGGAAACAAGTACACCAAATACCCCCAAAACCCCCAAATTCTCCCAATTATCTCCCAGAATCCCAGATTCCCCCAAAACAAAAGTAAAAAGTGAGGCTTTAGATGCCTTTGATGAATATATTGATTTTTACCACAATTTTGTCTGTTTTAAAGGGATGAAGATGAATCCAAAGAAAATTAGGGCCAAAACAAAAGAATAGCCAGCCCAGTGTCTTCCCAACATGGATCACAGGGAAAGTAGATGGCCAGGGCTCTGACCAACGTGGGTGCTCCCATGGGGGATGAAGCTGGAGCAATGCACGAAGCTCTTCCTGCAGTTGGGGCACTCACAGGGCTGCCCTTACCGATGACTCCGTTGGTGTCGGGTAAAGAACGAGCGGTCTGAGAAGCTCTTCCCACACTGGGGACACTCGCAGGGCCTCTCCCCAGTGTGGATGTGCCGGTGCCTGATGAGGGTAAAGTTGTGCTTGAAGCCCTTCCCACACTCAGGGCAGCAGAAGGGCCTCTCCTCTGTGTGAATGCACTGGTGCAGGAGGAGATTGGAGCTGGTCTGAAACTTCTTCCCACATTGGGGACACTCGTAGAGCCTCTCCCCAGTGTGGATGCGCTGGTGCCTAACAAGGTTGGAGTTGTGCTTGAAACCCTTCCTGCACTCAGGGCAGCGGAAGGGCCTCTCCTCAGTGTGAATCTGCTGGTGGCAGAGGAGATCGGAGCTGGTGTGAAACCTCTTCTGACACTGGGGACACTCGTAGGGCCTCTCCCCAGTGTGGATGCGTTGGTGGGTGATGGGGGCGGAGCTGCAGCTGAAGCCCTTCCCACACTCCCCACACTTGTAGGGCCATTCCCCTGTGTGGATCCTCTGGTGCCTGATCAGGTGGGAGCTCCGCCTGAAGCTCTTCCCACACTCCAAGCACTTGTGGGGCTTCTCCCAATCATGAAGTTGCTCATGAGCCACCAGCTCCAAGCTCTGGCTGAAGCTCTGTCCACCTTCCTGGCTCAATGCGGTTCTTTCCTTCTCAGAGCAGCCTGGGCTGGGTTTGCAGCCCCTCCTCTTGTGGGATGTCTGGAACTTTTCCTCCCCATTGTAATTCTGCACTGTGGCACCACTAAAAACAGCCTCTTCCTCAAGGTTCTGGTGCAGGGATTTGTCCTCCCTGGTCTCCACCCTCAGCTCCTTCTCTGGGGAAGGAAGGACAAGGAGAGGATGGGATTTGCCTCCGTGCCAGAGGGAAGGGGAAGGAGATCCCCACAGCACATCCCTGGCAGGACGGCGTTGGCAGCAGGGTTGTCCTGCAGCTGAGGGCCATGCTGGGCTGGGAGATGGAGCAGGAGAAAGGGGGAAAGGGGCACTGACTTCCTCCTCACCTGCCTGGGTATCCTGGGGCATCTTCCTCTTCCTCGCAGCCTTCTCCTCCATCAGGTGAAGGTTTGGGAATGGGAAATCCTGGTTTGGGGTAAAACAAGGTGTGAATCCTTGGATTGGGAATTCCTCCCAACCAAATCCATCTCCAGAAGTTATCTGGTGCCCATAAAAATTTCCAAAAATCAAGAGTGAATTAAAAAAAGCCACCAGGAGCATCCCATTTCCAGTCTCATCCCTCTGGGGTTCTGGTGGTCCCCTGTCTCAGGGCTGCTGGGGATCCCATGGGTCCTGGGGATCCCTCTCTCCAGGGTCCAGCTTAGGGATGCTGGGGGATTTCAGGGTCCCCCACTCCAGCCTCCTCCCAGTCCAGTCACTTGGGGGTCCTCTCTCTTCCCGCAACCCTGTCCTGGATTAGGGCAAATTTGGGAGAAAACCTCCAAAGGGGTTTTCTCTAAAAAGCAAATTCAAGCAGCCACTCCCCCAACCAGATCAGGAAAAGACTTCCTCGGAGAAAAGGGGAAAAAACCTCTTTATTTAACAGGCAAAGCATTCATCAGCACAAAAAATGAACAACATTAAACAATAAAACCTCTTGCCGCTACAAAAGAGATGACAATCTCAGAAAGTCCTTCTGTGGGCTGTAGCTCTGCTCACTCAGTCTCTTATCAGTCCTTCCACTGCTGGAAATGCTGCGGCCCAGGCTCAGCCTGGTGGGCCACAGGTGGGAGCTGCCAGCGGTGTTCTGGGTGTTCAGTCCAGAGCAGGTTTAAACAGCTCCAAAGAAAAAGAAAAACCATACTCCAGGGAACTTCTCTGCCTCAGAGAGTTAAAACTAACGAAAAGCAAAGGAGAGCTCTGTCCTGCTGTCTGTCAGCAGACAACTGATACCTTAGGTTTTAAGTTTTTCTGTTCTGTTTTGGTGTGCAGCTTTTAGCTTTATATTAAGTGTTACTGGGATCTTTTCACAGAGTGTTGAAGACAAAACAATCATCTTCTAGCCGGAGACTCAAGGACAATCTCTTCAAACTTCAGGCCCAAAGCATAAACAACATGAAAAGAGGAGGGTGGGCAAGCAAGCAAGGAGGATTAAACTTCATAATTTGAAGCTATTAATTGGGCAGTTAACTCCTATATGCAAATAGACTAAAACTCATAAAAATGTGAGATCTCATGACCAAGCCCTCTTTTGCTCCCATCTTGGAGCCATCCAGGCAGAGCCACAGCTGTGCCTCCGGTACTGCCAGGGTGTGGCCTTTGAAAGCATTTCAGTAAAAATCCACTTTATTCCTATCAGCTCCATCTGGCCACTGTTCCAGCTCCTTAAGGCATCACAACAGTCCAGGAGCAGGAATGTGGAGGAGTGAGTGCAGTGTATGAAAACAAACTATTGCTTCTCCCTTCTCCCCTGCTCTCTCAGAATCAAACTTAAAGGTGCAGAACTCATTTCTGGGCTAAACAGACCGATGGGGTACGAGCATCATGAAGTCACCCCAGGACACGCCCCTGTCAGGGTCAGGGGGTCCCGTCCCCGCCTCATCTCCGGGCTGCCGGGGGTCCCCCAGCTCAGGTATCGCCCCTTCCCCTCTCCCCGCCCCGGGGGTCTCCCCGTTCCACAGCCCCGGCTCTCACGGGGATCTCCAAAACCAATGTCCCGCCCCGTCGGTACCGGGCCATCCCCACGTGGACCCCCGGGACCCTCCGAGGGGCGATCGCGGCTCCTCTGCCCCCGAGAAAGCTCCTCTTAGGGAGCCCGGAGATACCCGGGGCTCGAGTCCGGGATTTGCCGGCTCCGAACACTCTCCAAAAAATCCTCCTGGAGACCCCTGGCTGGAGCCGGGGCGAGCTCGGCCTCCGCCCTCCCCTGCGGCTCGGGGCTGGGGGCGATGCTCCCGGGGCAGGGGGTGCTGCAGGCTCGGCGTGCGGGCGCTGCGAGCGCCGCGATTCTCCCGCTCCTGCTCCTCCTCTCCCTCCTCTTCCTCCCGCATTTCCTCCGCTGCCAGCCCGGACCCCCCTTTCCCACCGCTCTGCCCCGCGGCCCCGCAGCACCGGCTGCTGGGTGGGGGAGCCCCCGATCGGCCCCAGGGCTGGGCAGGGGCTCGGGGACCCCCCCGGGCGGATCCGTCCCCCGGCCCGAGCCCCAAATTCCGCTCCGGGGCCGCGGGGCTCTGCGGGCCCGCCTGGCAACCGGTGAGTCATCAGCGAGAAAAGCTCTGGTTGGCTGGAAATTGGTTAGCGCCTCTTCTGATTGGCTGGAATTTTGAAAGGCGCTGCGCCCTGCGGGTATCCCCGAGAGCTGCGGAGTCCGGGTTGGGGCTTTTTCCTCTTCCTTTCGCTCTGAGAACATTTCTGATTTCTTTCTCTCCCTCGCTCCTTTCCATTTCTTGTTCAGTACAATCCGAGTTCGAGCAGATCGACAGGTTGCGTTCTCACGGTGTCATTTGCACCTTCACTCAGGCGTGAGAACGTCGGAGAGCCCCCCAGCCCCGAGCACCCTCAGCGGTGAGAGGGACACAGAGCCCCTGGTCCCCAGCCCTGAACAGGCATTGCCTGAGGCCAGAGGGATGAAGACCCCCCGAGCATCCCCCAGAGGGAGGGGACAGAGACTGCCCCGAGCATCCCCTGGGCTGAGAGGGACAGAGACTGCCCCGAGCACCCCTGGTACAAGGTGAGAGGGAGGGAGACCCCCCAGGCATTCCCTGGGGTGAGAATGATGGAGACCCTCTAGGGAATGGCCTGGGGTGACAAGGACAAACGCCTGGGGAATGGCCTGGTGTGACAGGGACAGGGACCCTCCCCAGCCCCTTCCAAGCATCCCCCAGGGTGAGAGGCACAGAGCGTCCCCTGGGCACCGGACAAAATAAACTTTGCAGAAATCAAACTTAACTCTGCATAAAATACTTCAATGAATATTTGCTTTTCCCACAAGTCACGTAATGAAAACGCAAACAAATCCCAAAATTTTATAAACTGACAATAGAAGCTGTTTTGTGGCAAATCTAAATTCTATTGGTCCTGCACAGCTCCAGCTCAGCTGCTGGCAGGTTCCAATAAAAGAAAAGTGGAAATTAGGCCCAATACGGAATATGAAAAGGAAGGGGAAGCTCTGTGTAGCTGTCGCAAAGGTGACAGGGACAAAGAGAAAAATTATTCTAACATTTGGCAAAGTCGCCCAGCCTGTGAAAAAGCGTGACAGGGACCGAGACCTCCCCTGGAGGGGGCAAAGTGTGACATTGTCCCCTGTGTGTGTGGCCTTCCCAGGGTGGGGGTTTTACACCTGAGCCAGTTTGGGTAAGGGGGGTGGTGTTCACCCACCCAAGCAGTGATTACCCCACTGTTTCAGGTTGCAATGCAAGATGTAACCAAATGCATGTTTTCAATCACCATCTTCATCAACTGCTATAAACAGGTGGGGTAGGGTTCTTTATGGCTTCCATGACTCATCCCTGATAACGCTCTCCAGGTGAGATACGTTCTGCTAATGGGCCATTGAGTGCCACTGCAGGACTGATAAAATTCCATCCTCCCATTGTGGGATGCTCCGCCCAGGGGGAGGATCCAAGCATTCCTACATGGATATAGGCTGAGGCTTTCAACATCAGGAGCAGCTCGCCTACTGGATTCCCAGAGGACAAGAGCTCTATAGCCACCATTGGACCTTCAGAGGAGGACCAGACCCTTCTACAGGATCACTGCTTCGACAGAATCACGTTGATCACTCCAACAGGACTGCAGCCACCATTTAATAAGACTGCTTCCACCACCCTGCCCAGCAGGGTGTCAGGTTATATCCTGACTCTGTCAGTTTAAGGCAGTGTTTCTGTATCATTGCCTTGATCCTTATTTTGTTATTGAATTGGAATTTGTGCCCGACCCAAGCGCTGCACTGATGACTCCAGCATTGCTTTCCAACAAAAACAGGGGAAGGCAAACCTCGTGCAGCTCATGGTATTTTAGAGTGTCTAAAACTCGCTAAGTCATTGATCTTAGAGGTGAGATGCATTTAGAACTCATGGCATGGAGAAGTAGTGCAAGATTGAAAAGGGGAAAACAGAAATAAACTGAGGAAAACATTTCAGATGATTTCTTTCCATTTTCATTTCACTTCTGGAAAGCTGTTTCAGTTTTCCAGGAATCTTCTCCATAGTCCTGTCTGCCCTTTTCAAAAACATTTCCTGGAGAATGAGGTCGAGCTCCTGTCACAAGATGTGCCACCAACTGCGGCTTCTCTTGGCTTTCCACACTGTGCCTGCAGCAGGACTATTGCAGCAAAGCAGGACAAAGGTTTGGAGAACTTGACAACTTGTCCTTTCTTTTCCTGGTGGACTGGGGAGTTGTGCTATGGGTAAGGTTTTCATTGTTACTGTTCCAGGCTAAGAAAACAGGAGGTGGTACAAAGAATTGTTAGGGAATACAAGCCTGGCTGAATGCAGAGAAAGAATCTCCAGAGCCTGCAGCCACAAGTGGACAGTGTTGTGATGATCATTCCAACCTGTCACTGGACATCTTGAAAATTATCTGGAATGTGAAAATGCTGACAGAGGGAGTTTGTTTCTGAATTCAGTGTGGATGATTCCACATCTGGTGCCTTGGTGCATAAATCAAGAGCACAATCAGTTCATGATAAGCACCAGAACAAGATGGACCTGTCAGAACAGCCAACTGAAACAATCTGAAAAGGAGAAATGCAGAGAATGACTTGGTGAATTTTGCCTGGAAGAAAGGGGAATTTTTTCTAATAATTATTAATACATTTTGGCTTTTGGTTTTCTTAGCAAGGCCATTTGCATCCCAAATTCGCCATGAAGTGAGAAGCCTGAGCTTGTGGAAGTGCCTGAAAGATGCCCTGTTCCTCTGCAGGGACATTCAGGCTGGAACAGGAGCCGGAGCCCTCTCTGGGGCAGCCTCCTCCGAGCTGGAAATTGTGCCATGCTGGGAGAGGAGGAGGAGAGGGAGAAGGCTGGCACTGTGTGGCAGGAGCAGGAGGTTTGGGCCGCAGGACATTCCGTCTGCGCCGCTGCCCCACAATGGGCGGCCGTGCCTGGGGCTCTGGGCCTGGCCCCATGTGCGCTGAGCTCCCTGGGCTTGGCTCAGGTTCCCGCTGGGACTGGGCAGAGCCTGGGCTCAAACTGGGGGCAGCAGCAGTGCAAAACACCTCTGGGCATCTCCGCTTCCTGCTGCTGGGAAGGAGAAATGAAGCGAGTTGAGAAGTTCTGATTTCTGTTTCTCCTGATGGATTTTTAAATTTAATTCCACATTGAGGAGGCAAATTCTGTGACAGCCTCTGTCAGCTTATTCTATTTCAACAACGCCAGCAACAGGGCTGTGTTTGAGCGCTGCAAATGTGGCCTGTGTGGCTTTAATTCCCCTCATCTTAGTGTTCAGGGGCTGGTGGGCATTCCAGTATCTGATGATCTTTATGCCTGTGACAAAAATACTGACTTCACTGTCATGAAAGCACCGTGGGTAGCACCAACTGAAAGAGGCACTTGCATTTTTATGGATAAAGTTCAAGTGGCAAGCAGAAGAGCGCCAAGAGCAGCCATGATCTGCAATTCCCAAGGCAAAGGCACCAGCAGCCTCCTCCTGTCACCTCATGGTGAGTCAAAGAGCATTGAAAACAGCGCTGGAACCCGATCCTTTCTTCCTCTGAGGGCTTACTCGGGGCAGCACAGGTGGGCCCTGAGCAGTCAGGGCTGTGTGTGGGTGCTGCCTGCTCTGCTCCAGAATTGAGCTGGAAAAAGCCGTTGGGAGCCGAGGCAGGAGCAGGCGGGAAGGGGCCGGCACTGCTGCTGCTCCTGGCCGGGAGCCCCCTCTGGGCCGGGCCGGCGCCCCCTGCGCTGCGGCTGCTGCTGCTGCCAGAGCCGGGCGGGACTTGGGGACAGGGAACGGACACGGGGGGACAGCAAAGGCCTGGCGGCTGCAGGGATGGTGGAGCTGGGGTCGGGGCCAGCACAGAGCTTCAGCCCGCAGTTAACCCCGAGGGAAACGCTGGGGAAAGGCTCAATTTCAGCCTTTCTGCACTCGTGGCTGTGAAGGGACTGAAATGAAAGCAGAACAAGCAGGGCCCAACCTGTTCTCCTGCCTTGGGTGGAGCCCCAGGCCTGAGGCTGAGAGGGGCTGTGAGGGGCTTTGAGGGGCTTTGAGGGGCCATCAGTCATGAGGCACCATTAAGGGCCTTGAGAGGCCATGAGGGGCAATGGGGAACTCTGAGAGGCCATAGGGGTCTGTGAGGGGCTGTGGGAGCCCAGGCCCCTCATGGAACCAAGGGTCCATCATGTCCCAGCAGGGCCTTGTGTAACCAAATGGACCATGGTGACACTATGGAGCCTCATGGTATCACAGGTCCATTGTTACACAGCAGCCACAGCAGGGCCCCAGAACCAAGGAGATCATTGTGACACTGCACAACTGTGCAAACCTGTGAGCCTACCAGGGAAAAGCCAGCAGAAATGCCCTGGAGAGACACACTGTAGGCTCTGGGCATTCCTCACAGCTCAGGGCGAGGAAAGAGGCTTCCCCATGGTGCTCTGCAGCACTATGTTAATTTGTCCCAGTTCTGTACTCTCCCTTGGCCTTCTCTACCCCTTTAACTCTTATATGTTCATGTTCTGGTGAGTTCTCCCCTGTTTTCCCAGTGGTGTGTAACCCTACCCATCCACACTGGCATTTACTATTGGTCCCTTCCATGTGTACCGCCCCTGAACCCTCAGAGCACTGGATCCCCGGTGCTCTACTCTGCACCCTCTTTCCCTGTATTTGTACCCTGGACTCTCCTTTGTTTTTGTCTTTGGCCCCTGGACACTTTCAGCATTTCTCTGTGTGTGTGTGTCTGTGTGTATGTGTGTCTGTGTGTGTGTCTGTCTGTGTCTATGTGCTGGTGCTCTCGTGGTTCCTACCCATTGGCACAAGAAACTCTGGGGGAAGGTTGTGTGCAGACCACCTCAGACTGTAACAAAAACTCCCTTTTTTCATTTACTTTGTGGTGGGAATGAACCATTCTGTCTAATAATGATCAGAAAAAATCAGAGCTGTATTTATATAAATTTATCTGGTATACAATCTTTAACCCTGGGGGGAAAATTGCATTAAAGTTCAATTCCACGTGTCTAATCTTTTACACCTTTGACAAAGTCTGGAGCTGGGATTGGATGCAACTGCTCCCAGTCTCCTCTCTTAGAAGGAATTTTAGAAGTCTAGGGGCCCTGCAGGGGTTTGAGGATCCATGGTGCCTGCAGTATGTAATTTCTCCATCTCATGTCTCAGCAGGAGTTTCTCCAAAAAAGAAATAAAGGTTTTGCCTGAAGCTCCCACTGTGCCCATGACAGGAACCCCTGTGAGTGTCTGGGACACCCCAGCTCTTTGGCAGCCTGGGGACTCCTGGGATGTCACCGTGGAGCCCCCGTGAGTTCCTGTGACAGATCGATGCCTTTGCATCACAAGGTCCCCTGGGATGTCACCATGGAATGGCTGTGACTGCCTCTGACCACAAGGCTCTTTACCATCCCAAGAAAGCCCAGGGAGGTCTCCATGGAGCCCCTGTCTGTGCCTGTGACATTCCAGCTCTGTAACAGCCTGGAGACTCTTGGAAAGTCCCTAAGGAACCCCTCTGAGGGCCTGTGACAAATCTGATCCTTAGCAGGCAACCATCACCAGGACCCTGTTGTTATGGTCAGTTTCCATGGCAACCATCCCCAGCCCCCTGTTGCTATGATCAGTTTCCATGGCAACCATCACCAGCCCCCTGTTGCTATGCTCAGTCCCTCGGCAGCTCCATGGAGACCCCATGCCAGGGGTGGTTGCCATGGACACCAGCTCAGGCCTGCAGCCACAGCCCGTTGCCATGGCAACCATTGGCAGCCCCATCCCCAGGCTCATGGGATCCCAGAACCACAGAATTGGCTGAGCTGGGAGGGACCCATCAGGATCCTCCAGTCCAACTGCTGGCCCTGCACAGGACACCACAACAATGCCAGCCTGGGCCTGGCAGCGCTGTCCAAACGCTGCTGGAGCTCAGAGAGCCCTGGAGCTGGGACCCTTCCCTGGGGAGCCTGGGCAGGGCCCCAGCAGCCTCTGGGCAAAAACCTTTTCCTGACATCCAACCTGAGCCTGCCCCGACTCAGCTGCAGCCGTTCCCTCCACTCCTGTCCCTGGGCACCAGAGGGAAGAGGTTCCCACAGCCCCAGACAGGGACCCGCTCCCAGGGCTGTTGCCATGGCCACCAGGGCTGGGACCAGCTGGGATGCTCGGTTTCCAGGGGCCAGGGTTCAGGAATGGGATTCCCCAATTTCCTGCTCTTGCTAAAACCGCGCTGCCCTCGCTGCCCTCCCACCTCCCATGGAAACCACAAAGGCAAAGATCCCGGTCTGGGATAAGAACAATTTTTTGAGAACAACAATGATATAAGGAATGAATGGAACAGAAACAATATTGATAACAGAGTATATAAATAAAACTGTTTAGAGGGAAAACTAAAACACAACTTACTGGGTCTGCCTGGCCGCGTATTTCCTCCTGCCTGGAAAGGACACTCTTCTCCTCAGGGACAGAGAGAGAGAGAGAGAGAGAGAGAGAGAGAGAGAGTCCCTTTCCTGTCCCTGGCAATGACCTGAGGTGGGAGTGAATGTAATGACACAGTCATGGCAAGACCCTCATGTTCTTCCATCCCACATCATGTCATTGGCAGAGGCAGGAAAAGGGACAGGTGTCTTCCTAGCATGGATCCGAAGGAAAAATGGATCACCAGGGCTCTTCCCAACATGGATCCTCCAACTATGGATGAAGCTGGGGCAGTGCACAAAAGTCCTCCTGCATTGGGGCATTGGCAGAGCTTCCCTTACAGGTGCCTCCATTGGTGTCTGGTTAAGACAGAGATCTGGGTGAAGCTTTTCCCACTCTGGGGACACTCGTAGGGCCTCTCCCTCTCCCCAGTGTGGATGTGCCGGTGCCTGATGAGGTTGGAGTTGTGCTTGAAGCCCTTCCCGCACTCAGGGCAGCGCAAGGGCCTCTCATCCGTGTGAATCCGCTTGTGCTGGAGAAGACTAGAACTGCTCTAAAACCTCTTCTGACACTGGGGACACTCGTAGAGCCCCTTCCCAGTGTGGATGTGTTGATGTATGACAAAGGCAGAGCTGGAGCTGAAGCCCTTCCCACATTCCCCACACTCATAGGGCCATTCCCCAGCGTGGATCCTCTGGTGGCTGATCAGGGTGCTGCTCTGCCTGAAGCTGTTCCCACACTCGAAGCACTTGTGGAGCTTGTGCCCATCATGAAGCTGCCCCTGGACTACCAGCTCCAAGTTCTGGCTGAAGCTCTGTCCACCTTCCTGGCTCAGGGTGGGTCTTTCCTCCTCAGAGAACCCTGGGTTGGGTTTGGAGCACCTGCTCCTCATGGGGGATCTCCAGGGCTTTTCCTCCCCATTGGATTCTTTTCCCATGGAGCCACTCAAACCGGTCTCTTCCATGTGGTTCTGCTGTGGGGATTTGTCGTCCCTGATCTTGATCCTCAGCTCCTTCTCTGGTAGAGTAAGGACAAGCACAGGATGGGATTTCCCTCCGTGAAGAGGGATGGGGAAGGAGATCCCCACAGTGCATTCCCAGCAGGATGGCGTTGGCAGCAGGGATGTCCTGCATAGAGGGGATTTTCTGGGCTGGGAGATGGAGCAGGAGAGAAGGGGAAAGGGGCACTGACTTCCTCCTCACCTGCCTGGGTGTCCTGAGGCATCCTCATCTTCCTTGAGTTGTCTTCTGCCATCTGGCCAAGTTTTAGGAACGGGATACTCCTAAAACAAGGGAGGAAAACAAGGGATGAGTACAATGAGCTTTGTACTGATTTAAAGGCAAACCTGAGGAAGAGTCTAAGCCAGAATTCCAATTCAGTAACAAAATAAGGATCAAGGCAATGATACAGAAACACTGGCTTAAACAGACAGAGTCAGGATATAACCTGACACCCTGTTGTTCAGGGTGGTGGCAGCTGTTTTGCGGAGAAAAGAAGAAACCTCACAACTTTATAAAAGTTGTAAAGCCCGGTATGTTTATTTACGACACGCGCTGGACGCAAGTCTCCCAAAAAGGCATGCGTACTTCTGAAGACCTCGGGTCTTCTTTTATCCCCCTTCCAAATGCATATGCATACAGTTTCACAATAAGTTCATACATATTCATTCCGTGTGACATTTAGCACCAGTTCTTCTTTATCAAAGGAATTTCTAAGTCGGCGGCAAATCGACCTTGTGGTCTTTTCTGTTTTTCTTTCTCTGTCTCCTTGCTGTCTCGGCATGTGAGTTCTTCTTTCAGCTTTGGCTTCACAGACTTTTCACCTCTCTTAGACACTTCACATAATTCAGAATGGATCTGTACTCTGTCTCATTCCCCCCTTTCCTAGGAAATAAGTAAATTCTTTTACTTAATGAAAACTTTCACAACAGTAAGTGTCTTTTAGTGCTTCACCATGTGCTTTTGACAAAGATGTTAGTACAGCTATTTGTTGTAGCATTCTCTAGTTCTAAATTAACAATATAATAGATAAGCTTACTCTAACTAATAGTAGTAAAACTACAATGGGGTGGCACAATTATTAAAGATTCTATTTGCAGTTGGTGACTACTTAAAGATCACATCCAATAATCTTAACAAAATTACATATACAGAGATTAGAATGGTTTCTACTAGACAGAATAACATCATTGCTATCAATTTGTACAGCAGCACAAGCAGTTCTCAAGCATACCTCTTTTTTTAGTATATACGAGCACAGTTTTCTGGTCAGTGACTGGATGAATTTTGAAGTGACAAATACTCTGCTCAGTGTCTAAACACACATCTTGAGCATTAATAGTATTGCTTTTACAAATGAATCTTATCTGTTCTCTAGCAGTGCAGGATTCTAAGTTTACTGTCTGCTACTTCTCATTCATCTTTCGTGCTCCCACTCCATGTTCTGAAGGATAGAGTATTGTTTTTTCATGGTTTGATCTTAGAGCAACGATGGGATGGATAACATAAACAGTGGCATTATGTATGGTAAGCACAAAGGCAGTTGCTACATTAGAAACAGGATCATAGGTGAAATTCACCATAGTCTGCCAGGTTTGAAACATCTTTTCAACATCAATTGCATTATCTTACACAATTTCTTGAATTTTAGCTGGAAAATTACTTTCACCCCTTTCCCATATGATCAGAGCTGCTGTTGCTTGTATCCATAACTGTGCTTGTATACAACTGAAAGCTAAAGATACATTATTTTGTACTATACTAAGTGCTTCTACTATTAACTTGTGGTCTTGGTCTCTGGCCTTTTCATACTTCCTTACTTTGGCAGTACTTTTGAAATCTGTCACTGGCTAGTTCCTAATGCCAATAGAGATGACTATAAAGGCTGCTTCAATTTTGTTAGGCTACTTGCTGCAGTGGCCAGTTTATTCACCAGTATTTCTGAATCAATTCCATTTAAAACTCTTAATCTTGTCTCTAATATGCCAGTTAGATGTTTGTTATGGGGAACAGGAACTGCTTTCTGTTTATGACCATCCCTCCCTGCTAGAGGGATGTGCTGGGCTCACACTGCAAATTCAGACACACTTCACAAGTGTATCTGACAGAGGTTTAGGTCATATTTGAGGCAGATGTTTATTTTGAAATGTAGAGACTTCAGGAATCTCCTTCCCCCTCTAGAGCACTTGATTTCCCAGATGTGTGGCAAGCAGGAATGTCTCTCTTGGTCTACAAAACTTCACTCACTTTGCCCTTAGCTTCAGGTCCAAGCTTTAAGTAAATAATGAAGGGGAAGTCTAAGAGAAGAGCCTAAATTCATTGCAGTGCCTCAGAAGAAACTGGGATCAGGTTTCTGCTACTTGAAACACTTAGCACAAAAGTGATGCTCAAAATCTTACAGCCTGCTGCTGAGCTCTGAGGGGGAGTCTCTCTCTACCTCTTTTAAGCAGAATCCAACTGCCTCAGACTGGGACAATCACTGATCTAAATTTCAGTAGGAAAAGGGATAGCTATAAATAAAGAAAATCACCTTTCTTGCTTGGGTTAATTTACCACCTGCAGTTCAGCACCCTTTACCAGTCATTGCCTGAGTGTTCAGCCAACCGGCTTGGAAAATGACCTAAGGAGCTGTTGTTCAGTCACATTCTTTACTACGTTAGGTTCAAGTTTGGAGTTTGGGTAGAGTCTAAACTAGTATGGGGTGTATAAGGCCCTGCTGTGGTAAAAAGTGCAGAGTCCACTTTGAATTCAAATGAAAGTCTGATAGTAATTCGAGCTCAAAGGCAGGTCACTTCTACAGGCTGTATCAAGGTGAAATTACACTAACAGTCTGATTCACTTAGGCTATCACAGACTTCTTGGTGTTCATATACACCAGGGGAGGTTCAGACACTAATTACATCTGGTCTCTCATAAGCTATCTTATTGATGACTTGGCACTCTACTTTGATTTCTTCTCTTCTGATTCTTTGAAGAGTCTACAGTTCTTGTTCTTACTATTCTTGCTCTTCACGTACCTGATTCTCGTGGATTACTACAGTAGATATGTTTAAATCTTTTATCTCAGAAGGTTTTCTTATGGATCTAGTATACTAATTAAATGCCCAGGACCAAGGCCATTTAGCATTACTTTGAACAGAGGTACTCTCAAGTTCTGAAACTTCAGTTATGATTACACACAATACAATTCTACAAACTAAAATATGAGCTACTCTTGACTGCAATATACTCATTTTGCCCGAGTAAGTTTTAATCTCAGTTCATTGTCTCCTGGCGTCACTCCTTAAGGGGTTTCTGGGCCTTCTTCACACGAGAGTGATGGATCCAGGCATTCTGCTCCTTGATTTTGATTGCAGTGAAGGTGGTGAGAAGTACTCACAGTGGTCTGTCTCACTGTGGTTCTGAAGTCTTCTCTGTAAGAGACTTAACATATACATCATCTCCAGGCTATCTAACTCCTTGCTCTGAGTTCCAGCCACATGTTTCTCAATTACTCTGAACTGTTTGCTTAATGCCACCATGTAGGTGGACATTCTGGACATTCTCTTTGTATTCTATATGGTCTTCTATAAGGCATTCTAAAAGGACTCAGCATTCCTTTAGCTCAAGGTTTAGTTTGAATTTGAAATATTGCTAGTGGAAGAGCTTGGGCTAGGGTAGATTAACTTCTTGCCTCAGTCTTATTCATTCTTTCCACCTGGTTGCTTGATTGGGGGTGGTATGGGGTGTGAAGTTCCTAATCTGTGCTCAGATGGCTACTAATCTGTTGCACTATTTTGGAAATGAAATGTGATTCTTTATCTGAGGATATCGTGGCTGGAACTCTGAAGCGTGGTATTATTTCTTGTAAAAATAATCTGGTCACCTCTTGAGCTTTGACAGTTCTGGTGGGGAATGTTTCTGGCCACCCTGGAAATGTATCTATCAATACCAGTAAATACTGATACCCCCCCTCTTTCCTTGGGAGTTCTGAAAAGTTAATTTGCCACTGCTGTACAGGCCCATGGCCTCTCCCAGTCTGACCGAGTTTTGGCCGGGGGGTATTTTGGGGTTAGTCTGGAGGCAAGGATCTCATTGTCGGCTTACCTGAGTGATAGTGGCATATAAATTCTTGACAACGATACAACGATTGTTTCAATCAGATGTGTGTTCTAGAAAGCTTGTGGAAATTACTGCTTCAAAGTCAACACTTCAATTCAATGCACTCTGTATCACTCGCAGCTTTGGTCATTTTGAGAAAGGAGCCACACTCTATAAAAGGCTTTTAAGTAGTTAGGCTCTATTGTGTTTTCTAGTGCTCTTCCTTCACTAGTAACCACGAAAATGGGAAGGGATTACTAGCTCTCTTTCAATGGTAGCTCGCCCTTTGCAGTTGTACGTCTCTTTTGGTTAGTATTATTGTATTATGGCTTACTTTCGAGGAAAATCTGTACTTCACCCTTTGCTGCTTTCTTTGCCTCTCTATCTGCTAGCTCATTTCTTTCTTCTAATTTTAAGCTCACTCTCTAGTGTGCTTTAATATGCCTTTTCAGGTAGCTGAACTGCTTCTAGCAGCTGGATTGTCTCTTCTTTCTCTGTGAGGTCAGCAGTCTCCTCTCTTTCTTTAAAGTCTGCTGCTCTGCACTCACTTCTTACTCTAGGTAGATTACTTTCTGTTTCACTACCTGTGCCTTTTCTTTGAGACTCTGCGTCCTTGGAGTCCTAGGAAATTCAAAAGACTTACTGTCCAGGCTTCTCTCGCTTCTCTCATCTGAGTGGCTACTAGAAGATCGTCCACGTACTGCAACAGCCTCCTTTCCTCTTGTGGAGCTTCCCGGGACTCTGGGTCTTTGCAAGCTGTTCTCTAATCGGAGTGGGGAATCTTGAAGCCTTCAGGCACATGGACTATGTGAGCTTGTGTTTGAATGCAAAAATTTTCTGGCTGGCTTCGTGGATAGGGAGGCAAAAGAAGGCATCTCTTAGGCCTAAAACAGTGAACCAGGTTAGCTCAGGTGTTAAACAAGTTAGTAAGGTATATGGATTTGCTACCACAGGATATAAATTCTGTGTTATCTTATTGACAGCTCTTAATCTAGTACTATCAGTTATTGGGCTGATTCCTTCCTTATCTTCCTTTTGAGGGTACTACTCAGTTCTCACTAGTTGTGTTCTTTCCTTAAGCTTGATGCTCATGGGGGAGCATCTTTCAGTCTCCCTGGTACAGCAGAGGCCCATACCCTTGAAAACATTTATTTACTTATTCTAATATCTCCTTACTAATGTCTTTCTTAATTTCAGTGTCTGTTAATGTTAAGCCTAACATCTTTACGTCATTTGCTTCCAGAGTAACCTTTCTCATTTGAGAATGTTTAGCAAATTGAGTGAATTGTACAAAAGCTTTTAGGTACACATAGTACACATATTACTTTAAAGGTTTGCACAAGTATGCCTTCTCAGACTGGCCAGTTGTTCAGTTGTTCCCCACACTGCAACATAAACATTCTCTACAGGTACTAAAGCTTTATTTAAAACTGAATATATGGCTCTTGTGTCAACAAGAATTCTTCCCTTTTGGGGAGGTCATCTTTACCCTTCCTCCCTTACCTTGGGAGGAGCCTTTAGCAAATCATATGTACTCATTTTGTGAACTATGATTGCTTTGCATTTCAGCATGATAATCTTTGCTTGATTTCATACGTTGCTATCTTATGCTGCATGCTGAACAACATGTTTGATTTGCTTTCTCTTTGCCTTGTTTTCCTTTTTCAAGGGCTAAGACCAGAGGGTGGTCTGATCTTACAGTCTCTTTGCCATTCTGGGTGATTTCTTAAAACACAAAGACATTTCAGCATACAAAACTCTACCCCATTTATCCTCCTATTTTAAAACAGTACTAACAGCAATGAAGTATTATAAATCTTTTTATTTTCTGAGCTGCTCCTACTGGCAGCCTTCTCCCAGTGAGCCCCTCCCAAAAGGGGCTAATTTAGGAACTTCTTTGCTCTGGTCAGTTCTCATTATTTATTTCTCCTTGCCCTATTTCGCTTCTACTCAAACCTTTTTACAGACCTTCACAGTAGTTTCTCAACTTTCCTCCTATACACACAGCTCCAGGTGGCAGGTATCAGATGTGGTTCTCACACACAAGCTCTAAGACCTTAGGTTCTGAATCCGCTTGACCAGAAACTTCTAATTTACATGTGCCCCAACACTTATTAGAACAGCAAAACAGCAATACCAGCGTTTCTCATAAACACCGCACTGCAATAATACCTGCACATCCAGCTTTTGATCACAGGCCATTCTCGTGTTCCCTGGGGAGACGGGGCAGCCAGAGCTGCCCCTGTGCCCAGGGGACAGCCACTGTCACCTCACACAGCATGCTAATCAAAAACGTGATATAGACACTATGTTCTGATCAAAGAAAATATCAGTCTTTTCTAGTTCTCTTCTTGCACAATCTAATTAAGCACTGTGCCTACTTACACTTGTTTTACTGCTTTGCAAAAAGACTGTGCTAGTCACAGCCAAAACTCTGATATGCCCACAGACACAAACACTCGCACCCGCACCCCCCCTTTATCTCAAATTCACTAGAGCCAAGGCTTGAATTGCTGTGAGGGGGGAATTCTTAGAATTCCTTTAACTCTATCGTAGTTAAGCATAAATCACCGTACTATAGTTCTCCTATGTAAAATGCCACTCTTGTTGCAACAAAATCTTAAAATCTCTAAAAACACTACTATACAATCTGAGAATCAAATTACTACAATGCAGAGGAAGAAAATCACCACACAAAACCACTGGGAAAGGGCATATCTCTCAAAGTGCTCGCTTTTCTCAACACAACATAGCATACCATAATTCAGCATTTACTCACATCAATTTTCTTGGACACAATCAAAATAACAGCATACAGTCTAGAGATCAAAATCAAACATCCAAGGCAAAGGAACTCTCTGAGCTCATACTCACGGTTAAAATGTACCAAATCTACACAAATCACTACATTTAAACATGATAAATACCATCACTGACATTCTTCCACTCACTTCTCTGCAGGGCACTTCTGTCCCTGCCCCCGCAGCCTGCTGCAGCCGGCGCCTCAGGCCTCACTCAGTTGCTTCAAACACGGGTAGTACTGACCCCCCCGCACTGTAGATTTATTCCTTTTATACACCATACACTTATACACTTGCACGATTAGAAACACAGTGCACCGACCACACAATGCACACATTAACCATACAGCAACACAGTGTCCAGACATCACACACATACAAACAAAACACACACGGGCTCAACAGTTCTGCTCTATCAGAACTATGAACCCCCAACACACATACACGGGTTCACCCGGCTCACCCCTAGAGCCTCTAGCAGTTCTGCTCTATCAGAACTATGAACCCCCAATACACACATACACGGGTTCACCCGGCTCACCCCCAGAACCGCTTGCGGTCTGCTCTATCAGAACGATGAACCCCATCTCTAATACAGCTGCACCATCAGCTGAACCCAGACATCTCTGGGTGGTTTACTCCCTTGCTCTCCTTTCCCTCCCCCGGGGGCCCCTCAGTACATACCGTATCTTCCTCCGCAGGCCAGCAGGTCCTTGTCTGTCCTCTCAGGTGGCAAGTTGAGACGAGCGGAGCCCTACCAGGACAAAATCCTAGGGCGCGCCTTGGAGGCATCATCTATCCCCCCTGCCCCTGCGGGGACAGAGAACTCCTGGCTTGGCTCGCCATAATGTTTTGCGGAGAAAAGAAGAAACCTCACAACTTTATAAAAGTTGTAAAGCCCGGTATGTTTATTTACGACGCGCGCCGGACGCAAGTCTCCCAAAAAGGCATGCGTACTTCTGAAGACCTCGGGTCTTCTTTTATCCCCCTTCCAAATGCATATGCATACAGTTTCACAATAAGTTCATACATATTCATTCCGTGTGACATTTAGCACCAGTTCTTCTTTATCAAAGGAATTTCTAAGTCGGCGGCAAATCGACCTTGTGGTCTTTTCTGTTTTTCTTTCTCTGTCTCCTTGCTGTCTCGGCATGCGAGTTCTTCTTTCAGCTTTGGCCTCACAGACTTTTCACCTCTCTTAGACACTTCACATAATTCAGAATGGATCTTTACTCTGTCTCACAGCAGTCCCAGTAAATGGTGGCTGCAGTCCTGTTGGAGAGATGAACACGATTCTGTCAAAGCAGTGATCCTGTAGAAGGGTCTGGTCTTCCTCTGGAGGTCCAGTGGTGGTTCTGGAGCTCTTGTCCTCTGGGAATTCAGTAGGCAAACTGCTCCTGGTGTAGCAAAGTGTTAGCTTATATCCAGGTAGGAATGCTTGGATGCTCCTCCTGGGTGGAGCATCCCACAATGGGAGGATGGAATTTTATCAGTCCCGCAGTGACACTCAATGGCCCATTCACAGGAGATATCTCCCCTGAAGAGCGTTATCAGGGCTGAGTCATGGAAGAGATAAAGAACACTGCCCCACCTGTTTATAACAGTTGCTGAAGGTGGGGATTGAAAACATGCATTGGGTTACATCTTGCATGGCAACCTGAAACAGTGGGGTAATCCCTGCTCAGGGGGTGAACACCACCCCCCTTACCCAAACTGGCTCAGCTGTAAAACCCCCACCCTGGGAATGCCACGCATACAGGGGACAATGTCACACTTGGCCCCCTCCAGAGGAAGTCTGTTTCACAGGCTGTGGAACTTTTCCAAATGTTAGAATAATTTTCTCTTTGTTCCTGTCACATTTGTGACAGCTACACATAGCTTCCCCTTCCTTTTCATAATCCATATTGGGCCTATTTTCCACTTTTCTTTTTTTAGAATGTGCCAGCAGCTGAGCTGGAGCTGTGCAGGACCAAAGGAATTTGGATTTGCCACAAAATAGCTTCTATTGTAAGTTTATAAAATTTTGGGATTTATTTGCCTTTCCATCACAAGTGACTTGTGGGAAGAGTAAATTCAAGGCATTTTATCTAGGGTGAATTTTGATTTCTGACAAGAAACAACATTACTTTGTCTGGTGCCCAGGGGATGCTTGGGGGGGGGGGGGGGTTTCCCTGTCCCTCTCACCCCAGGCCATTCCCCAGGGGGTCTCCATCATTCTCACCCCAGGGAATGCCTGGAGGGTCCCCCTCCCTCTCACCCCTGTGCCAGGGGGTACTCAGGGCAGTCTCTGTCCCTCTCAGCCCAGGGGATGCTCGGGGGTCTCTGTCCCCTCACCCTGGGGGATGCTCAGGGGTCTCCATCCCTCTGGCCTCAGGCAATGCCTGTGCAGGGCTGGGGACCAGGGGCTCTGTGTCCCTCTCTCCGCTGAGAGTGCTTGGGGCTGGGGGGGCTCTCCGACCTTCTCACACCTGGGGAGGCCGGGGGTGTCTCTGTCCCTCTCAGCCCTCCTGTGACCCCACCCAAACATCATCGGGCTCAGAGGGACAGAGACACCCCCAAACCCCCAGAAGGACTGAACCTGGGATTTGGTTTGGGGCTGAGGGTTTAGGAAGGGGCTGGAATTGGGGCTGGGATTGGAGTTGGGGCTGAGGTTTGGATTAGAGCTGGGATTGGGGTTAAAGCTGGACATGGGATTGGCTTTAGGGTTGGGGTTGGGATTGGGTCTGGGGCTAGAAAAGTCTGGCACTGGGATGAGATTAAATACAGAACTGTGAGTGTGTCTAAACATGGAGTGAGATTGAGACCAGGATCAGGGTTTGGGATTGAGCTCACCCAGAGCGGGACAGGGGGGATGTTACAGTGAGAAGCTTTGGGGAAAAACGAGCTTTGAATGCCTTTGGTTGGGGATTCCTCCCACCCACGTCCATTTCTATAAGTCACCTGATGTCCCAAAATAAAGAGTAAATCAAAAAAAGATACCAGGAGTTTCCCATTTCCAGTCTCATCCCTCTTGGGTTACGGTTGGTCCCCCATCTCAGGGCTGGTGGGGATCCCATGGGTCCTGGGGATCCCCCCTCTCCAGGGTCCTGCTTTTGGATTCTGGGAGGTTCAGGGGTCCCAAGGTCCCCCTCTCCAGCCTCCCCTCAATCCAGCCACTTGGGGTTCCCCCTTCTTTCTACCACCCTGTCCTGGTTTAGGGCAAATTTGGTTGAAACCCTCCAAAAGGAGTTTCCTCTAGAATGCTGATTCAGCATCCCCACCCTCAGCCAGTTTGGGAAAATATTTCCTTAGCAGAAAGTGGAAAAAAAAATGTTACTTTACAGGCAAAGCATTTACCAGCACAAAAATTGAACAATATTAAGCAAAAAAACCTCTTGCTGCTCCAAAATATATGACAAACTCTGAAAGTTCCTCCTTGGGTTGTAGCTCCGTGCACTCAGTGTCTTATCAGTCTCTTATCAGACTCTTTTCAGTCCCTCCAGAACTGGAAATGCTGGTCCAGGCTTAGCCAGGTGGGCCACAGGTGTGAGCTGCCGGTGGTGTTCTGGCTGTTCAGTGCAGAGCAGATTTAAACAGCTCCAAAGAAAAAGAATAACCACAGTCCAGGCGTGGAAGTCCATCTGAAAATCCTTCATTTTTGCCTCACAATTGTCATGAGAAAAAGACCACCGAAAGGTTAAAAACTGTTGAGCCAGTTGGGAAAGAAAGTCTCATGCTTATTCAGTGTGTTCACAGGTGGTGTTTGCAGAACATGCCATGCTGTACTCAAAGGGGCATGCTGCCCTTTTCTGAACAATGGATCTGGACTTTCTTCCAAATTCCTGACCTGGCTGGACTGAGCTCTGGGGTGGCTCCCCCCTCCAAGAGAAGACCCCTCTCGCCCGCCTTCAACCACTGTGACAGACAAACCGAGATGCGAATCCCCTCATCAAGGAACCAAGAACCCCTCTGGCACCCTATTGACACCCCCATGGCACCCCCCTGGCAACCTCCTTCCAGAGACTGGGACTGTACCCCCTCCCAACTCGGGGAAGGGGGAAAACCTGCCCAGAGTAAACATACCTGTGAACATTCGGCCATGAAAACAATGGAATAGCCTCTCCCCCTCTTCCTATTCTTCTCCCCTCCATGGAAACCTAATTTTGGCCACCCTTCCCCCAACCAAGAATAGTATATTTGGGGTTCAGTTTCGACTGTCCTCTGAGATCTCCCCAAAGCGTGCACCAGCGAGTTTCGGCGGCGGGACCCTGAAGACATCACATTTTGGTAGCTATACCCCTTCCCTAACCTTCTTTCCTCCCTTTTTCCCTTGTCCTACCCTTCTCTTCCCCAGATTCCCTAACCAAACGCATATTCAGCTGTGGTTATCATCAATAAAATTGCATTTTATTGATTTGTTACTGCAAAACCCCTGTGCCTTTGTTGGTTATTTTTGCACCAAAAAATCATTCGTCACCCGTTCATTTTGGGTGGACCTTCACACCAGGGAACTTCTCTGCCTCAGCGAGCTAAAAACTAACTAAAAGCAAAGGACAGCTCTGTCCTGCTGTCTGTCCATCCAGCAGCTGGAATGTAGAGGAGTGAGTGCAGTTTCTGAAAACAAACTGCAGCTTCTTCCTCTTCCCCTTCTCTCTCAGAACCAGCCTTAAAGGTGCAGAACTCATTTCTGGGCTAAACAGACCGATGGGGTACGAGCATCATGAAGTCACTCCAGGACACGCCCCTGTCAGGGTCAGGGGGTCCCGTCCCCGCCTCATCTCCGGGCTGCCCGGAGGTCCCCCAGCTCCGGTATCGCCCCTTCCCCTCTACCCACCCCGGGGGTCCCTGGTTCCACAGCCCCGGCTCTCACGGGGATCCCCAAAACCAATGTCCCGCCCCGTCGGTACCGGGCCATCCTCGCGTGGCCCCCCCGGGGCCATCCCGAGGGGCGATTGCGGCTGCTCTCCCCCCGAAAAAGCTCCTCTTAGGGAGCCCGGGGATACCCGGGGCTCGAGTCCGGGATCGGCCGGCTCCGAACACTCTCCAAAAAATCCTCCTGGAGACCCCTGGCTGGAGCCGGGGCGAGCTCGGCCTCCGCCCTCCCCTGCGGCTCGGGGCTGGGGGCGATGCTCCCGGGGCAGGGGGTGCTGCAGGCTCGGCGTGCGGGCGCTGCGAGCGCCGCGATTCTCCCGCTCCTGCTCCTCCTCTCCCTCCTCTTCCTCCCGCATTTCCTCCGCTGCCAGCCCGGAGCCCCCTTTCCCACCGCTCTGCCCCGCGGCCCCGAAGCACCGGCTGCTGGGTGGGGGAGCCCCCGATCGGCCCCAGGGCTGGGCAGGGGCTCGGGGACCCCCCCGGGGCGGATCCGTCCCCCGACCCGAGCCCCAAATTCCGCTCCGGGGCCGCCGGGCTCTGCGGGCCCGCCTGGCAACCGGTGAGTCATCGGCGAGAAAAGCTCTGGTTGGCTGGAAATTGTTTACCGCGTCCTCTGATTGGCTGGATAGGTAAAAGACGCTACGCCCTGCGGGTGTTCCTGGGAGCTGCGGAGGCCGGGCGGGAGCCTTTTCCCATTTCTTTCTGTTCTCTGAGACCTCTTTCCTTTTTCTTTCTCTCTTTGAGACCTCTTCCCGATTTCTTTCTCTCCCTTCCTCCTCCCTATTTCTTGTTCCGTTCAGTCCACGCTCAATAATCGTCGGTTGCTTTCCCACGCTCTCATTCGCTCCTTCACTGGGGCAGAGGCGTCTCTCCCTCGCGGGGTCGTAATCCATGGACAGGGTCCCTTGCCATCCCAGTCCCTGGAAAATGTCCATCAAAGCCACCTTTGCTGTGTGTTCTGGGAGCCCACAGAGCTGCTGGATCTTCTCCCCTTGGGAGAGAAGCTCCTTGGGAGGCACGGCAGGAGCGGCACCCTGGGAGCCTCGGGAATGCCCCTCTGGGATCCACGGCACACACTGCAGGGTCTGGATTTCCAGTTCTCAGCTATGAAAAGATGTTTCTGCCCTTGAGGGCAAAGCTGTCAAGAAGGAGCCAAAAGCCAAGTGGAACAAGATCTTACAGTGTCATTTCACTGCGAGCCTTCATAACTTCCCCCATGGTTGTTGTAGCTCCTGAATTGGGAATTAAATCCGGGCACGGTCTTTGATGTGAGCTGCCCTGAGTCAAGGGAGACACTGAGAGAGAAACAGAGCAGGGAAAGAGAGGCAGGAGAGAAAAGAGGGCACAAACACAGTCAGCTGAGAAGGTGGCACTCTGAAAACAGACCAGAACTGACTGAAAAGGAATATAACAGAAAGGAATAATTTTGCACCTTTTTTTTACTATCAAAATACAATTTCTTCCCCTTCTCACAAACTTCTTGCCAGTGTCATTCAGCAGGGCTGTCAGAAAGTCCTTCATTCTGGGTGGATGTTCCAGGCTGCAGCCACAAGGAAAGAGGGAATGGGGATTTTCCTGCTCCTGGGGAGTTTGACATCCTCAGCTGAGGAGAGGAGGAGGCACCAGAAGAAAAGGGCAGCTGGACTTCACCCTTCCACAGGAAAAACGGGGCGGGGGAATCTCTCATCCTGTCTGCTGCTGCTCCACAGAGATGTGAGGGCTGATCCCAGAGCCCCAGTGGTCACAGTCAGGGCTGCCCTCAGGGAATGATTGCCTGGTATTGAGGGGCAGCATGGGAGCACCTGGATCTTGGGGCACCCAGCTGCTCCCCATGTTTGGAGGTGCCTGAGGAGGGCTGGGATGATGCCAGGGACATCCTGCAGCGACATCCCCCCTGTCCTGCCCTGGGTGAGCTCAGTCCCAAACCTGACCCTGATCCTGGTCTCAATCTCACTCCATGTTTAGACACACTCATAGTTCTGTATTTAATCTCATCCCAGTGCCAGACTTGTCTAGCCCTAGACCCAATCCCAACCCCAGCCCTAAAGCCAATCCCATGTCCAGCCTTAACCCCAATCCCAGCTCTAATCCGAATCTCAGCCCCAACTCCAAGCCCAGCCCCAATTCCAGCCCCTTCCTAAATCCTCAGCCCCAAATCAAATCCCAGGTTCAGCCCTTCTGGGGGTTTGGGGGTGTCTCTGTCCCTCTGAGCCCGATGATGTTTGGGTGGGGTCACAGCAGGGCTGAGAGGGACAGAGACACCCCCAGCCTCCCCAGGTGTGAGAAGGTCGGAGAGCCCCCCCAGCCCCGAGCACCCTCAGCGGTGAGAGGGACACAGAGCCCCTGGTCCCCAGCCCTGCACAGGCATTGCCTGAGGCCAGAGGGATGGAGACCCCCCAGGCATCCCACAGAGGGAGGGGACAGAGACCCCCGAGCACCCCCTGGGCTGAGAGGGACAGAGACTGCCCCAGACATCCCCTGGCACAGGGTATGAGAGGGAGGGAGAACCCCCAAGCATTCCCTGGGTGAAAATGATGGAGACCCCCTGAGGAATGCCCTGGGGTGACAGGGACAGGAAAAACACCCCCAAACCCCTCCCAAGCATCCCTCAGTGTGAGAGGCACAGAGACCCCTTGAGCATCCCCTGGGCACTGGACAAAATAAACTTGGCAGAAATCAAACTTGACTCTGCATAAATCACTTTGATGAATATATTCTCTTCCCACAAGTAACTTGTGATGAAAGCGCAAACAAATCCCAAACATGAATAAACTGACAATCCAAGAAGTGATGTGGCAATTCCAATATTCATTGCTTCCTGCACAGCTCCAGCTCAGCTGCTGTCAGGTTCCGATAAAAGGAAAGTGGAAATTTGGCCCAAAACAGGTTATTAAAAGGAATGGAAAGCTCTGTGTAGCAGTCACAAAGGTGACAGGGATCAAGAGAAAAATAATTTTCACATTTGGTAAAGCCCCCAAGCCTGGGAATTCAGGACTTATTTGGAAATTTAGCTCCTTGAGCTGGGCTTCTTGTGGGACTTTCAGCTGCCTTGCGTTCCTCACCATGGGGTGAATGAACCTTGTCAGTCTCGCTGGTAACATATGGTCCATTTCCTCCAGTGATTTTAACAACTTTATAAGGAAAGACAGCAAATTATTTTCTTTACATTGGCCACCCATAAAAGCCATTTTCCTCATCATTTCTCCCATAAAGAAATAAAACTTTTATAAGTTCCGTAAGGTCCCCAGGATGAAGGAGACACCGTGTCCAAGTTTCCAAGAGTTCTTCCAGAAAGAACCACAACCTCCTCAATGGAGGTAACCATGCTGTTGTCAAAGGCACTTGGGGTCAGAGAACAGTGCCCTGAACTCACTGTGTCAAAATAATATGGCAATACGGTTAAGAAAATTGTTAGAGATATGCCTCTGCCCCAATTAAGGTGCTAACAAGACCAAATCCAAAATGGATTTTACTGAACAGTAAATGTGAGGTAGAGAGAGAGTTGGAAAGAAAGAGAAAAGAGGAGAGAGCAATGGAATGACAAGGGACAGAGACCTCCCCTGGAGCAGGGCAAGTACGACATTATCCCCTGTGTGTGTGGCCTTCCCAGGGTGGGGGTTTTACACCTGAGCCAGGTTGGGTAAGGGGGGTGGTGTTCACCCCCTGAGCAGGGATTACCCCACTGTTTCAGGTTGCCATGCAAGATGTAACCAAATGCATGTTTTCAATCACCATCTTCATCAACTGCTATAAACAGGCGGTTAGTGTTCTTTATCTCTTCCATGACTCAGCCCTGATAATGCCCTCCAGGGCATTATCATTAGGGTCTTCTGCTAATGGGCCATTGAGTGTCACTGCAGGACTGATAAAATTCCATCATCCCATTGTGGGATGCTCCAACCTGTTGCCATCTGATGCAAGGCAAGGCGACCTGGTTCTGAGGAAACGGCACTGCTACCCAGACTCTCCAGGGTTGATCGGGCCAAGAACACGCAGACACCAACGTGGTGGACGGTCCAAAGGCCTTTATTGCCCCGTCTCGTGGGATTTTGTAATCTGGGAGGTTTTTCTCTACGTCAGGGGGTCTTACCTTACTGTAATTGGTTAATAAGGAGTGGAAAGTTACTAGTGTTAGGGGGGTCTATATTCTTGGGTGATCCCTTATCACTATGCGTTAGGGGGAGAGGAATCCTGCTGCTTTCCGTGACATCGCGAGATTTTCCGAACGCCTGTCCCTATCTACCACATCTCCCCCCCCCCTTTTTCACAAATGAACGAGGTAGTCATATACATAGGTACTGAGATGAGGCATGAGGTTGTTGACAAAGAAAGGGGTTTGGTAAACCTGGGTAAGATTTTTGCCAGGCAAGCTTAGAAAATCTTGTGACTGGCAGTGTTCCCAGGTCGAATCCACAGCAGTTGTTCCCGGCCTATGAACAGGATGTTGGCCTGTTCTAGGCAGGTCTGAATGAATGAGACTAGCTTGTTCAGCAGGCAAGATCCAAAGGTGACAGCTAAAAGTAGCATTGCCAATGGACCTATTAGGGTAGAAATAAGGGTGGTTAGCCATGGTGATCAATTGAACCAGGACTCGAAGCAACCCTGTTGGACATTCCTTTCTTTCTGTCTCTGAGCCAGTCTGTTTCGGAGTTCTGCCATGGAGTCTCTCACGACTCCCATGTGGTCTGCATAGAAGCAGCACTCCTCCTTCAAGGCGGCACACAGGCCCCCTTGCTGCATGAATAGGAGGTCTAGTCCTCGCCTGTTCTGCAAGACTACTTCTGAGAGTGAGGAGACTGACTTCTCTAGAAAGGAGATGGATTTCTCGATCCTCTGCAGGTCCTCGTCAATCGTTGCCTGCAGCTGGGACAGTCCTTGGTGCTGTGTCGCTAAGGCTGAGACTCCTGTGGCCGTTCCGGCTGCTCCTAGGCCCAGCAGCATTGCGATAGTCATACCTGTTACTATTTCTCTTTTGTGGAGCCGGCTGGGTTCCTCAAAAAGGTGATACACTTCTTCATCTCCGTGGTACAGGACCCTGGGAACAATCAGAACTTGGACACAAAAGTCGTTAGAGTCATCGAATTTGGCAAGGAACACACACGGACTCACTCCAGATCGCTGGCAAACCCACATCCCAGATGCCGATGGGACTACCCACTTATTGTTTTTCCTGTTGGGTTTGACCACTTTGGTGCAGACGTTGCCTTTCCGCCTAGCTAGGGTTGCATTGCCAAAGCATCTTCCCTGGCCTGTGATTCCTTTGCGGGGGGTGTCCCATCTACATTGGTTGGGTGAATCTGCTGTGGAGTAACTGAAGGGAGTGTTTAAAGCGACTCCTTCGTAAAAGGGAGGTTCGACATCATAACAAAGCCAGCAGGATTCGGTTAGGTTAGGGTTAGATTCGTTCAGGGATTGGAAGGTAGCTTCTACATACGAAGGATTGGGTCTGAGTCTGACTCGGCTGAGCGGCCTATCTGAAAGGCTTCCGCATGGCCGGTTGGGATATCAGCGACCCTTGTGGTCAAGGCTTTGGGGTGGGTCGCGTTTCTCCCTTTCGGCATGCTTTTAATCACTTTGTTGGGTCCGACCACTCGGGGTGCCGACGGTTGGAGCCTAATAATTCACACATTCACCCTCTCTTTTGACCCTTGAAGGACTACTGTCCCCGTTCTGCCTATTGCCCAACTGGGGTGATGCGGCTGCAAAACTGTCATGTTGTAGTTAGTGCATGTCCGAATTTTTGGGACTTTATGGCAATTTCGATGGAAGGTTCCATGAAAGAAGAGTGGTGTTTTTCAACCAATGGGTGCCCAGTTGAACTGTAAGAATTTGTCAGGCTCTTGTGGCTCCCACCCAGGCCCTGACAGTCTGGCATCTGTGACGATGGTTTCGCAGCCCCAGTGCCCACAATGTCCCCACCTGGGTGACTGCAGTAGCTTTTCTCAGGGTTTGAAGCTGGGCACCAGTAGGATAGGTACATGTGTGTGGCGTGTGGGGAATGGGGGTCTACCTTTGGTTGTCCTGGAAACAGGACAACAGGTCGGTTGTGCAGAGGTCGGTCTACCTTTGGTTGTCCTGGAAACAGGACAACAGGTCGGTGATGCAGAGCACAAAGGATGGGGCGTTTGGTGTGGTGATTTCTTTGAGCACTTTGTCACTACTAAGGTGTTGCATGACCCACCTGAATGGCTGATGGGGGTAGTGATCTGGGCTGGCTTGCCCTCTGGCAACAAGCCCCAACAGCAAAATCACACAGAAACACTGTTGATGCTTGGGTCCCACCCGTGCGGGTCTCTCGGGCGCTGCCTGGCGGCTTGGTGGTCTGTCGTTTTCCTCTGGAATGGGGATGTACGTGTCACGAGGACGTCCCACGAGGATGTCCTGTAAACAGAAACTTGCAACTCTCATCAATCTCATTCTGCTCATTGTGAAGGTCAGGCTTGATTGACTTAAGTGGACACCACCTGATTTTGCCGTCCTTTTTGACAGCTGCGTACCCCCTCCCTGTGAGCATCAGCCTCCAGCCCCATTCCCATTCGCCTAGCTCATTTCTAATTACAACCTGCGGGCTCTCTTCTAGTGCTCGGGTGGCCCAGTGTTTTTGAACGGGACTGTTTGTTTCATCTCCCCTAGGGAATTGATTCAATGCCAGCAGAGCAGTTGCCAGTATACGTGCCTGATCTCCTGGGGGAATGGCATTGGCAAAGCCCTCTGCTTTCACCAACACTTCTATCTTGGTTTTCAGGGTCTGATTTGCTCTCTCGACTATGGCCTGCCCGGTACTGTTATATGGGATACCTTGCACTAATGTGATGCCTCATTTTGAAGCGAACTCTTGCACTGGTTTAGAAGTGAAATTGGAACCGTTGTCAATTTTGATCTGTTTGGGGATACCAAGCCAGGCCATGGCTGTCAGCCAGTGCTGAATTGTGGCCTTGGAGTTTGTTCTGGGGTGCTGTGTGGCTATGATCGTTCCGCTATAAGTGTCTCTTGTCACTGCAAGCCATGCTCGGGGCTTCAGCAGTTGACACCAAGTGAAGTCCGACTGCCAGATTTCTGAGGGCTTGAGACCTCTTGGGTTGACCCCACAGGTCCATAGGGGTGACTTCTGGCAATGAGGGCAGGTGGCTACCACGTTTCGCGTCCGCTGTCAGGATTCCACATCTCTTTGCCAGTGCTTTGGCTCCGATGTGGAGCGACTCGTGCAGTTGATGGGCTTCCTCTGACGTCCATACTGCGTCCATACTTCCTCTGACATCCATACATGCTGCGGCGTCCGCTTTGTCGTTGCCGATCTGGAAGTAACCTTTGACTGGGTTGTGGCTGTTGATGTGAATGACCGACACGGTGCCCCGTCGCGAGGAGAGTGCTTCTTCTAGCATTAGGGCTGCTGCTGATGTTGACACTCCTGGTCCTGCCATGGCTAGGCAAAGCCTTGCCACAAATATAGAGTCCGTTACTATGTTGAGGTGTTCTTCTTGGAAGAGTCCGCATGCCAAGACAACTGCTGTTGCCTCCAGCTGTTGCACTGACAGTGTGGGGTCACATGCTTTGACGCAATACCATTGCTCTCCTGCCTGCCACACTGCTGCTGCGGTTGAAGTCGTGGAGGAAGCGTCTGTGAAGACTGTTGGTTCTGGCTGCGGTCCATCCATGACCTTTGGCAGTGTGTCCATGTCGACTACGGTCAGCAACTGAGTCCAGGGTGGTCTGGAGGAGTAGGAGATTTCTCCTCCGAAGCCGGTGAGAGCAAGGGCCAGGTATTCTGATATTGTGGCTGACTCCGAGGTCAGTTGCTTGCGGAAAGGGAGGTGGATGCTTTTCGGCTCTGTTCCTAGGTGTCTCAAGGCGAGTTTCCTGCCTTTCATGATGAGGTTAGCAATGCATTCGATTCCCGGGGAAAACGCACGAGCAGGTCTTCCGAGCACCACCCATTGAATCGGTCGGGCCTTTTCAGAAGGTCCTTGGGCCAGTGCTCCCACTCCCCCCTTCAGTGTAAAGTGGACATATAGGTCCAGTGGCATGGCTGGGTTCCACCTGGCAAGTATGCCAGGGGACATCTGGCTTTCGATGAAGTCGAGGGAGCTCGTTGCCTGTGGTGTCAGCTCCTTGGGTTCCCAGGGGTGCTTTCCTTTCAGGAGGTCATATAAAGGGTCCATGACCTCGGGAGGAACTAGGATGATGTTGTGAAGCCACTGTAGTGATCCCACCAGGCGTTGCACGTTGTGGAGTGTTTTGATGTCTCGACAGACCTTCGCCTTGGGGGGTGTCACGTAGGACCTTGTGATCTCTACTCCCAGGAAGGTCACGCAGGGTCCTCTCTTGATCTTTGTGCTCGCGATCTCGAAGCCGTTGGCCTTGAGGGTGTCCGTGATTGTGGACACCAGGTGATCTACTTGGCTTGCCGACGGTGCAGCGACTAAGATGTCGTCCATGTATTGAATGATGGTCGCGGGGGGATAGGAGTGTTGGACTGGCATCAGTGCTTTGTCCATGGTGATTTGGCATATGACAGGGCTGTCAACAAGACCTTGTGGAAGTACCCTCCATTGGAAGTGGAGGTTGGGCCGCTCACCGTTTTGAAACGCCATGGAAAAGGCAAACCGTTCTCTGTCCTCAGGGTGCAGGGGTATCGAAAAGAAACAGTCCTTGATGTCCAGCACTGTGCACGGCTGCCCTTTGGGGATGGCTGAGTTTGCGGGAAGCAGTGTCTGGACTGGAGCCATGGGTCGGATCGTCTTGTTCACTTCTCTCAGGTAGTGGATGAGGTGATAGCCTTCTCCAGACCTTTTGGGGATCACAAATACAGGGGTGTTCCACAGGCTGATGGAAGGTTCTATGTGACCCTTTTGCAGTTCACTGTCAACCAGTTCCAGCAAGGCTGCCATTTGAGGCTCTGTCAGGGGCCACTGCTCGACCCATACGGGGTCTGGTGATTTCCAAGTCAATTTGATTGGCAGTGGCAGGTGTACGGCAGTGGCCCTCAGGATAAATTTGTAATCCAGAATCCTAGCAAAGAAAGAACATCCCTTCCCAACAAGGGTGGAGAATTTTGCAAAATGTAGGGGTAGATTGCTACTGTCTGTTCTGGTCCCTTTTTTGTGTGAAGTGTTAAAGCCACCAACTGGGTGCTTTTCCACGCCCGGGACTGCCCTCCCACTCCGTTCACTGGAGGGACTTCTTTGAATTGCCAATGCCCGGGCCAATGCGCTTGGGGAATAATCGTGCAGTCTGATCCCGTGTCCGCCCAGAACTGGAGCCCTATGACGTGGGAATCCTGACTGCCGTAAAGGCGGCATGTCCCCCACACCATCAGGGGCTCCTTCCCTATTCTCATGGCCAGGGCCACCCACGGATCCCGCACTGGGGCGTCCCCTGCTGGTCCTGTGACACCAGCGTGGCTTGTGGTGGTGGGGGGTGCGAAAGCATTACTGGTGGTGTTGTGCAATTCTGCCATTGCGTTGTAGGTGGGGATGTAAAATTGACTGCTCCCTGTGGGGGCATGGGGTATGAGGGTCCCCTGCCCCACTGGGGGTTGCTGTAGCTGGGCCACTGCACATGCCAGGTGGGAGGGGGCTGAACACGGCCCGGCTGCCCCCTCCCTTTTCCGTTTCCCTGAAGCCTGGATCTGCATTCCTTAGCTAAATGTCCCTTCTTCCCACATGCCCAGCACGGTCCCCTAAATCCCCCTTGGCATGGTGGAGCAGCTGCTGATAGGCGCCTTGGCTGGGGGCAGTTTACTGCCAAGTGGCCTGCCTGGCCACACTTAAGGCACACCATCACACTGGTTATTGCAGTGTGGACTGCTGCTTGGATGGGAGCAAGCTGTTCCTCCTTTGCAACATGTCTGATCATGTCAGCTATGCTAGCCCCAGGTGGCAGTGATCTTAGAATGTCCTTGGTGGCTGAGTTGCATTGCTGGCATAGGCAGTCTGCCAGCACGGGATCCTTCGCCTCTGAGGGTAATGAGGAGGAATCTAATGCTGCCGGAAGCCTGTCCACAAACTGAGTGAAGCTCTCACTTTCACTCTGTCTTATGGTGGACCACGGGGCAGGTTTAGCCACTACTTTGGAAGCTGAACGAATGGCTTCTCGGGCAGCCCGGGTGGTTGTCATAACTTCATGGGCCCTTAATCCCTCAGCGTGGGCCTGGGGGGTGATCATAGTGCGGTCTTTACCCATCAATCTCTGTATACTGGAGCCGTGCAGTGGATGGTCAGGTCTCATTATCTGGGCTAGCTCCTTTGTGCATTGATCCTCCCACTCTTGTTTAAAAACAATCCTTCCTGCCCCATCAAAAATCATTCTGCACGTCTGCTTGATATCAAAGGGAAGCATGTCATCCCCCCCAAAAACGCCGTCAGTAAGTGTGGTAACCATTAATTCCCTTGTCTGCAATTGCTTTAATAATTGCCTGTACCTCTTTTGGATTCACTGGAGAATAGGTCCTTCTTTGGTTTTCGCCTGCCCCCCCCCCACGGACTGGGAACACTAGATTGGCTGAAGGGGTGTACTCGGCGCAGGCTATCTTTATTTTTCGCCAGTCTGTAAGTGGGGTTCGGTCTTTCTCTGATGACCCCTTCACCCACGTGGGAGTGCTGTGATTAATAACCTTACGTGCCGTTGCTCTCTCCCTGTTAAAGCTAGAATCCGAATCGGAGCTCCCCGATTCCCTGTCGGACTCAGAGGTTGAATCCGAGTCCGAGCTGGAAGTCGACTGGTCGAGCATTTCCGGGTTGCTCTGCCTTTTTCTCGGGCTCTGACCCCGCCCCCTCCTGCGGGGGGCGGACCGTTCCCTCCCCCTGGGGTCTCCCCGCCCCCTGCTGGGGGAGGTCCTTGCCTTACAGGGGCTTAATTTGAATAGAGCGCTCTGATTGGTCTTACACTCCACCGCGGGGACCGCCCCCCCCCCCCCCCCCGCTCGCCCGCGCATGCGATGTTAAGCAGGCTGACTGTATTTCCGCTCTTTTCCCCCTCTTCTCTTCCGCTCTGACTACGCGGTTCGTCGCCATTTTCGAACCCATAGGGTGGCGGAGAGATTTTATCGATCCGGGCGGTTTCTGACCATCCCGCCGCTTCCCGCGCCTCCTCCGCCAGCCCCCCCCAAAAACACTGCGCCCGTTGCTCTGCCTCCTGCGTCGGGTCGGCAGTCGGCGCGGGGGGGAAGGGTAGAGGAGCCGCAGTTTTGTCAAGAGGCTCCGAAGGGGAGCTGAGATCTGGCGGGCTCCGCAGGGGGTTGGGGGGTCTCCCGGGGGTTCTGGGGGTTTTGGGCTCGGGCTCGGGAGGAGGTGGGACGTGCCTAACCCCCGCATATTCCCGTCTTCAATCTGATCACTTTCTGGGGTGGTCTGTGTCGCTGCTCCCACCCCCAACTGCGGAATGGCTATTAAACAACTTCTCGCAGCTTTCCAGGTTTCTTGCTCTTGTTGACCTTTTTGCAGAGCCCAGATGACTCTGCCCCATGATTTTAGGGCTTTCCCCGAGCCTGAGGACATGGTATCCTCGGCTAGAGTTTTCGTACAATTATCCCACACCCCCGGATGTAGGATATCTACAGGGCTTTCTATAGCCCCAAGCTTAATCAATCTCAGCAATGCAAGGGTTAAATCTCTAACTTTCCATTGTATACCCCAGTGTATATTCATTTCTGTTACAACCTTCACAAGCAATTCCATGATCCAAGCTGGTCCGGAGGCGTCCCTCCTGCTGTGGTCAGACCTGCAGCCACAGCCGCCGACCTCTCTCCAGGCGAATACCCGTTCCCCGGGTGCTGATCGGCTCCCGGAGTTTCAGCACCAGTTGTTGCCTTCTGATGCAAGGCAAGGCGACCTGGTTCTGAGGAAACGGCACGGCGACCCAAACTCTCCAGGGTCGCTCGGGCCAAGAACACACGCAGACACCAACGTGGTGGATGGTCCAAAGGCCTTTATTGCCCCGTCTCGCGGGGTTTTATAATCTGGGAGGTTTTTCTCTATGTCAGGGGGTCTTACCTTACTGTAATTGGTTAATAAGGAGTGGAAAGTTACTAGTGTTAGGGGGGTCTACATTCTTGGGTGATCCCTTATCACTATGCGTTAGGGGGAGAGGAATCCTGCTGCTTTCCGTGACATCGCAAGATTTTCCGAACGCCTCTCCCTATCTACCACATCCACCCAGGGGGAGGATCCAAGCATTCCTACCTGGATATAACCTGATTCTTGCAACACCAGGAGCAGCTTGCCTACTGGATTCCCAGAGGACAAGAGCTCCATAACCACCACTGGACCTTCAGAGGAAGACCAGACCCTTCTACAGCATCACTGCTCTCACAGATTCACGCTTATCTCTCCAACAGGACTGCAACCACCATTTAAAAGGACTGCAGCCAGCACCCTGACCAACATAGTGTCAGGTTATATACTGACTCAGTCAGTTTAAGGCAGTCTTTCTGTATCATTGCCATTATCTTCATTTTCCTCCTAAATTGTTATTCTGGCTTAGACTCTCCGCCACGTTTGCCTTCAAACCAGTACAAAAAAAAATGTGCTCATCTGTTGTTTTCCACCAAAAACAGGATTTCCCATTCCCAAAACTTTGCCAGATGGAAGTGGAGGCTGCAAGGAAAAGGAACATTTGCCGGGACACCCAGGCAGGTAAGGAGGAAGTCAGTGCCCCTTTCCCCCTCTCTCCTGCTCCATCTCCCAGCCCAGCACTGCCCCGGGTTTCAGGACAAACCCAGTGCCAACTCTGTCCTGCTGGGGATGCACTGGGGGGATCTCCTTCCCCTTCCCTATGGCATGGAGGCAAATCCCATCCTCTCCTTGTCCTTCCTCCTGCAGACAAGGAGCTGGAGATGGAGACCAGGGAGGAAAAATCCCCATGGCGGAACCTCATAGAAGAGGCTGTTTTGAGCAGCTCCATGGCACAGGAATCTAACAGGAAGGAAAAGCCCACAGGAGGAGAGGCTGCAAACCCAGCCCAGGGTGCTCTGAGGAGAAAAGACCACCCTGAGTGAGGAAGGTGGACAGAGCTTGAGCCAGAGCTTCGAGCTGGTGGCCCATGAGCAGCTTCATGATGGGGAAAAGCCCCACAAATGCTTGGAGTGTGGGAAGATCTTCAGGCAGGGCAATACCCTGATCAGCCACAAGATGATCCACACTGGGAAAATGGGCTTGTGAGTGTGGAGAGTGTGAGAAGGGCTTCAGCTGCAGCTCTGCCTTTGTCAACCACCAGCGGATTCACACCAAAGAGTAGCCCTTCTGCTGACCTGACTGTGGGAAGGGCTTCAAGTGCAACTCCAAGCTCATTATTCACCAGCCATCCACACTTGGGAGAGACCCTACCAGTGTCCCATGTGTCAGAAGAGGTTTCACACCAGCTCCAATCTCCTCCTGCATGAGCGGATTCACACAGATGAGAGACCCTTCCGCTGCCCTGATTGTGGGAAGGACTTCAACCACAAATCCACCCTTGTCATCCACCGGCGCATCCACACTGGGGAGAGGCCCTACGAGTGTCCCTGGTGTGGGAAGAGCTTCTCAGACCGCTCATTCTTTAACCGACACCAATGGAGGCACTGGTAAGGGAAGCCTTACGAGAGCCCTGACTGCAGGTGGAGCTTCATGAACTGCTCCATCTCCATCCCCATTGGAGGACGCACAATGGTCAGTGCCCTGGTGACCCACATTCCTTGTGATACACAGTGGGAAGTGATTTGTTTTCCTTTTTCTTTGCCTCTTATTTTCTTTTGATTTATCTCCCTCCCTTCAAAACACAAATAATGAGGATAAAAATTGACCCAATTTATCAAAAGCATCTAAAGCCTCACATTTTACTTGTGTTTTGAGGGAAACTTGGATTATTGGAGATATCTGCGAGGATATGGGGGGTTTTGGGGGTATTTGGTTTTGTTTTCTTTATTCTTGGCACTCTGAAAGATGAGAGGGATTGTTCTGTCAGCTCAAAACCACTCAATGCTACTGAAAACTACTCAATCCCACCACGAAATTCCTCGATTCAACAGCCCCTTGGGGTGAAATGGGGTTGGAAGGGGATTGGGTGAAGTGTAATGCAAATCAGGAGGGGTGAGATGGGCATTGGGTGGGGCACGATGGGTGGGATGGGGTTTGGGAGGGGTGATATGGGGAAATACAGCTTGGGAAGCAGTCTTGATGTCCAGGAGTGGTGGGATGTGTTGGGGTTTGGACTGGGGAGGTGGGTTGGGGTCTGCAATGAGGCAGCAAAAGTTTCGGGAAAATGAAGGGAAGGGAAGGGAAGCCCGTTACTGAGTGAGTTTTTGGATATTCCATGTTTATGAAGAGTTGCTGGGGTATCTCATATTTCTGAGGTAGTGTTGGGGCACTCCCCAGCTCTTGGGGGTTTCCTGAGATCAGCTCAATGGAGCCCCATTTCCAGGGGTGGTTGCCATGGGCACGAGCTCAGGGATGTAGCCAGAGTCCGTAGCCTCGGTGCTGAAGAGCAGAGAAATGATGAATGGCCCCAGACATCTCCAGTGTGTGTTTGCAGACCTGTGAGCTTACTGAGGAGAGGTCAACAGCAATCCCCTGGAGAGATGCACCTTAGTCTCCGGGTGTTCCTCAGAGCTCAGGGTGAGGAAAGAAGCTTCACCCATGGTGCCTTGCAGCACTATATTAATTTGTCTCAATTCTTTCCTCCCTATTGAAGCGTTGGCCTTTCCCACCCCTTTTACCCTTATATGTTCATGTTCTGATGAGTTCTCCCTTCCCTGTAATTCCATTGGTTTATGTCTCTGGCTATCCACCCTGGCATTTCCTATTGGTCCCTTCACTGTGTACCACCCATGAGCCCTCAGACCATTGGATCCCTGATGCTCTTCTGCACTCTCTTTTTTCCTCATTTATAACCTAGACCCTCCTTTGGCTTTGTCTTTGGTCCTGGACTTCTTCAGTGTTGCCTGAAATAAAGCACATTGGAACTCCATTCCTGGAACCTCCCGTGTCTTCACTGCCGACCTGCTCCATGTGTGTGTCTGTGCGTGTGTGCGTGCGTGCGTGTGTGTGTGTGCGTACTGGGGCTCTCGTGTCTTCTGCCTGTTGGTGCAAGATGCTCTCAGGGAAGTTGCATATACCACCACCGTAGACCCCAACAGTGGCACCTGAACAGGGACCTTCGTCTGGTACCCCTGGAGAGCATCTCCAGCATGGCTACAATCTAAGTCGCCTTTGGGTCAGCCACTAGCCTAAGACAACCTCTGAATTTTATCTGGGCATGCTGAGGGGAGAGACCTGGAACCCTCCCAAAGTCGTGGGCTGGAGGATTGCTTTCCTTGACACACCCCCACGAGATCCTTTGTTGACGCACTGCTGGGTGAGTATGTTTCAGTCAGAGTCAGCCTTTTTTTTTTGTTTTCTCATTTTAACTTGTGGGTGGAAAGACTGCAGAATAGGCACAAAACTCGTTCCACAACGGGAGATTTATATCCAAGTTACATTAGCCCTAGTTGCTCAGGAAATTAATTTTTCAAATGAGAATTTGAAAGCTTTTGTTCATTTTCTTTTTAAATATTTTATGTTACAAGGGAATCAGTTTAATCACTTGAGATTTGGGGTACGGTTGGGATCAAGTTATTTGTTTTATAACTGGAGGGAAATTTTAAAGTAGAGAAGTTTTATTGTCTTTTTAATTCCGTTTAAGGCAAAAAGTTTTATCTTCTTTTTTGTTCTATTTATGATTCAGTTTACAAATCAGGGGAAAATTTGGGAAAAGTTTTGGGTCCCCACTTCAAAACCCCTTCCCTTCTTCCTCTCCCCAACCCCCTAAACCCTCTTCCCTGCCTGAGAAGCAATCAGCAGGTGGATGTCGCTATTCAGCACAGGCTTGCTGCTGTCTCCCTGAAACCTCCCAATCTCCTCTCTCCCCTTACCATGACAGCACTGGCCATGCTGCTCTGGACCTTCCCCTCAACCTTCTTCCTATGCCCACATACCCTCTTTCATCTCCCCCAGTGGCCATTACCCCACAAAATGGCACTGGCAATGTGGCAGCCCTGCCATTTTGTCCCCTCCTGATCCAAGTTTTCCCACCCTCACACCCCAAAATGGCCACTTTCCTGCCTCTCCTCTGCCCTTTCCTGCTCCTCCATAATTGTGCTCCTCTCCTGTGACACATTCCCCTCCACCCATCACATCAATTGTCGCTCCTGCATCAGGAGCCCCCCTTTCCATCAGTAACACCCTTCCCAACGCGAGCTCTGCCTTTCCCTTCGTGGTCTCCACCTCCTCCACCCCAGGCTCCACCCCTGGCAGCCATGACACTTCTGGCTCCCACATGACCGGATGTGGAAGTGGACATGATAGTGACTGGAAGGCAGCCATCTTGGCTCCCAGCAGCCCACGACCCAGGGCCGCACTGGTTATCCAGGAGCACCACTCCTCTACCAGCAGGCCCTCTTCCTCAGTAGAAGACAGTGATCCCTCAAACTCTAGCACCGAGCCTGAGGATCACTGGGCAGGGGTGTGGGAACAAGCTGCTAGGGAAGGTGATTGGTAGGTGACAGGGAGATTGCAGACCCTTGAGGCCCCTGTCCAATCCAAAAGAGGAAGGAACCCAAAGCAGGAATCCATGCCTGATACAAAGTGTTGCAAGGCATGCAGGGACTGAGAGAGAGGGTCCCTGTCCTAAAAGAATAACGAGTCGTGCCAAAAGCTGTGATGACAAGCACAAATGGCGTGAAAAAAAAGAACAAAAGACACAGTGGATAGACACAAACCAATAACCTGAAAAAGAAAACAGCTCTACACTGCCTGAACAATACAACTTCCTATTGGTCTTGCATTCCACAAAAAAGACGTTGTTTAATTATTCCTACCCATTCAATTATTTCGTTGTATCCTAATCTTATGTACTATTTCCTTTTTGAGTTATTACTCTAGTACTATTATGACTTATAGCTATTGCTATGTTAGTTATGTTCCCTTATTTTGTAAGGTGTTTGCAGAAATCCATAGGGAAAGCCTTTTAACTTAGAAAAAAATGGAGGGTTGTGGAAGCCTGTGAGCCTAATGGGGAGAGGGCAACACCAATGCCCTGGAGAGATGCACCTTAGGCTCTGGGCATTCCCCACAGCTCAGAGTGAGAAAAGAAACTTCCCCCATGGTGCTCTGCAGCACTGTGGTAATTTGTTCCAGTTCTGTCCTCCCCATTGGCCCGTTGGCCTTTCCTGCCTCTATTACCCTCATATGTTCATGTTCTACAGAGTTCTCCCTTCCCTGTCTTCCCTTTAGTTTATGTCCCTGCCCATCCACCCTGGCATTTCCCTCTAAGTCCCTTTCCCTGTATAGCACCCCTAAACCCTTAGATTCCTGATGGTCTCCTCCACCCCCTCTTTTCCTGTATTTATACCCTAAAACCTCTTTTGTCTTTGTCTTTAACCCCAAGACCCCTGAAGTGTTAGACCTTAAAAAACCCTCCTTAGAACTCCATGCCTGCACCTTCCCATGTCTTCACTGGTGAGTTGCTGCGTGTGTGTGTGTCGGGGTGTGTGTGTGTGTGTGTGTGTGTGGGTGTGTATGTGTATGTGTGTGCGGGTGCTCTTGCACCTCTGACCCATTAGCACAAAACACTCTCAGGGAAAGTTACTTCCATCATCACAGACCACAGCTGTGCCCCTTGGGACCGAGAGGCCATTGTGACGCTGTGGAACCAAGGAGAGCATTGCTGCACTGCCAGACCTCATGGAACCAAGGATCCATTGTGACACTGCAGGGCCAAAGGATCCAAGGGACATTGTGAAACCAAGGGGGTCCCATGGAACCAAAGGGACAATGTGAAACTGGGAAGCCTCATGGTTTCACGGAGACCATTGGGACACTCTGGGGCCTCATGGACCTGTGGTGACACCAACATGGCTGGGAGTGTTGATCTGCTGGAGCATAGGAGGGCTCTGCACAGGGCCCTGGACAGGCTGGATCCAGGACCCAAATCCAACAAGGAGAGGTTTAAAAAGTCCAAGAGGGCTCTGCACAGGGCACTGGACAGGCTAGATCCAGGGCCCAAATCCAACAAGGTGAGGTTTAACAAGTCCAAATCTTTGGCCACAACAACCCCTGGAGCCCTACAGGCTGGGGACAGAGTGGCTGGACAGCAGCCAGGCAGAAAGGGACCTGGGGCACTGATGGACAGCAGGCTGGACATGAGGCAGCAGTGTGCCCAGGTGGGCAAGAAGGCAAATGGCTCCAGGCCTGGATCAGGAATGGTGTGGCCAGCAGGAGCAGGGCAGGCATTCTTCCCCTGTGCTCAGCACTGGTTGGGCAGCACCCCAGGTGTTGTGTCCAGTCCTGGGCCCCTAATTTAGGAAAGACGTGGAGGGGCTGGAGCGTGTCCAGAGAAGGGCAACAAGGCCAATGAAGGGGTCTGGAACACAAGTCCTGCAAGGAGTGGCTGCGGTTGTTTATCCTGGAGAAGAGGGGGCTCAGAGGAGACAAGGTGGTATCAGGGCACACCTTGGAATTGATGATCTCCAAGGTCTTTTCCAACCTTGCTGATTCTTGGATTCTTTGGAACCCTTGGAGCAATTGCAGGATGAGCCCTGGGCCTCCTCTTCAGAAGCTCCAGCAGCCCAGGTCCCTCAGCTTCTCCTGCCAGCCCCAAAGCCCATCCTGTCAGTCCTGCAGAGCCTCTGCAGCTCCTCCTCACTGCCCAGAACAGGGAGCCCCAGAGCCAGACACAGCAGCCCTGATGTGCCCCCCTGGCCTGGGGTGCCTCTGGCAAGGGAGCAGCACCAGGCACTGCAGGAGCCTGCAGACAATTCCTGCAGCACTTGCAGGATGATCCTGCTGCCCAAGGGATGTTCCCGTTGTGCCAAGTCAGGAACTGCAATGGGGAGTGGGGCCAGAGAGGAAAGGCCAAACAGGGATGGGCTGTTTGCAGGGGAGGGAACAGGGCTGGGCAGTAGGAAGAAATTTGTAGCAGGAAGAGTAAAGAAAGCAAAGTTGAAGGAAAGGAAATGCTCAGGGCAGTCTGGGGGTGGCTGCCAGGCAGCCCAGGCCCTGAGCAACAGCGTCTGCAATGGGACAGGAATCTCCCAGCTGATGGGAACAAACTTTCTGGCTGACTGAAGAGGCCAGGACAAAGCTGAGTGGTTTCCCTGGTGTTCCCCAGCCCTTGCTGGCCCCAGGGGCTGATGGCATTTGTGCTCCCTCAGGTTCATGTCCCCACAGCAACAGCATGGGGGTGCTCCCCCTGCTCTGTGCAATGCAAACAGGGGCTGCTGAGCCAGTGCTGCCGTGTCTGTGCCTGCAAGGATGGGGCACCTCTGTGAGCTGGGGGAGAGGCCAGGGCTGCAGAAGGGGGATGTTGTTGGCATCTCCATGAGGATGCTCTGGGACGCTGTCCTGGGCTGTCCAGAGCACTGGGGATGGATCAGCCCCTGCTCTGCTGCTCCTTCCCATCTGCCCCAGGGCCCTTGCAGAGCCCCAGCCATGCTGTTTGCCCCCAGCCTGCCCACAGCCAGCCTGGGGCTGCTCACGGGGGTTTTCTGTGCTGAGCATTGGCCTGGGTGTGTTCTTGAGAGAGCCTGGGCAAGGAGCCTGGAGCCCCCAGGCCCTGGGCTGAGCCGTCAGCGCTGCCCAGCAGTGCCCATGGCCTGTCCCTGCTGCAGCCCTGGCACTGCCACCCCCAGGGCTGTGCCTGGCCCCGAGAGCACTCAGGCCCTGCAGCAACACCAGGGCCACCAGGGCAGCGGGGCAAGGCCACGGCAGCAGCACTGGCAACACCAAGTGCTGCTGCTGGTGGGCACAGCTGCTGGGCCAGCACTGATCTGCCCCCAGCTTTGCACATAGACATTGCTGCTGCAGCTCCAGAGAAGAAAAGAAAAGGGGGCTCTCTGCAGAAAACTTTACTGGGACATCCTTTAGTTCCTTTAAAGCCATCAAGATTGCAGCCACTCTTTGACACAATCTGTGGCCAAACAGAAGATGGAGATAAACAAAATAAGAAATGGCACAAACAATGACATTTCTGTGTGGACAACATGAAATAACTAAAGCAAAGAAAAAGAACTTCCAAAATGAAACCAAAGAGAAATGTCAAAGATTACTTTTATTACAAATGATTGATTTTAACTGGCAAACTGTTTAATGTTTCTGATACCATCCAATCATCAGTCTCCTCACTGCAGCCTTGAGCTCCTGGTTCCCCAGGTTGTAGATGAGGGTATTCAGGGCTGGAGGCACCACCGAGTACAGAACTGACAGGGCCAGATCCAGGGATGGGGACAAGATGGAGGGGGGTTTCAGGTAGGCAAGTGAAGTGGTGCTTACAAAGAGGGAGACGACAGCCAGGTGAGGGAGGCAGGTGGAAAAGGCTTTGTGCCGTCCCTGCTCAGAGGGGATCCTCAGCACAGCCCTGAAGATCTGAACATAGGAGAAACCAATGAACACAGAACAACCAAACACCACAAAGCAGTAACACCAAGAAGCCCCAGTTCCCTGAGGTGGGATGTGGAGCAGGAGAGCTTGAAGATCTGTGGGATTTCACAGAAGAACTGGCCCAGGGCATTGCCATGGCACATAGGCAGGGAAAATGTATTGGCTGTTTACAGCACTGAATAGAGAAGATCACTGGCCCAGGCAGCTGCTGCCATGTGGGCACAAGCTCTGCTGCCCAGGAGGGTCCCGTAGTGCAGGGGTTTGCAGATGGACACGTAGCGGACATAGCACATGATGGTCAGGAGGGAAAGTTCTGCTCCCATGAAGAAGATAAGCAGAAATACTTGGGCAGCACATCCTGTGTAGGAGATGGTCCTGGTGTCCAGAGGGAATTGTGCATGGCTTTGGGGACAGTGGTGCAGATGAATCCCAGGTAAAAGAGGGCCAGGTTGAGCAGGAAGAAGAACATGGGCATGTGCAGGTGGTGGCCGCAGGCTACGGCGCTGATGATGAGGCCGTTGCCCAGGAGGGCAGCCAGGGAGATGCCCAGCAAGAGGCAGAAGTGCAGGAGCTGCAGCTGCCGCGTGTCTGCCAATGCCAGCAGGAGGAAGTGCCTGATGGAGCTGTTGTTGGACATTTGTGCTGCCTTGGCATGGGAATCTGTAAAAAAATCAATCATGGAATAGTTGGGTTTGGAGAGGACTTTAAATATCCCAGCACAGCCTGGGGGCACTTTCCCCTCACTGCCTGTCCAGGGCTCTGCTGCCTGGAGCTGTCCCTGCCAGCAGCTCCTTCCCTGTGCCCAGGGCTGGGCCCTGCCAGTGCTGCCAGAGCCCAGCCCAGCCCTGGGGGCTCAGCTCTGCCCTGCAGAACCCTCCCAGCTCTGGCACTGCCCAGGGGCAGCTCTGGCTCTGCAGGCTCTGATGGCAAAGTGAGAGCAACCCGGAGGAGGCTGAAAAAGCGACACTGATGCTGCCTCTAAGGGACCTTGTTCTGATATCTGTCTTTGCTGGCTTTATTCATATCTGAGAGAATTTTTTTTTTTCCACCTGAACTGAGAGATTAATATCTGTGTGCAGTTTCCAATTCAGGCAAGCCAGAGCTGTAGGTGAAAAAAGTAGAAATTTCCCTTGTCTCCAGCCCCTGACTCGCTGTGCTCCCTGTATAATCTACTTGGAAATGTTCTGCAGTTAAATGCCATGCTGGGAGCAGTCCTGAACAATGCAGCATTCTCCCCACACCATGAGAACACTTCCAATCCTTACCAGCTGTCTCCTCCCACCCAAACCTTGTCCCCCAGTGCTGGGAGCAGCTGCCAGGGCTGGCTGAGAGCTGTCCCTGGCAGGCAGCAGAGTCCCTGCCCCAGCACAGCGCCCTGGGCTGCAGGACCCTGCTCTGCAGGGCAGCCCTGGGCACCCCTGGCTCTCGGTTTCCCGGCTGTTTAGGTGACCTGGAAAGGCCCGGGGTGGCCTTGGACAGCCCGCGCTTCAAAGGAGGAGAAGAGGCTTCAGATCTTTTCTCGGTCTCGGTGTTTATTAATTGTTTATCTAAAAGATTTTCTCTCGGCCTGATAGAGGTCTGCACAGCAGCCAGCCATGAGCACACTGAGAGCCCCCAGGGTGGTCACCTATCTTTATACTCGAAATTACGTATACAATATTTATCATTTTTCCCCAATACCTTTTACCCTTATTAACCAGTGCACTTTTAGTAATAACCAATCCCAAAGTGCCAACATCACCACAGAAGATGGAGGCCAAGAAGAAGAAGAAGAAGAAGGACAGGACACGCCCCAATTCCTCCATCTTACTTCTTAAGACCCCCCTGTACAGAAATCTTAAACCCTGTGTTTCACACTCTAATTAACTTATCCCTTCACCATTCACCCCAGTGAAATCCTCCCATCCTCATACAGGTGTCGTCTCCTGTGTAGGATCAAAGTCCTGCCACCAGACACTTCTGGCAACATTCCAGGACTCCTGAGCCCCCCAAGGGTGGTCTCGGTCACTCTGCACATCAGTCCTGAGGTGCTGAGATCCTACACCTGGCTGCTGTGTACAAGAGACAATCAGAGAATGTCCTCAGGGTCTGTAGGCATTGGGATTTTCCAGGTTTAGGAGATCGCTCCGGGAGCTGCAGCTGCATTGTCCTACAGCCAGAGGTTCCTGTACCAAGGGCTGGCAGTGATACTGCCCCAGGCACTTCTCAGCACCTTCCCAGCCCTGACTGATTGAAGCTCTCTGTGCCTCTGTGCTGTGCCCAGGGTGGCTGCAGGCAGTGCCCCAGCCCTGCTGGGCTGGAAGAAGAGCTGCTCATCAAGAGAAATGTGCTTTTGAAGCTCTGCTTGGTTACCAGGAGCTGCCTCTGTGCCAGGAGCCCAGCCCAGCCCAGAAGGACAGACACAGCACAAGGACTTTAATTGAGCCTCTGGGACTTTGTGCTCAGGCCCTGAACATCAGTCCCTGAGAGGGAGCTGAAGAAACCTCTCCAGAACTCCAAGTCAGAATCCAACTCCAAAGTTTCTTGGACTTTTAATGCGTCCCAGATAGGGACACAACTGAGAGAGTGTCCCCAGGCCCCAGGCAGAGCAGAGAACTGGAGGCACTGATGACAGCTGCGGACAAAGAGAAGTCAAGTCTTGGTGCCCTGGGTCACAGCAGGGTCTGTGCCACCAAGGGCTGTGAGGAGACACCTTGTCCTGAGGCCTGGGGCCTCCTGGCACAGCCCCAGCCAGGCCGGGCGCTGTCAGCCCCTTGTCCTGCCCTCAGCATCCCCCCTAGCCCACATCCCAGTGGCTTCAACGATCTGCTGGAAGGAGTCCCTGGGGAGCCTTGCTCAGGCATGGGGCTCCTTAATGCTCCCTGCAGGGACTGCAGGTTTTTCAAAGGACTTTGGGTTTGGCTTTTGCCTTGGAGTCTCTGAGAGGTTTTCTGCAATTATGGCATCCAATTATCTGCTGCAATTAGTCCCTGGAGAGACTTTGTCAGCAACAACCCTCAGTGGGGTCATTAATACTTCAGGGTACTTCAGTTATTTCAGGGTTATTTGTTGTTTCCCTTTTGATACAGACTCTCTGAGAGGTTTATGCAATCATGGTTCCAATTATCTGCTTTAACGAGTCCCTTGAGAGCTTTGTACTGACACTCAGTGGTGCCCATTAATGCCTTGAGATACTCAAGGTTTTTAAGGTACTTTATGGTTTTAAGAATACTTTTAAGGATTTTCCTTCCCATACTGAGTCTCTGAGAGGTTTTTTTGCTATACAGGCCTCCAATTCTCTCGTCCAAGGAGTCTGTGAGGATCCTGTGTTGGGTATGTTCCCCGTTTCTGTTTTAAAACAAAAATGGAACTGAAAGAATTTTGTAAGATTTTCTAGAAGGATCCAAACAAACACGGGACAAGTTACAATACAATAACAACTAAGATGATTAATAGCCCTTTTTTAGCTGGATATCATCCAACCCTTTAGTCCCTTGGATTGGAAGTCTTTGTTTTCCACTTGAAGATTCTTGAACCTTTCATTCACTACCTGAATACTCTTTTGGATTGTCTCGCTGTGGCTGGAGAGGTTCATGCAATACATGACCTCAGAATCTACACAGCCATGCCTATGTGGCCATAGTAAAATCTCTATCGCTGTTCTGCAAGGTGGTCTGTCTGGTGGTCTCTATGTCTGAGAGCAGGCCACTCAATGTGAGGAAAGTAGCATTGGTTTACTTACTTAAGAGACACCCAAGATGGTCTAATTGTCCTAAAGCTTTAGCTGCAGCTACCCAAGGTAGTCCAAATTGGGGGTGCTACCATCTGATACCTGGATTAAAGCTTTCAAAGCCATCTCTTTGATATCATCAAATACTTCTCAGGGATACCTGCTGCTTGATCATCTGGTAGGCTGTGTTGTCCTTCTCCAGCTAGATGGTTGATTGTCAATTTCGCCCTTACCTCATTATTAGCATAGTCTGCTATTAATTGATATTGTAAACACTTCCATCCCCCTTCGCACCTAAAGAGGGTGTATTCTTTAGGTGACAACAATATGGTCATAATATATTTTAAATCATAGGGAGTTAAGATGTACTGTAAACATGGCCCTCATTAGGCCATTAAAACAAGGTAAGTCCTTCCTGTGGTCTTTAGCTGCTCTACATAAATCCTTAATTTCCCTGTGAACCAATGGCTGATACCTGTGATTCTTCCCCCTTCTTTCATAACATACCAGGATAATGAGGGGTTTTGAAAGTATTTGCCAGTCTCCTTCCTTATGTGGAGGCATGGCCCAGAGTGGAGAGGATGATTGACAGTTGGGGCATGACCCACAGTTTTTGGGGTCGAGTCTGGAGGTTTGTTCAGTTCAGGAGAGAAGGTTGTGGTAGCAGGAAGTGGAGGAGCCAAGACCGAAGGAGGATGCTCAGGCTCCTAAGCCACGTTCAGGCCCCTTCTATCTTGACTCTCCAGAGCATGATGCTCTACGACAGCCTGGCCATCGCCATCTTGGACCATCGTGGAAGGTCTGAGAAAGGGAGGTTTGAAGGGGGGTCCCCAGTTAGAAGTGACCAACAGATAGAGTTTTCAACACACTGCTTGCTGGTGAAGGGTCTCAAGAATGGTATGGAAAATGGGAAGCATGCGGGGTGCAGTGGGGTCCCTTTTGATCAAATGGCTGTACAGTTTAACTCCCACTGAGTCTCAAAATTCAGTGGTATGGATTTCGTCAGCAGAGGCATCTGGAAAATTTTTAATGATACACCTCATGATTGATTTTAATTCATTCTTTGAAAATAATATGTCATGATCAGTGAGAATGAAAGCATCCATATACACTCCTTTCTACATTAGACATCTGGCTGCCCATTTTTCTCTGTCTCTGCCTTATGGGGAAGAGCCACTGGAACACCCCAAATTAATAATGGGACTTGGGTCCATAATGTAAAAACATAGTGGCAAAATGGGCAATAAATGTCTTGCATTTCCCCAAACCCACCTGCAATCCTATGCAGGTGAAACCGTCGTTGTTGGTGCAGATCCTGGGCAAGGTCCCTTGAAGCAACGATGAATCCACCGGGCCCGGCACAATCCAAAATCCTAGGGAGCGCTGGCCTATCCATCAGCTAACCCCAGCTGATGTGACTGACACAGGGAGCCCTGAATGTCAGGGTTACTTTTCGGGCGCCAAATGTCACAATGAGGGTGGGTGCCTCTCTGGTTCCCTGACTTCAGGGTGAGAGTGGTAAAAATGAAAAGGAGTGGTTTCGATAGAGTTGCCCAAAAAGAACTTTAATAACAGGGTGAAAAACAATAAACATGGAGAATTCGAGCACAGTACGAGGGGCAGGATCTTAATACCTGAGACAATGGGGAAGCAACAACATAGACATTGGGACTAGAAAACTAGAACAAAAACCATATAGAAGAAACAAGTAACCAATAAACAAATAGGGGAATAGAACTTGGACAACTTAGCATAACAACACTAAAGACTTATGGGGGAACACTCAAGCTCACCCTAAATTAAACTAATGATTCTTAGATAGAACCTCACTCCCAGTTCTTCTGGGGTAAAATATGACTCACTCTGCGTTACAGCCAGGCTAACTCCTACATTGCTGATTTGCACTGGCCCCTTGGGACCATGCGGCTCAGCAGAGACACAATGATGTCCTTGGTTCCATGAAGCTCTACAGTGTCACAATTGTCCCTTGGATCCATGGTGCTCTGCAGTGTCACAATGGCCCCTCCATTTCACAAGGCTCCCAGATGTCACATTGGTCTCCATAGGAAGGGAACCATGGAGCCGCCATGTTTCAGGAGCTGATGAATGGTGGCCACCTATAGGTGGCCATTGAATCTTAGTATGTATTGTATAGGTGGCTTTTGAGCCATAGTAAAATATATGTATTGCATAAGTGGCCTTGCCCCGATCCTAGTTGTTCTAAATGGGCTTCAGCTGTGATGTCCTTAATTGGGTGGCAGCTGTGGCTAATGAAGATAACTGGGATAAAAGGGGGTGGGTTGGACAGTCAGGGAGAGCTTTGGGGGAGCTCTGATGAAGAAGCTGGAACAACACTGCTGTGAAGAGCTTCTTGTGAGAAAACCACCCAGAAGGTGTGGGACTCTAGAAACATGATAATAATGCCACCAGAGGTCAAGGCAAGCCTGACCTGTCTGTCCTGGCAGGTTTGCCAGGAGTAACCCTTGGATATTCAAATTTATGAATGTGGAATCCTAATTTCAGACATAGTGCCTGGAGAAGTGTCGGTTTCTCAGCTGTTTTAATGACCTGGAAAGGCCCGGGGTGGCCTTGGGCAGCCCGCGCTCCAAAGGACGAGAAGAGGCTTCAGGTTTTTTCTCGGTCTTCAGTGTTTATTAGTTATTTATCTAAAAGATTTTCTCTCGGCCCGACAGAGGTCTGCACAGCAAGCCAGCCATGAGCACACTGAGCGCCCCCGGGACGGTCACTTATCTTTATACTCAAAACTACGTATACAATATTTACCTATTTCCCCCAATACCTTTTACCCTTATTGACCAGTACACCTTTAGTAATAACCAATCCCAAAGTGCCAACATCACCACAGAAGATGGAGGCCAAGAAGAAGAAGAAGAAGAAGGACAGGACACGCCCCAATTCCTCCATCTTACTTCTTTAGACCCCCCCTGTACAGAAATCTTAAACCCTGTGTTTCACACTCTAATTAATTTATCCCTTCACCATTTACCCCAGTGAAATCCTCCAGTCCTCATACAGGCGTCGTCTCCCGTGTAGGATCAAAGTCCAGCCACCAGACACTTCTGGCAACATTCCAGGACCTCCGAGCCCCCCAAGGGTGGTCTCAGTCACTCTGCACATCAGTCCTGAGGTGCTGAGATCCCACAGAGAAGGATTGTTTTTTTTCCATACAAAGAAAAGCACACAGCCCTTCCCAGTGTTTGGAAAACAAGTGAGTTCTGGCACTCAAGATTTAAAGACCAGCCAGACCTGTCTGTCCTGGCAGCTTTTGTATGGTAGCAATCCCTGGATACACAGAAATTTGGAGGTGGAATGCAAATTTTGGCCATGGATGCCTGGAAAAAATGGACAGTTATTTTCTATACAAAGGAAAGCCCAGAGTACCAGTGTTTCAGGGACAGATGCGAGTGGCCTTCCACATTCCAAAGTCAGCCAGACCTGTTAGGTGACCCCTGGGAGACCAAGGCAGCGACATCTATTTCATGCTCCCTTGGTTCCACAGGGCTCTGCAGTGTCACAATGGCTCCTTGCTTCCATGAAGCCTTTCAGTGCCACAATGATTCCCTTGCTTCCATGATGCCCTCAGGTGTCATAATGGCCCCATGTTAACACAAGTTCTTAAGGATCTTAATGGTCTCCAGGGTTCCACAAGGCCCCACAATGTCATAATGGTCTGTTGGTTCCATGAAGTCCCGCTGTGTCATCATGGTCCCTTGGTTCCATTGGGGCCAGTAGTGCAACAGTTCCCTTGGTTCGACAAGTTCCCATAGTGTCACAATGGCCCCTTCCTTCCACAAGGCCCTGCAGGGCCACAATGTTCCTTTGGTTCCATGGGGCCCCACAGTGTCACAGTGGTCTCCAGGATTCCATGAGTCCTTACAATGCCACAATGCTCTCCATGGATCCACGGTGCCCTGCAGGATCACAACAGCCCTTTGGCACCATGAGGCCCTGAAATGCAGCAATGGTCTCTTGGTTTCACGAAGTCCTGCTGCTTCACACTGACCTCTTGGGACAGTGCGGCTCAACTGGGCCACATGGTCTTGGTTCCAAGAGAACAGAAAGATGTCCTTGGATCCATGAGGCCCCGAAGTGTCACAGTGGCCCCTTGGATCCATGGTACCCTGCAGGGTCACAATGTTCCCCTTGGTCCACAAGTTCCTACAGTGTATCAGGTTCCACAAGGGCCTGCAGTGCTACCATGGTGATTGGTTCCACAATGCCCCGCAGTGTCACAATGGTCTCCATAGGAAGGAAACAAGTGAAACAAGTGAGCCGCAGTGGTGCAGGGGCAGATGAGAGGCAGTCACCAGAGGCGAAGTCTAGCCAGACTTGACTATATGGGCAGATTTTGTCTGGGAGTAACCCTTGGATATAGAGAATTTTAGATGCAGAATCCCAATTTTGGCCATGGGTGCCTAGCCAAGAAAGACAGTTCTTTCCCATAGGAAGGAAGGAAAGCCCGGAGCGCCAGTGCTTTACAACCAGATGGGAAGTGGCCCTTGACATGTCAGATTCAGTGGGACCTGACAGCCCCCAGGAGTCCAAACTAGGCAGACCTGTTCCATGTTCCATTGATTTCATGGGTCCCCACATTGACACAGTGTTCCCTGATTCCATGAGATCTTGCAATGTCACAATGGCTTCTTGGTTTCATGAGCCCCAACAGAGTCACAAGGGTCCTTTGTCTTCATGCGGCCCCTTGTGTCACAATGGCTCCTTTTTTATATGGGCCCCACTGTTTAATCATTGACCCTTGCTTCTATAGGGCCCCTGAGTTGCACAATGGTCTCCTTGATTCCATATGAGCTTCCATACTCACACCATAGTCTCCTTGGACCTCCATTGTCATGACTGACACTTGATTCCATCAGTTTCTGTAGTGTCACCGTGGTCCCTGTCAGAGGCTGGATGAGATCAATGTCCCGAGACACCTTGGGATGCTCGGAATGCCCTTGTGGGGCCAGGTCCAGGTCAGGCCTTGGTTTGTGGTGGAACAGAGCCCCTGGCCTGGCAGAGCTGCGAATCACACAGCAGGGGGTATCCTGTCCCACCTCTGATTGGCCCAGCTCTCAATCAATCACACACTAGCAGCTGGTGCCTACCCTGGCTCTCATTGGACAAGGAACTGGCAGTTCCACCCCAGGGGTGGGCCCATGAAAGCCCAGGGTGTTAAAAGCCGGAGCACGAGGCCAGCCCAGGGTCTGGGTCCTGCCTTCCCCTGGGGTTCCTTTGTTATTGAGGCTGGAACCTGTGCAGTTGTTACCTATGTGCGTGTCTTTCTATAGATCTTCTGGCTTTCTGTTGTTCTCTATTTCTTCTCCTTCTAATCCTATTTACCTGGAACATTTTTGGGTAACTTAACATCTTAAGGGTAAAGGTTTTTAGATTAATGGTCTAAGTTAATGAAGTTAATGCTTTGATAAGAGTTTTTTGTTGAAGTGGATGTTGTATTAAATGCTTTGCCCAAGTTCCCTGATTGTCTATCTTTTGCAAGTAAAATTTGGTGTAATTTTGACCTCTTAGCTCAGTTGGTCAGAGCATGGTGCTGGTATCACTCAGGCTGTGGGTTCAATCCCTGTGCGGGCCATTCACTTAAGAGCTGGACTTGATGATGCTTGTGGGTCCCTTGCTACCAAGAATATTCTTTAACATCTGTCTGTGTTGAGAATATCTGGTTGATGTTTCTCCAGTGCACCAAACTCAAGGAAAGGAAGCTTTGGTTACCCCCAGCATTTCAGTGTTCTGGGGTGTTCCAGTCCTGCAGGCTCACAATTGCCTCTTGTTTTCATGAGGCCCCACAGTGTCCCACTGGCCCCTTGGTTCCATGAGGATCTGCAGTGTCAAACAGGTTTATGGCATTTGTCCTTGCTGCTTCACATCCCACTGCCCCACAAACAGCCCTGAGCTACCTGTGAGGGACAGGCCCTGCTGGCTCAGGCTGGGCTCAGGGCTTGGCCTTTCTGCTTCCCCCAACCAGCCCAGGCCTTGCTCAGCATTGCAGTTCCCTGCTCTGAGCCTTTGCCTGCCTGCAATCCTGCTCTTAAGGATCTGCTCTCAGCAGTCCCTGGGGAGCCTTTGTCACTCCCTGCCCTCAGTGGGGCCCAGTGATGCTCCAAGGGACTTGGAGATTTGCTTCTGACTCCTTAAGCCACTTCTTCAGCCTTCTCTCAATGCCTGAGGGTGCTGGACTCAGCCCCAAATCCACTGTGGGAATCAATAAAATAGAGAAAGCCCTCGGGGGCTCTTTCCCTTCCTTCAGTGGTTTTCAAGTCTCCAGGGCTTGTGCAGCTGATTGGAGTCAGTTTGTTGTTCTGTTAAGGAGGAAGATTTCAAAATACACCTCATGACATTTTTTTTTTTAAACAAGTGAGTATTTTTTTTATTTTCCAGATCAAAGAAGAGCTCATAAAAGCATTTCCCAGGTGATCTTGATGCTGAATGTCTCCTTAGGAGGTCTGTGCACAGAGAAGAATGAGCCCCTTGAGGGCTAACCCTGTTTGGACAAGCTGCTCCTCACCCCAAACCTCACCATGTCTGACATGGTCCACCTGGCACTCACATCCCTGTGCTCTGCAGCAGAACCTTGTCCCCTGAGCTCTGCAGCTCCATGTCCCAGCCCCTTGTACCATGTCCCACCTGCTCTCCTCAGGGCTCTGCCTGCACACAGGCCCAGGAGAAGTTTTCCTGGAGGAAAGAAGGAAAGAATAGAAAAGCCTGTGCAGGTTTCTTGAATGAACCCAACTCAGAAACCACCTGCTCAGCCCAAGCTGCCCTGAATGGGAAAGCCTTTCTCCAAGGAATAGCAGAAATGATCTCTGGAATCTCTGTGAGCAGAAATGATCTCTGGAAGCAGAATTCTGAGTCTTGCAGCTGTATTCTCTGTCCTTGCCCTTTCCCTGGATCTCTTTTGCAGATGGAAACTGCTGGTGCCATCCTCACCTTTAACCTCTCTCTTGAATGCAAACAGATCTTCCCAGGTGTGTTCAGCAGGATTTACTCAATGTTTGTACAAAACTTTTGTGTTCCTCATGAACAAAGGGGCCATTTTGGCACTAAGGGGGTGATGTGGAAGCAAGGAGCCAATTGTGACCCTGGGGTGACATGGAACCAAGGGGCCATGGTGACACAGCAGGGCCACGTGGATCCAGTGACACTGTGGATCCAAGGAGTCCATGGAGACACCTCCAGAACCTTATGGAACCAAGGAGTCCATGTGACCCAGCAGGGCTGCATGGAGCCAATGGTCCATGGTGATACTGCCCATCCAAGGAGTCCATTGTGACATTGCAGAAGCTCATGGAGCAAGGGAGGCCATTGTGACACTGAAGAACTTCATGGCACCAAATATCCATGGTGACACAGCAAGGCATCATGGGAACCAAGGAACTGCTGTTGGCAGTACAGAAACTCATGGAACCAGGGGCCCTTGTGGCACTGCAGAAGCAACAGAGCTGCTGGGCCTTCTCCCCTGGCCCTGCACAGGTCCTTGGGAGGCACAGCAGGAGCAGCACACTGGAAGCCTCAGGAATGCCCTTCTGGGATCCATGGCACACACTCCCAGCGGCTGGGATTCCAGTTCCCAGACAGGAAAAGATGTTCCTGTCTCTGAAGGCAAAGCTCCTAAGAAGGAGCCAAAAGCCAAGTGGAGCAAGATCTTAGAGTGACATTTCACTGCCAGCCTTCATAACTTCACCCATGGTTGTTGTAGCTCCTGGATTGGGACTTAAATCAGGGCAAGGTCTTTGGTGGGAGCTGCCCTGGGTCAAGGGACACACTGAGAGAGAAGCAGATCAGGCAAAGAAAGGCAGGAGAGAAGAAAGGAGGACACAAACCCAATCAGCTTAGAAGGTGGCACTCTGAAAAACAGAACTGGAACTGATGGAAAATGAATGGGACAGAAACCAATAGTTCTGAAAGTTTTATTTACTATCAAAATACATCCCACACACACAGACCCCACAATCCCAATCCCACACCATCAAATTTGGATCCCACTTCTCCCAGTCTGTATCCAATCCCATCTCACCCTGGAGGCTGTGAAATTGAGTAATTTGAGCATGGAACTGAGTTTTTTTGAGGTCAGAGCAAGGCAATTTGTAATGGGATTGAGCCCCTTGGGGGTAAGATTGAGGTGTTTTCAGTGGGACTGAGTCATTTTGAGGTGACAGATCAATCCATCTGTAGTGATGTAGTGCAAAGATATGGAGAACACTTCCTGAAGTCCCCCAAGACCCCACAAATCTTCCAGAATATGTCTCAAAAACCATAAATTCCTGCTCAAGTAACTGTGAACTGATGGAACTTTCAACATCTTTGATATATCTCTTTGTTTTTAGTCCTTTTTTTAGGTGTTTTTAAGTGATAAGGAAAAATCAAGAGGAAACTGGGGCAAAACCTAAAGGATAACCAGCCTTGTGTCCTCCCAGCAGAGATCACTGAATGTAGGTCACCAGGGCTCTGCCCAACGTGGATCCTCCTATGGAGGATGGAGCTGGAGCAGGGCACAGAGCTCTTCCTGCAATTGGGGCCTTTGCAGGGCTTCCCTTACTGGTGATTCCATTGGTGTCTGGTCAAGTGAGAGCTCATGGACAAACTCTTTCCACACTGGGGACACTCGTAGGGCCTCTCCCAAGTGTGGATGTGCCGGTGGATGGTGAGGTGAGACTTGTGCTAGAAGCCCTTCCCACAGCTGGGGCATTGAAAGGGCCTCTCATCGGTGTGAATCTGCTGGTAGAGGAGGAGATTGGAACTGGTCTGAAACCTCTTCTGACACTTGGGGTGCTCATAGGGCCTCTCCCCAGTGTGGATGTGTTGGTGGGTCACAAGATTGGATCTGCAGCTGAAGCCCTTCCCACATTCCCCACACTTGTAGGGCCATTCACCAGTGTGGATCATCTGGTGGCTGATCAGGTATAAGCTCTTCCTGAAGCTCTTCCCACACTCCAAGCACTTGTAGGGCTTCTCTTCCACAAGGTTCTGCCATGGAGATTTGTCCTCCCTGGTTTCCAACCTCAGGTCCTTGTCTGGGGGAGGAAGGACAAGGAGAGGATGGGATTTCCCTCCATGCCAGAGGGAAGGGGAAGGAGATCCCCACAGTGCATCCCCAGAAGGACGGGGTTGGCAGCAGTGTTGTCCTACAGCCAGGGGCCATGCTGGGCTGGGAGATGGAGAGGAGAGAGGGGGAAAGGGGCACTGACTTCCTCCTCACCTACCTGAGTTTCCCAGGGCATTGTGTCAGTTTGAAAAGACAGGCGTCCACTAAGGAAGGCACGAGCCTCCCTTGAAATGGAAACTGGAAAAACCTTCTCCTCCAAATTATTATAATTTTGAAATTAAGGTGCTCTCAGGAAAAGATATGAGAATTGGAATAACAGTTCTTAACTACGAAAATTAAAAATAAAAAATTAAAAGTGCAATAGTACAAAAAAACCCGCTGGCAGGGTCAAAATATTACCTGACACCCTGTGGGTCAGGGTGTTGGTAGAAGTACCATAAAGTGTGGCTGCAGTACTCCTTGATTGACAGATGTGCTTTTGTTTGAGCAGTGATTTTCTGGAAGGGTGTAGTCTTCCTCTGAAGGTCCAGTGGTGGTGTAGATGGGCCTGATCTTCCTCTGGGAATCCAGCGGAGAAGAAAGCTGCTCCTCTGGGAATCCAGTAGGAAAAGAGTCACTGTGGTGTTCGAAATCTCAGATTATATCCAGGAGGAATGCTTGGCTCCTCACTGTGGGTGGAGCTTCTCGCAGTGGGATAATGTAATTTTATCAGTCATGCAATGAGACTCAATGGCCCATTAACAGAAGATATTGCCCTGGTGGGAGGATTAGTTGTTGAAGAGACAATGTAAACTGCCCAATTAACAGATGACAACTGCTCCACAGATAGGAATAGAATACACACACCCAATTCCAACCTAAGGCAGTGGCTCAAGGGTTGGTGTCATGGACAGAATTTTGCATTCTTTGATCACGGGGCAACTTTTATAGCGCCTGGCCTGCTGGAACCAGATGGGCTCCATCTCTCAGTTAAGGATGGAAGCTTTTTAGCTCATGAACTGGCAGAACTTGAGAGAACTTTAAACTAGGTTTGAAGGGGGAAGGGGATGCAGCTGGGCTGTCTGGAAGCAGGCCCAATAGTGGTAAGCCTGAGTTAGGAGTGAAATCAGCCCAGCTGGGGTGGATGTATACCAGTGTATGCAGCATGGGTAACAAATAAGAAGAGCTGGGAAGCCATGGTCCAACAGCAGAGCTGTGATGTAATTGCCATCAGGGAAATGTGGTGGGATGACTCACATGGCTGGAGCACTGCACTGGATGGCTACAAGCTCTTCAGGAGAGACAGGAAAGGGAGAAGAGGTGGAAGGGTGGCCCTTTATATCAGAGAGGCTTTGGACACCACAGGTATTGAAACTAACGATGATGAAGCTGAATACCTATGGGTGACAATTAGAGGGAAGGCCAACAAGGCTGACATCCTACTGGGAGTCTGTTATTGTCCACCCAATCAGGAAGAAGAGCTGGACAACTCATTCTATAAACAGCTAGAGAATGTTTCTGGATCATCAGCCCTTGTTCTTGTAGGCAATTTCAACCTGCTAGACATCTGCTGGGAGCTCAATACAGCTGAAAAAAGGCAGTCCAGGAAATTTTTAGAGGGTTTGGAGAACAAGGTTTTTGTCACAGCTGATGGGTAAGCCCAGCAGGGGAGGGACTGTGTTAGATCTGTTGTTTGCAAGCAGAGATGGTCTGGAGGGAGATGTGATGGTTGGAGGTCGCTTGGGGAACAGTGATAATGAAATTATAGAGTTCCCAAAATTTGTTAAAATCAGGATGAACATCAATAAGACTTTTACATTGGACTTCCATAGGGCAGACTTTGGTCTATTCAGGACACTTATTCAGAGAGTTCCTTGGGAAGCAGCCCTTAAAAACAAAGGAGTTCAGGAAGGGTGGGCATGCTTCAAAACAGAGAGCTTGAGGGCACAGGAACAGACTCTCCCTGTGTGCCAAAAGACGAGTCGATGAGGTAAATGCCCAGCCTGGATGGGTAAGAAGATTTTGGAGGAACTTAAGAATAAAAAGAGGAGGTATCCTCTTTGGAAGGAGGGTCAGGTCCCACAGGTAGTGTTTAAGGGGGCCACTAGAGCATGTAGAAAAAAAACAAAACTAAAGAGCTCAGTACTTGAAATTGCTACTTTTATAAATGTTTTAAGTTGAAAGATGTAGCTGGTGTAGCATTGTGTGTTTTATATGGGTTTATTGTAAAGTTGGTTATTTTTATAAGTTTAAATTTTGGTTTGACCCTTGGTTCCCCCCACGTTCTCCCTCCTCATAGTTTGTTCCTTCCACCAGTTACCTGTCAATCATTATACCAACCCCCTTTCCTTTCTAGAAATTTCTATGTCAATCTTCCTGTACCTAATGTATGATTTGTCCCCTGAGCCTTTTCCCTCCCTTGGGCCCTTCCTACTGGTTCTGTGTGTCCCTCGTTCCATCCCTGGGCTTTGTTCATTGGTCCCTCGTGTCCCCGTCTGTTACACCTTTGCCCTTTATAAGTACCTCCCTAATGGTTTTTACTTGACACCATCACTGGCCCCACCTGGGTCAAAGAAAGCACCTTGGCTTCCACACACATGTCCACTCCTTCCTTCCTTTGCCTCAGCACTTCGCAAGTCCTGCTCTCGCCTGCATCACCACACAGCAGATGGAGCCACTACTCAGGGATTCTCGCCGAGAACCTGGGAGTGGCAGAATTCGCAGTCTCCACCGGTTACTCCAGGAGTGGCTAGCCGGACCTGTCAGCTCCAGTGGCCGAGGAAGTGAGACTGCAGCTGGGGTTGTATTCTATTCCTATCTCTTAGAGGTGGGGCAGTTATGTTGTCTTAATTGGGCAGTTTTCTTTATCTCTTCTACAAACCAATCCTCCCTCTGGGGAGGTATCTTCTGTTAATGGGCCATGAGTGTCACTGCATGACTGATCAAAATTTACATCATCCCATTGTGAGATGCTCCACCCAGAGGGAGGAGCCAAGCATTCCTACCTGGATATAATCTGAGATTTTGGGACACCAGTACAATCTTTCCAATGGATTCCCAGAGAAGCTGCGTTTTCCGCAGTGGATTCCCAGAGAAGCAGTTTTCTTCTCCACTGGATTCCCAGAGAAAAATCAGGCCCATCTACACCAACACTGGACCTTCAGAGGAAAACTACACCCTTTTACAGGATCCCTGCTCCAACAGAACCACATCTGTCACTGCAGGAGCAGTGCAGCCACCATTCAATGGGACCGCTACCAACACCCTGACCAGCAGGAATTCTGACTCTGTCAGTAGGTTGGGGTTTTTTTGTTTGTTTGTACTATTACATTTGTATTTTTAGTTTTCCTAGTAAAGAACTGTTATTCCTATTACAATTTTTTTTGACTAAGAGCCTCTTAATTTAAAAATTATTGTAAATATGAGGTGGGCGGGTTTACATTTTCCATTTCAAGGGAGGCTCCTGACTTCCGTAGTGAACACCTGTCTTTTCAAACCAAGATATTAACCTTTAGGGTTATGGAAAAAACTGAAAATATATACCCCACACTCAGTTAGAAGTATCCTAAGCCAAAAGGCTGAAAATAGCTCACTGATTCCTGTATGTTAAATTATGAAGTGATCCTAACACATAATGATTTAGAGCTAATAGTGAGTAACAAACTCAACTCTGCCCAGTTTTTGTATGGAGAACCAAGTGAGGAACTAATACATAATTGCCTAGAGGTTATAAACTATCAAACTAGAGTAAGAGAGGACCTAACAGATCAACCACTCCAAGGAGGGAAATGACTGTGCATCAATGGATCTGCACGGGTAATAAAGGGGCACAGGGTATCAGGGTACACTATAGTGCATGAAGGGTTGGTAGCCATTTAAAAGAGAAAGTTACCTTCCATCTGGTGAGCCCAAGCGTGTGAGCTATATGCCCTAAAGGGAACTCTGGAAATATTAGCACAGAAAAGATACAGACTGAAAATACGCTTTTGGCATTGTGCATATCTTTGGAAAATTTTGGGAAGAGAGGGGGCTATTAAATTCAAAGGGAAAGGGACTGATTAAAGTGTTAGAAACCTGACAATTACCAGGGAAGTAGCAGTGGTATATGTTAAAGGACATAAAAAGAGGGCAACTCAGGACGCGTGAGGGAACAATTTAGCTGATTTAGAAGCTTAAAATGCAACTGAATCAGACATAGAAAAACTAATATTAGTATTAACCCCCATGAGAAAAATGCAAAAAATCCCTATATTCAGTGGGACAAAAAAGGAAGAACTCCTTAAAATAGGAGCCAAGAAAGATAACAAAGGGAAGTGGAGATGAGCAGATGGGAGGCAAAAGTTGAATAAACCCCCTTGCCAAGAAAATGCTAGAAGGCATACATGGAACAGCACACTGGGGTACACAAGTGCTAAGTGATCAATTTCTAAGGGATTGGAGTTGCATAGAAATTCTCAGAATAGCTAAGCAGGTAACTGAATGGTGTGTGATATGTACACAAGTGAATAAGAAAATCATGAGGAAAACACCCAGGGGAGGGTGAGAACTAGCCTTAAGGCCCTTCCAAAACATCCAAGTAGACTTTACTGAGCTTCCCCAGGTACAACGGTGGAAGTTTTTTCCAGTGATAGTAGATCACGTGACTCATTGGGTAAAGGTGGTACCCAGTGTGAAAGCCAATGCCAATGTTGTGAGTAAAACACTTCTAGAATCAATTATTGCCCAATATGGGTCGGTAAACAGGATTGATTCAGACCAGGGAACTCAATTCACATCAAAGATATGAAAATCAAGACCCTTAAGTTGTATTTTGATAAGGTCTTAAAAAAACATTTAAATTTTTGAAAGTGAAAATGATTTCTCACATGGGGTTAGGGAATGTGAGGAAAGGTTGTCCACACTGGGTCAGCTCCAGAGTACAACTTCTCTGACCTGGCCAGACCTCCTTAGGAGTGGCCCTACATCAATATCAAGCACAGAATGCTGCAATCACCTCTTATCTAAAGAGAACAGTAATGAAATACACTCTTTGAAATAGGATTATATATTTTTTAGAAGTTCATTGAAATATTTCTCCATAACTGTAAAAGGAAAACTTCCTGATGAAGAGGACAAGACCAGAGGGAAATCAAGGCAGAGCCGTGGTTTGTCAGGACTTGCTTGATCCTAATGAGCCCCATGGTGCATTTGGAGCTGAGCCCTGGAACCTCCAGGCCTGAGAGGAGATTGCACAAATCTTTCCAGGAGTCAAAGTCAGAAGAAAACCTCAAAGTGTCTCAAAGCATGAATGGGTCCCACTGAGGTCCATCCCAGCACAGAATCCTCATGGACTCTGAGGAAGGGAGAATTGGAGGCGAGGATAGCAGAAAAATACTTCTCAGAGATTCAGTGTAGAAAGGAAAATTCAAAGTACCTTAAAAACCTTGAGTATCTCAAAGCATTAATGAGCCCCACTGACTGTCAGTACAAAGCTCTCAAGAGGCTCGTTAAAGCAGATGATTAGGGCCATTATTGCACAAACCTCTCACAAAGTCTGAATCAAAAGAGAAACACCAAGTACCCAAAAATAACTGAAGTACCTTGAAGTATTAATGAGTCCCAATGAATGCTGCAACAGAAGGAGAATCTCCAGAGACTAATTAAAGTAGATAATTGGAAGCCATGATTGTAAAAACCCCTCAGAGGCTCTAAGGCAAAAGCCAAACCCAAAGTCCTTTGAAAAACCTGCAGTCCCTGGGACTATTCAGGAGCCCCAGGGCCATTGCTGAGCAAGGCTCCCCAGGGACTCCTTCCAGCAGATCCTTGAGGCCACTGGGATGTGGGCTAGGGGGGGATGCTGAGGGCAGGACAAGGGGCTGACAGTGCCCAGCCTGGCTGGGGCTGTGCCAGGAGGCCCCAGGGCCTCAGGACAAGGTGTCTCCTGACAGCCCTTGGTGGCACAGACCCTGCTGTGGCCCAGGGCACCAAGACTTGGCTTCTCTTTTGTCCCCACCTGTCATCACTGCCTTCAGTTCTCTGCTCTGCCTGGGGCCTGGGGACACTTTCTAAGTCATGTCCCTCAGTGGGATCCATTAAAAGTTCAAGAAACTTTGGAGTTGGATTCTGACTTGGAGTTCTGGAGAGGTTTTTTCATCTCCCTCTCAGGGACTGATGTTCAGGGCCTGAGCACAAAGCCCCAGAGGCTCAATTAAAGTCCTTGTGCTGTGTCTGTCCTTCTGGGCTGGGCTGGGCTCCTGGCACAGAGGCAGCTCCTGGTAACCAAGAAGAGCTTCAAAAGCACGTTTCTCTTGATGAGCAGCTCTTCTGCCAGCCCAGCAGGGCTGGGGCACTGCCTGCAGCCACCCTGGGCACAGCACAGAGGCACACAAAATGGTGAAACCCCTTGGTTACACAAGGTCCTGCAGTGTCAAATGTCCCCTTGGTTCCATGAGGCCCTGCAGTGTCACAATAGCCCCAGAGTGTCCCAATCATCAGAGAATGACAGAATCAAATAGGTTGGAAAAGACCTTTGGGATCATCAAGCCCAACCAATGCCCTAATACTGCCTTGTCACACAGACCATGCCACTAAGTGCCACTGGAGAGGGACAGTGACTCTGCCACCTCCCCCCTGGCCAGCCCATTCCAGTTCCCACTCACGCTTTCTGTGAAGAACTTCCTCCTATTGTCCAGCCTGAACCTCCCCTGGTGCAGCTTAAGGCTGTGTCTTCTTTACCTGCAGATCAGATCCACACTCACACCCAGCTTGGTGCCATCTGCAATTTGTGAATGCTGGACTTGATCCCCTCAGCCAGATCATCAGAGAAGATATTAAACAGGACTGGGCCCAGCACAGATCCCTGAGGGACAGCACCAGTGCCTGGACACCAGCTGGGTGCAGCACCATCCCCACCACTCTCTGGGCCCAGCCTCCAGCCAGCTCTTAAATCTCCCAGCGAGGAGGGAACCTGCCCAAGCTGTGGGTTGCAGCTTTTCTAGGGAATGCTGTCAGAGACAGAGTCAAAGGCTTTGCTGAATTCCAGGTACACAACGTCCACAGCATTTCCTGCATCCACAGGTAGGTCATCTGGTCATAAAAGGAGACCAGGTTGGTCAGGCAGGACCTGCCACTCCTAAATCCACGCTGGCTGGCTCTGACCCCTCGGCCATCCTGTGGGTGCCCTGTGATGGCACTCAGGGTGATCTGTTCCATAACCTTGCCGGGCACCCAGGTCAGGCTGACAGGCCTGGAGTTCCCCAGTGCCTCCCTCCAGCCCTTCTTGGGGATGGGCTCACACTGGCACCTCCAGTCCTCTGGGAGCTCCCTGCTGAGCCAGCACTGATGGTAAATGATGGAGAGCAGCCTGGGGAACATCCACAGCTCCCTCATCCCCCTAGGATGGATCCCATCTGATCCTATACAACTGTGAGTATCTGAGTGGCTCAGCAGGTCACCAACTGCTTCCCCCTGGATTACAGGGGCTGTTCTGCTCCCTGTGCCCATCTACCAGCTCAGGAGAACACTTGTCCTGAGGTAAACCTATCCTAATATTGAAAATTGAGACAAACAAGGTGTTAAGTAGCTCAGCCTTCTCCCTATCTTCAGTTACTATATTCTCCACTGCATCCAATAAAGAGTAGAGGTTCTTCTTCTCCATTCTTTTGCTATAATTTTTAAATAAAAACTCTTTTTTTTTTTCTTCACAGAAGCCACTAGATTGAATTCTAATGGAGCTTTAACCTCTAATTGAATTCTAATGGAGCTTTAACCTCTCTAATCTTCTTTCTGTATAACCTAACAACATCCTGAAACACTTCTGAGCTGCTGGTCCTTTTTCTCCCTGAGTTCCCACAAAGGCTCCATGCCCTGCCAGGCCAGTAATTTTCCTCACCTGCTCATCTTTTGCCATACTGGGACAGGCTGCTCCTTCCCTCTTAAGGTTACTTTCTTGAAATGTGTCCATCCTTCCTGGATCCCTTTGTTTTTAGGGATGTTTCCCTTAAAAAAATCAGTACCTGATTTAGTACTGCCCAAATCAGCATCCTAAACAGGCCAAAGTCTGCCCTTCCTAATTCCAGTGTAGAAGTTTTGTTGCTACCCCTCCTTCTTTCACAGAACATTGAAAATTAATTATTTCATGGTCACTGTGCCCCAGGCAGCCTCTGAGCCCCACACCTGCCACCAGTCCTTCTCTGTTTGTGAACAGCAGCAGACAGAGCTTTCCTTGGAAGTGGGAGTGTTACCAAAAATTCTGTAAACCAGAAAACTCCTTAACACCAATGCAGCATTTGGATGCAGCATTCTTTCTTCAGCTGGATGCACGGGGTACAGCTCCTTCCAAAGCCATGCATGCTGAGTGCAGGAAAGTTTCTGTTGATATTTTGTATTTTGTACACATATTCATTTATTGTCCTGGACTAAACATGTATATAATGATAATTTCCCCCAAATCATTAACATATTTCCCCTAACCTTTAACATGTGTTCTTCTGTCCTGGGGGTCTCTCTGGTGGTTCCTGGTGCTCGTGGATCCCAATGTTCCAGTGGGCCTGGCTGAACTGGCAGGACACTGAGGCTGCTGAACTTCCAGTTCCCTTCTCACACAATGGGCATTGTGTGGTTTCCACAGGCCTGGGATTGTGGAGAACAAGCTCCAGGTGTGAGCTCAGCTGGTGGAGACAATTTATCATCTGGTAACATGAGATCACAGAGTGGGCTGAGACATCACAGAGTGGGTTAGGTGAGGTCATTGAGAACTATGACATCATATACTTCCTCTGTGACATCACAGAGCCAGCTGTGACATTACAGGGCAGAGGTCTGACATCCCAGAGCAGGCTGTGACATCACAGAGGGCTGTGTGACATCCCAGCAGGGCTGTGTCAGGTCACTGGGTTGGTCACTCTGCCCCAGCTCCCCCTCACAGTTTCTCCCAACAAGTCCAATGCTGTTCATGCCCAGCAGGGTCCCTGTCCCCCTGGATCCCCCCGGCCCACCTGGAGCCACAGCCTCCACCAAAGGATGTTCCACAGGATCCAGCCCAGAGCCTGACAGGGGACAAGGGGCCAGGGCTGTGTGACCAGGGCATCAAGGACAGGGATTATCCAGGTCATTGTGGCCTGGTTTGGGTTCCCCAGGGCAGGAGAGATGTCTGGCAGCTGGAGCAGGGTCTGGGAAGGGCCTCCAAGGTGGGGCTGGAGCCCTTGGGCTGTGAGCAGAGGCTGAGGGAGCTGGGCTGGTCTAGCCTGGAGCAGGGAAGGCTGAGGGGCTCCTCATCCCAGCCTGGCAGTGCCACCAAGGAGGGGATGGAGAACACAGAGCCAGGCTCTTCACCGGGGGGCCTGGTGGGAGACAAAAGCCAATGGGTGGAAGGGGAAAGAGGGGAGATCAGCTGGTGCAGGAGGAGATGAAATGAGTCAGGCTGGTTTCAGCATTTCCTCAACACCAAGAGCAGCCCGACTGTGGAGAGATGTATTAATAATTGGTTAGCTGAGAAAGGCCATACTGACATAATGCCGCTGGTTGAGTTGAAGGAAGAAAGTCAGCAGTCAGCAAGCTGAAAGGAAAGGTCAGCAGTGACCTTGCTGCAACATGAGGATAGGGAGTAGAGATTAGTCCTGAGTATATCCTGAGAATATGTAGAAAGTATCAAAAGTAGAACCATAGGAATGCAGAAGTAGGCGTAGTTGCTGATATGTAACTAACCAATCCTGAGCTCAACTTTTGCAATATGTATGAAGCTCATTATTAACTGTATTTAACCCGCCGTACTGATCAATAAAATTGAGCCTGTGATGATCAAATTGATGTCCTGGTTCCCTTCCATCGACAAATGGTGGAGAATGCGGGCAAAGCCGAATCTCTGCCCTTTTTTCTCAGATTAAAAGAAAAAGGGGATTACGCCATGGTCGAGGAAGTTGGGTTTGGGTCCCTGCAGCCGGGACGTGCCGGAATTTGAAGCACCCTTAAGGTTCACAACGGTGACTTAAGCCAATACGTGTCCGCCGGAGCCTGAAGAGCTGCAACAGCGCGCGCTGATTAATAGGTATGGATAGGCAAGCGGCATATGATTTATTCGCCGCATATTAAAGCGGCGAGGGATAAAAGGCATAGATTTATAAAAGGAGTTACCAGGGTTATTAGCCTATGGCCATGCTAAGGGTATCTTTTCTAACCCTCATACAGTTCATGAGCTAGCAGAGTGGAAGAAGTTTGGGGAAATACTGTGGGATACAGTGTTAGACGATGATAAGTCAGCAAAGAAATTAGGAAAGTTATGGCAGGTGGTGTATAACACGTTACTTCAGCAGGTCTCTGAGAGAAAGGCAGCCGAAAGGGCGACAGAAGCTCATAAGAGGAATATAGGGTATGGTTGTGAGGATGATCCCCTGGCACCTTCTGTAAATAAGGTACTTATGCCTAAGAGTCCCCAGCAAAGTGTTGTGGAGGATTTTTCTATAGGCGCAGTGAAACTGTCTGCACCTTTCCTGTAAGAGGGGGAGGGCGAGTTGGATGGTGGGGGTAAGAACAAACCAGCTTTGCCTCCGCCATCAGCTTCAGGCGGGTTGGATGGTGGGGGTGGGAGCAAGCCAGCTTCGCCTCCGCCAGCCAACTTTGCCTCCGCTGCTTCCCCCGAGTGAGCCGGCTCCGGTTACAACTTCAGCGGGGGGGCCGCTTCCCCGTGCGAGCCGGCTCCAGCGGGGGGGCCAATTCCTCCGCGCGAGCCGGCTCCGCTCGAGCCGGCTCCGGTTTCACTGTCAGCTCCAGCGGGGGGGCCGCTTCCCCCGCGCGAGCCAACCTCTGCTTCACTGCCTTCCCCATGCAAAAACTCGGTGTCTGCACCGAAGCGCCAGCAGCATAGTACCCTTAAAGAGTCAGATCCCATCCCAGGGGCACACTGTGATCCATGGTGGGAGATGGCTAAACAGAGGAGGGAAGCTTGGGCTGCTTTGGCAAAAGAAGTAATGCAAATGGGGGATGGTGAAGCGGTGGAAATAGCTTCTAGTCTTGCATGTCCAGTCACATACACACCACAGTATGATGCACAGGGGAACCTTACGCATAATATAGCAGAATATACTCCCTTAGATTGGAAGCTGTTAACTCAGCTACATTCTGCGGTTAGTCAGTTTGGAGTAAATAGTGAACCTGTTAGGCAAATGCTAGATTATCTTTTTAATACTCACGTTTTATGTCCTAATGATTTAAGAGGAATAGTTCAGTTGATATTCACTCAGCATCAGCAGTTATTGTTTAACGCATATTCGCAAGCGTTGGTGAATGAGTTGGTTGCTGTACAACGAGCCCAGGGAGACCCATTACATGGAGTGACAGTAGAGGAGCTGATGGGCTTAGGGGCATATTTGCGTACAGAGGCACAGATGATATCGGGAGCAGATAAACGTAGAGAGTCTATGAGGTTGGTGCGTGCTGCAATAGACATGGTTAAAGAGCCAGGAGGGTTACCGGCTTATATGGGTATTAAGCAAGGAAGGGAAGAATCATTTGGAAATTTTATTGATAGAGCAGCTACTGCCATAGATCGGGCTGGTGTTGCAGACTACATGAAGGGGGCGCTATTGAAGCAGTGTGCCTTGCAAAATAGCAATCCAGCAACCCAGAGAGTGTTAGCGACTTTAGGGGCAAATTGGACTATTGAGGAAGAATTAGAGCAAATGGCATTAATGTCAACAGCTTCACAGGCATTTATGGCAGAAGCCTTAAAGGAATTAGGATTAGGGTTGCAAAAGCAAGCAGAGTCCACTCAGAATCAGGTGTTAGCTGCTCTTGCTCCTCTCCGAAGTGGCTCACTGGCATTCACGCAAGGAGGTTCGAAACCATTCATCAAGTGTTACCGATGCGGCAACGAAGGACACACACGCCGAACGTGCCGAGCGACTGGCATATGGTGTCAACGCTGCCAATCAAGCTCCCACAACACTACGGCTTGTAGGCACCGGTTGGGAAACCATCTACGGAGCGCGCATCTCGGGGGCCGAGCCCAGACACAAGTTGCCGCCATGAAATCGGAGACACCAGCAGGTGCCATGACATCGCTGCCACCTCCTGTCTGCAACCCGCAACAACTGGGAGCCTCGGTTTGGACTTAGCAGCAGCAGTAGACGTCACACTAATGATGAACCGACCTGAGAGGATACCCACTGGAGTAAAGGGTCCTCTTATATTAAATGGACAAACATGTGGAGCATTATTGCTGGGACGTTCCTTTATAACTATGTTGGGATTATTTGTTTTGCTTGGTGTTATCGATGCGGACTTTACAGGGGAAATACAAATTATGGTTTACACCCTTTATCCTCCGATTACAATTACAAAAGGACAACGCATTGCACAATTGGTACCACTGTCACAAATGACATCAGGAATACAATCATTTACTGGGCAAACACGGGATGAAAAAGGTTTTGGCTCTACTGGTGTTACACTTTTAACTGTGGATTTACAAAATAGACCAAAGCAAAAGGTTGAAATTACTTATGGGCATCAAAGCATAACCCTTTATGGATTATTGGATACAGGAGCAGATACCAGCATCATTTCTCCAGAAGCGTGGCCACAACATTGGCCCCTATTCCCATCATCAAACATGCTGACAGGAGTGGGAGGATTTACATTGGCAAGCAGGTCGCCGTCTTTGTCTGTGTGCATTGAGAATCAACAAATATCCTTTGTCTTTTCAATTGTTCAATTGCCTCCTACAGTTTCCTGCTTAATTGGAAGGGACATTTTAACACAATTGGGAGTGGTGTTAACTAATCAGCATCCTTTGGGGTAATTGCCATTGCTTGGACTTTCCCCATTCCACTCACCTGGAAAACGGATACACCGGTGATGGTTAAGCAATAGCCATTAAAAGGGGAGAGTCTTATGCATGCCCATGAATTGGTACAGGAACAATATACAAAGGGACACCTACGACTGTCCACAAGCCCTTGGAATACACCTATTTTTGTAATCAAAAAGAAATCAGGGAAATATCGTTTGATACATGATTTGAGGGCTGTAAATGACCAAATGGAACCAATGGGGGCCTTACAGCCTGGTCTTCCAAATCCAGCTATGATTCCAGAACACTGGCCACTTTTAATTATTGACCTAAAGGATTGTTTTTTCACTATTGGGCTGCATCCGGATGATATGAAGAGATTTGCTTTTACTTTACCAGCAATAAATCGTGGAGAACCAGATAAAAGATTTGAATGGACATCTCTTCCGCAGGGCATGCGCAATTCCCCCACTTTATGTCAGCTTTATGTTGATGCTGCATTACAGCCACTACGTCGCAAATGGCCAGCAACTATAATATATCATTACATGGACGATATTTTGTTTGCACAGCAACAGCCATTCTCCTCTTTACAGATTAACACCATTAAAAATACTCTTGCTGCATATTCACTTGTTATTGCTACAGAGAAAATCCAGACTACAAGGCCCTTGAAATATTTGGGATGGACTCTGATGGTATAGTAATACCACAAAAATTGGAATTACAATTGGACATTAAAACTCTACATGATGCACAGAAGTTGCTGGGAGACTTACAGTGGCTGAAGCCTATTGTGGGAATACCAAATCATTTATTAGAAGCCCTACGGCCTTTGTTAAAAGGCGTGGACCCTACTACTCCTGTACACCTGACAAAGGAGCATCATCTTGCTTTGCAGCAAATTAGTAACTGTGTACAGCAAGGGTATGTGTCGACGGAAGGGAACCAGGACATCAATTTGATCATCACAGGCTCCATTTTATTGATCAGTACGGCGGGTTAAATACAGTTAATAATGAGCTTCATACATATTGCAAAAGTTGAGCTCAGGATTGGTCAGCTTACATATCAGCAACTACGCCTACTTCTACATTCCTATGGTTCTACTTTTGATACTTTCTACATATTCTTAGGATATATTCAGGACTAATCTCTACTCCCTATCCTCATGTTGCAGCAAGGTCGCTGCTGACTCTTCCTTTCAGCTTGCTGACTGCTGACTTTTCTCCTTCAGCTTAAGCAGTGGCATTATATCAGTGTGGCCTTTCTCAGCTAACCAATTATTAATAATACTCTCCACAGGTATGTGTCTTGTCGAAAACTCGACCACCCCATTGACCTTACTATCTGGAATAGCCCTTGCCACTTGCTTGGTGCTCTCTCTCAGTTGCAAAAGAAAAAGGGGGAGATACGGGTGTTGGAATGGTTATCACCACCACTACAGCACAAGAAAACAATATCTTCAAAAATTGAACAATTGGCTGCATTAATCAAAAAGGGGCGTCTCAGAATTCTTGAAGTGGATGGTAGAGAACCTGCTAATATTAGATTGCCTATGGAAAAAGAAACCGTGGACTGGTACTTGATAAATTCGAAGAATTTACAAGAAGCATTATTGATGTCACCTGCTAAAGTAGAGACTAGTAAATTAGTGCCTAGAGTTTTGCAATGGATGACAGAATGGAACTGGATCACTCGACCTTTGAGAGAAGAACGCCCCATAGAAGGAGCTATTACAGCTTTTACAGATGCAGGAAAGAAATCAAGGCGTGCTGCTGTTACCTGAAGAAAAAGGACAATGGAAGCATCAACTCCTCACAGCAGACCCTGCAGATAGCTTACAAACTTTGGAATTGTTAGCAGTAGTATGGGCGGTGTCCAACTTACAGGAGCCTTTAAATGTGGTCACAGACTCTATGTATGTTGCAGGAGTAGTCAAACGAATAGAGGAAGCAGCAATTAAGGAAGTGAATAATAAACGATTGTATGAGTTACTGATACAGTTGAGGAAGGTTTTACGAGAAAGAAATGCAGCATATCCTGTGATTCATATTAGGAGTCATAAGTGGTCTGAAGGTTTAAGAGAAGGGAATGAACGTGCAGATAAATTGGTTACCCTGCCCATTGATAATTCTTGTCCTATTGACAAGCACACATTGGCCAGAGAAGCACATAGTAGATATCATCAAAATGCAAGAGGTCTAGCAAAACACTTTGAGCTGAGTTTGTCAGAAGCCAAGGCCATTGTCAGAGCATGTCCAACATGTAGTTATCATAATGGTGGGGTAGGTCTAGGCATTGGAGTTAATCCTCGAGGTTTAAAAATAAATGAGATATGGCAAATGGATGTTACACACATAGCCAGGTTTGGTAAAGTCAAGCATGTGCACGTCACCATAGATACATATAGTCATTACATATGGGCTACAGCTCAGGCAGGAGAGAAAGCTATACATGTTATCAGACACCTGTTAAGTTGTTTCGCTGTTATGGGAGTTCCAAAGAGTATCAAAACCGATAATGGTCCAGCTTATGTAAGTGCTAGGGTCCGGAAATTTTTGAATCAGTGGTCTGTTAAGCATGTGACAGGTATTCCACACTCTCCTACTGGACAAGCAATAGTGGAAAGAGCAAACGGTACCCTTAAGCAGTATGTTGAAAAACATCAAGATTTGGCAGATCCACAAGCATGTTTGGCTAAGGTTTTGTATGTGATTAACCATTTATGCATTTTTGGGGAAGATGATACCCCTCCTGCAATGAAACATCATCCAAGGTCAGGACAGGAAAATACTAAGGAAACAGAGGTCTGGGTTAAGTATAAGAACCCAAGTACAGGATTATGGGATAAACCTGCAAAAGTATTATATTGGGATCGGGGGTATCTTTGTGTTTCCTCACCTACAGGGCCTTTGTGGGTGCCTGCTAAGTGGACTAAACCTGTTTTTGATGCAGCCTCTGGTGGATCGCCTTACGGAAGAGGACAGGGAGCGACTGGGGAAGAAACTGCTTCTAGTCCTACAACCACTACTGTTACAATTGAAGGGGTACTCGGAAGTGGTGGACAGAGCACTGACACGTCACTACCGGACAGCCCAGGAGTTGATTCGTTTCATTGACTCATTATCAACTTTTCGCTTAACAAATCCAGCGAAACTACACTGCCTTGATGGTCACAATCCACATTGTGCTGCCTGGATAGCTCTACGTTGTGGGGGTTGTGAAAGAACTTTTTGGATAGAACAATCATTATTGTGGGATTTGTGGTGTCACACTTGTGAACACGAGCACACGTGGGGCAAAAGCTGGCAAGATGAATTAAGGAGACAAACAGGGCAAAATGCATATATAGCTTTAAATCCTTATGAGTCTCCTGAACAGAAAATTCTTGCTTATTATCGATGGGAAGTACAATGTATTGTGAATAGAATTAAGGTTCAAAGTAAATCACGTATAGTTTCTATAAGGTGTAGGAAATTAGTGCCTTTAACACAGCATTCAATTGTAGGACCCTTCCAAGGGGATCCTGATAGAGCATTAGATTGCTGCATTGACAAGTTGCAAAAATTGAGTTTGCAAGTGGCAGGACCAGTAAAATCAGGAGCAGCAAGATTGAAGACAGATAAGAAAAAGAAGGCAAAAAAGGGGACGGTCTCATTTGAATAAGGATATCAGTGATTGCTAATTAATTTTCTATGATTAGAACAATTTTACAGTTGTGGGACCCTCAGGAGGATATAGTTGTTGAAGAAGATAACGAACAAGAACTACGATTACGAAATAAGATACGCCTTGTGTTAAAGAAAGACCTTGAGCTGTTAGCCTCATATAGTAAAAAAGCTGAAGAGGCTTTGCGATCACCACCATTGAATTGGTTGCTTTGGATTGAAGAAACAGACTTTTATACTGGTCCTTACTTATATTCACTTCCTTGTTATGTTTGCAAAAGGGATAATGATAAGTGCTATGCATGGGTAGCTTTGCATTGTGCAGATTGTAATCAGGTTTATTGGTATTCACAGAGGTCAGTAGAATTATTTATGGTGTGCACCTTGTTCTGGAAGGTGGATTCGAAATTTTATCTGGGTTAGAGCTCTTGAACAAAGTACTGGCCTGCCAGGACGGACAGGATTACAGCTTTTTGAGAGTGCAGAACAAGTGGTTATAGCATATCTTAGGTGGAAGTTGCAGGAAAAACTTAAAATATTTGAAATTACTAAAGCCTCACGTATCATAGCAGCTCGCTGTAAAGCTGATTTGCCTTCAAACTTATCTCATGCTATACCTGTGAGCAAGGATGCTGATTTGGAATTAGATCAGTATATTCAAAAATTGACTCAGCCTTACAATAGATAATCTAGCAAACCAGGGAAAAGACAGCGAAGAAAGGAAAAACAAAGCAAGCAGAAGGAAGGAAAGGAGAAGCAAAGCAAGCAGAAAGAAAAATGAGGTTTGTTCTTGTTATACTGCTCAATGCTGTAGCAAGTGAAGCGGTTGGAATAACACACTTTAGTCAACCAAGAGAAAATTTATGGGTGACACTTGCTAATCAAACTAACCAATCATCACTTTGTCTTAGTCTTGGAGGAGTCACGAACCCATTTCGAACATGCCTGGTGGGACTTCCAGTGTGGTCTCCTGGAGAATTTTGCAGTTTGATAAACAATCAAACCTTATGTATGTCTAACATGTCAAACATCACATTGCCGGTGCAACAAGGGTATACTGCAGGTCAGAGTGATGGCTATCGTCAATGCTTACTAATCCAATCACTTAACACATCTTTGCATTCTCCTCCTGAAGAATTGGATCTTTTTGGAAGTACAAATGCCAGTATATCTAACACTACAGCTGGCGGATGGTTTAGCTTCAAACTTTCGGATGCTCAGAATTTAAACCAACCTAAAGAAACATGGGCCACCCTAGATTCATCCCTGAATGGGAGTGAATTCTCTCCGCAGCATTACAGTCAATGTAACGGCACAAATATCACAGCACCAATGAAATTACCCACAGGAATATTTTTGATTTGTGGAGACAGGGCATGGAATGGTATACCAGCTAAACCACAGGGTGGACCCTGTTTTTTGGGAAAATTGTCACTGTTTCATCCTAATGTGTCCTTACTAATGCAGCTGAGTCAAAATTCAAAGGAAAAGACGTAGCATACATGACTTAGACTGCAGCCAGATAGGAGATCCACAGTTTTGGGGCACATTCAAACAGGTAGTGGTTTCAACTATCTTGCCAGGAGGATCTGCCAATAAAGCCATGAATTTAGCAAAAACAATTAGGATGCTGGGCAAAGGATGAACTGAACAAGATATCACAAATTCTAGACATGTTACCTGCAGATGTGCAAAGTGTTAACCATGCTGTTTTGCAAAATAGAGCTGCTGTAGATTTTTTGCTCTTAGCACAAGGGCATGGATGTGAAGAGTTCGAGGGAATGTGTTGCATGAATCTGTCTGATCATTTGGTGTCCATTCACACTAAGATAAAAGAATTACAACAGGGACTTCACAAACTTAAGGAAGAAGAATGTTTAGGAATTGACGAATGGCTTAAAGGCTTAGGACTTGGACCGTGGCTGAGGAACCTTGTGATCTATGCTATAGGACTTCTGGGTGTGATTTTACTGTTTTTGCTTATTTTGCCTTGTATCTTTAACTGTATTCAAAACATGGTCAGCCGTACAATAGCAAAAACATGGCAAACTAATCTCCTTGCTCAAGAAGAAAACGGGGGAAATGTGGAGAGATTTATTAATAATTGGTTAGCTGAGAAAGGCCATACTGACATAATGCCGCTGGTTAAGCTGAAGGAGGAAAGTCAGCAGTCAGCAAGCTGAAAGGAAAGATCAGCAGTGACCTTGCTGCAACATGAGGATAGGGAGTAGAGATTATTCTTGAATATATCCTGAGAATATGTAGAAAGTATCAAAAGTAGAACCATAGGAATGCAGAAGTAGGCGTAGGTGCTGATATGTAACTGACCAATCCTGAGCTCAACTTCTGCAATATGTATGAAGCTCATTATTAACTGTATTTAACCTGCCGTACTGATCAATAAAATCGGGCCTGTGATGATCAAATTGATGTCCTGGTTCCCTTCCATCGACAATCCAATGCATTTCTAAAGCTTCTGCACCTCTGAATGAGCAACACATCCCCTGCAAAGCCCCAAAACCCATAAATCAAAAAAGGGGCACCAGGAAAACCCATGGAGCCCACAGGATACCTCCTGCAGCCAGCACTACACAGGATGCCCCAGCATAAGGAAGAGCAGGCTCCTTCCCCTGAACCTCAAACATTCTGCAGGTCAGTCTCCTCTGGATTCTGGCTGCTGACCCTTATTCCTGACCCCACATCTAATCAACACGCCTTTGATGTCAGAGGCACGTGTTCATGGGGCCCAAATCTCTCTCTAAAGACCACGGGAGCTGCTCAAATCAGCACCTTGCCATCCTGAGGCAGCCCAGGAGCAAGGATGAGGAAGGACAAAGGTGCTCACTGGGTTGCTTGTAACTGTACCCTCTGTTACATCTTCCCCCAGAGAGAGCTGTCAGTGGGACAGAAGGAGAATTATTCCTTCCTTGGACTTTGTAGAAACAGGGAGCCCAGGGAAACCAAGAAACAATCATGATTTGACACCACATTACTTCTGGATGTGTCCAATGAGCAAGATAAGGACACACCGAGGAGAAGGGGAAACAGATGTTGCAAGGGCGAGGAAGGGGACAAGACAGTTTTGTGGTGTGTCACAGCACAGCTTTTGGTCTCTGCTATCAGAAATAAACCAAGGGAAGTGGAGAGAGGCACAGAGCCCAGATGAGGGCAGGTCTCACCTGGACAGGGCAGCTCCCAGGACAAAGGCAGCGTGTTCCTTCAGCGAGGCCTCGCTGCTGTTCAGCCCCTCGATCACCAGCCGGAGCCCACCCATGGACAGGAAATCCTTGGCATTGTCCACCTGGGAGAGAGCAGCTTCCATCAGCACAAAGCCCCAGCCCCTGGAGAACACCTCCCTTCACACCCACAGCATCCCTTCCCTCCTGCTCTGACCAGCAGGGAGTTTTACAAGGAATTAAAAATTCCGAGGGAATGGCTGTGGCTGAGCTTAGCACAGCCCTGCCCACGAGCAGAGATGTCACAGCTGCCCAGGCACAGTGTCCTTGTGGGAGGACATTGTCACACTCAGAAGGCATCACTGGAAACTCAAATACTTTGATTATAGCTATCAAAACTGCTCTTGCCATGTATTTTGGCAATTCAGGTGGTGTCAAAAACTTGATATATCTGCTGATGTCATAAAACTCCAGCTCTTTGCTCTCCCCTGAGCAAGCCTTTACTAGGGGTCCAGGGAATTGCATGTTTTGCAAATGAAGTTAATTAATTGATGCTGTAATTGTAGCACCAGGAGTCAGGGATGTTTAGGAGCCTGTCAGCACCAACAGGGTGCAAAGGGGGCATGGGAGCGAGTAGCATGGGCAGTTCTGGGAGTTCTCCATGAGTTCCATCAACAACTTCCCATGGACAAGGAAGGAAAAAGCCAGTCCCAGCTTGGAGGGGTCATCCAGGAGCTTCCCCAGGGAGCAGCCCCACAATGACTTTTCTAAGCAAACAATAATGGATTAACTGCCAGTAGGGAAAAGTTTGCACATTAGTGGGAATTCATCAGCCTCTGGCTCTAAGTGGATCAGGGGCTAGCCAGGCACAGTCCCAGTGGGCATCTGCTCTTGGAGAGGAGATCAGAAAAGGCTCTGAGTGCTCACAGACAAAATTTAGAGAAACAGCACAAACTACTTCAAGTACAAAATTCAGTCCAAAGTCACATCAATGCATTTTGGTATTCAATGTTTTTTTTTTCAGTTTAAAAGAGGATCTGATAAATGCTCAGAACTGCCTGCACAGAAAAATCAGTTTCTGCCTGCACAGAAAAATCAGGTTTAGAAATTCGACATATCTCTCTGAAAGACAGGGATACAACAGCAATCGTTGGCTGATGGAAACAGAATATAAAAATGAGTTATCAGCAGGGCAAGCCAACCCCCTGATGAGGTGGAACAGGACCACAAGCCATGCAGGGCATGTGGGACCCTCTTCTAGTCAATGACTTCATGCTCAGTGTTATATTTATCTCAACCATGTACCTTCATCAAAATTGGCCCTAAGTCAGATATTTCAGGTACCCAGGAGAAGAAGAGGCTTTGTGTCCTACAGGTCTGTCGTTACCAATCAAAGCAGGACCTGGGGAGCTCCAGCTCATCTCTGCTCCCCAGTGGGACAATACCCACCTGTCCCTCTGCAAAGCTGCTCTCTGCAGGTATGCTGGGGCTGATTCAGGATTTGCAGCAGCTTTTGTATCCTTTCAGATGCTGTTCTTTTAACTGTCCCTATAAACCAGGCCTGCCAGAGCTCTCAGTCTTCTGCAGACCCATCTTTATCTACAAAGAAATCTATGCAGCAACCCAATTTCAGCTGCCAGTGGGTCCTTTTATTACTCAGCCTCTGTAAAAACTGGTTTAGTGCTGGAATCAGACATTGACTTCTGCATGAGAGGGAATATATGGACAGGCAGGAATTTGCATCCAGCAGCTGGAGTGGTAAAACCATCCCCTGCTGTAACCTCAGCAGCACCAGAGTCCTTTGTGCTGCCCCAGCGTCAGTGAGACACCACAACAGCAGAATGTAAATTGTGCTGTTGTGCTGTAAAGCTTATTCTGAAGATGTGTTCATCTTTTTTAACCAGAGTCTGTTGTGAGACCTCCAGTTCTAAAACTAACAAAATCCCCAAACTTAACAACTTGAAGGTATTAACCTCTTTAGGGAGCAGTGTATGCTGCAAGGCAGCAGCTCCTACCTCACTTCAGTCCACTGAAATCAGCACAGAAGAAAAACCAAAGATCAAAAGAGCTCTTGAGTAAAGTACACAGGCAAAGCAGGCGAGGGGAGGGATGGGAGAAGAGCAAATATGACAGCAGTTATTCAGGGAGCAGGTTTGAATTGGAGGAGAAAGAAAATAGGGAGGGAAGGTGAGAGAGAAAATGTTAGAAAACAAGAGCGAGGGAAAGCAGCATGTCAACTGCACACGATGGAGAGGAAATTAGCAGAGAGAGATGGTGTAGCATGTCAGAGCAGAGGAGAGGGGAAGATAAGCAGAGTAAATAATTGAGAGAAAGAGCCTGCAATGCCTGAGAATGGGTCTTGGCTCCATACACTGCTGTGCAAGCACCGTGAATGCTGTTTATGAGTTACACTCTGCCCTCTTCACATTTGCATTTGGGTTTTCTGCATTACAGATAACCCAGCAAGCCAAATCTTCCTACTCCTTCTCCAAGACGGACTCCCGAACATGCCAAGCTGAATCGTGGCTGAGGAGAAGCAAACCAGAGCTGGCAACCAAAAGCTGAGCAAAGGCAGAGCCCTTGGGCTGACTCTTCAAAGGCAGGAGAGAGCATCTCCCCGGGCTGGGCACCAGCCATGGCTCCCACGGCACGCTCCGAGGCACGAGCTGCCCCGCACCCACTGCTCCAGGGTGACCATGGCACAGAGCAGGGAGCAGCCTTTGCTTGCACGCCCTCCAGGGCATGGCATTTTCCACTCCACAGGCCATCCCGTGTCCCGGAGACAGCAGCAGGATGGCCGGGAGCTGAACAGTTCTGAAAAGCCACGGCACGGCATGGTACTGCTCTGATGGAGGCCGGGGAAGGTGGGACTTGCAAAGTGGCCCTACACAAGTCCTTGGCCACCCACACCTGCAAGGATCCCCTGCTCCCACAGCAGGGCTGTGACTTGCTGCAGGGGAGTCCTGGCAGTTCAGCCCTTCCAGGGTTATGCGGCACCAGCATCCTTTGGCTGCTGTTCAGTAATTACATTAAGCCACTGCTGCTCAAGTCAGTCCCAAGCAGAGATAATGCTCTGGACGCATTCAACTGACTGGAAGAAGAAAGAGGAGGAAAAGCCATGCTGGCTTAGAGACAAGTCATATTTCTTATCAGCTTCCTGCCTGATGAGAAGGGGCTGCCCAGCCATCTGCCCCGACAGCGCGGGCACAGAGCAGCGCTGTGATCGGCGCACAAAGGAGCCCCTGTGCTCCTGCCAGCCTCCTGCCATTCCCCCTCTCTGACCCCTTTGATGCTGCATGTGCTTCCCTTTGATGCTCCAGTCCCTGCTCCTCTGCCATTCTGAAATTGTTTGCCCCATCCTGTGCTGCAGGGATTTTCTGCTGGAATAGTCCAGATCGCTATGCTGGAATTCAAGGCATGCCAGGGCATTTGGGGGTTGCTTTTTAGCACAATGGCCTGATGCTCTGGCACCCTTAATCAGGCAAGATTAGCCCTGAGTACAAATATGAAGCTCTTTGGGTGCCCATTGTTCACAGTTATTCTCTGAGTCACACAGATGCCGTCAGTGACACAAAAGCAGGGAGAACAAACAGCAAGGAAGCCTCTGCATGCCCACAATGACAATTCAGAGTGGAAATTCAAGACAAAGAGCCCTGGAAATAACACTTGTATCAGCTGGCACATGGAGTCTCTCTCTCACAGCAGCAACACTTCAGCTACCTGCCTCCAAATACCACATTTGGTTCAACAAGTGCTGTTCCAGTGAAAGGGCTTGCACTGGCACCTCCCAAGAGTTGTCCTATTCACCCTCTGAAATGACAAAGTGCCATTGGAAACTCTCCCAGTGCACTCCAGACTCTCCCCAGTCACTGGGGAGGGAGAAGCCAAGTCCCTTCCCACATGGCAGAGCAGAGGCTGGATGCCCAGACACCCTCCCAGGGGTGGCACCAAGGCAGGCACCAAGCCCAGGGGAGCAGAGCTCTGTGCCTGCAGCTGCATCCAAGGGGAGGTAGGAATGTGTGAGCTGAAAGCAGAGCAAGAGAGATCAGAGAGAGGGGGGAAAAGTGTGAGCACAAACCCGAGGAAGCGAGAGGCCAGGAAATATGTTCACCCTCACACAGAGCTAATTAGCACAGCAAGGCTCTGCTTGCCACTGCTTACTCACACCAAGACAAAATAGGGGGTTTTGGGTGGCTGTCACCTTTCCTGGTACAAAGACGTTCTCTGTGAACTGATATAAAGGCACCTACCATCAACCACGGCAGCTTTCCATGGAAGCAGAGAGAAAATAATTATTTTCTGAGCAACCACCACTCTACTTACCCAAAAATGGCAGTTAAAACCCCATTTCGTAACATTAAGGAGATAAAAAAGGAAAAAGAGAGGATAAGAAAACCAGCCTGAGAACAGACAACAAATCAGGCAACCACCAGGATACTGCTGGCTCCTGGCACAAGCGATGATTAATTCCAACCTGGATATAAAATAAGCCTGCACTAGTCCTCTGCTGTCTGTTATTGTCCCAGGATTATGGTAATTAAGCAATTTGTATTACCTGATACTGATAAGAAAAATAAAGCCCCGTTTATGACACCGTATCCCCTGGATTTTACACGGTAGTTACTGAGGCATTCTTGTTACCTGGTGAACATAATATTCGAGATCATAAAGCGCCGCGACTTTCTCATCCAGCGTGGAGGCAGAGCTGTTGAATTTGCTGATTAATTTAACCATAATTTCATAATCTGTTTCTATCTTCATGTTCAGCTTTTCAAACTCCTCCTTCAGCTGCTCTATGGGCTGGAACTTCTTCCTCACGTCTTCCTCTCGGGCCTTGGAAACAAAAGGAGGAAAAACCAGATGTGAGATAACAAGATAGGAGATGAAGAGAGACAAGACAGACACAGAAAGGAATGCCAGCCCCAAAATTCACAAAGGGAACCTGGCTGTCTGTGCCAATGGATTTATTGCTCTACATCAGAGGTGCAGGGGCAGGGTCTTTCTGAGAAGCCCAGGAACCCAGTTAGCTGTGATATACCCACAATATGAGTGAACAGTAGAGCTCTGTGCACCACTTCTACATCTCTACAGCATTTGTGCACTATTTCTACATCCCATTTCCATCCAATTCAACACCAAGCCCACAGGCAGCAGTATTGCTGTTCTCTGCTTGCCTGCAAGTGGATCTTCTCAAAACCTGGCTGCAAAAACCCTGAGGCACCTCCCTGATCTTACAGCTGAACCTCTCTGGAACTGGACATGAGGCTGGAGAGCTCCAGAGGTCCCATCCAGCCCAAAGTGCCCAGTGACTCCAACGACTTCTCAGACACAGACAAAGATGCTTTTGCCTTTCCAAGCGTTGAGCAAATTCCTGGAAGGGTCTATCTCCTAGGGAGAGGTGTGAGGACAGAAGCTGTCAAAAAGGGAGACAGAAGGAGCAGTGATAAGCTGATGTGCTGTGTCATGGGGCTTGGCCAGCACACAGCCTGTCCTGAGCTCATCTCCGTCACAGTAACAGCACCCCAAGGGCTGCCCTGAGCAGAGAGCTGACACAAAATATGTGGTGAGGAGGAAAGGCTCTGTCAGAGATCTCAAAGAGCCCCAGAGGTGCAGGAACATCAGCACTGGTGGCACTGGGGACAGAGCCTGCTGCTGCAGGGGACAGAAGCAGCAGAGAGGCCATGCTGGAGCTGGGCTGCCCCAAGGACAGGAGAAAGGCAGAAAGCCCCTTTTGGAAGGCATTTGTCACAAATGCCAAGATGTGTTTGTATGCGGAGTGAGCCTCAACTGCAGGGTTTGCACTGTCCTGCTCCCCATGAGGGATCAGAGAGGGCTGGAGGAAAACCAAGTGAGCAATGGAGGTGAAAGCTGTGTCAATGGAATGATAAATTACCAGAGGTACCACACCCAACCCATCCCTCCCCGAGCTGCCTCTGCCGGAGCACAGAGAGGCTCGGTGTAACTCCATTTCCTCTGACACTGAGCCTTCAGGGATGGATTTGCTCTCTGCAGGAGTGACTGCAAATGGAATACTTTAGGTCCATTAGATGTAGCTGCTTTTAGCCCAGTTGCTGGGACAAAAGCTATTCTAACGGGGGGGGGGGGGGGGGGGGTTAAAAATATGGCTTATTTTCACCTAATAGAGTATCACTAATTTTTGCATTTCAATGATCCTCATTTCCAGCAGCCCTTTTCAGCCGCCCTGCAATCAATCAGCAATGCTGCTATGGAAATAATCTCCAGCAAATGAAATCATGCCATGCTGCCACATAAGGGAAGAAAAAGCCTTTCTGTGACACCAGAACTTTAGAGCCTTGACTCCTTTTTCAGTTTTTGTTTGAGTGAGCCAAGACCAAGGCAGCAGGAGGAGCGAGGGTTAAAGAAATACTGCTGAGGGGGAGAGGGGAAAGAGGCTCTGATGTACCTGATGAGTCACACATCTTCCCACCTATTTACTTCAGGCTGTGGGTTGTTTTGTAACTAAATGGACAACTTGGAGCTTGTGTAAGGAAATGTCAGCCCCTGCTTCACCATGGCCACTTGGGTTTTGCTATCCAGAGCACAAGGTTGGAAACCCAAAGCAAGGAGAGTAAAGGGAAATACCCTCTGTAAATACCATCAGCTGCAATCCAGTTCCTTTTGGGGTCTGCAGACATTTTTGTGAATTGAGCTGCAGTGAAACAGATAAATTACATTGTTCAGAGCAGCTGTGGCTGCCCCTGGATCCCTGGAAATGTCGAAGGCCAGCTTGAATGGGGTTTGGAGCAACCTGAGATAGTGGAAGGTGTCCCTGCCCATGGCAGGGGTGGGACTGGATCAGCTTTAAGGTCCTATCCAACCCAAACCACTCACAGAATCTTCGAGTCGCACAGAAAAGTCAGGGAACAATATCACTAACAGGTTAATAAAGGTATTTCAGGTCCATATTCACCACAAAATTAGTTTGCACAGTGTTTTCCAAGCAATCATTCTAACCATTGTGTTTCAGCAGAGTGTAACAGGGTGTTTTCAGATCCCTGCAATGTGCATTGCTTTAGAAATGGGAAACTCACCTTCCTTTCTGCCTTGTCACTTTCCTCAATTTTAGCCAAGGCCTTTTTAAGCTCCTCAGATGTGAATGAATTTGCATCAAGATCAACCTTGCCCAGCCTTGCAGAAGAAACAAAACAAACAAGAACATGTAATGAGTGAAAAACGGCCTCAATTCTATTTTCACTGTGACATTCTAGTAATGGCTAAGGGCAGGAGGAAAGGAATGAAAAAACCTACCATACTCAAGAAAAGATTAGTCTGAGTGCTGGATTCTGTGTCAGGCTCACAGATACCTCCCCCTGACAATATAGGGCTCTGCTGACCAAAATTCTCAGATCCCACCTCAGCTGATGAATTGATACCTCAGAATTTCATGTTGCAATTGAGGAAACACCCCAGCGCCAATATATAACTGCAGAGGGCCTACAAGCTTCAACTTGCAGATTTCAGCTTATGAACATTGTACAGAAAGTCACAGGAGACCTCAGCACCTTTCCAGTGAGGGAAGGGACTACAGAGAAGTGGGAGAGGACTGTTGGTCAGGAACTTTAGTGACGGGACAAGGAGGAATGGGATCAAACTGCAAGAGATGGAAGAGATTTGATGATGGGAAGAAGTTCTTTACTCTCAGGATGCTTGTCCCTGACACAGGGAACAGCACAGAGAGGCTGTGGATGGCCCATCCCCAGCAACGTCCAAGGCCAGGTGGGACAGGGGCCACAGCAACCTGCTCTGCTGGGAGCTTGCTCAGCTTGGAACCAGATCATCTTGAGGGTCCCTTCCAAGCCAAACCATTCAAGGATTTGATCATTCTGCCATCCCCATCTCTCACTGCACAGCGGCCCTGAAACTTCAGTGACATCAAAGCTCACAGAGGGTTCCAGGTGGAACGTCCAGGACCTGGAAACGAGCACAGCAGACACTTCACCGGCTGCCAAGGGTCAGTTGCCACTCGCTCTGCGCTCTGACCCTCAGCGCTGAGCTGTGCTGCTGTTGCCTGGGCTTTTCCTGCCGCCTGATCTGGAGCACCGATCCCAGCAGGATGTGCACTGCTGTGCCCGTGGAGGTACAGTGCCAGGCCAGGCAGGGGGCACCCGGCTTGGGCAGGCTGCAGCCATGTGGGAATGGATGGTGTGGGACAGGAAGCCCACTGGGAGGTTGTGCTGCCCCTTGCAGGCTGCCAGAGACACTGTGGAGGAGATGGAAGTGGACCTGGGCCTGGATGAGGAAGAAATGATGGAGGTGGACTCCTCTACTTCCATGTCCTCCACTGTTGAGGACATGGAAGTAGACGAGGAGACCATCGAGGAGATGGACGTAGATGAGGAGGATGAAACCGAGGACATGGAAGTTGATGACAACAATGAGGAGGAGCCCATGGTCCTTGGATGAAGATGCAGCCCCACAGGTAAGACAGGCAGATGCTTCCCACGCCCTGCCCGCACACACACTGGGTCCCCTGATGCCAGGCTGGGGCTGGGCTGGATGGCCCCGCTCAGGGACACGGTGCCCGCAGCGAGCCTGGATTGTGCTGCCACAAGCACCAGCCCCGGCCTGCCCTGCGCTAGCCTGGGGCCAAATCAGCCCTGCCAGCCCCGACCAAGCCCCTGGGGCCCAGCTGCCAGCCATGCTGGGCCCAGTGCTGCCACCTGAGTCCAGCTCTGCTGCTTCCTTTCTTCCAGGACTCATGCACATGATGGCACAGATATCACACCTTTGTAAATACGTTTGAAGTTTAGAAGTTCCTTGTAAATATTTTTACTATGTGGGAAGTTTTTTGTAAATACGTTTTGAAGATTGTTAGTCCATCGGAACCCATGTAAATATGTTCTGTACATCGTTGTTGTTGTTGATATAACAATTGTTATAATGACACATGTTCTGTAAATCCTAGATTTGCCCATCTTTGGCAAATAAATACTGTTTCTTTTTAAAACCTGACTTCTCTTGGCCATTCCTTTGGGCACCGGCAGCCTTTGCACACTTGTGGGTTCCACTTGTTCTGCGTTCCCGGGGCTGGAGGTCCCTGGGGTTGCTGGCACGGCCACCCCGGGGCTGGGGGTCCCTGTGTACAGGGGCTCCCACTGACACCACACCTGCCACTGGGCACTGCTGCTCTTCCTGGCCTGGGGCACAGCGCTGTCCCCAAGGGCTCAGCTCTCACCAGCTCTCACACAGGGCGCTCTCACAGCACTGGCCCCTGCAGCCATGCCACCAAAGCAGCCAGCAAACCTTCAGCCACCCTTCCTGCTGCACCCACAGGCACTCCTGGGCCCAGAGCCACCAGCAGGCCACAGCCCTGCAAAATCCACCTGCATGCTCTCAAGGTCACCACAGGCTTGGCAACTGGGCCAGCTACACCTGGGCTGCTGCAGGGGCCGATCTTTAAGCCTTGGTGCCTCCAAAGGCCCTGGGCTCTGCTTCCCAGCCTGCTCTGCACTGCCCTGAGCCCGCATTGTTCCAGAGACAAAAGCCAGGCCAGGGCATCCTCACCCTGCCCACATTCCTGCTGCTGCCAGCGGCCACTGGCCCCTGGGCCCCACTCGGGTGACAGCTGCAGGGACAGGGCAGCCTGTGCTGGGCAGGGGCCAGGGGGCTTTGGGCCCTGGGGCTGCTGCTGCTGCTGCTGGGGGCCATGGGCCCAACAGGGCCCCGAGCTCAGCCCCTGCCCGGGCAGCTGCCCCCAAAGCCCCACACTCCCCGAGCATCCCCATCACACCTGCCAGGGGGAAATACCACGGGCTTCAGGAAAGAAATTCCCCATAGTGACTAAACCAAAGGGTCCAAGGGGAAAGTCAGCACCAGCTGATGTTTACAGCACCTTGACAATGGTGGCTGCAGGGCAGGTGAGATCTCCAGGGCCTCTGGCAGTGCCTGCTCTGCACGTGATGCTGTGGGGCTGCTCCCAGTGGGACACAGCACCGGGCTCAGGCCAGCCCTCAGCCCTTCACAGCTGATCCCAAGGAGCAGGCTTACAAAGCAGTTTCACAGCGCTTCCTGCAGATATTTCAAAGGACTACATGTCATTCAAGGAAGCCACCTTGCACATTAAGATTTCGTGTCTTGAGAAGCCATGAAGTTGCCTCTGAATGTGCACTCAGGGCACTTCCACTGCCATCCCAAAGGGAGCACAAAGGACAGGCCTCTGCTTTCAGCACTGCTGAGCTCCTGACCCAGCAAGGAAGTCTGAGGTAAATGCAGGAACTGAGTGCACCAGGGGACCTGGCCTCTAATAAAAGGCATAAATCCCTCAGGCCACTCAAACCAGTGCCTTGCATGTGTGTACATTTTTTGTCCTTCTCTCATCCTTCACGTCACTTTCCCCAAAACCTACCATTGCACAAATGGTCAAGGCATGCACCATTAGGGCATCTTTACACCGTGATGCCCGCCTATATAAGGCTAACAGTCAGGGTGTGGTAGAGGTGCTAGTAGCCTCCCAAGTTTTTCAACAACAAACATGAAAAAGAACCGTGCATTATATGTGGAGAGATGGGGCATTTTCAATAGATTTGTAAAAATATAGGCTATCACCAGGGACCTTCTAACTCTCACAGCCACTGTCCTCACTACCCCCTCATCCACACGCTTTCCAACACCAGCAAAACCGGTGGCCTGAGGGAAACCCCACACAGACACAGAAAGGCCCCGCGGGATGACACCAAACGTGAGGCCGTTCCGCCCCACTCTCCCCAACACCGTGGAGAACCAGCACAGCGACCTTCTCAGATCCAGCGGGACAGCTCAAACACTGCAGAAAACTCGACAGAAGACAGTTCTGCCCTGGAACCCAAAGGAAGCTGGTAAGAACCTTTTCAATTCCAATCCACGATATTTATGTTCACCATATTCCAACAGGCAAATACAGGCCTGAAGAACGGCCCAGAGACATTTTGATTTTAACCAAAACCAGGGAAGGGATGGAGACACTCACTATACTACCTGAGGTATTCGCCTTGACATCTTTGCAGGAGATAACTCTCCAGGCTCTATGCTTATTCCCTCCCCTTTTCATTCCAAAGGAACAGTTATAGCCAGTGCCTACGTCCTACTGGACATGATCCCCACACCAACTGATCCAAGGGTGTTGTGGGCACAGATTACGGGCCCAAATAGACCCATTTTAAAGTGTGCTTTGTTATGTAAGGGGAGAAATAGATGTCTCTTGGGACTATTAGATAAAGGAGCTGGCATCATCATAATTTCCCGCTCTGATTGGCTAAAGAATGGCTCCTGGTTCCAGCTGCTGGGGTAATTTTAGCCATCGGGAGAGCCACTACCAGCTTCTGGAGTCAAGGTACCATCTGCATGGAAGGTCCTGAGGGCACAGTTGCTACAGTAAAATCATTCGTCTCCTGGGCACCAATAACACTTTGGGGAAGGGACCTCTTGTCCCAATGGAGGAGAAGGCTAGAGATCTGTCATAGTTTGATGCTGGCACAATGCCAGTGCCCCCATGAAAATACACTCTCCCTTGTTTCTGCTGTTAGATGTGACCAGTAATAAGTAAAGGAGGGTCCCACTTAGAAATAAAGAAAACTTTATTAACTAAACTACAACTATAAGTAAAAAGAAACACACAGGGAAAATGAAGACCTGCCAAAAACTTTTCCTCCTCCCCCCACCAAATCTCCAGTACATCTATCCCCAAATCACCAACTCGTAGTCCAGCAGCCCCCTTGAGATAATCAATACTCAGTTCATCAAGAGGAGTGGAGTCCTCATTGTGCCATAGGCTTCCCCAGCAAACACCATTGAAACCTCGTGTGTTCCCATGTCACTCGTGGCACCGCCCAGAGAACATCTGCCATCGTGACCTCTTCCTTCCATCTCCAGTGCTCTCACCACTGCACATGGACCAGAGCTGCTTCTAGGGTCATCTTTTAAGGATGCTTTGTCCCGTTCCTAAAAGAGCACAGTCTCAATTTTGGAACACCTTTCTCCCCCAGATTTCACCACCTGGGGCCGAGGGGTACCAACACTGAACCCTCTTGGCTCTTAGACATTGTCTCCCCCTGGATGCAGTCCCTGTGTCACAGGAAACATGGTTCTGTCCATGGCTATAACAAGAAGAGACCAGCTAAGGCCACTACATCATCTCTTCCCACCTAAGATTCTTCTCTCCCAACATCTTTCACTTGCCCAGACCTTCATCACACTTGCCCATTTCCTTCTTAATCTTCCACTCCATCCCTCTTCTAGGGAAGGTTAATGTTCTGTAAAGTTTTTATTGTACAAAAAGGGGTTAAAAACTCAGGCTCTGCCTGCCCGGAGACTCCCACAAGCGGCCGGACACCTTCTCACTGCACCCCCCCTTTGTCCGCAAGCCGGGCTGTTCTGCCAGGACATGATATTAAATTTCAAGGCAGTCCAGGCTCTCTCTCTCTCTGTCTCCTGGGGGGGTCTGCCTGATGCCTCCTGGTGCTTCTCTCTCTTTAACCCCTCCACACTCGGGGCCAGGCCTACCTCTCCCGGCCGCATGGCTTTTACCCTCCCCCTGCCCAGCCAGCAGCTGGGACAGGGGAGAGATCCGAACTCTTTCCCACCAGAAACCCAAAAGAGCTTCCCCTGGGGCGTGCTCTGCTTTTGAACCCCTGTGTTCTCAGAAGCGTGGCAATGTCCCCAGTGGCCAAACCAGGTGCCAATATTAAAATCTGAAAACCTATTGGTGTGACGACAGCATCCCAGAAAACTTACTTCCTCTCAAACCACGGAAAGATCCTATCAACTCCTCAGGATTTCTAGGCGGCGCAACTGAGCAGCACGCCACACTTTGGTCAACCTGGAAGATCAATGACCCCATATGGGTGCATCAGTGGCCCCTCCCAGGCAGAAAGTTAAAGGCCCTGCAGTCCCTCGTGCAGCAGCAGCTGTCTGTGGGCCACATTGTACCATCTACTAGCCCCTGCAATGCACCTTTGCTTGACATACAAAAGCCTGGCAAAGACAAGAGGCGGCTGCTGCAGGACCTCAGGAAAATCAACGAGGTCAGAGGACATGGGTGCCCTCCAGTCCAGCCTGCCCTCAACCTCCATGATACCCTGAGACTGGTAGACACTTGTTATACATCTATATGACTGCTTTTTTGACTTCTCCTTGCACCCCAATGAAAGCCCCTTGTTTGCTTTTTCCGTCCCCAAGTCGACAGCACCTTTACAGAAATACCAGTGGACCATAATGCCTCATAAAATGAAGCAGAGCCCAACTATTTTTCAATGGCTTGGAGCCCAAATTCCTTCAATCTTGTGGAAAAAACATACTAACGTTATTATTTTTATTACATGGGTGATACATTAGTTTGTGCAGAAGCTCAAATCATTTTGGATGTTGCAGTTCAAGATGTCATCACTGTGGTACAGGAGAAAGGTTTTGAGATTGCAGCAGATAAAGTCCAAAAGACAGCCCCATGGAACTTCCTCAGCCTAAAAAGCATAGAGAGAACCATCACACCCCAAACACTGCAAATCAAGGGCAACCCAAAGACTCTGCAAGAACTCCAAACGCTCTGTGGAAGCATCAGTTGGGTACGTTCACTGCTGGGAATCACCACAGAAGATCTCACACCACTGTTCCTGCTGCTCCTTAAAGGCAGTGAAGGACTCGAGTCCTGTGATCACTGACACTGGAGGCTGAAGAAACTGTACAAAAGGTATCCTGGGTGATTCAAACTAAACAGGCACACAGATACCACACTACTTTTCCTTTCTCCCTGGCAATCCTTGGTGTAAGTCCAAAATTCCATGCATTATTTTTTCAGTGGGACTCAACTATCTCAGATGCCCTGATAATAATTGATTGGGTTTTCAGGTGACACCAACCTACTAAAATGATAACAACCCAACAGAAAGTTATTGCACAACTTGTCAGGAAAGCTAGAAAGTGTCTGTGCTCCCTTGCAGGAACAGACCTTGTGAGTATATACTTACTTCTCACTCAAGAGCACCTCAATTGCCTACTTCAAACATCTGAACCACTGCAATATGCCTTAGATAGATTTTGGACAGGCAAGGATCAGCCACCAATTCTACCATCAAAACATTCCTGTGCTGCTCAGGATGTTCAAAATTACCGGAGACCCAGCAAGATCCATTGTAGCCACCTGCCCAAATTGTCAGGAATATGCCCTTGCTTCTGCCAGAGCTGGAGTCAATCCAAGAGGACTAGAGAGTCTCCACATCTGGCAATCAGACACCACATACCAAGCCCCTTCTGGCAGACTAAAGTACATCCACATCTCAATCAAAACTTTTTCCACTGGGATTTTTGCCTCTGCTCATGCTGGTGAAAAATCAAAGACGATATAAACATTAATTTTTAAGTTTTTCCACCTTAGCATATACACAGGAAATTAAAACTGATAAAGCTCTTGCTTATACCTTGCACTGATTCCCACAAGTTTCTGACCGCTGGGGTATAAAACATGTCACAGGCATACCACACTCCAGCACACGACAGTCCATAGCCGAGAGGGCCCACTGATCCATCAAAAGGATCCTTGATCAACTGAGAGGGGTAATCCAGATATTATCTTCCATTGACAAACTGGCCAAGTCCTTTTACGTACTCCACTTCTTGAACAACTCATTTATGGAGACAACTCCCCCAGTCATCAGGCATTTTACTAATTCAACTGCAGCACAATTAATAGAAAAGCCACCTGTGTTGATCAAAGAACCTGAATCTAAACAAATTTATGGGCCCTTTCCCATTAAATACTTGGGGAAGAGAAGATGCCCTTGTCTCTAAAGCAACACTGGTAAGATGGATCCCAGCAAAATACATAAAAACTGTTTCTAGGAACAGTGAGGCAAACACCAGAGCCACCTTCAGAAGAACAGAATGGAAGCCTAAGAGAGCCAGCAGCAGCCTGGAAAAGAACAAGGCGAAGGACAGAAGAAGATCTCCTAAGCAGCGCTGACCACACACACCAAGACCAAGATGGCTCAGACATCATTAACCAGGATATATGACTTAACATTTGTAAAAATTATATTTTAGCATTGATATATGGTTCTTCTAATAAGCTGTGTTCACACCCTTGCCTTACAGTAGAGAAAGTTTAGTGGGACCACAACTTAAGTTCCACCTTCTACTCACTTTATCTGTTTACTTTTAGTACACACAAGCCTCCAGATACTAAATTACCAAAGTCAGAGGATGCTGCCATTGGTTGCTGCTGCAGCAGGAATCTGGATGCTCCTCACTGAGCCACATGCCTTCAGCTGGGTGCCACCACAGACAAGCCACAATTTCTTGTCCATGGCCATGCCTGTCAGGCATTTGAAGGCATGTGTTTTTTCAACCTGCTCTCACATAGGGAGTCAGAGTACCAGGGCATCCAGCTGCTAAAAGATCAAGGAAACAAGATCCAGATAGAAGGCAACAATGACTGGTTCACTGGACTTTCCAAACACAGAGGTTTGCGAGGCTGGCTTTCATCTTTGCTTAAGACTGTTCTGTGGGTGTTGTTTATCGTATTCATTGTGTTGGTTATTTTATCCTTTTTTGCTAAAGGCCTGCAAAACTCTAATGCAGAAGACTTCTTTATAGACAACAAAAAGGGGGAGATGTGAGGGCCCAGGGGCCAACCACTGGAACTGTAATACCTCAGGGCAAAGTGACCAAGGTAAAGGAGAGACACTGCTCTGAATGCAATGGTGTCACCCCTGGGCATTTGCAGGCTCATGGCACTTTATTGGTATCACCCAGTTCAACTGCTGCATTTTCCTTATATGTATTTCCCCTAGAATGTCCTCGCCTCTCCTGTACCCTTTCAGTCCTGGCTTTTTCCATTGCTCCTCTGCTTTTCCCCCCTATTTTCCCTCTGAGTGCCAAGCCCCATTTTGTCTCCCTTCCTGGACCCTCTTCAGGGCAATCCACTGATGTGTTTGCAGTTCCACACAAAGATCCCTCACTCGCCTCGTTCACGAACAGTTTAAGCAAGCGTGCTCCCAGCTCTGCGTGTGCAGGTCACACACAGAGGTTGCTGTGGGCAGGCTGCAATGCAGGGACTGAGTGCAACAGAGAACCTGGCCTCTAATAAAAGGCATGAATCCCGCAACTCACCAAAGAAAAGACATGCATGTCTCTACTTTTTCCTTATCCTCTCAGTCCTCATGCCACTTTCCCCATTTTTTCTGACTGGGAATTTGGCTTCTCTCTCTCCTGTCTGCAGGTCCAGCCACACGTATGACTCTACAGGCAGAGCCTGACCAACAGGGAAGTGGAGGAGCACACTTTGTCAGGAAATTTGGTGACAGGACAAGGAGGAATGGGATCAAACTGCAAGAGGTAGAGGAGATGTGATGATGGGAAGAAGTTCTTTACTCTCAGGATGCTTGTCCCTGACACAGGGACCAGTGCACAGAGGCTGTGGATGCCCCATCTGCAGCAACATCCAAGGCCAGGTGGGACAGGGGCCGCAGCAACCTGCTCTGCTGGGAGCTTGCTCACCTTGGAATGACAGGATCTTTAGGGTCCCTTCCAAGCCAAACCATTCAAGGATTTGATCATTCTGCCATCCCCATCTCTCACTGCACAGCGGCCCTGAAACTTCAGTGACATCAAAGCTCACAGAGGGTTCCAGGTGGAACGTCCAGGACCTGGAAACGAGCACAGCAGACACTTCACCGGCTGCCAAGGGTCAGTTGCCACTCGCTCTGCGCTCTGACCCTCAGCGCTGAGCTGTGCTGCTGTTGCCTGGGCTTTTCCTGCCGCCTGATCTGGAGCACCGATCCCAGCAGGATGTGCACTGCTGTGCCCGTGGAGGTACAGTGCCAGGCCAGGCAGGGGGCACCCGGCTTGGGCAGGCTGCAGCCATGTGGGAATGGATGGTGTGGGACAGGAAGCCCACTGGGAGATTGTGCTGCCCCTTGCAGATTGACAGAGACACTGTGGAGGAGATGGATGTGGAGCAGGGGCTGGATGATGAAGAAATGATGGAGGTGGACTCCTCCTCTACTTCCATGTCCTCCACTGTTGAGGACATGGAAGTAGACGAGGAGGAGACCGTCAAGGAGATGGAGGTGGATGAGGAGGACAACATCGAGGACATGGAAGTCGATGAGGATGATGAGGAGGAGCCCATGGTCCTTGGATGAAGATGGAGCCCCACAGGTAAGACAGGCAGATGCTTCCCACGCCCTGCCCGCACACACACTGGGTCTCCTGACGCCAGGCTGGGGCTGGGCTGGATGGCCCCGCTCAGGGACACGGTGCCCGCAGGGGGCCTGGATTGTGCTGCCACAAGCACCAGCCCCGGCCTGCCCTGCGCTTGCCTGGGGTCACATCAGCCCTGCCAGCCCCGACCAAGCCTCTGGGGCCCAGCTGCCAGCCCTGCTGGGCCCAGTGCTGGCAGCTGAGTCCAGCTCTGCTGCTTCCTGTCTTCCAGGGCTCATGCATATGCTGGGACTGATGCCACGCCTTTGTAAATACGTTTGAAGTTTAGAAGTTCCTTGTAAATACATTCACTAGGTGTGAAGTTTTCTGTAAATACGTTTTGAAGATTTTTAGTCCACCCAATTCCATGTAAATATGTTCTGTACATTGTTGTTGTTGTTGTTGTTATAACGATTGTTAAAATGACACATATTCTCTATATCCCAGATTTGCCCATCTTCGGCAAATAAATACTGTTTCTTTTCAAAACCTGACTTCTCTTGGCCATTCCTTTGGGCAAAGGCAGCCTTTGCACACTTGTGGGTTCCACTTGTTCCGCATTCTCGGGGCTGGAGGTCCCTGGGGGTGCTGTCACAGCCACCCCGGGGCTGGAGGTCCCTGCAGGTGCTGGCACGGCCACCCCGGGGCTGGGGGTCCCTGGGCACAGGGGCTCCCACTGACACCACTCCTGGCCCTGGGCACTGCTGCTCTTCCTGGCCTGGGGCACAGCGCTGTCCCCAAGAGCTCAGCTCTCAACAGCTCTCACACAGGGGGCTCTCACAGCACTGGCCCCTGCAGCCATGCAACCAAAGCAGCCAGCAAACCTTCAGCCACCCTTCCTGCTGCAGCCACAGGCACTCCTGGACCCAGAGCCACAAGCAGGCCACAGCCATGCAAAATCCACCTGCACGCTCTCAAGGGCACCACAGCCTTGCAAACTGGGCCAGCTACATCTGGGCTGCTGCAGGGGCTGATCTTTAAGCCCTGCAGCCTCCAAAGGCCCTGGGCTCTGCTTCCCAGCCTGCTCTGCACTGCCCTGAGCCCGCATTGTTCCAGAGACAAAAGCCAGGCCAGGGCATCCTCACCCTGCCCACATTCCTGCTGCTGCCAGCGGCCACTGGCCCCTGGGCCCCACTCGGGTGACAGCTGCAGGGACAGGGCAGCCTGTGCTGGGCAGGGGGCACGGGGCTTTGGGCCCTGGGGCTGCTGCTGCTGCTGCTGCTGCTGCTGGGGGCCATGGGCCCAACAGGGCCCCGAGCTCAGCCCCTGCCCGGGCAGCTGCCCCCAAAGCCCCACACTCCCCGAGCATCCCCATCACACCTGCCAGGGGGAAATACCACGGGCTTCAGGAAAGAAATTCCCCATAGTGACTAAACCAAAGGGGCCACCGGGAACGTCAGCACCAGCTGATGTTTACAGCACCTTGACAATGGTGGCTGCAGGGCAGGTGAGATCTCCAGCGCCTCTGGCAGGGCCTGCTCTGCACGTGAGCCTGTGGGGTCCTCCCAGTGGGACACAGCACTGGGCTCAGGCCAGCCCTCAGCCCTTCACAGCTGATCCCAAGGAACAGGCTCACAAAGCAGTTTCAGACCACTTCCTGCAGATATTTCAAAGGACTAAATATCATTCAAAAACCCAAACGGCTGATTTATTTTTGGTGTTGTGGCATGAGAAGCCATGGAGGTTCCTCTGAATATGCACTCAGGGCAGTTCCACTGCCATCCCAAAGGGAACACAAAGGACAGGCCTCAGCTTTCAGCACTGCTGAGCTCCTCACCCAGCAATGAAGTCTGAGCCAGAGGCAATGTTTTGCAGGCTGGGGGGCCTACCACTGGAATAGTAATACCTGATGACAATGATATAGAATTAAAGCAAGGTGAATAACCCCTCTGAATACAATGATCTTGCTCATTGTCTTTTGTGGGATCATGCAGATTCAGCACATTTTCTTGGTATCATGAACTTTCTCCTTTCCTTATATATACTCCTCTAGGATGTTCTCCCCTCTCTTAACACCTGTTAGTCCTGAATTACTGCATACAAGGTCCTTTTTTCCCCATGGAAATCCCTGTGTGCCCACCCCCACTTTGTCTCCCTCCCTGGACCCTCTCCAGCGCAATCCACAGTATTTACAGTTCCATACATAGATCCCTCTCTTGCCTCATCCATCATGCATTCCAGCAAGTCTGCTCCTACCTCTGGGAGTGCAGGTCTCTTACAGTGTCTGGCTGTGGGCACGTCACAAGGGCTGCCCAAACAGGGACCTTCTTTGAGAATTCCTGAGAGCCACTCCAGTGAGAATCCGGCTCTTCCACCGTCACGGGACAGAAGACGCCTCGGGTCAGCTAGCACCCTGGATTGGGACCTGAGTTTTATCAGGGCTTGCTGAAGGCAGTGTTGGCACCCTGCAGCAGCAACAGGGCCGGCTCAGCTGGTGAAGCCCAGGGACATTTTGAAACACCTGCATCCAGAGGAACCAGAGCAGTGAGCTGGGGGACAGCGGCCTGCAGTGCAGGATCCTTGGGAGATATTTTAGTCCTGTGGCTGGGCTAACCATTATTTCAGGGGCAGCTCTGGGTAACAAATTATCCCATCCTTAGAGGGATATATAACTTCCAGTTTGGTAGTCTCTCCTTTCAGAGTGGAAGACTTTTACTAAGGGAAGTTGAAAGTCATTTGTTCATTGGCTTTTTAAGGAGCTCCCAGACATGTCTGTTGATTCAGTTTGTCATGTAGCATTTTGAGACTAAGTTAGGGAAAGACTCTATCTTTTGCAAACTCAGAGAGTGATAAGAGTCGCAACATTTTACCCAATTTTTCATATGATTTATGGAGTTTTCTCAAGGCTTCAAAGTTCTTATATTCAACCCAGAGTTGGAGTTCTGCCCCCAGCATTCCTGAACCCACTGACACCATTCGGATGAGAGACAGGAACTGCTGTAAAGCACAGACAAGACACCTGCTGTCTGCCATCTCCCCTCCTTCTCTACCCCCTGCCCACGTCTGTACTGATCACACCGGACTGGATTCTACCCTAACCCATTCTCCAGTACCTCTCCTCACTGGATCGCCCTCAGATAGCTCACAAAATGGAGTCCCTCCTCTGGAGGGGGTCATCAATGTCAAACTCCCTCCCACCCCCAGCTCTCTCATTGGGTCTTCCCCCTGTTTGGGTTCTACCCCTGCATCAGGTACCACACCTGCATTGGGATATCCAGCGCGTCCTTGCCTACTCCCGCTGCCCTACCCCCTCCAACTCAGCCCCTTGCGGATCCCACACTGTCAGAGCCGGAAGTGTGAGGGGCGGTAACCGGAAGGCCGCCATCTTGGCTACCAAAGGCCCACAACACCGGGCCTGGCCAGGCACCCCAAGGCCCCGCTCCTCTGCCAGAGTCCAAGTTCCCTCTTCTGGAGAGGAGAGGGAAGGTTCATCCCACCTTCAGCATGAGTGTGAGGATTCTTGGCAGAGGATGGAAAAGCTGGCGGCTGAAGAGGGGGACTGGGAATTGGTAGCTAAAATACAAGCAGCATCGTTGCAGTACAAGAAGGGAGCAAACCCCAGGTGGGAAGCTGTCCCACACGGGGAGATGAAAGACCTTTGTAAAGCAGCGAAAGACCATGGGAGGGGCTCACCGTACTTTAATAATTTCTTAAATGCCATATTCACTGCACATGTTATGGTGCATCACGATCTGCTCCATTTTATGCACATCCTATTTTCTCCCACTGAAATTATTCTGTGGGAAAGAATGGGGGAAAAACTAATACAACAGCTATTAAAAGACTATGCCAGAAAAGACAGGTGCGCACACCGCACACCTAACACTAGTCCATCTAGGGAGGAAGACTTCAATAAATCTCATTCAATAGACCTTCCCTGAGCTCTGTTAGAAGAGATAAAAGTGCTGCAAAGACAGCTCTCATGCAGACACCCAATGGAGAAACACCTACTCTAGATTTCACAGACATTCTCCAGGGACCTGTGGAATGCTTTCTAAAATTTATTGACCACTTTAAACAAGCAATAGAGAAGCAAGGCGAACATCCAAAAGCCAGGAAGGTACTGCCTACTAAACTTGCTGAAATAAATGCTAGCAACACCTGTAAAGACATTTTTCCTTCTCTACCACTCAACCCAAAGCCTACCATTGCACAAGTGGTCGAGGCATGCACACTTAGGGCATCCCTACACTGTCACGCCAGCCAAGCTAAGGCTACCAGTCAGGGTGTAGTAGAGGTGCTAGTAGCCTCCCAAGTTATTCCCTGACATAGACATGAAAAAGGACCTGGCTTTAAGTGTAGGGAGATGGGGCATTTTCAACACAATTGCAAAAATACAGACTATTACCGGAGACCTTCTAGGTGTCACAGCCACTGTCCTCACTGCCTCCTTCGTCCACACGCTTTCCAACACCAGCAAAACCAGTGGCCTGCGGGAAACCCCACACAGACACAGAAAGGCCCCGCGGGATGACACCAAACGCGAGGCCGTTCCGCCCCACTCTCCCCAATATCGTGGAGAACCAGCACAGTGACCTTCTCAGATCCAGCGGGACAGCTTGATTGCTGCAGAAAACTCGACAGAAGACAGCTCTGCCCTGAAATCTAAAGGCAGCTCGTAAGCGCCTTTTCAATTCCAATCCACGATATTTATGTTCATCATATTCCCACAGCAAATACGGGCCTGAAGAACAGGCCAGAGACATTTTGATTTTAACCAACACCAGGGAAGGGATGGAGACACTCACTCTACTACCTGAGGTACTCGCCTTGACATCTTTGCAGGAGATAACTGTCCAGGCTCTATACTTAGGCTCTCCCCTTTTTATTCCAAAAGGAACAGTTATAGCCAGAGCCAACCTCCTACGGGACATGATCAGCACACCAACTGATCCAATGGTGATGTGGGCACAGATTGCGGGCCCAAATAGACCCATTCTAAAGTGTGCTTTCTCAGGAAAAGGGAGATAGCGATGTATTTCAGGACTATTAGATACAAGAGCTGATGCCACCATAATTTCCTGCTCTGATTGGTTAAAAGAAGCCCCTGGTTCCAGCTGCTGGGGTAATTATTAGCTACCAGGGGAGCCACTACCAGCTTCTGGAGTCAAGATACCATCTGCATGGAAGGTCCTGAGGGCACAGTTGCTACAGTAAGATATTTTGTCACCCAGGCACCAATAACAATTTGAGGAGAAGACCTCTTGTCCCAAAGGGGGACAAGGCTAGAGATCCTATCAACACCTCAGGATTTCTAGACGGGGCCACTGAGCAGCATGCCACACTTCAGTCAACCTGGAAGACCAACAACCCCATATGGGTGGATCAGTGGCCCCTCCCAGGCAGAAAGTTAAAGGCCCTGAAGTCCCTCGTTCAGGAGCAGCTGTCTGTGGGCCACATCTACCATCTACTAGCCCCTGCAATGCACCTGTCATTATCATATGAAAGCCTGGCAAAGACAAGAGGTGGCTCCTGCAGGACCTCAGGAAAATCAGTGAGGTCATTGAGGACATGGGTGCCCTTCTGACCAGCCTGCCCTCAGCCTCCATGATACCTCGAGATTGCCGATGGTGCGGCATGCCGTAGTTGTGGGTAGCATCTTTTGGAGTCCTCCTATTTTTCGGATATCTTGTTCGACATTTAGGCTGTGATTGATGGAGCCTGAGCATAGGAAGAGCATTGCTTTGAAGATTGGGTGGCTTGAGATGTGAAGGAAGGCTAGTTCAGGGAGGTTTAGTCCAATTGTAATTTTATTGCACAGTTATTGGCAGAGGGTTGTTATAGATCTTAATACCTACTTTTTTGATGCCCACATGCATCCAAATGACATGCCCCTGGTTTGCCTTTTCTGCCCCTAAACTGACAAGCACCTTTACAGAGGTACCAGTGGACTGCATTGCCTCAAATAAAGAAGGGTAGCTCAACTATTTGTCAATGGCTTTGAGCCCAAATTCTAACGCCCAGACGGAAAAAACATCCTAATGCTATCATTTTTCATTACATGGACGATACAGTCATTTGTGCAGAAGGTCAAATAATTTTGGACGCTGCAGTACAAGATGTCATAACTGTGGTACAGCAGAAAGGTTTTGAGATTGCAGCAGATAAAGTTCATACGACAGCCCCCTGGAAGTACCTCGGGCTAAAGAGCACAGAGAGAACCATCACACCCCAAACACTGCAAATCAAGGACAACCCAAAGACTCTGCCAGAACTCCACCAGCTCTGTGGAAGCATCAGTTGGGTACGTTCACTGCTGGGAATCACCACAGAAGATCTCACGCCACTGTTCCTGTTCCTTAAAGGCAGAGAAGGACTCTATTCCCCCGATCACTGACACCGGAGGCAGAAGCAGCTGTACAAGAGGTGTCCTGATGATTCAAATTAACAGTCACACAGATCGCACCCTAATTTTCCTTTCTTCCTGGCAATACTTGGTGCAAGTCCAATGTTCCATACATTATCTTTTCGGGGGCACTCAACTATCTCAAGTCCCCTCATAGAAATTGAATGCGTTTTCAGATGACATCAACGTACTAAAATGATAACAACCTCACAGAAAATTATTGCACAACTAATCAGGAAAGCTAGAGTGCATCTGTGTTCCGTTGCAGGAACAGACCTTATGAATATTTACTTACTTCTCACTCAGGAGCATCTCAATTGCCTACTTCAAACATCTGAAACATTGCAATACGCCTTAGACAGTCTTTATACAAGCAAATATCAGCCACCAATTCTACCATCAAAACATTCCTGCGCTGCTCAGGATGTTAAAAATTACTGGAGACCTGGCAAGATCCATTGTAGCCACCTGCCCAAATTGTCAGGAATATGCCCTTGCTTCTGTCAGAGCTGGAGTCAATCCAAGAGGACTAGAGAGTCTCCACATCTGGCAATCAGACATCACACACTAAGCTCCTTTTGACAGACTAAAATACATCCACGTCTCAATCGATGCCTTTACCAGTGTGTTTTTTGGCTCTGTCAATGCTGTTGAAAAATGAAAAGATCCTATAAAACATTACTTTTTCATTTTTTCCACTTTAGGAATTCCACAGGAAATTAAAACTGATAATGCTCTTACTTATACCTTGCACTGATTCCCACAAGTTTCTGACTGCTGGGGTATAAAACATGTCACAGGCATACCACACTCCAGCACACGACAGTCCATAGCCGAGAGGGCCCACTGATCCATCAAAAGGATCCTTGATCAACTGAGAGGGGTAATCCAGATATTATCTTCCATTGACAAACTGGCCAAGTCCTTTTACGTACTCCACTTCTTGAACAACTCATTTATGGAGACAACTCCCCCAGTCATCAGGCATTTTACTAATTCAACTGCAGCACAATTAAAAGAAAAGCCACCTGTGTTGAGCAAAGACCCTGAATCTAAACAATTTATGGGCACCTACCCATTAATTACGAGGGAAAGGGAAGATGCCCTTGTCTCTAAAGCAACACTCCTAAAATGGATTCCAGCAAAATACATAAAACTGTTTCTGGGAACAGTGAGGCAAACACCAGAGCTACCATCAGAAGAACAGAATGGAAGCCTAACAGAGCCAGCAGCAGCCTGGGAAAGAAGAAGAAGGACAGAAGAAGATCTCCTAAGCAGCGTTGACCACACACACCAAGACCAAGATAGCTCAGACACCACTAACCAGGATCTATGACTTAACATTTGTAAAAGCTATATTTTAGCATTGATATATGATTCTTCTAATAAGCTGTGTTCACACCCTTGGCTTACAGAAGAGAAAGTTAAGTGGGACCTGAACTTATGTTTCATCTTCTACTCACTTTATCTGTTTACTTTTAGGACACCCAAGCCTCCAGGTAATAAATTAGCTAAAGTCAGAGGATGCTGCCATTCGTTGCTATTGAGCAGGAATCTGGATGCTTCTCACTGAGCCGCATGCCTTCAGCTGGACACTTCCACAGACACGCCACAATTTCATGGCCATGGCCATGGCCATGGCTGTCAGGCATTTGAAGGCATGTGTTTTTTCAACCTGCTGTCACATAGGGAGTCTGTATATCAGGGCATCCAGCTGCTAAAAGATCAAGGAAACAAGATCCAGATGGAAGGCAACTACGACTGGTTCACTGGACTTTCCAAACACAGGGGTCTCGAGGCTGGCTTTCATGTTTAGTAAAGACTGTTTTGTGGACTTTGTTTATTGTATTCATTGTGTTGGTTATTTTATCCTTTTTTGCTAAATGCCTGCAAAACTCTATGGATGAAGCCTTCTTTATAGACAACAAAAAGGGAAGTTCTGGTGGCCGAGGGGCTGACCATTGGAGCTGTAATACCTCTGGGTAAAGTGACCAAGGTAAAAGAGAGACATCACTCTGAATGCAACGGTCTCGTCCACGGGCATTTGCAGGCTCATGGTGATGCAGCCCATTTTGTTGGTATCACCCAGTTCAACTGCTAAATTTTCTTATATGTACTCACTCGAGAATGTTCTCCCCTGTCTTATACCATTTTGGACCTGGCTAACTGCAATGCTACCTCGATTTCACCCCCCCATTTTCCCGCTGTGTGCGCAGCCCCATTTTGTCTCCCTTCCTGGACCCTCTTCAGTGTAATCCACTGAAGTGTTTGCAGTTCCACACAAAGATCCCTCTCGCACCTCGTTCACTAGCAGCTTAAGCAAGCAAGCTCCCAGCTCTGGGAGTGCAGGTCGCTCAAAGCGGCTGGCTGTGGACAGGCTGAAACACAGGAAATGAGGGCACAAGGGAACCTGGCCTCTAAAAATGGCATTAATCCCACAGCACACTCAATGCAAAGCCTTGGATGTTTCTTCTTTACCGTTCTTCTCTCAGTCCTCATGCAATTTTCCCCACTTTATCTGACTGGGTACTTGGCTTCTCTCTCTCCTCTCTGCAGGTCCAGCCACACGTGTGACGCTGCAGGAAGAGCCTGACCCAGAGAAGTGGGAGAGCACTCTTGGTCAGGAACTGTAGTGACAGTACGCAGAGGAATGTGATCAAACTGTAAGAAGTAGAACAGATTTGATGATGGGAAGAAGTTCTTTACTCTCAGGGTGCTTGTCCCTGACACAGGGACCAGTGCAGAGAGGCTGTGGATGCCCCATCCCCAGCAACATCCAAGGCCAGGTGGGACAGGGGCCGCAGCAACCTGCTCTGCTGGGAGCTTGCTCAGCTTGGAACCAGATCATCTTGAGGGTCCCTTCCAAGCCAAACCATTCAAGGATTTGATCATTCTGCCATCTCCACCTCCCGCTGCACAGCACCCCTGAAACTTCAGTGACATCACAGATCCCAGAGGGTTCTAGGTGGAACGTCCAGGACCTGGAAACGAGCACAGCAGACACCTCACTGGCTGCCAAGGGTCAGTTGCTGCTCACCCTGCACTCTGACCCTCAGCGCTGAGCTGCTGCTGCTGCCTGGGCTTTCCTGCTGCCTGATCTGGAGCACCAATCCCAGCAGGATGTGCACTGCTGTGCCCGTGGAGGTACAGTGCCATGCCAGGGATGGGTCACCCGGCTTGGGCAGGCTGCAGCCATGTGGGAATGGATGGTGTGGGACAGGAAGCCCACTGGGAGATTGTGCTGCCCCTTGCAGACTGCCAGAGACACTGTGGAGGCTATGGATGTGGACCAGGGGCTGGAAGAGGAAGAAATGATGGAGGTGGACTCCTCCTCTACTTCCATGTCCTCCACTGTTGAGGACATGGAAGTAGACGAGGAGGAGACCATTGAGCAGATGGAGGTGGATGCAGAGGATGAAACCGAGGACATGGAAGTTGATGACAACAATGAGGAGGAGCCCATGGTCCTTGGATGAAGATGCAGCCCCATAGGTAAGACAGGCAGATGCTTCCCACGCCCTGCCCGCACACACACTGGGTCTCCTGATGCCAGGCTGGTGCTGGGCTGGATGGCCCCGCTCAGGGATACGGTGCCCGCAGCGAGCCTGGATTGTGCTGCCACAAGCACCAGCCCCGGCCTGCCCTGCACTTGCCTGGGGCCACGTCAGCCCTGCCAGCCCCGACCAAGCCCCTGGGGCCCAGCTGCCAGCCATGCTGGGCTCAGTGCTGCCAGCTGAGTCCAGCTCTGCTGCTTCCTTTCTTCCAGGACTCATGCACATGATGGCACAGATATCACACCTTTGTAAATACGTTTGAAAGTTTTGAAGATTTCTGTAAATACCTTTGAAAGTTTAGAAGATTTCTGTAAATACGTTCACTACGTTTGAAGTTTTCTGTAAATACGTTTTGAAGATTGTTAGTCATTGGATCCCATGTAAATATGTTTTGTACATTGTTGTTGTTGTTGTTATAACAATTGTTATAACGAAACATGTTCGGTAAATCCTAGATTTGCCGATCTTCGGCAAATAAATCCTGTTTCTTTTTAAAGCCTGACTTCTCTTGGCCATTCCTTTGGGCATGGGCAGCCTTTGCACACTTGTGGGTTCCACTTGTTCCGCATTCCCAGGGATGGAGGTCCCTGGGGTTGCTGGCACGGCCACCCCGGGACTGGGGGTCCCTGTGCACAGGGGCTCCCACTGACACCACTCCTGGCCCTGGGCACTGCTGCTCTTCCTGGCCTGGGGCACAGCGCTGTCCCCAAGAGCTCAGCTCTCACCAGCTCTCACACAGGGGGCTCTCACAGCACTGGCCCCTGCAGCCATGCCACCAAAGCAGCCAGCAAACCTTCAGCCACCCTTCCTGCTGCAGCCACAGGCACTCCTGGGCCCAGAGCCGCCAGCAGGCCACAGCCCTGCAAAATCCACCTGCACGCTCTCAAGGCCACCACAGCCTTGAAAACTGGGCCACCTGCATCTGGGCTGCTGCAGGGGCTGATCTTTAAGCCTTGCAGCCTCCAAAGGCCCTGGGCTCTGCTTCCCAGCCTGCTCTGCACTACCCTGAGCTCGCATTGCTCCAGAGACAAAAGCCAGGCCAGGGCATCCTCACCCTGCCCGCATTCCTGCTGCTGCCAGCGGCCACTGGCCCCTGGGCCCCACTCGGGTGACAGCTGCAGGGACAGGGCAGCCTGTGCTGGGCAGGGGCCACGGGGCTTTGGGCCCTGGGGCTGCTGCTGCTGCTGCTGCTGCTGCTGCTGCTGCTGCTGCTGCTGGGGGCCATGGGCCCAACAGGGCCCCGAGCTCAGCCCCTGCCTGGGCAGCTGCCCCCAAAGCCCCACACTCCCCGAGCATCCCCATCACAGCTGCCAGGGGTAAATCCCATGGGCTTCAGGAAAGAAATTCCCCATAGTGACTAAACCAAGGGTTCCAAGGGGAAAGTCAGCACCAGCTGAGGTTTACAGCACCTTGACAGTGGTGGATGCAGGACAGGTGAGATCTCCAGCGCCTCTGGCAGGGCCTGCTCTGCACGTGAGCCTGTGAGCTGCTCCCAGTGGGACACAGCACCAGGATCAGGCCAGCCCTGAGCCCCTTACAGCTGATCCCAAGGAACAGGCTCAGAAAGCAGTTTCAGACCACTGCCTGCAGATATTTCAAAGGACTACATGTCATTCAAGGAAGCCACATTGTACATTTAGTTTTGGTGTTGTGGCATGAGAAGCCATGAAGTTGCCTCTGAATGTGCACTCAGGGCACTTCCACTGCCATCCCAAAGGGAACACAAAGGACAGGCCTCTGCTTTCAGCACTGCTGAGCTCCTCAATACAATGATATCTCAGTAGGACGCAAGGTTGTGGAGGCCCAGTGGCCTATTACAGGAATTATAATACCGCATGACAAAAATGACAAATTACAATAAATTTAGGCAGCCCTTTGAATGCAATGTTTTATCAGTTTTACCAGGGCTTACTGAATGCAGCGCTGGCACCCTGCAGCAGCAACAGGGCCGGCTCAGCTGGTGAAGCCCAGGGGATATTTTGAAACGTCTGCATCCAGCACCACCAGAGCAGTGAATGTGGGGACAGCCACCTGCAGTGCAAGATCCTTGGGTGATTTTTTAGTCCTGTGGGTGGGCCACCCTTTACATCAGGGGCAGCTCTGGGTAACAAATTATCCAAAGCTGAGAGGGACATATATGTTGGAGTTAGGGATGTTCTCCTTTCAGAGTGGAAGACTTTTACTAAGGGCAGTTTGAAGTCATTTGTTCATTGGCTGTTTACGGAGTTCCCAGACATTTCTGTGTATTCTGTTCGTTTTATAGCATTCTGGGACTGAGTTAGGAAAAGTCTCTATTTTTAGAAAACTCAGGGAGTGATAAGAGTCGCAACATTTTACCCAATTTTTCATATGATTTATGGAGTTTTCTCAAGGCTTCAAAGTTCTTATATTCAATCCAGTCTTTGCGTTCCACCAAGCCTCATTCCTGAACCCACTGACACCAATAGGATGAGAGACGGAAACTGCTGTAAAGCACAGACAAGACACGTGCTGTCTGCCATCTCCCCTCCTTCTCTACCCCCTGCCCAGGTCACACCGGCCTGGATTCTACCCTAATTTATTCTCCAGTACCTCTCCTCACTGGATCCCCCTCAGATAGCTCACAAAATGGAGTCCCTCCTCTGGAGGGGGTCATCAATGTCAAACTCCCTCCCACCCCCAGCTCTCTCATTGGGTCCTCCCCCCGTGTTGGGTCCTACCCCTGCATCAGGTACCACCCCTGCATTGGGATCCAGCACTTCCTTGCCTACTCCTGCTGTCCTACCCCCTCCAACTCAGCCCCTTGCGGATCCCACACTGTCAGAGCCGGAAGTGTGAGGGGCGGTAACCGGAAGGCCGCCATCTTGGCTACCAAAGGCCCACAACACCGGGCCTGGCCAGGCACCCCAAGGCCCCGCTCCTCTGCCAGAGTCCAAGTTCCCTCTTCTGGAGAGGAGAGGGAAGGTTCATCCCACCTTCAGCATGAGCCTGAGAATTCTTAGCAGAGGATGGAAAAGCTGGCAGCTGAAGAGGGGGACTGGGAATTGGTAGCTAAAATACAAGCAGCACTGCTGCAGTACCAGAGGGGGGCTAACCCCAGATGGGAAGCTGTAGCACACGGGGAGATGAAAGACCTTTGTAAAGCAGCGAAAGACCATGGGAGGGGCTCACCGTACTTTAATAATTTCTTAAATGCCATATTCACTGCACATGTTATGGTGCCTCACAATCTGCTCCATTTTATGCACATCCTACTTTCTCCCACTGAAATTATTCTGTGGGAAGAAATGGGGAAAAACTAGTAAAACAATTATTAAAAGACTATACTAGGGAAGACAGGTGGGCACACATAACATTAGTCCATCTAGCCAGTAAGGAAGATTTCACTTAGACTCATTCAATAGACCTTCCCTGAGCTCTGTTAGAAGAGATAAAAGTGCTGCAAAGACAGCTCTCATGCAGACACCCAATGGAGAAACACCTACTCTAGATTTCACAGACATTCTCCAGGGACCTGTGGAATGCTTTCTAAAATTTATTGACCACCTTCCACAAGCAATAGAGAAACAAGTTGAAAATCCAAAAGCAAGGAAGGTACTCCTTACTAAACTTGCTGAAACAAATGCTAATAAAACCTGTAAAGACATTTTACGTTCTCTACCACTCAACCCAAAGCCTACCATTGCACAAATGGTCGAGGCATGCACACTTAGGGCATCCCTACACTGTCACGCCAGCCAAGCTAAGGCTACCAGTCAGGGTGTAGTAGAGGTGCTAGTAGCCTCCCAAGTTATTCCCTGACATACACATGAAAAAGGACCTTGCTTTAAGTGTAGGGAGATGGAGCATTTTCAACACAATTGTAAAAATAAAGCCTATTACCGGGGACCTTCTAGCCGTCACAGCCACTGTCCTCACTGCCTCCTTCGTCCACATGCTTTCAAACACCAGCAAAACTGGTGGCCTGCGGGAAACCCCACATAGACACAGAAAGGCCCCGCGGGATGACACCAAATGCGAGGCCGTTCCGCCCCACTCTCCCCAACATCGTGGAGAACCAGCACAGTGACCTTCTCAGATCCATCAGGACAGCTCGATCGCTGCAGAAAACTTGACAGGAGACAGCTCTGCCCTGGAACCCAAAGGCAGCTGGTAAGAGCCTTTTCAATTCCAATCCACGACATTTATGTTCACCATACTCCAACAGGAAAATACAGGCCTGAAGAACAGGCCAGAGACATTTTGATTTTAACCAACACCAGGGAAGGGATGGAGACACTCACTCTACTACCTGAGGTAATCGCCTTGATGTCTTTGCAGGAGATAACTCTCCAGGTTCTATGCTTAGGCTCTCCCCTTTTTATTCCAAAAGGAACAGTTATAGCCAGAGCCAACCTCCTACGGGACATGATCAGCACACCAACTGATCCAATGGTGATGTGGGCACATAAAACATGCAGAAATAGACCCGTTCTAAAGTGTGCTTGGTCATTAAAGCGAGAAAGAGATGTCTTTCAGGATTATTAGATACAGGAGTTGACATCACCATAATTTCCTGCTCTGATTCCCTAAAAGAATGGCCCCTGGTCCTAGCTGCTGGGGTAAATATTAGCTACCAGGGGAGCCACTACCAGCTTCTGGAGTCAAGGTACACTCTGCATGGAAGGTCCTGAGGGCACAGTTGCTACAGTAAGATCATTCGTCACCCAGGCACCAATAACACTTTGGGGAAGAGACCTCTTGTCCCAATGAGGGACAAGGCTAGAGATCCTATCAACTCCTCAGGATTTCTAGACGGGGCCACTGAGCAGCATGCCACACTTCAGTCAACCTGGAAGAACAACGACCCCATATGGGTGCATCACTGGCCCCTCCCAGGCAGAAAGTTAAAGGCCCTGAAGTCCCTCGTTCAGGAGCAGCTGTCTGTGGGCCACATCTACCATCTACTAGCCCCTGCAATCCGCCTGTCCCTGACATACAAAAGCCTGGCAAAGACAAGAGGCAGCTACTGCAGGACCTTAGGAAAATCAGCGAGGTCATTGAGGACATGGGTGCCCTTCTGACCAGCCTGCCCTCAGCCTCCATGATACCTCGAGATTGCCGATGGTGCGGCATGCCGTAGTTGTGGGTAGCAGTTTTTGGAGTCCTCCTATTTTTCGGATATCTTCTTAGCCATTTAGGCTGTGATTGATGGAGCCTGAGCATAGGAAGAGCATTGCTTTGAAGATTGGGTGGCTTGAGATGTGAAGGAAGGCTAGTTCAGGGAGATTTAGTCCAATTGTACCTATGATTACACTGTTTTTGGCAGATGGTTGATATAGATCTTAATGTCTAATTTTTGACACCCCAATGCAGCCCGATGACACCCTCCTGGGCTGGCTTTTCCATCACTAAATCGACAAGCACCTTTACAGAGGTACCAGTGGACTGTATTGCGTCAACGAATGAAGAGTAGCCCAAATATTTTTCAATGACTTGAAGTCCTAATTCTCTCGCCCTAATGCTAAACGTTTTCCGTTATATGGACAATATAATGAACATCCTAAAGCTATAATTTCTCATTACATGGACGATACATTAGTTTGTGCAGAAGCTCAATTCATTCTGGATGTTGCAGTACAAGATGTCATCACTGCGATACAGGAGAAAGGTTTTAAGATTGCAGCAGATTAAGTTCAAAGGACAGTCCCTTGGAAGTGTCTCGGCCTAAAACCTGCAGAGAGAACCATCACACCACAAACACTGCAAATCAAGGACAACCCAAAGACTCTGCCAGAACTCCACCAGCTCTGTGGAAGCATCAGTTGGGTACGTTCACTGCTGGGATACACCCCAAAAGATCTCACGCCACTGTTCCTGCTGATTCTTAAAGGCAGTGAAGGACTCGATTCCTGTGATCACTGACACTGGAGGCAAAAGCAGCTGTACAAAAGGTATCCTGGATGATTCAAACTAAACAGGCACACAGATACCACCCTAATTTTCCTTTCTCCCTGGCAATCCTTGGTGTAAGTCCAAAATTCCATGCATTATTGTTTCAGTGGGATTCAACTTTCTCAGATCCCCACATAGAAATTGAATGCGTTTTCAGAGCACACCAACCTACTAAAACGATAACAACCCAACAGAGAGTTATTGCAGAACTATTGCAGGAAACGTAGAGAACGTCTGTGCTCCCTTGCAGGAATAGACCTTGTGAATATTTACTTACTTCTCACTCAAGAGCACCTCAATTGCCTACTTCAAACATCTGAACCACTGCAATACGCCTTAGATCATTTTTACACATATTACGATCAGCCACCAATTCTACCATCAAAACATTCCTGTGCTGCTCAGGATGTTCAAAATTACTGGAGACCCAGCAAGATCCATTGTAGCCACCTGCCCAAATTGTCAGGAACATGCCCTTGCTTCTCTCAGAGCAGGAGACAGTCCAAGAAGACTAGAGAGTCTCCACATCTGGCAATCAGACACCACACACTAAGCCCCTTCTGGCAGACTAAAATACATCCACGTCTCAATCAACACCTTTTACAGTGCAGTTTTTGCCTCTGCCCATGCTGTTGAAAAATCAGAAGATGCTATAAAACATTACTTTTTAGTTTTTTCCACCTTAGCAGTCCTACAGGAAATTAAAACTGATAATGCTCTTGCTTATACCTCGCACTGATTCCAACAAGCTTCTGACCACTGGGGTATAAAACATGTCACAGGCATTCCACACTCCAGCACACGACAGTCCTTAGCCGAAAGAGCCCACTGAGCCATCAAAAGGATCCTTGATCAACTAAGCTGGGGAGTCCAGATATTATCTTCTATTGAGAGACTGGCAAAGGCCTTTTATGTATTCAACTTTTTGAACAACCCATTTATGGAGACAACTTCCACAGTCATCAGGCAGTTTACTAATTCAACTGCAGCCCAATTAAAACACCAGCAACCTGTGTTGAGCAAAGACCCCGAATCTAAACAAATTATGTGCCCTTTTCCATTAATTACTTGGGGAAGCAAAGATGCCCTTGTCTTTACAGCAATACTCCTAAGATCGATACCAGCAAAATACATGAAAACTCTTTTTGGGAACGGTGAGGCAAACACCAGAGCCACCACCAGAAGAACAGAATGGAAGCCTAAGAGGGACAGCAGCAGCCTGGAAAAGAAGAAGGAGAAGGACAGAAGAAGATCTCCTAAGCAGCGCTGACCACACACACCAAGACCAAGACAGCTCAGACACCACTAACCAGGATCTATGTCTTAACATTTGTAAAAATTATATTTTAGCATTGATACATGATTCTTCTAATAAGCTGTGTTCACACCCTTGGCTTACAGAAGAGAAAGTTTAGTGGGACCACAACTTAAATTTCATCTTCTACTCACTTTATCTGTTTACTTTTAGGACACCCAAGCCTCCAGATACTAAATAAGCTAAAGTCAGAGGATGCTGCCATTGGTTGCTGCTGCAGCAGGAATCTGGGTGCTCCTCACTGAGCCGCATACCTTCAGCTGGGCGCTTCCACAGACAAGCCACAATTTCTTGTCCATGGCCATGCCTGTCAGGCATTTGAAGGCATGTGCTTTTTCTACCTGTTCTCACATAGGGAGTCAGTATACCAGGGCATCCAGCTCCTAAAAGATCAAGGAAACAAGATCCAGATAGAAGGCAACAATGACTGGTTCACTGGACTTTCCAAACACAGGGGTTTTGAGGCTAGCTTTCATCTTTAGTTCAGACTGTTGTGTGTGCTTTGTTTTTTGTATTCATTGTGTTGGTTATATTATCCTTTTTTGCTAAATGCTTGCAAAACTCTATGGCAGAAGTCTTCTTTCTAGATAACAAAAAGGGGGGGATGTGAGGGCCCAGGGGCCTACCATTGGAACTGTAATACCTCAGGGCAAAGTGACCAAGGTAAAAGAGAGACACCGCTCTGAATGCAATGGTGTCGCCCATGGGCATTTGCAGGCTCATGTTGATGCAGCACGTTTTGTCCGTATCACCCAGTTCAACTGCTGCATATTCCTTATATGTACTCCCTCGGAATGTTCCAACTCTCTTGTATCCATTTGGTCCTGGCTTAGTGTAATGATCGTGCACTGTTCACCCCCACATTGTGTGTGCAGCCCCATTTTGGTCTCCCTCCCTGGACCCTCTTAATGGCAATCCACAGTGGTTAGAGTTCCACAAAAAATCCCACACTTACCTCGTTAACAAGCAGTTTAAGCAAGCGTGCTCCCAGCTCTGTTAGTGCAGGTCCCTCACACAGGCTGGCTGTGGACAGGCTGCAGCACAAGAACTGAGTGCACGAGGGAATGTGGCCTCTAATGAAAGGCATGAGTCCCACAGCCCACGCAACCCAAACCAATGCTTGCATGTCTCTACTTTTTCTGTCTTCGCTCAGTTCTCAAGCCACTTCCCCCATTTGCTCTGACTGGGTACATGGCTTTTCTCTCTCCTGCCTGCAAGTTAAGCTACATGCATAACCCCGCAGGAACAGCCTGACCCACAGGAAAGTGGCAGAGGACTCTTTGTCAGGATATGCAGTGAGAGGACACGGAGGAATGGGATCAAACTGAAGGAAGTGGATCGGATTTGATGATGGGAAGAAGTTCTTTACTCTCAGGATGCTTGTCCCTGACACAGGGACCAGTGCAAAGAGGCTGTGGATGCCCCATCCCCAGCAACATCCAAGGCCAGGTGGGACAGGGGCCGCAGCAACCTGAGACATTGCTCATCTTGGAACCAGATCATCTTTAGTGTCCCTTTCAAGCCAAATCATTCAAGGATTTGATCATTCTGCCATCCCCATCTCCCACTGCACAGCGCCCATGAAACTTCAGTGACATCACAGCTCACAGAGGGTTCCAGATGGAACATCCAGGACCTGGAAACGAGCACAGCAGACACTTCACCGGCTGCCAAGGGTCAGTTGCCACTCGCTCTGCGCTCTGACCCTCAGCACTGAGCTGCTGCTGTTGCCTGGGCTTTTCCTGCCGCCAGCTCTGGAACGCCAATCCCAGCAGGATGTGCTCTTCTGTGCCAATGGAGGTACAGTGCCATGCCAGGCAGGGGGCACCCGGCTTGGGCAGGCTGCAGCCATGTGGGAATGGATGGTGTGGGACAGGAAGCCCACTGGGAGATTGTGCTGCCCCTTGCAGATTGACAGAGACACTGTGGAGGAGATGGATGTGGACCAGGGGCTGGATGATGAAGAAATGATGGAGGTGGACTCCTCCTCTACTTCCATGTCCTCCACTGTTGAGGACATGGAAGTAGACGAGGAGGAGACCACCGAGCAGATGGACGTAGATGAGGAGGATGACACCGAGGACATGGAAGTTGATGACAACAATGAGGAGGAGCCCATGGTCCTTGGATGAAGATGCAGCCCCATAGGTAAGACAGGCAGATGCTTCCCACGCCCTGCCCGCACACACACTGGGTCCCCTGATGCCAGGCTGGGGCTGGGCTGGATGGCCCCGCTCAGGGACACGGTGCCCACAGCGGGCCTGGATTCTGCTGCCACAAGCACCAGCCCCGGCCTGCCCTGCGCTTGCCTGGGGCCACGCCAGCCCTGCCAGCCCCAGCCCAGCCCCTGGGGCCCAGCTGCCAGCCCTTCTGGGCCCAGTGCTGGCGGCTGAATCCAGCTCTGCTGCTTCCTTTCTTCCAGGATTCATGCACATCATGGCACAGATGCCACGCCTTTGTATATACTTTTGCAAGTTTTGAAGATTTCTGTAAATATGTTTTCTACGTTGCAAGTTTTCTGTAAATATGTTTCGAAGATTGTTAGCCCCTCGGATCTCATGTAAATATGTTCTCTACATTGCTGTTGTTACAGTTATAACGATTGTCATAACAAAAAATATTCTGTAAATCCTAGATTTGCCCATCTTTGGCAAATAAATACTGTTTCTTTTTAAAACCTGACTTCTCTTGGCCATTCCTTTGGGCACCGGCAGCCTTTGCACACTTGTGGGTTCCACTTGTTCTGCGTTCCCGGGGCTGGAGGTCCCTGGGGTTGCTGGCACGGCCACCCCGGGGCTGGGGATCCCTGGGCACAGGGGCTCCCACTGACACCACTCCTGGCACTGGGCACTGCTGCTCTTCCTGGCCTGGGGCACAGCGCTGTCCCCAAGAGCTCAGCTCTCACCAGCTCTCACACAGGGGGCTCTCACTGCACTGGCCCCTGCAGCCATGCCACCAAAGCAGCCAGCAAACCTTCAGCCACCCTTCCTGCTGCAGCCACAGGCACTCCTGGACCCAGAGCCACAAGCAGGCCACAGCCATGCAAAATCCACCTGCACGCTCCCAAGGCCACCACAGCCTTGGCAACTGGGCCACCTGCATCTGGGCTGCTGCAGGGGCTGATCTTTAAGCCTTGCAGCCTCCAAAGGCCCTGGGCTCTGCTTCCCAGCCTGCTCTTCACTGCCCTGAGCCCGCATTGTTCCAGAGACAAAAGCCAGGCCAGGGCATCCTCACCCTGCCCACATTCCTGCTGCTGCCAGCGGCCACTGGCCCCTGGGCCCCACTCGGGTGACAGCTGCAGGGACAGGGCAGCCTGTGCTGGGCAGGGGGCACGGGGCTTTGGGCCCTGGGGCTGCTGCTGCTGCTGCTGCTGCTGCTGCTGGGGGCCATGGGCCCAACAGGGCCCCGAGCTCAGCCCCTGCCCGGGCAGCTGCCCCCAAAGCCCCACACTCCCCGAGCATCCCCATCACAGCTGCCAGGGGGAAATCCCACGGGCTTCAGGAAAGAAATTCCCCATAGTGACTACACCATGGGGTCCAAGGGGAAAGTCAGCACCAGCTGGTGTTTACAGCACCTTGACAATGGTGGATGCAGGGCAGGTGAGATCTCCAGGGCCTCTGGCAGGGCCTGCTCTGCACGTGAGCCTGTGCGGCTGCTCCCAGTGGGACACAGCACCGGGCTCAGGCCAGCCCTCAGCCCCTCACAGCTGATCCCAAGGAACAGGCTCACAAAGCATTTCCAGACCACTTCCTGTAGATATTTCAAAAGACTGAATGTAATTAAAAGAAGCCACCTTGCATATTTAGTTTGTGTGTCGTGGCATGAGAAGCCATGAAGGTGCCTCTGAATGTGCACTCAGGCCACTTCCACTGCCATCCCAAAGGGAGCACAAAGGACAGGCCTCAGCTTTCAGCACTGCTGAGCTCCTCTCCCAGCAATTAAATCTCAGGAACAGGCAGGAATTATGTGCTCCAGAGATTCTGGACTCCAATAAATGGCATAAATTCCACAGGCTATCTAACCCAATGACCTGCATGTCTCTTTTTCCTCTTTGTCTCATCCCTCATGTCACTTTCCCCAAAACCTTCCATTGCACAAATGGCCAAAGCATCAACCATTAGGATATCCTTACACCATGATGCCAGCCTAGCTAAGGCAACATTAGTTTGAGCAGAAGCTCAAATAATTTTGCATGTTGCAGTACATGATGTCATCACCACAGTACGGGAGAAAGGTTTTTAGATTGCAGCAGATAAATTCCAAAAGACAGTCTGCTGGAAGTAGCTCGGCCTAAAAATCACAGAGAGAACCATCACACTCCAAACACAGCCAATCAAGGACAACCCAAAGACTTTGCCAGAACTCCACAGGCTGTGTGGAAGCTGTTTTGATGTTGTGGCATGAGAAGCCATGAAGTGCTCTGTAAGTGTACTCAGGGCACTTCCACTGCCATCCCAAATGGAACACAAAGGAGAGGCCTCTGCTTTCAGCACTGCTGAGCTCCTCACCCAGCAATGAAGTCTATGGAAGATGCAGGAATTGAGTGTACCAGGGAACCTGGCCTCTAATAAAAGGCATGAATCCCACAGCCCTCCCAACCCAAAGCCTTGTATATCTCTACCTTTTTCTTCTTCTCTCTTCTCTCGTGTCACCTTCCCCATATTCTCTGTCCGGGAGTTTGGCTTCTCTCTCTCCTGTCTGCAGGTTCAGCCGCACGTGTGACCCTGCAGGAACAGCCTGACCTGCAAGCAAAGGTCACGTTATTTCAGAGCACTGCACTGCTCCAGCTTGGGGAGGAACTGGGAACTGAAGACATGTGCTCCTCCTTGGGAGCAGCTCCTCCCCATCCCATACAGTGAGGAGTGGGATATCTACCACTGACCTCCTCCCATGCAGCAGCACCCCTGAAGTGCTGCTTTTCCCTCCCAGAATTGCCACCCTGAGCCACCCAAGGTGTCCCTCTGCTGCCAGGCTGGCTCTGATCCACAGTGGAGGTGGAACCCTGAGCCCAGCAGACACTGATTCCTTCCCTTCTAGCCCAGGTCCTAGCAGAGCACTAATACTCCACATCAGGAGTGGATTTGGAGGCTACATGGAGAAAGGGGAATTGTGTCTGATTGGGGCAGACAGAATAAAATGCAGCTGCCAAAGGGAAATCAAAGCATCCCGCAGAGTACAGCCAGGTACGCTGCACATCAAGGCTGTGCTGGTATAGAAATACTGTATTAAAAGGAATTTATGATCACTACTATCTGCCAACAAAAATACACAGAATACCTTAAGCTTCAGTTTTAAATGCAGAAAAGATACGAAATTCAGAGTGGTTTTCTCCACAAACACATCTCAATGGCCAGCCCAGCACTGGGGTCAAGAGGAGGTAATATTTTGTTGCTACCTCTTGATGGCATTTCTTCTTCTCCTAATGCAGGAATTCTGCCTGCCCAGGACAGCAAGGATGCAGGTGGACAGCCACAGAGCTGCTCACAGATGGACAGACAGACCAAAGCAGCTCATCTTCCCCCTTCTGAGGAGGATTTCTTATTAAACCTTTCCTTTCTCTCTTCCTTTTACCTAAAAAGATACCTGGGATAGAGTAACAGCTTGCAGGAGACAGGGAGCATCTCCTACCAAAGGGAAGTGAAGGCAAGGGTAATTATTTTGTAGAATAAATGCATGTACTCACAGACAAAAAGCTCTGGTCTTGGGAACAACTGGATTGACCCCTCCCTGTTCAAGACCAAAGAGACATTTCCCTGATCAAAGGACCTGGTCCCTCCTGTGTAAGACTGGGATGTTTGTCACAATTCAGTCAGAAACATTTCAAAGCCTGTAGTCATCCAATAGGTATAAATGCTTTTAGAAAATGCAGGAAAATCCATCTTGGAGGATTTCCTATTAAAACAAGGTTTGTATTTCTGGTAGACTCTCTTTCTCTCCATCAGTCCTTTCCACTGGAAGCTGCATTGGTTGCATATGTGAGAGGACAGGTGTGCTTATCTCCCCATTTTAGGGGAGAATAGGCTACATGTGCCTCCTCCACACTTGGAATGTTTTCCATGGACAGATCCCAACCTTCTCCTGCTCCTTAAATTTGTGATACACAGGACCTTTAATCTCTGTCTATCTATGGGAGCATCCTCCCACGCTGAGAGATCGGGCTCTGCAGGAATTTGGTGCCCTCACCAATGTGTGCCCCTTGCTGGCGGTGGAGTGCTGGTCAGAAAGGAGTTTGTAGGATCTCCATGAAAAGGCCAACATCACATCTCCTGTCCCTGGCTCGGGCAACACCAGGACAGGGCTCTGCCAGCAAGGAAAACACAGCCAATGCTGACCTGCTCTAGTGGGAGACGTCCCTGCCCAGGCAGGGAGGTGGAACAAGGTGAGCTGTGAGGTCCCTTCCAGGCCAGGCTCTGAAGGATGAAATGCCATCGCGGGCTGAACGGGAGGCGGGAGGATGATCCTCTCCTCCGCAGACACAGCCAGGGCCCGGCTGGCTGCCTCCCCCCAAAGCCCAAAGCGTTCCTGACCGTGCCACCAGCGCTGGGCAGGCCAGGTCACAGCCCCAGCAGTGGCTGTGGCAGCTCTGGGCTGTCACACAGCCGGGAATGGCCCCTGACAGGGAGCACAGCACAGCTCCAGCTGCATCCAGCCACAGCAGTCTGCCAGGGAGGGGAAGGAGGTGGATGGAATCCCATCGAGGGAATCACCCAAAGGGAAAGCACAGGAGCAGGCTCCAGAAGGGTGGACTGGGGGGCCCAGCCCTCTATTCTCAGTGTGAGAAATGCTACTCACTTCCAAAAAATTTAAAAGGTTTATTAAAACCTTATCAGAAATACAACAGCAGATGGAATAGAGAAAAGATTACAGCGCTGGGAGCAGAGGATTTTCCCCACCATGTGCTCACCCACACCAGGGAGGTTTCACCTTTTAACCCTTTAGCCCCCCCAAAGTTTTGTCCATCGACTCCTCCTTCCCTGCCCAGGGGTGGAAATCCCTTCCTGACACCGTGAGTGGGGCTCAGGTGCTGCCACAGGAATGAGTGACCCTCCCAAATGTCCCAAACCCAGGGCATCCCTGATAACAACACAAGGGGGTAAAACATAACTATAAAACTTCTCTGAACATTTTCTTTTTAATTGTGAGAGTCAACCATGGCATTACTTATCTGTCTAATCAGCAAGCAGAAAACAAAACCAAACCCAGGCCTGGTGCTCACGAGCTGCACCCCTGGCACAGCCAAATCCCCGAGGCTGCATCAGCCAAGGCACAAACCCTTCCTGCTCCTCCTTTGCACACTAAATGGGATTTAACCAGGAGCATCCGAACCCCAGAGCAAAACTCACAGCCCTGATGTGTTTAAGCAGCTCTTGGTGCTCCAGAGATTTCCCCTCCCCACCCAGCACAGCAGCCCAGGTTCATGGCACAGCAGGACAAATGCGCTGCTTTAATAAATAAACCATGAAAAACATCTCTGTTTTCAACAAAAAGATTGACACTGACACATAAAAATGTTACAGCTGCTCAAGGAAGGTCTTCTGTCTTATTTAGTTTGGGGTATTTTGAAGTCAAAAGTGTGTTTGAGGGTGGGTTGGCTTGAATAATGTGATTAAAATTGCTGATTTAGACAAGTAAGCTGGAAATACTGAATTTTAATCATGTTTCAGTATGTAGCTTCTAGACATTTCCCTTAAAAATAGTTGATTCTCTTTGATTCCTATAATTTGATACTATTCAACAACTGGGAGCACACACTGGAGCAATACATGTGTAAGCAATTACACAGCTTCACATGCTGCTAAAACAGAACCATTCTGTTAATACCTTTTTCCCGAGAGAAATTAATTTTTTACTTATTGTTTGCATTAAGTTGCATTTGGGAAATGAAACTCAATTTAAAAAATACAAAACCATGCTTTCATTTAAGCCATTTCGTAACATTTTTTCTCCTTGACACCTCAGACAAATAAAATATGTGTATCCACAGGTAGGCACTGCATAGATGTGTTACTGAATCGTCCCTCTTCCCTGAGAGCTGCAAATACTACAGGTTTGTGGAGGGGATTTCCCAGCTCTAAATCAACTACCCAGTGAGTAGAAATAGCTGTGAAATCCCCTCCATAAAGCTGCCAGAAGGGTTCCAGCTGTGGAGGGGGAAGCAGCAAATTCCTGCTCCCACAATTGGGTTGGAACCCTTACCAATTAAAAAATATCCCACTCTTGGGATTTTTTTAACCACAACTAAAATAAATTAAAATCAATTTAAAAAAAAGATCACAGACTCACAGAATGGCTTGGGTGGAAAGGAACCTTAAAGCTAATCCAGTGCCATCCCCTGCCATGGCAGGGACACCTCCCACTGTCCCAATGTCCAGCCTGGCCTTGGGCACTGCCAGGGATCCAGGGGCAGCCCCAGCTGCTCTGGGCACCCTGCCAGGGCTTGCCCACCCTCACAGGGAAGAATTCCTCCCTAATATCCAGTCTGAACCTGCTCTCAGTTTGAATAGGTGTTATTGCATTGCCTTGGGATGATGGATCAGGAGAAAGCCCCAGGGTGTGAGCAGAGCTCCCAATGCCGCTGCTGGGGACGTGCCACCCACCTGCCCCTCAGTCACTCAGCTGCCTCACAGCCAAAAAGACAGTGTCCAACAGGAAAAGTACTCCCAAAGGATAAAACCCTTGCCACTGCACAAATGACAAGGCCTTTATTGGGAATAAATGTCAAAGCAGAGCAATAGCGTTTATTTTCCAAACAGGAGACACTGATCCTTTGGCGACGCTGCAGGGATGGTGTTATTCCTGCTCCTGATTTAATCCCTTTATCAGCTGCAGAAGCACCAGGACAGGCTTTGGTCTCCCATGCCAGCTCTGACGCACACTGCTGTCCCCACAAGCTGTCCCACCCCTGGGTGCTGCCTCTGCAGCCCAAAGCACCTGGAGGTCCCTCTGAGCACTGGCACTCCTCCATTTGGATGCACTCTGTCCATAAAGATGCTTAAAGAGATGCCGAGGAAGACTTTAATTTATAGCCCCATTCTTTTAATCTTGGTCAGCCAGATTTTTTCAGACATCTCTTTATATCTCCTTATAATATATTGGCTGGAGCAGCAGCACCAGGCAGCAGCTCCCTCACAGGGGCTCTGCTGACATTTATAAACCAAAGCGATTTCTCTTGTGTGCTTTATGTTACCAGCTAAACCTGTCCACTTAAATTACTGCCTTGTAACCAAATCACAACTATCTGTTACTCTGCTCTGTGCACGTTTCCCAGGCTCTATACCAATATCAAGCTTTGCAGAGGCTAAAAACAAGATGATAAATTAATAAACAAATGGAAAACAGGACACGCTTCCACCAGGCTCACAGCTGAGGGAGGATCAGGCACGTTGTGCACCGCATTAGTAAAAGCAGAGGGCTGCTGGTGGAATATGCAGCACACAGTGATAACCAAAGAACCCCATCTCTCTTCTTCTAGAGCAACCAAATGATCAGCTGTGTTTCCTCACTAAAGGAGAAAGGTCTCATCCTGGGCTCCTTTCCAGCACATCATTCCACATTCCACAGGTGGGTTTGTGTTCCAGCATGGGGACAGGGCTGAGCCCCAACTCACTGCACAGCTACAGGCTGGCAAGTTGTACATCACACACTGACCTGCAAACCTCCCACCAAGGTTGTGCAGTAACTGACTGCACTCCTGGCAGTGGCTTCCCCATCCCATCCCATCCCATCCCATCCCATCCCATCCCATCCCATCCCATCCCATCCCATCCCATCCCATCCCATCCCATCCCATCCCATCCCATCCCATCCCATCCCATCCCACCCCACCCCACCCCACCCCATCCCATCCCATCCCATCCCATCCCATCCCATCCCATCCCATCCCATCCCATCCCATCCCATCCCATCCCATCCCATCCCATCCCATCCCATCCCATCCCATCCCATCCCATCCCATCCCCACCCCTTGAACAAAGCTGCCAGCCACTGACTGCCCATCAAGAGGAGCCCAAGAGGGACAGGAGACTCTCCCACTGCAGCACCACCCTGCCCCCTTGGCACAGGAATGTCCCCTGGGAAGGCTGGAGCAAGCAGAACAAAGGTGATCCAGCTCACTGAGGCAGATTCCTGGCTTGTCCCCAAGTGAGCATCCTTGTTTGCCATTGTAAGAGAATTCAAAATCTGTCAAGGGTTTGAAAACAAACCCCAGTTATGAGTCAGTAAGTGGCTCTGCAGCTCTCAAAAATTACCTCAGTGTGTGAGCAAGCCTCAGGTAACATCTGCCTTCCTTTACTCTTTGTTTCTCTCCACGCAGGGAGTGAGGGAAAAGGGACTTTCTTTCTAGTACAGGCAACAAAGGAATCTGGAATCAATATGTGAATGTTCCAGCAAACCACACCAGCAGTGCTGGAGTACTGAAATAATCACACTGCCAGAGCATCCATAATAAGTTATCTGATGGCACCACACCTTCCCCCTTAATAAAATAATGATTAAAAACCACCAGGAGACAAATCCCAGTGAGCAGCAGAGCTCCCCACAGCTGCGTCCCCAGCTCCAAGAGCCACCAGTGCCAGGGCTGGGGACCTGGCTGAGGCTGGGGCATCCCGTGCTGGTGGCACATGGGGACACTGTGCCTGACTCCAGCTGTGCCTGGGTGGATGGGATGTCCCACACCAGCGTGCTCAGAGGAAAACAGAGAAGCCAGACCCAGTCTGGGGGCTCAGCTCACACCCTGACCCCAGACTCTGGTTAGAGCTGCTGAGCAAGGAAGCAGCAAAGCCTGCCTCCGTTTTTCTTTCCCTTCTTTCCAACAAAGGCAAGTCTACCACTCTCCAGATTGTTTGTTACTTCAAAACAGAACATTTTTACACACAAAAGGAAGACATGTAACAGACACAGGTAAGGATGAGATGGATTACTGATGGGAAGAAGAGGCCCAGAGCCTGAATCTCATTTATAATCTCATTTATATACCTTCCTTCCTTTCTTTCTTTCTTTCTTTCTTTCTTTCTTTCTTTCTTTCTTTCTTTCTTTCTTTCTTTCTTTCTTTCTTTCTTTCTTTCTTTCTTTCTTTCTTTCTTTCTTTCTTTCTTTCTTTCTTTCTTTCTTTCTTTCTTTCTTTCTTTCTTTCTTTCTTTCTTTCTTTCTTTCTTTCTTTCTTTCTTTCTTTCTTTCTTTCTTTCTTTCTTTCTTTCTTTCTTTCTTTCTTTCTTTCTTTCTTTCTTTCTTTCTTTCTTTCTTTCTTTCTTTCTTTCTCTCTTTCTTTCTCTCTTTCTTTCTCTTTCTCTCTTTCTTTCTCTCTTTCTTTCTCTCTTTCTCTCTTTCTCTTTCTTTCTCTTTCTTTCTCTCTTTCTCTCTTTCTCTTTCTTTCTCTTTCTTTCTCTTTCTTTCTTTTCTTTCTTTCTCTCTCTCTTTCTCTCTTTCTTTCTCTCCCTCTCTCTTTCTTTCTCTTTCTTCCTTTCTTTTTCTTTCTTTTCTTTCTTTCTCTTTCTTTCTTTTCTTTCTTTCTCTCTCTCTCTCTCTCTCTTTCTCTCTTTCTCTCTTTCTTTCTCTTTCTTCCTTTCTTCCTTTCTTCCCTTTCTTTCCTATCTTTTCTTTCTTTCCTTTCTTTTTCTTTCCCTTCTTCACTCAGCTATAGCCTTTTGCATTAGTTCACTGTCTGATACTCACTGCTCCTCCCAATTAAGTGCCACTGGAAAATGTCATTAATATGCTCTGTGTCACCTCCTCCTGATAGCTGGTGGGGAGGTTTCACAGCACCAGGCCTGGAAGCTCCCCCAGCAGCTGCCCCAGCATCCCCAGCATTCCCCACCTCAGGCAGGAGGAAGCTCAGACACCTGTGTGCACATCCCAAGTACAAACTCCTGTGACAAACTCCTTTCCTGGGGAAGAAATGCTTTACAAATGCACTCCCTGGGCAGCTCCTCCTCCCACGGTACTGCTGGGGAGCCAGAGCTGCCTGCTGAGTGCAGCATCTCCTCAGAGCAGCACCAGCCTGGGCACTGCCTCTCCACTGCTCAGGTAACCAGGGACAGCAGGGGCTCTGCAGGGGATGGGATGCAGGAGGAACCCCTGGGGTGATGCACCATGCCCAGTGCCACGGTGCCACCTCTCCCAGGCGCTGCCCAGCTCGGGCTGGAGGAGCTGGGCTGCTCTGCCTGCGAGTGACCAGCCCTGGTGCTGCCAGCCTGGTTTCATCGCTGTTCTGTCTGATCGTTGCCCAAAGGGCTGACAAGGACAGAAATGTCCTTCTCTTCCTGGGATTGCACAGGAAACCCTAAGAGAGGAGTTCTGTCCTTACAGCATGAGCAAACAATTGGCACTGCTGCTTCCTTCTGCCTCCCAGGGCACCCCGATGGAGCAACACAGGGGTTTGGATGGTGGGTACTGCTGCCTATCTCCCAATAAGCATCTCCTTGGAAAAGCTGCTTGGGTGAACATTGAGGGAGAGCAGCCAAGTCCACACACCACACTCACCATGGCCAGTTCAGCCACGAGAGGCAGAAGGGCCTTTTGTATGACAAATTCCAGCAAAGGTTTATTCCAGCACGCCAAAGGGGAATCAGAGACAAAAGAGCTGGCCATGTGGTGTGCACAGGGTTAATTAGGGGTCAGTGGCCAATGGTCCAAAGGCACTGGGGTGGCACAAAGGGCAGGGCAAAGGGCACTGCCCTACAGGGGAGACACAGAGCCAGGCACCAGGGATACCACAACCAATGAGGGAACAGGGAAAGGAGAAACTACCAGAGTTTGGGACATATGGGGAAAGGAACTGGGGTGGTTCATAGTGTTGTGCAAGGCTCCATGGGGAAGTTTTCTCTTGCAGCCTAGGTGGAGACTCTATAGCATATTCTTCCAGGACACAGGCCAAGGAATTGCCCTGAGGGATTCAAAGGATTCCACACCCAGACACACAGGGAGCAGGCAGGGCCTGATCCCCCAGCCACAGACCTTGCAGGGGCTCTTACAAAAAGTCCTGAATCGGATGAATTGTTGAGAGACTGAATGAAGAGTTCAAAGCACCTCAACAAAACCAAGGAAGTCTCATGTAAGAATTTCAGTTGGCTAGTTTATCTGACAAACCTTTCTGTGACATTCCAAGCTATGTTAATAAACATCCTGGAAATTGACCTGTCAGAATGGTGATGTCTAAGTATGACATCTTCTCCAGCATCTGATTTTGTTCTGTGCTGCACTGGAGCAGGGACAGAAGCCATCTGAAATGCTTTCAAGCTTGCCAAGGGTGAATCTGTCCCCTGTCCAACATCCAGCACAGCTGCTGGAAGCAAAGGCATTCCTGAGAAAGCCCCAAAGCCACCCTGTTCTGGTACATCCCAACAGCAGGTGTGCTCCTGCCCAGGCTCCTCACAGGTCCCAAAGCAGCAGCACTGCTTTCTGCTTGAACCCCACTTGGACAGGGACAGGGAAGAATTGTGGAACAGTTTGGTTGGAAGGGACCTTAAAGATCATCCAGTTCCAGCCCTCCTGCCACAGTGATGCCACCCCAAAAGGGCTGATCCCGTTGCAGTTTCTCATTTAGCAAGAGACAAGTGACCCACTGGTGCTTGCTGTGCTGCTGCTCTCCCGTGGCTGATGCCACAGAGCTCACTGGTGGACTCAGGGTGTTAAGGGCTCCTCACACCACGATTACAGGGAGACAACCCCCCACAGTAACCTTGGGAGAACTTTCCTGCACCCAGGGATTTTTAATGCCAACCTTGCTGCAGTAACCACATCTTTAAGCACCATCCATCAGCCTTCAGCTCAAACACTTGTTTGGCTGAAAAGGGTTTTAGAGCCACTCTTTTGTCACAGTGCTGAGAGGTCTTCTCTGTAATTTGTTCCCCTCGGCAAATAGAATGAAAATGTTTTTAAAATGATGCCAGAATCCAATCCCTCCTCCCGTGATTCAATCCACAGCTAGCAGAGAACAAAGCCTCACAAGGAAGGGGCTCTCCACCAAGTAACCCTTGATAAGAGATGTGAAAGCACCATTCCATTTGGACACTGGGCTGGACGGCGCTCACAACTGGCCCTTTTCCCTGAGCCAGGGCTCTCCTGTGGCACTGGGATTTATGTTCTCCCAGCTGATCAGTGGGTGCTGAGTGCTCTGAACGCTGCTATTCAAACAGAGGCACCCTGTGGGGGAGGCTGGGCTGGGCTCTCCTCACACCACCTGCCAAATCCACCTGGCTTCTCCTGCAGCTCCTGCAGCAAGGGGGAAGGAGGGGCAGGCGAGCCCCTGGGACAGGCAGGGCCGTGGGGACAGGCAGAGCCTGGCAGTGCCAGAGCAGGTCCCTGTGACTGCCACCCACCCTCCATGGCAGCCAAGGTGACGATGATGATGATGGTGGCACACCAGGGGGCCCAGCCTCATGCCCAGAGCTGAGCCTGCTGAACACACACCAAACCTCATCCCTCCCATGCAGGGGAGCCAAAAGGACACGAGGGGTGTCTGTCACACACAGGGCACAGCGTGGCCCTCCCATGAGGTGCCTGGGCCCCCTGGGAAGTCTGGAAGTGATGGAATTGAAGGTGGAAGCCAGCGAGGAGCCTGGGGAGGAGGGATCTCAGGGAAGGAGGGGTGACAGGAGGGCTCCAGGGGGAAATACAGGGCCTCTGATGGGGGCACTGCTGCAGCATCTGCTGATGTACCTGCTGCTGCTGCTGCTGCTGCTGCTGCAGGAGGGAAATGCTTCCTGTGGCAAAGAGCTCCTCCAACAAGTGCTCCACTCTCCACCTCCCTGCTGGGAGGGCTGCTCTGCCTTCAGTGCAACAGCAGCAAACACACCAGGAAAAAATAACCACAGGGCAGGAAGAAGAAGGGGTGTCCTTTTGTAGAGTGGGCACAACCTGTTTTCACTTTGCCAGCAAAGCCTTCTCCCCAGCTTCAAGGCAGGCACTGCAGTGAGTTACCACAGCCCTGGGTGCAGCAGGAGCCATGTGCTCAGGATTTAATACAAGGCACTTAATTTATTTTTTCTTCTGATACTGGGCTTGAAGTCTGTGAACTGCAGCAGTTTAGAGAGTTTAATCCCACAAAGGTCCGAGCAGAAGAAACAGAGAGACCAAACATATCCAGCCACACTGATATCTCATCTCTCAAATGGCACACCAGGCTGCAGAGACACTGCAGCGACCTTTGTCTCACCACGTCCCCAAGTCAACATCCATGAGAAGCTTACTTACAAATGCCAGTTTTAATCCCTTTCCAACTCCCTACAATATTTATCCCCAAGCCAATGCTACAATCCATTCAATAATTGTCATTCCTCAGGTCTATTTGTTACTCCAGAAAGCCCATCTGGGATGCTGAAGGCTTGGCTACGTTCAGAGAAGATCAATGCAGGATGTAGGCAGAGAAGAACAAGGCAGCTGACCAGGAGAATTGAGAACCTGACAAAAGGAACTGAGGATGATATTAATTTTGTGGGATTTTAGGCATTTAATACCTTTTGAGAGAGGCTTCTTTACTATGATGGAGGTTAGCACCTCCAGAACATCATCAACCATCGTGTCTCCCACATGTGTCACTCTCAGCCTCTCCTCCTCTCTCAGCGACTCAGGAGAGGGCCACCAAAGAACCTGGCAATGTGGAGGCACAGAAAGGACACAATAGGGAGGGATAATCCATCAGGACCAACACCAGTGTGAGAATCAGGAGGTTTAAAACAGCCCTGGTTAATCTGTTGTTGGAAACAAGGAGTTAAAGGCTAAAAGGGCTCAACTTGAGGAGGGTAAAGGAGCTAAAAAGGAAACTATTTTCCAGGGGAGGGCTGGGAAGCTCAAGAAGGGGATTCATGACCAGGCCTCAGCACTCCCTGTTCCTGTCCTCAGCTTCTGAGTCTGTAACTCAGCGCTGAAATTGCAAGGATGAGACACGCACAACACAAACTCCCTTCTCCCAGCTCCAGCTCGCAGTGGGAGCGTTTCAGGACACGCTGTGCCGCTGTCAGGGCGTGCAGCTGACTGCCTTGGATCCCCTCCGTGCTCGATGGGTGTCAGCTGCCTCCCCTCACCCAGGCCCCAGCCCCGTCCCAGCAGTGGTGCCCCCCAAGCCGGAGCATCCTGGGGCCGAGGGCTCCGCGGGGCTTGGCCAGCACTGCCCGGGCCAGCCTGGAGGTGCTGCTCCCACCCCCTGGCTGCCAGACCAGCAGGATGGATGGGCAGAGCTGCCTGCCAGCCCTGCTGCCAAGGCAGAGTGAGAACAAATTTGGATAATAAAAGCTGGAATAAGGAGATGCCTTGGAGAGGGCGCTGGAATAGCGCTTTGCGAAGCTTCAATTTAAAGCCTTGTTTCTACAACTAACGCAGCTTTAAGGGACATTAGCCTAATTTCTGTCAAGAGAACTTGCCAACACTGCAGTATTTAAGATAGACACTAAAGATGTGTTTTATCTCACAGATAGATCACTGGGAAAGGAAGGAGCTGTGCCACACTTGGTTCACAGGAAAATAAATTGACGTTCTCCCTGGGCCTAATTGGTGGATGCTGTTTTATAACACCACATGCACGAGCAGCCTCCCATTTTATCAGTGTGCAGCTGAGATTGGTGCCAAATCCACTAGAAAGTGGGGCTAGATACAGGAACCCACGGGGACATGCTTCAAATGGGCACCCAAGGACACAGAGCTGGGCATTTTCCAACCACAGAGTATCTGAAACATTGGGCCATGTCCTGAAGGGTCAGGGCCTTCTACTGATGGTGCTCACCAGCTGAGCCGTAGTTGGTGGGGGGGCTTTCAGGGCCAAGGGGAGAAAACCGGGGATAGAAGAAAAGAACTGTCTTGGCTTCCTCAGGACCAGCAGCAGGAACTCACCTGGCCTGGTTTTTAGAGATGCTCCATTGTGAGTCAATAGAAAGCAAAGAAAAGAGAGGCTGTACACTGAAGCTTCAGGAGAAAAGTGTTGCAAGCTCCTGCTCCCATCATACCCCACTCTGAGGAACTAAAACATTCCCAGGAGTCGGAGTATATTAAGGCTGGCATGGCTCCACATGTCCCACGTGCCAGCCTTGGAGCTGGGTTTGAGACATGCCCAAGATAATGCTGGTGCCACGGCACAAAGGCTTGTCCCAGACTTGCAGCTTCTGCAGTGGAAAGTTGAAAATGCCCTTTTATTTGCAGTTGTTACACAGAAATAACAGCCATGTAACGTTGTCCCAGCCTTGGAACAGAAATCAGCTCGCAGAGGAAGCCTGAGGGAGCGCGACCCTGAGCTGCAGGCTCGAGGGCAGGAGGGTGGCTCTGCTCTGCCACGGATTCTGCCCTTGCAGAAGAACTAAATCACTACAGCAGCCTGAAATGTCCCTCGGGAAGGAAATCCTCTCAAAGACAAATCAATAACTCAGTGTAATTTTAGCATGCAGCCAGGAGAATTTACATTGCCAGGAAGGCTGAGAGCTCTGCCACAGAGACAGAAGCACAGCATCATCAAACAGCCCTGCAACAGACCCTGCACAGAGCACGGGCTCTGGGTGTTCACTGCCAAGCCACGAGTCTGGGCTCTGCATTTTGGGACCCCACAGACCCAAATCACAGGGACAGCAGCACGGATGTGGTCCAGCCAAACTCCCTTGGGACAAACCCACCTTTCCCTTTTCTCCTCTGCGGCAGCAAGGCTGCAATCATGGCAGTGCTGGCAAACACTCCAGATCCTGCAGGGTGAGACACACAAAGCTCAGCTAAACCAGGCTCAGGAGCAGAGGGGGAGTGCTCCAGCCACAGCCCCCATCCCTGGCCAGGGGTTCCCACCAGCCAAGTCACCCACGAAACAGCACAACAAGGATGTGCTGCAGCCCCCAGTGATTAATGAGACTGCAATTTACGTAATTATATTAATGCTAAGTACACTCGGAGCGTAAGTTCAAGGGAACTGATGACACTGTAGAGGACAGTTCAACACTGAGCAGTAACTCCAGCAAAAAGGGGGGAGAAAAAAAAAGCCCCTAATTATTCAGTAGCTCTTCTCCCAGATTCTCAGGGTCAGCTTGGAGGAGAAGGTGGCCTGAATTATATTTTCATTTCCAGAACATCAACAGAATTGCTAAGTGAGTTCCAGCAGCAGTGTCAGAGCCTGCCCATTGTTATGCATGCCAGCCCCGTCCCCTCCCTGGCTCTGCCGCATCTCCTGCCAGCGCTGCCACCACCGAGCCCTGCTATCCTGGGGACACAGGACCAGCTCCTGTGCCAGTGTTTGTCCTGGTCCCCAGCACAGACAGACAAACTGCAACAACCAATTCCTCAGAAGCCAGGTGTAGCCTCCATGTGTGAAGGTGCAGGAGCCTGTCCAGGATAAGCCTGAGGAGCAAACAGCCCAGTCCAGCCAGCAGAGGTTTGTGCACAGCCAGCCCTCTGCAGAGTGCCTGTTGGCACAGCCACAGCCCCTGGCAGATGTGGAGCCTGTGCCAGGGCATGCAGAGCTGGGAAGGACTGTGCCCACACACACACAGAGCTCTTCCCCTGCACGCCCACCTGGAGCCATGGACACATTTTGGAGCACCCGTGCTGGCCACAGTCCTGTCACTCCTCACAGGTTCCTCTGGTGCCAACAAGCTCTCACACAGATTGTGCCATCAGTGCTGATGTGCTCCAAGAGCCTCAGCCTGCAAATCCAGCTTTACAGCAGTTACCAATGCACACTGGGCTTCTGCATTGCTTCATTGAGACTTGAACCTTTACAGGGGCCTGGAGTGCCAGGACACAGGGAATGGCTCCCACTGCCAGAGGGCAGGGATGGATGGGATATTGGGAATCAGGAACTGTTCCCTGGGAGGGTGGGCAGGCCCTGGCACAGGGTGCCCAGAGCAGCTGGGGCTGCCCCTGGATCCCTGGCAGTGCCCAGGGCCAGGCTGGACACTGGGGCTGGAGCAGCCTGGGACAGTGGGAGGTGTCCCTGCCATGGCAGGGGATTGGAATTGGATGAGTTCAAGGCTCCCTTCCAACCCAAACCATTCTGGGACCCAATGACTCTGCACCTCTGAAATGATGAGATCTGCCTGCAGAGCTGCCCCAAGGGCCAAGGTCAGTGCTGGAAGCTAAAGGTGCATTATGACCACCCCACACAAAGCCAGGACAATGACTTGTTTTGCTCCTACAACACACAACACGAAGCTGCCTGAAAAGCCAGGGCAGAAGAACTCTGCAAAGACAACACAAAACAGGAGACCCCACAAGCCTCATGTGACCCCTGTGTCTGATTGAAAACTAAACTGAATTAAATGAGAAGTCACAAGTTTGGTGTCTCAGGATTGCACTCAGAGCTCTCCTGGTGCCTTCCATGCTCAGCAACCGCATCCAGCAACAGGGAACATGCAGAAGGCAACTCAGTGATGATTAGGAAGACACATATGAAGTTATCCACCACAGAACAACCTGTGTGCACCTACATGTCCTGCAGTACAATCAGAAATCAATAACAAGATGTAGAAACCTTCAACCACTCAGTAAAATATGAAGAACAATTGTAATATTGATTTTAAAAGCACCACTGTAAAGACAGTTGAGAAGAAGCCTGAGAAAGCAAAGCAAAATGCCAGAATTGAAACTTTTTTTTTCCCTCAGAAAGACATTAATAATGGATTTTAAATGCAAGAAAAAAAACTGAAACCCACACCAGATTGTCCTGGTAATAACAGCTTTCTGCAAAGCCCAGCTATTAATGTAACAGGGACGTCCATCAATCAAGCACACAGAAAGTACTTTGAGAGCTAAAAAATGAGCATGCAAACATCTGCATTTGGCAACTTAAATTTTGCCTTTAAGCATAAGGAACATAATAAATTATCAGGAGGTTGGGCTTGAACTTGTTTTCCTCCATCCTGGACCTAAATGCTGAGGATAAGGATGAAGGTACACAAACATGCTGCTGCAGGGATATGTCATGACAAAAAGTGGGCGAAAGGAGCACAGTTTCATTTGTGTTTTCATTTGAGAACACTGGTGCAAGAGGACACCAAGCAGGGGTGTAGCATCTCCCTGTGTGCAGTTCAGGGAGCTCCTATGCACCCTTTTCCACCTCCAGCATCCTCAGCACATCCAAGACTGCTGGAGTGGTCCCACAGTGGAGTGACAATGTGCCAGTGTGCTCCAACATGCCCATGGCTCCCCCCTCACCCAGCTCCTTCCCTGCTCCCTGTGGAGCTGTGGTAATTTTGGCAGCTCCTCAGTCCCTCAGTGTTCTCTTCAACCACCACATCACACCTGGGGTCCATCCACGCAGCCAAGCACTGCCTGGGGTGTCCCAGCAACCCCAGAAAAGCTGGATTGGCACCAGGGGAATGGCTGCAGAAAGCAGCTGGGGTGTCCCCACGCCTCCAGTGTCCCCCCCTTGTAAAACACAGCAGGTCAGTGCAAGTGCTGGAGATAATGAACACAATTTATGGATTCCAGCACAGGAGGCTGCAGGCATGGCTGCAACTAAGTCTTAATAAATTCTGAAGAGTGACACCATAAAATGGCATTATGGAAGGCTGTATTTATTGTCTCCCCATGCTTCTCTCTCCAAGGTGCCACACTACACTTAATAACAGTTTTCTCCCCAGCTGCCAGTGCTGCAAACCCTGACAGGCTAATGGTCGGGCCAGCCCTCCCCAAACACACACATCTCACCCAGTACACAGCTTCCATGGCAGGAACAGGCAAAAAGGATTAAACCAGTGCTGCCCAGCTGCTGCCCAGCCTGTCCCCTCCGTGCTGGCTCTGCAGGGCTCCCTGCCACGCAGCAGGACAGGAGTTCTGTCCCTGGAAGTGATGCAGAGGAGGAGCAGCTGCTGCGGGGTGGTACCTGCATGCCCAGTGTCCTGCTGGGACAGGAGCATCCCTGCCCTGCTCTGCTGGGAACACCAAGGCCCTGCCAGCAGAGCAGCCCCACCTGAAACTGCTGCCTGCTGACACAGCAAGCTCCGGGCAAGGCACCAGCACAGCCCTGGGGGGAACCATGGGGAACCAGGGATCCTCATGGAGAACCAGAGATCCTCATGGAAGACCATGGAGAGCCAGAGATCCTCATGGAAGACCATGGAGAACCAGAGATCCTCAAGGAGGACCATGGAGAACCAGAGATCCTCAAGGAGAAGCATGGAGAACCAGAGGACCCCTGGTTCCTGGTGCCAGAAGGGCAGGAAACCTCCCCATTCAGCATTCCCACCTCCCCTACCACTGCAGTGTGCACTTCCATGGTTCCATATTTAGCTTTTGCACCATGGATACAGTTTTTCTGGAGCATAATCTCCACTGAGTTTCTTGTTCTTCCTGCTGGTGTAGTGTTCTAAGCCTGCAAGAAAATCACTTTGAGCTTCAGGCAGTGCCTTGGGTGTGGATGGAGACTTGACAAGTATAAAGATGCTGCTGTTCCATCCCTGCCTGCATCGCCTGCACTGCAGAAGGCACAAAAAAAATCATGTGAACCATCTTTAGTTCTCTTCAGAATACAAAAAGGTAACAAAAACCCCCAAACTCACACCTATCAGTTTATCAAGTACAGCAAGCCGTACAAACAGGAGTGCAGGTGTGTTTGGCACTCACAGTGGATGGAGCTGAGTGTGAACATCTCCTCACCCAGTGTCCCCCCCTCTGGCCTCCGTCTCCCTCCTCTCTTGCCAGCTGACAGCCACCAGCTCTCCTCAGCAGCCTGGCTCTGCTCCTCCTCCAGGACAAGTCCTTTCCCCTTCAGAAAGCAAACCAAAGGTTTAGAGAGCATCTGAAGAGATCAGTGTGTGGAAGGATGATGAAACAGGAGTCAAGTGAAAGCCCCTTGGCTTCTCTTCCAGCAAAGGCTTTGCCCTCATGGACCCCCTTCCCTGCAGCCTGTGGCTCCTGGCTCCAGCCCTCTGGAACCACAGCTCCCCAGCAGCTCAGACATTTCCTGCTGCCTCTTTTCAGAGCAGCCCTTTCTGTGCTTGCCCTGCTCAGACTGCAGCTGATGTTAGTGGGGCAGCAGTCAGCACCACCACCAGGGCTTGCAGCTCTCTGTGAAGCCACTGTGAGATTTTCTGTCTCAAAAAAGGCACTGCCAGACAGTCCCTGATAGCTGAGCCTGGAAACACCTCTGGGATCAACCCCTGCTCCAGCAGTGTCCCCTCCAGCCCTAGGGCTGTGCTCAGGAGGGTCTGGGATGTCCCAGGACTCCATCACCTCTCTTGTGGAGCTGGCCTGCTCCAGTCACCCTGCAGTAACCAGATTTTTCTGTGTTTAAGCAGTGTTTTCTGTATGTTTTGCCATGGAGGTGTCTTGGAATGGCAGCACAGCCAGTGGGGCAGCAGCCACTCCTCCATCATTCCCTCAGACAGCCTATAAATACCTGCACTCCACCTGTAAAACCCATCACCATGTGCACCCCCCTTACAGCTCCAGCTAATCCAGATACAGCCAGGGATAACAATTTTTTGTGTATTATCTGGTGAAGAACAGACAGATAACTGTAATTAGTAGCACCCTGGTTAGGTGAAATGATAGTGTAATTAATGAAGATCAGGTAGGCTTTGTTTCAGATAAGGAAAGCAGCAGATTCTATCAAAATGTAAATGCAGCTCAAAATCCAGCCTCAGTGATCACTTAGAGGTGCTTTTAGAAACACCACCAGCCTGAGATGCAGAGGTTTCGCTTGGGCTGAATGACACATCCTGAAAATAAACCCTGGTTCAGGGCTAACATGTAAATTGTTGATTAGATCTATTTATTCACACCCCACAGTGATGGGGGAGATTTGCAGCTCCCTGCTCCTCCTCTGGCTTTGCAGGATCACTGGCACATTCCTGTTATTGCTGCTTGCAAGGACTCTGCAACCCCTGGAGCTCTCCAGCAGAAGAACAGCAGCAATTCCAAGTGACAAGCTGCACACATTAATTCTGTATTCACATAACATCCTGCTGCAAGTGAATGACCCAAGCAAAACTTCCTGCAGTCTGAAGGATCAGGCAGAAAAATCAGGAGAGAGGAGACTGAGTCCTTTGAATCAGAAATGTTGTCCCTCATTAGAATTTCCAACACCACCACCCTTACTCCTTCCAAAATGTAAACACATAATAAAAAATTAAACGTTACTATGGCGTGGAAGAGTTCTTTCAATAAATGGGAATTAGCTGTACAAAACATCAGGACAGACCCCAGGAGATTACATTTCCTTCCCCAGCTTTTGCTGGTAAAGCAGGGCTGGAAAAACAGAGCCATATTTATTTTTTAACTGGGAAGCTTCCTCAGGATGCCAAAGGAAGCAGCTTCAGTAAAGCAGAGCCATTTGTCTCAGTGTGCTTTCAAGTAAGAACAAATGCAAAACCAGCTTCTAGACCTCAAGGAGCATCAAATAGCTTTTTAATTTATGTCCCAAATTCCCTGCAGATTCTGAAGTGAACAGAGGGCAGGGTTCAGAGAAAATGCCTCGCTCAGTCAAGACAGCTGGATGGATATTCTGAGTTTTCCTCACAGGAGAAGGTGCTTTTGCACCAGAATGGAGCAGGCACAGCACGTGGCTCTGGAAGGATCTGTGGAAAAAGCAGACCTGTTGCTTGTGTGACCCTATAAATAAATGTATGGAAAACTGAATAACTTAGGAAAGAAAAAGGAGAAAAAAAAAGAAACTGGAGCCCCATCTGAGCAAGAGGACAATTTGCAGGCAAGAGCTGTGAAGGAGCAAGTGAAATATTCCTCACAGGAGCCATCTGACTGTGCTGACTGCTGAAAACCCTCTGGCCTTGTCCCTGCCCGCCCAGAATCAGCTCTGTGGAAGTTTCAGTAAGTCAGGCCTTAACCCACGGGGGAAACTGCAGGGAGGGAGGGCCTGAGCAAGACCATGGCAAACACTCCCTAATTATGGAAAAAGATAATGCTGCAAAACTGTGGGTAAGGGATGTATATGATGCAGACTGAACAGCAAGGAAAAACCAGGGATTAGCCCCTAGAGCCAAGTTCTTTTGTAACAACTGCCACACACATCCCAAGGCCCAAATCCAGCATCTCCTGGAGCATATGGCCACAAGTATCCTGGGAAAAGGGCTCAGAAATGGTCATCCTGGCCACAGGCTCAGACACCTGTGCTCCAGCAAACCTTCAGTCAGGGCAGGGTCTGGGTACAGAGACAGCAATGCCAAAGGGACAGATGTGGAAGGAGGTGGAAAGATGGTGCATCCCCTCAGGGCTGGGGCTGCCTCCTTCACCACCAGCAAATGACAGCAAACACAGGAGAGTGGGCTGAACACACAATGTCTGCAAGATATCTATAGAACAGGGCCGAATTTATGACATTACAGAATAAAGTTGACAAATTTAGGACAAAAAAATCTCTGCAGGAATGCCTGAGCCCAGAGCTGCCAGCCTCTCCCAGAGTGTGTGGTCAGTCACATCCTGCAGCAAACACCAAACACTGCAGTGCCTGTCCCACACAAGATCACACATTTGAAGCCTGAGGGAGTCGCTGTGATTATGTTTGATCAAACCTTCAGAACTGTTTCAGTGACCCTGGGACACAAGTCCCATGTTTTGAAAGCATATTCCCCCAGGAATTTCCCATTTCCCAAGGAAAATGTTGGAGCTTTGGGCCTGCTGTGGCTTGCTGGCTTTGGAAAGAGGAGAGATGCCAGCCAGACTGGAAATTCAAGATAACCAAGGCTGGAGGCACTGCCAAAACATTTCAGAGGAGGGAAAACATTTTTTTTCCAAAGCACTGTTACAAGCTTGAAATAAATGTGCAGACTGTTAGATAAAGAGAGAGATAAAAATACGCCTGTTATTAAATACCTCTTCTTTAATGAGGTTCATCCTTCTAAACAGCCACGTGAAGGTTATTGGAGTTATTGCAGCAAATCCAGCCTACTTGCACATAAAAACCAGAGCAAGGTATTCCTCATCACCCAGCACACATTTGAGCACCTCTCAGCAGCTCACAGGCTCACAGCATCCCCAGCTTGGCAGGGAGGAGATAAAAGCAAGGAATGAGAGATGTCTTCCCTGGGAAACAGTCTCTCTTCCTTCAAAGCACTTTTCCCCCACCAAACAATGTACATTTAACCACGGGAATGGTTCCACTGCTGATGTCTGCTGCTATTACACCACCAGCAGCCTGAGCATCATTAAAGTGAAGTTTGAAATTATTCTGAAAGCTGAAGCTTAACCTCCTCCTGTTGCAATAAAACCACTGCTTGACTCTCAGCACCTCATCCCCTGGTTTATGGCCACCTGGAATACCCTGCAGGGCTCAGAACTCCACAAACCACTAGCAGGAGTCATGGCTTGGCTTATGGAAACACAGCCCTGCACCCTTGTTTTGGCAGTGCCCACAGCCTAGCCCATGGCTCTGTGTTACAGAAGCTCAGATTTTATTCTGGCTGCTCAGAAGCACAGTTAGTTTTTGGCAGAAGGAGCATCCCTGCAGAAGTCTTTTGTAACCAGTTTGAAACCAGTAACATCATGGCCAGCAAGGGACAGGACTGACCTGACACACCAAAAACCCACCCCAAGCCCACTCTGCTCCTAAACCTGAGCAAGCATTGCAGGGCTTTTCCTCACCACACCAGTGCTGCCAGGACACTGCCACTTCTGCAAATGACAGAAGAGAAGTTTTACCTGCATTTGGGGGGCAAAAGATGGCTCCCAATTAATGGAATTGGGGGTCCCAATTCTGTACAGAAATGCTGAAACCAAGCTGCAGGGCAGGACATTTGTGCTGTGATTCCCTGACCAGAGCTGTCATCCTTCAAACACATCCTCCTGCTGGAGCAGGGGGCTGGGAACCCCTGTCTGCTCACTGTCCCAGCATCTCCTGAGCCCCAGTCCTGTCCTTTCACCAACAGCTGGAGGGAAACATCACCATCCCTCTTACCCAGACCAGGACCAGGGCATGGAGGGTGTGCTTGGTGAGCCCCACCTGCCTGGCATTGCCCCACACGCCAGGCAGGAGCAGCACCTGGAGCTTCAGCCCTGGCACTTCTGCCAAGGACTTGGAATTAGGCACAAGTGTTAGTGACACTGTGCCGCCTGTGATGTGAGGATGAGGGGCAAAGGAAAGCTCACAAGGGTAGGAAGCTGAGAGAGGAGCCCATGAAGGCAGGTGGCAATAAAAAGGACAGGCAGGAGATAAATTAAGGAGATGGAAAGCCTCCTATGCTAGAAGTCAGATTGAAAACAAGTAGAGGGAGAATTACCAGGGACTGTAACTCAGCTTCCAAGCACTGAACATTTGCTCTCAAGTCAGCCTGGCCTTTCCTACCTGCTGGAATCATCCTCCAGCTCTCCTGTTGCTGGCCAGACAAGATTATAACAACTCCAGAGTCGAGATTCCTCCCATCTGCACATCACTAACAAGTCGTTTTATAAAGAAACGTGGAGAAGAAGCATTTCATCTAGTATAGATGAGGTTTTTAAAATTCCATTTGCCTTCCCTCTGTATGCAAAACCGTGCTGATCTGATGAGGCTCCTATTTCCTGGATTAGACATGTCAAACTTTGCAAAAACGAGCATACCCTGGTGGTTTCACTCTGTATTTCACAGCCCTCTCTTGACTGTGCTGCCATAAATATTTCAGAGACCTGCCCACCACTGTCTCAGTTAGGTCTGGGTCAGTGAGAAGCCAATGGTTTGGACAGTGATGAATTCAGCAGAGCAATTAGCAAGAGTTGTTGCAGCTCAGGACATCCCAGCGAGCAGCAGGAGCAGACAAGGTGTGAGGGGACCCTCAGCAGCAGCCAGGTCACCCCCACGGGCTGTGGCACAGGCCTGGCACAGATCCTGCTGCCTCCTGCCTCCCCTGCCTCAGGAACCCCCTCTCAGCCAAATCAGTGCTGCCTCATTTGGCCACTGGAATCCCCTGGAGGACAGACTGGCAGTGAAACTGGGCCGAGGTACTGCCCATCCTCAGCCCTGTCCTTGCACAACAAGCCCTTCAAAGCAGCCCTGAAAACGCCTCCCTGCCGTGGCTGCCTGCAGAACTGGGCTCCCACAGGTGTAAAACCTTGTTTGAGCAGCAAATGAGACGGGAGAAGACCTGTGACGAGCAGGAGCAGCAAAGGCAGCCTGAGGGTCCTTGGGAGCTGCAGCCATGGATATTTAAATGCCAAGCAATGTATCACTGGCTCCCTGCTGAACATGAGATGGTTTCATCTTTGCAGAAGCAGCACCAACAGCATGCTCACATCAGCTTCACTCTGGCAGCCTGACCACCAGCAGCAGCTGTGGCTCCTTGGTTTTTAACTGGGAAATCATTGGGCACTGCAGAAAATTACTCTGGGCAGCACAAACAGTGGGGAGTCACTGCAGGTTCAGCTCTGCAAGGCAGAGCTTTAACCACAGCTGAAGGTGCAGGCCAGCTGAGCTCCCTGCTCTGCCCTGAGACATCCATCCAAAGCCCAGAGAGATCCACGCTGCACCGTGCCAGTCACAGTGCCAGGCTCTGCTCCATCCCTCCAGTCTGCAGGGAGCTGCTCTGCAGCAAAGGCAGCCTCTGTGCCCCACTGCTGCCTCTCTGCAGAGCAATCTGTAAATATTTTGATATTTGGGCAGTGGAGGTTCTCACTTGTCCATCTGGATTGGAAACTGGACTCATTAACTCCCAACTGTCAGCTGGAAAAGCTGCCAGAGGGTTTCTGCCACATTAGGGAGCAGCAAAGGACTGCTGCCACGGGGATGGGCAGAGCAGAGCCCTGTGCAGCTCCAGCTCTCCACTCATCACTGCTGGGGGGCGATTAATGCCCTTTTCCTTTCCCAATTAAACCCCTGCCTCTAATATCCTTGCTCTGAATCTTCACAGCAAACTCTTCCCAGAGGCACCACTGCTGGGTGGAAAATTTCCCACCACTGCTGGGTGGAAAATCTGCTGCTCAGTGATACAACTAGATGGCCAGAGAAATCCAACTTCCAATCATCGTCAGGAATGCTGAACAAAATATTGGGAAATTTGGTGCCCAAACAACAAAAGTAAAATATGTTCCAGCTCCCAAGGGTACTGTCACATGGAGAAAGTGTATTCTGAAAGAAAAAAGACTGCAGAGGAAGCACAACTTTAACAAACTCTGTTACCCGACCATGAGGAGTCACAGCAGGGGTGCGAACCTTCATTCAGAGGAAACAGCAATCCCACTCACTAAACCCCAAAAAACCTCCAGGTTCCTGTGGACTCCAACCATGGACAGAAGGAAAAGCCCTGTTGCAGTGTGTTGTAATAGCCTGTTTTAACTTCCGGGTCCCTTCCCCAGGTGTGCCACTACCCCTCTTCCCCTTCCCCCCTCGCCCCCTGCTGGGCTGTCAATCAGGCTGAACATTCCAGCAAGGCGTCGTGTGGTTGGTCAAGTTCAAAGGATGCCCCTATGCCCAGAGGTCATTGGCCTGTCTGGGTGTCATCTTCTCCTGAGACCCTGCCCCTCTCACCTGGTTGGTGGCTCACCTGTCCCCTCCCCTCCCCCTGTCCCTGAGCTTAAAAAGGTGATCAGACCATGCGGTCATTGTTCTGTTGGAGCAGTTGCCCATATTCAGACCTCTGTAACCATGGAATAAACCTCTGGATATAACCCTCCAGCACAATCCTCTCCTTTTTCTCTTCACCATCGCCTGAAGCCTTTCTCCTGAGGTAACGGGGTCCCTTACAAGCCTGGACTTGTTCAGTGCCCAGCTGCAACCACCAGCAAGCTAAAGGTGTCTCTGGGGTGATTACAGCACAGTTGCTGCCTTTGGCCCAGCAGCGAGGGTCAGACTGGCCCAGGCACAATCTAACTGGTAATATTGGGATTCATATTCCAATAAAGCCCCACAGATGATGCCCAAAAGTCTAATAGCAGAGGTGCTGGAAGCCTGTCTGGGGCACACATCTCCCTTCAGTCTGAGCCTGCACCTGGTGCATTATTTAGTGCCAAGTGAGAAAGAAGCAATGCCGAACCAAGTGTTAAAGGGCTTTGGGAAGTTTCACCAACCTTTCCAGAGCTGTTAGCTCTGGCTGCCTGGCAGAAGAGACAACTGACCTTGCTTCCAAATTACAGGCAGCACAGCTCTTAGGGCAACTGTCTCTCTGTGTTTGCATCCAGCCACCTCCAGCAGCTTGAAGTGTGCTCATAGTGCAAGGAAGCACTTGATCAAAATCCAGCTCACACTGTAGACAGCGAGGAACAAGCGCCCAAAGCATTACAGACACAACAACAATGGAATTTGGGGAGGGATTTGACAGGTTACAGGTTGATGACACTGCTGTACTCCCGGTGGAAATGTGGATTGATGCAATTAGCAACAGGGAACTGGAAACTCAGCAGAGGAAAACTGGGAACACATCTATAAAAGATGAGCTGCTGCACCATTGTAGAGAAGCACAAAATCCTGCGTGAGCTCAGAACAGGAACAAGTTGAAACAGGAGTGAGATGGGGGAAACGCAGCTCCAAGCTCCCTCCCAGTGCTCAGAACTGTAGATCCAAATTCTAAATTCAAACACCTGAATTTGCTTCCCCCAGAGAGACTGGCCTAGTTTGCCGCAGGGATACAACGGGAGAGGGAGTGGGGGTGTCCTGGAGACATGGGCAGCAGCAGGCAAACCCTGAGCCCAGCCAGGCTCTGCTCAGCTGCCAGTGAGTGCAGCCACATGGAAAACATGGCAAGATGCAGAACCAGTGGGATGGACACGCTGCCAAGGTGCGTGGCTCTGCTGCAGCACCAAAAGGTGAATCCCTGTGCAGCCACAGCAGCAGCTGTGCCAGGTCAGCTCCCTGCCAGCCAGAGCTGAGCTCACACTGGGAAAGTGTGGCCAGAGGCTACAGGGATGGGCTCATGCTGGCAGCAGGGCCCCAGCCTTGGCTAACACGTGCTGAAGGTGTCAGTGCCAGTCCTCACAGGGATTTCACTGCAGAAGAACCCCAGGAGACAGAAACCCAGGCTGGCAGCAGGAGACCAAGGCCAGCTCCTCTTTGTGCCACGTCCCCAGTGCTGGGGTCTGTAGCAGTCAGAACATGAGGCAGGACACCATTTAAGTCTCTACAAGAGTAACCAAAATTACTCTCCTCTGTGAATACTGACAAGCTTCCCACTTCCACAAGCCCTTCACTGCATGTGCCCAACATGGAATAAATACAAAAATGAAGCGGAATAAGGCACCCGAGCAGTGGAGAAGGTGCTTGTGAACAAACCCTGCAATGAGGTTTCTAATGATTGCAAGTATGTACATGTTCTGCTCCAACAAAGCTGGTGGGGATCTGCCAGGCTGAATAATGAGCAGGGACACCACACGCCTTCCATACATAATGGTACAGAAATGGAATATAAGTATATACTGCAGCTCTGTGGAACGCAGGGGCTTTTGTAGCCATTTATGTTATACAAAGATTTACATTTGGAAAAGTCATTCTGCTATATCTGGCAGAAATTTCAAGACAAATGGAACCCATACTTATTCTTTCAATGATAATACTGAGCACAGGATAAAGCTCTTAAATTCAGAGCACTTTATAAAAATTAATTACTACTTAGTTCACCCTTGTGAGGTGGGAAGGTATTACACCTGCATATACATGAGGAGACCAAAGCACAAGTGGATTAAACAGCTTGTTCAGGATCCCCGAGACAGGCTAATTGTTGAAATATGTATGCACATGTGCATCTGTGTGTGTTTGAATGGGTTTGGCCCCTCCAGAGCCTTCTCAGCACACAGAGGCCAAGCTGCTCTGCTGGGCTTCTCTCACCACAGAGTCCCAGGCATGTCTAATGAAAGACACCAACCCAAAGAAAGGGAAGAGATTTTTTGTGGTTTGCACAGATGGAAATAAAAGCTAGCTTTCAAACAGGCGAGGAACAGAAAAACCATTGTTAAAAAGCTGTGCAGTGCTCCAGTGACAACTCCTAATCAGCTTGCCGCTGAGCAGCACCACACCGGAGCACAGCAGACCTGAGAATCCACGTGCCAACAAGCGTTATAAAACCTGGCCCTTGACAAATGAAGAGAGAAAGGGCTGTGGAGCCAGTGACAGAGACAGCCCCCCACCCACAGGGGCTGGCAGCCCACTCCTCCTGCTCCAGTGACCTGAAAGCCCTGGAGCAACCTCTCCCCTCCTTGGACGCTTTGCTCACCACCTCCAGTCCCTGCACTGGGTCACCGAGTCCTCCTCTCTGTGTGAGCACCAGCAAAAGCACACATTGTCATGGGCACAAACAGCTCTTGGAGCGTCTGCAAGGCTCCTGTCAGGCTGGCAGGTGGGTTCCAGAGGCATGCTATAATTAGCAGTTACCTGGACGCAGGGTTTGCCACTGACCCGTGGGGTAAAACACTTCCAGGTCTTCAGGATCAACGTCATCCTCTGTCCCCAGCTCCTTCCCACTGTCATCCTTTATGTCGCTCTCTTCTGTTTTTGTAAGGGCAAACACCTTTTGGAGAGAAGAGATTCAGCTCATTAGCAATTGCATCTGGGTAATTTAGTGCTGGCTGAGAATACAAAATTTTTTTCCTCGCCAGCAGATTTTTTTTTTTGACATCTGAGATTCTTTCCACATGGTTAAATTTAGATTTAAAGTATATTGAAGGTTAAACATGCATAACTAGCATGACATTTGTGCTGAACAAAGCAACGCAGCTTATTTCCTATTCCAGAGCAGGTTGCAGGTTTCAAACCAGCTCTAACAGAGCCTTACCCGTATTTCAGTCAGAGGCAGGAGCCCTGGCTATTATTAGGGTTGTATAACATTGTAAGATTGTAAGACCCCATTTTCCCTTGCCTAAAAATATGTCAAACTTTTAACTTTTTCAGCTGAAATTTTCCACACGAGTGGAATGCCTCAAGGCTTATTGGTTGGTTTGGGGTTTGGTGAGGTTTTTTGGGTTTTGTTGGGTTGTTTTTTGTTTTTGTTTTTTTTTCTTTTTCTTAAATGCACTTATTTCAGGCTAGGAGAAGATTTCAGCTAAAATGGTTCAGCTGTTTCCAAAATAGGACATGGGAAAAAACACACCGAGCTGCCCACATGATACAAATGCGAGGATCAATCCTCTTCTCCACCCTCTTGCAGTGTTCTCCAAGGCTTTTAAAACAATGAGGCAGGGATTTAATCACCACCTCCATGGCAAGTGCAGCACGAGGCTGGCAGAGGTGTGGGAGAGCAGCCAGCACGAGCGGCTCGATGTTACACCAAGGGAAGAACAGCAGGGAAAAAAATCCTTGCTGTGAGGGAAACCTTGGTGTTCAATGGAAAGCCTCCCTAGGGAGCTGGTGGGAGTCACAAAAACCTCTGGAGAGTGCACAGAAATGACCTGTACTCTCACACCAGGCACTGACTCTGGGTCTGGGCTGTTCTGGTTCCAGCAGGAACAGATGAACTGGTCCAGGCTCATCATCCCCACAGCTCAGTGCCTGCTGAAGGGAATATTTTCAGCTTCTGAGATCGCCAATTCAGTCACCACTGAGGAATTTGAGTTAACCACCCTACAGGGAATGATTAGTCCTAATTGTTGGCAATTAAAATGGAGTTACAGCTCACTTCATGAAGTGTTTGGTTCTTAATCCTTAGGATGTTTTCACTGGGAAAAATGTAAGTAAATTCAGAGGTTAACTGGAAAATTCTGGGACACATTCTGCCTTCAGTTCTTCCACTCTTTGGGAAAAAATGCATGCACATTTTCTGTCAGAATTTGGATGCTCTGCATATAAATATCCGTTTCCAGCCTAGAAGAGTCTTTCTGAGCCACAGAAATGTCAACCTGAGCAAAACATGCAGAGTAGCAACAACAGTGTGGATGTGGCACTTGGGGACGTGGGCTGTGGTGGCCTTGGCAGCACTGGGTTAAAGGTTGTACTCAATGATCACAAAGGTCTCTCCCAACCTACACAATTGCACAATTCCATGATTGTGGTAACTAACACACAAGGAAGGCTGACAAACCCACAGAATGTGGAAAGCGGCTGCGATTTCAGAAATGCACGAGGAACCAGATCTTAACTCCTGCTTTTGCTGAGTGCATCAGGGGCTTGGAATTGTTTAAATTATAACAAATGGTTAAAGCTCAGGAACAATCACAGCCATAAAAGCCCAGGTTCTGCAGATGAAAATCAATGTTAACATTTTCTGAGCCAAGACTCAACAGGACTAAAAAAGAGTGAGTGGAGCAGTTATTACTTAGCTGATTTCCACAGCTCTGTGATTATCCAAGAGGGAGTTAGTGATACAGGCTATTGTAAATTTACCACCAGGCCTCCCAGTGCTGGATCTGTTCAAACACATAACGGAGACAGCTGATGTTTACCAGCTCTGCTCAGGAAAAGTGTGGGGTTTAAACGCTCAGTAAGGATAAAAGGATGTGACTTGGTTCATTTAAGTGCTGCTGTCACTGCCTGGCCACGGTTGCTTTGCAATACCCCATTTTCATTAGCATTTCTAGCAAAAACGGGCAGCACCACACAAGCGATTCTTCATTTACACAGAAATCAGCAGAACCCTTTCTGGTTTGTTTTCATAATTCAAGCAGGAGAAAGACATTTCCTAAAGAATAATGGGCATTTCCTTAAAGGCAAAAAGCATCTGTGTTTTATCAGTCTGAAGTCAAGTGGAGCAGCCAAAACTTACAGGCACTCTCTGTCCCAGGCTGGAGCAAGAGAGGAGCACAGAGCCCAGCAGCAGCAGCAGGCTGACCCTGGAGGTGCTGGAGAGGAGCCTGGCCCAAGGAGACATTGCCACCAGCCTGAAATGCAAAGCAAAACAAACCCAACAGTATTTTTCTTTCCATTTTTGCAGGTTTCAGGACTCTTTACACAACACTTTGCCACACAGCGTGGGATCAGGGGTGTGACATGGCAGGAGGCACAACACCTCGAGGTGTGAGCACAGGGACTCGTGGGGCTCACTGCTAATGGGGTTTGTGACAGGAAATGCCAAGAACTCATACTGACCCCACAGGGGATGATATCTCTCCTGGAAAATATGAGGAGACCTGCAAGACTTGTTTAAAATCTCTGTGTCAGTGCCATGGATGACAACTGGAGGGAAAAATAAAAAGCTGTGCAATCCCGCGAAGGCTTTTTATGCCTGTGCCTCATTTTAAGCACTGAAGCAGCTGCGTTAATTCAAATTAAACAAAACGACCAGCTGTCCAAGGAGCAGGGGTTCATCTAATCCATATGTAGGTTTTTCTTGAGGAAAACAACATTTTGCAGAGGTCAGCAAGGTTTACTCAGTGGTTCCTACAGCACAAGGCTTTCCCTGCTGCTCAGAGCAGAGGCTCAGCCCAGCCATGGGGCCAGGAGCTGGCTCTGACCATGCTCAGGTGTTCCAGGGAGCAGAGCCATGGCACAGACCCACTCTGATGGGGCACAGAGCCACCCTGATGGGGCACAGAGCTACCCTCATGGAGGACAGAGCCATCCTGATGGGGTACAGACCCACTCTGATGGAGCACAGAGCTACCCTGATGGAGGACAGAGCCATCCTGATGGGTATAGAGCCACCCTGATGGAGCACAGAGCCACCCTGATGGGTACAGAGCCACCCTGATGGGTATAGAGCCACCCTGATGGGTACAGAGCCACCCTGATGGGGTACAGAGCCACTCTGATGGAGCACAGAGCCACCCTGATGGGTACAGAGCCATCCTGATGGGGCACAGAGCCAACCTGATGGGTACAGAGCCACCCTGATGGGTACAGAGCCACCCTGATGGGTACAGAGCCATGGCACAGAGCCACCCTGATGGGCACAGAGCCACCCTGATGGGTATAGAGCCACCCTGATGGGTACAGAGCCACCCTGATGGGTACAGAGCCACCCTGATGGGGCACAGAGCCACCCTGATGGGTACAGAGCCACCCTGATGGGTAGAGAGCCATGGCACAGAGCCACCCTGATGGATACAGAGTCACCCTGATGGGGTACAGAGCCATCCTGATGGGGCACAGAGCCATCCTGATGGGTAGAGAGCCATCCTGATGGGGCACAGAGCCACCCTGATGGGGTACAGAGCACATCACGGGGAAATGAAGGCTGCTGCTGCTGCTGTGGGTGCCAGTGCCCGGGCACAGAGCAGTTGTGCCCACCCTGCGTGTGAGCACACACACGTGTGCCCCCAGTGCCTCACACGAGGCTCAGGATCCACCTGCAGCCTTCAGCTCTCTGCTGGGCTAGGGAGTGCAGCAGCCTGCCAGCACACAGGCTGCACAAGTATTTCCTGTGATTGGCTCTAAATTTACACGCTGCTAAATTAAACTAAATGAGGTCTTTTGAAAGAACATAGGACTGATTAGTTCCGCTCAAACACTCCTTCATTACTCATCCCTCCATCAAGTCTGCTCCTATTCCTATCCAGGTTTTAAAGAAGTTCCTCCCCTACACACAGTCCGAAATATCTTGCTTTGCTGTCCATCAGGGTGGCACATCAGATAGCAGAGCTCTCCCTCACTGAAGCAACCACTTTGTGTCCCACAAAGCAGAAAACCTGCTCACAGCAGCACCCACCACCAGCTCCCGGCACCAAAGAGCCTCTGCCCCCAGAAGCCTTCAGGGACGTGGAGGGAAGCCTCCTCTCCTTCCACCCTTTCACTGGTACCTTGTCCCTACACTCCACTTTGTTATTTCTTCCTCTCCCTGCTTGGTTTTTGCCAGAAAAGGAAGAGGAAACCAGGAGAGGGACAGAGCAGAGGTAACAGTGCACCTGATGTACTTCTGCAGCCTCCAAAAACTCCTGAGCCAGGGTCTTCCTGAGCAGCAGCCTCTTCCTTTGAGCCACCTCAACCACATCAACTGGATTTTTCTCATTAATTGGTTTTGGAACAGATCTGGATTTCTGACACCCACAGCATGCCTGAGCAATGAGCATCCCCCTGCTTAACTCACACAGTTCAGGAAAGCATCACCTCCCAGTTCCTACTTCAGTGTCTCCTCTTTCCTAAAGGGTCAAAGAACCACCTCAAGGGCCCACAAGCCCTTATTAAACCACAGCTGGAGTAAAAGAAAAGCTCCCTGTTTTCATAAGCCAACCTGTGGCCAGAGCCTCCAGCTCTCTCCTGGGACATGGCCAAGCAAATCCAGGCTACAACCAACACCCAGGCTCCTGAGCTGGCACACCCAGAGCACAATGCACAGCCTCAAACTCCCTCTGCTCCCAGATCGTGATCCTTGTGCCCTTCTGGACAGTCCCACGGTCCTGACCTCAGTCCAGTGTGACCGCAACACACAATTAATTCCCTCTCACCTCAGAACAAACTAAAGCTTTTTACACAGGAACAGGTTTCTTGGTTTGATTGAGGTTTTTTCAGTTATAAAACAAGCAGCAAAACTGGAATAATGAAAAATAGATGTATCCCTCAAACTTTATCTGCAAGCCTGGAAATAAAAAGAGAAAAAAAAAAAAAAAAAGAAAGAGAAATTCAACAAAGCAGTGGCTGAATGCAAACGCACACTCCCAATAAAAACAGAGCTCATCACGTGTACCGAGGAGGCTGCTAGCAAATGACAGCACAGCCTCTTCCAAGCCTCCAGCCTCCTGCCTGCCTGGCAGATGACATCTGCACAACAATTAGCACTTTGCTCAGTCCCAGGTAGGCAGGAGGAGCCGACATGTGCAACAGGGGCTCTGGAGCTCCTGGAGAGGAGCTTCTGCCCAGGCTGACATCTCCTTACAGACAGACACACACAGAGAGCAGGAGAGGCTTCCACACAGAATGTTCTGTGGACACAATGAGAGCAGGAGAGGATTTCCACATAGAATGTTCTGTGGATACAGTGGATTTCCAGAAACAACTCTCACAGCCTGTGAAGCAGAAAGGGTGGTCGTGGTGACCCCACCTGCACACGGAATGTTTGCTTGGATTTGAGGGCATCTTTGGGGATCCAGCACATACAGCAGCTAGGCAGCAGCAAAACTGGACTAGGAAGGTCACAAATTCCCCTTGTGCAGAGTGGAGGGGTTGTTTTTTTCTCAATAATCCTTTTCGTCAAACAAAATCAGGCACTAGGGAAAGAGCAAAGGGTCAGACTCTGAGAAGTCTCCTCTGCTGGCAGTAACCCTCCTGTCAGAGATGGGGATGTTGCTGGCTGGGAGGTTCTGCTCCACAGCTCCAGACATCCTGGTCTGCACCAACAGCAGCAGAAACAGCCCAGAGCTGTGCTCCCCATTAGCAGGGACATTCCAGTGAGGGCAGAGCTGTGCACAGGGGGCTGCACAGCCCCGGGAATGCAGCTCCCACAGCCACAGGTGACAGCCCCAAGGCAGCCAGAGAGAGGAGCACATGTCATTGATGCCTCCTGCTGCTGGCAGCACTGCCCTCACAGCCCAGCACAGAGCCCACACTGCCCGTCCTGTGCCACTCCAACAAATCCTCCAGGAGCCTCATCTGAGCCCTGACATGCTGCTCCAGGAGAGCACACAGACATCCCAGAGCCCCTCAGCCCCAACATCAGCCTCTGGCTTTGCAGCCAGCTGGAAGCAGAATTCCAGAATCACTGAGCTTGGAAGAGACTGCCAGGACCATTGAGTCCAAGTTGTGCCTGATCCCCACCTCGTCCCCTGCCCAGAGCACTCAGTGCCACCTCCAGCCCTTCCTGGGCACCTCCAGGGATGGGAACTCCAAACCCCCCTGGGCAGCCCCTCCCAATCCCTGAGCCCCCTTTCCATGGGGAAATTCCTGCTGTGCCCACCCTGAACCTGTAGGCAATTTCCTCTTGTCTTGTCCCTCATTCCCTGGGAGCAGAGCCTGACTCCAACCTGGCTCCTCCCTCCTGGAGAAGGTTCCCCTGAGCCTCCTTTTCTCCAGGCTGAGCCCCTTTCCCAGCTGCTCCTCACAGTTCCATACACTGCTGGGACTCTCCAGCCCCTTCCCAGCTCTGTTCCCTTCCCTGGACATGCTCCAGCCCCTCCATGTTTGTCTTGCCATGAGAGCTCAGAACTGGACACAAGACTGGAGGTCCCTCAGCAGTGCCAGCACAGGGGACAGGCACTGTCCTGCTCCTGCTGCCACCCCAGTGCTGATACAAAAACACCAATTATCTCCAAGAATAAGCAATACCAATAAGCTAATCCTTGTTTTCACCTAGGGATGACCTGAGGGAGCAGGACTGGTATTACAGCCTTACAAACTGTCTGCAGGTTAACTCAGGGCAGGTTTCTGTCCAGCCAGCCTCACTGAGATGGCAAGGGGAGCACCAGCAGCACACTGTGCCATCCAGCACAAAGCACCAACAGAGCTCCCTCGGTGAGAGCAGGGCAGGGATGGGAACCCCCAGGCACCTCCAGCTGAAGCAGGGCACAAAGCCCTGGCGGCACTCACAGCCTCTGAGGCTGAAGGAGAAGTTCCCTGGGCAACAGCAGCTCAGGGAATGAGCTCCAGCCAGCCGTGCACGGGGGCTGTGGGACTGGAGAGGCTCTCAGGACACAGAGTGCACTCACAGCGAGCTGAGATCCCCTTCACACACCATGTCCCTCCAATGGTGGCATCCAGGGCCGAGCCCCTGTGACAGGCTGAGTGATGTGCAGTGCCACAGACAAAGAGAAGGAAATGCAGCTGACCTGACCTGCAATTTCCCTCCTCTGAGCAAGAGGGTCCCCAGGTCTGTGAGGAGCACTCATGTTTGCTGGTGTGCTACAGACACCTTGGGAGCACTCTGTGGCCAGCTGTCCCTCCTGCTTGCCAACTGCACAGCTACAGCAGCAGGAGAAAGAGGAGGCTTGGAGCTGAAATTCAGCCTATGCCTAGGACAGGAAACAGCTGGACGGCAAAGAGAGGATTATTGGGAGGCCACAGAGGATTACTGGGAGGCCACACTCTAATGCCCTTCCCCAGTCACTAGCTGGGTGTGCACAACCCTGTGCTTTCACACAGGACAACCTGCACACACCATCACCCAAGGTCAATGCCCAGGATGATCCCAGCAGCTCTGCTCCTCCAGGCATCCTGTCCTCAGGAAAGCACCCCTGTGCCTCCAGTGGGTGTCCCAGCCCCACTGCAGTGAGAGCCCCCAGCCCTGCCAGAGGGTCCCACCTGGGCACAAAGCCCCAGCCAGGCAGGGCAGCCCAGGGAGCAGCAGTTGTTTGCCAGCCCCCTCACACCTCCAGGATCCCAGTGGAGAGGGTGTAGCTGCCACACAGACCATTCCATTCATGTCGCTTATGAAATGGCTTTAAAAATACATTTATTCTTCTTGCCTGCTCCTCATCATTTACTCCTACTAGGACTCTGCTCTGGCATGTTAAAAACACTCCTACACAAAGGGAAAAGTTGTGGGAACACCTTCTTGCTGCCTACAGAGAACCCACACAGCAAGGAAGCCACACTTTGAGGCTGGTAGGAATAAACTGGGCTGGCTGGGCCCAGCCTGAGCAGGGGCAGCAGGTCCTGCTCCAAACTTGAACCAGCCCACAGGAGGGAATTGTAACATGGGCACAGGGTGGCAGGGGCAGGATAACCATGGCACAAACACATGTTTACAGAGCTTGGCATCTACTGAGCACTCATGCAACCTTTGTAACCGCTGCTAACAAATAATAACAATAAATATTAATAACCCCTCCAGGCTACCTGTGCAGCCATCAGCTCACATCAGCCCCTCGAGCAGCAGCTTGGCCATGACACCACCCAACACAGCTCCGACAGCCCTGCCAGGTGCCAGGAGCAGGACAGGGATGTGTCCAGCAGCAGGAGACAGCCCAGCAGTGCCTGGGCACGGTGGGGCAGCTCCTGGCACCAGCAGCTTCACCAGCACTGCCACAGCTCCCCCAAGAGCAAGGGAGGGGTTGTTGTGTGTTGGATAAAGCCAGAACCGCCCCTTCTACGCGGCCACAGCAACCGTGACCCTGCTGTTAATACAGCTCGCACAGTTTAACACTAAGCATCGTTTAGTCTATCGTTTAAATTGACTTCATTCATTCATTCAGCAAGCTGCATTCACACAAAACGCTGCTCTCCAGAGGGCAGGAGCACAGCTTTGAGCGGGGGTGGTGTGAAGGCTGAGCAAGGCTGCCCTCACCCTCGTTAGCGGCCGTGGCACAGGGGCCACGCTCATTAGTGCTGCCGGCAGAAGGGCCCACGCTCCACCGGGGCTCAGCACGACCCCAATTCCATGAGCTGCCTCCCCCAGACCCTCCACGCCAGAGACAGACTGCTGAGTCCAGCACGGGGAATCTTCTCTGCCAGCATGGAGTGTGCAGAAGCAAAGCGTGCCTCGGAGATCAGAGGCTGAATTTATCATTTATTGTTTATAAGCAGCGCATCTCTCTGAATTTCTGGCAGCTGCTCTCACAGGGCTCTGCTCTGCCTGCACACCACATGACACTGACTCCTCAGAGCTCTGCGGTTGGCAGGGACCTCTGGGCCCACACCAGAGCACTGGTGCTGATTTGCTCCAATTTAGGACTTCAGGACTTGCCTGGAGATGAGAGTGCACAGGGACCTTCAGGACAAACATCTTTCTGAAAGCTGTCACACTGCCTGACCTCCACCACATGAAACAGCTTTTCCCTTCCTCTTCGCCTCCCCACCACCCCGAATCCCAGCCAAAACACCTCTCATCCTACCCATACCTATTCCCTTCTCCCACTCCTTGCTGCAATTTCCCATGCACAGCACAGACAATAAGTGATGTTTTCTCCCCCCCTCAGATCTATCCTTTCTACCAGTTCCTATTTGCAAGGTGACACGTTGCCTCACACTATCCCAGAAACCTCCTGCTGATGTGGAACACTCTGCCCGAGCTTCCCCACATACACTCTGTACTTGATTACCCCACGCTTGCTGGGAGAAGAGGAACAAAATGCACTCCAGAGCCACTTACTGATTCCTGATTTGAGTACAACCATGGCAGCAACACCATTTTTCCCTCCCTCTCCAAGGCTGGCACATGCCATGTCCAGTTCCCAGAGACAGGAACCTCACACCCAGCCCTTCTGTTCTGTCACCCTCAGGAGGGCCCATCTGGAGGAGCCATCACACACTAGGTACCAACACAGTATTCAAAACTACATGCAGAACTTGCAGAAGCACTTCGATCACCCACGGCTCCTGCTAGAAATTTTCCACAGTGTAAGAGTTTATTTTGTGGGCTAGAAGAGAGCAAGAAAATTAATTACGACAGAGTAAGAAGAAAAAACTCCTCCTGAAGTGAGTTAAATACACTAAAGCAGCAGTTGTGAGCAGGCCAAGTCCATTTTAAGGGCTATACATTTTCACTTCCACAGTCTTGAAAAGGAAAATAAAGAGACTTAGTTCTGTATGCATATTGTCCACCATTTGTTATTGTCTGTCTATTGATGCTCAGTTGAAAAACAAAATTCAATTAAACCCCACAGTACTGCATTGCCTGCCTTTGAAATATGCCTGCATTAGTGGATCATTACAGTAAATGAAATACAGCTTCATATCGGATTTTTCAAATGACGTCCTAAAACTGTTACAAATTAAATAATACTCCTGCAGAGAGAAATTAAGAAACAGTGTTTTTAGCAGGGGCAAAGAGATGTTTACAGATGAAGTCTGGAATAAGACGTGGAGGCAATGAGGCAGAGTTGCCACAGGGCCCTTCCAGACCTTGTTGGGAGGGTTCTGTGTACCAGAAACTAGAAAGGAAAGAGTGTGCCAGGGGCAAGCACACAGAAAGGGCAGTGTCCCAACCCCCCAAGAATGTCTGCATGACCAGAACAGGGTTTTGGGGTGTGCTCAACCCAGAGAGGTGTTTCTGCATGGGGGAGAACTCACTGCAGCCACACACCCTCCACGTCCTCCCCAAACCCGGCCAAAGCAGCAGCAGCCATGGGAGGTGAAGCCTTGTAACCACTCAAAGCACTGAAAGCCTGGACACTCAGTGGGCAAGGAAAGGGATCCAGGAAGGTGCTGTAGTGGCAGGATGACAAATACCTACACAGGGAGGAGAAAAGCAACAGGAGCTTTGTTATCTCAGGGTAAGTAAAAGCACAAGTGGGTCAGTGAGTCAGCATTGGGCACAGCAGCAATGCCTGATGTGGAACACAGCAAAGCAGGTGAATATTGTATGAGCCTTACAGCTCTGGCTTCAAGAGATCTTCTCCTTAATAGCACCTGAGCTGATGCCAAGTGTTCTTTGACAATTTATTTACTCCAAGAAATCATTTTCCCTAAATAAGAGGAGCCCGTTACCGCATCCTTCTTCATGTGAGCCTGGAAAAGGCTGCGCCCTGCAGCTCCTGTGGCCTCATCTCCATGGTGATGCACCAACACACACACACACTGACTCCAGCAAGAAGGCAAACCTCCCCAAAGGAAAGGCTGAACCTCCCAAAAAGAAAGGCTGAACCTGCCCAAGGGAGAGGCTGAACGTGCCCAAGGGAGAGGCTGAACCTGCCCAAGGGAGAGGCTGAACCTGCCCAAGGGAGAGGCTGAACCTGCCCAAGGGAGAGGCTGAACATGCCCAAGGGAGAGGCTGAACCTGCCCAAGGGAGAGGCTGAACCTGCCCAAAGGAAAGGCTGAACGTGCCCAAAGGAAAGGCTGAACCTGCCCAAGGGAAAGGCTGAACCTGCCCAAGGGAGAGGCTGAACGTGCCCAAAGGAAAGGCTGAACGTGCCCAAGGGAAAGGCTGAACCTGCCCAAAGGAAAGGCTGAACGTGCCCAAGGGAGAGGCTGAACAGCCCCCAGGGAAAGGCTGCAGGTGGCAGAGCTCTCAGCAGCACCAGGCCTGGCACAAGGTGTGCTGCAGGTGCTGGCAGGCAGGGCGTCCCTGAGAAGCAGAGCAGGTCAGCCTATCAACAGGCTGGAAATAAAGAAAACCTAGCAAGGGCACCTCTGGATCCATTTTATAGGAAAACAGCACATTTCCAGCTGCTGTCCATGCCAGGGAGCAGCAACTGAGAGACAAGTTCCTGTAGCTCTCATCAGCCTGTGAATCAATTATTTATAGGAAGAAGGTTCAGCATATAATCATTGAAAGCTGTCAACTTCCAGCCCACGCAGAGCTTCCTCTGTGGAAAGGCTGCTGGTCTGTGAGCCAGGGACTCCTCACCCCTCATGTCACAGGATTAAATGAGCAGCTGTGACACGAGGGGATCCATTACACTACAGCCACAATGAGCACTGGCACCCCAAGGCACTAACAGCACTCAGCAACATCGGGCAACAACCACAGGAACACAGCAAATGCAGCCCAGCATCCTTCCTAAAGGAAAAATAGTGGTGAAAGGGCATTGGGAGTGATGTAATAGGGCTGGCACATGGAGCAGCTGGGGAAGGAGACTCTGACAAGGCTCTGTGGGGCCAGCCTGTCGAAGGCAAGGCAAGCACAGCACTCAAGCACCAGCCCAGTGCTCTGCTACCCCCACAGCAAAGCCTCTGTAGGGATCAACAACTCTCAGCCACTCACCTGCACACCCCCAGTGCTCTCCATCAGGAGACTCTGGCTTTGTGCTTCCCAGGCTGTGGCAAAGCCACCCCTAATGGTTAAGAGCAGCACAAGCAGCTTGCAGAGAGGATGGAGATTGCTGAGGCTCTGCAGCTCCCGAGGGTGGGAGCAATCCTCGAGTGCCACAATCATCAGGCTGTGGGAGCACGCCAGGAGCAGGGCAGACAGAGGCTGAACACGAGCAGGCTTCACACTCCCAGGTACTGCAGGAAACCTGCTCATCCTCAGCTCACCAGCACTCTTTGAGCACAGCCAGAATGTGGTCTGAACATTAAAAACACACCAGAGTGCTGCTCCCAGTCTGCTGGAGGAAATAGAGGGAGGGGGATGTCTGATGGGGAGGAGAGGGCGCAGCACAGGCACCTCTGGAAGAGCCCTGCCTCTGCAGTTCAAGGTTAAACACCTCCTTTGCACTCATCTCTGAATCTGCCTCTCTTTAAAGCTGCACCAGGTAATTAGAATCATTATAACTGTTATTAGACCATAATATTATTATAGCATTTTTGCTACACTTGACATCTGTTGGCTGATAGATTTAACTGGTACATAAGAAATAACTGTGCAGAGATTTCTTGAAAATGAGCACCAACACAGAAGACATTAAAGCATTCTGCATTCAAAAAGTTAATTTTATGGAAGGACACTTGAAATAAAAATTCTAAAATTAGGTTAAACCTTTAAAACCTGCTGTTAAAGGAATTATTTGGGCTTTAAGTAGGCAACCATTTAAAAAATCCTGACTTTTATTTAGATGCTGGAAGACATATATGTGGCTTGGTATCTCCTTCAGATCAACATATGCATCTTTTTCCCATCTACTCCAGAGATTTCTAAATCATCCTTCCATCTTCCTTTCCCTCTCTCTGCAGCAGGCACTTGAATTATTTGGGCAGAGTCTGACTGCACAGGGAACCAGTATAATCAGGGCTCTTACAACCTGCTGTCTGCAAATCCTATAGAATTATCAGCAAACACACATCCAGAATAAAATACAGCTTCCTGCAGCCCATGAAGCCCAAAGGGCTTTGCAAACTAGACTTGGGATGCAATTTATCCACCACTGAGATTCAGCTGTAATCCAGAGTGGAACACAACCTTTCCATCCATATTTAACTACAGCACACAGCCCCCTGGAGAAAAGTGAGGAAGAATCCAACAGAAGCCATAGGAAGGTTTTAGGGAGACTGCATTTTCTGCCCTGGAACTGAAATTAGGTCAGGGCATCCACCAAGTTGGACACAATGATGCTTGTAGGTGCCTTCCAACTCAGAATATTCCATGATTCCATGACTCTACCATCAGCCACAGACCAACAGAAAGAGGGCACAGCATCTCCATCCTGTTGATGGTGTCCCTGAAGCACAGCTGGATTGAACAGCTGGGTACCACAAGTTACCAGCCTGGAGAGGAGGAAGACATGAACACCCTGTGTTGTCCCTAAATTCAGTGGGGCCCAAATTTCGCCCCACAGTTACACCCATGTGCAAAGAAAGATGGAACAGCACTTCAGAAAAGGACCAATTCTTGAACCTCAGGCAGCTGAGCCCAGCAGCTCAGTACTCACAGAACTCAGGGAGGGTAGAGCTAGGCAGAGATGTTTGCTCCAGTGAAATCTATTTCAGCTCCTCCTTAAGCAGTTGGCACTGAGGTGACAGCAGAGGCCTGGTGCAGTGAGGTGTCCTGCAACCACACCCACCATGACACACTATTTAGGAATAAAAATGAGCGTCATTAATTTCTCCAGAGCAGGCAGTTTTATCTTTTCCAGAGAAGAGCAACCACAAAAGGAACTTGGAATTGCTTGAGGAGAAAAATGCATTTCTGCTACCTTAGCCACATACAGACAAGCCCAACTCTCACTGAGGAGAGACTTGTAGAGAGAAAAGGGGAGCAGGAGATGCTGGACACAACTTCCCCCATGCACAGCCCACTGCTGAGGCAGCTCTGAATGGGAAGCAGGGCTGAGGATTGTCCCAGAGCTGTGACAGCCCCAGCAAGCATCAGCAAGAAGCCCCAGGTGAACAAAGTTCATGAAAGCTCTTAAAAATCACCTCAGCCTTCAGAAGGAGAGCACAACACAATCCTCCCCTACAGAGACCTGCCCATCACACCTCTGACCAGCACAAAGCAGGTTTTTCACTCTATCCATCTGATGCTTTCAATAGCCAGAGGAGCTGGGTCTGGGCAAGCTCACCTTCACGAGGCCCAATGCTCATTAATAAGAAAAAAAAAGACCAACCAAAGCAACTCAACCCCACACACTTGAGGGGTAGCCATCAGCAATTCCCTGTCACCACAAGAGAAATCCTTGTGTATGAGCCCTGGGAGCTCAGCCCAGGTCTGCTTCTGTTCAACCTTTCCATTAATAGTTTGAACAAAGAAGAGAAAGCACTTTAATAAAACCTGAAAGGATGCCCAGGAGTTAAGAGCTGGAGGCACTCTGGAGGTCATGATCGGAATTGATAAACTGAAGAAAAGTTCCCAAAACACCAACAAATCAATAGAAAGAAAAGCTAAGAAAACAATGCAAAGAAGTGTACTTGGAAACAGCACAAACAGAGATCGAGCACACAAACAGAGTCCAGGGTAAAGTTCTCCAGACAGAGGGAACCTGGGGAAAACTGGGGACCAGACTAAATGTGCCAGCACTGTGACACCACAGCTCCAAAGAGCTGAACTCCCCTCTGTGATCCAGAAACATAAAATACCCAGTTCTGGGCTCTGTGCTGGTATCAGCTCTGAGGTACACACAAACCAGAGGGTCTGGGCAGCCAGCAGAGCAGTCAGCAGTATAAAACATGCTGCCCTACACCAGCTGTGGAGGGGTTTCTCCATCCCTGCTCCCTCCAGGGCCAGTCCCAGCTCTCAGATTTTAGCAGGGTTTACTCACAAACACCAGCCACAGGACTCCCCACTCTATGAAGGCAAGACACAAACTGGCTGTTCAGTTTGCTACAAGGACAAGTTAGATGGGCTGTCAGGCTCTGAGAGTGGGATTCCATCAAGGCCCAGAGGGAACTGGGCCCTGTCCAGATCTGCACTACCATCCACCGCTGCCCAGCCTGGAGCCAAGCATCTCTCACCTGGCTCAGGACAGGGGCACGGACAAGGAGGCTGTTCCAGCCCTGTATTTCCTTTCAGCATCCTCCATCTGGCTACTCCTACAGCAGTGACAAAGCCAAATGAACAGCCTTCTCTTCCCCAAAATACAACAGAGCTCCTCATCCTGCTGAGGGGCACCCACACTACACAGAGCCAGCACTGCTGTGGCCGTTTCCATTCACGCCTTCCTTATCCCTCACTAACAGAGCTCATCAAGCTTCATTTGCCACCTGCTGCTGCAGCAGAGAAGCCAGCAGGGAGTGGGATGCTGCCCTGGGGGAGGGCATGGTTTCCTACCTTCCCTCCTCCCCTTCTACCCCACTGACCTCTGCAATGCCTGAAGCCCACAGGGGCCATCACCCAGCCCTGCCCACCCCAGACACCTTAATTTGAGGGGACAGTTGTTAAAAGCCATTGCCACAGGGTGTTACAAAGCAGGTGACACCAGAACACAGCTGCACCAAACCCAACCAGCAGCCTGGGAGAAACCCAGCGAGGGGGCAAAAGCTACAAATCTCATGCAAAAGCAGGGCTTAGCTCTCAGGAACGTTTCACATTTCCCAAAGACTCAGAGGGATTTGGGGTTTTGCTGAGCTGCCTCGTGAACCACAGCCAGAATGGATCTCACGGTGAGCAGGCGCCGTCTCCCTTGGCAGGGCTGCTTCCCAGAGACCCCCAGCCTTGTGTCACTTCCCACTGCAGGTGCTAAGAATATCTGCGTGCTCATAAAAAATAGCAACCAGCTATGGAGAACTTATCAACAAAGTGCTTGACAAATCTTAATTAAAGCTGATTCACCTCCCTCACGAGCCCGAGTGGAGCATTATTTCTCAGAGGAGAACGCTGGGTGTAAGAGCTGAGGTGGGTTACAAAAGCCACGGAGGGAGTCATAGCACAGAGGATTAGCACATGGAAAGGCTGACTATTATCCCTAAATTTATCCAAATAATCCACTGCCTCACAAATTCTCAAGGTATGGCTGCTGTGCATTCAACCCCATCTGCTCAACCCAAGCAGAAGCAGAGACAGGTGTGGGGGTTCTGGAGTTTGCCAGGTGTTTTATTGCTCAGGCTAAAGGAATTCTCCACTGTAAAAATGAAGAAGGTGGTGGCAGTAGCACCAGCCCTGCTCTTGTGCTGCTTCAGGACACAGGGACAACACTGTGGGTTCAAAGGCTGTTCTGACAGTTCACCAGGAATCGTTTCCAGCCGATTTCTTACCAAGAATCATATTTGTATCCTTTCAAATTTAGTAAATACATGGTCACACAGACAGCAGCCTCCAGGAACTCGCCACACTGCTCTCCCACCTCTGGTAGCTGGACTCCTACACTGAAGTTTCTGGGACAGCATTTTGGATACTTCCACCACAGAAATACCCTAGAGGCTGCTGAAAAACTAAGTGGATCAGGCTGGGTCATTTTAAGGCAGGATTGGAGGAAAGAAAAGACAGAAACTTAGAAGTGCATCCCTTAACAGTGCTACTCCCAGAGAACAAATGAATTCAAATGATCACAGGGAGCAGGAGCACTGCGGCAGCACGTTGGGTAAACGACAGGGCATGTCACCATCTTCTAACATCCTCTGGACACTTATCTGCACCTAAAAGGCTCCTGCCAGGCTGTGCACGGACCAGCCTCTTCCACAGACAGCTCCACCAGAGAAATGCCTCTGCTGATCACCCTCCTTTGGCAGGCACACTGAGCAGCACCAGCGCAGGCAGCTCTGCCTCTGCGCTGCACTCAGACAGGGTTAGTTCTAGCAAAGACACACTGCAGAATAAATAACTTCAGAAATTGTGTCTATAGAGCTTGGTGTAAACCCAGACCCTCCTGAAGGTGGGCAGCATCAGAGCTCTGTCAAAGCTCACTCCTAATGCAAGTGTTAGTCAACCACTGAACTTAAACATTTTAAGGCAACATTCCAAACAGTGTTTATTTACAAAATCCCATTTGCTCAGTGTTCTCCTTCCTGGCCTTGTGGATGCATCGTTTCACCAGTTCTCCTGCCAGAAAACCATATGCGAGCTTGTACCAAAACAATTAAACCGGTTTTAAAATTCAGACCTCGTGTTACAGAGCGCACACCCTGAAGAAACATCCATTTTAATATCCCAGAGCTACTTCAATTTTTCCAGCACGTTTTTATTCCACAGCAGCCTGGGCACACAGTAGGCCAGAGGTCACGCAGCCTCGTGCTCCAGGCAGGATCCAAACTGTGCCCGTTGGGGGAAACTCACGTGTAAGATTTTTGTTTAAAAGCCCTGAGTGTAAGGGACCCCTGCCCTGCTCCGACTGTGTGCCTAAGTGCCCCTCACAGGGCACGCGTTTGCTGCAGCACTCCAGCCGCACAGGCTGCCCGTCCTGCCGGGGCTGCCGAGCCTCCGGGGCCGCACACGCAACGTCCCCAACGGCCCGGCCACAGCCAATGAGGGGAACCGGGCCGGCGGGCAGCCTCCACCCGGCAAGGCCTTACCGCCGGGTCCGCTCGCGCGAGGGCAAAGCAGGGAAGCAGCAGTGGGTAGCCCCGGGCCGGGACCAGGGCTCCGTCCCGGATCGCAGATCCCCGACCCGGAGCTGCGCCCCGGCCCTCACGGGCCGCCAGCACCACCGCCCCCTGCTACCCCCCCACCCCGACTCACCGCTCCGCACTGCGCACGCGCCGCCTGGCCCCAGCCGCCCCGACCCCGCTCTAGCCAATCAGCGCCGTCTTTGCACGAGCTCCTGCCATTGGCCCCGCCCATAGCCCCGCCCAACTCACTCAGCACGGCCCCACTCTTGGCCACACCCCCTGACCCGTGCCTGTCTGTCACCACCGCCCTTGGTCCCGCCCCCTGGTCCTGGCCCCGCCTCCTGATCCTGGCCCCGCCTGTGCCCTGTGAGGCGGCGGTGGCGGCGCTGTCTTGGCCCCGCCGTGTCCCGGACTGGATTCGCCGGCCTGAGCCTGAGCCTGAGCCGTGTCCCGGGCCGATCTGAGCCATGTCCCGGGCTGAGCCTGAGCCTGAGCCTGAGCCTGAGCCGTGTCCCGGGCTGAGCCTGAGCCCTGTCCCGGGCCGATCTGAGCCATGTCCCGGGCTGAGCCTGAGCCTGAGCCGTGTCCCGGGCTGAGCCTGAGCCATGTCCCGGGCCAATCTGAGCCATGTCCCGGGCTGAGCCTGAGCCATGTCCCGGGCCGATCTGAACCACATCCTGGGCTGAGCCTGAGCCTGAGCCGTGTCCCGGGCCGATCTGAACCACGTCCTGAGCTGAGCCTGAGCCGTGTCCCAGGCTGAGCCTGAGCCTGAGCCGTGTCCCAGGCCGATCTGAACCACGTCCTGAGCTGAGCCTGAGCCGTGTCCCGGGCCGATCTGAGCCGTGTCCCGGGCTGGGTTAGCCGGGCTGAGCCGTGTCCGCTGCCCTGGGCTGCGGGAGCCTCCCTGGCTGTGGGAACGGCGTGTCCCGGGCAGCAACCCCATCCTGGAGGATCTGTCCCTCAGGAGTGAATGCCTGCTTTGGTGCGCCTCTGTGCATCGTGTTAGGTTGGACTAATGGAGGAATTTCTCCGTGGAAAGGGTGGTCCGGCCTTGGCAGGGGCTGCCCAGGGAGGTGTTGGAGTCTCCTGCCCTGCACATGTCCAAGGAAGGGCTGGAGGTGGCGCCCAGTGCTCTGGGCTGGTGACAAGGTGGGAATATCTGGGATGGATGCCTGGGATCAGGAGGGAATATTTGCAATGATCTGGAGATATTAGCTTTATATATCACATCATCCCTGCCACAGGCTACTTCAGCACCCCCTTTATTTTTCACAAGTTTTGAGGAAAGTAGTGAGGTTTCAGGTAAACACAAGGATGTAAATTCTCAGTCTTGGCACCCCTGGTTGATGCTGAAATGAGGTGAGAAAGTCAGAGAAGGCACAGGGAGCTCACTGGTCCCCTCACCTCATTCACTCAAAGCACTCTGCTGATTAAAATCATGCCAAAGCATTTCCCACCCCTGTCCCAACTGCAACTGAGTGATGGCATTGCAGAGATGATGGAAAATCAGCCACGAGCTGTGCAGCCCTCCCTGGTGAGGGCTGGGCTGTGGCTGAGGAACAGGCCATGGGATCCACCGCACAGCAGCCAAAACCAACGTGCCAGCCCCAAAATGAAACCTGCAATGCTTAATCATCTAGTGAAAGATGCTCAGTGACATCAGGGGACCTGTCCCTGGGCCACTGTCCCCACGGCTCTGCTCACCCAAGCTGTGTTTCACTGCTGGCACCCACAGAGATCCTGGAGGCCGGAGATTGACTGTAAGCAAATCTCAGCTCTCCTTGCCAGTAATTGAATATTTTCAATCTTTCCAGGTTGGTTGTAAACATCTCAAAAACATAATCTGGAATCAAATCCCTCAAAGCCTGTCAGGAGTACACCAGAGCTTTATAGATGTTTATGATTTTTGTTGAGGTTTATAGTTTCTCAGGCAGCTACGTGATTGCTGCCTGGGTGTAACTCCTGGCTTTTGGATGGGGGAAGTACTGCTGTACTTCATCCTCTTCCTCCTCCTTTTGGGCTCCACACACCAAGCCAAGGCTGGCAGCCAGGCAGGACTGGTCTCTCTGCTTGCAGCCCAGGAGCCAAATGTCAGCTGGGGCACTGAGAAGGAGATTTTCCCCCTGCTTGTCTCAGGCTGCTGCACACCAGGCACTTTGGGAAGCCTCACTGAGATGCTCAGTCCATCCAGAGAGGAGCACTGCTGCATCCCTGGGCAATCCCAACCAAATCCCACATCTGAAACTGCCCCCACATCTAAGAGATAAGAAAATACACTCTGCATGTATTACCTTTTGCATCTGGAGTTCCTCTCTCTGGACTGATGGGATGAAGGGCTTTTTCAAAAGGTATTAGAGAAGATGGGTGTGAGAGAGTAATTTGGGACTGGGAGTAATTTTTCATCAGTATACTTAAAGACAATCACAGCACTAGGGGGGAGGCCTAATTTTGGAGTTGTGTAATTAGTTTTTATGTCACTGCAATTATTCTGTTGGCTACATATAAAGAACATGGGAAAATGCAGCACTTAATTTTAAATCAAGACTTGATTCTCTTTTAGTAGGTAATTGATGTTGATCACATCACTTAGCAGCAACTATAAAATGTGCTATTTAGATTGTAAAAGGATGGAGAAAAGGACTGAGCAGATAGGTAATTGATGAATCATGGCAGCGTTGGTGGGAAGCACCAGGAATCCCTCAGCTGCCTCTGCCTGCAGCTGCTCCTGGGCTTCCTTAGTGCCCAGGGCTTTAACAGGCACTGAGCCCCTGTCCCAATCCCACAGCATTGCTCTGTCCTGGACAGCAGTGGAACAGGGCAGCTGCTTTTCATGGAATTGATCCCTCCTGGGAAAACCCCTTCCTTTAAGGAATCCAGATCTTCTTCCTGGAATTGATCCCTCCTGGTTAAACCTTTTCCTTTAAGCAGTCCAGGTTTTCTTCCTGAAATTGATCCTTCCTGGTTAAACCCCTTCCTTTAAGGAATCCAGATTTTCTTCATGGAGTTGATCCTTCCTGGTTAAACCCCTTCCTTTAAGGAATCCAGATTTTCTTCATGGAGTTGATCCTTCCTGGTTAAACCCCTTCCTTTAAGCAATCCAAGTTTTCTTTGTGGAATTGATCCCTCCTGGTTAAACCCCTTCCTTTAAGGAATCCCAATGTTCCTCTGGCAAAGGTGTGTGAGTTTGCTCCCAGGACTGCCATATGCTCATCTGGAGCCACCAGGCTCCTCTCCTCTCAAGGCTGTTTGGCTTCTCCAGTGACTCAGTTGTGGCAATGTGTCCCAAATTTGGTCACAACAGCTAAACACTCCCAGATACATAACTGGACATTTAAGTCCTCAAGCAAAATTAAGTCCCAAGGTGCCAATGCTGTGAAGCCTCATAGTGCTGCCCTTGACAGGTAACTTAGGTTTTGGTGATGGGTTCATACTAAAAGTACCTGCAAGTAGTTTTGGTTGGGGGAAGACCCAGAGACAAGGCCCACAGCAAGGCACAGACATCCAGAGGGTTCAGTTGCCCTTTTCTCTCTGGAAGGATGCCAGGATGAGCATGAGAGGGTCTCTTCTGGGTACAAAGCAAACTCCACAGGCTACAGGAGACTCTTGAGGTCACATTTCCAGGTGGCAGGTCCAGGCTTTGCACTTGCACCAAAACAGATGGATTTGTGGCCACACAAGCCACTGCATAGAGTCCTACCAGGATTTTTAAGTGAAACACTTTTCCCCTTCAGCCTTTCCTTCCCTTGAACCTTTTTTTGTGTGCTGTAGCAAAATATGAGATGGAATTTGGGCTCCAGTGGGTGTAACTGCTGAACAGCCTGCCCTTGCCAGCCTCACCGCTGCCAGAGCGCTGCCCACTGCCACTTTCCTGCTGACACAATGAAATGCATTTTTACAGCCCAAGACATGAGTCATGACCCAGCCTGAGTTCAGAGCAGAGCATTTTTTAAGTACTTGTGACTCCAAAGAGACCGGAGGGGAACCCTGGGCTTGAGATAGGATAGCATCATAACTGCAGAGTTTCCCAAGTCACTTTTAAAAATGCTTTTTCTCACCCATTTTGTGTGCTGGGACGTGAAGACTATTGTAGGACCTGTTCTGCCATGTCAGCATCAGCCTCTCTGAATTGCTGTGAGGATCAGATGAGTCCATCTTGCAGTCTCTTATCACCAGCAGCACAAATCCTATTTCATTCACTGCCAAAATAAGAGACTCATCCAAAGGCTTTTGCCATCAGTCCCTCGGGGGCTCTGGAGCCATAAGTGGGATGCGGTGAGCCCGAGGCCATCCCTGCTCTAGAAGGGCTCTGCCAGCGGGGATGCAGCTCGGGGTTCGCGGGTGAGCTGCAGCCCTGGCACAGCTCGGGGTCAGGCCTGCCGGGTGACAGCCCCTGACAGTCCCTGTGCCATGTCCCCAGGACAGCTCTGTCCTGGCACTGAGGGCTCAGCACCCACAGGGTGACAGCCCCTGACGGTCCCTGTGCCGCGTCCTCAGGACAGCTTTGTCCTGGCACAGCTCGGGGTCAGGCCCACCGGGTGACAGCCCCCGAGGGTCCCTGTGCCATGTCCCCAGGACAGCTCTGTCCCCGTGGGAGCTGTGCCAGGGTGAGAGGGGCGATGCCGGGGGGCTGCCGCCTTTCACCCCCGTTATTAACGGCACCGCTCGGCACCGACGGGTTCTTCACAGCATGCTGGGCCCCCGGGCTGCCCTCGCTCGCTCCCGCCTGGTTAAATTTGGATTAAATCAGCGAAGCCAACACAGTGATCAATTCCCAATGCTCTCCTCTGGAGCCGGGCACAAATGAGGGGAAAGCAGGGAGGAGAATAAAGCCCGGAGTGAGGGCACAGGGACCTGCAGGTACAGGAGGGATGTGAATGGAAACTCAAGTTTTCAGTGCCACCAGCTCAGCTGTGACTAGGCAGGGACAGTGAGCCTAGGGACGCTTTTCTAGAAGCCATCATGCCAGATGATCTGGGCAGGGGCCTTTATGGGTGCTCAAGCCAGGATTTAGGTGAAAAATTGGCCAGCACAGAGGGCCATGCAGGCAGCAAGGGGACAGTTCAATCCCCTGCCTCCTCCCCATGGAACAGAGCCCGGTCACAGACACACAGTCCTGGTTATCCCCCAGCAAAGTCAGACTCCCTTGGCCTGGAGCAGTCACTCCCTCCCAGGGCTGAGGGTTTCAGATCACTGGTCAGCTGTGGGCAGCACCATCCCTGCCTCTCTGGCTGCCTCCCCCAGGAGCCACATCCTGGCTGCCACCTCCTTGTCACTGCATTTGAAGCACGTCCACATCACAGCACACACGGGCTCAGGAGCAAGGCCAGGGACAATTAATAAAACGCCTCCCCTAAGGTGGAAATGAGACCACCCATCTCAGCAGTGTCACACCACTAAAGGAGAGGGGATGGTTATGAGCCATTATTCCCTGCACAAATGGGCTTTAAATTCATCATCCATCACCAGCATCCAGCACTGGATGTTCCAAAGGTGTCCAGCAAAGCCTTTGTGGCTCCTTTCCACCATGGCATGGGTGACCACAGTGCCCATCACCTGGAGATCCTCACGGAGCCTCCACACCCACACTCTGCTGCTGCTCTGGGAAGAAATCAGCCCTGCCAAACATCAGCAAGACCAAACGTGCTGCTTTGGGGTCTCAGGTCTATCTCCCTGGGGTGGGATCATAGGAGGGCAGGGTTCCTCAGCTGCCCCACTCCTCCTGGCCTGGCAGGGGAATTGGGTTGTTACGGAGCAGCAGTGCAGGAATTGAAAGCCTTTTTCCTTCTGGAAGCCCTTGAGGCTGCCAGTCTCAGCTGAGCCACTGCTTGCCATCAGTTTTTCATTTCTTCTCTGTTTCATCTAAACTTTCCATTGGGTTCCTCATCCATCTGAGCTGCAATGATAAATATGGAAATAAAGAGGCGTTTACAGCCCCTCTCTTGGGCTGATTCTGTGTATAAACAAGCTGTGCTCACAGCATCCTCCTCTCCACAGTGCTGATTCAGGAGCAGCAGGGTCTGCCCAGGACTCAGTGGGCACAAGGATTTGGGGGAAATCCCTGGGTCACTGTGGGGAGAAAACTGCAGCAAAAGGAATGGGGCAAGCAAGGCCCACAGGGACTTCTGTAAAGGACTAGAAGGGAAAGAACAACAGCTGAAGAGCTGGATGTGCAAAGTGTGAAGAAAGGCTTTAATTTGCACAGAATCTCCTAATCCATTAATCACAGGGACATTTGTGTATGAAAACCTCCCTCTCGTTTAATACTGTCTCAGGTTTGTCCAAGAAGGTCATAACTGTTTGGCAGGGGACTGGGAGGGGCGAGGTGGGACAGGCAAAGGCCATGGGCTTGTTTCCAGGGAGAGATCAGCCATTAACAGCGTGGAGCCAGCCCAGGGATGAGCAGGCATGAAAAGCACTGGACATGGCAGTCCAGGAGTCACAGTGGCACTGGGGACACCAGTCCCCTGAAAGAGGATGTCCCAGTGCCTCTTGGCTCTCTGGAGGTTGCCTGCAAAGGCTGGACAAACTTGCCTGGGTGCCTGGAATAGAGGGTTTGGGGGTTTAAGAGCAGACTCTGACATCTTCCCTTCCCCTCCACCACAGTCATTTCCTCTTCATTTGCTGCTCCAGTGTTCCTTTCCTCACCCTGCAGAGCTGGATTGTGAGGATCATCCTGGAGGCAGGGGGAAGCTCTGGCAGCATAGCATGGACTGATCCATCCCCTGATCTTCACCTGATGCTTCTCTCAGGTTTAACCTGTTCTGCTTTAATCCCACATTCTTTCTCAGCAAATCCAGCCTTGCATCAGACCAGCCAAAGTCTCCTTGTGTCCCATGATGGTCCCACAGACTTCAGAATTCCCTGTCAGCCAGTGGGTAAACATAATATCTACAAACCCAGCTGCCTTCCTGGAGCTGTTACCTGTGTTCCTCAAGGGAGGAAAACAGGAAAAATTAGTATGCAGCTTCTTCCTTGAGAAATCAATGCGATCTCAACTCACTGTGAAGTTCCCTGACTGTTAGAGATGCTGCACTGGTAAAATCTAACCCTCAGAGGAGAAAGGGTGGGAAAAAAAGAAAGAAAAATAAATTCCAGTGACTAGACAAGTCTAAAATGTTGCAGAAGGCTAAACTGCCAGGGCTGGGGCTTGTTTGGAAGTCCCAGATTGGAGAGGGCTGTGCAGTCCAGCTGTTTATCACCCCACCAAGAATCAGCTGTAGTTGTTAATTCTAATTAGAACTGTTGGGTAAAAATGTAATCAAGAGTTTCCATTAGGAAAAAAAAAAAAGACATTTCATCTAAATTAAAAATTTTGTTTTTTAAGAAAGGGGGTAAAAGTTGAAAATTTTGTAACAACTCATTTCAGCATTTTCAAGATGAAAAGGGATGTATTTTTGCTGTGAAATGCATCATCAATTTAAATTGTTTTATCTTACAGTCTGAAGAGCAAAAAATAGTTTTCAAATCAAAGCAAAAATGGTATTTTTAGGCATTTTCTTTAAAAAAGCCTATCTGGAGGTTTCTGTCCTAATTAAGAATTATTATTGGTTTTCTTTTTTTCTTAATGGAATAAGCTGTTCCTAGTTAGCTCTGCTCTAAAACATTGGGTTGATGTTGACGTGCCCACCCATCTGCCCCAGCACCTGACCCCAGGGCTGTGCTCATACCACCCCACTCTGCGTGTCAGCACTGCCTGAAATCCCTGGGGTTTGAGTCAGGCTTTATAAAACTCACAGAACTAAAGCAAATTCCTTGCTGCCAGGAGACCTGGTGGGGCACTGGAAGGACACAGGTGTGTTTGGTGGGCCTTGTGCAGGTCTCAGTTCCTGAGGCAGGCTGCTTGTGGTGCCCACACTCGGGCAAGGCAGCTGCAACCCCCCCTTGTACGTTTGACCCTGTGGCTGATGCCATGGAATTGCCACAGATCCCAGCAGGGGTTTGCATCCTGGGGGATCCTCTCCACACGATTAGCAGATCACCCTTATCTGAGACAGTGGCTTGGGATCTTGTAGATGAATAGCAGAGCTTGTGGTTTGTGATCTGTCCTCTGGCTAGGAGCACTGAAGGAGAGAACAGAAAAGATGGGGGTTAAATGGGAGCTGGGAGCAGAAGGGGACACCAGGGAAGGAGACTGGGCCAAGGAGAAGCTCAGAAGGAGGAGAGGAGGGTGGAAGAGGAAGGGAGCAAAGCTCAAGGGCTCTGCCAGAGATGAAATGGAAAAAGGAGTTGCTGTGCAGCAGTTTCAGCCCAGAACAGAGGGAACTGCACGGGCTCCTCGAGCTGCCCGAGGGCATTTTGAACAACAAAACCAGCAAGCTCTGACAGGGCCAGGAGACCCAGGCAAGAGTGAATGGACAGAGGGGCTGCAGGGTCCCACAGGCAGGGTCCCACAGGCAGGCCACGCTCCTGCCTAGCCACATCCAGAGTGGCACCGCCCTTGCTGCTGCTGCACCACCCCTCTGGCAGCCTGATCGGGGTTATGTAACCTTTCCTGACTGCTCTTTCCCCCGATCAAGTGAGGTTGCTGCTCCAGCTCCCTGCAAGGAGCAGCCGGAGCAGCCTTTCCTGAGCTGCCCAGAGGGACACAGCCAGCCCCAGCCTCCGAGGCAGCTGAGCAGCAGATCCTGCCCCACTGCCACCCCCGGGGAGCTGTGCTGGCAGAGCTGGCACCCAGGACATGGCACCAAGCCCCGGTGGGAGGCTGCAGGCCCTTGGCCAGGTAGGGAGATGGTTGGATCATGGGTTCTTCCTGCAGGGAGCAACTGGTGGGTGAAGCCTGGAGCACCCACTCACACGTGGGAGCAGACACAGGGGATAACACACTGCACCAGTGCTTTATGCACCTAACTCAAAATAAGCTTTCTTTTTAAAAAACATATCTAAGAAGAATGATTTTTCTCTCTCTTTTTTTTTTTTGTTATTATTTTGAAGTTATAAATTATTGAAACAAATTATTCTCACTACTCTCCCAAAAAATTCTCAGGCAAAGAAAAGGCAGCTCTACCTTCAACACTGCTTTGTAACAAAATGAGTCAGATTCATTTTGCTCATGATTTGCCCTTGGCTCCCTTTGTCCATGTCTTAAACTACATCCTGGCTCGGTCTGATTAGCAGCGTGTCCTCGGAGGCAGAGGAGGCCCTGCAAGAGCCCGAGGTATTGCAGGTCAAGATTAAAGTGCTCTGCATGACATTCACTGTCAAAGCTGTAACTGGCTTAACTCAGTGCAATTAGATGGCTCAGAGGTTACACAGTAACGGCAGCAGTGTTTCAGTGCAGCTTATTAAAGCACAGCCCTGGCGTTAAAGAATGTGATTAAAAGGCAGTGTCAGGGCTGAGACCTGGCAGAAGAGCTCAGCAGGCAGGGTTAAATCCACAGCTTCTTCTGGGGTTAGACACCCCAGGGCCTGGAAAAGATCTCCAAGTATCAGCTGAGCCAGCTCAGCTTTTAGGTCTGGAATGCCATCTTGTGATGGCAGTGGGGAAGTGGAAATGGCCCCTCTGTGGAGGCAGAGGAGATGATGGAATTACAGAATGGGTTGGGTCAGAAGAAACCATAAAAATAATTTTATTCCTCCCCCTGCCATGGCAGGGACACCTCCCACTGTCCCAGGCTGCTCCCAGCCCCAATGTCCAGCCTGGCCATGGGCACTGCCAGGGATCCAGGGGCAGCCACAGCTGCTCTGGGCACCCTGCCGGGGCCTGCCCACCCTCACAGGGAACAATTCCTGATTCCCAATATCCCATCCATCCCTGCCCTCTGGCAGTGGGAGCCATTCCCTGTGTCCTGTCCCTCCATCCCTTGTCCCCAGTCCCTTTCCAGCTCTCCTGGAGCCCCTTTAGGTCCTGGAAGGGGCTCTGAGCTCTCCCTGGAGCCTTCTTTTGTCCAGGTGAGCACCCCCAGCTCTCCCAGCCTGGCTCCATGGCAGAGGGGCTCCAATCCTGGGAGCATCTCCATGGCCTCTCTGGACTTGCTCCAACAGCTCCAGGTCCTTCTGATGCTGGAGCAGCTCTGCAGGGGTATCTCACAAGGGCAGAATAGAGGGGGACCATCCTCCCCTCACCTGCTGCCCACTCCTCTGTGGGTGCAGCCCAGCACAGGGGAGTTTCTGGGCTGCCACTGTTGGCTCATGTCCAGCTTTTCATCCATTATATCCTCCAAGTCCTTCTTTGCTGGTCAATGAGCTCTTCTCCCAGTCTGTGCTCATGTGTGGGGTATCCCTGACCTGGGTGCAGCACCTCAAAGAGGAAAAGGCACCATCGAGGCCATGGCTGCCCTGCCTTCTGCTGTGTGGGAGCCAAGCAAGGCTGGTGTCACTCACAGGGCGGTGCAAGCACCAACACCCATGAGGTGTCATCATCACTGACCCCAGCCATGACAGACACCAGGAGGATAAAAGTTCTTCTCACCAAAGCCTGAACGTGCTTGGCTGTGGGGCTGGAGGTGACCACCATGGTAAATGATGATGTACATCCACAGATCTTTTCTTCCATAGGTTTACTGAATTTTCTTCCTCTTCCCACGGTACTACTCTGTCTTTTTCTCCAGTGACTGACAGTGTGGCCAAATGGTGTTGAGCCAAAATCTGATTGGTACAGAAGGATCACAGTACCAGCCCTGCAGTGCCAGAGCTGAGCAGTGACGGGGGGCAGGCAGTGAGCCCTGGGCACGGGTGTGTTCAGGGCTGAGGTGACAGTAAAGGATCTCTCCTGCTGCCACAGGAGCTGCAGACATCAGCTACATGGGGGATGTCCCACCCCAGGCTTGGAGCACACGTCTTTTGAAGCACTACAGCTCCATGCCAGTGCAGATCTCTTGAGTGGATGCACTGTGCCAGCAGACACTGCTCATGTCCTGGTTTAACCCATCCTGCTAATTTATGGGAGCAAAATCACTCAGATGTGATTCCTCCTTTATGCTGCAACTGAACATTCACTCGACAGAGGTTACCCAGGCTTCTGGAGCCAGTTGAGTTGCTTTGAACACAAGCTGCAGGGCTGTGCTGGGATGCAGGGAGCTCAGGGGAGGCTGTGTCTGGACTAGAGGAACTCTCCAGGAGGCTTGCTGGGCTTTTGTTTTGTAGTAACTCATATCTCTAATCTGGCTTGGAACAAAGCTTCTCAGTCCTTTCAGGCCTTGCCAGGACACTTGCAGGAGAAAAGGAGGCTCTGTTTAGTGGTCAGCAAGCCAAGATGAACAACAGGGACTGGCTGCAGCTAATGCAGAGAGCTCATTCCTGTGACAGAAAAGGGCTTCACCCCCATGGCAGAGCGGCTCTGCTGTGTTTCATCTGGTTTGATGCTTTTCACCCAAAGTTCACAAATGATGTGCAGGCCTTTGTTTGAGCCCCCCTCCAAGGCCAGCAAGCAGAGAAAAAGCTGTGCACACAGAGGGAATCTGTACTGGGAAGTGAGAGACTGGTCCTGGCACTGAGAGTTGCTGAGTTCTGGTATTTGGCATTCAGGAAGCTTTTGAAGTATCTCCCCAATCCTGCTGAAAATGTCTTATTAAAGACACAAAGCATATTAATTTGGGCCCCATGCTGGGCTAATGAATTAAACAGTTCTAAACTGAAGCTGTGGCTTAGGGTCTTGGCAGAGTCATCATCCATGCCTGTGTGGGCACGTGCCCTTGGCCATGGGCAGCGAGACCCCCAGGAACAAGAGCATGAAGTGTTCTGTGTCTGCTCTTACCTGTCTCTCCCCAGACAGGTTTTGCTGTGTGCACTGGGCATAGCTGGGAAACCTGTTCCTCACCAGGTTCATCAGTGACAGGGGAAGCCCCGAGCTCCTTCTGCTCAGCACCAGCCTCTGTCCCTGCACACAGCAGTGTCCTGGGCACAACAAGCCCAGAGCTTCCCAGGACAAGGCAGGATCAGGCTGAGCTGGAGAGGAGCACCCCACATCCAGGAAGAATAGCTGCCTGCTTGGGCTGAAAATAGACCATGAAACATTTGAAGAAGACAGAGCTGGAGTGGATGATTGCCTGAGGCAAGGCGCAGCTCCAGCTGAGTTCACTGCTGAGCTCTGAGAGCATAAGCACATGAGGAGCATGGGGGAGGGATGCCAGGCTTTCTGGAAAGGCCTTCAAGTGTCTCAATGGAGCACAAAGCCCAGAGAAAAACTTCCTTTGAATGGATCCCCAGCGAGGGAGTTACAGTTACACTGCTGTGCCCAGACATGGATACACAGAGCACTGGGCTGATGTTACAGCATCCAGTGGAGGTCAGGGAAGGTGTGGAATTGTGCTTCTCCCAGCAAGGCACTTGGCAGCACCACAGCTTTTTCTCTGCTTATTTCAGGGCTGGATTTTTGTTGCTGGCAGCTGTTTCTGAGCTGACACTTCTAGCTCCTGTGCCCGAAGTGGGACACATCAGGGGCAAGCAGAGGCAGCTCACCAGCCCTCTGCTTCCCATGAGCCGGTGCTTGAGTTCAGTTCTCCCAGCTCCACAGATCGTGTTCCTGCTCCGGCTCTGTCAGGGATGCTGGAAGTGTCCAAGGCCAGGTCGGACAGGGACTGGAGCAACCTGGGACAGTGGAAGGTGTACCTGCCCATGGCAGGGAGTGGGACGAGACGATCTTAAAGTCCCTCCCGGTGCCTGATTACCGAGGGTTTTTCCCCGCCCCGGGGGGAGCGGCCGAAGCGAGCGGGGCGGTGTCTGTGGAATCACCCCGGCAGCATGGAGATGCCAGCGCCTTTTCTGCCCCTGCCGCCGTGTGGAGATGAAGCGGTTCTGGGGAGCTGGGCTTCTTCAGCTCGCCGCCATGAGGGCCAGGAGCGGCTCTGGCGGGCCGGGCTCCCTCTCCATGAGGGCAGGGAGGGGCTCTGGCGGGCTGGGCTCCTTCAGCTCGCCGCCATGAGGGCCAGGAGCGGCTCTGGCGGGCTGGGCTCCCTCGCCATGAGGGCAAGGAGCAGCTCTGGCGGGCTGGGCTCCTTCAGCTCGCCGCTATGAGGGCAAGGAGCGGCTCTGGCGGGCCGAGCTCCCTCGCCATGAGGGGCCACCGCCGCCATGAGGTGAGGGGGGGGAGGCGGGTACAGGGCACGGGTGGCGGCGGCAGCGGGGCTGGAGACCGGGGCTCCGGGGCAGGAAGGCGTCACCTGAAATACTCACTGTCTCCTATTTATCTGTTCGGCCGGGGGACTGGGGATGTTGCTCGGCTGTGCGGTTCAGCATTAATTCCTCAGCCTTTCGCTCGGTGTGCTGGCTTTTGTCCTCTGCCACAAGCCAGGCCGCTGCTGTTGAGCTTTGTGAATACAGATGGAACTAGTGGCTTATTTGTGATGTTTCTGCTGTCCTCTCTTTAGGCCTTCAGCCGATGACCGATGGCGGTGACCCGCCCGAAGGAGGTGTCCCGGCCCCGTGGCGTGTGGAACCCCGAGCTGAGCTGTGCTGAGCTGTGCTGGGACAGCCGGGGAGGCGCTCCGGGAGGGCACTGGAGCCTGCGAGAGCAGATGTGAAGGGCTAACCTGCCCGTGGGACACAGCAAGAGCTCTGGAGCCACATGGGTGAGGTGTGACCGTGAGCCAGCCTGGGAAAATGGGCAAAAATGTTTTGCTGTGTAAAAGGCCTCTGCTGGCTCCTGTGCTAGCCTCAGGTCCTCAGGGTGGAAATAACGTGGTTTATCCAGAAATAAGTTTAGCTTATCTATTCCTCTTGCTGGATGAAGCCTTGATGAGAGTAGGCATCATCAGAAAAGTGCCTCCACGTTTTTTCTGCGCTGTAAACCCCCCAGTTCTGGGGTTTTTGTCTCCCAGCAGTAGTCAGCTGCTGGTGGCTGCTCAGTGTCTGTCCCAGTGTTGTGCTGCTGGGAGAGAAAGGTGCTGCTGAGCTTTCCTGGCACCAGCGAGGCCGTCTTGGTGCTCAGTGGTGCCAGGTTTTGGCAGCACTCTGCATGGCTGAGAGTGGAGTAACTCCTGCCCGTGGAGACCGGTGACTAGACTGTGAGTGTCCATGCAGCAACAGGCAGCTTTATTGAGATCTAACTTCCTTATATAGACAAGAAGGCCCATGAAGGTAATCCTCATTGGCTGAGCCAGCTACTACTCAGCTAACCAGCCAATAGCAGCCTGAGTCTCCAATGGCCTGGGCCTGCTCTTACTGGTCGAATTACATAAGCAAGGTAATTATATAATAAATCACTTATGAAGTTGGAATTATTTATACTGTGTGGCCTACAGGCCAGATGTAGAGCATCACAGAGGAATAGCTCATAAATATGGAACTTGTGTGTGTCATAAAACCTCTATAGCTCATAAATATGGAACTTGTGTGTGTCATAAAACCTCTGTTCGCATGATGGAGGAAGGCTCCTCCAAGTGATCAGTGCTGCAATAAAAATGAATGCTTTTTGATACTCAAACTGTGTTAGAAAGTTTCTTTTTGGGTGATTTCAGTGTCAGTTCCACAAGGCCGTGTAGTTTCACAGTGTCTAAAGTGTCACGATGGCCTCAGTCGCACAAGGCCCCACAATGTCCAAAGAGTCCCCTTAATTCCGTGGGGCCCTGAAGAGCTACAATGGCCCCTCAGCTCCATGAGGCCCTGCAGTGCCACCCTGGGGCAGGAGGCCAGGAGGAACTCGTTCCCCACACGCTGCAGCTCCCTGGGCCAGCTGGCACCAACACCTTCTCCCAGGCCAGCACTGCTGGGTACAGCCAGGGCCGAGCCACACTGCAGCTCCCTGCAAACCACAGTGGGGGCTGCGAGGCCAAAACCTGAGTCACAGACAGTTTGTCACTCTTCCTGTCTGTATCTGACCAAGAAATGTCCCATTGTGGGGTCCCCTTTCCTGCAGTCACTGCAGCACTGGGACCATCCCTGGAGCTCTGAGCAAGAGAAATGGCCAGTGCTGCACCTCTGCACTGACTCGGGGATGGTGGGAAATGCTCTCTGGGGTGGCTGGAACCATGGAAAAGGGACAGTTGGGAGCACAGAGGGAAACCCAGCTGGGCTGCTGGACTGGGGCAAGACATCTCTGTCTGGGGGAGAAGTTGACTGTGAAACTCCCTCCTGTGGATGCTCACGTGCCCAAGAGTTGGGCACTGAAGAGCATCACAACAACAGACAGGAGGATGGGGCGGCCAGGATTAAAGTGCCTCAGGGGGGTCTGGACTGGCCACACAAGGGTGAACCCTGGACACCATCTCCAGGTTATCCCTGACTGTGAAATATGGGCTGAGATCAATCAGGGCCAGGCCAGGCAAAGCCCCTGTGGTGTGGGGGGGCAATGGTGGGAATATAAATCTGGGGCGACACATGGTCTTGGTAGTAGGTGTAGTAAATTGGGAGCACCATTCCTAAACCACAACAGCCCTGTCAGAACCAGGCCTGTCCCTGCACTGCCCCTGCTCTGCTGCCCCACAGCTGCTGGATCAGGAAGGGCAGAGCCATGGGGGAGGAAAATGCACAGGGGCTCCTCCTGGGAGCGACCTTCCATCCTGATACTCAGACCCCAAGACAGAAACCCCCATCCTCAGCTGGGAGGTCACCATCAGAGTCTCTGCCAATATCCCACTTGGTGAATCTTTCACACTGAGATTTTGGTCCTTCCTTTCAGTTTCTTTACTTTTGGGGCTTTTAATGATTCCTCCATAAACATGGCAATTCATGTCCCTAATATGGCAATTCTTTCCTTTTTATGAAAGTGTTGGGAATTAGGCCACATTAAAATGCTGGCAGGGTGTGCATAGGTATTTGCAGCCCTCTGGAGAAGCAGTTGGGATATAAGAACCAAAGAAATGTAAAATGGTTTGAGTTGGAAGAGACTGAAAAGAGTCTCTGGTAAAACTCCCATTACCCAGGAACACCTTCACTCGTTCAGGTTGTACAAAGCCCCTGACCTTAAACACATCCAGTGATGGGGTTTCAATTCTGAGGGCACCCTATGCCAGTGTCCTGCCACCATCATCAAAAAATATTTCATCCTTACAGAAAATCTAAATCTGCCCTCAGTCACTTAAAAGATACAGTGTATTATTCTGTATTATATTCCCCAATACAATCTTGGGCAAAAATGTACTCAGCCATTCCTGGACTTAAATCACTTCTCCAGGGCTGAGCACCTTTGAGAAGGCCCAGAGATCTCCCAGGATGGGATTTGGAGGCCCCAAGAACATGATCACTGTATGGGAACTGGAAGTCCTGGGTTCAGTGGAGACTGAGGGCAGAACAAGAACAGCCTGTGAGGATGACAAAGGTGGATTCAAATATATTGGACCTCTTCTTCATAGTGGAAATGAACCCGAGATAGAAATAATGTCACCAAGTGCAGCTGTGAAGACCCAGAATGGAAACAAGGAGAGATTAATTTCCCTCCCAGGGCAGGGCTGTGGCACAGCACATCTCAAGCAGTCTGGGTCAGGCCCAGGCTTTGTGTGGGCAGGCAGGGGCAGGCAGGAGGCAGAGCTGTCAGCAAAGGAAGGGCCCAGCCAGGTGGGGCAGCTGGGGGATGCCGACAGCCTGAAGGGACAGAGGTGCAGGGCAGGGACTCCGTGGGACAGCCTGGGCTGCACAGGGCACAGGGATGGGCAGCAGCTGCAAGACAGCCCTGCCAGAGCCAACTTGGGCAGCACTTTGGCCATGGCTGCTGGGCCTGGGCCTGAGGCCACGAGGGGACAAGTGACCCTTGCAGGCCTGGGGCCTCATTGCCTCCTTGTCCCTGCTCAGCAGCCTGGCAGGGGCCGCCCCATGCTCCTGCCCTTGCCATTGCCCATCCCCACATGCCAGTGCCCATCCCGGGAAGAGCCCTGAGCAAGGAGGGAGGGACAGGATCTGCCTGGCCAGGGGCTGGGGCTCAGGCCTTGGCCCTTTGCATTCCTGAAACACATCCAGGTTTGCTCAGCACCAGAGACACCTTTGCCTTGTTGGTCCCCAGCTGTCATCACTGCCTCCAGTGTTCTGCTCTAACTGGAACCAGGGGAAAATTTCTCATTTGTGTCTCTCAGAGGTACCCATTAAAACTTGGAAAACTTTGGAGTTTCAATTTAATTTTGAGTTGTTGAGAAGTTTTTTGAACACTCCTTCAGGGACTCAGTTTGATGTAAATAACACCAAATCCCCAAGAGTCTGATTTCAGTCCTTGTGCTGTGTCTGTGCTGCTGAGCTTTAAAGGAACAGCTCTTCCCAGGGCCAGCTCCTCTCCCAGCCCAGCAGGGCTGAGGGCTCTGCCTGCAGGCACTGAGGGGACAGGAGCCAGGCAGAGACAGGCTGAAGGCAATCAGGATTGGGAAGACATTGAGCTGAGACTTCACTTGGGGAAAGATCTTCACAGCCCTGTGCACAGTGAGTGTGTGGGTGCAGGGCAATGTCCCCCGTGCTCCTGGAGGGATCTCCTGAAGCCAGCACACCCCACAGCCTGGGGGATGTGTCAGGAGGACTCTCCCAGTTTCTCTGTGGCACAGGAGCAGGAGGAGGAGGAGGAGGAGGAGGAGGGGGAGGAGGAGGAGGATGTGTTGCAGAATGGGGCTGCCCTGGGCACCATCACAGGGACAGGGCAGGATGGCTCCTGCTGCCAGGGACGGCTGCACGGGGTTAAGCTGGGGCTGCAGCCAGGGCTGCCCAGGGCTGTCCTGCAGAGCAGCTCCTGCAGCCCTCAGGGCTCTTGGCCAGCCCAGGGCATGTGCCACCTGCCAGGAGCAGCTCTCAGCCTGCCTGGCAGCTCCCCATGAACGCTGCAGGGGAGAAGTTGGAGGTGGAAGGAGCCACCCCCATCAGGGCAGACTCCTCCTGCTCTGGAGATGGTGCTGCATGGCCAGGGCTGCTCTCAGCTTTCTCCTCAAGGGAAGGGAAAGGGGCTGTCAGCTTTGGCTGTGTCACTGAGACTCCTGCACTGTCACCCTGGGGATCAGCAGATGGGCCTCAGATCTCCCTCAGAAAGTGCCTCCTCACTCTCCTCTCCCTAAAGACAGCAGCAGCAGCACCTTGGCTTGCAGCATCTCTGTTTGTCTGCCCTACCCTAAAGGCCCTGCTGCCAGGGAGATGCCCCTGGGCAGTGCCCTGTGCTGGGAGGGGTCTGCAGGGCAGAGCTGAGCCCCCAGGGCTGGGCTGGGCTCTGGCAGCACTGGCAGGCACAAGGCTTGGATAGAGAGAAACAGCTCCCAGTAGGCACAACTCCAGGCAGCAGAGAGCCAGACCAGCCCTTGGTATCCCATCCTGTTAAGCTGCATAGGGAAAGAGAGAAGGGTTTGGATAAAGTTATTTTTAAACTGGAGAATTCCAAGAGTCCACTGTATTTTTCAAGAAAGATTTAAGTGTGATCATGCTGAAATAGAGACAGGTTAAATGAACAAAGGGCACCTGTGTGGGACCAGCAGGTCTGACTGCACTAGGGCACAGCGAGCCTGTTTTCCCTCTGTGCTCCCCAGTGTTCAGCCTGAGAGCAATGCTGAAGATAAAGCAGTAACTCAGAAGGAGCAGAAATCCAAAATCAAAAATAAAGAAATTAAAGAAAATTTCCTTCAAAACAAGATAAATATTTTGAGGGGATTCCTAATGAAAGAGCATAGGATGGACTCAAGGAAATCTGTCCAAGCTTGTCAAAGTCGTCTTTCAACAGTTCACTATGCCCAGAGTGAAGGAATGTCCAACAGCAGCTCCATCAGGCACTTCCTCCTGCTGGCATTGGCAGACACGCGGCAGCTGCAGCTCCTGCACTTCTGCCTCTTGCTGGGCATCTCCCTGGCTGCCCTCCTGGGCAACGGCCTCATCATCAGCGCCGTAGCCTGCAGCCATCACCTGCACAAACCCATGTTCTTCTTCCTGCTCAACCTGGCCCTCAGCGACCTGGGCATGATCTGCACCACTGTCCCCAAAGCCATGCACAATTCCCTCTGGCACACCAGGGACATCTCCTACAAAGGATGTGCTGCACAGGTGTTTTTCTTTATCTTCTTCATTGCAGCAGAGTTTTCCCTTCTGACCATTATGTGCTATGACCGCTACGTGTCCATCTGCAAACCCCTGCACTACGGGACCCTCCTGGGCAGCAGAGCTTGTGCCCACATGGCAGCAGCTGCCTGGGCCAGTGCTTTTCTTAATGCTCTCATCCACACAGCTAATACATTTTCCCTGCCTCTGTGCCATGGCAATGCCCTGGGCCAATTCTTCTGTGAAATCCCACAGATCCTCAAGCTCTCCTGCTCACACTCCACCTTCAGAAAAATTTGGATTTCATTGCTTGGTGTCTGTTTAGCTTTTAGTTGTTTTGTGTTCATTGTTTTCTCCTATGTGCAGATCTTCAGGGCTGTGCTGAGGATCCCCTCTGAGCAGGGACGGCACAAAGCCTTTTCCACCTGCCTCCCTCATCTAGCCGTGGTCTCTCTGTTTGTCAGCACTGGCATATTTGCCTACCTGAAGCCCCCCTCCATGTCCTCCCTATCCCTGGATCTGGCCCTGTCAGTTCTGTACTCGGTGGTGACTCCAGCCCTGAACCCCCTCATCTACAGCCTGAGGAACCAGGAGCTCAAGGCTGCAGTGTGGAGACTGGTGACTGGAGGATATCAGAAAAATTAAACTGCTGGCCAATTTCTGCAAATCATTTGTAATCAAAGTCATCTTTGATTGTTCTTGTTGCGTTTGGTGGTTGGTTGATGTTTTTCATTATTTTAATTTTTTTTTTAAGATTGTCCAAAAGAAATGCTATTGGTTTTGCCATTTCTTACTTTGTTTCTCTCCACCTTCCCTGTAGCCCCAGACTGTGTCAATGAGGAGCTGTGTTCTCAGTGTCTTTAAATAAACTAAAGGATCTCCAAATAAAGTTTTCTGCAGAGGTGCCCCTTTTGTTGCCTTCTCTGGAGCTGCAGCAGCAATGTCTGTGTGCAGAGCTGGGGGCAGATCAGTGCTGGCCCAGCAGCTGTGCCCAGCAGCAGCAGCAGCACTTGGTGTTTGTCATGGTTTGGCCCTGGCAAAGCCAGAGCCCCCATGAGTATACCTTCTCCCTGGTGTCTGTGTGAGATGTGACCAGGAATAAGCAAAGCAGGCTCCAGCTAAAACGTTAAGAAAAGTTTATTAACTAAACTACACACAAACAATTACTAAACTACACACAAAAGAAAAAAAAAGAAACACAAGGAAAATGAAAACCTCCCAAAAAACACTCTCCTCCTCCTCCCCCCTAAATTCCCAACACAATACATCCTCCAAAATCAACAGTTCTGGGTCCAGCACCACCCTTTAGAATGATCAAACTTTCAACTCCTCAAGAGGAGAGGGAGTCCTTCCATGTGTCGTGTTGGCCTTTTCCGTCTGAACAGGGATCAGGACTGCTTCCAGGGTTGTCTTTTTAAGGATGCTTTGTCCAGTTCCAGAGAAGCACAGTATCTCACCTTCTCACGTTTGGGACATCTATCCCCCCCATATTTTATATACCCCCTGGGGCCGAGGGGTACCCACACTGAATCTTCTTTGGCACTGGGACATTTCTCCCCCTGGACTCAGTCTCTCTATCACACGGAAACATAGCTCTGTCCATGGCTACACAAAACAGTCCAGCATAACATGCCACTCCATCTTCTCCATTCTTTCAACATCTCTCACTCTCTCTCTCTCTTCGGTCCAGACCTCCATCACTCGCTCATTTCCTTCGTCCTCCTCCACTCTTATCCTCTTATCACTCGTCTAGGAAGAGTTAATGTTCTGTAAGGTTTTCATTGTCCAAAAAAGGGTTAAAAACTCCTCCAAGCGGCTGGACTCCTGGCTGCACCCCCCCTCCGCCCATCTCCTCAGCCGGGCTGCCTGCTGCCAGCACATGTTTACTGAATTCAAGGTAATGGCACACAGACACAGGCTGCACTCTCTCTCTCTCTCTGTCTGTCTCCAAGGGGGGGGGGATGGCTGCCCGATGTCTCTTGGGGCTCCTCCACCCTTCCATCCTCCAAGGCCTCCTCACCTCCCATCTCTGTCCAGGCCCAGGCCTACCACATGGCTGCCCCTCCCCCACCCAGCAGCAGCGGCTGGATGGGGGAAGAGAGATTCGACCTCCGTCCCTCGAAGTCCCAAGACAGCCTCCCAGGGCCGAAGCTCTGCTTTTAACCCCTGTGTGTTCTCGGAGGTGTGTCCAAAATACCACTGGCTACACCAGGTACCAATATCAAAATCCAAGCACCCATTGGTTTGACCACAGCATCCCAGAATTCCCACTTCTTCCTGGTCAAACCACCACAGTCTTGCCAGTGCTGCTGCTGTGGCCCTGCCCCGCTGCCCTGGTGGCCCTGGTGTTGCTGTAGGGCCTGAGTGCTCTTGGGGCCGGGCACAGCCCTGGGGGGGGGCAGTGCTGGGGCTGCAGCAGGGACAGGCCATGGGCACTGCTGGGGCAGCACTGACGGCTCAGCCCAGGGCCTGGGGGCTCCAGGCTCCTTGCCCAGGCTCTCTCAAGGACACACCCAGGCCAATGCTCAGCACAGAAAACCCCCGTAAGCAGGCCCAGGCTGGCCGTGGGCAGGCTGGGGGTAAACAGCATGGCTGGGGCTCTGCAAGGGCCCTGGGGCAGATGGGAAGGAACAGCAGAGCAGGGGCTGATCCATCCCCAGTGTGCTGCACAGCCCAGGGCAGCGTCCCAGAGCATCCTGATGGAGCTGCCAACAACGTCCCCCCTCTGCAGCCTTGGCCTCTCCCCCAGTTCACACAGGTGCCCCATCCTTGCAGGCACACACACGGCAGCACTGGCTCAGCAGCCCCTGTTTGCATTGCACACAGCAGGGGGAGCACCCCCATGCTGTTGCTGTGGGGACATGAACCTGAGGGAGCACAAATGCCATCAGCCCCTGGGGCCAGCAAGGGCTGGAGGACACCAGGGAAACCACTCAGCTTTGTCCTGGCCTCTGCAGTCAGCCAGAAAGTTTGTTCCCATCTGCTGGGAGTTTCCTGTCCCACTGCAGACGCTGTTACTCAGAGCCAGGGCTGCCTGGCAGCCACCCCCAAACTGCCCTGAGCATTTCCTTGGCTTCATCCTTGTTTTCTTTATTCTTCCTGCTACAAATTTCTTCCCATTGCCCACTCCAGTGGGCCCAGAACTGTACACAGCACTCAAGGTGCTGCCCAAGCAGTGCTGAGCACAGGGGAAGAATCCCTGCCCTGCTCCTGCTGGCCACACCATTCCTGAGCCAGGCCAGGAGCCATTGGCCTTCTTGCCCACCTGGGCACACTGCTGGCTCATGTCCAGCCTGCTGTTCATCAGTCCCTGCAGGTCCCTTTCTGCCTGGCTGCTGTCCAGCCACTCTGTCCCCAGCCTGTAGTGCTGCAGGGGTTGTTGTGGCCAAAGTGCAGGAGTCAGCACTTGGTCTTGTTAAACCTCACTGTGTTGGATTTGGGCCCTGGATCCAGCCTGTCCAGAGCTCTTTGCAGAGCCCTCCTATGCTCCAGTAGATCCACACTCACACCCAGCTTGGTGTCATCTGCAAATTTGCTGATGCTGGACTCAATCCCCTCATCCAGTTCATCAATGCAGACATTGAAATCCACGCTGGCTGGCTCTGACCCCTCGGCCATCCTGTGGGTGCCCTGTGATGGCACTCAAGGTGATCTGTTCCATAACCTTGCTGGGCACCCAGGTCAGGCTGACCGGCCTGGAGTTCCCCAGCTCCTCCTTCCAGCCCTTCTTGGGGATGGGCTCACATTGGCACCTCCAGTCCTCTGGGACCTCCCTGGTGAGCCAGCAGTGATGGTGAATGATGGAGAGCAGCTTGGAGAGCTCATCACCCAGCTCCCTCATCCCCCTGGGATCGATCCCCTCTGATCCCACACACCTGTGAGCACCTGAGTAGCTCACCAGGTCACCAGGTGCTTCCCCCTGGATTACAGGGGGCTGTTTTGCTCCCTGTGCCCATCCACCAGCTCAGGAGAACTCTTGTCCATAGGGCAACCTGTCTTAATATGGAAAATTGAGACAGACACTGTGTTAAGTAACTTAGCCGTTTCCTTATCTTTGGTTACTATATTCTCCACTGCATCCAAAAAAGAGTAGAGGTTCTTCCCCTCCCTACTTTTGCTATAATTTTTTTATAAAAACAATTTAATATCCTTTTTTTTACAGAGGTGGCCGGGTTAAGCTCTAATTGAGCTTTCATCTCTCAACTTTTCTTTCTGCATAATGTAAGGACATTCTTAAAGACTTCCTGAGTTGCTGGTCCTTTTTCCCCTGAGTTCCCAAAAAAGTTCCATGGGCAGTCAGGCCATATCACTGGCCAGGGCTATTTACAATTCACAAATAGGATGGGGCAGCTAGGAACTTTCCTTGAGCTGTTTTATTTTTCAGCATCAGTCTCATTACATGGTTATGGCAATGGGAAGATGCCATCAGTCCACAGCCCAGGCAGTAGACAGAGAACTTAATGTTACAACTTATTCTAAAAGTTTTTTTACCAATCACACAAAGTAAAAGCATATTGACAGCAGTTCTATCCAATCACTTTAAGCACATGTATCTTTGGTTAAAACAATGCTTGCTTATTTTAAATACAATGCCTGCATGTAAGCCTTAAAACACAATGCACAGAGCTCCATTATTAATCTTCAAACTTCCTAATATCTTGCTAGATAAACTTCTCTTAGTTTAGGGAGTTGTTCTAGACAAGCGTTAATACACAGATCATTGTTCTATTTGTCCTTAGTTTTCTACTTTTTACATAATTTTCCTGTTGACCTATCTCATGGCTACTGCTTAGCTCAAATCACAATTCTGCTGTCTCAGTGGCCTGCTTTTTGCAGCTTTCCAAAACCCCTCTGATTTTAAGGATTCCCACATGGCCAGTCATTTTCCTCACCAGCTCATCTTTTGCCACACTGGGACAGGCTGCTCTTTCCCCCTTATAATTACTTTCTTGAAATGTGTCCATCCTTCTTGGACCTCTTTGTTTTTAAGGGCTGTTTCCCTTCAAAAAATCAGGACCTGATTTGGTACTCGCCAAATCTGCATCCTAAAAAGGCCAAAGTCTGCCCTTCCTAATTAAAGTGCAGAAATTTTATTGCTGCCCCTCCTTCTCTTACAGAACATGGAAAACTTGATTATTTCATGGTCACTGTGCCCCAGGCAGCCTCCGAGCCCCACATTTGCCACCAGCCCTTCTCTGTTTGTGAACAGCAGCAGACAGAGCTTTCCGTGGCAGTGGGAGTGTTACCAAAATTTTGGTAAAACAGAAAATTCCTTAATCCCAATGTAGCATAAAGAAGCAGCATTCTTTATTCAGCTGGATGCAAGGGGGATAGCTCCTCCCAAAGCCGTGCATGCTGAGTACAGGAAAGTTTCTGTTTCTTTTCTGTATTTTGCACACATATGCATTGATTTTCCCTGACTAAACACACATATAATAATAATTTCCCAAAATCATTAACATATTGCCCCTCTCCTTAACCCATGTGTTGTTCTGTCCTGGGGGTCTCTCTGGTGGTCCCTGGTGCTCGTGGGCCCCAATGTTCCAGTGGGCCTGGCTGAGCTGGAAGGACACTGAGGCTGCTGAACTTCCAGTTCCCCTTCTCACACAATGGGCATTCTGTGGTTTCCATAGGCCTGGGGTTGTGGAGAACAAGCTCCAGGTGTCAGCTCACCGGGTGTAGACAATTTATCATCTCATAACATGAGGTCACAGAGTGCACTATGACATCACAGAGCGGCTTATGTGAGGTCATGGAAAAGCTATGGCATCATGAACTGCCTCTGTGACATCACAGAGCCAACTGTGACATCACAGGGCAGAGGTCTGACATCACAGGGCAGACTATGACATCACAGAGTTGGCTGTGACATCACAGGGCAGAGGTCTGACATCACAGAGCAGGCTGTGACATCCCAGAGGGGCTGTGTGACATCCCAGCAGGGCTGTGTCAGGTCACTGGGTTGGTCATTCTGCCCCAGCTCCCCCTCACAGCTTCTCCCAACAAGTCCAATGCTGTTCATGCCCAGCAGGGTCCCTGTCCCCCGGGATCCCCCCGGCCCACCTGGAGCCACAGCCTCCACCAAAGGATGTTCCACAGGATCCACCCCAGAGCCTGACATGGGGACAAGGGACCAGGGCTGTGTGACCAGGACATCAAGGACAGGGATTATCCAGATCACTGTGGCCTGGGTTGGGTCCCCAGGGTAGGAAAGATGTCTGGCAGCTGGAGCAGGGTCTGGGAAGGGCCTCCAAGGTGGGGCTGGAGCCCTTGGGCTGTGAGCAGAGGCTGAGGGAGCTGGGCTTGTCCAGCCTGGAGAAGGGAAGGCTGAGGGGCTCCTCATGCCAGCCTGGCAGTGCCAGTGAGGAGGGGATGGAGAACACAGAGCCAGGCTCTTCACAGGGGGCTGGTGGGAGAGACAAAAGCCAATGGGTGGAAGGGGAAAGAGGGGAGATCAGCCAGGGCAGGAGGAGATGAATTGAGTCAGGATGCTTTCAGCATTTCGTCAACACCAAAAGCAGCCTGACCTCCCTTCTCCATCCACCACTGACAGCTTTGCAAATCAGGAATTGTTGGAGCCGTTTTTCCCCCATTCAAGGGCGAGCATCCTGATACAAGAACTTAATTGTGTTTATATCTATCACACAGCTCCATTTGTCCAAAATTACTTTTTAGTATGGAAATCACCTGTGGATGGTGCACTAATCAGACACTGCTGGGACATTGTACATAGCTCAGGAAAGAGGGTGATTGTTATTAAATTGTGTCCTGTTCAGCTGTGGTCTGTTGGCCATGAAGAGAAACTTTGTGTGCCTCTGAGTCTCACCAGTTCCTGATCCCTCAAAAGACACAAACCTGATGAGTTGTGGTTCCCTCTCCAGTGGTGACACTTGGACATCCCTCCATATCCAGAAGAGAGCTCCCTTGTCCCAGAAAGTCCCTGGAAAAGGAAGAGTGAAGGAAACAGGACAGGCTGGGGGGATCAGGGGCAGGGCAGAGCCAGGGAGAAGAATGACTTTTGCATTTGATGGAGCTGTGCCTTCCCTTGGCTTTGTTGGCTGACAATAAATGAACATCCCTCTGTGTCTCGGGCAGCTCCTTGGCTCCAAGGAAAGCAGGTGGAGTTGGAGCCAAGGAGCTGAAAGTTGCAGGCGCAGCCTTGTCTGGAGGGAGCTCAGATTTGCACAAGGCTGCTCTGAGTGGCAGGGCTTGGATGGGGGAAATGGTGGGGTGGGGGTAGGGACAGAGTCTGATTGACTGTCAGCCATGAAGGGTCTTGATTTTTATATCTATTCAAACTGCATGAGGAGGTACTTGGATTCAGTGTCAATTGGAGATTGCATATATCAATGAATTAACAATAAAAAAATTACAGGACCTAAAAAAAATTTTCTTGCTGTCTTTTTAAATATAGTGTATTCACATTGAACAGGCCTCTGAAATCTGTCTAATTAAGATTTTGAAATTAAAATCAAATTATTCCCAGAGGCTTGGCTTGTTCAGGTGTTCTGAATGTTAATGAGCCCTGGGACACTGAATTCCTGCACTGAAGAGCTGAAGGCTGAACAAGTCTCTGGAGCAGTGAAATTCAGCAGCAGCCTCCAAGTTGCTGAGGATGTCAGCAGCCCCCACTGAGGCCATCCCTGCCCAGAGACCGTGGGGGAATGGGCAGACAAGGAGAGCGTCCCTGGGGCTGGGGCAGCACAACTCAGAGGCACCAGCGGCTCCAGCTGGGAAATGGAGTGTGGAATGTGGCTGGAAAAGCCCTGCCTGGGCTGTGCCAAGCAGGACACACAAGCCCTGACCCCTAAACGGCAAACAATTCTCTCAAGGAGACATTTAAAAGGAATTACAATTGCTTGTGTACTGTGAGTTGGACTCCCTAGAGATATACGAACTGGAGATTCTCAGGAACTCAAAACAACAAAACAGCCTTTACTGGCAACTTTGGAAAATCAGAGAAACTTTGGCAAAATGTTTTTTATGACACTGTAGTGCTTTTTGTTTGTTAATTATAGATCTTTCTAATCTTGAGATTTCCTAATTAATGTACTGATGAGTATGTTGGGTTTTAGTGCTGGTTAATTATTTATGTATTTATCTTGTTGTGAGATAGGATTACAAGAAAGGTATAGTAGGCTTAAAATTTTAAAAGGGTATAAATAAAAATTTATTAAAAGTAAAATTAAATAAAAGGTAGTAAGAATTAAAATAAATTTTTTAGAATACTTTTTTTTTTCTTTTCATCTTTTTCATTTTACTGAAAATGTAAAGAAAGTAAACCAGAAATTTCTAGTCAGTTCACTATTTCTAGAATTGACTTTTTTAGTTTACTGTGGGGAGAAGTTTTTCTTTTTAAGGTTATGGAGATTTTTTTTCAAGAGGAAAAAATAGGTTGTTTTTTGTTCTTAGTTTTGTCATGGATAACAGTTGTCTGGGGATCTTTGTTATTGTGATGTTGTTTTTATTGCTACAAGCTTTTTTACAGCTTGTTGATGGGTCATGTCAACTTAAGGGGTATTGTTTTAAAGATGAGTTTTTTAAAGGTAAAATTTTTTATTATTTTCTTTTAAAATTATTTTTATATCTGACAATGGAGATCTTCTTTTGGGGATACTAGATTACTTTTTTCCCCCCTGTTTAAACTTTTTATAAAATTACAGTTATTTTAACATTTATTTATTTAACATGCAGGTTTTTCTTTGATTAATTTGAAATATTTTGATTAATTTGAATTTTTTTTATAGTTTTATGTGTTATAAAGAAAAAGAGTTTTTCTTTATAAGTTACAAGAAGATTTTAGTTTTAAGATTAAAGTATTTTTTCTTCTTTTTTAGGGGAGGGATTTAACTTTTTACTGACTTTTATATGGTTTTATGTTTTTTTTTTTTTTATTTTATTTTATTTTTTTTTAGTTGAGGGAGGATTGAAGTATTGAAAGGATTTACACCTGACCCACCGATAACTTGTGGGGGAAGTTGTGGTTGAGTTGTATTAGGATTGCTTTTATGACTGGTTTGGGGCTTTTTATTGTGTTTAATATTAGTTGTAGGGTTATTTTGTATGGGTTGTCGGTTGTAGGAGATTTTAGTTTTAATTGTGTTGGGGGAGGGGACTTGATGGTAAGATTTTAATTTCTGTGGCCAGCTTTGCTCTGGTTTTGTAGCCTCTTTTGTTTTCCTGTTTAAGAGTTGTTGGGGTTTGGTTTGGTTAGAATAGGGCCAATGGAGGGGGGTGCTCTGGGAAGGGGGGAAGGGACTCAGCCCATGGCAGGGTTGCTTGGTTTGGTTTGGTTTGGTTTGGTTTGGTTTGGTTTGGTTGAGATGGGGGCCAGGGCGAGGGCCCACTTCTTCTTTGTTGACTAGAAAAGAAAGAGGAGGTTCCTGGGTTTTTTAATCTTTAACATATGTGTTTCACAGAGGCGTGTTCAGTATCTCAGTGGTTTAACAGATTTTCAGTTACACAAAAAGTTTTGTATTACTTTTTAAAATTCTTCTCATGTCAAACTGTAACATACATTCAATCAACAAAAAACACTTCTGAAAGCATTGACTTGGCCCATTCAACTTCACAAACTCAAAGCCTGTTCAATTTAATGTTAATCAAAATTTGCTGGAGCACAGAAACAGAAGAAGATGACACAGAAAGAGAGAAAGGCAAAAAAGATACAGAGGAGCACACACACAGCTACCAACTCCTGGATTCCAGCAGTGTTCAGATGGAAATTCCAAGAGGAGGTAGGGTCAAGATGTGTGCTTGCCTTGTGGTCAGCCTTCAATATCCCTTGGTCTCCCTGGGCCCTTCCCCCAGGTGGGCCTTGGGCTCATTTGGTCCCGCAGGAGCTGGGCTGGGGGCTGCAGAGGTGGCTGTGGAGCATTGCCTGTGCTGTGCCAGGGACTGGCAGCCACTGCTGGGCTGTGATAGAGGCTCTGGGGGAATTGGGGTTCCAGGGCAGGGCAGTGCTGGGGTTCCAGGGCAGGACAAAGCTGGACCTGCCCCCTTCCTTCCCCCCACACATGAAATGTTTCGAGCCAACAATCTCCTCCAGTCTGTCACAATAGGGAATGTTGGAGGTGGAACCCAAATTCTGGCCATGGGCACCTGGATGAGAAGGACAGTTCTTTTGCACAGGAGGGAAAGCAGAGACTCCCAGTGTTTGGAGAGCCTCACTAGGCCAAGTCCAGCCAGACTTGTCAGTAATGGCAGATTTTGTCTGGGAGCAGTCTTAGGATTTAGGAAACTTTGGAGGTGGAATCCCAGTCTCGGTCATGGGCACCTGGAGAGGCAGGACAGTTCTTTCCCATAGGAAGGAGGAATGGAGCCTTCCCCAATGTTTTGGGAACAGATGGGAGGTGAGTCATCTGAAACCATTGCCAGCCAGTCTTGTCCTGGCAATATTCCTATGGGAACAATCCCTGGATAGAAGGAATGTGGGCAGTGAAATCCCAATTCTGGCTATAGGTGCCTGGAGGAGAAGGAGAGTTCCATAGGAAAGCATGGGGCCCCAGACTTTCAGCAGCAGATGAGAAAAAACCCTCAACATGCCAAGGTCAGCTGGACCAGTCAGGTGGCCCCCAGGAGGCCAAGCCAGCCAGACATGTTTTGTGTTCCCTTGGTTTTATGGGGCCCTGAATTATCACAAGGGTGCCTTGGTTCCATGAGGCCTTGCAGTGTCACAGTGGTCTCTGTGGTTCCCCAGGCCCGACAATGTCACGTGACTCCTCTATTCCATGAACACTGCAATGTCACAATGGACCTTTGGACCCTGGGGTTTTGCAGTGTCACGGTGGACTCCTGTGGCTCCTCAGTGTCACAATGGACCATTGACGACAGGAGACCCCTCTGTGTCACAATGGACCTTTGGTTCCATGCAGCCCTGCAGTGTCACAAAGGCCTCTTTGTTTCAAAAGGGCCCACAGGATCACAATGTTCCTCCTGGTTCGGTGGGGACCTCTAGGGCCAATATGTTCTCACTGGTTCCATGAGGCCTCACAGTGTCACAATGGTCTCCTTAGTTCCATGAGGCTGTGAAGTATCTTAATGGTCTCTCCATGATTCTATGAAGCCTTGCAATGTTACAATTGACCTTTGAATCCATGGGGTGTCACAGTGTCACAATGATCCCTTGGTTCCATGACACTCCAAAGTGTCACAATGTTCCCCTTGTTCCCATGAGGCCCTGAAATGTCACAGGGCTCTCTATGATTCCATGAGAGCCTACAGTGTCACAAAGGTCCCTTGGTGCTGCATGGCCCCACAGTGTCACAATGGTGCCTTGGTCTTACAAGGCCCCACAGTGCCATATTGGCCCCTGTGTCTCACAGGGCCCCACAGTGTCACAATGGCCCCTTGGTTCCATGACACCTCAAAGCGTCATAATGTTCTCCACAGTTCCATGAGGCCCCGTGGTGTCACAATGGACCCTTGGTTTGATGAGGCCTCACAGAGTCACAATGATCTCTACACTCCATGGAGCCACACAGTGTCACTACAGTCCCCTTGGTTTCATGAGGCCCAGCAATATCACAGTGCTCTCCATGATTCCATGAGGCCCCATAGTGTCACAATGGTCCCTTGGTTCCATGGTCCTGTGCTGCTGCATTCCCCCCTCCCCTTCTCAGACCACCCTGCCAGCTGAGAAATGCTCCTTGGGCCTTGGCCTTGGCCAACAGCCCCTGGGCTCAGCTCCTCTGCAGCTCATCACAAACACTGTCTGCTCCAGGCACTGCTGCTGCCCAACCAGCTGTTTTGTTCCCTCAGTGGCACAACATCCCTGTTCTCACACTGCCAAAGAAAGCTATTGATGCCAAGTGTGACCAGGATGAGCCATTGCTGGGACTGCAGCCCCTCTCTTGGGGCCTGGCAAACAGCGCTCCAAAAGGAGTCCTTGGAGTTCTCCTGGGCCAGTGACTCTGAGTGGGGCCTCTCCCAGCTGGGAACTCTCCCATTTGCTGCACTCGGGGATCCTGAATAACGACGGAGCCTGGGCCGATCCCCCCACTCCTCCAGGCTCAACCCTTTGTCTGCTGGGGAGATGCCAAAGGATCCACTTTTGGCACTGGATTTAGTCAAATCCAGTGAGCATTTCCTGCCCTCAGGGGAATTGCTCACAGGTGTCTTGCACTGACTCCTTCTGTCTGTGTGCACACAGGAGCGCCTGTGCTGGGGAAATGTGGCAGAAATGTTGCTCTCTGAGGGATTTGGATAGCTGAGTCAGTCATGCCTGTAAGTAAGGTTAAGTCAAAAAGTCTAAGCTAAGGTAATTGCTGTGAAGTGTCGTTCTTCTGTTGTTTAATATAAGTTATAAGCAGAGTTGAATACTTTTAAATGTTATTCCTCTGTTAAATGTCAAAGTCATAGGTTAGAAGTTAGGTTAAATGCTGTTAAGTGCTGTTCTTCTGCACAATTGTGAAGTTTACGGTATCAGTCAAGGTTAAGTCCTGTTAAGTTTGAGCTCTCTTAAGTTTTTAGGAGGTATTCCTTTTATCCTTGCCCTGACTGCCCTTGTGTCACACACCACAGGGACAGTTCTCTGTTCATTTCTGGTTTGATTGCCGGGATTTGGTTTGGTTTTGTTATTGCTTTGTTTCCTTGGTGTCCTAGAAGTCCAGTCAGGAGCAGAGTGACTCTTGCCAAGGAACTTTGTGCTGCTGTCCCTTAATATTAAACCTGTTTTTTGCTGATCCCTTGCCAGGGACTTTTCAGGGCTCTGAAGCCCTTTTTTTTATCAGAGTGAAGGAGCCCAGTCCCAGGCTCTGGCCCTGGGGGACACGGGGACACTGCCGGGGGGTCCCTGTCCCCCTGTGCCACCCCCAGGGTCCCGTCCCCCTGTCCCTGTGTCAGGCTCTGGGGTCGATCTCGTGGAACATCCTCTGGGGGAGGCTGCGGGGCCGGGGGCAGGGCGAACCCGGGGGGACAGGGGACCCCGCTGTGCACGAGCAGGGTTGGACTGCTCTGGGGGGAACTGTGAGGGGGGCCGGGACAGAGTAACCTCCCCAAGGACCTCACACAGGCCCTGTGATGTCACAGAGCATCCTGTGATGTCACACAGCCCCTGTGATGTCACAGAGTCACCCTATGATTTCACAATCTGTACTGTGATGTTACCTACTGCTCTATGACATTTCTCAGTCACCCAGTGATGTCACAACCCACTCTCTGATGCCCCAGTTCAACACTCGGTGATGGCAGAATTTGCTCTATGGCCTCATACCCTACTCTATGACATCACAGGCAGCTCTGTGCTGTCACAATTCCCTCAGTGATGTCACAAACCCTGTCGTGAAGTGATACTGCCACTCTGTAATATCACAGCACATACTCTGACCTCACAGCCAGCTCTATGATGTCATACAGCCATGCCATGGTCTCACAGCCCGCTCTGTGGTGTCAAACAGTCCACTCTATGATGCCATAGCTGCTCAATGACCTCACACAACAAACTCTGTGATGTCACAGCCCAGTCTGTGACCTCACCCAGCACTCTGGAGCCCTCAGCCTTCCCTGCTCTGGGCTGCACAAGCCCAGCTCCCTCAGCCTCTGCTCACAGCCCAAGGGCTGCAGCCCCACCTTGGAGGCCCTTCCCAGACCCTGCTCCAGCTGCCAGACATCTTTCCTGCCCTGGGGACCCAACCCAGGCCACAGTGATCTGGATAATCCACGTCCTTGATGTCCTGGTTACACAGCCCTGGTCCCTTGTCCCCTGTCAGGCTCTGGGTGGATCCTGTGGAACATCCTTTGGTGGAGGCTGTGGCTCCAGGTGGGCCGGGGGGATCCCGGGGGACAGGGCCCCTGCTGGGCATGAACAGCATTGGACTTGTTGGGAGAAACTGTGAGGGGGAGCTTGGGCAGTGTGACCAACCCAGTGATCTCATACAGCCCCCCCTGGGATGTCACACAGCCCCCCTCTGACATCACAGCCTTCTCTGGGATGTCACAGAGCGCCTCTGTGATGTCACAGCCTGCTCTGTGATGTCACAGACCCCCTCTGATGTCATACCAGAGTCTGTGATGTCATTGTATGCACTGTGATGTCACAATCTTCTCTGTGATGTCACAGCCCATTCTCTAATGTCACACAGCCCTTCTGGGATGTCCCAGTCTGCTCTGTTATGTCACAGCCCACTCTGTGACCTCATGTTACCAGATGATCAATTGTCTCCACCAGCTGAGCTCACACCTGTAGCTTGTTCTCCACAACCCCAGGCCTGTGGAAACCACACAGTGCCCATTGTGTGAGAAAGGGAACTGGAAGTTGACCAGCCTCAGTGTCCTGCAGCTCAGCCAGGAACCCACTGGAACATCAGGGTCTACGACCACCAGGGACCACCAGAGAGACCCCCAGGAGAACAGGGGAGGGGAAATACATTAATGATTTGGGGAAAATTATTATCAGATCATATATATAATATAATATAATATAATATAATATAATATAATATAATATAATATAATATAATATAATATAATATAATATAATATAATATAATATAATATAATATAATATAATATAATATAATATAAATATTATATTTCATATATAAATATTATATATCAGATCAGATGTATATTTAGTCTGGGACAATTAATGAATATGTATACAAAATACAGAATATAAGCAGAAACATTCCTTTACTCAGCCTGCAGGGCTTTGGGAGGAGCTGTCCCCCATGCATGCCCCTGAATAAATAATGCTGCTTTTTAATGCTGCATTGGTGTTAAGGAGTTTTCTATTTTACTGAATTTTTGGTAACACTCCCACTGCCAAGGACAGCTCTGTCTGCTGCTGTTCACAAACAGAGAAGGGCGGGTGGCAGATGTGGGGCTCGGAGGCTGCCTGGGGCACAGTGACCATGAAATAATCAAGTTTTCAATGTTCTGAGAAAGAAGGAGGGGCAGCAACAAAACTTCTACACTGGAATTAGGAAGGGCAGACTTTGGCCTATTTGGGATGCAGATTTGGGGAGTAATTAATCAGGCACTGATTTTTTTTAAGGAAAACATCCCTTAAAAACAAAGGGGTCCAGGGAGGATGGACACATTTCAAGAAAGTAATCATAAGGTGGAAGGAGCAGCCTGTCCCAGTGTGGCAAAAGATGAGCTAGTGAGGAAAATGACTGGCCTGGCTGGCCGTGGAGCTTTTGTGGGAACTCAAGGGTAACAAGAGGTGCATCAACTTTGGACAGAAGGTCAGGCAGCTTAGGAAATGTTTAAGGATGTTGTAAAGTCGTGCAGAAAAAAAAACTTAAGAGGTGAAAGCTCAATTAGAGTTTAACTTGACCACTTCTGTAAAAAAAAAAAAAAGACAATGTTTCCACAATTAAATTAATAGCAAAACATGGGATAAGGAGAACCTCTACTCTTTATTGGATGCAGTGAGGAATATAGTAACTAAAGATAAGGAGAAGGCAGAGCTACTTAACATCTTGTTTCTCTCAATTTTCAATATTAGGGCAGGCTGTCCTCAGGACAAGTGTTCTCCTGAGCTGGTAGATGGGCACAGGGAGCAGAACAGCCCTTGTAATCCAGGAGGAAGCAGTTGGTGACCTGCTGAGCCACTCAGATGCTCACAGGTGTCTCTGGGAGCAGATGGGATCCATCCTAGGGGGATGAGGGAGCTGTGGATGAGCTCCCCAAGCTGCTCTCCATCATTTACCATCAGTGCTGGCTCAGCAGGGAGGTCCCAGAGGACTGGAGGTGCCAATGTGAGCCCATCCCCAAGAAGGGCTGGAAGGAGGATCTGGGGAACTCCAGGCCTGTCAGCCTGACCTGGGTGCCCGGCAAGGTTATGGAACAGATCACCCTGAGTGCCATCCCAGGGCACCCACAGGATGGCCGAGGGATCAGAGCCAGCCAGCGTGGATTTCAATGTCTGCACTGATGATCTGGATGAGGGGACTGAGTCCATCATCAGCAAATTTGCAGATGACACCAAGCTGGGTGTGAGTGTGGATCTGCTGGAGGGAAGGAGGGCTCTGTAGAGGGACCTGGACAGGCTGGATCCAGGGCCCAAACCCAACAAGGTGAGGTTGAACAAGTCCAAGTGCCGGGACCTGCATGTTGGCCACAACAACCCCTGCAGCACTACAGGCTGGGGACAGAGTGGCTGGAGAGCAGCCAGGCAGAAAGGGACCTGCAGGGACTGATGGACAGCAGGCTGGACATGAGCCAGCAGTGTGCCCAGGTGGGCAAGGAGGCCAATGGCTCCTGGCCTGGATCAGGAATGGTGTGGCCAGCAGGAGCAGGGCAGGGATTCTTCCCCTGTGCTCAGCCCTGCTTGGGCAGCACCTCAAGTGCTGTTTGCAGTGCTGGGCCCCCAATTTAGGAAGGACATGGAGGGGCTGGAGCGTGTCCAGAGAAGGACAACAAGGCTGGGGAGGGGTCTGGAGCACAAGAGCTGTGGGGAGTGGCTGAGAGAGCTGGGGTTGCTTATCCTGGAGGAGAGGAGGCTCAGGGGAGAAAAGGTGGTGTCAGGGCACAGGTTGGACTTGATGATCCCCATGGCCTGTTCCACCCTTGCTGATTCTGGGATTCTCTGAAACCACCCTTGCAGCAGTGCAGGAGGAGCCCTGGGCCTCCTCTTCAGAAGCTCCAGCAGCCCAGGTCCCTCGGCTTCTCCTGCCAGCCCCAAAGCCCATCCTGTCAGTCCTGCAGAGCCTCTGCAGCTCCTCCTCACTGCCCAGAACAGGGAGCCCCAGAGCCAGACACAGCAGCCCAGATGTGCCCCCATGGCCTGGGGTGCCTCTGGCAAGGGAGCAGCACCAGGCACTGCAGGAGCCTGCAGACAATTCCTGCAGAACTTGTAGGATGATCCTACTGCCCAAGGGACGTTCCCATATATAGTATAGGTGGCTTTTGAGTCCTAGTAAAATATCTGTGTTGTACTTGAATATATGTATATAGGCCTTGCCCAGGTAAGCCCCAGTTGTTCTTGATGGGTTGCAGCTGTGATGTCCTTCATTGGGCTGCAGCTGTGGATAGGGAAGTTAACTGGGATAAAAGGGGGTGGGTTGGCCAGTCAGGGAGAGCCTTGTGGGTGCCCTGACTAAGTAGGACAGACATGCAGAAGGGGGAGTCTCTGCTGTGTAGGTCTTTAGCTATAAGAAAACACCGAGGAGAGGAGGTATGGGACTTGAGAAATATGGGACTTTAGAAACAGTATGGGACTCTAGAAATATAATAACAACACCCATGGGGCCAAGTCAGGAACTGCAATGGGGAGTGGGGCCAGAGAGGAAAGGGCAAATAGGGATGGGATGTTTGCAGGAGAGGGAACAGGGGTGGGCAATGGGAAGACATTTGTATCAGGAAGAGGAAAGAAAGCAAAGGTGAAGCCAAGGAAATGCTGAGGGCAGTTTGGGGGTGGCTGCCAGGCAGCCCTGGCTCTGAGCAACAGCGTCTGCAGTGGGACAGGATACTCACAGCTGATGGGAACAAACTTTCTGGCTGAGTGCAGAGGCCAGGACAAAGCTGAGTGGTTTCCCTGCTCTCCCCCAGCCCTTGCTGGCCCCAGGGGCTGATGGCATTTGTGCTCCCTCAGGTTCACGTCCCCACACCAACAGCATGGGGGTGCTCCCCCTGCTCTGTGCAATGCAAACAGGGGCTGCTGAGCCAGTGCTGTCGTGTGTGTGCCTGCAAGGATGGGGCACCTGTGTGAGCTGGGGGAGAGGCCAGGGCTGCAGAGGGGGGATGTTGTTGGCAGCTCCATGGGGACGCTCTGGGACACTGCCCTGGGCTGTGCAGCGCACTGGGGATGGATCAGCCCCTGCTCTGCTGCTCCTTCCCATCTGCCCCAGGGCCCTTGCAGAGCACCAGCTGCTGCTGCCCTCAGCTCCATGGCAACCCTGGGACAAAGCGGTGCCAGGGCTGTTCCAGCTACAATTGCAGTGACACTTGTTGGTGCCACCAGGTGCCATGGCAACGGCCACGGGGAACCGTTCCTTGGTTTGGTGCCATGGCAACCAATGCCCGGCCCTATTGTGATGGTTGGTGGCCATGAAAAGCTGCCCTGGGCCCTTGCTCAGGGCTGGTGTCAGTGCCCAGAGCCAGAGGGGATCCCTTGCTGGGGGCTGTGCCATGGCCACCTGCCCTGTGCCGCGCTGGCCGCTCTGGCACCAGGAACCAGCAGCCACCGGCACTGCCAGGGCCAAAGGCCAGGTCAGCCAGACAGAAAGGGGCAGGCTGGGCACTGTTTCCATGGCAACCGGCACTGGGGGGACACGTGGGTCACCTGGCCTGGCAGTTGCCATGGAAACCCCTGGCAGGGACTGAGGGCACAGCCCCTGGCACTGAGACACTGCTGGGCCGGGTGCTGAGCACAGGGCTGGGCACGCAGAGATGGTTTTGTTCTTGCTGAGCTGCAGCACAGCCAAGGCCTGTCCTGCCCCTCGTCAGCCACGCTGGGGAGGGGCTGGGGCTGCGGGGGAGCTGGGCAGGGGACACAGCCAGGACAGGGGACCCCAACTGACCCCGGGCATACCCCAGACCAGAGCACATCATGCTCAGGGTATGAAGGGGGGAACAGGGAGGAAGGGGGGAATTTTGGAGGGAGAGCTTTTGCCTTCCCAGGGAACACTTGGGCAAGAGGGGGCCCTGTTTCACCAGGGCCCGGGGTCACTACCAAAGACACAGACACCAACTTAAGGAATTGTGTCATTTATATCATGCACAGCTGCAGAGATTTACAAAAGGATAAGCTCAGCAAAGCACATCATCAGTAGCAAAGAATTACAAAAGAAAACTCAGCAATCCATCATAACCCTTCATTACATTTTGATGACTAATCCCTTGGTGAAACACTAGAGGTGTTTGTGGCAGACAAAGATTCTGGCTGACTATCAAGGTACACCTTACAGACATCAGTAGTACTTTAGTGACACTGTTCTTCATTCTTTTTTTTCAATCTCATTCGAGTTAGGAACAAGAATTCTGTTGTCCATGGAGCTGGCACCTTTTTAATTCCAGAATAATGCCCCAAGGCCCTTTGCTGTTCAGCTTTACCATGCTGTCTGTGGCTAACAAGGCTTGGGGGACCCTTTCCCCTCTGGCTGGAAGGGGCCGGGTCCCAGTCCCTGAGGGACACCCAGGCTCCTGGATGGAATTCCTGTGCAAGTCCCTCAGTGTCACAGCAGCCTTCACATGGAGCCCCGTAGATCAGAGCATTTTCCACAGGGGCCCTTGGGGCAAACAGGGAGATCTGGTCTGGCAGGATGTGAAAAACAATCTCCTGGCAGATCTACTGGTTCTCACACAGAATTTTTGGCTGCAGGGACGCATTCCCATTGTTCCTGCCCAGGTTTCAGGACTCAGAGTTGTCTTTCCCAGGAGCTGCTCCTTCAGCTGCATTGGGAGGGCCTTTTGGCCTCCAGACCCACATTCTGGCTCCATTATTAGAGCTGCTGCATCCAAAACCTTTTTCTCAAACAAAGGTGGTGACTGGAGCTGGATCTCCTTTTTTTTCAATTGCTCTTAAAGCTGCAATATCAATAATTGTGCTACCCTGTCATGGGGTTGAATAATCCAATCCTGGTCACTATTGCTTACCAGAATTACTGTAATTTCTCTCTGACATTCTGCATCAATTCCTCCTGCCATGACATGAACACATTGCAAGGCCCAGCTCCAAGGGAGCAGTTACCAAATCAAAGTGTCCTGGAGGAATCTGAATTCCTGTTTCAGGATTGATAGCTCTCATTTGCTTTGAATTTATCCTAATGAATTCCAATGCATGAAGGCCCAGCCCTGCAGCCTCTGGGCCGGCCCTGCCAGGGGCCATCACAGCCAGAACAATTTCCCAGGCAGCCCAAGTCTCACTGCCCATGGCTGGATTTGCAAACTGGGGGCAGCCGTGCACAGCCAGGGGGTTCCATTTCCCCCGTGGGCCATTGTGAAGGGCATGGAGCACATCGGGGAGATGGGTTCTCCATGGACAAAGGTTCCCATCTCCTCATTTTCCCAACTGCTCTTTTAACAACCCCTTCACCCGTGCAACCAATCCTGCAGCTTGTGCATAATCTTGTACGTGAAAAACCCTGCAGGCAAAATCACTGTATTTTTCACAGGAACAGACAAAGCATTCTGCATCACAGTATCAGCAAACCCTGCAAAAATAGCCAATTTCCTCCCTTCCTCCTTTTTCATTGTATACAATCTCACAAAGTTGACCACTGACATGAGGGTCCTGGCCAATTCTGTTCTGTAGGGTATTTAGTGTTACATCCCTGAGCAGCCAAAGCTACAAAATTAGTATTGTCAGCACTATTTCACATTATTATTATTTTACATATAGATACACATATTGATATACATATAGAAAGATAGATACATATATATATAAATATATATATAAAGACATATATATTAATGCCTTCTTATTCTATAAATACATATATTGTTATTTATTATATTGATATTTCACTTGTACAAATGCATCTGAGCTCAAGATTAAAGCCTTTTTCTGTTGCTCCATGTGGGAGCATTCCAACAATAATTGCTCCTTCTGAAGGTGCTGTTTCCTATGTACTCACAACAAATTCATCTTTGTCTGCCCAAACCCACAGGGTCTTTTCCTTTTCCATATGCAATTTTTGGATGCATTTGAAGCCATCCAGGGGTGCAGCTTCTTTTACCCGACTGCCCCACTGCTCCCATGGGGCTGCGACCTCAGCCCACTCCAGAGCCAGGGAACTCCAGGGAAGGGCTTCCCATCTGGGAATTTCTGAGGGGACAGATTCCTCACACTGACACTGAACAAGTGACATTTTGTTGGCATCTGGCCAGACTGTGCCAATTTTGTTTCACCAGTGGGCAGGGTCAGCACCAAAGACACAGACTCCAACTGAAGGAATCAGTGTCATTTCCTGCAGCTCAGAGCAGCAAAGAATCACAAAAGGAGCAGCTCAGCAATGCACCCAACCATCCCCACCAAAGATTGCCTGCAGTGATTAAGAAAGATCCAGCAGCATTTACCCTCAGCCTTTACCATCCCCCAGACCCACACAGCAGCTGGGGAAGCTGTCACAGCCAAGGGCTGCAGAGCCACTCCTGGGCACTGGGAATTCCTGCAGGTGCCTCCAGCCCCAGGTGAGGCTCCAACCCCGCTGGGAGAGGGCCCAGCTCTGACAGTGCTGAATGAACAAACTGACAGCACTGCTAGTGTGGCAACATCTGCTTTCATCCTCCTCTTGGGTCCCTCCCAAAGCCTAGCCAGGGCTCAAGGAGGAACCAAGGGAGGTGACTTTGATCCTTCAGCCCCAAACAAGGCCAGATGTCAGATTTCATGGCCTTGACTGGCTTCTAAATACACAAAGGTCAATACATGTTTCACTAATGAGTGGCTACATCTATCTCAGTGCTAAAATCCATGCCCATTTCATTAGGGAGCAGATACAAAGATAACGTTTGCTTGGAAGGTTCATCCAGAGGCCACCTTTGGCTCAGGGCCTGCTGTCCAGGCCTCACTCAGGGCTGGTGTCCAGGCCTTGGCACTTCAGGGACGTGGTTTAGTGCTGGGCTTGGCACTGCCGGGTGACCGGCTGCACTGGGCGAGCTCAGAGGGCTTTTCCAACAGAGAGGATTCCGTGATTCCATGATTCTATCCACTGCATTCAGTAGGGGCTATTTTAGCAGCATTCCTTTGCTCCAAAAGTTCCCTCTTGCCCAGCTCCTGTGGCCTGAGGCTTCAGCTCCTGGTGCCGAGTTGCTCATGCTGAACAAGACGACTCAGAGAGAAGAACACAGTCCATGCAATTCCTTCTGGGACACGGAGAGGGGAGGCTGTGCAAACAGGAGCATTGTTTGCTGTGGCCTCCGCTCTGCCCTTCACGCCTTTCACTGCTTTGAACCAGCCAAGAGCTTTCTCCAAGAGCGCAATGGAGCAGCTGTTCCTGCTCCCAGGTCTGGCTCTCTCCAGTCTCTGCCCTTGCCTGGTTCTGTCCCTCTTGCTGTGCCCTCTGTTTCCCCAGGGCTCGCTGACTGCTGCCCAGGACTGTGGCACTGGCACAGATCCAGTGCTCCAGAGCCTCCTTTCTGTGCCCTTGGGGCTGCCTGGGCACAGCAGCCTTTTCCATCTGGAAGCTCCCCATGCACAGGGAGTGCCCAGCTCCGTTCCTTGCACAGCCTCCAGGAGCCCAGGGCTGCCATCTCCAGTCCCTGCTGGCACTGGGGGCTCCCAGGTGCCTCAGGCTGCTGTGACACCGCTGCACACGGGAGGCAAGAGGGGCAGGGGCTGTGCTCAGAGTCAGCTCCATGTGCTGCTGCTGCTGCTGCTGCTGTGGGGTCATTTGTGCAGCCCTGTCTGCCCAGAGTCAGGGATCAGATCCTGCCATTCTCTTCCAGCCCTGGCTGCTCAGAGTTTGGGCCTTGGAGCCTCAGGTGGCCAAAGGCAGCTGCTGCTGGTCCCTCTGTGTGCCCGAGTTCAGCAGTGCTGCTCCATCAGTCTGTGCCCAGCAACGGGGAAAAGCCTCAGCCCTGCAGGGCCAGGAGCTGCCGGGCTGTGCCTGAGCAGCTCAGCCAGCAGGGAGGGAGCTGCTCCACACGGAAACCAGGAGCAAAGGACATTCCTTTTGTAGGACATGTTTTCTATTTAGAGGGAAAAAAAAGGAAAAAGGAAGAAAATAGGTAAATTGTAAAAGATAAGAATAAAATCCAAGTGTTAGTGAAAAAACATAACACAATGTTAGTGAAAAAACCAAAACATAAATGAAAATATACATTCTTTGCATTAAGAGGTAAATGATCTTTTTCAAAAGAGAACTCAGTTCTTTACATTGTAAATGTGCTGATGGCATGGATCCATCTTACTGACCTCAGCAGCCTCTTAAAAGATTTTGGGCTTTGCTCCCAACATTGGTATTTGAAATTGTGCTCGAAGCAAGAGGAAATTGCTTTGTGCCCTTCCAGCTCCAAGCAGGACTGGGAATGGAAACTCTGTCAAAGCCCAAATCCTTTAGAAGATGACCTTCCTTCTCACCCTGCTAATGAGCTGCACATTCCCTTTGAAACTGCCAAGAGTTTCTTAGAGTCACAAAGTCCCACTTACGGATTTTTGCTCTGGTTTGGAAGTGCAGAAGGGCAATTCTCCATCCACCAGCTCCAGACTGCACTGCCTCAGGAACACGGCCCACTCGCCAGCTTTGGCCCACTCGTGGCACTGCTAGAGGAGGAACAAAGTGCAATTGCACAATTCCAGCCAGTCAAGAAGGAAGAATGGGACAGACAAAACACCCTGTGCAGATCCAGGCGCTCAGCTGGGACTGTGGAGAGTTTGGGTCCTTGCCAATTGGATGTGTGTCCCCAGCTGCAATCTCTGGGCCTGCAGCAGAGTCTCACTCACCTGCCAAAGCAGAAAGCTCAGGCGCTGTGCTCGCAACGGGCTCGTCTGATGCAGAGCTGTCAGAGCAATGTGAGGGCAGAGCCAGCCCAGCTGGGCCCAGGGCTGAGCCCAGCAGAGCCCTGGCAGAGCCCAGAGCAGCCACAGCACCCGCAGAGCCCGGCTGCAAGGAGAGAAAGCAGAAACCGCCCGTCAGCTGAGGGCTCCTGTGCCCTTGTGCCAAGGCCTGCGGTGCCCAGGCCATGCTGGCTGTGCCCAGAGCTGTGCCCAGAGCTGCCCATCCCTGCTGCCTTTGGCAAAGAGCAGGAGGGCAGGACATGTGCCCAGCCTGCAGCCAGCCACGGCACATTCAGCCCTCAACAGCTGCCCAGAGCAGGATGCTCCTGTGCTCGCTGCCAGCTCCCAAAAGCTCTGATCCCACCCTGCCAAGCACACAGGGACCCACCTCACGCCAGCCACGGCTGCAAGAAAAGCTGCTCCCAAACCATGGCCTCAGCCTTCTCCAAGGGCACGGCCCATCCACGCCACAGCTGCTCCCAAGCACTTCCCCATCCACACTGGACCACCTTGAATGCTTCCTCTGGAAAAACAAACAACACATTTTTGAAAAGAGATTAGATGCAATAAGGGAAAACAATAAAAATGCTATAAACTCTTATCTCTGTCAGTGCCTTGAGGAAGGCCCAACCCCTGCATGCCAAGGAAGAACCCACCCACTGGTGAGGGAAGCCCACACTTTCTCTCTTCCCCCCTGCACTGCCCCCCAAAATCACAGTGACCCTGAAGCAAACAAGGGCAGTGGAGCAGCCCAGCCCTTCCTTGCCTGCACAGCAAAGCAGCTGTGCACAGGTTCTGGAGCCCCACCTCTGCTCCCACCATGGGGCTTTGTTTGTGTCGGGCTGGCTGCCCCAGCCCCAGCCCGGGGCACGGTGGGTGCTGGGGGCTGTTGGCAGAGCCAGGAGCCCACTCCCATTTTGTACCCACCCCAGCCCATCCTCCCAGCCCTGCCAAAAGCAGCTTGGCAGCCACTGAAGAATGAGTTGCATCTGCCCCAGCAAAGGCGGAGCCTTTGTTTCCCCGCCACGCTGGGTCATGCCCACATCTGGCAGAATTTCCTCGGGTGGGGACTCATCTGCAAATTCCCTGTGGAGTTTGGCTTTGAAGAAGGTGCCAGAATCAAAGTGCATCACCTTCAGCCTCCTGTGGCCAGGCTGAGGAAGAGCTTGTCATCCCTGATGTCACCCTCGCTGTCTCCAGCAGCAGCAGCAGCAGCAGCATCCCCACCCGGAACAGCTTCTCCAGGGGCTCCTTCTCCTTCCCTGGGGGCAGACCAGGCTCTCAGGGCTCGGCCCAGGGCCCCAGCTGTCAGGGAACCAGGACAAGCAAAACCAGATGGGATGGCGGCCACCAGTGCTGGGCAGAGCAGCTCAGCTCCAGCACAAGGGCTGCGTGTTCCCATCCCATGACCCTGGTGCAGTGACACTGGCAGCACAAAAAGCTCTGGGTTCCTTTGCTTCTCATGGCCAAGGCATATGTGGAGCTGGAACTTACCAGGGCTCTGGATCAAAGTGTGCCTGTGGCTCTCTCCCTTCTTCTATGGCAGAGGAATATCCCACATCCAAGGATCACAGAACAGGTCTTCCAGTGCGGGTCTGTCCAAGGAGTTCACGGATAAACACCACCTGATCAGGTCTTTGCACTCTGGGGATAGAAAGCAGAAAGTAGCGGTCAGCCAGAGAAGGCTCCTATCTGCTTGGCCCCACTATTCCCGTGCCCAGGCCATGCTGGATGTGCTCAGAGCTGGGCCTAAACTTTCCCATCAATTCCCTGTTTTGGAGGAGAGCAGGACATGTGCCACCTCCTCAGCAGCTGCCAGAGTGGGATGCCCACGACCCCGCTGCTGGCTCCCAGCACTGGCATTCCCCCCGTGCCCAGAGAAGAGGATCCACCTTGAGAGAGCCGTTGTGGCAGCGGGAGCTGGCCCCAGCTGAGGTTCTGGCCCCTTCTGAAAGGGTGCTCCCCGCAGACCATCTGGTGCAGCAGGATGCCCAGGGACCAGATGGTAGCTGGCTCGCCATGGTACCAGCCAAAGTCGTTCCATTCTGGGGGGCTGTAGGACAGTGTTCCTATGGAATACAGATGGAGATCATCAGGGGGATGCTGCTGCTCCCAGAGCCTGACCTCAGCATCCCTGGGTGTACGGGGGCTGTATCAGGGGCACACAGGGTGACCACGGCCCTCTCGCCAGCATCTGGGACTTGTACACAAAGTTAGGGTTGGAAAAGAAGCCTTTGGTGCTGGAAGAGGGCAGCCCTGGCTAGGCCGACCATGACATGCAAAGGAAAAACCCACTCCATGCTGGGGAAAAAACCTGCCCATATCCTCCCTGCCTGCATTGCCCCAAAAATATAATGAAGCCAAGGCAAACAGGGCGAGTGGAGCAGCCCAAGCCCTTCCTCTTTTCTGCACACTAAAGTGGCTGGGGCACAGCTTCCGCCCTCCCTCTCTGCTACCCCACCCACGGGGGTTTTGGTCGGGCTGGCTGCCCCAGCCCAGCCCTAGTCCTGGGCAGAGTGGCTGGCAAAGGCTGCCAGCAGGGCTGTAAGATGGCTGCCCACCCAGCCCCGCTCTAAAGCAACTCAGCTGAAGATTCAGTGCCCTGACTGGCAGCAAAAGGGAGAATCCCCGCTGCCACAGCCAGCTTGGGCTGGGAGATGTTGGGCCATGAGATGTCAGCAGCGGGAGCACAGCCCTGGGTAGGCTCACCTGCAAAGTGAGTGTAGACTGTGTCCTGCAGGTAGGTGCCACAGCCAACGTCAATCAGTTTGGCCTGCCCGGTGTCCAGGTCAACCAGGATGTTCTCTGGCTTGATGTCCCTGTGCAGGACCCCACAGCTGGTGCAGTGCCGCACGGCCTCCAGCACCTGGCGGAACAGCTCCCGCGCCTCCTCCTCGGGCAGGAACCGCCGTGCCCGAATGAAACGCTGCAGGTCCTGACACTGCTCTGGCCGCTCCAGCACCATCACGATGCAGTTGGGGAGCTCGAGCCACTCCAGCAGCTGGACCACACCGGGGAAGCCAGTGGACACCTTGGCCAGCAGCACTATCTACAGGGGTGTGCTGGTGCCGTCGGGCTGCGGGAGGAGCACGAAGCCGTCAGTGGGGCCGATGCCGTGCCAGGCCTGGGGAAGCCCTCAGCCAGCCCGGGATGCTCTGCGCCCTGCGCTGGCCCCACGCCCGCTCTCCCTCGGGGCGTCCTGGCGGCTCCCACCGTGCCGGGCCCCGGCTCATCCCCGGCCGGCAGCCCCGCCTGCTGGCCCCGCTCACTCACCAGCTCGCCCCAGTGCCGGACGCGGTTCCGTGGCACCCTTTTGATGGCCACCTGCAAGCCAAGGGCAGCAGCGGGGTGAGCTCGCCGCCCGCACTGCGAGCCCCATCCTCCGCCCTCCGCCCTCCTCCTCCTCCATCCCCTCCTCCTGCGCCCGCCGCCGGCCCCGCCGCTCACCGGGGCGCCGTCCGAGATCCTCGTGGCCGCGAAGACTCTGCCGAAGCCGCCGCGCCCCAGCAGCGAGCCCAGCCGGTACCGCTCCAGCAGGGCCTCCTGCGCCGTCCCTGCGGGCGGGACGCGGCGGTCAGCGCTCGGCCCGGGGCCAGCCAGGGCCCCCGAGCGCCGCTCACCCGCCCCGGGCCGGCCATGCCCAGGCGTTCGCTCCCGGGAACGCGGCACGGGAGGCTCGGGGCCGGCGGCCGCGCTGCCGAGCGGCGGAGCTCGGGCCGGGGAAGCCGCAGCGGAGGCGGCGGGAGCGGCCGCGCCGCGTGTGTGCTCCGCGGGCCCCGGGAGGAGCAGGGGCCGGGGCCGGGGCCGGGGCCGGGGTCGGGGCCGGGACTGGACCCTGCGTCGGGTCCGGGGCCGGGCTCGGGCCAGGCGGAGCAGAAGGCCGGCGATGCCGCCCCCGCCCCAAGCACTGATGCCCGCCCGGCAGCGCCACCGCCAGCACGGCCAGAGCCGGGCGGAGGCGAGACCGCGGCGGGACGGCCGGGGCCGGGCACGGGGCAGCCCCGCCCGGGGCCGGGGGCGGGCCGGGGTCATGGCCCAGCCCCGCAGGGGAGAGGGAGGCGGGGAGAGGAGAGGGACGCCGGGCAAGCGACCCCGAGAGAAGGGTGCCCGACAGCGGGAAAGGGAGAGAGAGAGAAAGAAAGAGAGAAGAGAAAGAAAGAGAGTATTCAAAATATCTCTTTGCTCTTTGCTGCCGCCGCTGCTGCTGCCGCCGCTGCCGCCGCTGCAACTGAAGCACCGGGGCCGTTCGTCCCCGTGTCCGTTCCCCGCTCGCCCCACGAGCCCCACGTTCGAGCCCCGCGCGCCCCGGGGACAGCCCCTCCGTCTGCCCAAACACGGGAACTTTGCAGCGCTGAGCCCGGATGCAGAGCCCTGACTCCTGCACGCTGGCACAGCGATCCCCTCGCTTGCTGATGTGCATTGTCCTTGCTGAGTGTCAAACACTGTCGGGCCACCTTCCCTTGGGGTAGGATTCCTACCTGAGTCCAGCACTGCACTGACACCTCCAGTGTTGCTTTCCTGTAAAAACGGGAAGGAAAACTGTTTGTGGCTCATGGTATTTTAGAGGGTCTAAAAATCACTAAGTCACCGATCTTAGAGGTGCAGTGCACCTGGAATTACTGGGATGGAGAAGTAGTGCAACATGGAAAAGGGGAGCATAGAAATAAATAGAGGAAAACATCTTGGATTGTTTCTTTCATTTTCATTTCACTTCTGGAAAGCTCTTTCAGTTTTCCAGGAATCTTCTCCTGTCTGCTCTTCCCAAGAATCTCTCATGGAGAACAAGGTCAAGCTTCTGTCACAAGATTTGCCACCGGGAAATTACGCCACTGGTGAAATTTTCATTGTGACTGTTTGTGCTGGCTTAGGGCAAATTTTGGGAGGAAATATCCAAAAGGGGTCTGTCTAGAAAGCAAGTTCAAGCGGCCCCTCCCCCTACTAGTTCAGGAAAAGACTTCCCTTGAGAAAAGTGGAAAAAACCCCAGTTTATTTAACAAGTAAAGTATTCACAAGCATGAAAAATGAATTATATTAAATCAAACCTCTGACAGTGGTGAAGAGATGGCAAATTCAGAAAGTCCTTTCTGTGGGTTGTAGTTGGCTCACTCGGTCTCTCCTGAGTCCCTCTGGTGCTGTAATGCAGCATCCCAGAGCTTGGTGGGCCACAGGTGTGAGCTGCTGCCAGTGTTTGTCTGGGTTTTCAGTCCAGAGCAGGTTTAAACAGTTCCAAGAAAAAGGAAAGCCACAGTCCGAGGAACTTCGCTTCCTAAGCTAGCTAAAACCAAATTGCTAGACCTGGGCTGTGAAGGCATCGGGAAATTTCCAAATCTGGGCCCTGGCTGTCCCAGCAAACACCAGAGCTGGATGATGCTGGTGCCAGAACCTGCAGATTTCCAAATTTTGACTTTCTGTGCCAGCAAATCACTGGACTTGGGCTGTGCCAGCACCAGGAAGTTTTCAGATCTGGGCGCTGGCACTGCCAGCCAACACCAGATCTGGGTGGTGTCATTGCCAATGACAGAAATTTGCCAGATTTGGGCTCTGCTGGCACTGAGAAATTTCCAAATCTGGGTTCTGGTGCAGGAAACACAAGATGTGGGGGCAGTTCCAGACCCAGTAGCAGGAAGCTGCACCAGGTTTTGGGTTGCTGTGCCAGCAAATTGCTGCACTTGGGCTGTGTCAGAATAGGGACATTTCCAGATCTGGGCACTGGCAGTGCCAGCATACAGCCCTTTCAGGCTCCAGGCTCCAGGAAGGACTGGGTCTGGATGCCTTCCTCTTTTCTTTCCTTCTTTCCTTCCATCTTTCTTGGGATCGTGCTGCCAATAAACTCCAGATTGGTTGGTGCTGGCAAGGGGAAATTGCCAGGTTTTAGCTTTCTTTGCCTGCAAATTCTGGACATGGGTGGTGCCAGAAGAGGGAAGTTGCCAGATGTGGGCACTGGCAGTGCCAGCGCACACCAGATCCGGGTGAGGGATGAGCCGGCACTGAGAAATTTCCTGATGGTAATTTTCTGTGCCAGCAAATTGCTGGAATTAGGCTGTGCAGGCATCTGAAACATTCCCAGTCTGGGTACTGGCGGTGTCAGCAAATCTGAGATCGGGTTGCTGTAGGTACCAGGTCTTTGCTTGGTTTTGACTTTCTTTGCCAGCAAGTTGCTGCACTTGGGCTGTGCAAGAATAGGGAAATATCAAATTCTGGGAAATGGCAGTGCCAGCAAACACCACATTTCAGGAAGGATTGGATCTGGACCCATTCCATCCCTGCCTCCCTCCCTCAACAACGTGCCAGAGGGGCTGGAGAGCAGCCAGGCAGAAAGGGACCTGCAGAGACTGATGGACAGCAGGCTGGGCATGAGCCAGCAGTGTGCCCATGTGGGCAAGGAGGCCAATGGCTCCTGGCCTGGATCAGGAATGGTGTGGCCAGCAGGAGCAGGGCAGGGATTCTTCCCCTGTGCTGGGCACCGCTTGGGCAGCGCCTCAAGTGCTGTTTGTAGTTCTGGTGCCCCCAATTTAGGAAGGACATGGAAGGGCTGGAGCGTGTCCAGAGAAGGGCAACAAGGCTGGGGAAGGGTCTGGAGCACAAGAGCTGTGGGGAGTGGCTGAGAGAGCTGAGGTTGTTTATCCTGGAGGAGGCTCAGGGGAGACAAGGCGGTGTCAGGGCACAGGTTGGACTTGATGATCCCCATGTCCTGTTCCACCCTTGCTGATTCTGGGATTCTCTGAAACCACCCTTGGAGCAGTTGCAGGAGGAGCCCTGGGCCTCCTCTTCAGCAGCTCCAGCAGCCCAGGTCCCTCAGCTTCTCCTGCCAGCCCCAAAGCCCATCCTGTCAGTCCTGCAGAGCCTCTGCAGCTCCTCCTCACTGCCCAGAACAGGGAGCCCCAGAGCCAGACACAGCAGCCCAGATGTGCCCCCCTGGCCTGGGGTGCCGCTGGCAAGGGAGCAGCACCAGGCACTGCAGGAGCCTGCAGACAATTGATCTGAAGGCCAAAGCTCCTTAGCTCCTTCTGAAAGAGCAGGAACAGTTCCTCATTGCAATGAGGTGGAATGCTGGGCACCGCAGCTCCAGGTGAGGACTGGACACAAGTTTGCTCCCACTGAGTGCTGGGATGGGTTCTGCAGGAGCTCTGGGCTCCTGTGCTTGCCAGGCACAATGAGGAGAGAAGGAGCCAAGTGCACTGATGTGGGAAATGGATATCTAGAAAGCTTTTAGGGCCTAGTAGAATGCCCACAGAGTATGAATCTGTATATAAACCTTGAGACAAGAAATTCTAACTTAAAAATGCCATGGAATAGGACAGATATTGTTGAGAGAGAAATGGAGGTGAAAAAAAGTTCCAAAAGATGGCCTTGCAAATAAGATTTTGGAAAAACAGAGCTATGAAAGATGCATTGTAGTGGGACCCATGAGGGGCAGTTTTAATAATTGGCTTTAAGGCATTCACAACGTGGCATGGCAAAAGGCTGATAGACCAAAAAAACTAATTATAATGTATTATAATTAGGAAATAGTTGGCTTCTGATTGTGATGGCGTGAATTATAACATCTGTATTGTCTCACCCTTCTCATAAGACTGAAAATTGAATAAAAGTTTTTAAAACACCTCTCAGTGTCCCCATCTCTAGGTCAAGAAAAGAGGATTATCCAACACACTGAAACACATTTGCCTCGAGCATAACCCAGCCTGGACCAAACACACAAGGTTTCCCCTGTGGCCCATGTCTCGAAACATCAGGTCTGCTGTTTGACAGCTCAGGTTGGTTTGGTGTCAAGGAGTTCCCTCAGAAATACTGGGTTTGTCTTCCTCTGTGCCTTCCCCTCAGCAGCCTTGGGGATGCTCCTGTGTGAAGCCATCTGTCTCACACAGTCTCAGACAACTTCAAACAGGATATTGTGCAATAAATCATTTCCTCTGAAGTGTTCCAACAGTCCATTTCCAGCAATAGGAAATTATTACTGATAGATGAAAGTGGAAAACCCCCAACAGTTTATTAACAAACAGAATCCCCCCATGACACGCGTCACAAGAAGGCGCCGGGGTCTCTCTTGGAAGAACAGGAGCTGTCACGGAGCAGTTCCAGCAGCTGATGGAAGCTCGGGGACTCATCCGGTGTCGGCTTTCTCCCGTGGCAGAGCTCCATGGGGCGGGCAGGGCAGTGAAGCAGCTGGGCTGGAGCCCCTCGCTGCCTTGTCTCCCCGGCGTGGCTCAGCTCACAGACTCTCGGGCTGGGAGCGGGGCCGCTCCGCTCCTGCCGGCACCGTGTCCCTGGGCTGGGAAAAACAGTTTCCTGCCAGGAGAGCCCTGCACACTGCTCCACAGATCTTTCATACAGGCCCAAACCAACTCCAAACACTCTGTCAGCTGCAGCTTTTCACAAAGGGCTGCAGCAATCCAGGACAGCTGCAAGTGAGTGTCGGAAGGCTCTTGTCTTGTTCCTGACAGCAGAATTCTTGATGATCTTGTGCAGTTTTATTCAGATGTAACATGAGAGCTGAGGTTTTTTTGTTAAAATATTTAATGCTGAGTAACAAGCCTTGGGAGCATGAGGTACAGGACTGATGTGTGAAAGCATGAGCATATCCTCCAAAGTGGCCAGTTTAATTGTCCATTTTATTACTCTTGTATTTACTCCACACTAATAAGGAAAACCAAGCTCTGCTTGGAGGCAAAACAGGCATGGGATACACTCTGGTCCCTCGCAGGTTCAGCAGGGCTGGCAGTGGCACAGCAGGCAGTCTGCTTCATTGTGAACCACTACAGAGCTGCATCCCAATCTGGTTTAAGTAGTGTGGTATTATTAAGAGCTCCTTTTCTGCATGAGATACAAAAAGGAGATCCCAAATGATCTTCATGCAAACATGCAGTAAAGAACTGCTCCTGCTATCCTAATGAAGCTTTTGCTTTGGCAATTACACTCTTCCCATTCATCTTTCGATGCAGACACTTCAGGTTTTCCCCCACACCCCTGCAAGGCTGGCAGTCGCTGTTTCCCATTTCCTGTTCTTCCCCAGAGATGGTGCAGTGTCTGCTTTGAAACAAAGAGCCCTGAGATCTGGACAGCTTGAAGGAGCATGAAGTGCTAATTAAGTGCTCATATTGGTAACACCCAGGTCTGACCTTCCCAGAGCTCTGAAGCAGCAGCAGCAGGACCATGCATCATTCCTGTTGGTGGATGTTCATGTTTCTGATGTGCAAGAGCAATGACTTTGAGGAGGGACAAAAATGCCCCTCTTCAAAGAGTGGGTGTGCAAGGAGATGTGAAGTTTCACAGCCTTTCCTAGGATATTTTAGAAAGATCTAAGAGAATATTGTGGCATGGGGTAGGTCCCTAATTTTGTCTCCAGAGGAATCCCCAAAGGGCACATTCACTCTGCTGCTGATGCCAACCCCAGAAGCTCACGGACCAGTTTTCCCTGCTACGTGCCACCCTGCCTGGGCTTTACTAGGCCGGGACTAGACCCAGGGCTAAGCAAACTCATTCAGCCAGGTGACATTCTGTAACATCAGAAGCTGGCAACCATGAGGACTTTGCTGTCAAAAGGTTACAGTTTGCACTGGGCCCAGAAGTGTTTTTCCCTAAGGCAAAGCAAATTGAAATGTGAAGTTTCAAAGCTTCAAATGACTATGAAAGGAAACTGCAGAATAATTTCTGGAAGGGCAGCATTGTCAATGATCATGCAGCCCACCAACAGCTGGAGCTGAATCCAGAATTGCTTCTTCCAGCTGTGCAGGAATACATTCCACTGGCAAGCACTGGTCCATGGGAACAAATGATCCCCTAGCTCTGGTCTGAATGGCAGCCAGGCTGCAGTGCAGATTTGAGGAGCCCTTGTCACTTGTTATTGGCCTCCCAGTGCACTCATCCTTCTGCAAATAAGGTGCAAACAACACAGCTGCACTGCTGTCCTGGGTAAATATACATACAGGTGATTTTGCCAAAGCAGTGCATCATTTCCCAGTGAAATCCATGACCTCTTCTTACCTATGGAATTGTGATTGAAGACACCTGTGAGCCAGATCTGTGGGAGATTGCAAAGGAGCAAAGCTTTGGGATTTGGGCACACTTCTCTTGGTTTCTTTGCTCAGGCCTTTGGTGAGCACAGAACACACCTAGGTAAAAAACCTTTGACTAGACAGGATCTTTTGGATCCATTGTCCCCCAAACATGTCAATGTGTGGCCCTGTTACAATGACAAGTTGAAAACAGCAGCACAAATGACACAAAGAAACCATGGCCAAAGTGGAAGAGGAGAGGCCCAATGAGGAAAGGATGTGGTGAGACACTGGCACACTGAATGAGCTGCACTCCCATAATCTCTAGGCTAGCAGGTCATGGTCTCACATTCTCCTCCTGGTTTATTTAAATGTTATTTATTTATTTTTGTTTTTCATCATCAAAATAAAATATATACGATTAAAAATATGTCATCAAAACTTAAAGACAGAATCAAAAGACATTAATTCAAAACTACATCTAAAGATCAGAACATATGTACAGCTGTAACTATCAAGCCTAACACATCAATCCTATTCTTCAAACACTGTTCACACAGGCGGCAGCTTCTTCCTGAGCTTGGAGGAAAGAGAGCTCTTCTGGATGGGAGGCGAGGACTTTGTGGGTGAGGGAACATCGGAAGTGTCCGGAGAAAACTTCTCGGTAGGACTGTAACCAGCCAGATCTGCAAAATGGAGACACAAAGTTTAACAGAGAGGCAAAGTTTAACAGAGGCCACCATGCCAACCTAAAGCATCTGAAGCTCCGTATTTCCTGGGACACATTTCCTGGAAATGTCCAAACAGCTGCACAGGGAAACATGCTCCTGCTGGCAGACACTGAGGCAGGCCAGGGCAAACCCTGAGCCACTTGCCCAGAGCTGGCACAGGCCCAGCCTGGCCTCTGGGCTGCCCTGGGACAGCAGGGAGCCCAGAGCCCTGTGCTCCCCAGGAATGGCTCAGCTGCACATGCACCCTCCTGCTCCTCTGCCTGCCCCACAGCTCAGCAGCCCCACAGCTCCAGGGGCACTGGCAGCAGCACAGCTCATTGCAGGGGCACGTGCAGGGCACAGCTGTTCCCTGGCAATGTGCACAGCCTCTCTGGGCTGCCACAAGACCCTTCCTGCCAGCAGAGATTGGCCCAGCTCCCCCCTCACCTCTGTGTGAGGCTGAGCCATGATTGCCTTCACCTTGTCCTCAATCTGGAGCTGCTTCAGGCCCCCCATGCCATGACTAGGAAGAGCAATGGAGAGAGCGGGGGCAGATGCACACCCTTCCTTAGAATTTTGTCATTTTTGGTACAGCTAAAAAGGCAAGTCCAGAGGTGTCCAACTCAGCGCTTCCTCAGCTTTTTGGAGAACATCTCGCCTTCAGCAGCCCAACATTCTGGAGAGGTTTTCCCACACATGTGGAGGCTTGCTGGCAGCACATTCCTTCAGCTGGGTGCCCATCACCTTGCAGAGGGCAGAGGCCAGCTTGGTGGCCACGGTGCGGACGTTGGCGCTGCGCACAGGCAGCGCCTTGTTCCCCAGGCAGGGCCAGAGCACGGGCAGGGCGTCGCGCTGGGCGACTTCAGGGCTCCTGGCATGAACCCCCTGCACAAGCACTGCCGGGACAGAGACACAGCTCCTTACCCACCAGCCTCCCTGCAAACAAGGATCTGCCTCTGCTTCTGCTTCTTGCCAGCCTCTCTGGCCAAGAGCAGCAAAATAGCACCCAGGGCCCCTTGGTCCAGAAACGGGAAAAGCAGCTGATCATCCTGGAAACAGAACCACCCACCCCTCAGCACTAATTGCTCCAACCAGAGCCCTTGTCCCCGTGGCAGACTTCCTACCTTTACTAAATTATTTCACAATCTCTGCATGAACAATGAATGAAATGTCCAATTGCCTTTGATTTCCATTAAGAAGTTGCCTAAACCCACACTGAAGATTTGGAAGTACACCATAGAGAGGAAATGGAGAGATTTCTAATAAAAGGATGATTCCATTTTTGTAACTTTGATGTCAAGTGTCAAATGTCTAATCTGGCTCTTCCCTTTGCTCAGTGACACACAGCAAAGGGCAGGATTAGAACACACCTCAAAACTCCAGCCCACCAGAGATGGTTGCTGCCTGACAGCTGGATGAGCAACATCGGTGGCCAGCTGGTGTCTTTGGCAGAATGCTTTTGGGGCTTCCAACAAAGAGCTGTTTGAAACCTCAGGGTGTCTTAGAGAATTACCCAGACCCCATTGCCTTGGCATTTGGGCATCTCCACATTTTAATGCCATTTCCCCTCTCAATGGTAATGGCATTTTTTCCTATAATGTCCACTCAAATAGGGGCATAGAGAAAGAAAAATTCTACACAGGGGACTGAAATGTAACCAAAACACAAGTGTTTTCTCATACTGTCTCTAAAATCTCTCTGCCCATTTTCTGAACTGAACTATATCAAACACAGACAAATATTTACTACCAACAGGCTTTTTGTATGGCAGATTTGGCTGAGATAAAAAAAAAAAACCTTAAATGCTCTGGAGACCATTCTTATTTTCTGATCAGACAAAATGTTATCTAGCAGCCATTTAATATTCTGTGGTGGAAGAGACTTCGTTTTCTCTATGCTGATAATCCATCAGCAGGCATCAATATTGAAACAGCTCCTGCAAGTACCCAAAATCAATTCTGCTAACAGGAAAGGGTAATGGTACCCATTTTAAAATGGAAATTCATTTGAGTTTAAATGTAATTAAAGACATTGGTGACTACTGAACATGAGGAACAGCTGTCTGTTCCTGCTAAATCTCAGAGAGAACATCTGCTTTTTCTAAAGTAGTCCTAATTTATGGATAATTCCTTTATTTGAAAAAGAGATCAAAAGAACTGCTAAACTAAATGCCCTATTGCTGGAGATCTACTTTATTCAAATGCTCTTTAAAGGGCCTTTGACATTCCCAATTGCTGAACATGCCCTTTTGAGATTCCTAATGAAGACACTAAGTGTATTAAACCTTGCATTCAAAGATGTTGGCATAATTAGCAGTGGATTTAGCCCCAGTTAAAGCAAGGCTATCAATCATCTTCTCTACTATATATTGAGATTATCTTTTTTCCATGCCTTGGCTATTGCTGACACAGCAAGCTCCTCGAAAGAATCAATTATCAGCTGCATTTGTAGCATTTTGGACAGCGCTGACACAGGCAGACACTGTTTGCACCCCCTGAAAGGCTCAGTCCAAGGCCACTCTGAAGCACAGGCAGGGAGCCTCAGCACTCTGCTTCTGTCCCTGTGCCCCAGAGTCTGCCTTGCACTAAACCCGTGCCTCTGATACCTCTGTTGAGTTCTGGCCTAAGCTGTGACCCCTAGGTTCTGCACGGTTCAGCCTCAAAACTTTCCAAGAGAAAAACAAGAATTCTGTAAGGACAAAACAAACTGATGCCCTGAAACAGCATTTGCCACCATTTCCCCTCAAAGACAACAGATGTCCCTGAGCTCCCCAGAGAGGAGCCAGCTGGGGCATTTTTAGCCCTCCCTTTGTGGAGGTGGGTTCTGAGAAGCCCCAGTGAGAGCTCAGCCCCAGGCCGAGCGCTGCCCCCATCTCAGGTGCTGCCCAGCTCTGCAGCAGCCAGGGAAAACTGAGGAAATTGAAGGGAGACAAGCACATCCTATTGATGATCTTTGTCTCGGAATTATTGATCCAGCTTACAAACTTTTTTAGTAGTGTTAATTAAGCTCATACGTATTGCAAAAACCGAGCTCATCATTGGTTACAGATTACATGCCAACCCTTCCTTTGTTGCTAATACCTGTGGCTTTCTTGTTGAGGCTAATACTTGTTTTTACATCCTGCTGTTGACTACATTCAAGGACTCCATGTTTTTCACCGTGTTTTTCTCATTATTTGATCAAGGACGCAGTGTTTTTGTTTTTCTTTTAATCAGAAGTCTGAGAACTTACTGCTTACAGCTGCTTTTTACTGCTTAACCAGCTGTATATGATCATGGCCCTTTTTCCTTCAAGCCATGTCTGCACAAAAACTCTTCAACATATCCCCCGTTTTTCTTTTTGCACAAGGAGGTTAGTCTGCCAGGCTTTTTCTATCATTCTACTCACCATATTTTGAATACAATCAAAAATACAAGGCAAAATAAGCAAAAGCATTAAAAGCACACCTGGTATCCCTATAGCATATGTAATAATGTTCCTCAGCCACGGTCCAAGCAATGGCTTTTACCCCAAGGGGTTAAAGCCATGCCCAACTGAGCCATAATGTCCCTCCCTATAAGCCATTGCACGGTAGGTGGTAATTGGACTAAGAAAAATAAAGCTGTTAGCTGTTTTCCATTCATGCGAGCCCAGAGAGGAGGAGAATGGCTAGCCAGGGTAAAACCTCCAACCCCGGTCACTGTGGTGGCTGCTGGCTGCAAAGGCCAGTGTTGAGGCCAACAGGTAGGGCTAATGATGCTCGAATCTGCTCCAGTGTCCAGCAAGCCTGAAAATTATCTTTTTTGTCCTTGAAATTCCACTTCCACCCTTTTCTTGGGTCTCTCAGAAAGGTTCAAATTCAGTAAGGTAAGTCCTCCAGTGGATCCAAAACCATTTTCCCCCCTCTCTTGTCCTTTTATACCCTGTAATCCCTTAGTCATTTGTTCAAGTGGCACCAGCTGAGCAATCCTCTGTCCTTTATTAATTTGGAGTGGTGGGAAAGGGGTATGCACCACAACCATAATTTCTCCTGTATAGTCCACATCAATTATGCCAGGTAAAACAAATAGTCCCAAATAGACCCAGATGGTCTTCCGGACAGCAGAGCACCCACCGCGTGACCCTGTATAACAATAGGTCCCTGAATCCCTGTCCGGATTTTTTTGGGTGCGGGGTCGTCAACGTAACATCTACGGCAGCTGCCAGGTCCAAGCTGAGGCTCCCTGTGGTGGCAGGTTGGAGACAGGAGAGGGTGCTGATGCGGCAGTGATGACTTGTGTCGGTTCGCGGTCACTGCGGTTCGTACTTCCCGGTCTCCGCTTGCAGGCGCCCGTATTGTGGGTGTCCGAGCAGCATTTTTGGCACTAACTAGCCATTAGAGCCAGTGCAGCTGACGCTTGAAGTGGTGCAAGAGCAGCTAACACCTGATTTTGAAAGGTCTTTGCTTGTTCTTCTAAGCCTAGCCCTAATTGTGCTACGCATTCATTTACAAGCTCTTGCCAATGAGCATTGAATAACAACTGCTGATGTTGAGTAAATATCAATGTAGCTATTCCCCGACAATCATTTACCAAGAGAAGACTGGTATCAAAGATATAGTCTAACATTTGTTTGGCTTGCTCACTTTTCACTCCAAATTGACTAACAGTAGATCTCAGCTGAGATAGTAATTTCCAATCAAGGGCTGTAATGGTAGCCTTCATGCCCCCTCCCTCCTGCCGACTGAATACAACAGGACAAGCTAGCTGGGTAGCAATGCTAATAACCCTGTCATCCCCTTTCTCCATGGTGTCTTTTGCCAGTGCAGCCCAAGCCTCCCATCGCTCCCTCGTTACAGCCTCCACTAGGTCGTTTTCCGCCCCAGGGACGGGCTCATTACCTTGCGGGAGCTTACCGGGTGGTTTTGGCCATGGCTCCTGTTCTACAGGGGGTGCGGAAGGCTCACAAGTGCGCTCTATACCCAGTCCCGGCGAAGCCGAGGAGGACGGCGAGGCAGGCAAAACCACCGTCCTAACTGCAGGGGCTAGGAGAGTACCCGTGTCCTGATCATAATCTTTATTACGGCCATGTGCAGCTGTTGCCTGTTGGGCTGCTTTTCTCTCGGCCTGATGCTGTAACATCTCATTGTGAACCACCCTCCATAATTTACCTAACTTCTTGGCAGTTTTATCCTCTAAAGCGGCCTCCCACAATAAATCACCGAATTTACACCACTCTGTTAACTCGTGAACAGTTGGGGGTTAATAAAAATTCCCTTAGCATATCCATAGGCTAAAAGCCCTGGTAAATCCTTTTGTAAATCTATTCCCCTAACCTGCCATTTTTGTAAAAAGGCAGCAAATAAATCATATGCTGCTTGCCTTTCCATACCTAAATCATCAGCGCTGTTGCAGCTCTTCAAGCTTGCAGCAGCACGTGTCGGCCGGGCTCGTCTATATGACACCCAGAGCACAGCGCGTCTCAGCTTCTTTTTTCTCCTTTTTTTTTCTCCGTGCTTTTCCGCCATCCTGGCTGCTTTCAGGACCTGACTCAGTTCTTCACTCCTCCGTGGTCTGTCGCCGTATCAGGTCGAGGTCACCTTTTCAGCAAAGTGAAGGGAGCCGAGCACATCCTATTGATGATCTTTGTCTCGGATTTATTGATCCAGCTTACAAACTTTTTTAGTAGTGTTAATTAAGCTCATACATATTGCAAAAACCGAGCTCATCATTGGTTACAGATTACATGCCAACCCTTCCTTTGTTGCTAATACCTGTGGCTTTCTTGTTGAGGCTAATACTTGTTTTTACATCCTGCTGTTGACTGTTGTTGACTACATTCAAGGACTCCATGTTTTTCACCGTGTTTTTCTCATTATTTGATCAAGGACGCAGTGTTTTTGTTTTTCTTGTAATCAGAAGTCTGAGAACTTACTGCTTACAGCTGCTTTTTACTGCTTAACCAGCTGTATATGATCATGGCCCTTTTTCCTTCAAGCCACGTCTGCACAAAAACTCTCCAACAGAAAACCTACCAAACCCACCTGCCTTGGCTGTTGGGCAGCAGGGACAAGCTCAGCACCTCCTGGTTTGGAGAAGCTGCTCTGCTATCTGCTCACAGGCATTCCCTGTAAATACTCCCTGGGAAGAGCTCTTGGCTCAGAAGGGGAGGCCATACCTGTGATACACTTGGTGACATCCAGCAGAGCCACTGGTGATGGTGTTTTAGATTCAATTGACCAATCTGGTATGTCTGTATCAGACTGTCTGTAAGGGTGATGAGTTTCAGTATAGTAATAGTATAGTATAGTATAGTATAGTATAGTATAGTATAGTATAGTATAGTATAGTATAGTATAGTTTAATAAAGTGACGGATCAGCCTTCTGAAATCATGGAGTCAATGCTAATTATTTCCACTATGGGGATGCTATGCTATGATAATTATCACCACCAGGTCCTCATTTGGTTTTATTTCCCAGGGTGAAATCTCCCTCTGATGGACACCTCCTACCCCGTGCACAAGCCCAGAAGCTTTACCATCTCCTGGAAGCCAAGGGGTTTCAGACAAGGATGGAAGGAGTGGAGCTCCTCCTAGACCTTTGCAAAACCAGCCCCCAGCTCATCTCCACTAACATTGCCCAAGTATGTAGGGTACCTTCACTGCTCTTTTCCTTTAGCTCCTTTCCTAAGCCTGTATCTGCAAAGTTAATTCAGTGTGTCTTGGCACTCTGTCCTGGCTGTTTGTGACACACTGGTCCTTCTCACCCAGACAAATGTAATTCAGGTCCAGGCTTCAGGACAAGTTGTTTCAGTCCAGCTGTATTTGTCTGGCATTTGCCTATTGCTGCTGTTCATCAGATGATGGCAGAACTTTCTGCTGGTGTAACTGCTACTCTCTCCTACTCCCAGTTGGGTTAAGTGAAGGGAATCCAGCCCCTGAAAACTTGGCAATTGTTCTCTAGACCAAAAATGGGTTTGCATAGGGAAGAGAAGTATCAGACTGGGTTGGTTTAGACCCCGTTGATTTTTCTAAAGAATACTTCTATATAGTCCATCTTGTCTTACACAGGCACAGCGCTGGCTACTCATTTCCATCCTTATTCCTATTCCTCTTGGTAAAGACAGTGCTCACCCTTCTTGGGGGGTCTTTTTTTCTCTTTGGAAAAGGAGGAAAACAGCTAAGGACGCATCTCTGCCTTCTCCTCCCAGTAGCTGCTTTTTCCCTTTTTCCAGGAAAAGGTGCCTGATAATGAGGCTGTCAAGGTACTGAACCTGCTCTAATGAGTGCTGTACAGCATATGACATTTTAGAAGTCCACCTGTTAGAGAAATGGTCTGGATCCTGGAAGAGTTGATCAGAGCCCTGCACTTCTCCAAACACTGGCTCTGAGACAAACAAAAGAAAACTTAGATCTCTTCCAGCCATAATTTTGGCAAAATCATAACTGCCCTCAGTACTTAAAGCAACTGTATATAAAACCAGGCATTGTAAACATCTGCTTCCATTCAAAGCAAAGGTAGTCTTCAGCATTATAAATGGAATTAATTTAATGATTTATAGATGGAGAGAAATACCATAGGAACTATTCTGTCCTCAGCCAAACCTCCTAAAACAGAAGAAAATATTTCAACTAGCATGAGGCTGTGCCACCATTCCAGTGAGTGGCCCACAGAAAAACAGTGAAATTGTGCAAGCGAGTGCTGACCTGACAGAAAGGATCACTTTCATCTTTGACATTGTTGATTGCTACACCCAGTCTTCAAACAAGGACATTTGAATCCAGCTTTCACATTGCTTGTTCTCTTCACAGATTTTTGATTATTTTGTCCTGAGAATATCTGACAGCCACAAGGAAGTGAAGCAGAAGGCGCTGGACGTGCTGGCTGAAATCAGAGGAGTCCTTAAAGATGCCTTGAACACTCCTATGTGCACACAGACACAAAGAGTCAGTGCAAGGCACCTGTGAGAAATTCCCCTGAGGGCAGGGAATGCTCACTGTGGATCCTTTGGCATCTCCCCAGCAGGTGAAGGGTTGAGCCTGGAGGAGTGGGGGGATCGACCCAGGCTCTGTGGTTGTTCAGGATCCCCGAGTGCAGCAAAGGGGAGAGTTCCCGGCTGGGAGAGGCCCCACTCAGAGGGAGTCGCTGACCCAGGAGAGCTCCAAGGGCTCCTTTTGGAGCGCTGTTTGCAGGGCCCCAAGAGAGAGGCTTCAGTCCCAGCAATGGCTCATCCTGGCCGCACTTGGCATCCACAGCTTTCTTTGGCACTGTGAGAACAGGGATGTTGTGCCACTGAAGGAATAAAAACAGTTCCCAGGGCTGCTTCTACAGAAACAACTAGCTGGTTGGGCAGCAGCAGTGCCTGGAGCAGACAGTGTGATGAACTGCAGAGGAGCTGAGCCCAGGGGCTGTTGGCCAAGGCCGAGGCCCAAGGAGCATTTCTCAGCTGGCAGGGCGGCCTGAGAAGGGGAGGGGGAAATGCAGCAGTACAGGGCCCATGGAACCAAGGGACCATTGTGGCACTGTGGGGCGCTGTGAGACCAAGGGACCATTGTGACACTGTGGGGCCCTGTGAGACCAAGGGACCATTGACACCTTGAGACTCTGTGGGGACTCATGGAATCATGGAGACCACCGTGACATTGCTGAGCCTCATGGAACCAAGGGGAATGTACTGACACGGTGTGGCTCCATGCAATGTAGGGATCATTGTGAAACTGAGAGGCCCCATCAAACCAAGGGTCCATTGTGATACTGCGGGGACTCCCTAGACTGTGGAGACCATTGTGACACTTTGGGGTGTCATAGAACAAGGGGCCATTGTGACACTGCAAGACTCCATGGAGCCAAGGGTCCAAACTTTGACATTGCAAGAACTCATGGAACCATGGAGAGACCATTGGGACATTTCACAGACTCATGGAATGAAGAAGACCATTGTGACACTGTGGGGCACCATGGAATAAGCAAAGCATTGTGTCACTGTGAGGCCTCATGGAACTAGTGAGACCATTGTGACCCTGGGGGTCCCCTCAGAACCAAGAGGACTATTGTGATACTGTGGGGCCTTGTGAAACTAAGAGGCCTTTGTGACACTGCAGGGCTGCTGGAACCAAAGGTCCATTGTGACATTGCAGGGCCTTATGTCATCAGTGGTCCATTGGGACACTGTGGAGCCAAAGGAGACCATTGTGACACAGCAAACTCCCAGGGTCCAAAGGTCCATTGTGACATTGCAGGCCTCGTGGAACAGAGGAGTCCTGTGATATTGTGGGGCCTGGGGAACCACGGAGACCATTGTGACACTGCAAGGCCTCATGGAATCAGTGGGACCGTTGTGACACTTCAAGGCCTTGTGGAGCCTAGGGGACATTGTGACACTGCTGGACGCCATGGAAACAAGACACCATTATGGCACTGTGGGGCCTCATGGATCCAAGCCATGATTGTGACACTATAGGGCCCCGTAAAACCAAGGGAAGATGGAACAGGTCTTGCTGGTTTGGCCTCCCAGGAGCCACCTGGTCCAGCTGACCTTGGAACATTACGAATCTCTTGTCATCTGCTTCTGAAACACTGGTACTCCGTACTTTCCTTCCCAATGGAAAAGAACTGTTCTCCTCCTATGGACAGAATTGGGATTTCACTGCCAACATTCCCTGTTGTGACAAACTGGAGGAGATTGTTGGCTCAAAACATTTTGTGCACAGGGGAGGAAGGGGCAGGTCCAGCCTTGCCCTGCCCTATAAACGCAGCCCTGCCCTGCCCTGTCACCCCAATCCCCCCAGAGCCTCTATCCCAGCCCAGCAGCGTCTGCCAGTCCCTGGCACAGCACAGGCAATGCTCCACAGCCACCTCTTCAGCCCCCAGCCTAGCTCCTGAAGGACCAAATGAGCCCAAGTCCCACCTGGGGGAAGGGCCCAGGGAAAAAAAGAGATATTGAAAGCTGACCACAAGGCAAGCACGTATCTTGACCCAACCTCCACTTGGAATTTCCATCTGAACTTGAAATTTTCCATCTGGAATCCAGGACTTGGTAGCTGTGTGTGTGCTTCTCTCTATATAATTTTTTTTATCTCTTTCTGTGTCTTTTTCTTCTATTTCTGTTCTCTTGCAAATCTTGAGTAACTTAAAACTGCACAGACTTAGAGTTTGTGAAGGTGAATGGTCCAATTTAAAGCTTTGATAAGTGGTTTGGTTTTTTTTTCATTGAGTGTCATATTAAACCATTTGCCAAGTTTCCATAATTTTCTAATATTACTAATATAGGCTGTTTTGTTCTTTTAAGCTCCTGAGGATCTCTTGCCAGAATTTCTGCAGTGCGTCCAACTCAGAGAACACAAATAATTGTAATTACTTTTAAATGTCTCCTTGAGAGAGTTGTTTAGTGGATGGGGATCAGGGCTTGTCTGTCCTGCTTGGCACAGCCCAGACAGGGCTTTCCCAGCCACATTCCACACTCCATTTCCCAGCTGGAGCCGCTGCTGCCTCTGAGTTGTGCTGCCCCAGCCCCCGGGACGCTCTCCTTGTCTGCCCATTCCCCCACGGTCTCTGGGCAGGGATGGCCTCAGTGGGGGCTGCTGACATCCTCAGCAACTTGGAGGCTGCTGCTGAATTTTCCTGCTCCAGAGGCTTGTTCAGCCTTCAGCTCTTCAGTGCAGGAATTTAGTGTCCCAGGGCTCATTAACATTCAGAACACCTTAACAAGCCTCAGGGAATAATTTGATTTCAGTTTCCAAATAATTTGTAGTTAAGTAGATCTCAGTAGTGTATTTAAAGTGAATACAGGATATTTAAAAAGACAGTGAGAAAAGATTTCTTAGGTTCTGTTTATTTTTTTTCCCCTGTTAATTCATTGATATGTGCAGTCTCCAATTGACACTGAATCCAAGTACTTCCTCATGCAGTTTGATATAGTTTGAATAGATATTGCAGTTTGAATAGATATGAAAATCAAGACCCTTCATGGCTGACAATCAATCACAGTCTGCCCCTACCCACACCCCACCATTTCCCCCATCCAAGCCCTGGCACTCAGAGCAGCCTTGTGCAAATCTGAGCTCCCTCCAGCCCAGGCTGCACCTGCAGCTTTCAGCTCCTTGGCTGCAACTCCCACCTGCTTTCCTTGGAGAAGGAACTGCCCGAGACACAGAGGGATGTTCATTTCTTGTCAGCCAACAAAGCCAAGGGAAGGCACAGCTCCATGAAATGCAGAAATCATTCTCCTCTCTGGCTCTGCCCTGCCTCTGATCCTCACAGCCTGTCCTGTTTCCTTCATCTCTGCATTGCCAGGGACTTTCTGGGACAAGGGAGCTCAGCTCTGGCTACAGAGGGAGGTGCAAGTGCCACCACTGGGGTGGGAACCACATCTCATCAGGTTTGTGTCCTTTGGGGGTCAGGAACTGGTGACACTCAGAGGCACAGAAAGTTTCTCTTCATGGCCAACAGATCATAGTTGAACAGGATACAATTTAACAACAAACACAGCTCTTCCCTGAGCAATGTGCAACATCCCAGCAGTATCTGATGAGTCCACCATCCCCAAGTGATTTCCATACTAAAATTTTTTAGACAAACATGGTTCTGTGATTGATGTAAACACAATTAAGTTCTTGTATCAGGATGCTCATCCTGGAGTGGGTGTAAAACAGCTCGAACGATTTCTGATTTGCAAAGCTGTCAGTGGGGGATGAAGAAAGGGAGGTCAGGCAGCTTTTGGTGGTGAGGAAATGCTGAAAGCAGCCTGACTCATTTCATCTCTTCCTGTCCTGGCTGATCTCCCCTCTTTCCCCTTCCACCCATTGGCTTTTGTCTCCCCCCAGCCCCCTATGAAGAGCCTGGCTCTGTGTTCTCCATCCCCTCCTCGCTGGCACTGCCAGGCTGGGATGAGGAGCCCCTCAGCCTTCCCTGCTCCAGGCTGGACCAGCCCAGCTCCCTCAGCCTCTGCTCACAGCCCAAGGGCTCCAGCCCCACCTTGGAGGCCCTTCCCAAACCCTGCTCCAGCTGCCAGACATCTTTCCTGCCTTGGGGAACTCAACCCAGGCCACAGTGACCTGGATAATCCACGTCCTTATGTCCTGGTCACACATTCCTGGCCCCTTGTCCCCATGTCAGGCTCTGGGCTGGATCCTGTGGAACATCCTTTGGTGGAGGCTGTGGCTCCAGGTGGGCTGGGGGGATCCTGAGGGACAGCGACCCTGCTGGGCATGAACAGCATTGGACTTGTTGGGAGAAACAGTGAGGGGGAGCTGGGGCAGAGTGACCAACCCAGTGATCTGACACAGCCCTGTTGGGATGTCACACAGCCCCTCTGGGATGTCACAGCCTGCTCTGTGATGTCACAGCCCATTCTCTGTGATGTCCCAGAGGGTCTCTATGATGCTGTAGCTTCTCCATGACCTCACATAACCCACTCTGTGACCTCATGTTACCAGATGATAAATTGCACCAGGTGAGCTAACACCAGGAAGTTGTTCTCCACAACCCCAGGCCTATGGAAACCACAAAATGCCCAATGTGTGACAAGGGGAACTGGAAGTTCACCAGCCTCGGTGTCCTGCCAGCTCAGCCTAGCCCACTGGAACATTGGGGTCCATGAGAACCAGGGACCACCAGAGAGACCCCCAGGGCAGAAGAACACATGGGTGAAGGGGAGGGGAAATATGTTAATGATTTTGTGGAAATGATTATCATATATATGTTTAGTGCAGGATAATCAATGAATATGTGTGCAAAATACAGAAAATAAACAGAAACTTTCCTGTGCTTAGCATCCAGGGCTTTGGGAGGAGCTATCACCAGTGCATCTGGCTGAAGAAAGAATGCTGCTTCTTAATGCTACACTGGGGTTAAGGAGTTTTCTGTTTCACCAAATTTTTCGTAACACTCCCTTTGCCAAGGAAAGCTCTGTCTGCTGCTGTTCACAAACAGAGAAGGGCTGGTGGCAGATGTGGGGCTTGGAGGCTGCCTGGGGCACAGTGACCATGAAATAATGAAGTTTTCATAGTTCTGTGAAAGAAGGAGGAGCAGCAACAAAACTTCTCCACTGGAATTAGGAAGGGCAGATTTGGGCCTATTTAGGATGCAGATTTGGGGAGTACTGAATCGGGTCATGATTTTTTGAAGGGAAACTGCCTTAAAAACAAAGGAGTCCAGGAAGGATGGACACATTTCAAGGAAGTAATCTTAAGGGGGAAGGAGCAGCCTGTCCCAGTGTGGCAAAAGATGAGCTAGTGAGGAAAATGACTGGCCAGGCTGGGCATGGAGCTTTTGTGGATACTCAGGGAAAAAAAGGACTCGTACTGCAGGAAGTGTTTAAGGATGTCTCTAGATTATCAGAAAAAACATCAGAGCATGAAAGCTCAATCAAAACTTAACCTGACCCATCCTGTAAAAAAAAAAATGTTTGTATAAAAATGTTTTAGCAAAAGACGGGAGAAGGAGCACCTCTACTCTTTATTGGATGCAGTGGAGGAGATAGTAACTAAAGATAAGGAAATGGCTGTACTTCTTAACACCTTGTTTGTCTCAATTTTCAATACTAGGACAGGTTTTCCTCAGGACAAGTGTTCTCCTGAGCTGGCAGAAGGGCACAGGGAGCTGAACAGCCTCCTGTAATCCAGGAGGAAGCAGCTGGTGTCCTGCTGAGCCACTCAGATACTCACAGGTGTATGAGATTGGACAGAATCCATCCTAGGGGGATGAGGGAGTTGGTGGATGAGCTCCCCAGGCTGCTCTCCATCATTTACCATCAGTCCTGGCTCAGCAGGGAGGTGCCAGAGGACTGGAGGTGCCAATGTGAGCCCATCCCCAAGAAGGGCTGGAAGGAGGAGCTGGGGAACTCCAGGCCTGTCAGCCTGACCTGGGTGCCCGGCAAGGTTATGGAACAGATCACCTTGAGTGCCATCCCAGGGCACCCACAGGATGGCCCGGGGATCAGAGCCAGCCAGCGTGGATTTAGGGGTGGCTGGTCCTGCCTGACCAACCTGGTCTCCTTTTATGACCAGGTGACCCTCCCTGTCGATGTTGTTTATCTGGACTTCAGCAAAGATTTTGACACTGTCTCTGACTGCATTCCCTGGAAAAGCTGCAGTCCATGGCTTGGGCACGTTCCCTCATCGCTGGGAGATTTAAAAGCTGGCTGGAGGCTGGGCCCAGAGAGTGGTGGGGATGGTGCTGCACCCAGCTGGTGTCCAGGCACTGGTGGTGTCCCCCAGGGATCTGTGTTGGGCCCAGTCCTGTTTAATATCTTCACTGATGATCTGGGTGAGGGGGTCGAGTCCACCATTCACAAATTGCAGATGGCACCAAGCTGGGTATGAGTGTGGATCTGCTGGAGAGCAGGTAAAGAAGACACAGCCTTAAACTGCACCAGGGGAGGGTTAGGCTGGACAATAGGAAATTCTTCAGAGAAAGGGTGAGTGGGCATTGGAATGGGCTGGCCAGGGGGGAGGTGGCAGAGTCACTGTCCCTCTCCAGTGGCACTTAGTAGCATGGTCTGTGTGACAAGGCAGTATTAGGGCATTGGTTGGGCTTGATGATCCCAAAGGTCTTTTCCAGCCTATTTAATTCTGTCATTCTGTGATAACTGGGACACTCTGGGGCCATTGTGACACTGCAGGGCCTTGTGGAACTAAGAGGACCATGGTGACACTGTGCAGGCCCACAGAACCAGTTGTCCATTGTAGTGCTGTGGGGCCAAATGGAGTCAGGGAGTGCACTGTGACACTCTGGGTCCTTGTGGTCCCTAAGAGGCCATTGTGACACTGCAGGGCCTTGTGTAACCAAGGGGTTTCACCATTTTGGCACTGCAAAACCAAGGCGACCATCAGGACACTCCAGGGCCGAGAGGAGCCAAGGGGCCATTCTGACACTGCGGGGCCTCATGGAACCAAGGAGACATTGTGACACTGCAGGATCCTGTGTAACCAAGGGACCACTGTGACACGATGGGGCCTCAAGGAATCTGGAAGAACGTTGTGACACTGTATGGCCTCATGGAAACCAGGAGTCCATTGTGACACTGAGGAGACTTGTGGAACCACAGAGACCATTGTGACAGTGTAGGACCTCATGTAACCATGGGACCATTGTGACACCCTGGGGCCCCATGGAACCAAGGGGCCACTGTGAAACCGCAGCACCAATGACAAGATTGTGACACTGTGAAGCCTCATGGAACCAAGGAGACTGTTGTGACATTTTGGGGCCCCATGGAACCAAGGAGACCAGTGTGACAGCGCAGGGCCTGGTGTGAACAAGAGGCCATTGTGACACTGAGGGGTCCCATGGAACCAAGGACGTATTTGCAGATGACACCAAGCTGGATGTGAGTGTAGATCTGTGGGAGCATAGGAGGGCTCTGCACAGGGCCCTGGACAGGCTGGATCCAGGGCCCAAATCCAACAAGGTGAGGTTTGACAAGTCCAAGTGCCAGGTCCTGCACTTTGGCCACAGTGCTACAGGCTGGGCATAGAGTGGCTGGACAGCAGCCAGGCAGAAAGGGACCTGCAGGGACAGATGAACAGCAGGCTGGACATGAGCTAGCAGGGTGCCCAGGTGGGCAAGCAGGCCAATGGCTCCTGGCCTGGATCAGGAATGGTGTGGCCAGCAGGAGCAGAGCTGCTGTACTCAACTCTGATCTGCCCCCAGCTCTGCATACAGACATTGCTGCTGCAGCTCCACAGAAGGCAATAAAGAGGCATGTCTGCAGAAAACTTTGCTTGGACATCCTTTAGTTCTATTAAAGCCACCAAGAGTGCAGCTCCTCATTGACACAGTCAGTGGCTCCAGGGAAGGCGGAGAAAAACAAAATGAAAAATGGCAAAACAATGGTTTTACTTTATGGACAATATGGAAAAACTAAAACACAGGGGAAAAAAGAACAAAGCCAAAAGAACAATCAAAGATTATTTATATTACAAATTATTGATATTACAAATTAATTATATTACTTTGCCTGTCATTGCCGCAGCCCCGGCACTGCCGCCCCCAGGGCTGTGCCCGGCCCCGAGAGCACTCAGGCCCTGCAGCAACACCAGGGCCACCAGGGCAGTGGGGCAGGGCCACGGCAGCAGCACTGGCAACACCAAGTGCTGCTGCTGCTGCTGGGCACAGCTGCTGGGCCAGCACTGATCTGCCCCCTGCTCTGCACACAGACATTGCTGCTGCATCTCCAGAGAAGGCAATAAAGGGGCATCTCAGCAGAAAACTCTGCTGGGAGATCCTTTGCATCCTTTAAAGGAACCAAGAGCGCAGCCCCTCATTGAGAGAGTCTGTGGCCATAGGGAATGCGGAGAGAAACAAAATGAGAAATGGCACAAGGAATGGCTTTACTTTGTTGACAATAAGAAAAAATTTAAAACAAAGGAAACAGATCTCCAAAATGAAACCAACAATAAGTATCAAAAATGAGTTTTATTACAAGTGATTTGAAGTAATTGACCAACAGTCTAATGTTCCTGAAAGCATCCAGTCATCAGTCTCCACACTGCAGCCTTGAGCTCCTGGTTCCTCAGGCTGTAGATGAGGGGGTTCAGGGCTGGAGGCACCACTGAGTACAGAACTGACAGGGCCAGATCCAGGGATGAGGAGGAGATGGAGGGGGGCTTCAGGTAAGCAAATGCTGAAGTGCTGACAAACAGGGAAACCACAGCCAAGTGAGGGAGGCAGGTGAAAAAGGCTTTGTGCCGTCCCTGCTCAGACGGGATCCTCAGCACAGCCCTGAAAATCTGTACATAGGTAACAACAATGAACACAAAACAACCAAATACCAAACACACACTAACTGCAAGAAGCCCAAGTTCCCTGAGGTAGGATTTGGAGCAGGAGAGCTTGAGGATCTGTGGGATTTCACAGAAGAACTGGCCCAGGGCATTGCCATGGCACAGGGGTAGGGAAAATGTATTGGCTGTGTGCAGCAGTGAATAGAGAAAGGCACTGGCCCAGGCAGCTGCTGCCATGTGGGCACAAGCTCTGCTGCCCAAGAGGGTCCCGTAGTGCAGGGGTTTGCAGATGGACACGTAGCGGTCATAGCACATGATGGTCAGGAGGAAATACTCTTTTCCAATGAAGAACAAAAAGAAAAAGAGCTGTGCAGCACATCCAGTGTAGGAGATGTCCCTGGTGTCCCAGAGGGAATTGTGCATGGCTTTAGGGACAGTGGTGCAGATGCAGCCCAGGTCGCTGAGGGCCAGGTTGAGCAGGAAGAAGAACATGGGCATGTGCAGGTGGTGGCCGCAGGCTACGGCGCTGATGATGAGGCCGTTGCCCAGGAGGGCAGCCAGGGAGATGCCCAGCAAGAGGCAGAAGTGCAGGAGCTGCAGCTGCCGCGTGTCTGCCAATGCCAGCAGGAGGAAGTGCCTGATGGAGCTGCTGTTGGACATTTGCTGTTGCTGCACATGGGATCCTGTTCATGGAGAAAAGGACAGTGAAGTGTGAGAGGAGATACCTGTAATCAAAATCAAAGCCATTTCTCATACCCCCTTCCCTGGAACACACAGATAGCTTTTGGTGTTTAAGCGTTCTGTGGTTTTCTTTTTAAGCTCCCCCCATGTCTCTCCTGCTATTCTTAAGTATCAGAAGCCCTCAGATTTTCCCCAGCCCTCTAGAAGAGCACAGTGAGTTCCCTGATGCATTATTAAGAGTGGACACTGAGGAGAGATGGTCACTCACTTCATTCTGTCTGGAGTTTCTCTGGGCTTTCTCTTTTCTCAAATGGAGGATTTGCACACTCCCATGTTGCTCTAAAAAAACCCCAGACACTGCTAAGAGCAGATGGATCCACCACAGTCCAGCTCCACATTTGTAGCCAAGGGCTCACATTGCTCATTTAAGCAACCCAGCAGCATTTTCAGTGTCAGAACACCTCTGCCTTTCCCCATCAATCTTATAACTCAGAGATGCTCTTGGACAGGTTTGCACCCTGGATTGGAGCTCCCAGCTTGGACTGAAATCTCAGAGAGACTTGCAAGTGTCTTTATGCTGGCACTGGATTGAGGGAGATGCAGCTCCTTCCCTGGCTGCACTGACAGCATTGCCCAGAGCCGGGCACTGGGGACAGCGTCACCCTGAGCCAGCTGTGCCCCCTGCCAGAGCCCCCAGTGCCGGGCAGCTGCTCCCACCCCTGTGCTCTGCAGAGGGAACTGGGCCCAGGGCTGCAGAGCTGCCCCACGGCTCTGCTGCAGCTCTGCCTGCACAGGAGGGGCTGCACGTCTTGGAGCCCTGGCCCTGGGGGCAGAGGCTGGGCTGGGGCACAGGAGGGAGGGGGCTTGTTCAGAGGGAGGGGCTGCACTGGAGGGTATCCCGTGGCCATCTCTAAACTTTCCCTGCCACAGCATTTCTGGGTTTTGTTTTCTCTCATTGCCTGATTTTCTCTCTGCCTCCTGGAGATTTTCCTCCTGCAGGTGTTTCCCTGTGCCTGATCTCTCCCTGCCAGCACTCACAGACCCCAAATCTCTGTGCACTTTCCTTGGCCCTACAGAACCCTGCCTGTTTGCAGGGCACTGGCTGGGAGCAAGTTCTGTTTGCAGCTTGGAGAAAGGACAGCTCAGACTGAGCCTGATGGCTCCAGCAAAGGTGATGCTGGTGCTGTCCATGGGCAGAGTGGCTGAAAGCACATTAGGGATTTCCTGTGAACCTACTGGTCACTAAAAGAAACAGTTTGCTTGTCTCAGGCAGCACTTATCAAAACTCATAATAACAATTCATAATCGTCCTTTAATATTTATTCTCCCTTCCTCGCACTCTCCAGTAGCAGTGATAGCGAAGCCCTTGAAAAAGTTAAAGATAGAATCTAAAATGTTAAGCTTTGTGCTTTCCCAGGTCAAATGCACCTGCGTAAGCAGTATGATAAATTATATAATTGTTAGATATGATGATTGTTTAGTAATTAAATATGGTTTTTATATTACCATAAGAAGGATAATGAGAAACCATGTTGGAAATTCAGAGGGGGGCTAAATCTATGTATACAATAGAACAATATATGTTTAATAATTAACATGAAAGTTATATAGTGATAGAGTATAAAACATGGTCAGTTCGGATGTATGGTTGGAATCAGAGTCTCAGAGCTCTTTAATAGAAAGCACCGCATATAGTCCCTACATGATTATGTGTTTTTGAATGGTAACACTAGAAATCTGAATACAAAGTCTTAGGAAATTTCCTCATTTTTATCAAATTCCTTGTCTTGGAAATATTCTATGACTGATCAGAAACACCTCAGCATGTCAGAGCTTCAAGAGCATTTAAACTTCCCTGAACCAGAAATACTCAGAGTTGTACTCACAGAGTCTGTAGGCATTGGGATGTTCCAGCTTTGGGAGATCATTCCAGGAGCTGCAGCTGCATTGTCCTGCAGCCAGAGGTTGCTGTGCCAAGGGCTGGCAGTGATTCTGCCCCAGCCACTTCTCAGCACCTTCCCAGCCCTGACTGATTGAAGCTCTCTGTGCCTCTGTGCTGTGCCTGGGGTGGCTGCAGGCAGTGCCCCAGCCGTGCTGGGCTGGCAGAAGAGCTGCTCATCAAGAGAAATGTGCTTTTGAAGCTCTTCTTGGTTACCAGGAGCTGCCTCTGTGCCACGAGCCCAGCCCAGCTCAGCAGCACAGACACAGCACCACGACTTTAATGAGCCTCTGGGGCTTTGTGCTCAGACCCTGAACATCAGTCCCTGAGAGGGAGCTGAAGAAACCTCTCCAGAACTCCAAGCTAGAATCCAACTCCAAAGTTTCTTGGACTTTTAATGGGTCCCACTGAGGGACATGACTGAGAAAGTGTCCCCAGGCCCCAGGCAGAGCAGAGAACTGAAGGCAGTGATGACAGGTGGGGACAAAGAGAAGGCAAATCTTGGTGCCCTGGGGCACAGCAGGGTCTGTGACACCAAGGGCTGTGAGGAGACACCTTGTCCTGAGGCCCTGGGGCCTCCTGGCACAGCCCCAGCCAGGCTGGGCACTGTCCGCCCCTTGTCCTGCCCTCAGCATCCCCCCCTAGCCCACATCTCAGTGGCCTCAAGGACCTGCTGGAAGGATTCCCTGGGGAGCCTTGCTCAGGAATGGTCCTGGGGGCTCCTTAATGCTCACAGAGTATTTCAAAGGACTTTGGGTTTTGCTTTTGCCTTTGAGTCTCTAAGAGGTTTATTGCAAACATGGCCTCCAATTATCTGCTTCAATGAGTCCCTTGACAGCCTTTGTCAGTAATAACACTGTGTGGGCTCATTAATACTTCAAGGTACTTCAGTTATTCTAAGGAACTTGGTGTTTCCCTTTTGATACAGACTCTGTGAGAAGTTTGTGTAATTATGGCCCCCATTATCTGCTTTAACGAGTCCCTTGAGAGCTCTGTACTGGCACTCAGTGGGGCTCATTAATGCTTTGAGTTACTTGATTTTTTCAAGGTACTTTGGATTTGCCTTTCCACACTGAGTCTCTGAGAGGTTTTTTGTGCCATCCTGGCCTCTAATTCTCTCCTCCAAGGAGTCCATGAGGTGTCTGTGTGGGGATGAACCTCAGTGGGACCCATTCATGCTTTGAGACACTTTGGGTCTTTCCTCTCACTTTGACTCCTGGAAAGGTTTGTGCAATCTCCTCTCAGGCCCTGAGGTTCCAGGGCTCAGCTCCAACTGCACCATAGGGCTCATTAGGATCAAGCAAGTCCTGTCAAAGCATGGCTCTGCCTTGACTTCCCTCTGGTCTTGTGCAGTTCATCAGGAAAGTTTCTGTAGTGGTTTTGGTTCATCAATTTGAGATTTCTCAAAATCAGTTTTGGTTCAGTGTTGGCTAGTTACCAGCTGACATGGTTTAGGCCTGGCACAAAGGCAGTGCCCCCATGAGAATACTCTCTTCCTGGTGTCTGCTGTGAGATGTGACCAGGAATAAGCAAAGCAGGCTCCAGCACAGAAATAAAGTAAACTTTATTAACTAAACTACAAGAAAAGAAGAAAAAAAACTATAAGGGGAAAAAAAATGAAAACCTTACAAAAGCACTTTCCTCCTACCCCCCACCAAAATTCCCAATGCAATACATTCCCCCAAATCACCAACTCTCAGTCCGGCACCACCCTTTAGAACACTCAATCTTCAGTTCATGAAGAGGAGAGGAGTCCTTCTTGCACCATAGGCTTTCCCTGGAAACACGTTGAAACCTTGTGTGCTTCCATGTCACTCAGCACTGCCCAGAAAATCCTTTTGCCATCGTGACACCTTCCTTCCATGCCCAGTGCTCTCACCACTGTGCATGGACCAGAGCTGCTTCTTGGGTTGTCTTTCAAGGATGCCTTGTCTCACTCCAAAAAAGGCACAGTCTCTCCTTCGGGACATCTGTCCCCCCAATTTTCACCCCCTTGGGCTGAGGGGTACCCACACTGAACCCTCCTGGTTCTGAGGCACTGCCTCCCTCTAAATGCAATCTCTGTGTCACAGGAAAAATCTGGTTCAGTCTATGGCCACACAAGAAAAGTCCAGCCAAACGGCCCCTCCGTCATCTCTCCCTCCACTCAGCCAGTCTTCTCCACTTTCCTTGGGCCTATCCCTTGTTATCTCATCTCTTATCTCTCTTCTTATTCAGCTCCAGGAGGATCAGCAAGGTCTCAATCATCTAAGAAAAGGGTTAAAAATTTCAGTCTCTGCCTCCCAGAGCTCTGGAACTCCAACGCTGCCCTCGCACTCCCCCCTCTTCTCCTCCTGGGTCGGCCACTATCAAATTCCAACACCGGCTCTCCCTCTCTCTTCCCTGGTGGGGGGGGGGGGGGGGGAAGTGGCTGCCTGATGTCTCTTCCACCCTTCCATCCTTGGGCTGGGCCTACCTCATGGCCATGTGGCTTTTCCCCTCCCCCCGCCCAGCTGGCAGCTGGGACAGGGGGAGAGATCCAAAGCCTTTCCCGACGGAAGTTCAAAAGAGAGTCTCTCAGGCACACAGCTCTGCTTTTAACCCCTGTGTGTTCCCAGAGGTGTGTCCGAACCCCACTGGCCCCATCAGGTGCCAATATCAAAATCTGAGCACCCATTGGTTTGACCACAGCATCCCAGAATTCCCCTTCCTGGTCAAACCAGCACACCAGTATACTCACTAGAATATCCTTACTCATTTGCTGTTGCGAGATAGGATTAGGAGGAAGGAAAAGCAGGCTCAAAGCTTTTAAAGTGTATAAAGGAAAGTTTATAAGCAGTAATTAAAGAAAGAGTGATAAGAATCAGAACAAAACTTTTGGAACACTTCCCCCCTCCATACAACCTTTTCTTTCTTACTGAGAATGTTAAGAGACAAACTGTAAACTTTTCAGTCAGTTTACCACCTCTAGAGTAGCCTTTCTTCAGTTCACTTAAGGAGAGAGGTTCCTCTTGTTAATGTTATGGAGACTTCCATATAAGAAAACAGTTCTCTTGTGGCTTTTTATTTCCATGAATAGCAGTCACCCAGAAAAATCTGTAATTGTGAAGCCCTTCCAACTTTCTCACAGCTTTTCCCACAGTTGCGTTTATGGGCCATGTCAACTAATAGGTATTAGTTTAAAGATAAGCTGATAAGAGCAAAGGTTCTCTTCATCTATCTCTGAAATCATCTTCATCTGACTATGACAGAGCTGTCAATCACACAGCAGGGGGAGTGATAACCCAGGTCTTATTGACTGAGCTGTCAATCAATCACACAACAGGCACTGTTGGTACCTATGTGTGTGTCTTTCTATAGATCTTTGTCTTGCTGTTTTTCTGTATTTCCTCTCCTTCTAATCCTACTTACCTGGAACATTATTGAGTAAATAAAGATCTTCAGGGTTAAAGGTTTTAAGGTTAAATGGGCAAAGTTATTCAAGTTAATGTTATGATGAGAGGTTTTTGTTGAAGTGGATGTTGTATTAAATCCTTTCCAAAGTTCCTTGATTGTCTATCTTTTGCCAGTATAATTTTATGTCATTTTGATCTCTTAGCTCAGTTGGTTAAAGCATGGTACTGGTATCACTGAGGTTGAGAGTTCAATCCCTGTGTGGGCCATTCCCTTAATAGCTGGACTTGATGATCCTTGTGAGTTGCTTCCTACCAAGAATATTCTTTGCATCTGGCCATGTTTGAGAATATCTGGTTGGTGTTTCTCCTGTGCACCAAACTCAAGTCAAGGATTACCCCCAGCATTTCAGGGTTCTGGGGTGCAGGCTGCAAGCTCACAATGGCCTCTTGTTTTCATGAGGCCCCACAGTATCACGCTGGCCCTTTGGTTCCATGGGCCCCAACAGTGCCACAATGATCCCCTTGGTTCCACAATTTCCCACAGTGTCCCACTGGCCCCTTGGTTCCATGAGGATCTGCAGTGTCACACAGGTTTATGACATTTGTCCTTGCTGCCCCTCACATCCCACTGCCCCACAAACAACTCCGAGCCACCCGTGAGGGACAGGCCCTGCTGTCCCAGGCTGGGCTCAGGGCTTGGTCTTTCTGCTTCCCTCAGCCAGCTCAGGCCTTGCTCAGCATTGCAGTTCCCTGCTTAGAGTCTTAGACTGCCTGCAATCCTGGCCTCAAGGATCTGCTCTCAGCAGTCCCTGGGGAGCCTTTGGCACTGCCTGCCCTCAGTGGGGCCCAGTGATGCTCCAAGGGACTTGGAGTTTTGCTCCTGACTCCTTCAGCAGCTTCTTCAGCCTTCTCTCAGTACCTGAGAGTCTGAGACTCAGTTCCCAGTCCACTGTGGGGATCATCAAAATCCTTGAGGGCTCCTTCTCTTCCTTCAGTGGTCTTCACATCTCCAGGGCTTGTGCAGCTGATTGGAGTTAGTTTGGATTTCTTTAAGGATGAAGGTTTCAAAATTACTTTTTTCCTATAATGAAGTGTGTATTTCTTATTTTCCAGTTCAGAGAATAGCTGATAGAAGCCTTCCCCACGTGATCTTGATGCTGAATGTCTCCTTAGGAGGTCTGGGCACAGAGAAGAATGAGCCCCTTGAGGGCTGACCCTGTTTGGACAAGCTGCTCCTCACCCCCAGCCTCACCATGTCTGACATGGCCCACCTGGCACTGACATACCTGTGCCCTGCAGCAGAAACTTGTCCCCTGAGCTCTGCAGCTCCATGTCCCAGCCCATTGCACCGTGTCCCACCTACTCTCCTCAGGGCTCTGCCTGCACACAGGCCCAGGAGAGATTTTCCTGTTGGGAAGAAAACAATGGAAAAGCCTGAGCAGGTCTCCTGAACAACAAACTCCACTCAGGAACCACCTGCTCAGTCCAGGCTGCCTGGAATGGTGTCACCTTTCTCCAAGGGACAGTGTGAGCAGAAATGATCTCTAGGAGCAGAATTCTCTGAGTCTTGCAGCTGAATTCTCTGTGTCCTTTCCCTGGATCTCTGTGGCAGATGGAAGATGCTGGTACCACCCTCACCTTTAACCTCTCTTTTGAATGCAAACAGATGTTCCCAGGTGTGTTGAGCAGGAATTGCTCAATTTTTCTACAAAATTTGGTGTTTCTCATGGAATGAAGGAGCCATTTGGGCACTGAGAGGGTGTCATGGATGCAAGAGTCAGTTGTGATACTGGGGTGCCATGGAACCAAGGACCCACGGTGACACAACAGGGACACATGGATCCAGTGGTGCATTGTGACACTGTGGATCCAAGGAGACCATGGAGACACCTCCAGAACCTCATGGAACCAAGGAGTCCGTGGTGACCCAGCAGGGCTGCATGGAGGCAATGGTCCATGGTGACACTGCCCATCCAAAGAGTCCATTGTGCCACTGGAAAGCTCATGGAGTGGGGGAGGCCATTTTGACACTGAAGAACTTCATGGCACCAACTATCCATGGTGACACAACAGGGCATCATGAGAACCAAGGAACTGCTGTTCACAGTATGGAAACCCATGGACCCAGGGGCCGTTGCGGCACTGTGTGGAGAGATTTATTAATAATTGGTTAGCTGAGAAAGGCCATACTGACATAATGCCGCTGGTCAAGCTGAGAGAGGGAAGTCAGCAGTCAGTAAGCTGAAAGGAGAAGTCAGCAGTCGGTGACCAAAGACAGGCAAGGACAGAATGCCCTTGCCGCAACATGAGGATAGGGAAGAGAGATTCTCCCTGAGAATATGTAGAAAGTATCAAAAGTAGAACCATAAGAATGCAGAAGTAGGCGTAGTTGCTGATATGTAATTAACCAATCCTGAGCTCAACTTTTGCAATATGTATGAAGCTCATTATGAACTGTATTTAACCTGCTGTACTGATCAATAAAATTGGGCCTGTGATGATCTAATTGATGTCCTGGTCTCCTTCCGTCGACAGCACTGCAGAACCAACATGGCTGCTGGACCTTGTCCCCTGTCCCTGCACAGCTCCTTGGGAGGCACGGCAGGAGCAGCACCCTGGGAGCCTCGGGAATGCCCCTCTGGGATCAGTGGCACAAACTCCCAGGGGCTGGAATTCCAGTTCCCAGCCAGGAAAAGATGTTCCTGCTCTTGAACACAAAGCTCTTATGGACAAGCCAAAAGCCAAATGGGGCAAGATCTTACAGTGACATTTCACTGCCAGTCTTCATTACTTCTCCCATGGTTGTTGTAGCTCATGGATTGGGAATTAAATCAGGGCAGGGTCTTTGGTGGGAGCTGCCCTGGGTCAAGGGAGACACAGAGAGAGAAGCAGAGCAGACAAAGAAAGGGAGGGGAGAAAGGAGGGCACAAACACAATCGGTTGAGAAGGTGGCACTCTGAAAACAGACCTGGAACTGACTGAAAAGGAATATGACAGAAAGAAATAATTTTGCACCTTTTATTTACTATTAAAATACATTTTCTTCCCCTTCTCACAAACCTCTTGCTGGTGTCACTCAGCAGGGCTGTCAGAAAGTCCTTCATTCCGCATGGATTTTCCAGGCTGCAGCCACAAGGAAACAGGGAATGAGGACTGTCCTGCTCCTAGGGAGTTTGACATCCTCACCTGAGGAGAGGAGGAGGGACCAGAAGTAAAGGGCAGCTGAGCTTCACTCTTCCACAGGAATTAGGGGGGGATCTCTCATCCTGTCTGCAGCTGCTCCCACAGGGATGTGAGGGCTGATCCCAGAGCCCCAAGGGTCACAGTCAGGGCTGCCCTCAGAGAATGCTCACCTGGTATGGAGGGGCAGCCTGGGAGCACCTGGATCTTGGACCACCCAGCTGCCCCCCATGTTTGGAGGTGCCTGAGGAGAGCTGGGAAGATGCCAGGAACATCCTGCAGTGACATCCCCTCTGTCCCGCTCTGGGTGAGCTCAGTCCCAAACCTGACCCTGATCCTGGTCTCAATCTCACTCCATGATTAGACACACTCACAATTCTGTATTTAATCTCATCCCAGTTCCAAACTTGTCTAGCCCCAGACCCAATCCCAACCCCAGCTCTAAAGCCAATCCCATGTCTAGCCTTAACTGCAATCCCAGCTCTAATCCAAATCTCAGCCCCAACTCCAACCCCAGCCCCAATTCCAGCCCCTTCCTAAATCCTCAGTCCCAAACCAAATCCCAGGTTCTGCCATTCTGGGGGTTTGGGGGTGTCTCTGTCCCTCTGAGCCCGATGATGTTTGGGTGGGGTCACAGGAGGGCTGAGAGGGACAGAGACTGCCCTGACCTCCACAGGTGTGAGAAGGTCGGAGAGCCCCCCCAGCCCCGAGCAGCCTCATTTGTGAGCAGCACCCCTGCCGTGTCCTTTCTCTGGTGACAGCACAGACATTCCTTTGTGCCCGGATCTCTGCCAGCCTCGCACACGGCGCTGCTCTGCAGCAATGGGGACACGGGAAACGGTGCCCGTCGTGTGTCCCCTTTGTGTTGCTGTGTGTCCCCCCATGTCCAGCTGTGTTCCCCTGGCCAGGGAGCTGCTCTGGCCCGGGATGGTCGGGCCCAGCCGCTGGGCCTCGCTGGCAGCAGGCAGGAGCCGGCCCGGGCTGCGGGACACGGCGGGGCTGCCTGGCTGGAAAGCAGCTCTGGCTCCCGCCAGAGAGCTGTGGGCAAGGGGCTGCCGGCTATGTGGGAGGAAAGCCGCTGGGCTGGCCCCTAACGCTGCCCTGCAGAAAGGAAGGGGAGGAGGGAGCTGACAAATGAGCTCGGAATGTGGCAGTGCAGAGATGAAGGGACAAGTGCCCTTGGGGGCCGCGGATCAGGGCCAGCCCTCGGGCACGGCTCTGAGAGGCTCCTGAGCCGGCGTCAGGGTTGCCTGTAAGGATTGCAGGCGGCAGCCGAGAGCAGAGTAACGGCAGTGCCAGCTGGGCCCCATGGCCATCTGCCCGTGCCTTCGCAGCCCGTGAGGGCCGCGGGCTCTGCAGCGCTGCTCCTGCTCCCACAGCCAGCCCGGAGCCTCAGGGCTGCCCCGCAGGCGCCGCGGGAGCAGCAGCGGCCTCAGGGCCCGGCCTGGGGCTTGATCTGCTCAGCCCGGTGACAGACTCAGAGCATGGGGGGAAGGAGCTGAAGGAGCACAAGGGAGCCCAGGGAGAGACAGGCTGTGAGACAAGGCTCTGCCTATAATTGTAACAGTTTTTATTGACCTAATAACTATATACAACTAACTAACTTATAACTATATACAAGTAAAAAGCCAAGTTTCTTATGACAGTTATCACAGGCGTTTCTCACTTCGGACAAGATGTCCCAGGTCGAGCATTGGGTGCTGAGTCCTTTCCAGCTGGCCGGGGGCTGTTGATGTCTGGTGGGGCTGGAGAGGCTGCTCGAGCCCTGGGGCCCATGAGACCTGTCAAGGAGCTGTGCCTGGCCGCTGCTGTCCTGAGGCGGCAGGGCCTGGGCGGTGAAGGACAAGGGTGAGCCGCCACAGGTGCTGGCCCCAGCACACCAGGACTCAAGGTCATGTCCCACATTGGGCATGGCCATTCTCCCACGTTACTCCAGCTCCAAGTTCAGTTGCCCCATGTGCCAGTCCTCCTGCTCCATTCTGCCCCTTCCTTCTTGCCCCAGATGCAAAATACCCACGCCACATTACCCAGCTCTGTACGCAAAGCCTCACTCATCCCCCAGCTAGCACCCTGCAGATAATCAGCCCCCTGTCCTCACTGACCCCCTCGCCCTGACAGGGCCATATCTGACACATCCTGTGTCCTGATCGCCGTACAATGCTGGTCATTACGGCCACTCGAGATGTGTCCATCACTGTGCAGCTGGGTCACACTGGGCTGAGGAGGAGAGGGCAGCTGGCTGCAATGCAGGATCCAATCCAGCACCCCCAATAATCCTCCCAACCCAGATCTCCCTGGGGACTGCAGGCGCAGATTGTCCCTGGATAGTGAGCAATGCCATCAAGCCTCAGTCACCATTCTGTGTCCCCACCTTCATCACACCTACCTTGTTGTGGTGTACCAGGAGACGCTGCAGCTGTGCACTTGTATGTGGGGAAGCCTTGATGTTCGGCATTGTGGAGCTGCTGCTCTGATGGTCCCCAGAGCTCTGCGGCACACGGGGGACACTGGCACGGACCAGCGATCTCATGTGGGATGGGGCAGAGTGTAGAGATAAGGGGTTTAGAAGGGGTCTGGAATCAAGAAACAACTCAATATGAGGTATGCATCTTGTTCAATTTATTACTGCTTGATATGTTCTTTTATACCATTGTTAGTTGTCCACGTAGCTTTAGCTTACATTTTATTGGTTACAAATATCTGTTCATGTGGTTTTACTAATGCTATGATTGGTGCACGCCAGCTGTTCATGCTTCTGCTTATTTTGCAATAGTTCTGCCTTGTGGTTTACTGATAGTCTGCTAGCGGGCCTGGAGGCATTGTATAATTGACCAACTTCTCTTTATCACCTGGCCAGGGGCATTTCAAGGACTGTCTGCTGGCTTCAGACCTGGTTATGCACTCCTTGCAGATAATCGTGCCCTTTTGCTATCAGCCAGGCCTGTATGCTTTGTGCACTACTAGTCTCTGTACTCTCATCCCCTTGGTTCTATTGTGTTCCCAGAATCACAATGGCCCCTTGGTTCCACCCGGCCTGGATGTGTCACAATGGCCCCTTGCTTCCATGGGGACCCACAGTGACACAATGGCCCCTTGCTTCCATGAGGCCTTGCAGTGTCACAGTGGTTGCCTTGGTTCTGTGAGGCCCTGTGGTGTCACAATGGCCCCTTGGCTCCATGGGGACTCGGAGTGTCAGAATGGTCTCATTGGTTCCATGAAGCCCCTCAGTGTCACAATGGTCTCTGGGTTCTGCAGTATCACAATGGCACCTTGTTTCTGTGAAGCCCTGAAGGACAGAATGGGCCCTTGGTTCCATTGGGCTCCTCACTGTCACATGAGTTCTCAGTTCCACAGAGCCCTGCAGTGTCACAGTGCTCTGTTTGGTTCCATGGTGCCGCACAGGGTCACAATGGCAAATCCCCCTCCATAGGCTTTGTCTGGGAAGTGTCTCTGGGCTCCGTTTCAGGCCATTCACATCCATGGGGTTCTGTCAAGTCCCAGTGGAACCTTGGTGCCGCATTGCTCCACAGCCTCACAATGCTCTCCTGCTGCCATGAGGTCCCTCCCTCTGTGACACACTGCAACCCTGGCTCCATGAGGGTCTCTGGGGATCCATGGTGCACACCTTCTTCACATCTGAGCCTTGCTTCCATGGGTTCCATGGACTGACAGTGGCCCTCTGTATTCCATGGGCCCAGCTAGATCACAGCAGAGCCTGGCTTTCACCAGGTTCTGATACCTGTTCTGCCAGCTGGCAGGGGTGATTTAAAGAGCACAGAAACCAATGGGAAGAATGGTCTTATTTTACTGTGAGTGTTAAGGCAACACAAAATTAAATTATACATTCAGTACAACTACGTGCTTGGCTTTAGCAACAAGCAAAAGGAAGCAAGGTAATGCACCTAATCATTATTACAGGAGAGAAAGGATAGGGACTGAGAAAGACACATCCCCAATTGCCCGAACACTTTACCATCATCCAGAGTCCGCAGTTGCTGGAAAGCCCCATTTCACAGCGAGGACCTGGAGAACTCTTCCAAGCACTTGGGAAAATCCTACGTGGTGCATCCACCCATAGGTGAGGTCTCTGAATTTGCTCCAAAAGTGGATCCAGCTTTCATAGGCCCAAATGAGTGAGTCAAAGTGACTTGATGATATTTTTAGCACATAAACTCCTGGATTTCATGGAATGTTTCCTGACCAGGAGGGCCCAGGGCTTGGCCAGAGCCCAGTCCCTAGCTTGGAGGGTTTCCCCTAAAATATCCTACAAGCCTCTATTCATGTCATGTGGGAAAATTTCTTAGAATGATACATTTCTTGCAGGTAACTACACAAGATTATGTGAAAGTCTCTGTTATAAGTTGGTAGTGGAAATGAGCCACCACTCGTTAAGTTCAATCAGCAGAGAATTGATAGAATTAGCAGAGCAAGCTGATAATAGGCAAATTACAGCTGTGGGTGAAGCCAAGGGCTTGCACCCACCTGGTAGCGCTAGGTGTAGCCAGGGAGTCACCGCTCTGCCAACCACCCAGGGCCGACCCAACAGTTCGCAGGATTTTTATATGTCTATTTTTCCTGGAGATGCAATTCTTCCGGTGTAATCTGCATCTGTGCCGATAGTTGCTAGGGGGTCTTTTTCTGCCTTCTGGTGGTCATTTGGAGGAGGGCTCCCATCCTCTTCTTCAAGGTTTTGATGACTCTGCAATAGCCTTTACCATATATAGCTGTGTAGCTGCATATAGTTACATATTGCATATCCAGTCTTTCAGCATATTAGCTTGTGACATATTGTGGTTTAAGCCTTATGACCTTCATTTTGCAACACCTTAGCCTATTATATTTATTTTGTGGGTTTTCTATTCTTGGCTTTCTTCTCTTCATAGACTTTAGAAACTTGATGAACAAACTTGAGACATTAACCCATTACACATTAACCCATTAAGGGTTAGTCCCACAAAAAATCTGCCCATACAGTCAAGTCTGGCTAGACTTGGCCTCTGGTGACTGCCTTTTATCTGCCCCTGCACCACTGGGGCTCATTTGTTTCCTTCTTATGGAGACCATTGTGACACTGTGGAGGATTGTGGAACCAATGGGCCATGGTGACACTGCAGGCCCTTGTGGAACCTGTTACACTCTAGGAACTTGTGGAACCAAGACGAACATTGTGACCCTGCAGGGTACCATGGATCCCAGGGGCCACTGTGACACTGTGGGGCCTTGTGGAACCAAGGACATCATTGTGGCTCTGTTGAGCTGCATGGTCCCAAGGGGCCAGTGTGAAGCAGCAGGGCTTTGTGAAACCAAGAGGCCATTGCTGCATTTCAGGGCCTTGTGGAGCCAAAGGGCCGTTGTGATCCTGTAGGGCACCATGGATCCGTGGAAATCATTGCGGCATTGCACGGCCCCATGGAATCATGGAGAGTATTGTGACACTGTGGGGCCCCACAGAACCAAAGGAACATTGTGACCCTGCAGGGCCTCATAGAGGGAAGGGGTCATTGTGACACTATGGGAATTATTGGAACCAAGAGAATCACTGTTGCACTACTGGGCCCCAATGGAACCAAGAGGCAATTGGACACATCAGGGCTTCATGGAACCCAAAGACAATTAGGACACTGTGGGGCCTTATGAAACCATGGAGACCATTTAGATGCTTAAAGACTTGTGTAACCAAGGGGCCATTATGACACCTGAGGGCATCATGGAAGCAAGAGAACCATTGTGACACTGCAGGGCCCTGTGGAAGCAAGGGAACACCAAAGAGGTATGGTTGCGTTGGTCTCCCAGAGGTCACCTGAGAGATATGGCTGACCTTGGAATGTGGAAGGCCACTCCCATCTGCCCCTGAAACACTGGGGATCTGCACTTTCCTTCTTATGGAAAAGAACTGTCCATCTTTTTCATGTATCCATGGCCAAAATTTGGATTCCACCTCCAAATTTCTGTGTATCCAAGGATTGCTCCCAGACTAAAGCTGCCAGGATGGACAGATCTGGCTGGTCTTTAACTTCTGAGTGACAGAACTCACCTGTTTTCCAAACGCTGGAAAGGGCTCTGTGCTTTTCTTTGTATGGAAAAAAAATCCTTCTCCAGGCAAAAATTTCTGAAATTAGGATTCCGCATTCATAATTTTGGATATCCAAGCTGCTCCAAGCAAACCTGCCAGGACAGACAGGTCAGGCTTGCCTTAGCCTCTGGTGGTTGCTGTTCATCAGCTCCTGAAACACAGGCGCTCCATGGTTTCCTTTCTATGAAGACCAATGTGGCATTTGGTAGCCTTGTGAAAGGAAGGGGCCATTGTGACACTGCAGAGCACCATGGATCCAAGGGACTTTTGTGACACTGTGGGGCCTCATGGAACCAAGGACATCATTGTGGCTCTGTTGGGCCACATAGTCCCAAGAGACCAGAGCAAAGCAGCAGTGTGGGAGTTAGCCTAGGTGTAACTTACAGTCAGCCAAATTTTACCCCGGAAGAACTGGGTGTGAGTTTCAAGTCCTAGGAGTCATTTGTTTAACTTAGGGTGAGCTTGAGAGGTCTCCCATAAGCCTTTAGTGTTGTTATGCTAAGTTGTACAAGTTCTCCTCCCCTAGTGGTTTATTGATTACTTTTTTCTTCTATATGGGTATTGTTCTAGTTTTCTAGCCCCAAGTGTCTATATTGTAGCTTCCGCTTTGTCTCAGGTCTTGGGATCCTGCCCCTCATACTCTTCTCAACTCCTCCATGTTTATTGTTTTTCACCCTGTTATTAAAGTTCTTTTTGAGCAACTCCATTGAACCCGCACCTTTTCATTTTTGCCAACATCGCCTTTAAGTCAGGGAACCAGAGGAGTTTATTGCAGCCACCCTCATTTGGTGCCTGAATAGGGACTATGACATTCAGGGCTCCCTGTGTCAGTCATGTCTGTTGGGGTTAGCTGATAGATAGGCCAGTGCTCCCTGGGATTTTGGATTGTGCCAGGCCCAGTGGATTCATCATTGCTTCAAGGGACCTTGCCCAGGATCAGCAGGAACGATGACGGTTTCACCTGTATAGGATTGCAGGCAGGTTTGGGGAAATGCAAGACATTTACTGCCCATTTTGCCACTGTGTTTTTACAGTATGGACCTACATCCCATTATTGATTTGGGGTATTCTGGTGGCTCTTCCCCATAAAGCAGAGACAGAGAAAAATGGGCAGCCAGATGTCTAAAGTAGAAAGGAGCATATGTGGATGCTTTAATTCTCACTGATCATGGCCAAATATCTTCAAAGAACCAAATAAAACCAATCATGGGGTGGATCATTAAAAATTTTCCAGATGCCTCTGCTGGCGAAATCCATACCATTGAGTTTTGGGACTCAGTGGGAGCTAAACTGTACATCCTTTCGATCAAAAGGGACCACAGTGCACCCCACATGCTACCCATCTTCCACACTATCCTTGAGACCCTTCACCGGCAAGCACTGTGTTGAAAACTCAATCCTTTGGTCACTCCTAACTCACTCAGGACCTCCCCTCAAACCTGCCTTTCTCAGACTTTCCATGATGGTCCAAGATGGCGATGGCCATGCTGTCTTGGAACATCATGCCCTGGAGACTCAAGACAGGAGCCCGAATGTGGCTTGGGAGCCCAACCATCCTCCTTCCATTTTGGCTCCTCCACTTCCTGCTACCACAACCTTCTCTTCCGCCCTGAACGAACCTCCAGACTCCACCCCCACAACTGCGGGTCATGCCCCCACTGTCAATCATGCTCTCCCCTCTAGACCATGCCTCCATTTAAGGAAGGAGACTGGCAAATAACCTTGAAACTCCTCATTGCCCGGTATGTTATGAAAGAAGGGGGCATAATCCCAGGTATCAGCCATTGGTTTATGGGGAAATCAAGGATTGGTGTAGGGCAGCTAAAGACCATAGGAAGCACTTACCTTGTTTTAATGGCCTAATGAGGGCGATGTTTACAGCACGTCCTAACCCCCTATGATTTAAAATATATTATGACCATGTTTTTGTCACCTACAGAATACACCCTGTAGGAAGGAGGATGGAAGTGTTTACTAAATCAATTAATAGCAGACTATGCTAATAATGAGGCAAGGGTGGAATTGACAATCAGCCATCTAGCTGGAGAAGGACAACACAGCCTACCAGATGATTAAGCAGTAGGTATCCCCAGAGAAGTATTGGATGATATCAAAGAGATGGCTTTGAAAGCTTTAATCCAGGTATCAGATGGTAGCACCCGAATTTTTTACTACCTTGGGTGACTGCAGCTAAAGCTTTAGGACAGTTAGACCATCCTGGGTGCCTGTTAAGTAAGCAAACCAATGCTACCTCCCTCACATTGAGTGGCCTGCTCTCAGACATAGAAATCATCAGACATGCCACCTTTCAGAACAGTGATAGAGTTTTTACTCTGGGCACATGGGCATGGCTGTGTAGATTCTGAGGGCAAGTGTGGCATGAACCTCCCCAGCCACAGTGAGTCAATCCAGAAGAGCACTCAGGTACTGAAGGAAGAAAGCTTCAAGAAGCTTCATGTGGAAAACAAAGACTGGTTCAACAAACACTTCCAATCCTAGGGATTAAAGGGTTGAATGATGACTAGCTAAAACAACATCTTAGTTGTTGTTGTAGTATTGTTAATTGTCCCATGGTTGTTTCAATGATCTTAGAAAGTCTTAGAAAATTCTTTCACTTCCATCTTTGTTGTAAAACAGAGAGGGGGAGATATGCAACACAGGACCCCTTGGAGGAGAGAATTGGAAGCCAGAATGGAACAAAAATCTCTCAGAGACTCAGTGTGGGCAAGGAAAATATTTAAAAGTACCTAAAAGTATTCTTAAATCCAAAAAGTACCTTAAAACCCTTGAGTATCTCAAGGCATTAATGAGTGCCACTGAGTGTCAGTACAAAGCTCTCAAGGGACTCATTAAAGCAGAGAACTTGGGCCATGATTGTACAAACCTCTACCAGAGTCTGTATCAAAAGGGAAACACAAAGTACTTAAAATAACTGAAGTACCTTGAAGCATTAATGAGCCATACGGAGTGTTTTTACTGACAAAGCCTCTCCTTTGGGAGAGGGACTAATTACAACAGATAATTGGAGGCCATGATTGCACAAACCTCTCAGAGACTCAAAGGCAAAAGCCAAACCCAAAATTCTTTGAAAAACCTGCAGTCTTTGCAGGGAGCATGAAGAAGCCCCCCAGGGCCATTCCTGAGCAAGGCTCCCCAGGGACTCCTTCCAGCAGATCCTTGAGGCCACTGAGATGTGGGCTAGGGGGGGATGCTGAGGGCAGGACAAGGGGCGGACAGTGCCCAGCCTGGCTGGGGCTGTGCCAGGAGGCCCCAGGGCCTCAGGACAAGGTGTCTCCTCACAGCCCTTGATGACACAGACCCTGCTGTGCCCCAGGGCACCAAGATTTGCCTTCTCTTTGTCCCCACCTGTCATCACTGCCTTCAGTTCTCTGCTCTGTCTGGGGCCTGGGGACACTTTCTCAGTCATGTCCCTCAGTGGGACCCATTAAAAGTCCAAGAAACTTTGGAGTTGGATTCTAGCTTGGAGTTCTGGAGAGGTTTCTTCAGCTCCCTCTCAGGGACTGATGTTCAGGGTCTGAGCACAAAGCCCCAGAGGCTCATTAAAGTCGTGGTGCTGTGTCTGTGCTGCTGAGCTGGGCTGGGCTCGTGGCACAGAGGCAGCTCCTGGTAACCAAGAAGAGCTTCAAAAGCACATTTCTCTTGATGAGCAGCTCTTCTGCCAGCCCAGCACGGCTGGGGCACTGCCTGCAGCCACCCCAGGCACAGCACAGAGGCACAGAGAGCTTCAATCAGTCAGGGCTGGGAAGGTGCTGAGAAGTGGCTGGGGCAGAATCACTGCCAGCCCTTGGCACAGCAACCTCTGGCTGCAGGACAATGCAGCTGCAGCTCCTGGAATGATCTCCCAAAGCTGGAACATCCCAATGCCTACAGACTCTGTGAGTACAACTCTGAGTATTTCTGGTTCAGGGAAGTTTAAATGCTCTTGAAGCTCTGACATGCTGAGGTGTTCTGATCAGTCATAGAATATTTCCAAGACAAGGATTTTTATACAAATGAAGAAATTGCATAAGATTTTATATTCAGTTTCCTACTATTGGAGAATGGAAGGCAAGGGGAAATAAATACAAAAGGTTGATTATGATTTATTAATTATGAATTTTGAGACAAGTGCCTAAGACATCTGAACTGTTCCTATTAGTGATCAATAGTTTCACAGGAGATCCCTAATGTGCTTTCAGACTCTCCACAGGCCATGGACAGCACCATCATCACGTTTGCTGGAGCCATCATGCTTAGTCTGAGCTGTCCTTTCTCCAAGCTGCAAACAGAACTTGCTCCCAGCCAGTGCCCTGCAAACAGGCAGGGTTCTGTAGGGCCAAGGAGAGTGCACAGAGATTTGGGGTCTGTGAGTGCTGGCAGGGAGAGATCAGGCACAGGGAAACACCTGCAGGAGGAAAATCTCCAGGAAGCAGAGAGAAGATCAGACAGTGAGAGAAAACAAAACCCAGCAATGCTGGGGCAGGGAGAGTTTAGAAATGTCCATACGAGACCCTCTCTCTGAACAAGCCCCCTCCCTCCTGTGCCCCAGCCAAGCCTCTGCCCTCAGGGCCTGGGCTCCGCAGCCCCTCCTGTGCAGGCAGAGCTGCAGCAGAGCCGTGGGGCAGCTCTGCAGCCCTGGGCCCAGTTCCCTCTGCAGAGCACAAGGCTGGGAGCAGCTGCCCGGCCCTGGGGGCTCTGGCAGGGGGCACAGCTGGCTCAGGGTGACGCTGTCCCCAGTGCCCGGCTCTGGGCAATGCTGTCAGGGCAGCCAGGGAAGGAGCTGCATCTCCCTCAATCCAGTGCCATCATAAGGACACTTGGAAAATTCTCTGAGATTTCAGTCCAAGCTGGGAGCTCCAATCCAGGGTGCAAACCTGTCCAAGAGCATCTCTGAGTTATAAGATTGATGGGGAAAGGCAGAGGTATTCTGACACTGAAATGCTGTTGCTTAAATGAGCAAAGTGAGTCTTTGGCTACAAAAGTGGACCTGGGCTGGGGTTGATCCATCAGAATGCAGCAGCACCTGGCTGTAAGAGAAACATAGGAGTGTGAACATAGTTCATTTGTGAAAAATGAAAGCCCAGAAAAACTCCAAACAGAATGAAGTGACAGATCATCTTCCCTCAGTTGTCACTAATCATCTTGCCTCAGGGAACTCACTCTGTTCTACCAAAGTGCAGCAGAAATGCTGAGGGTTTGATATCCAAAAATAGCAGGACAGATATGGGGGCAGCTTAAAAAGAAAAGCACAGAACACTTAAACACAGAAGCATGTCTGTGTGTGTTACAGAAGCGGGTGTATTGAAAATGGCTTTGATTTTCATTAGAGGTATCTCCTCTAACTCTTCCCTGTCCTTTCTCCATGAACAGGTCCCCATTTTCAGTCCCAGCAAATGTCCAACAGCAGCTCCATCAGCCACTTCGTCCTGCTGGCATTGGCAGACACGTGGCAGCTGCAGCTCCTGCACTTCTGCCTCTTGCTGGGCATCTCCCTGGCTGCCCTCCTGGGCAATGGCCTCATCATCAGCGCTGTAGCCTGCAGCCACCACCTGCACACGCCCATGTTCTTCTTCCTGCTCAACCTGGCCCTCAGCGACCTGGGCTGCATCTGCACCACTGTCCCCAAAGCCATGCACAATTCCCTCTGGGACACCAGGGACATCTCCTACACTGGATGTGCTGCCCAAGTATTTTTTTTTGTTTTTTATGCTACAACGGAGTATTTCCTCCTGACCATCATGTGCTATGACCGCTACGTGTCCATCTGCAAACCCCTTCACTACGGGACCCTCCTGGGCAGCAGAGCTTGTGCCCACATGGCAGCAGCTGCCTGGGCCAGTGCCTTTCTCTATTCACTGCTGCACACAGCCAATACATTTTCCCTGCCCCTGTGCCAAGGCAATGCCCTGGGCCAGTTCTTCTGTGAAATTCCCCAGATCCTCAAGCTCTCCTGCCTCAAATCCTATATGAGGGAACTGGTGCTCATCACAGTTACTGTGTGTTTAGGACTTGGATATTTTGTGTTCATTGTTTTCTCCTACGTGCAGATCTTCAGGGCTGTGCTGAGGATCCCGTCTGAGCAGGGACGGCACAAAGCCTGTTCCACATGCCTGCCTCACCTGGTTGTTGTTTCCCTCTTCCTCAGCACTGTCATCTTTGCCTACCTGAAGCCCCCCTCCATGTCCTCACCATCCCTGGATCTGTCCCTGTCAGTTCTGTACTCACTGGTGCCTCCAGCCCTGAACCCCCTCATCTACAGCCTGAGGAACCAGGAGCTCAAGGCTGCAGTGTGGAGACTGATGACTGGATGGTTTCAGGAGCACTAAACTGCTGGTCAATTTCTGCAAATGACATGTAATTAAAGTCATCTCTGATAGTTCTGCATGGTTTCATTTTGGAGGTCTGTTTTCTTTGTTTTACTTTTTAATATTTTCCAAAAAGAAATGTCAATGTCTATGCAATTTCTCATTTGGTTTCTCTCCACCTTCCCTGTGCCCACAGACTGTGTCAATGAGGGGCTGCACTCTTGTTGCCTATAAAAGGAATTAAAGCATCTCCCAGCAGAGTTTTCTGCAGAGATGCCCTTTTGCTGCCTTCTCTGGAGCTGCAGCAGCAATGTCTGTGTGCAGAGCAGGGGGCAGATCAGTGCTGGCCCAGCAGCTGTGCCCAGCAGCAGCAGCACTTGGTGTTGCCAGTGCTGCTGCCATGGCCCTGCCCTGCAGCTGTGCTGGCCCTGGTGTTGCTGCAGGGCCTGAGTGCTCTCGGGGCCGGGCACAGCCCTGGGGGTGGCAGTGCCGGGGCTGCAGCAGGGACAGGCCATGGGCACTGCTGGGGCAGCACTGACGCCTCAGGCGATGCCCTGGGGGCTCCAGGCTCCTTGCCCAGGCTCTCGCAAGAACACAACCAGGCCAATGCTCAGCACAGAAAAGCCCAGTGAGCAGCCCCAGGTTGGCCGTGGGCAGGCTGGGGGCAAACAGCATGGCTGGGGCTCTGCAAGGGCCCTGGGGCAGACCGGAAGGAGCAGCAGAGCAGGGGCTGATCCATCCCCAGACTGCTGGACAGCCCAGGGCAGCGTCCCAGAGCGTCCTCATGGAGCTGCCAACAACATCCCCCCTCTGCAGCCCTGGCCTCTCCCCCAGCTCACACAGGTGCCCCATCCTTGCAGGCACAGACATGGCAGCACTGGCTCAGCAGCCCCTGTTTGCATTGCACACAGCAGGCGGGAGCACCTCCATGCTGTTGGTGTGGGGACATGAACCTGAGGGAGCACAAATGCCATCAGCCCCTGGGGCCAGCAAGGGCTGGAGGACAGCAGGGAAACCACTCAGCTTTGTCCTGGCCTCTGTAGTCAGTCAGAAAGTTTGTTCCCATCAGCTGGGAGTTTCCTTTCCCACTGCAGATGCTGTTGTTCAGAGTCAGGGCTGCCTGGCAGCCACCCCCAAACTGCCCTGAGCATTTCAATTTCCTTGGCTTCACCTTTGCTTTCTTTCCTCTTTCCTGATCCAGATTTCTTCCTATTGCCCATCGCTTTTCCTTCCCCTGCAAACAGCCCATCCCTATTTGCCCTTTCCTCTCTGGCCCCACTCCCCATTGCAGTTCCTGACTTGGCCCCATGGGAATGTCCCTTGGGCAGCAGGATCATCCTGCAAGTGCTGCAGGAATTGTCTGCAGGCTCCTGCAGTGCCTGGTGCTGCTCCCTTGCCAGAGGCACCCCAGGCCAGGGGGGCACATCTGGGCTGCTGTGTCTGCCTCTGGGGCTCCCTGTTCTGGGCAGTGAAGAGGAGCTGCAGAGGCTCTGCAGGACTGACAGGATGGGCTTTGGGGCTGGCAGGAGAAGCTGAGGGACCTGGGCTACTGGAGCTGCTGAAGAGGAGGCCCAGGGCTCCTCCTGCACTGCTGCAAGGGTGGCTTCAGAGAATCACTGAATCAGCAAGGTTGGAAAAGACCTTGGAGTTCATCAAGTCCAACCTGTTCCCTGACACCGCCTTGTCTCCCTGAGATTCTTCTTCTCCAAGATAAACAACCCCAGCTCCCGCAGCTGCTCCTCAAAGCTCTTGTGTTTCAGACCCCTCCGCAGCCTTGTTGTCCTTCTCTGGACACGCTCCAGTCCCTGCATAGCCTTCATTAATTGGGGGCCCAGAATTGGGCACAGCCCTTGAGGTGTGGCCTCACCAGTGCTGAGTGCAGGGGAAGAATCCCTGCCCTGCTCCTACTGCTCCACGCCATTCCTAATCCAGGCCAGGAGCCATTGGCCTTCTTGCCCACCTGGGCACACTGCTGGCTCATGTCCAGCCTGCTGTCCATCACCCCTGCAGGTCCCTTTCTGCCTGGCTGCTCTCCAGCCACTCTGTCCTCCGCCTGTAGCGCTGCAGTGATTGTTGTGGCCAAAATGCAGGACCCAGCACTTGGGCTTGTTCAACCTCACCTTGTTGGATTTGGGCCCTGGAGCCAGGCTGTCCAGGGCCCTGTGCAGAGCCCTCCTGCCCTCCAGCAGATCCACACTCACACCCACTTTGGTGTCATCTGCAAATTTGCTGATGCTGGACTCAGTCCCCTCATGCAGATCATCAGTGCAGACGTTGAAATCCACTCTGTCTGGCTCTGATCCCTCGGCCATCCTGTGGGTGCCCTGTGATGGCACTCAAGGCGATCTGTTCCATAACCTTGCCAGGCACCCAGCTCAGGCTGACAGGCCTGGAGTTCCCCAGCTCCTCCTTCCAGCCCTTCTTGGGGATGGGCTCACACTGGCACCTCCAGTCCTCTGGGCCCTCCCTGCTGAGCCAGCACTGATGGTAAATGATGGAGAGCAGCTTGGGGAGCTCATCCACAGCTCCCACATCCCCTTGGGATGGATCCCATCCAATCCCATACACCTGTGAGAATCTGAGAGGCTCAGCAGGTCCCCAGCTGCTTCCTCCTGAAATACAGGGGGCTGTTCTGCTCCCTGTGCCCATCCAGCAGCTCAGGAGAACACTTGTCCTGACGACAACCTGTCTTATTCTTGAAAACTGAGGCAAAGAAGTGGTTAGGTACCTCAGCCTTTCCCTGATATTTGGTAACCATTTCTCCCCTAATAATGAATGGAGATTGTTCTTGTACCTCCTTTGGCCATTGATGTATTTATAGAAAGATTTTTATTATCCTTCACAGAAGTGGCCTGGTTAAGCCTTAAGCTTTAACCTCCCTAACTTTCTTTCTGCATAACCTAAAACATCCTAAAACATTTCCTGAGTTACCTGCCTCTCTATCCAAAGGTGATCCACATTCCTTTTTTACCCCAAGTTCCTGCAAAAGGCCCATCATGTACAGAACATTACCTTTTGGGCTAAAGTACACCTCGGAGGAGGAAAATACAAGAGTCTATAAATTAAAAGAGGGAAAGAAAGCTAGGAAAGTAAAAGAAGAAGAGGCTGGGAAGGCTAACAAAAACTGGGACCCCCTTGACCACCTACCTCCTCCTACCCTTGCAGTACCTCAAATCCTTCCTCCAATTCCTCTTACTGTGGACCCAGTTCCTCCTCCTCTCCCAGCTGTCATTCCTTTACCACCTCCTAACCCAGTTATACCTCCAACACCTTCCCCTCTACCCTCTCCTTACTCTCTTTACCCTTCACTACTGTTCCCTTACCTCTGCCATCTCATGCACCCCTTATTCACCAGCAAGTTCCTGCTCTGCCTCCCCCACCACAAATGAGAAGCCAAACAACATCTCAGAATCTCATGCCCAAGAGTGAAGTTACCCAGTCAGCCTCCACAGATGATGTTGTAACACCTGGTCCAAAGTGGGTAAAGTGGAAAATTGTTCCCCCTCAGAGAACTTCCCATGGGTGGGGTGGCCAGTGAGATTGGATTTGTAAACCCTCCCTTGACTGCGTCCAAAGTTGGAAAATTTAAGAAAGAATTGGGAAATTTAGTGGAAGACCCAGTAGAAATTGCAAATCAAATTGATCAATTTTTAGCCCTAATATTTATACATGGGTAGAATTGAACTCCACCTTTAACATCCTATTTTCCCCAGAAGAGACTCGATTAATAAGAACTGCAGGAATGAAAATTTGGGAGCAAGAAAACCAACCCGGGCCCCAAGGTAACAAAAAATGCCTTCAGTGGAGCCTGACTAGAATGCTAATCAAGAAGAGGGGAGAAGGAATATGAGAGATCACAGATCCCTGATGACCAGAGGGATAAAAGAATCAGTCCCTAGAGGGAGTAATACCAGGTTTGTGTTTGACGGCACCCAGGAAAAAGATGAGACCCCAGCACCATGGCTTAATAGGCTAAAGCAAAACTTCCAGATTTACTCTGATGTTGACCCAGACAGCCCAGAAGGCCAATCTTGGGTTCCCTGCAGTCGGGGATGACCCCAAGAATCCTTTTTTACCAGCCTGATGTTTCCAAGAAGGAGTCTGAATTCTTCGGCTCTGGTTTCCAAGGTTGTTTATCGTTTCTTATCTATAACATTTTTTCTCTGGCCTGCCGAGATCTTTTCAGCAGGTCAGACAGAGGCACGCTCTCCATCCCAGGGCTGGTGTCTACATTTTATCCTATGTACTATGTGTACTTTATTTACCATTTTTTTCCAATACTTAAATGTGGAGAGTATTATTAATAATTGGTTAGCTGAGAAAGGCCATACTGACATAATGCCGCTGGTTAAGCTGAAGGAGAAAAGTCAGCAGTCAGCAAGCTGAAAGGAAAGGTCAGCAGTGACCTTGCTGCAACATGAAGATAGGGAGTAGAGATTATTCCTGAATATATCTTGAGAATATGTAGAAAGTATCAAAAGTAGAACTATAGGAATGTAGAAGTAGGCGTAGGTGCTGATATGTAACTGACCAATCCTGAGCTCAACTTTTGCAATATGTATGAAGCTCATTATTAACTGTATTTAACCCACCTTACTGATCAATAAAATCGGGCCTGTGATGATCAAATTGATTTCCTGGTTCCCTTCCGTCGACAAATGGTGGAGAATGCGGGCAACGCCGAATCTCTGCCCTTTTTTCTCAGATTAAAAGAAAAAGGGGATTACGCCACAGTCGTGGAAGTTGGGTTTGGGTCCTTGCAGCCGGGACGGTGCCAGAATTTGAAGCACCCTTGATGATCACAATGGTGACTCAAGCCAATACGTGTCACGGGAGCCTGGAGAGCTGCAACAGCGAGCGCTGAATAATAGGTATGGATAGGCAAGCGGCATATGATTTATTCACCGCCTATTTAGAGCGGCGAAGGATAAAAGGGATAGATTTAAAAAAGGAGTTACCAAAGTTATTAGCCTATGGCCATGCTAAGGGTATCTTTTCTAACCCTCATACAGTTCATGAGCTAGCAGAGTGGAAGAAGTTTGGCCAGTAAAATCAGGAGCAGCAAGATTGAAGACAGATAAGAAAAGAAAAGCAAAAAGAGAACAGTCTCATTTGAATAAAGATATCAGTGATTGCTAATTAATTTTCTATGATTAAGACAATTTTACAGTTGTGGGACCCTCAGGAAGATATAGTTGTTGAGGAAGATAAGGAACAAGAACTACGATTACGAAATAAGATACGCCCTGTGTTAAAAAAAGAGCTTGAACTATTAGCCTCATATAGTAAAAAAGCTGAAGAGGCTTTGCGATCACCACCATTGAATTAGTTGCTTTAGACTGAAGAACCAGACTTTTATACTGGTCCTTACTTATATTCACTTCCTTGTTATGTTTGCAAAAAAGATAAAGATAAGTGCTATGCATGGGTAGCTTTCAATTGTGCAGATTGTAATCAGGTTTATTGGTATTCACAGAGGTCATTAAGATATTTATGGTGTACACCTTGTTCTGGAAGGTAGATTCGAAATTTTTTCTGAGTTAGAGCTCTTGAACAAAGTACTGACCTGCCAGGACGGACAGGATTACAGCTTTTTGAGAGTGCAGAACAAGTGGTTATAGCATATCTTAAGTGGAAGTTGCAAGAAAACCTTAGAATATTTGAAACTAATAAAGCCTCACGCATCATAGCAGCTCGCTGTAAAGCTGATTTGCCTTCAAACTTATCTCATGCTATACCTGTGAGCAAGGATGCTGATTTAGAATTAGATCAGTATATTCAAGAATTGACTCAGCCTTACAATAGACAATCTAGCAAACCAGGGAAAAGACAGCGAAGAAAGGAAAAACAAAGCAAGCAGAAGGAAAGAAAGGAGAAGCAAAGCAAGCAGAAAGAAAAATGAAGTTTGTTCTTGTTATACTGCTCAATGCTGTAGCAAGTGAAGCGGTTGGAATAACACAATTTAGTCAACCAAGGGAAAATTTCTGGGTGACACTTGCTAATCAAACTAACCAATCATCACTTTGTCTTAGTCTTGGAGGAGTCACTAACCCATTTCGAACATGCCTGGTAGGACTTCCGGTGTGGTCTCCTGGAGAATTTTGTAGTTTGATAAACAATCAAACCTTATGTATGTCTAACATGTCAAACATCACATTACTAGTACAACAAGGGTATACTGCAGGTCAGAGTGATGGCTATCGTCAATGCTTACTAATCCAATCACTTAACACCTCTTTGCATTCTCCTCCTGAAGAATTAGATCTTTTTGGAAGTACAAATGCCAGCATATCTAACACTACAGCTGGTGGATGGTTTAGCTTCAAACTTTCAGGTGCTCAGAATTTAGACCAACCTAAAGAAACATGGGCCAGCCTAGATTCATCCCTGAATGTGAGTGAATTCTCTCCACAGCATTACAGTCAATGTAACAGCACAAATATCACAACACCAATGAAATTACCCACAGGAATATTTTTGATTTGTGGAGACAGGGCATGGAATGGTATACCAGCTAAACCACAGGGTAGACCCTGTTTTTTAAGAAAATTGTCATTGTTTCACCCTAATGTGTCCTTGCTAATGCAGCTGAGTCAAAATTCAAACAAGAAAAAACGTAGCGTACATGACTTAGACTGCAGCCAAATAAAAGATCCACGGTTTTGGGGCACATTCAAACAGGTGGTAGTTTCAACTATCTTGCCAGGAAGATCTGTCAATAAAGCTATGAATTTAGCAAAACAATTAAGATGCTGAGTAAGGGATGAGCTGAACAAGACATCACAAATTCTAGACATGTTAACTGCAGATGTGCAAAGTGTTAACCATGCTGTTTTGCAAAATAGAGCTGCTGTAGATTTTTTGCTCTTAGCACAAGGGCATGGATGTGAAGAGTTCGAGGGAATGTGTTGCATGAATCTGTCTGATCATTCGGTGTCCATTCACACTAAGATAAAAGAATTACAACAGGGACTTCACAAACTTAAAGAAGACGGTTTAGGAATTGACGAATGGCTTAAAGGCTTAGGACTTGGACCGTGGCTGAGGAACCTTGTGATCTATGCTATAGGACTTCTGGGTGTAATTTTGCTGGTTTTGCTTATTTTGCCTTGTATCTTTAACTGTATTCAAAACATAGTCAGCCGTACAATAGCAAAAACATAGCAAACTAATCTCCTTGCACAAGAAGAAAACGGGGGAAATGTGGAGAGTATTATTAATAATTGGTTAGCTGAGAAAGGCCATACTGACATAATGCCGCTGGTTAAGCTGAAGGAGAAAAGTCAGCAGTCAGCAAGCTGAAAGGAAAGGTCAGCAGTGACCTTGCTGCAACATGAAGATAGGGAGTAGAGATTATTCCTGAATATATCCTGAGAATATGTAGAAAGTATCAAAAGTAGAACCATAGGAATGCAGAAGTAGGCGTAGGTGCTGATATGTAACTGACCAATCCTGAGCTCAACTTTTGCAATATGTATGAAGCTCATTATTAACTGTATTTAACCCGCCGTACTGATCAATAAACTTGAGACTGTGATGATCAAATTGATGTCCTGGTTCCCTTCCGTTGACACTTAAAGACACACAGCAGGGGACTTTCAATCAAAACAAAAGCACCTTTTATTGAGTGTAACACAGCAGATGTAAGAGAAGGATTAGAAAGGCGATAAAGGACAGAGAGAGAGAGAAAGGAGGGTTGGGTTGGGGGAATGGCTGCCAACAGAGAGATGAAATCCTCGTGGTCTGGCCAACAGATCTGTCTGGTCACGTCAGGGAGAATCTCAAAGTCTTTGGTTAACTCAGGGCTCTTTTATAATCTATGCAGGATGGCACATGGAGGGAACAGTGGAGAGTAAATCCATTGGGAACAGGCACAGACAGTCCAGTTCTGAACAGCACAAACCGGTGCCAGCAGTGAGCGGGGCCCGTTGTTTCAGGACTGGTTCCTATGGGAAACATCCTGCTTCCCATGGCAGACATCCCGCTCCAGTCAGCACCCTTGGGTTAGAACTTGAAGGGTCTCAGTCCTTGGGGAGGGCTTCAATCTCTGTCCTTGACTGTGGTCGTGAGGCAGATGAGGGATCTTTGGACCGTGTCCTACAGAATGACATCCCAAAGCATAAAAAATGTATGCATTTTCCCATAAAATTAATTGTAATGAATTAATAAATTATAACTATTTTTTCTTGTTTATAATAGTATTATTCTATATTTGTATTACCAAATTTTAATTTTTATATTAAAAAATCCATACTTTTTTAGCAAGCAAAAAATTTATTGGTCATTGCTTCTAAGAAACACAATTCCTTTCATCAGTTCATTAACCAGTGTGCAATTGATTTCTCTATCTTTATGGTAATTAGTCCTATTTTCAATCCTTTTGTCTTCTTTTTTTCATTTTCACAGAAAGGGTAAAAGGGGCCACTTCGGAGTCCATGGAGAACTTTCTGGGGCACGTTTGGGGCAGTTTTGGGTCTGGGGAGGGAATTCAGAGAGAACTTGAGGGTCTGGAGGACACTTGGGGGACCCGGGTGGGCACTTGGAGGGGCACTCAGGGATTCTGAGGGACAGTTCGGGGTCCGGGGCAGCACATGGAGATCCAGGGGGGCCCTTCGAGGTCAGGGAGGGGAATTTGGGGCCCTTCGGGGTCCGCGCGCGCGCTTGGGGGGCTCTGATGGGGCTCGCTGGGGCGCGGGGGATGATGGGAGTTGTAAGCGCGGGGTCTAATGCAGTTTAACCGGGCCGCAGAGCATCACGGGAGTTCGAGGCGCAGCTGCAATGGCTCTAAGTGAAGGCGCGGGGCATGACGGGAGATGAAGTCCCGGCTGGATCAGCACTGGACATGCGCCGCGGAGCTTGATGGGAGCTGTAGTCCCGGAAGTGGCTCCAACGTTTTGTTTGGGGCCCGGGAAGGGTCCAGGTGGACACTTCTGCGTCCGAGCCGCGACTTGAGATCCCCGGGTAAACATAAACTGTTCGGGAGCACTTGCGGGGAGCTCCAGGAGCTCTAACCGGGCTGTTTAGGGTGGGGGAAACAGCAGGAGTTTTACGCGCGGGACTGTTCTGAGGGGCTCTGGGGCTGCGGGGGATGAGAGGAGATGAATTCCCAGAAGTGGCTGTATTGGGCATCTGTGGGGTCGGGAGCACTCAGGGGATCCGGGGGCGCTTTTGGGGTCTCCCGAATGGGCGCTGAGGGGGCACTGAGGGATCCTGGAGGGTCTGGCGGACACTTAACGGACAAAGCAGTGGCGGGTCCCCGGGGTTCTGTGGAGCGTGGCGCATGACGGGCGTTGTGGTCCCGGCTCCAATGGGGCTCAATCGGGCCGCGGGGCATGACGGGAGTTGCAGGCAAAAAAAAAAGCGGCGCCAATATCAGACACCGCTTCCGAGGTCCTAAACCAGGTGCTGATTGGCTTCGGGCGGTGATGGGCGGGAGTCTTGGCAAATGGGATACGGTGGAGGCGGGAACAGCCCATTCAACTTTTCCAGTCCCTCCCAGTACAGCCCAGTTCATCCCCAGTACAGCCCCAATATAGCCCTGTTTATCCCAAGTAGAATCCCGTACGAGCCCAGTGCCCTCCAATCCCTCCCAGTACAGCCCAGTCCCTCCCAATACACCTGAATCCATTCCCAGTCCCTCCCAGTTCATCCCAATGTCATCCACAGGATGCCCCAGTGTCTCCAGTCTTTTCCGCAATGGCCCCAGTGTCCCCAGTATGTCCCAGTATCCCCCAGTGTCACTCCCAGTATTTCCCAGTGTTTCCCACAGTGTTCCCAGTGTTCCCAGTATGTCCCAGTCCTCCCCAGTGTTTCCAAGGACAGTTTCATTTCTCTCGGTGGCCGTGGCAGCCAAACCCAGCAGTGGGGTCAGTGCAGTGCCCATGGCCACAGCCCCTTGCAGTGCCCAGTGCAGCTTGGGCTGATGATCCACCCTCACAGCTGGCCCAGGGCAGCTCTGCAGTGCCTTTGGTGGCACCTGGGGCTGGCATGCACCTCAGCAGTGTGTCTGTTTGCAGTGGGAAACTCAGCGGCTTGAGATTGCTGCAAAAAGTACAAAAAGTGAAAACCCCTCTGAGGCTGGGTGCAGCCAGCTCTGCAAGCACAGCAGGGCCCAGGGCAGTGAGGACAGACAGGATGGGGCTGGGCAATGTGGAGCAAGGTTGTCCACACTGGGTCAGAGCTCCAGGCACAGCTTCTGTGAGCAGGCCAGAGCTGCTGAGGAGAGACCCTGGGTCAATATCCATCACAGGATGCTGCAATCACCTCTGATCCAAAGAGAAATTTAATAAAAGACAACCTTTAAAATGGGAATGTATATTTTATAACTGCTCTTTGAAATCTTTCTCCATAACTGGACTAGGAAAACTTTAATGACCCTCTCAGGGCTTTGCTGTTGTTTACATCAGACTCAGTCCTTGAGAGTGTCTTCAAAAAACTTATCAAAAACTCAAAGTAAAATTTAGACTCCAAATTTTCTTGGAGTTTTAATGGGCCCCACTGAGGGACACGACTGAGAAAGTGTCCCCAGGTTCCATTTAGAGCAGAACACTGGAGGCAGTGATGACAGCTGGGGACAAATAAGGCCAAGGTGACTCTGGTGCTGAGCAAAGCTGGATGTGTTTCAGGAATGCAAAGGGCCAAGGCCTGAGCCCCAGCCCCTGGCCAGGCAGATCCTGTCCCTCCCTCCTTGCTCAGGGCTCTTCCCGGGATGGGCACTGGCATGTGGGGCTGTGCAATGGCAAGGGCAGGAGCATGGGGCGGCCCCTGCCAGGCTGCTGAGCAGGGACAAGGAGGCAATGAGGCCCCAGCCCTCCAGCCCTGCAAGGGTCACTTGTCTCCTGCTCCTGCCTCAGGCCCAGGCCCAGGAGCCATGGCCAAAGTGCTGCCCAAGTTGGCTCTGGCAGGGCTGTCTTGCAGCTGCTGCCCATCCCTGTGCCCTGTGCAGCCCAGGCTGTGCTACGGTGTCCCTGCCCTGTGCCTCTGTCCCTGCAGGCTGTCGGCATCCCCTGGCTGCCCCATCTGACTGGACCCTTCCAGCAAGGACGGTTGGAAGAGAAGGTGTAGACATCTGGCTCAAGAGTGCAGGGATAGAGAAAACAAGGACTGAATCTGGGAACTTGGGGTGGATTTTATGGAAAGGGGTAAATTGTAATTCACATTTTGCAACTGTATATAAGCAACACACTGGTAGAATTCCATGTCCACATAAGGTTAGGAGTTATCCCATGTTGAACCTTAAGCCTGAATAAATGATTCTCTCTGAAATAGCAAATTAGTGTTTGGGAGCCTTATTCTGATACTTCAGAGATTTGGTGACAGTGGTTCCTCACAGAACCAACGAGTCAGATGTGACACTGTGCAAACTCATGGAACAAAGGGTCCATGGTGACACAGCAGAACCCCATGGAACCAAAATCCATTTTGGCACATTGGGGCCACATTGAACCAATGGCCCATTGTGATACTGCGGATCGCAGGAGACCATTGTGACCCTGAGAAACCTCTTGGAACCATGGGGCCATTGTGACACAGCAAGGCCTGGTGGAACCATGAGCCATTGTGACACAGTGTGGCCACATGGGGACAAGGGACCAGAGTGACCCTGTGGATCCAAGGAGACCATTGGGAATGAGGAGCCTCATGGAACCAAGAGTCCATTGTTCCATTGTGGGGTCCTGTGGAACCAAGGGGACCGCAGACACATTTTGGGTCCTCATGGAACAATGGAGACTGTTCTGACACTTTGGGACCCACTTGAACCAAGGGGCCATTAGAGCATGGCAGGGCCTGGTGGAATCAAGGGGACTGCAGTGAACACTGTGGGTGCCCATGGGATGAAGGGTCCATTCTGACACTGTGGAAGCAAGGATACCATTGTGACACTCTGGGGCATCATGGAACCAAAGGTCCATTGTGACACAGCAGGGCCTCATGGAACCATGGAGGCCATTTTTACACTTGGAGGCCTTGTGAAACCAAAGGGCCATTGTGGCACTTGAGAGGCTTTTGGAGCCAAGGGGACCATAGTGACACTGTGGGGCTCAGTGAAACTAATGGTCTCTGGTGACACTGCAAGGCCTTATGGGGTCATGGAGACCATTGTGACACTACAAAGACTCATGGAAGCAAAGAACCATTATGCCACTGTGGGGTCTTAGCAGGCCAAGGGGCAGTTGTCACACTGTGTGGCACCATGGAACCAAGGAGGCCATTGTGACACTCTAGGGCCCCATGGAAATTAGGATCCATGGAACAGTGCAGGACCCCATGGAACCAAAGGTCCATTGTGACATTGTGGGGCCTCATGGAATCCTGGAGGCCATGAAGACACTTGGAGGCCTCGTTGAATCAATGGGCTCTGCAGGGCCTCCTGGAACCAAGGAGGCCCTTCTGACATTGTGAGTCCCCATGGAACCAAGGGTCCATTGTGACACTGTGGCACCGAGGAGACCTCTGTGACACTGCAAGGCCTCATGGAAGCAAGGGACCATTGTGACACTCTGGAGCCCCATGGAAACAAGAGGCCAGTGTGACACATCTGGGGCCTGATGGAACCAAGGATCCAATGTGACACCACCACTGTGACACTGCAGGGCCCCATGAATCCAAGGGAATGGGGAACAGGTTTAGCTTGGCCTGACTGGTCCAACTGCCATTGGCATGTCAAGGGTCTCTTCTCATGTACCCCTGAAACCCTGGACCTCTGGGCTTTCCTTCAAATGGAAAAGAACTGCCCTTCTCATTCAAGCATCCACGGCCAAAACAGAATTCCCACTCCAAAATTCTCAGTATCCAGGGATTGCTCCCGGAAAAAAGCTGCCAGAACAGACAACTCTGGCTGACCTTGGACTCTCGTGGTTTTTCCTATTCTGCCCTGTAACACTGGGGCTTCACCCCTTCCTTTCTATGGAATATATCTTTCTTCTTCAGGTGCTCATGACTGAAATTGGGATTTCACCTCCATAAGTCCTGTATCCAAAGATTGCTCCTGCAGAAAAGCTGCCATTACAGACAGGTCTGGCTGGCCTCTGCCTCCTGGCTGGCTCTCACCTGCCTTCCAAACTCAGGGGCTCCATGCTTTCCTTTTTGTGGAAAAGAACTGGCCTTGTTCTCCAGGCACAAATGTCTGAAATTGGGATTCCACATTCAAGATTTCCAATATCCAAGGGTTGGTCCCGGCCAAAGCTGCCAGGACAGACAGACAGGCCTGGCCTTGGCCTCTGGTGACTGCAGTTCATCAGCCCCTGAAACGCTGGGGCTCCGTGGTTTCCTTCCTGTGGGGATCATTGTGACACTGGGAGGCCTCGTGGCACCAAGGCCATCCCTGTGAATCTGCTGGGCTGCATGGTCCCAAGCGCCCAGTGTGAAGCAGCAGGGGTTTGTGGAACCAAGAGGCCATTGCTGCGTTTCAGGGCCTCATGGAACCAAAGGGCCGTTGTGATCCTGCAAGGCCTCATGGAAGCACAGGGCCACTGTGACACTACAGAAGCAAGGAGAACATTGTGACACTGCAGGGCTCCATGGAACCAAGGGGACATGGAACAGGTCTGGCCGGTTGGGCCTCCCAGGGGCCACTGGACAGGTCCAGCTGACCTTGGAATGCTGAGGCCTGCCTCTCATCAGCCCCTGAAGAACTGGGGCTCTGTTCTTTCCTTCCTATGGAAAAGAACCATCCCTCTTTCCAGGTGTCCATAGACAAAACTGATACTCCCTCTGAAAAAATTCCCTATCTGTAAGGGTTCTCCCAGACAAAAGCTGCCAGGACAGAGAGCTTTGGCTGGCCTTGGCCACTCCTGGTCACCTCTCAACTCAAGGAAACTCTGAGGAAAGTATTTAAACAGATTTGACTACTGGAACATCAATGAGTCTCTCATCCTCTGAAAAATTCAGATGCTGTACTGATCATATGTCCCTTTTACTCCTCAGTGTGTATTATGCATGAAATATTATTTTCAGCTACATAATATTATTCTGTTAACTCTACCAGTGTTATCTGACACAAAACACCTCCTCTACATATGGATCCAGGTCACCTGTACAAGCAGACACAAGAAAGAATGCAGCAGGAATTATTTGTGTCTGCTCCCATGCGTCCCATCTCCTCCAGAGCTGGACGTGTACCCCCAGCACTTGGCAGGGCTCAAGGGCTCACAAGCTCAGCTCCCACCCAGAGAACTTGCAGACCCTGGGCTGCTCTTCTTGGCCCCTGCACACTCAGCCAGGCTGAGATGGACACTGATGGTTTCTGGGCCAGGCTCTCTGAGCCCTGCCCAGCTCCCTGCAAGCTCTGCCAGCTGCCCTGAGCTCTGGGCAGCACCAAGGGCCTCTCCCCAGCCCAGCCCAGCCGGCTCTGGCCCCACAGCTCTGCTCAGGCCAGGCTGCTCTGGGCACTGCCCCACGGCCTCAGCCCCTGGCAAGGGCACAGCAGCAGCTGCAGCTGCCACAGGACTCAGCCCCAGCCATGGGGAAAGGTGCTGGCCAAGGCCAAAGGAGGCTCCGTGGCTGCCCTGCTCCCCTCGGGCTGAGGTGCTGAGAGCTCTGCAGCCCCTGCTGCCATCGCATCTGCCCAGGGCAGCACAAGAGCCACGGCCTTGGGGCCTTCAAGAGCTGCTCCTGCTCCAGGCCCAGGGCCCATGCCAAAGCTGGGGGCAGCCAGAAAGCTGTGCCCATTTCTGTTCATTGCTGCTCTAATCAGGATGGATCCTCAGCACCTTGGAGGTTGCTGATGAACTTTACTTTTCAGAGGCCTCTTTGTTGAGCTCTTCAGTTCAGGAATTCAGTGGCAAAGGCTCATTAACATTTGTTCAAAACATCCAAACAAGAAAAGCCCATGGGAATAATTCAAGTCTTTGATTCTTCTGTGGTTAATTAGACAGATTTCAGAAGTGTTTTCAAAGTGAATCTACTATATTGAACACAATGTAGAGAGGATGGTTTTGTTCTGTTCAGTTTTCCTGTTCAAAGATTGATAGCAGCAATCTCCAGCTGATATTGATCCCAAGCTCCTCCTCATGCAGTCTGAACAGATATGAAAATCAAGACCCATCATGCCTGACAATCAATCACACTTTGTCCCTACCCCCACCCCACCATTTCCTTTATCCAAGCATTGGCACTCAGAGCAGCTGAGGAATGGAGTCACATCCAGGGGTGTCCCCAGGGCTCAGGATTCTGGCCAGGTCAGTGAAATCTCTTTATTGATGATGTGGATGATATCCCCAGCTGGGGGCTATGTACAAATCACAAATGGGAAAGGCACTGCTGTGGAACATGCCTTGAGCTGTTTTATTTTTCAGCATCAGTCTCATTACATGGTTGTAACAATAGGAAGATGCCAGCAGCTCACATCCCAAGCAGCAGACCAAGAACTTAATGTTACAACTTACTTTATAAGTTTTTTGACCAATCCCACAAAGCAAAAGCATATTGACAGCAGTTCTATCCAACCACTATAAGCACAGGTACCTTTGATTAAAACAATGCTTGCGTATTTTGAATACAATACCTGCTTGTGACCCCTAAATCACAATGCACAGAGCTCCATTATTAAACTTCAAACTTCCCAATACTTTGCTAGATAAAATTTTCTGTAGCTTAGAAAGTTATGCTAGAGAAGCGTTAAGACACAGATCATTGTTCTATTTGTCCTTGCTTTTCTCTTTTCTAAATAATTTTTCTGCTGACGTATCTCATGGCTGCTGCTTAGCTCTAATCACAGTTTGACTGTCTCTGAGGCCTGCCTTTTGCAGCTTTCCCAAATCCCTCTGATTTTGTGGATTCCTACAGATGAGGCCATCGAGGGCACCCTCAGTCAGTTCCCAGGTGAGCCCAAGCTGGGTGGCAGTGTGGCTGTGCTGGAGGGCAGGAAGCTCTGCAGAGGGATCTGGCCAGGCTGGAGCCATGGGCCCAGGACAATTGGATGAGGTTCACCAAGGCCAAGGGCCAGGTCCTGCCCTGGGCTCACAACCACCCCAAATCCCTGGCTGTGCCCTGCCCCGATCCGCACAGCCTGTCCTGCTTCCTTCATCCCTCCATTGCCAGGGACTTTCTGGGACAAGGGAGCTCTGCTCTGGGGATGGAGGGAGGTGCAGGTGCCACCACTGGAGTGGGAACCAGAACTCACCAGGTTTGTGTCATTTGGGAGTCAGGAACTGGTGGGACTCAGAGACACAGAAAGTTTCTCATCATGGCCAACAAACCATGGTTGAACAGGATACAATTCAATAAAAACCACACTCTTCCCTGAGCCATGTGCATCATCCCAGCAGCGTCTGACATGTCTACCATCCACAAGTGATTTCCATAATAAATTAATTTTAGAAAAATGTGGTTCTATGATAGATATAAACATAGTAAATTTTTTGTATCAGGACGCCCATCCTGGAATGGGGGCAAAACAGCCTGCACAATTCCTGATTTGCAAAGCCATCAATTGTGGATGGAGAAGGGGCTCAGGCTGCTTTTGGTGTTGAGGAAATGCTGAAACCAGCCTGACTCATTTCATCTCCTCCTGTCCTGGCTGATCTCCCCTCTTTCCCCTGCAACACATGGGCTTTTGTCTCCCCCCAGCCCCCTGGTGAAGAGCCTGGCTCTGTGTTCTCCATCCCCTCCTCACTGTCACTGCCAGGCTGGGATGAGGAGCCCCTCAGCCCTCCCTGCTCTGGGCTGGACAAGCCCAGCTCCTTTCAGCCTCTGCTCACAGCCCAAATTCTCCAGCCCCACCTTGGAGGCCCTTCCCAGACCCTGCTCCAGCTGCCAGACATCTTTCCTGCCCTGGGGAACCCAAACCAGGCCCCAGTGTCCCGAATAATCCACGTCCTTGATGTCCTGGTCACACAGCCCTGGCCCTTTGTCCCTGTCTCAAATTTTGGGGTTGATCTTGTGGAACATCCTTTCGTGGAGGCTGTGGCTCCAGGTGGACCAGGGGGATCCCGGGGGACAGGGACCCTGCTGGGCATGAACAGAATTGGACTTGTTGGGAGAAACTGTGAGGGGGAGCTGGGGCGGAGTGACCAACCCAGTGACCTGACACAGCCCTGCTGGGATGTCACAGCCTGCTCTGGGATGTCATAGCCTGTTCTCTAATGTCACACAGCTGGTCTCTGATGTCACAGCCAACTCTGTGATGTCATAGTCTGCTCTTTGATGTCACAGATGGCTATGTGATGTCACAGAGACAGTCTATGATGCTGTAGTTGCTCAGTGACCTCACATAACCCACTCTGTGATGTCATAACCCACTCTGTGACCTCATATTACCAGATGATAAATTGACTACACCAGGTGAGCACACACAATGCTGGTTCTCCACAACCCCAGGCCTATGGAAACCACACAATGCCCATTGTGTGAGAAGGGGAACTGAAATTCCAGCCTCAGTGTCCTGCCAGCTCAGACAGGCCCACTGGAACATTGGGGTCCATGAGCACCAGGGACCACCAGAGAGACCCCCAGGACAGAAGAACACATGGGTAAAGGGTAGGGGAAATATGTTAATGATTTTGGGGAAATGATTATCATATGTGTGTTTAGTCCAGGACAATAAATGAATTTGTATGCAAAATACAGAATATAAGCAGAAACTTTCCTGCAGTCAGCATGCATGGCTTTGGGAGGAGCTATCCCCCCATGCATCTGGCCAAATAAAGAATGCTGCTTCCCAATGCTACATTGGGATAATGGATTTTCTATTTTACTGAATTTTTTTTAACACTCCCACTCCCAAGCAAAGCTCTGTCTGCTGCTGTTCACAAACAGAGAAGGGCTGGTGGGGGATGTGGTGGTTGGAGGCTGCCTGGGGTAGAGTGGCCATAAAATTATCAAGTTTTCAAAATTCTGTGAAAGAAGGAGGGGCATCAACAAAACTTCTATGCTGGACTTACAGAGAGTAGAGTTTAGCCTATTTATGATGCAGATTTGGGGAATACCATATCAGGTACCGATTTTTTAAAGGGAAACAGCCCCTAAAAACAAAGGAATCAAGGAAGGATGGATGCATCTAAAAAAAGTAATCTCAATAGGGAAGGAGCAGGCTGTGCCTCTGTGACAAAAGATGAGGGCAGGAAAATGACTGGCCTGGCTAGGCATGGAGCTTTTGTGAGAACATGGGAAAAAAGAGAGTGCATCACCTTTGGACAGAAGGTCGGGCAACTCAGGAAGTGTTTAAGGATGTTGTCAGGTCATGGAGAAAAAAGTAGAGTGATGAAAGCTCGATTAGGACTTAACCTGGCCACTTCAGTGAAAAAGAAAAAAAAATTTTTCAGAAATAAATTAATAGCAAAAGGATGGATGAGGAGAATATCTGCTCTCTACTGGATGCAGTAGGGATTGATAGTAACTAAATATATGGAAAAGGCTTAGGTGCTTAACATCTTGTTTGTCTCAAATTTCAACAATAAGACAGGTTTTCCTCAAGTGCTCTCCTGAGATGTAGATGGGCACAGGGAGTAGAACAGCCCCCTGCAATCCAGGAGGAAGCAGCTGGGGACCTGCTGAGCCACTCAGATGCTCCCAGGTGTCTATGGCAGCAGATGGGATCCATCCCAGGGGGATGAGGGAGCTGGTGGATGAGCTCCCCAAGCTGCTGTCCATCATTTACCATCAGTGCTGGCTCAGCAGGAAGGTCGCAGAGTGTTGTATTTCTATTATTGTTATCATATTTCCAAAGTCCCATACCTTCTGGGTGGTTTTCCCACATGCAGCCCTTCACAGAAGAATTGTTCCTGCTCCTTCATCAGGGCTCCTCCAAGGCTCTCCCTGACCAGCCAAACGACCTCGTTTTATCCCAGTTATCTTCATTGGCCACAGCTGCCACACAATTAAGGACATCACAGCTGTAGCCCATTTAGAACAACTAGGATTGGGGCAAGGCCACTTATACAATACATATATTTTACTAGGACTCCTACTGTACCAGAGGACTGGAGGACAGAGGACCCCATTCCCAAGATAGGCTGGAAGGAGGAGCTGGGCAACTCCAGGCCTGTCAGCCTGACCTGGGTTCCCGGCAAGGTTATGGAACAGATCACCCTGAGTGCCATCCCAGGGCACCCACAGGATGGCCAAAGGATCAGAGCCAGACAGAGTGGATTTCAATATCTGCACTCATGATCTGCATGAGGGGACTGAGTCCAGCATCAGCAAATTTGCAGATGACACCAAAGTGGGTGTGAGTGTGGATCTGCTGGAGGGCAGGAGGGCTCTGTAGAGGGACCTGGACAGGCTGGATCCAGGGCCCAAATCCAACAAGGTGAGGTTGAACAAGACCAAGGGCCGGGTCCTGCACTTTGACCGCAACAACCCCTGCAGTGCTACAGGCTGGAGACAGAGTGGCTGGAGAGCAACCAGGCAGAAAGGTACCTGGGGGCACTGATGGACAGCAGGCTGGACATGAGCCAGCAGTGTGCCCAGGTGGGCAAGAAGGCCAATGGCTCCTGGGCTGCATCATCTCCAAGGTCATTTCCAACCTTGCGTATTCTGTGACTCTCTCGAACCACCCTTGGAGCAGTTGCAGGAGGAGCCCTGGGCCTCCTCTTCAGAAGCTCCAGCAGCCCAGGTCCCTCAGCTTCTCCTCACAGCCCCAAAGCCCATCCTGTCAGTCCTGCAGAGCCTCTGCAGCTCCTCCTCACTGCCCAGAACAGGGAGCCCCAGAGGCAGACACAGCAGCCCAGATGTGCCCCCCTGGCCTGGGGTGCCTCTGGCAAGGGAGCAGCAGGAGGCACTGCAGGAGCCTGCAGACAATTCCTGCAGCACTTGTAGGATGATCCTGCTGCCCAAGGGACGTTCCCATGGGGCCAAGTCAGGAACTGCAATGGAGAGTGGGGCCAGAGAAGAAAGGGCAAACAGGGATGGACTGTTTGCAAGGAAGGAGACAGGGATGGGCAATAGGAAGAAATCTGGATCAGGAAAGAGGAAAGAAAGCAAAGGTGAAGCCAAGGGAAATGCTAGGGGCAGTTTGGAAGTGTCTGCCAGGCAGCCCTGGCCCTGAGCAACAGTGTCTGCAGTGGGACAGGAAACTCCCAGCTGATGGGAACAAACTTTCTGGCTGAGTGCAGAGGCCACCACAAACCTGATTGGTTTCCCTGCTTTCCCCCAGCCCTTGATGGCCACAGGGGCTGATTGCATTTGTGCTCCCTCAGGTTCATGTCCCCACACCAACAGCATGGGGGTGCTCCCACTGCTGTGTGCAATGCAAACAGGGGCTGCTGAGCCAGTGCTGCCGTGTCTGTGCCTGCAAGGATGGGGCACCTGTGTGAGCTGGGGGAGAGGCCAGGGCTGCAGAGGGGGGATGTTGTTGGCAGCTCCATGAGGACGCTCTGGGACGCTGCCCTGGGCTGTCCAGCGCATTGAGGATGGATCAGCTCCTGCTCTGCTGATCCTTCCTGTCTCGCCCAGGGCCCTTGCAGAGCCCCAGCCATGCTGTTTGCCCCCAGCCTGCCCACGGCCAGCCTGGGGCTGCTCACGGGGTTTTTCTGTGCTGGACATTGGCCTGGACATGTTCTTGAGAGAGCTTGGGCAAGGAGCCTGGAGCCCCCAGGGCCTGGCCTGAGGCGCCAGCGCTGCCCCAGCAGTGCCCATGGCCTGTCTTGGCTGCAGCCCCGGCACTGCCACCTCCAGGACTGCGCCACGCCCCAAAAACACTCAAGCCTTACAGCAACACCAGGGCCACCAGAGCAGCGGGACAGGGCCATGGCAGCAGCACTGGCAACACCAAATGCTGCTGCTGCTGGGCACAACTGCTGGGCCAGCACTGATCTGCCCCCAGCTCTGCACACAGACATTGCTGCTGCAGCTCCAGAGAAGGAATAAAAGGGGAATCTCTGCAAATAACTTTGCTTGGACTTCCTTTATTCTGTCCAAAGTGTCTGAGAGAGCCCAGGTCCTCATCAACAAAGTCTGGGGCCACAGTTAATGTGGAGAGAAACCAAGTGGGGAATGGCAGAATCAATGACATTGGTTTTGGACAATATTAAAAATAGAAAGCAACGATAAAGAACCCCCAAAACAAAAGGAACAATGTGTACCAATAACTTTTTTTATTACAAGTGATTTTAGTGTTTCTGAAATTTTTCAGTCGTAATTGTCTGCACTGCAGCCTTGAGCTCCTGGTTCCTCAGGCTGTAGATGACGGGGTTCAGGGCTGGAGGCACCACTGAGTACAGAAGTGACAGAGCCAGATCTAGGGATGGGGAGGACATGGAGGGGGGCTTCAGGTGGGCAAAAAAGGCAGTGCTGAGAAACAGGGAGACCACAGCCAGGTGAGGGAGTCAGGCGGAAAAAACTGTGCCTTCCCTGCTTAGAGGGGATCCTCAGCACAGCCCTGAAGATCTGCACATAGGAAAAAACATGAACACAAAACAACCAATACCTAAAGAGATGGAAATCATAGGAAGTCCAAGGTACCTGTGTGAGGATTTGAAGCAGGAGAGCTTTAGGATCTGGAGGATTTCACAGAAGAACTGGCCCAGGGCATTGCCATAGAACAGGGGTAGGGAAAATGTATTGGTGTGGAGAGCTTTGTGGGCAGTTGGTTAGCTGAGAAAGGTCACGTCGACATAATGCCACTGATTAAGCTTGAAGGGGACAAGTATAGGAGTCAGTAGTCAGTGTCCAATAACAGGCAAGGACATTGTGCCCTTGGTGCAACAGCAGGATAGGGGAGAGCATCTTTGGCAGACATATGAAGAAAAGCTTCAATAAAATATCCACAAGAATGCAGAAGTTGGCGTAGTTGCCTGATAAGTAACTAACCAGTAGTGAGCTCACCTTTGCAATATGTATGAGCCTCAATAACACCGATATAAAGATGTGCGCCTATCAATAAATATTTGAGATTTGCTGATCACTCATATTGCGTGCTGCATTTCTCCCGCCGATCCCAACAACATGGTGACCCCAACAACGTGATACCGGTAACAGCAACCACGGGGGTGATTGGTGAGGGACTTCGGGTCCTGTTGCTGCGAGGACGGCAAAAAAGCACTGCTGAAAACGAGGGAGGTGCTGCGTCCTGGGTGACTTCAAAGGGAAGCTCGGCCGATACATGCTGCCGCAACCTTGTGGGGCTGCAACAGCGCTGACGTTTAAAATAGAAAGGCAAGCAGCATATGATTTATTTACTTGCTTTCTGAAAAAGCGACAGGTTAAGGGCATAGCTTTGCAGAAAGAGCTTCATGGGTTATTAGCTTACAGGTATGCACAGGGATTCCTCCAAAATCCTCATACAGTCCGTGAATTAAGTGAGTAGTGAAAGTCTGGGGATAAGCTGTGGGAGGCAGTTCTAGATGATGATAAAACTGCAAAGAAGTTAGGGAAGTTATGGCGAGTGGTGCATAATGTGTTAATACAATATCAGGCAGAAAAGAAGGCTGTAAAGCAAGCTACTGTTGCTCATGGTAAGAATAAAAGTTATGGAGATTGGTCAGACTGCCCGTTACCCCCTGCCACCTCCACAGTTATCTTGCCACCAACATCGGCTCCTGCTTCAAGCAGCAACTCACCCCCCATAACAGCACCATCCGCACTGCCTGTGCCCTGGCCAGACCCTCCACTCCCTCTCCTAGCAATGAGCCGATCCCTGGGGCAGAGAGTGACCTAGCGGGGGCCATTGCACAAGAGCGGAGGAAGGCATGGCCAGCTGTAGCAAAGGAGATCATGGTTTCAGAGGATATTGAGGCTATGGCAACAGCTATGGAAGTGGCTTGCCCTGTGGTGTATACTCCTCTGGACGGGGGTGGATTACAGGCAGCAATTATTGCTCTAGATTGAAAACTGTTGTCGCAGTTACGGTCCACAGTTAGTCAGTTTGGGGTGACGGTGAGCCCACAAAGCAAATGCTTGACTATATTTGGGGGACCCAGGTGTTATTGCCAGCCGATTGTAGAGGAATTACAAAGCTTATCTTTACTCAACATCAGCAGCTTCTGTTTAATGCACATTGGCAAGCACTCTGCCAGGAGTGCATAGCAGTGGTACGGCAACCAGGTGACCCTTTACGTGGGGTAACCTTAGATGAATTATTGGGTTATAGGGGCTTTTGCTCGAACAGAAGCACAAGCGTTAATCAGTCCTGATAAATGTCGAGAGGCTATGCGACTAGGGAGACTGGCTCTAGACAGGATAAAAGAACAAGGCGGGGTTCCCTCATACATGGGTATAAAGCAAGGAAGGGTTGAATCATTTGTATCTTTTATAGGTAAGGCGGCCACTGCTATCGAGCGAGCTGGAGTAGCTGATTTCATGAAAGGGGCCCTATTGAAGCAGTGCGTGTTTCAAAATAGCAACCAGGCTACGAAAAATGTGCTAAATACCCTAGAAGCTAATTGGACTATAGAAGAAGCTTTAGAATGTATGGCAAATGTGCCCGCAGGGACTCAGGCAATGTTAGAAGAAGCTATTAAAGAGCTAGGGACAGGATTGAAGGAGCAGGCAGCAGCATTGCAGAGTCAAATATTAGCAGCCCTTGTGCCCCTGCAAGCAGCAGCAACAAATAGTCCATGATATCCATCTATTGGCCGATTTAAATGTTACTGGTGCAGAGGCATGGGACATACCTGGTGAGCCTGCCAAGCAGCTACCGTCTGGTTGTCGCTCAGATACCCACAGTTGTCGCTCAGATACCCACAACACCGGAGCTTGCCAACGCTGCTCAGGAAATGCGAGGCCCAGCACACCCAACAGCCACCACACCCAGACGCAAGTAGCAGCTGTCAACACCTCAGCCCAGCCCCCCTTCAACCTGCCACCGCCAGGAGCCTCGGGCTGGACGTGGCAGCCTCAGTAGCAGTAACATTGATGACTACCCAACTGGAAAAGGTCCCGACTGGAATAAAGGGACCAATCATCATTGATGGACAGCCAGCCTATGGGAGCTTTGCTTCTGGGACAATCATCAGCTACCATGATGGGATTATTTGTTTTAACTGGGGTAATAGATGCTGATTTTACTGGGGAAATTTGTGTATGGTACATACTCCTTTTCCACCGATACGAATCGAGAAAGGACAGAGAATAGCTCAATTCCATTGGAACAAATTACTAAAACATTGCCCCCTTATCAATCACAGTCCAGGAGAGAACGGGGCTTTGACACCACTGGAGGACTTACTCTGTTAACAATAAATTTAAATGATCGGCCAAAACGTGCTGTATTGATAGAGTATCAGGGTGAGAGGCAAACATTGGAAGGTTTATTAGATACTGGCGCAGACTCCAGCATTATGAGCCCGGATTGCTGGCTCCACAACTGGCCGTTACAGCCAACCAGAGTAGCAGTTAGCAGGGTTGGAGGCTTAACACTTGCAAGGAAATCACCCATGTTATCAGTAACTATTAACGGAAAAATGTTACGGAGTGTTTTCTTCGTTGTGCCTTTGCCCCCTACTGTGCAGTGCCTCATTGGTCGGGACATTTTGGCTCAAATAGGGGTAGTGCTGACAAATGAGTACCCTTCTGGCTAATGGCCATTGCGTGGACTTTCCCAATCCCACTCATTTGGACCACGGTGGGTTAAGCAATGGCCATTAAAAAGGGAAAGTCTGGAACAAGCACATGTGCTAGTACAAGAACAATATGAGCAGGGTCATTTACAGTTGTCAGTAAGCCCATGGAATACCCCTATTTTTGTTAATTAAAAGAAGTCAGGAAAGTATCAGTTGCTACAAGATTTATGGGCTGTAAATGAACAAATGGAGCCTATGGGAGCCTTACAACCAGGTTTGCCTAACCCAGCCATGTTGCCAAAGGACTGGCCACTCTTAATTATAGATCTTAAGGACTGCTTTTTTACTATTGCTCTTAACCCTCGAGACACTTGGAGGTTTGCATTTACCTTACCGGCTTTAAACAGGGAAGAACCAGACAAGAGAGTTGAATGGCTTACTCTCCCACAGGGAATGTGCAACAGCGCCCCCTTTTGTCAGCTGTATGTTGACAATGCTTTACAACCTTTGCGACAGGCCTGGGCCAAAACAATCATTTATCATTACATGGATGATATTTTATTTGCACAGCCGCAACCTTTCACAGGTCAACAAATTCAAGAAATACATAAGGCCCTGGAACTACATGGCTTGGTTGTAGCTTCTGAAAAAATTCAGTTATCTGCACCCTGGAAATATTTGGGATAGACACTTACTGATCAGGTTGTTACCCCCCAGAAATTGCAATTGAATATTAAAATACGTACATTGTATGATGCTCAAAAGTTACTTGGTGATCTGCAATGGCTGCGCACTATTGTGGGCATCCCAAATGAGTTGCTAGATGAACTTTGACCTTTACTAAAAGAGACTGACCCAGCACAACCTGTCCATATAACCTCTGAGCAGGTTAAAACACTTCAGCAGATATTGGACTGTGTGACACAGGGCAGTGTCCAGAGACGAGATCTTAACCTCCCCATACAGCTGACAGTTTGGTGTGGAACTAAATTTTTACTAGGTGCACTTATTCAGCAAGACAGAAAAATGGGGGAGGCGTGGGCCTTCGAATGGATATCTTCTCCACTTCAACAGCATAAAACCCTTCTTCAAAAAATTGAAATTTTAGCTGACTTGCTTAAGAAGGATCGTGAACGGGCATTACAGATTACTAGAAAGGAGCCAGATCAGATACAATACCAATTTCTTCATACCAATGAAGAAAGATACATTGACCTGGTACCTGATAAACAGTATGGAATTACAAGAGGCCCTGCTGGGAGCTGGAAGCGTGATTGCCACTGATGATATTCCCAATATACCGTTGAACTGGGTAGGGCAGTGGGGTTGGATTCAATGTCCAAAAAGATCATAGAAGCCCCTGTCGGATGCTATAACAGCCTACACAGATGCAGGAAGAAAATCAAGAACTGCTGCAGTGACCTGGCAGGAAAAGGGACAATGGCACCATCAGATTCTCCAGGCTTCCGAGTTGGATACTTTACAAATGATGGAGCTATTGGCTGTTGTATGGGCCATGATGCATTTTTTGGGCCCCTTAACATTGTGATAGATTCTTTGTATGTTGCAGGAGTGTGTGAGTGAATAGAGGATGCCTCTATAAAAGAGGTTCAAAACAGGAGGTTACATGAACTGTTTATTCAGTTACCGAGGGCGATTAAGCTGAGAAAACATACTTTTTCTGTTATCCATATCAGAAGTCACAAATGGGATATTGGTCTGGGAGAGGGTAATGCGTGAGCAGATAAGTTAGTCTCAATTATACAAGTGACTCCAATTCCCAGGCAGACTATGGCCAGAGAGGCACATTCCATGTTTCACCAAAATGCAAAAGGTCTCCATAGAGAATTTCAGATATCTATGGACGAAGCACGGGCAATAGTCAAAGCCTGTCCCATATGTAGTCATCATAATGGGGGCTGCGGGTTAGGTCTGGGGGTTAACCCAAGAGGGTTGAATACAAATGAGTCCTGGCAAATGGATGTCACACATGTTGCTGAGTTTGGAAGGATGAAGTACGTGCATGTTACTATAGACACCTATAGTCATTTTATATGGGCCATAGCACAGTCTGGTGAGAAAGCCGGGCAAGTGGAGAGGCATTTCAGCAGCTGCTTTGCTGTAATGGGAGTGCCACAGTGTATTAAGAGAGATAACGGGCCTGCCTACTGCAGCAAAAGAATAAAGCAGTTTATGCAAATGTGGGGGATAGAACACGTTACAGGCATTCCTAATTCCCCGACAGAGCAAGTGATGGTAGAGAGAGCTAATGGTACCTTGAAAAGTATCTAGGTAAATACAAAGATATTTGAATGCCACAAGAAAGATTGTTAAGGTGTTTATTTGTTTTAAATCACTTGTGTGTTTTTGAGGAAAGCAAAGTTCTGCTGTAATTCGCCACTATGTATGGGAGAAAGAAAGTGTAAAGCAAGACATATGGATAAAATACAGAGATCCCAAAACAAGACAATAGCAAGGTCCTGCTAAGGTGTTATACTGGGGCCAAGGATATCTTTGTTTTTCTACCCCTACAAGATCCTTATGGGACCTGCTAAATGGACCCGAGCAGCTGTGTTAGATAGAACCAACAGACCTCCATCAACCGAGCGAAGACCATCAGTGAGTAGAGACAAAGCTGTTGATCATCCTTTGACCAATACTTCTAAAGCTGAAAGGACAATGTAGTTTGGCTATCGACTGAGCAGCTGATTGGTGCAAATCCTTAGATAATATACTAAGCCTGCTTCCAGTGCTCTCTACCTTGGAATTTAGAGGGCCTAAGAATCCAGCTTGTATTGATTGTCAAAATAAACAGTGTGCCGCATAAGTATTTTGCGGAACTTATCAGCAAACTAAGTGAGTACCTCAGACCCAATTACCTGACTTGTGGTGCAAGAGTTGCGAATTTTATTAGCAGTTGAGCTCCTGACAAGCAGAACTTCAAGCCTTTCCACTTGCTTGGTTAGGCTACCAGCGGATCACTAGCCATGTCCCTCAGGCATACCCACCTGCAAAACCAACAATCCTAAGACAAGTGTAAATAATTGGGACCAATGGGTTTCTCACTTCCCCATAGCACCACAGGAACCCCAAGAATTGGAGCTTTTAGGTTCACTGATGGCAGATGCATGTATTAATTTTAACCATAGAAGCCAGCTTTCAGCAAAAAACCATTCCAATATTATAACTTCCAGCATGGCTGTCTATCGTAATCCAACATCTTGGTGCCATTATACCACAGGAAAAGTGTCAATCTCATCAAATGACTCTATTCAACTGCCAGCAGGTTAGTTCTTAATCTGTGGGGACCATGCTTGGCCTGGTGTCCCATCGATGCTGCACGGGGGGCCATGTACAATTGGACGACTGTCTCTGCTTACATCCAATACGTCCATGATATTAAACATGAGCCGCCGCCATCGTCGTCATAAGAGAATGATCCATGCATTTACTGCTGACTGTAGGGACGATGTAAAATTTTGGTCCCCAAGAGCCATAATTACAGCATCCTTTCTGACTCCAGGGGTGGCAGCCGCAGGTACCCATGGTACCCAAAATAAGTTGAGATGCTGGCTTGCAAAGCAAACCAATTCCACCTCTTTGGCACTTTCTAGCCTTTTGCTTGATGTTGATTCTATTCGCCATGCAACGCTTCAAAATAGAGCTGCGATTGACTTTCTTTTACTTGAACAAGGCCATGGCTGTGAAGAATTTGAGAGTATGTGTTGCATGAACTTTTCTGACCATTCACAGTCCATCCATGCCCAGCTGGCTGAATTGTGAAGGTTAACTGGAAATTTACAGGTAGAATCAGGTTTCAGTATTGAAGGATCGCTCTTATTGTTAGGCCTAAGATCATGGTTACGTTCTGTTGTTAAAGTTAGCATTGTAGTGGGCATTATAGCTCTGTTAGTAGTGTTAATTTTGCCGTGTTTTTCCATGTGCTTACAGAACATGGTGCAAAGGATGATATCTGCTGCATTTAATCAGACTATGCTTGTCCAACGGGGGAAGTGTGGAGAGATTTGTGGACAGTTAGTTAGCTGAGAAAGATCACGTTGACATAATGCCACTGATTAAGCTTGAAGGGGACAAGTATAGGAGTCAGTAGTCAGTGTCCAATAACAGGCAAGGACTTTGTGCCCTTGGTGCAACAGCAGGATAGGGGAGATCATCTTTGACAGAAATATGAAGAAAAGTTTCAGTAAAATATTCACAAGTATGCAGAAGTAGGCGTAGTTGGCTGATAAGTAACTAACCAATAGTGAGCTCACCTTTGCAATATGTATTGGCCTCATTAACACCGACATAAAGATGTGTGCCTATCAATAAAGTTTGAGATTTGCTGATCACTCATATTGCGTGCCACATTTCTCCCGCCGATCCCAACACACATGCTTGAGGCAAACGTGGTTAGCTTTCCTAAATAACTAGAACTACCAAACGGATTGCTTGGAATTGCAGGCCATGCCCTATCCCCACAGATTAAAAAGACACCTGGTAAAAGCTTTTGTACAGTCACATTTGCACCAGCACTTCCAGGATAAGTCCAATTGTGGCAATATTTGGTCACATTCTTATACTAGGGAGAATTGAGACTAAGGATGACACTATTGTTTTTGGGAAGTGGGACTAGGACATTGCTCATATCAGTTGATTTCGAGTTTAAACAATAGTTTAAAAATAAACAATAATTCCTAGGTAGCAATCTGAGCAAGTCCAATTCTTGTGGGTCTAGTCTGCTTTCATTCAGTGATTGTGTTATCATACCTGCTTGGAAGCCCTCACTGTTTGGCCTAATTCCCAACCTTTTGCATATGTCTGATTTTGTACAACCTCTGGTTGTGTTACACCAGTGATTCTCCACACTTGATGTATTTCCTCTCATGAATCGCTTTCCTCTGGCTCCTACCCATTTTGCAAAACCAGTAAAATCAGTTGTTGGGATACCAATTACACATGTACAGAAGGGATCTCCTGGCATGGCTAAGGGTAAACAAAAGGAGTCCACCCCAGTAGCATTGCCCCAAGTAAGCCACATATTCTGCCGATGTCATCCCGGTGGGTTAATTTCTTCTGCACTACAGATGTAGCCACATATCACAAGTAACAGAGGAAGACTCCCAAAAACCCTCACATCCAATTTAAGACTATTCTTCATCTTTATCATTGGCAAAAACCACTTCCTCTATGAGATCAGGGATAAAATCCAAACTGACTGTGCCTCTTGTTCTTTGCACTCTGCTCCTATTCTGTCTCCTTTGGTTCTTCTCTTCCCACCTTTGCTTCATTTGTTCCCATTGCTCAGGTCTAACTCCCCAAGTCCCAGGGATAATTATTCCTTTTCTGCATTCAATGGCCTTGATCTTATTCTCTCTTTTTGCTCTAGCTTCCAGAGTTCATTATGATACCACTGAAAAACCTGCCCCAGCTGCTCCTGAGACTCAAACAAATTCAGCACTTCTTGACAGATTTCAGGTGATTTAACCATTGTTCCTGTTTCTTGGGATAAAACCACCCAGGTATTGAATTTTTGCGTGTGCCGATGTCTGCACTCTATACACCTTGGGAAGAAGATCCTTCTAAACTCATACCACCCATCTGATCCACACCCCACAATTCCAATCTCATCCAAGGACAGCAAAAGCGTTCACAGTTGTTTTCAGGTAATGCTGGTTATTGTTTCATTGGTGATATCAGGGATCAGAGTGTCCTTCTTAAGCCAGGGATGAACCCATTTTACTGGTATCTATCAGGGTCCTTTGTCTATAATGATGCAAGCATAATCCCTTCCTGCTGCAAACCTGAGTAATGTGTTAATGCTGGTGGGTCACTACCAGTACCTACTAGCCATAGATCATTCATAACATGAACTGCTTTCAGCACTCTGTCCTGTGGGCTCAGCCCATCCTCCCCAAGTTTTTGTTTATCAAGCAGTCCTTTCAGTACCTGATGTGTTCCTTCAACAGTACCTTGTCCTGTGGAGTTACCTGGAATACCTGTGCTGTGCTTCACTCTCCAAGGAGCCAAGAAATCTTGGGTCCATCAGGCTGTATATCCTGACCCATTGTCTGTCCTGAGGCAAGCCCATGATGGCAAAGCAGCCTTGCAAGTGTCGAATGACAAAACAAGATCCTTTGCTTGTCACAGGAGTGGCCCAAACCATGGCAGAAAAGGTGTCTATAATTACATGCATGCATTTAAAGCCACCAAAAGAGGTGCAGATGGTCACATCAGATTGCTGTAACTGCAAGGGCCCCAGGCTGTGAGGGCTGACTCCAGGACCCAATCCACCAATCATACCCCGGCATTGCAGACAGATTGTGACAATTCCTTGAGCATCCTGCAGTGATATTCAAAATTGTTTGGGTAAAACTTTTGCACTTCGGTGAAAAAACTCGTGAACCCTTCAGGCCTGGCCCAGCTTATCAATAATAGGAGAAACAGAGGTCCAAAGTGGTGCCACCAGTTAATCAGCCATCTCATTTCCTAAGGGCAGGCCTCCTGTCAGTCCAGAGTGACTCCAGATATGGAATGAAAGATTTAGCTGGGGGTATGTATTCTATCTGTTAGAGGTGGGGCAGTTATCTTCTGTTAATTGGACAGTTTTCCTTATCTCTTCCACAAACCAATCCTCCCTCTGGGAAATATCCTCTGTTAATGGGCCATTAAGTGTCACTGCATGGCTGATAAAATGACAGCATCCCACTGTGAAATGCTCCACCCAGGGGGAGGAGCCAAGCATTCCTACCTGGATATAATTATAGATTTTAGGACACCAGAGCAGCCTTTTCCCACTGAATTTACAGAGTGTCGGTTTCTCGGCTGTTTTAATGACCTGGAAAGGCCCGGGGTGGCCTTGGGCAGCCCGCGCTCCAAAGGACAAGAAGAGGCTTCAGGTTTTTTCTCGGTCTTCAGTGTTTATTAGTTATTTATCTAAAAGATTTTCTCTCGGCCCGACAGAGGTCTGCACAGCAAGCCAGCCATGAGCACACTGAGCGCCCCCGGGACGGTCACTTATCTTTATACTCAAAACTACGTATACAATATTTACCTATTTCCCCCAATACCTTTTACCCTTATTGACCAGTACACCTTTAGTAATAACCAATCCCAAAGTGCCAACATCACCACAGAAGATGGAGGCCAAGAAGAAGAAGAAGAAGAAGGACAGGACACGCCTCAATTCCTCCATCTTACTTCTTTAGACCCCCCTGTACAGAAATCTTAAACCCTGTGTTTCACACTCTAATTAACTTATCCCTTCACCATTTACCCCAGTGAAATCCTCCAGTCCTCATACAGGTGTCGTCTCCCATGTAGGATCAAAGTCCAGCCACCAGACACTTCTGGCAACATTCCAGGACCTCCGAGCCCCCCAAGGGTGGTCTCGGTCACTCTGCACATCAGTCCTGAGGTGCTGAGATCCCACAGCAGAGGAGCAGCTTTCTTCTCCACTGGATTCCCAGAGGAAGACCAGACCTATCTACACCACCACCGGACTTTCAGAGGAAAACTCCACCCTTCTACAGGATCACTGCTCCAACCGAACCACACCTGTCACTGCAGGAGGGCTGCAGAGACCATTTAATGGGAGTGCTGCCAACACTCTGACCCACAGGGTGTCAGGTCATATTCTGACTCTCTCAGTTGTTTGTTTTCTGGGGATTTTTGGACTACTGTATTTGTATTTTTTTTTAATTTTCCTAGTAAAGAACTGTTATTCCTATTCCCATAGCTTTGCCTGAGAGCCTTTTAATTTAGAAATTATAATAATTTGGAGGCAGGGGGTTTACACTTTCCATTTCAAAGAAGGCTCCTGCCTTCATTAAGCAGAGAGCTGTCTTTCCAAACCAAGACAGATTTTCGCACCCAATGTTAGGCCCAGGGGCATTGATAGAAAAAGGGTGAAAAAGGAATAATAGTTCTTGAGTAATCTAATTTTTGTATGCTGATATAGAAACCTCGTTAAGTGTCACCACGTGGTCTAACTTACCCTGGTTTGAGTGGCATGAGGTTGTGGCTATATTTCTAACCATTTGAAGGCCCGTATCTAAACATGGGTCCTAGAATTAAGGCTGCTGTGGCTGTTTTCCAGTTTGCTTTACAGCTTAATAAGGTGAGGAATTCATGGATTTTTAACTTCCATTGGAAGGCAGGCACATGGATTCAGGGCTATCACACACTGTGTGGTTTTGGGATTACTTTATTAATGGTACTTAGTGTGAGGAAATGACACCGGGGAACTTTTCTCCCTACCCTTCACCCAGCTCTTTGGGTCTGCCCCACCAGTTTTCATGCCCCACCAGTTTTCAAAGGGTTCAGATCCACTCTAAATGCTAATGATGTCATACAATGGTTGGTGCTGCTGATATGCCTTTTCTATTTAGCATTCAGAGATAAGGGAAGATTGACCTGGATAACCACGCTGACACAAACCCCAGAGACCAGGAATGCTGCTGCCCCAGAGCCTGACCCTGCCCCACAGCCCACCTCAGTAATGAACCACCCAGACTGGGTGGGGGTTCTGGTGAAGGAGATGGGCCAGATGTTGAAGGAGTACATTTCCTCAGCTGAAGGAGTACATTTCCTCAGCTGGTGAGAAACCCTCCCCCTGCCTCAAAGAGGGAGAGTCTGATGGTGTAGTAGTGGAACCCACAGATGTTAGAACTGTTAAGGTTCTAGCTGAACTGCAAAGGCAGTAACAGACAGCAGTGGTCGCTCCTGTGGAAACAAGGATGTCTAAGATGAAATCAGAGCACCCAGATAAAGATAAGAATGGAGGGCCCTCACAACCCACAGGGAAGCGAATGGTTGAGATCATCACCGAGTCCCTGATGTACAAAAGTCTCTGTAATCTGCACAAAGATGTTGTACGACTGAGGAAGCGAAGGGAGTCGACCACATCCTTATTGATCAGCATCGAACTCTGATTTATTGATCCAACTTACACAGTTTTATAGTAGTGTTAAATAAGTTCATACATATTGCAAAACCCGAGCTCATTATTGGCTACAGATTACACACCAACCCCTCCTTTTGTTGTCAATACCTGTGGTTTCTTATTGAGACTAACATTTGTTTTTCTCATCCTGTTGTTGACTTGTTATTAACTGTTCTCAAGGCCTCCATGTTTTCCACCATGCTTCTCATCACTACTCAAGGACATGGTGTTTGCTGCTGTTAAGGAAAAGGCTTGAGAACTTGCTGCTTACCGCTGCCTTTTACTTTTCAACCAGCTGTATATGTTCATAGCCTTTTTTCCTTCAAGCCATGTCTGAACAAAATCCTCCAACATATGACGGGGACGTGAGGCTTATACAACCTGGTTACTCCAAGTCTGGGACCTTATGGGTACAGGCGTGCAACTGAATGGTGGTGAGGCAAGGAATTAGGGACCCTTGACCCAGGACTCAGGTGTGAATCAGATTTTTGTAAGGGAATCAGGGTACCTTTCCCTCTGGGATCAGCTTTTTATGAGTGTCAGAGAGAGGTTTGTCCACAGGGAGAGAATGCAAAACACCACCATAGAATGTGCTGGAAGACCTTCAAGGAAGGGATACAAGAGCTGAGAGAAGTGGCAGTATTGGAGGTACTCTTTGGGAGGGATGGACAGCATGATAATGACCCCAACAAGGTCAGGTGCACAGGGAAAATGTTGTGTAGCCTGGCAAATCTAGGGCCATCTCAATACACCCCCTTCTTGCAATGATTAATGCTAATACCAACCAAGAGACAGTTGGTTCTGTCACCAACAAGCTTAGAAATTGTGAGAGTGTGATCAATGGCCCAATGCAGGCTCAGGTCTATGGTATGATCAAGGACCTGATCAGAGAGGAGAGGAGGGAGATGAAGGAGGAGGTAAAGAGAAACAGTTCCCATATGGCACCAGTGTGAGTCACAGGCCCCAAAGTCAGAGCCCAATATCCCCCAGCCAGAGAGAGAGGGTACACCCCATGGGCTGTACCCTGTGGTTCTTCCTGTGTGACCATGGGGAAGACATATGAGGGTGGGATGGGAAGCCCACTTCTCTCCTGGCAGCACAAGTGCATCAACTCAAAGAGGGAAACCAAAGAATTCCACCAAAATGAAGGTAGCCTCAGCCTCCCATGACTGAGCTGCCAGGTGAGATCTGTAGATTCCCTTGAAAGTACCTCTAGTATGTATGCCCAGGAAAGAAATAATAACCAGGGTTAGAGGGGCCTTGCCTCTAGCCAGGAAGGAAGAGGCATGGGGAAAACTGGATCTTCTGGATGGCGTGGATCCGATGGCCTGGCACATCAGAACCACAAAAATACAACGCCTTTGTTGATACAGGTGTGCAGTGTACCCTAATACCATCAGGACATGTGGGGGCAGAACCTGTTTCCATTGCTGGGGTGACAGGGGGATCACAGCAATTGACCCTGTTGGGAGCTGAGGAGAACCTGACTGGGAAGGAGTGGCAGAAACATCCTATTGTGACTGGCCCAGAGGCCCAGTGGATTCTGGGCATAGACTTCCTCTGGAACAGCTTTACAACGACCCAAAGGGACTCAGGTGGGCCTTCGGAATAGCTGCTGTAGAGGTAGAGGACATTAATCAATTAAACACCTTGCCTGGACTATAAGAAAATCCATCTGCAGTAGGACTCCTGAGGGTGGAAGAGCAGCAAGTGCCAATTTTCACCTCGACTGTGCATGGCTGGCAATATTGAACAAATTGAGATGCCGTGATCCCCATCCACAGAATGATCCATGAGCTGGAGAGCCAAGGGATGGTCAGCAAAACCCACTCACCCTTCAACAGTCCCATCTGGCCTGTGCATAAGTCTGACAGAGAATGGAGATTGACTGTGGACTATCGTGCCTTGAATGAAGTGACTCCACTGTTAAGCACTACTGTGCCGGACATGCTGGAACTCCAGTACGAGCTGGAGTCCAAGGCAGCAAAGTGCTTTGTCACTACTGACATTGCAAACCCATTTTTCTCCATTCCTCTGGCAGCAGAATGCAGGCCTCAGTTTGCTTTCACCTGGAGGGGCGTGCAGTACACCTGGGACCAACTGCCCCAGGGGTGGAAGCACAGCTCCACCATCTGCCATGGACTGATCCAGGCTGCACTGGAAAAGGGTGAGGCTCCAGAACATCTTCAGTACATCAATTACATCATTTTTTGGGGGAACACAGCAATGGAAGTGTTTGAGAAAGGAGAGATTCTGCTGGAAACCAGCTTCACCGTCAAGATGAGCAAAATGAAAGGACCTGCCCGAGAGATCCAGTTCCTGGGAGTAAAGTGGCAAGATGGACGGTGTCAGATTCCCACTGAGGTCATTATTAAGATCACCACGATGTCTCCATCAACCAGCAAAAAGGAAACACAAGCTTTTCAAGGTGCCATAGGCTTTTGGCGAATGCACATTCCCGAGTACAGCCAGATTGTGAGCCCTCTCTACCTGGTCACCCGCAAGAAGAATGATTTCCACTGGGGCCCTAAACAGCAACAAGCCTTTGCCCAGATCAAGCAGGAGATCACTCATGCAGTAGCCCTTGGTCCAGTCAGACAGGACCAGAGGTGAAGAATGTGCTCTACTCTGCAGCTGGGAACCATGGCTTGTCCTGGAGCCTTTGGCAGAAGGTGCCTGAGGAGACTTGAGGACAACCACTGGGATTCTGGAGCCGAAGCTACAGAGGATACAAAGCCAACTACACTTCCACAGAGAAGGAAATCTTGGCAAACTATGAAGTAGTTCAAGGGGCCTCAGAGTGACTGGCATGGAAGCACAACTCCTCCTGTCACCCTGAATACCAGCGCTGGAGTGGATGTTTAAAGGAAAGGTTCTCACCACCCACCATGCCACCCATGCCACATGGAGTAAATGAATTGCCATCATCACACAGCACGCCCATATTGGAAACCTGAATCACCCTGGGATTTTGGAGACTGGCTGGAAGGTGAGAATTTTGGTCTCACTGATGAAGAGAAACAAGGGACAAGGGTAAAGAAGCTCCACCATACAATTAGCTTCCAGCAGAGGAAGTGCACCATGCTCTTTTCACTCACGGTTCCTGTCGCATTGTAGGGATGAACTGGAAGAGAAAAGCAGCTGCATGGAGCCCCACACAACATTTGCACAAGCTACTGAGGAAGAAGGTGGATCAAGTCAACTTGAGGAACTCAAAGCCGTTCAGCTGCCCCTGGACATTGCTGAAAGAGAGAAGGGGCCAAAGCTCGACCTCTACACTGATTCATGGATGGTAGCAAATCTGTGGGGATGGCTGGAGAGGTGGAAAAAGGCCAACTGGCAGCGTAGAGAAAAATCAATCTGGGCTGCTGATGGATGGAAAGACATTGCCTCTTGGGTAGAAAATCTGTCTGTGAATGTCCGCCATGAAGATGCCCATGTCCCCAAGAGTTGGGCCAGTGAGGAACACCAAAACAATGAGCAGGTAGGTCAGGCTGCAAAGCTAGGGGTGACAAAGATAGACTTAGATTGGCAACATAAGGGAGAGTTATTCCTAGCTAGATGGGCCCATGATGCCTCAGGCCATTTGGGCAGGGATGCCACCTATAAGTGGGCACGAGACCGAGGGGTGGATCTAACCATGGACAGTATTGCTCAGGTTATCCATGACTGTGAGACGTGTGCTGCCATCAAGCAGGCCAAGCAAGTGAAGCCCCTCTGGTACAGTGGGCGGTGGTCCAAGTACAAGTATGGGGAGGCCTGGCAGATTGACTCCATCACACTGCCCCAGACACGCCAGGGCAAGCGCCATGGGCTGACCATGGTGGAAGCCACCACTGGTTGGCTGGAGACCCACCCTGTGCTTCACACCACTGCCCAGAAAACCACCCTGGGCCTGGGAAAGCAAATCCTGTGGACACATGGTGTGGGAGGATTGTCGTCCATTTGTCACAGGTGTCCATGGGGTTGGGTTTCTTACCTAGGTAAGGGCAGCCATTTGGTGACAGGGGAGCTCCCACCAGGCATGTTGAGAGCAGATCATCTATGCTTCCCATGGCCATACAAAGATTGTCTGGCTTTAATGACTTCACCAAAGTGACCCAGATGTTTTGTTTTGGCTGAGGGATGATCCAGCTGGTGGTCACTTGGATACACATGAGGGCGCTGATAAAGACGATGGCAACAGTGGCACTCGTACTGCTGTGGGGTGCCCTGGAGGATATCACAGGAAGAATCATACTTCTTTCCCTAGAAAGGAGAAAGCTAAGGTAGTTTTCACTTGTGGATGGTAAAAGCACACATTAGTTGACTTCTTTTAAGACATTCTTAAATATTCTTATGTTCTCCCTATAGCTCTTACCAACTCCTCCCAATCACTCCCTTCACTTTTTTAAGGAAAGTTTGAGGGAGGGGAAAAGGAGTAGTTTCAAGAGGGGAAAGAGGGAGGGAGTAGGGATAAAGGGTCACTGGTAGAGAGATGGTGGAAAAGGTAGGAAAATGTCTGCATTTCAGATTGACATGGACGTTATCAGTGGGATATATCTACGTGTGATGAGTGTCCTTGCCACAATGTTTGGATATGTGAATTTCTTTTTTCTTCATCTCCAAGAGAAAGGTGCTTCTGTGGCATGGTGGGAGAGGGAGCTGACTATGTGTTGATTCGAGGGGTCGTCTTCAGATCTGTAGTCTATGTAGGGACTGATAAATCTTCTGGGAATCCACCAGGGTCCTGTATCTCTAGAAACACAAGCATATTCTGTCACCCACATAATGAGAGGCTATGGCCCTTCAACAATTTTAGATTCATGATTCTGGTCAAGTACTGGAGGTCTTTCTTTGAGTTGTGTGTACATGTTGTTATGAAAGTGCCTTAAGAAAGGGGGGTTTGGTTCTTTTTGAGAGCAATTCGTGAAAGGTATATGACATTAGAATTCATGAAATTCGAATAATGTAAAGTACTTTGCACAGTCTCTCCTGTATAGAGAGAGCCAGGGGCTATGTACAAATCACAAACGGGAAAGGCACTGCTGTGGAACGTGCCTTGAGCTGTTTTATTTTTCAGAATCAGTCTCATTACATGGTTGTGACAATGCGAAGATGCCAGCAGCTCACATCCCAAGCAGCAGACCAAGAACTTAATAGTACAACTTAATTTATAAGTTTTTTAACCAATCCCACAAAGCAAAAGCATATTGACAGCAGTTCTATCCAACCACTATAAGCACATGTACCTTTGGTAAAACCAATGCTTGCTTATTTTGAATACAATACCTGCTCATAAGCTTTAAAACACAGTGCACAGAGCTCCATTATTAAGATTCAAACTTCCTAATATCTTGCCAGAAAAACTTTTCTGTATCTTAGGGTGTTATTCTAGACAAGCGTTAATACATAGACCATTGTTCTATTTCTCCTTGCTTTTGTACTTTTTAAATAATTTTTCTGCTGACCTATCTCATGGCTACTGCTTAGCTCTAACCACAGTTCTGCTGTCTCTGAGGCCTGCCTTTTGCAGCTTCCCCAAAACCCTCTGATTTTGTGGATTCCTACACTGAACACAAGTTCAGCTATTTTAAATCAAATGCTCACTGATTTAGATAATATTAGACACGGCACACTGCAAAATAGAGCTGCTATAGATTTTTTGCTGCTAGCACATGGGCACAGGTGTGAGAATTTTAAAGGAATATGTTTTATGAACCTACTTTCTTCCATTCACAGGAAACTCAAACAACTAGAAGACAACATGAAGAAATTAACTGTGAATTATTTGGGCTTGGATGAATGGTTTGAGAGATGGGGAATAACTGGATGATTGAAAGATACCTTAAAGGGAGCTTTGTTATTACTAGTAGTTATTATTATATTGCTTTGTATTATTCCATGCATAGTGAAATTGGTGACCCAGTTGCTGGAAAATACAGTAAAAAGGGTTTGGCTGGTGCAAGAAGAAGAAGGGGGAATTGTAGCAATGTATCTGAACAACTTGGGCCACACTGTGCATGAGCCATGTTGCTTGTAGTTGTTCTTATCAGAGCCCTCTGGAATTCATCAAGGTTACTGAGACATAAACTGTGCTAAATGAAGAAAGAAAAGGCTGAGAAACAGAATACCAAGACCACAAGAACTCGATAACAGAGGGCTGTGAACCACCTGAACTGTAACCAGTCACATACTCTGAGAAGCGAGTGCAGAACACAAGGACAAGAGAGAGGCTCCAATGAAGAAGAGCGTGATCAGTGTATGCAGTAGGGTTACAATGTATAAGTAGGTGCATAATGTAAACAATAAATGGCTTCTGCTTAATCATACTGGTTAGTAGTGTGGGAGCCCTGTTTTCCCACAATAGGTGCCTGGGAAGGAGGGAGGATTCTTTCCAAAAAAAGGAAAGCACTGAGCCAGGAGCAGGAGACAAGTGACCCTTGCAGGGTGGGGGCCTCATTGCCTCCTTGTCCCTGCTCAGCAGCCTGGCAGGGGCCGCCCCATGCTCCTGCCCTTGCCATTGCACATCCCCCCATGCCAGTGCCCATCCCGGCAAGAGCCCTGATCAAGGAGGGAGGGACAGGATCTGCCTGGCCAGGGGCTGGGGCTCAGGTCTTGGCCCTTTGCATTCCTTAAACACATCCAGCTTTGCTCAGCATCAGAGACACCTTTGCCTTGTTTGTCCCCAGCTGTCATCCCTGCCTCCAGTGTTCTGCTCTAACTGGAACCTGGGGACACATTCTCAGAGAGACTTATTAAACTTTTAGAAACTTTGGACTTTCAATTTAACTTTGAGTTCCTGAGAAGTTTTTTGAACACTCTCTCAGAGACTGAGTCTGATGTAAACAACACCAAATCCCTGAGGGGCTCATTAAAGTCATTCTGCTGTGTCTTTGCTGCTGAGCTTTAAAGGAACAGCTCTTGCCAGGGCCAGCTCCTCTACCAGCCCAGCAGGGCTGAGGGCTCTGCCTGCAGGCACTGAGGGGACAGGAGTCAGGCAGAGACAGGCTGAAGGCAATCAGGATTCAGAAGACATTGAGCTGAGACTTCACTTGGGGAAAGATCTTCACAGCCCTGGGCATGGTGAGTGTGTGGGTGCAGGGCAATTTCCCCTGTGCTCCAGGAGGGATCTCCTGAAGCCAGCACACCCCACAGCCTGGGGGATGTGTCAGGAGGACTCTCCCAGTTTCTCTGTGGCACAGGAGGAGGAGGAGGAGGATGTGCTGCAGAGCGGGGCTGCCCTGGGCACTGTCAGAGGGACAGGGCAGGACGGCTTCTTCTGCCAGGGACGGCTGCAGCAGGTGAATCTGGGGCTGCAGCCAGGGCTGCCCAGGGCTGTTCTGCAGAGCAGCTCCTGCAGCCCTCAGGGCTCTTGGCCAGCCCAGGGCATGTGCCACCTGCCAGGGGCAGCTCTCAGCCTGCCTGGCAGCTCCCCATGGACGCTGCAGGGGAGAAACTGGAGGTGGAAGGAGCCACTCCCATCAGGGCAGATCCCTCCTGCTGTGGAGATGGTGCTGCATGGCCAGGGCTGCTCTCAGCTTTCACCTCAAGGGAAGGGAAAGGGGCTGTCAGCTTTGGCTGTGTCACTGAGACTCCTGCACTGCCACCCTGGGCATCAGCAGATGGGCCTCAGATCTCCCTCAGAAAGTGCCTCCTGAGCCTCCTCTCCCTACAGTCAGCAGCAGCAGCACCTTGGCTTGCAGCATCTCTGTTTGTCTGGCTTGCCCTTAAGGCCCTGCTGCCAGGGAGATGCCCCTGGGCAGTGCCCTGTGCAGGGAGGGGTCTGCAGGGCAGAGCTGAGCCCCCAGGGCTGGGCTGGGCTCTGGCAGCACTGGCAAGGACAAGGCTCGGATAGAGAGAAACAGCTCCCAGTAGGCACAACTCCAGGCAGCAGACAGCCACGCCAGCCTTTCGTATCCCATCCTGTCCAGCTGCACAGGGAAAGAGGAAAGGGTTTGGAGAAAATTAGTTTTAAACCGCAGAAATACCTTGACCACTTTATTTTCAAGAAAGTTTTAAATGTGATTATGCTGAAATAGAAAGTGGTAAAAGGAACAAAGTGAACCTGTGTGTTTCCAGCAGGTCTGACTGCACTGGGGCACAGGGGGCCCTGTTTTCCCTCTGAGCTCTGCATTGTTCAGGCTGAGAGCAATGCTGAAGAGGAGGCAGTAACTAAGCAGCACAACCCCAAACTCAAATAAAGTTAAGGAAAATTCTCCCACAGGAAGAGAAGTAATTTTTAGGGAATTCCAAAAAAACCACATAGGTATGACTCAAAAAATTGGTCCAGGTATTCAAGTCTTCCTTTAACAGTCCATGATTCCCAGAGTAAAGAAATATCCTATCTGGCACTGCCATTTCCTTCTCTGACAGGTGTTAATCCTTTATAAATTACCATACATAGGGCTGAAAATGTCCAACAGCAGCTCCATCAGGCACTTCCTCCTGCTGGCATTGGCAGACACGCGGCAGCTGCAGCTCCTGCACTTCTGCCTCTTGCTGGGCATCTCCCTGGCTGCCCTCCTGGGAAACGGCCTCATCATCAGCGCCGTAGCCTGCGGCCACCACCTGCACACGCCCATGTTCTTCTTCCTGCTCAACCTGGCCCTCAGCGACCTGGGCTCCATCTGCACCACTGTCCCCAAAGCCATGCACAATTCCCTCTGGGACACCAGGGACATCTCCTATTCAGGATGTGCTGCACAGCTCTTTCTGTTTGTCTTTTTCATTTCAGCAGAGTTTTCTCTCCTGACCATCATGTGCTATGACCGCTACGTGTCCATCTGCAAACCCCTGCACTACAGGACCCTCCTGGGCAGCAGAGCTTGTGCCCACATGGCAGCAGCTGCCTGGGCCAGTGCCTTTCTCAATGCTCTGTTGAACACAGCCAATACATTTTCCCTGCCCCTGTGCCATGGCAATGCCCTGGGCCAGTTCTTCTGTGATATCCCCCAGATCCTCAAGCTCTCCTGCTCCAAATCTTATCTCAGGGAACATGGGCTCATTGTGGTTGGTGCATCTTTAGGTTTTGGTTGTTTTGTGTTCATTGTTTTCTCCTATGTGCAGATCTTCAGGGCCGTGCTGAGGATCCCCTCTGAGCAGGGACGGCACAAAGCCTTTTCCACCTGCCTCCCTCACCTGGCCGTGGTCTCCCTGTTTGTCAGCACTGGCTTTTTTGCCAACCTGAAGCCCCCCTCCATGTCCTCCCCATCCCTGGATCTGGCCCTGTCAGTTCTGTACTCAGTGGTGCCTCCAGCCCTGAATCCCCTCATCTACAGCCTGAGGAACCAGGAGCTCAAGGCTGCAGTGTGGACAATGTGGACTGTATGGTTTCAGAAACATTAAACTGCTTGCCAGTTTCTGCAAGTCACATGTAATAAAAGTTATCTTTGTTAGTTCTTCTTGGTTTGGTGGTTGCTTTGTTCTCTTCTTTCCTTTGTTTCAGTTTTTAAATACTGTCCATAAAGAAATGCCATTGGTTGTGCCTCATTTCATTTAGTTTCCCTCCAAATTTGCTGTGGCTCAATGACTGTACCAATGCAGAGCTGAGCTCTTGGTGACTGGAAAGGTGCTAAAGGATCTGCCAACAGAGTTTTCACCAGAGATGCCCCTTTTGCTGCCTTCTTTGGATCTGCAGCCAAAATTTCTGTGTGCAGAGCAGGGGGCAGATCAGTTCTAGCAGAGCAGCTGGGCCCAGCAGCAGCAGCACTTGGTGTTGCCAGTGCTGCTGCAGTGGCCCTGCCCCGTTGCCCTGGTGGCCCTGGTGTTGCTGCAGGGCCTGAGTGCTCTCGGGGCCAGGCACAGCCCTGGGGATGGCAGTGCCAGGGCTGCAGTAGGGACAGGCCATGGGCACTGCTGGGGTATTACAGCGGCCTGATGAGGTCTTCATGGGTGAGAGAAGTGGACAAGAATCTTGTTTGATGATCAGAAGGCTGGATTTATTACTATATGATCTATAATACATTATTACTATACTAAAAAATAAAGAGAGAAGTTGCAGAGGCTGCTAAGCTAAGAATAGCATAGAAAAGAATAAAAAATAAAAAAGTTCTGTGTCCAGGGAATCTTTCCCTGAGCTTGCTCCTGTGATTGGCCCTTAATTTTACACATGGAACATGAACCAATCACAGGTGCATCTTATTGCATTACACAGCAGCTGATAATCATTGTTTACATTCTCTTTCTGGGGCCTCAGCTTCCCAGAAGATGAACAAATCCCAAAGAAAGGGTTTCTATGAAAAAAATGTCTGCGACACTGGGGCAGCGCGGACACCTCAGCCCAGGGCCTGGGGGCTCCAGGCTCCTTGCCCAGGCTCTCTCAAGAACACAGCCCAGCCCAATGCTAAGCACAGAAAAGCCCCGTGAGCAGCCCCAGGCTGGCTGTGGGCAGGCTGGGGGCAAACAGCATGGCTGGGGCTCTGCAGGGGCCCTGGGGCAGACGGGAAGGAGCAGCACAGCAGGGGCTGATCCATCCCCAGTGCGCTGCACAGCCCAGGGCAGCGTCCCAGAGCGTCCTCATGGAGCTGCCAACAACATCCCCCCTCTGCAGCCCAGTCCTCTCCCCCAGCTCACACAGGTGCCCCATCCTTGCAGGCACAGACACGGCAGCACTGGCTCAGCAGCCCCTGTTTGCATTGCACACAGCAGGGGGAGCACCCCCATGCTGTTGCTGTGGGGACATGAACCTGAGGGAGCACAAATGCCATCAGCCCCTGGGGCCAGCAAGGGCTGGGGGAGAGCAGGGAAACCACACAGGTTTGTCGTGGGCTCTGCAGGACTGCCAGAAAGTTTGTTCCCATGAGCTGGGAGTTTCCTGTCCTTCCCCTGCAGACGCTGTTGCAACTGCTCCAAAGGTGGTTCCAGAGAATCACAGAATCAGCAAGGTTGGAAAAGACCTAAGAGATCATAAAGTCCGACCTCTGCCCTGAAACTGCCTTGTCTCCCTGAGCCTCCTCTTCTCCAGGATAAACAACCCAAGCTCCCTCAGCCACTCTGAACGGGACTTGTGCTCCAGACCCCTCACCAGCCTTTTTGCCATTTTCTGGACACGCTCCAGCCCCTCCATGGCCTTCCCAAGTTGGGGGCCCAGAACTGGACAAAGCACTTGAGGTGTGGCCTCACCAGTGCCGAGTGTAGGGCTAGAATCACTGCCCTGCTCCTGCTGGCCAAACCATTCCTGTGCCAGCCCAGGAGCCATTGGCCTTCTTGCCCACCTGGGCACACTGCTGGCTCATGTCCAGCCTGCTGTCCATCAGTGCCCCCAGGTACCTTTCTTCCTGGTTGCTCTCCAGCCACTCAGTCTCCAGCCTGTAGCACTGCAGGGGTTGTTACGGTCAAAGTGCAGGACCCGGCCCTTGGTCTTGTTCAACCTCACCTTGTTGGATTTGGGCCCTGGATCCAGCCTGTCCAGGTCCCTCTGAAAAGCCCTCCTACCCTCCAGCAGATCCACACTCACACCAAGCTTGGTGTCATCTGCAGATTTTCTGATGCTGGACTCAGTCCCCTCATGCAGATCATCAGTGCAGATATTGAAATCTACGCTGGCTGGCTCTGACCCCTCGACCATCCTGTGGGTGCCCTGTGATGGCACTCAAGGTGATCTGTTCCATAACCTTGCCGGGCACCCAGGTCAGGCTGACAGGCCTGAAGTTGCCCAGCTCCTCCTTCCAGCCCTTCTTGGGGATGGGCTCACACTGGCACCTCCAGTCCTCTGGGCCCTCCCTGCTGAGCCAGCACTGATGGTGAATGATGGAGAGCAGCTTGGGGAGCTCATCCACAGCTCCCTCATCCCCCTGGGATGGATCCCATCTGCTGCCAGAGACACCTGAGAGCATCTGAGTGGCTCAGCAGGTTCCCAGCTGCTTTCTCCTGGATTACTGGGAGGCTGTTCTGCTCCCTGTGCCCATCCACCAGTGCAGGACAACCCTTGTCTTGAGGACAACTTGACTTATTCTTGAAAACTGAGGCTCAGAAGGGGTTAAGTACCTCAGCATTTTCCTCATATTTGGTAACCATATCTTCCCTAATAATTAATGGAGATTGTCCTTGTAGCTCCTTTTGCCATTAATGTATTTATAGAAACATTTTTATTATCCTTCACAGAAGTGGCCTGGTGTAGCCTTAAGCTTTCAACTCTCTAATTTTCTTTCTGCATGATCTAACAACATCCTTAAACATTTCCTGAGTTACCTGCCTCTCTGTCCAAAGGTTATGAACCTTCTTTTTTTCCCCAAGTTCCTGCAAAAGGCCCATCACATACACAATGTCACCTGTTGGCTAAAGTATGCCTCAGAGGAAGAAAATACAAGAGTCCATAAATTAAAAGAGGGAAAGCAAGCTAGGAAAGTAAAAGAAGAAGGAGAGGCTGGGAAGGCTAACAAAAACTGGGACCCCCTTGACCACTTACCTCCTCCTACCCTTGCAGTACCTCAAACCCCTCCTCCAATTCCTCTTTCTCTGGACCCAATTCCTCCTCCCCTCCCAGCTGTCACTCCTTTACCACCTCCTAACGCAGTTATACCTCCACCACCTTCCCCTCAACCCTCTCCTTACTCTCTTTACCCTTCACTACTGTTCCCTTACTTCTACCATCTCATGCACCCTTATTCACCAGCAAGTTCCTGCTATGCCTCCCCCACCAGAAACGAGAAGCCAAATAACATCTCAGAATCTCATGCCCAAGAGTAAAGTTACCCAGTCAGCCTCCACAGCTGATGTTGTAACACCCGGTCCAAAGTGGGTAAAGTGGAAAAATTGTTCCCCCTCAGAGAAGTTCCCATGGGTGGGGTGGCCAGTGAGATTGGATTTGTAAATGCTCCCTTGACTGCATCCAAATTTAGAAATTTTAAGAAAGAATTGCAAAATTTAGTGGAAGACCCAGTAGGAATAGCAAATCAAATTAATCCATTTTTAGCCCCCAATATTTATACATGGGGAGAATTGAACTCCACCTTTAACATCCTATTTTCCCCAGAAAAGACTCGATTAATAAGAACTGCAGGAATGAAAATTTGGGAGCAAGAAAACCAACCCAGGCCCCCAGGTGACAAAAAAAATGCCTTTAGTGGAGCCTAGCTGGGACTCTAATCAAGAAGAGGGGAGAAGGAACATGAGAGATCACAGGTCCCTGATGACCAGAGGGATAAAAGAATCAGTCCCTAGAGGGAGTAATACCAGGTTAGCGTTGGACAGCACCCAGGAAAAAGATGAGACCCCAGCACCATGGCTTAATAGGCTAAAGCAAAACTTCCAGATTTACTCTAATGTTGACCCAGACAGCCCAGAAGGCCAATCTTGGGTTCCCTGCAGTCGGGGATGACCCCAAGAATCCTTTTTTACCAGCCTGATGTTTCCAAGATGGAGTCTGAATTCTTCGGCTCTAGTTTCCAAGGTTGTTTATTGTTTCTTATCTATAACATTTTTTCTCTGGCCTGCCGAGATGTTTTTAGCAGGTCAGACAGACGCACACTCCCCATCCCAGGGCTGGTGTCTACATTTTACACTATGAACTACGTGTACTTTATTTATCATTATTTCCCAATACCTATCACCTATGTTAGACAGTCTACTTCTACTCTAAACCAATCCTAAAATGCCACCATCACCAAGAACATGGAGACTAAGAAGAAGAAGGAAGAAGAATAGGACAACACCTAAGTCCCTCCATCTTGCCTCCTAGACCTCTATATAAAAATCCCCAAAATACCATTTTATACCCTCTGACAGATTCATTATCATTCTACTTAAATTTTGTGACTTGTAATTCTTCATACAAGGGTGGTAATTTGCTCCATGGGTTAAGATCAAAATCCCAGGCGTCTTTGGCTTCCTGCCAGGACTCCCCAGCCCGCTGCCAGGGATCCCCAGCCCCCTGCCAGGGGCACATGTCCTCCAGGGCACCCAGAGGTGTGTCCTGGGTTCTGACAGGCCAATTCCTTCTCAAGGTACAATTTGTCACTACATCCTGGCAAGATATCAGATGAAAGTTAGAAAGAATAGAGGACTGGCAGGAAAAAAGTATTAATGAACTGCTGTGAGAAGCCATAAGAGTATATATAGGAAGAGAAGAAGAAAAGACAAAAAATAAAAATTAAAATGATGGTAGCCATAGCCAGAGAAAGTGTGGGAGCCAACGAATACAGGCCAGTAGAACCACTTAGAAGGGACAAAGGTTTTATTGGACCAAAATAATTGGAGAAGAGTACTGTATATCTAGGAAAGGGAAAATGTAGAAAACACCAGTAGGAGAAATGTCCTGTAAGGTATTCAAAAGTAAAACATCCAGTAGCTAGATGGATCCCTAGGGAGCCCAATAAATACTGGTCCATTGGGAGGAAAGAAATGGGGTGTATCTGCGAGGAAGGATCTAAATTCCATGAGTGTACTGGAAAAGGAATAAACCCAATCAGGGGAGTGAGAGAAGTATCCAAGTACTGGGAATTTCCAATGACTATCACTGATGCTTCCTGGAAAGCTCCAGAAAACCTGGTTTGGATATGTGGGAATGTGGCTTACACTGAATTACCCGGGGAGTGGAGCAGCACTTGCACTATCGGAATTATTAAACCGTCATTTTTCTTACTCCCTGAAGAGTCTGGATCGAACCTAGGGGTCCCAGTATGTGATGATTTGAACAAATCTAGCTGACCAAAAAGAAAAAGAATTGAAATTGAAGGATCACAGACATGGAAAAACACAGTATGGACCCCCCAGGAAATAATTGGCACTTATGGACCAGTGACCAAGGCTCAAGATGGGTCCTGGGGAAACCGGACCCCAATTTATACGGGGTTAAATCGGATTCTGAGATTACAGGCAGTACTCGAGATGGTATCGAACTGAGCCTCTCTAGCTTTAGACCCCATAAATGACCAACTATCCCAGACTAGAACTGTGGTGTCTCAAATCAGACTAGCAGTAGATTATTTACTAGCCCATGAAGGAAGCACATGTGGAAAATTTAACTCCTCTAGTGCTGATTAGAAATGGATTACCGCAGTGAATTAATTCGAAATATCTCAAAGGAAATCTGGAAGTTAGCTTATGTTGGAACACAAGAGTGGACCCCTACATTCGATACCAGCTAATGGGACAATTTCTGGTCATTAAAAGGAAACTGGTGGGAAAAAAAAACCTTTTTCATCCTATGTGAAATTGCTGGTTTGATCCTCCTACCTTGCATGCTCCACTGTATAATCTGAGTTGTAACATCTGCTGTACAAGCAAGTTTAACGATACCAAAAGAGCTTAACAAAAAAGAAGTAAAAGTAATCATGATAATGAATGATCAAGAACGTGAAGATGCCAAGCAAATTTACAACCAGTATTAAAAATTGTACTTTCAAGAAGAAGTAATTGCTGAATGATGCAGGCTTGAGCCCAATTGAACAATTGGAGGGGGAAATAGTAGAGAATAGATTATAAAGGAGTTGATATAAAGTTCATTGTTAAAGGAGTTAATATAAAGTTCCAATGTTATTTATAGATTGTTTGTTGAATGTTTAATAGTTATGTCAAGTTCCAATGCTAGTTAAAGGATTTATAATTATGTAAATCCCCTCACTGTCAGGTGTTTCCCCCACTGCTCCTGTCAGCATTCAGAAGCACATAATCACGAGAATGATTCTATGCAGGTGCTTTTATTGAAGAGCTCTGGGTGTCAGGGGTACAAACCCAAATCTGTCTCCGACATGCATTCGGGATGAACATGTTTTTACATTCAATCCTTATATAACATTCATGTTAATTATTAAACTTATATTCTTCTATTGTATACATAGATTTCAGCCAAGCATGCCTCCTCGTGACACCCCCCCTCAAACATCTAACATAGTTTCTCAGGATTCTTCTTATGATTATACAATAATTATATTTAATTACTAAACAATCATCACATTGAACAATTATATCATTTATCATATATTGCTTATGTAAATGCAATTTCACATGATCTGGCAAACACAAAGCCTAACATTTTCAGAGACTATTTTTCACATTTTTCTAGGGCCCTCCTAAGTCTAACTTCTTTCTACTTCCCCGAATTTTATGATTTTAAAACCTTATACTATCACTCCCACTCTCATCTAAGATGTTGAACCACCCGACACCATAAAGAAGAGGACTGTGTCACATAATAACCAAATATGAAAATCCCAAAAGACCAGGAAGAAAAGAATGACCTGACGAAAACCCCTAGAACAAGCCACTGTGCAAATGAAGAATTAAAATAGCACCTCTTACCAGAGAAAACATAATACAACATCAGGACCATGATCAGAGCTTTTTGCCTTTGTCACCCTAACCAGAACAGGCCAAGAGCAGCACAGGGACCATGGACCTGAAACCAGCAGTGCCTACCCAGAGACTCTTGAAAGGAGAGAAAACCCAGCCCTGCCAGGCCTTGCTCAGCACTGCAGTTCCCTGCTCAGAGCCTTGGGCTCCCTGAAATCCTGCCCTCAAGGATCTGCTCTCACCAGGCCCTGGGCAGCCTTTGGCACTCCCTGCCCTCCCTGGGGCCCAGCCATGCTCCAAGGCACTTGGAGTTTTGCTGCTGACTCCTTGAGCAGCTTCTCCATCCTTCTCTGCGTGCCTGAGGCTCCTGGAGCCAGCCCCAAATCCAGCGTGGGGCTGATTAAAATACAGAAAGCCCTCAGGAGCTCTTTGTCTCCCTTCCATTGTCATCCAGTCTCCAGGGCTTGTGCATTGATTGGAGTCAGTTTGGAGTTCTCTTCAGGAGGGAGATTCTAAAGTGCACATCAGGATTTTTGGTATTAGTCAAGGAAATATTTTTTTATTTTTATTTCAGAGAAGAGGGGACAGAAACATTCCTCAGGTGATCTTGATGCTGAATGTCTCCTTAGGAGGTCTGGGCAGGGAGAAGAATGAGCCCCTTGCAGGCTGAGCCTGTGTGGACAAGCTGTTCCTCACCCCAAACCTCACCATGTCTCACATCACAAAACATGAAAAAGATTTAAGCATTTTTCCTTCTAAATAAAATTTAATTAATTAACCAAATTATATTTATATTATTCTAACTGTGATAGTATTACTCAATATTTTACTACATAATTTTTATATTTATATTTAAAAATCAATATTATTTTAGCAACCAAAAAAATTATATCTCATTAGTTCAAAGTAAACAAAATACCATTCATTAATTAATTAAGATTTATTGACTATTTATTTCTTCCTCTTTATGGTAACTAATAATATTTGTGTAGTCCTTTTGGCACCATTTTTATAAACTTTTTCTCTAAAAGGGTCAAGGGGCAGCACTTTGGAGTCCCTGGAGACATTTCTGGGGCACATTTGGGGCAGTTTTGGGTCTGAAGAGGGAATTCAGAGAGAACTTGAGGGTCTGGAGGACACTTGGGGAAGCCGGGTGGGCACTTGGAGGGGCACTCAGGGATCCCGAGGGACAGTTCGGGGTCCGGGGCAGCACTTGGGGGTCCAGGGGGGCCCTTCGAGGTCAGGGAGGGGAATTTGGGGCCTTCGGGGAAGCTCTGACGGGGCTCGCTGGGGCGCGGGGTGTGATGGGAGTTGTAAGCGCAGGTATCATACGATTTATTAGGGCCGCGGAGCATGATGGGAGTTCTAGGCGCAGCTGCAATAGCTCTCGGTGGCGCGCGGGGCATGATGGGAGCTGAAGTCCCGGAAGTGGCTCGATCACGATGTTTGGGGGTCCGGGACGGCTGTTGGGGGTACACTTTTGCGTCCGAGCCGCGACTTGAAACCCTCACGGGAACATAAAAAATTCGGGAGTCCTTGCGGGGAGCTCGGGGAGCTCTAACCGTGCTCTTTACGGCGTGGGTCACGGCAGGAGTTTTGGGCGCGGGACTGTTCTGAGGGGCTCTGGGGCCGCAGGGGATGAGAGGAGATGAATTTCCACAAGTGGCGCAGTACCGGGCATCTGAGGGGTTGGGAGCACTCAGGGGGTCCGGGGCGCTTTCGGGGGCTCCCGAATGGGCGGTGAGGGGGCAGTGAGGGATCGTGGAGGGTCTGGGGAACACTGATGGGACAGATGGGGGCGGATCCTGGGGTACTGTGGCGCGCGGGGCATGACGGGCGTTGTAGTCCCGGCTACATTGGGGCTTAATAGGGCCGCGGGGTGTGATGGGAGTTGTATGCAAGGGGAAAATATGGCGGCTTTTTGGGCACCGCCCCTAGCCCCGGATTCCTTCTGATGATTGGCTGGGAACGGTGATGGGTGGGAGCCTCGGCAAATGGGATGTGGTGGAGGCGGGAACAGCCAAATCACCCTCCTACAGTCCTTCCAGAGACAGTCCAGTCCATTCCCAGTACAGACCAGTATAACCCGACTAAAGCCCATTTCATTCCAAGTAGAACCCCGTTCAACCCCAGAGTCCCTCCAATCCCTCCCAGTGCAGCCCTGTCCGTCCCAATACACCTGAGTTCATTCCCAGTCGTTCCCAGTTCCTCCCTATGTGATCCACAGGATGCCCCAGTGTCCCCAGTTTTCTCCGCAATGCCACCAGTGTCCTCAGGTTGTCCCAGTCCTCCCCAGTGTCACTCCCAGTATGTCCCAGTGTCTCCCACAGCGTTCCCAGTGTTCCCAGTATATCGCAGTCCTCCCCAGTGTTTCCAAGGACAGTTTCATTTCTCTCGGTGGCTGTGGCAGCCAAACCCAGCAGTGGGGTCAGTGCAGTGCCCACGGCCACAGACCCTTGCAGGGCCCAGTGCAGCTTGGGCTGATGATCCACCCTCACAGCTGGCCCAGGGCAGCTCTGCAGTGCCTTTGGTGGCACCTGGGGCTGGCACACACCTGAGCAGTGTGTCTGTTTGCAGTGGGGAAACTCAGCAGTTTCAGATTGCTTCAAAAAAACCCCAAAAAGTGAAAACCCCTCTTAGGCTGGGTGCAGCCAGCTCTCCAAGCACAGCAGGGCCCAGGGCAGTGAGGACAGACAGGATGGGGCTGGGCAATGTGGAGCAAGGTTGTCCACACTGGGTCAGAGCTCCAGGCACAGCTTCTGTGAGCAGGCCAGAGTTACTGAGGAGAGACCCTGGGTCAATATCAGTCACAGAATGCTGCAATCATCTCTGCTCTAAAGAGAAATAAAATAAAATACTTCATTTAAAATAGGAATGTGTATTTTTATAAGTTCTTTGAAATTTTTCTCCAAAACTGGACTAGGAAAAGTTTAATGAGCCTCTCAGGGTTTTGGGTTGCTTTCATCAGACTCAGTGCCTGAGACTGTGTTCAGAAAACTTCTCAAGAACTCAAAATTAAATTGAAACCCTGAACTTTCCTGAAATTTTAATGCCTCCCACTGAGGAACACTGAGAAAGTATCCCCAGGTTCCAGTTAGAGCTGAACACTGGAGGCAGTGATGACAGCTGGGGACAAACAAGGCCAAGGTGTCTCTGGTCCTGAGCACACCCGGATGTGTTTCAAGAATGCAAAGGGCCAAGGCCTGAGCCCCAGCCTCTGGCCAGGCAGATCCTGTCCCTCCCTCCTTGCTCAGGGCTCTTCCCGGGATGGGCACTGGCATGTGGGGATGTGCAATGGCAAGGGCAGGAGCATGGGGCAGCCCCTGCCAGGCTGCTGAGCAGGGACAAGGAGGCAATGAGGCCCCAGGCCTGCAAGGGTCACTTGTCTCCTGCTCCTGCCTCAGGCCCAGGGCCAGCAGCCATGGCCAAAGTGCTGCCCAAGTTGGCTCTGGCAGGGCTGTCTTGCAGCTGCTGCCCACCCCTGTGCCCTGTGCAGCCCAGGCTGTCCCACGGTGTCCCTGCCCTGCGCCTCTGTCCCTGCAGGCTGTCAGCATCCCCTGGCTGCCCCATCTGACTGGGCCCTTCCTTTGCTGACAGCTCTGCCTCCTGCCTGCCTCTGCCTGCCCACACAAAGCCTGGGGATGACCCAGACTTCTTCTGGGGTCCATGTAGCACCACAGCCCTGCTCTGAGAGGGAAATTCCTTTATCTTTGGGTCCTGTCTGGCCCTCCCTATCTGTCCTTTGCATTACATCTTTCTTTCTCTGTCTGTTCTCTAGTATGTCAAAAGGATCCGCCACCTCTGAAACCACCATTCAGTCCCTTCCAGGGCTCTCCTCTGCTCTCCTCAGTCCCCACCCCACTGAGCACAGAACTCCTCTGGCTCTGTACAGTGCTCATGTGCTTTGGGCCTCCTAACTCCACCTTGGGAGATATCT